>NC_135237.1:160133527-161406027 GCF_051348905.1 Ranitomeya variabilis
GTTAATGTCTCCAACATTAATGTCTTTATTTATTTTTTAGGTTCCAGAATGGGATGAGGACCTCATTGACAATGACATCCTAATCTCCCTGGTCCATGAGCGAGTCCCGTTGTGGGACACCCGTGTTGTGCAGCACTCGGACAACGTGACGATCCGGCGGCTATGGAATGAGGTGGCCAAAGCGATGTGGGATGGCTGGGACAATGCCCCGACTCGGGTCCGAAATGCATTTTGTAGGTATTGCAATGCAGTGTACTGCAGCAGTGACCTTGCCCGGGATCACACAACTGTGTGTGATGAGAGAAACTCCTGAGAGTTTCTCTGATCATGCACAGTTGTGTGATCACGGTCAAAAGTGCTTTTTCTAATCATTATTTATATTTTTCAACAGTGCTCAAAGACGTTGACGTTCGATGAAGGATCGCTTCAACAAGGACCTTCGTCAAGAGAGCCGGGTTCCTAGTGGTTCTGGAGCAAGGATCCGCAAATATAAATAACACCGCATCCTTGCATTTTCGAGACTGATCTTTGCATTTTTGAGACCGGTCCTTGCCCAGAGAAGGTAAGTATTTTTTGTGGTGTAATGCATTGTGTTGTATTGCCTAATCTGTATTTTTCTATTTCATAGGGGTTGGCGCTTTTCTATTGTAAATGTTTGGTAGTAATGTTTTTTTGTTCTTTCACAGTACATGGAGCAGCACTCTTGACGTGGGTTCTGGAGCGGTCCTTCATCAAACAGCCACGGATCCATCCCAGCCAACCAGCAGCACTGCAGCAAGTGGGCCTGCAACACAGACTGGAGACCAGGAAGCTGGTCCATCAGGTGTTCTCCTGTCCCATTCCTCTGCCTCAGCTTCTTTTTTTTGGTCTCTTCCCGGCAGCGGCAGAGGGCCTCAGACAGGTCTCTCATGCCCGAGTTTTTGCACTTGAGCTCGGTCTTTCATGATGGACTCAAGGCAATCAGTGACAGACTGGATAGTGCCATAAACCATATGAATACACTTATCCAGGATGTCACCAAAAGCCTTGACCAAGTGAAAGTTGACCTCCAGAGGCCAGCACATCATTTTTTTAATCAAATAGAGAAGGGCATGTCGGAACACCTTACTCCTGATCTCCAGCTTAGTGTCATGCAGACCTGCAATGCTGCTTATGTGCAGGCTATGCAGCAGAGTCGGTATTTTCAGCAGCCAGTGGTGGCATTTCCAGCTGTGCCAACACTGTCACATTTGACCTCAATGCCGAGCTCTGCTGCATACCACTGCATGGCCACCACCATTCCAAGCACTGCCGGACACCACTACAGTACCACCACCATGTCGAGTGCTGTAGGACAGCCCACCGCCACCACCATGACAACTGCTGCTCCTGCTTGGACCTCCTCCACTGCCACCACCATGCAGTAGCAGCAACAGCAGCTCTCGGACCCTGTAATGGCTTTCCGCACCACCACCATGCAGCAGCCGGACCCTGGCATGGCCTTCCCCACCACAACCATGCAGCAGCAGCCGGACCCTGGCATGGCCTTCCCCACCACAACCATGCAGCAGCTGCAGCTGGACCCTGGCATGGCCTTCCCCACCACAACCATGCAGCAGCAGGACCCTGGCATGGCCTTCCCCGCCACCACAACCATGCAGTAGCAGCAGCACACGGACCCTGACAGGTCGGCCACCAAGAAATGAGCCCACTCAGGCTTCCCAGATTTTCGCGTCGATCCCAAAAAAGGAAAAAAATTAAAAGCAAAGGACTATCTCAATTCCTCCCCCCTCACCTCCCATTGTGTCTGTAATGTCAGGTTTGTCTCACCCTTCCAGTGTGTCTCTGCCCTGTTATACGTCAAGCACCATCCCAGACCCCACTACTTTAATTGCCCCTTCTCCTGCAACCCCTGCATTGACCACAGTTAGCCAGGCCTCACAGCTACACACCCCCCAGTTCCGTCACTCTACTCCAAGCAGGCGCAGGTAATTTTTTTGGTTAAAAATAAATGTTAATGTTTTTCGCCCCCAATACTGTTTGGTTATTTGTGTATTTCGCTGTCGGCAACACACACCTTGCGCCTAATAAAGACACTGTGCCGTACACTTTATTTTTTTGCCACCTTATAGCTTCAGTAGTTAGTAAGTACAACACTGCAGCTTTGTGTGTTTGGTATAGAGCTATGAGGTGGTAAAAAATAATATTACTTGTATTTTCTCCATAATCTATTCAGTCTGCTTAATCTGTGTCGCAGACTGAATAGACAATGGTGGTAATACAAAGCAGAACTATACTCAACAGGTCATGTGTCAAAAAACTCATTATTTATGACACCTGACCTGGTGAGTAGAGAACTGCCTTGTATAACCTCCATTTTCTCTTCAGTCTACATAATCTATTTCACACAAACTGAAGAGACGATGGAGGTCATACAAGGCATATCTATACTCACCAGATAGGTGTCAGAAATAGTGAATTCATGAGACTGGGTTTTGCGCATCATGAATTCATTATTTCTGACACCTGACCTGGTGAGTATAGATCTGCTTTGTATTATACCTCCATCGTCTCTTCAGTCTGCGTCCAATAGATACTGCAGAACAGAATCAGGATGTAATGACATCAACTACCTTACCCGTAGCAACTGAAGTGGTTTTTAGAGGAAATACATAGGAGACTCGGTAAAGAGATCAAAACACGTTATTTACTAAGCAAAAATATTAGTAACATTTAAAACATAACTTGTACAGACCCAAACCCAACAGCACATTTTACACAATATTATCTTGCCATGCCACACGTCCAATATCAGAATCAAAATAGGCAGCAAATTGGTTCTGCATGTGGCCAATTTCAACAGTTGACCACAGCGGGTGATGCTGATAATATGGCAATGGGTTTGCAACTGGTTTATCCAGTTCAATGTTGGGTCGCTCCTTAGCCATTATGTAATTGTGAGAACCACACAGGCTTTGACAACCTCATCGACTGTCTCCATTTTTAGATTAATAGCCGTCCCAAGAATGTGCCATTTTGAGACAAGAATCCCAAAGGTACACTCTACTGTTCTTCGGGCCCTGGTCAGTCTGTAGTTTTAAATCCTTTTAGTGTGGTTCAAGTCCCGACTGGAGTATGGCTTCAGCAGGTTTTCACACATCTGAAAGGCCTCATCCCCAACCATAACAAATGGCATCGGTGGGCCTTAAGTGTTGGGGAGAGGTCGTGGCAGGGGAAAACTAAAATTTTTGCCATACACACGTCAGTCCATATCAGAGTTCTTGAAAGTCTGTGAGTCATTGCCACGGCCAAAAGCTCCAATGTCCACGGCGATGAAGCAACAGTCCGCATCTGCTATTGTCATGCGCACTACAGAAAAATATTTTTTGTAGTTGAAGTACTTCGATCCAGTTCTGGCGGGTTTGATAATGCGTATGTGCTTTCCATCCACCGCTCCCAAACAGTTGGGGAAATCACACACACTCCAGAATTTTTCGGCAATTTCCATCCACATGTCCGCGGTGGGTAGGGGGATAAATTCATCCCGGAGAACGTTCCACAAAGCCCGGCAGGTGTCCACAACTATTCCAAACAAGGTGGAAATTCCAAGCCGGTACTGAAAGTGGAGCGATGATAAGCTCTTTCCAGTAGCCAGAAATCTAAAATAAAATAAAAAAATAATATTACAATCAATTCTCTTTATGCTGGTGTTTAGCTAAAGACATAAAGGAAATACAAATAATACATGGCAGACCAACAATAATTATGACTGGCATTTGTTTATAATTATTACGTACCTTAATGTAACCAGGAGACGTTCCTCTGCAAGAATCGCTCTACGGAGCTGGGTGTCCTGTCTCTAGATGGCTCCTTGGACACAACCAAGCACATCCAGAAAAGACTCTTGAGACATCCTGGTATATTCCGGGAATTTGTCTGGGTTGGCATTAACCTTGCCATAGAGCGTGTGGTAGGCTCCAAGGCTCTCCCGGAGTTCAATAATGGGTTGTCTCCAAAAACGCCTACTCCGTGTCCTTCTCTGTCATTCTCTATTTCTTTGTTGCTCCCAAGCAAACGCACAGGCAAGAAACACCATGCGGACAGAAAACGCAAACGCATGCAAAACACATGAAAAGGCGTGGAAACGCAGGTTTTTTTAACTGCAGATGTTATCTTATGCGTCTAAAAAACGCTGCGTTTGCACGCGTTTGCATGCGGTTTATTGTACGTTTCAGGTTGCGGATTAAACCGAATTTCCAAGCAATACATTTTGTTTGTTTTTTCTGAAAAGGAGAAATGGTCAAAAAATTTTTTAAAAAACAGTGCTTTCAGACCTCAAATAATGCAAAGAAAACAAGTTTATAATCATTTAGAAACAACAATACTAATGTTTTAACTCAGGAAGAGTTCAGAAATTAATATTTTGTGGAATAACCATGGTTTTTAATCACAGCTTTCATGCGTCTTGGCATGCTTGCCACCAGTCTTTCACACTGCTTCTGGCGCAAACCCATGACAGGGTTTTGTTGTGGTGGTCTCTTAATTTTTGCCAGAGCTGTACGTGGGATGCTCAGTATCTGGCTTACAGCTTATAGGTGACACCCATACTATTAGATCAGGCGGACTGCCCAGCACCCTATAAGTACACCCATGAGGACACACACCTCAAATCACCCAAACAAACAAAAATATAGAACATGGTTGCAACCTGCATAAAAAAAATGCACCAGTCACTTTTGAAGTCATTGCTTGCCAAAAACTGCCATGGAGAATTGCTTTGAGTGATATGTACTGTTCATTACCATATATGATCAATGTGGTTGACATCCAGTAACTGTATGGACATTATTTGCTATTTGGTGCACTTTTATTGATTTGGCAAGCAACGTTATAAGTCCAGTCTTCTTTGCCATATGATCAGCAGACTAAGCTAAATATATATTGTGCTATACCCCATACTTTACTTATATCATTATATTAATATATGCAACTTTGTGGCATTGTTGAGAAACTGTATTTTATACACAATTGCATTTCGTTTTTAATTCTGGAGGTTTATTACTCTTGTTTTCCCTAATAGTATATCAGAAATATCAGCACCCAAATATTTAATTATTTGCAATATGTTTAAAAGTCTAAATGTATCCAATGTGTGGCAATAAATTTTGTGGTTTGTATATACTGAATCTTTTACACAGGGAAAACATCAATAAAAAACAATTAAAAAACAAATTAAAGATTAACAATTTTTTATCCTTCCTTGGTTAAAAAAAAAAAGAGATGGAATAAAAGTTGTATTTACCCCAAAATGATTCCAGGGAAAACTACAGTTTGTCCCACAAAAAACAAGCCCTTAAACAACTCTATCTGCAGAAAAATACAAAAGTTATGGGTTTAAGAATATGGCAACTGACAAAAAAGTTTTTTTAAGTGTTTTATTTGTTCAAAAGAATTAAAAATAAAAAAACTGTATAAATTTGGTACCATCGTAATTGTACTGATCAGAATACCAACTACATGTCAAAAATCCTGAACTGTGTTCAGTAAGATGTACAGTATATATAAACTTCCGAATTGGTGTATTTTCCTTCATTCTGCGTCCAAAAATGAGAAATACACTTTTTTAAAAGGCTGTACATAGTATTTATGAAAACTGCGACTTACTTTGAAAAAATAAACTTTCACAGAGCAACACAGCCCACCTAAAAGGAAACTATGAAATGTGTGACTCTTAGAATATTACAAAATTAAAGAAGCACTCCCATCAAAGATTTTATCCTCTTAATTAGGGATGAGCTGTAAAGTTCGGGGTTCGTAACGGACAGTACTGAACCCCGAACACAGACTTTTTTCTGGACGTCCGGTTTACTGTTCAGATTCAGATGCCAAATAAAGTTTATTGAAAGGTTGCTTTGCAGCCAATCCACAAGAGTTTAGGCTATGGATAATGCTGGAGCCATCACAGCCATGTCAAATATTGGCATGGTATGTTTGGCCGGCGTACCACGTGACCCGGTCTGTATAAATGCCGGATCACGGGTCCCGCTGCCATTCTGCTCTGATTAGTGTAGGGCCAGGATGTAGCTAGAGTGAGGGATAGTGTTAGCTTCTGTGTCTGCGCACTCTGCAGAAAAGCCTCTGTGTGTACTCCACACTTGTGTTTGTAGGAGTGCTGTGCTTAAAAACCAACTTTTCTCCTCTGCGCCCGTGTCTGTGGGAGTACTTTGCCTGAAAAAAAAAGTTTCTAATCTGCATCCTTGTATGTGGCAGTACTGTGCCGAAAAGGAAATTTTTCTAATCTGCACCCATGTCTGTGGGAGAACTGTGCCTAAAAAAAATGTTATAATCTGCACCTGTGTCTGTGTGAGTACTGTGGATAAAAATAAATTTGTGTAATCTTCATATGTATATGTGGGAGTACTGTACCTAAAACCACTTCAAAAAATGAGTGGAGCCTCAAATAAGGGACGTAGACATGGCCGTGGTGCTGCTGCTGCAGCATTCCTGAAAAACAGCCTGGAGCAGTGTGATCATAATACAAGCTGGTGTAATGTACCCGTAATACAGCCTGGTGGAGAATGTCCATAATTCAGGCTGATGCAGAGTGTCAGTAATACATCTCTTCCACAGTCCACAGCTTGATAACTTTTTTCCACTCATTGACAGATTCATGCTTTTTTTGTTGATCTGTAGACAGCAATTCATAAAAACAGGCAAAATTAACTAATTTAATGACCCTTGCAGGTTCACTGCACCATATGAGTGTAAGTGGTAGTTATGGTAGAGGGCCTCATCTTCCAAACTTTTTCAAATAAAATCGACTTTACAATCTTTATAAATTCTTCCCAAAATTTTTTAGAGGCCAAGACAAGTTCTTGCTTTTTGCCATCTTGTTGTCTCATATCGATATCCCCTGCTGGAAATGTTCACATACATCTCTTCCACAGCCCAGACAAAGGTACTCTAAGGGTACCGTTACACTAAAAGACTTACCAACGATCACGACCAGCGATACGACCTGGCTGTGATCATTGGTAAGTCGTTGTATGGTCGCTGGGGAGCTGTCACACAGACAGCTCTCTCCAGCGACCAACGATCAGGGGAACGACTTCGGCATCGTTGAAACTGTCTTCAATGATGCCGAAGTCCCCCTGCAGCACCCGGGTAACCAGGGTAAACATCGGGTTGCTAAGTGCAGGGCCGCGCTTAGTAACCCGATATTTACCCTGGCTACCATTGTAAAAGTAAAAAAAAAAACCACTACATACTCACCTTCTGATGTCTGTCACGTCCCCCGGCGTCCACAGGGTTACGCGCTGCTACCGAGAGCTTCCTGCACTGAATGTATCAGCGCCGGCAATAAAGCAGAGCACAGCGGTGACGTCACCGCTGTGCTCTGCTTTATGGCCGGCACTGACACAGTCAGTGCAGGAAGTTCTCGGCAGCAGTGCGTAACCCTGTGGACGCCAGGGGACGTGACAGACATCAGAAGGTGAGTATGTAGTGTTTTTTTTTTTTACTTTTACAATGGTAACCAGGGTAAATATCGGGTTACTAAGCGCGGCCCTGCACTTAGTAACCCGATATTTACCCTGGTTACAAGTGAACACATCGCTGAATCGGCGTCACACACGACGATCCAGCGATGACAGCGGGTGATCTGACGACGAAAGAAAGTTTCAAACGATCTGCTACGACGTACGATTCTCAGCGGGGTCCCTGATCGCAGTAGCGTGTCAGACACAGCGAGATCGTAAGTATATCGCTGGAACATCACGGATCGTGCCGTCGTAGCGACCAAAGTGCCACTGTGAGACGGTACCCTAATTCTTCCCTTTTCTGTGCTCTATGTAGAAACAGGAAGTATCTTGTTCCAGCATGGCCTTCTTCACCTTCTGACCCAGCTGCTCCACTCCTCTTGCTATCCCCCCCCCCCGCCACAGACTTTTGAAGTGATTCATAATTTGTGTAGAGAAAACTAACCTCTTGTTCTTCATATAGCTTAGAAGGGTTCAGCTAGTCAGTTTTCAATCATGTGATATCATAGACTTAATGGAAAAGAGAAGAATTAGCTGAGTAGAAAGGCAAAATAAGCAATTGTAAGTACACGGTGCAATATCATATGATGATTGCAATATATTAACAGGGTAAAAAACTTTGATGGGATTGCTTCTTTAAGTGTATATAGTATATTTATAAATAAATAAATATAAATTTGATTTTGCCTTAATCTTGCTGACCCAAAGGTTTGAGGATAATACCCTATTTGTGCAGCACAGTATATGGTGCAAAGTTTAAAATGTAAAAAAAAAATGGTAGAATTGCTGATTTTTTCTATTCTTTCCCTTAAAAAGTTCACGCCTACCTGGATTAGGACTGGGGTTGGATATGAAGGGGTCTCAGGAGCTACACACCTCCACACATGGCTGATTCCAGCATCAGTATGTAACAGCTGCGACTGGAGTTGAGCTTTGGTTGTGGCAGTTAACACTTCACTGTCAAGCTCTAATAGCGGCATTTAAATTAATATAAACTGGTGCTCACACCCGCCTGCTTCCATTGGCCCTCGCAATGAAATTGCAGAGGAGGACCAATAGGTTATTACAATAGCTTGAGGTCTGCTGAAGACCCTGGCACTGTCATGTCAGTCCTCCTGAAGCTCAGCCACAGTACACTGCAATACTGTAATTGCTAGGTGAAAACCTCCAAGAGGACTATAAAATAATGTAAAAATTAGAAAACACTTAAAAAAAATAAATAAATCCTGTGATACATTTTCTGACTTGAATTTTTTTTTTCCATTCTTCAGTACATTATACAAATGCTTCTCTCAAAATTAGAATATCATCAAAAAGTGAATTTATTTCAGTTCTTCAATGCAAAAAGTGAAACTCATATAAAGTCATTACAAGCAGAGTGATCTATTTCAAGTGTTTATTTCTGTTAATGTTGATGATTATGGCTTACAGCCAATGGAAACCCAAAAGTAATTATCCCAGTAAATTAGAATAACTAACAAAAAACACCTGCAAAGTCTTCCTAAGCATTTAAAAAGGTCCCTTAGTCTGTTTCAGTAGGCTCCACAATCATGGGGAAGACTGCTGACTTGACAGATTCCAGAAGGCAGTCATTGACTTACTCCACAAGGAGGGTAAGCAACAAAAGGTCATTGCTAAAGAAGTTGGCTGTTCACAAAGTGCTGTATCCAAGCATATTAATGGAAAGTTGAGTGGAAGGAAAAAGTGTGGTATAAAAAGATGGATGAGCAACCAGGATAACCGCTGCCTTGGAAGGATTGTTAAGAAAAGGCTATTCAAAAAATTTGGGGGAGATTCACAAGGAGTGGATTGCTGCTGGAGACATTGTTTCAAGAGCCACCACACACAGACGTATCCAGGACATGGGCTACAAGTGTCGCATTCCTTGTGTCAAGCCTCTTATGACCAATAGACAACGCCAGAAGTGTCTTACCTGGGCCAAGGAGAAAAAGAACTGGACTGTTTCTCAGTGGTGCAAGATGTTGTTTTCAGATGAAAGTAAATTTTGCATTTAATTTGGAAATCAAGATCCCAGAGTCTGGAGGAAGAGTGGAGAGGCAGAAAATCCAAGCTGCTTGAGGTCTACTGTGAAGTTTCAACAATCAGTGATGGTTTGGGGAGCCATGTCATCTTCTGGTGTAGGTCCACTGTGTTTTATCAAAACCAAAGTCAGCGCAGCCGTCTACCAGGAAATTTTAGAGCACTTCCTACTTCCCTCTGCGAACAAACTTTTTGGAGATGGAAATTTCATTCTCCAGCAGGACTTGGCACCTGTCCACACTGCCAAAAGTACCAATACCTGGTTTAAAAATAACAGTATCATTGTGCTTGATTGGCCAGCAAACTCGCCTGACCTTAATCTCATAGAGAATCTATGGGGTATTGTCAAGAGGATGATGAGAGACCCCAGACCCAACAATGCAAACAAGCTGAAGGCTGCTATCAAAGCAACCTGGGCTTCTATAACACCTCAACAGTGCCACAGGCTGGTCGCCTCCATACCATGCTGCATTGATGTAGTAAATTGATGCAAAACGAGCCTCGACCAAATATTGAGTGCATATATTACTGAACACACATTTCACTAGGCCACCATTGCGGATTTTAAAATCATTTTTCAAGCTGGTGTTATAAAGTATTCTAATATACTGGGATAATGACTTTTGGGTTTTCATTGGCTGTAAGCCATAATCATCCATATTAACAGAAATTAACACTTGAAATAGATCACTCTGTAATAACTCTAAATAATTTTGAGTTTCATTTTTTGTATTGAAGAACTGAAATAAATTAACTTTTTGATGATATTCTAATTTTATGAGATGCACCTGTATGGTAAAATGAATGGTGCCATTAAAAACTACAACTTGTCCTGCAAAAAAAAACAACAAGTCCTCATATGTTGACAGAAAAATAAAAAAGCTATGGCTCTTGGAAGAAGGTCAAGAAAAAACAAAAGCTCCAAAACAAAAAATTAGCTGGTCCTGAAAGAGTTAATAATAATTAGCTAATAAAATATATGTACCTAAAATGCTGCCACTGATAAATTCAACTCGTCCCACAAAAAACAACAATGTTACGGTAAATGAAAAATAAAAAATATTACAGCTGTTTGAATGCAACAGTGAAAAAAGGGGAACAAAATGCTGCACCCTGAAGACCCCAAACTGGTCAGTCCTGAAGAGGTTAAGGTATGCAATATCCACACACCACACTGTATCTTGTTTTGAATGTCTTTATTTTTGCTATTTGTTTGCAGCAGTAAAAATTTCATTTTAATACCAATATGTTTATAATTTCAACAAACGCCAAAGAAATCAGAGCCTGAAGCTACACTTTTTGCCTGCCAGATAAGATGATAGGATAGCCTAGAAATATCAATCTCTTTCTCAAGACAAATATACAAAACCAGTCCAGCACAGCAAATTTATCACCCAAAAAGAAGGATAGTGAACTCAGGAGCCTTCAGCTCATATCTCTTGTAAACATTTCATCATCCCCACCTCCAACCATCAACAGCCACTGCTCCGAGAAGCAGAAGACAAATTAATAACCAGTTTTCTAGAACTGGGTTAGCACAATTGTCTTCATTTGATTTCTCCTGCTGAGAAGATGAATGAACAAAAGTATAATGTTAATACATTTAGATCTACATACATGTATCATGCATATCCATACAAATTCGAAACAGGATTTCCCCTTTATATATATATATATTATCCAGCAATGCATGCCATAGTTTTAATTTCTGAGATATTGTGAGTGTATTTATATAGTCAAAAGTTTGGACAAACCAGTTCAAATGGTTTTCAATGTGCGCATTGTAGAGGAAACACATGTGGGAACAAGAAGTAGAGAAACATATGTAAAAGAAACCTGTATATATGTTAAGCCTTAGATTTCTTAAAGTAGCCCCTTTTAATTTAATTACACTGTTATACCCTCTTGGCATTTTCTCAAGCAGCTTCATCAGATGGAATGGAATACCTCATCAGTATCTCATGGAATGGAATACTTCATCAACAGTTCATTTGTGGAATTACCAGCCAGCAAAAAATGTTTACAATCATTGGATGTGCTTTACAGAGACAATGTTGATACATATTTTAGTACAATGCTGAGCCCTTTTCTACAACTGATTTAACTCAGGATATGGCAAGAACCACTCAAATACATAAAGAGAAGTATCACTACTTCAAGATATGGAACGTCAATCAATCCGGAAAATTGTTACAACCTTTAAGGTATCCTCAAGTACAGTCATGAAAACCAACAATTGCTATAAAGAAACTGGCTCTCACTAAGACCAACTCAGGAAAGCATAGAACGGGACATGTGATGGTGTGGAGAATCATAAAGAATAACGAAAATCCAAAAGGCTGTGTTCACCCTGGGCATTTTTGCTGCGTTTTTATGCTAATTTTCATCTGCTTTTTACAGTACCACCAAAGCCTATGACATTCTAGAAATCTCATACACACACATTTTTTTTGTCATCAGTATGTTATGCTTTGCATGTTTTTTGGACATAGAGCATGTCACTTCTTTTAGCATTTTTCACCTATTGACTTGAATGGGTGGTGAAAAAAAGTCACAGTGGCATTGCTTTCCTCACGGGGAAGCGTTTGTAAGCGATGAAGGATAACTCTCATCAGGTAATCCCCATCAGGTAATCACCATACACACAACATGTTCACACTCCAGGCCACAAAGGGGAGCTTTTGATCCTATTCCTAGGTGACTCCCCTATATACAGTATATTGTGGTTTGGAGGGAAAGTGAGTCAGAAAGTGCCAGGAAGCAGACTGGAGCATTCTGAGGCAGGAAGAACATATGAGGGGCCGTGCAGCCACGAGAAAGTGCTGCAGCTCCTGGATAGAGATACAGAAGGAAAGGACATCGTTCAGTGAAAGTGAAGGAGAGTGAGGCACAGGCGAGGACACCAGGGGGAGGACAGCAGTGAGCAGACTGTCTCCCTGGCAAAGCGCAGATAACTAGTAGCCGGCACACCGAGGTTGTAAGGGACTCTAAGACTTACATCAGGGACCGATAGGACAGCTGAATTGCAAGTTACCTGTCCGCCACACATACCTGAAGACACAGTAACACATAGAGCCCGGTGCGTGATAGAGTCTCTGTAAAAAGGCTCGAGTTACCTGTCATACAGGTATTGTCCTATCCTATTTGGGGAACAGAGAGAAGAACTGTGAGGACCTTATCTGAAGCCATAGGCAGTAAGGGACTACAACACCACCGCGCTAGAGGAAGGCTTTTAACTCCACCTGCTAAAGGGGAGTCTGGATTCGCTTCCAAGCTGGCAGGACCCTGGCAGGACCCTGCCTGCCCTGTGATCTGATACCCTGGACCTGCATGAAGTCTTCGGTAAACCAGGTAAAGAGACTGCAAACCTGTGTCCTTGTTCTTTACTGCACCATTCACCATCTTCCATCAACACACCGGGAACCCTGGGGATATACTTCACCTGTGGGAAGTTATACCATCTAGCTGCCATAACATCACCCCAGAGGACCCCTTAAAGCAGCGTCGGTCCCCTCTGGCTGAATACCACAGGTGGCGTCATGAACATAAACTTTATTCAATTTCCTCTTTTACATGGGCGCCCAGGGCCACGGACCGGTTTGCCACCGTGACATCGCCGTGTGAACACCAGACCCGGTACCAGCTACCCCACGGCCCTGGCGGGCGACTCACAAGCAACCAGGATAACTGCAGCCTTGAAAGGATTGTTAGGAAAAGGTCAATAAAAATTTGAGGGATATTCACAAGGAGTGGACTGCTGCTGGAGTTATTGCTTCAAGAGCCACCACACACATACATATCCAGGACATAGGCTACAAGTGTTGCATTCCTTATGTCAAGCCACTCATGACCAATAGACAATGCCAGAAGTGTCTTACCTGGGTCAGGGAGAAAAAGAACTGGACTGTTGCTGAGCCGTCCAAGGTGTTGTTTTCAGATGAAAGTAAATTTTCATTTCATTTGGAAATCATGGTCCCAGAGTCTGGAGGAAGAGTGGAGAGGCACACAATCCAAGCTGCTTGAGGTCTAGTGTGAAGTTTCCACAATCAGTGATGGGTTGGGGAGCTATGTCATCTGCTGGTGTAGGTACACTGTTTTATCAAGACCAATGTCAGCGCAGTCGTTTACCAGGATATTTTTGAGTACTTAATGCTTCCCTCTGCCGACAAGCTTTTTGTAGATGGAAATTTCATTCTCCAGCAGGGCTTGGCACCTGTCCACACTGCCAAAAGTACCAATACCTGATTTAAAAACATTATCACTGTGCTTGATTGGCCAGCGAACTCGCCTGACCTTAACCCCAATAAGAATCTATTGGGTATTGTCAAGAGGAATATGAGAGACACCAGACCCAACAATGCAGACGAGCTGAAGGTTGCTATCAAAGCAGCCTGGGCTTCCATAACACCTCAGCAGTGCCACAGGCTGATCGCCTCCATGCCATGCCACATTGATGCAATAATTGATGCAAAAGGAGCCCCAAACAAGTATTGCGGGCATTTACTGAACATACATTTCAGTAGGCCAACATTTTGGATTTTAAAATAATTTTTCAAGCTGGTGTTAAAAAGAAGTCTAATTTACTGTGTAATGCCGTGATCACTAGCGGGTTGGGGAATACTCACTTGGCAGCAAGATTTAAGGCACACAGGAAAACATTCCACTTTAAACAATCTATGTGGTTTATTATACAGTCATAAACCGTACCACGAACAGTCCATTACACACTGTATCGGAGCATGACATTAAGTTGCTGTCACTACACATGCTGGACCTTACTCTGTCCAGTTACCATGGGTGACCACACAGTTCATTAGCTGACCCTCATCGGTATACACAGTCCCCCAACTCTGGGTAACCTTCCTGGAGCTCCTGACACTGTCCTCCTGTCAGTTCTCTCTCTTGGGGAAACTGTCTTACGGGGATCACCGTCCTTATGACCAGGGCACTCATGACAGTCCAGACCAGCAGAAGAAACGGTAGCTTCCCCAACGCAGTGCTGTCGCTGACTCTACACATACGGCCTCTCTGTGTGCTGTTCAGGATATGCGTCCCCACTTGGAACTGTCCAACACACAGGCCACCAGATCCAAGGCCTCACAATGTGCTCTTCAGGACGTCCGTCCCCACCTGGGACCGTCAAGACACAGGCCTTCCAGGACCTTACACATGGACCAATCAGGTCCATACTTTCTCCAACATGTGACCAGTCCTCAGTCACATTATATATCTGTAACCACCCCCATAGGTGGGAGGTGTGTGTGGTTAGCCAGACCCGCCCAGCTCTACAACTAACCCTGTAAGCCTCCCTTTAAAGCTACACAACAATACTTGTGGGACTACAGGTCCCAGAACAACATTATCGGCTTACAGTGGAGAGAATTTCCCTCTGCGACACATGCCAGCCATTTACAAGCATGCCGGACACTGTTTCACAAACCCAGTTACGCCTCCATGAGTTTTCTGAGGAGCCCACACAGCGCCCCCTAGCTTCAGCATGGGTCACTCCATCAAAACTGAGATGATGACTTTTGGATTTTCATTGGATATAAGCCATAATCATCAACATTAATAGAAATAAACACTTGAAATAGATCACTCTGTTTGTAATGACTCTATATAATATACTAGCTGAAGAGCCCGACGTTGCCTGGGCATAGTAAATATCTGTGGTTAGTTATAGCACCTCACTTCTCTTATTTTCCCATCACGCCTCTCATTTTCCTCCTCACATCTCTCATTTTCTCCCTTACACCTCTCATTTTCCCCCTCACTCCTCTTATTTTCCCCCTCACTCCTCTCATTCCCCCCTAACACTTGTCATTTCGACCTCACATCTGTCATTTTCCGATCACTCCACTATTTTCCCTCACTCCTCTCATTTTGTACTCACACCTTTTCATTTTCAACTCACACCCCTCATTTTCACCTCACACCTCTCATTTTCCCCTCAGTATATACATGTTTGTCATCTCCCTTATATATAGTATACACCTGTATGTCATCTCCTGTATCTATATATATATAAAAGGCATCGTGATTACTCGCTAATCCTGCCCCCTGCACAGTAGCTCCACCCCCACCACATCACCACACATAATCCCGCCCCCCCCACCACATTACCACACACAATCCTGCCCCCCAGCACATAACCACACACAATCCCGCCCACCACATCACCACACATAATCCTGCCCCCCAGCACATCATCACACATAATACCACCCCCCACCACATTACCACAGATAATCCCCCCACCACATCACCACACATGATCCCGCCCCCCCACCACATTACCACACACAATCCTGCCCCCCAGCACATAACCACACACAATCCCGCCCGCCCACCACATCACCACACATAATCCTGCCCCCCAGCACATCATCACACATAATACCGCCCCCCCACCACATTACCACAGATAATCCCACCCCCCACCGCTTACCACACACAATCCGCACCACATCACCACACACAATCCGCTCCCCCACCACATTACCACACACAATCCTGCCCCCCAGCACATAACCACACACAATCCCGCCCGCCCACCACATCACCACACATAATCCTGCCCCCCAGCACATCATCACACATAATACCACCCCCCCACCACATTACCACAGATAATCCCCCCACCACATTACCACACATAATCCCGCCCTCCACCACATTACCACACATAATCCCCCCCACCACATTAACAAACATAATCCCGCCCCCCCACCACATTACCACGCATAATCCCTTCCCCCACCACCATCTGTCATTTTCTGATCACTCCACTATTTTCCCTCACTCCTCTCATTTTGCACTCACACCTTTTCATTTTCACCTCACACCCCTAATTTTCACCTCACACCTCTGATTTTCCCCTCAGTATATACATGTTTGTCATCTCCCTTATATATAGTATACACCTGTATGTCATCTCCTGTATCTATATATATAAAAGGCATCATGATTACTCGCTAATTCTGCCTCCACCACATCACCACACATAATCCCGCCCCCCACCCCATTACCACACACAATCCCCCTCACCACATTACCACACACAATTCCGCCCCCCAGCACATCACCACACACAATCCCGCCCACCCACCACATCACCACACATAATCCCGCCCCCCAGCACATCATCACACATAATACCGCCCCCCACCACATTACAACAGATAATCCCGCCCCCCACCGCTTACCACACACAATCCGCACCACATCACCACACACAATCCGGCCCCCCCACCACATTACCACACATAATCCTGCCCCCCACCACATCACCACACACAATCCCGCCCACCACATCACCACACATAATCCCACCCCAACACATCATCACACATAATACCACCCCCCCACCACATTACCACAGATAATCCCGCCCCCCACCGCATTAGCACACACAATCCGCACCACATCACCACACACAATCCCGCCCCCCACCACATTACCACACATAATCCCGCCCCCCACCACATTACCACACATAATCCGCCCCCACCATATTACCACACATAATCCGCCCCCACCACATTACCACACATAATCCCGCCCCCCCACCACATTACCACAGATAATCCGCCCCCACCACATTACCACACATAATCCCGCCCCCCACCACATCACCACACATAATCCCGCCCCCCCACCACATCACCACACATAATCCCGCCCCCACCACATTACCACAGATAATACCGCCCCCCCACCACATTACCACACATAATCCCGCCCCCCCACCACATTACCACACATAATCTGCCCCCCACATTACCACACATAATCCGCCCCCACCACATTACCACACATAATCCCGCCCCTCACCACATTACCACACATAATCCCACCCCCCACCACATTACCACAGATAATCCGCCCCCACCACATTACCACACATAATCCCGCCCCCCCACCACATCACCACACATAATCCCGCCCCCACCACATTACCACAGAAAATACCGCCCCCCCACCACATTACCACACATAATCCCGCCCCCCCACCACATTATCACAGATAATCCCCCACCACATTACGACACATAATCCCGTTCCCAACCACATTACCACACATAATCCCGCCCCTCACCACATTACCACACATAATCCCACCCCCCACCACATTACCAAACATAATCCCGCCCCCCCACATTACCACACATAATCCCACCCCCCCACCACATTACCATGCATAATCCCTCCCCCCACCACATCACCACACATAATTCCGCCCCCCACCATATTGCCAGAGATAATCCTGCCCCCCACCACATTACCACAGATAATCCTGCCCCCCACCACATTACCACACATAATCCCGCACCCCCACTACATTACCACACATAATCCCGCCCCCCACCACATTACCACACATAATCCCACGCCCCACCTCATTACCACACATAATCCCACCCCCCACCACATCACCACACATAATCCCGCCCCCACCACATTACCACAGATAATACCGCCCCC
The DNA here is from genome assembly GCF_051348905.1 of Ranitomeya variabilis. Classification (NCBI taxonomy): domain Eukaryota; kingdom Metazoa; phylum Chordata; class Amphibia; order Anura; family Dendrobatidae; genus Ranitomeya; species Ranitomeya variabilis. The sequence continues at coordinate 160,151,569 of NC_135237.1, forward strand.
CCACCACATTACCACACATAATCCCACCCCCCCACCACATTACCACACATAATCTGCCCCCCACCACACTACCACACATAATCCGCCCCCACCACATTATCACACATAATCCCGCCCCTCACCACATTACCACACATAATCCCACCCCCCACCACATTACCACAGATAATCCGCCCCCACCACATTACCACACATAATCCCGCCCCCCCACATCACCACACATAATCCCGCCCCCACCACATTACCACAGAAAATACCGCCCCCCCACCACATTACCACACATAATCCCGCCCCCCCACCACATTACCACAGATAATCCCCCACCACATTACGACACATAATCCCGCTCCCAACCACATTACCACACATAATCCCGCCCCTCACCACATTACCACACATAATCCCACCCCCCACCACATTACCAAACATAATCCCGCCCCCCCACATTACCACACATAATCCCGCCCCCCCACCACATTACCATGCATAATCCCTCCCCCCAACACATCACCACACATAATTCCGCCCCCCACCATATTGCCACAGATAATCCTGCCCCCCACCACATTACCACAGATAATCCTGCCCCCCACCACATTACCACACATAATCCTGCACCCCCACTACATTACCACACATAATCCCGCCCCCCCACCACATTACCACACATAATCCTGCGCCCCACCTCATTACCACACATAATCCCACCCCCACCACATCACCACACATAATCCCGCCCCCACCACATTACCACAGATAATCCCGCCCCCACCACATAACCACACATAATCCCACCCCCACCACATAACCACACATAATCCTGCCCCCCCACAACATTACCACACATAATCCCGCCCCCACCACATTACCACACATAATCCCGCCCCCCCACATTACCACACGAGGCTCCATCCCCACACATTACCACACAAGGCTCCGTCCCCACACATTACCACACGAGGCTCTGTCCCCTCACATTACCACATGAGGCTCCGTCCCCTCACATTACCACATGAGGCTCCGTCCCCCCACATCACCACACAAGGCTCCGTCCCCACACATTACCACATGAGGCTCCTTCCTCACACATTACCACAAGGCTGCGTCCCCACACATTACCACACAAGGCTCTGTCCCCACACATTACCACACGAGGCTCTGTCTACACACATTACCACATGAGGCTCCGTCTCCACACATTACCACATGAGGCTCCGTCTCCACACATTACCACATGAGGCTCTGTCCCCACACATAACCATACGAGGCTCCGTCCTCACACATTAACACACGAGGCTTCGTCCCCACACATTACCACACGAGGCTCCGTCCCTCCACATTACCACACGAGGCTCTGTCCCCACACATTACCACACGAGGCTCCGTCCTCACACATTACCACACGAGGCTGCGTCCCCACACAATACCACACGAGGCTCTGTCCCCACACATTACCACATGAGGCTCCGTTCCCCCACATTACCACACGAGGCTCCGTCCCCCCACATTACCACAAGAGGCTCCGTCCCCACACATTACCACACGAGGCTCTGTCCCCACACATTACCACATGCGGCTCCGTCCTCACACATTACCACATGAGGCTGCGTCCCCACACATTACCACATGAGGCTCTGTCCCCACACATTACCACATGAGGCTCCATTCCCCCACATTACCACACAAGGCTCTGTCCCCACACGAGGCTCCGTCCTCACACATTACCACACGAGGCTCCGTCCCCACACATTACCATACGAGGCTCCATCCCCACACAATACCACACGAGGCTGCGTCCCCACACATTACCACATGAGGCTCCGTCCCCACACACTACCACACGAGGCTCCGCCCCCCCATGTTACCACATGAGGCTCCATCCCCCCACATTACCACACGAGGCTGCGTCCCCACACATTACCACACGAGGCTCCGTCCCCACACATTATCACACAAGGCTGCGTCCCCACACATTACCACACGAGGCTCCTCCCCCCACATTACCACATGCAGCACTTCCTTTCGATGTAATTCAACCACTTCAGCCAAGGTAAATGTACATTTAATTGCATCCGCATTCTCCATAACAAAATGAGCCAAAAAGAGTGGCCAGGTCCATCTCACAGGCCGCAGGAAAATCCGTACAACGATGCAGTAGCTGATCAACAACAGCATTGACTAAATCGTAGGATTGTTGTCATTATGTACTTTAGTTTAATCACCTGCAGCGCTAATTAGATAGCAATGAGCTTGCCGAGCATTAGCTGGCTGGAAACAGCTAGTATAGTATATACCTGTATGTCATCTCCCCTGTAAATAGTATATACCTGCTGTATGTCATCTCCTCCTGTATATTGTATATACCTATGTGTCATCTCCTCCTGTATATAGTATATACCTCTATGTCATCTCTTCTATATATACTATATACCTGTATGTCATCTCCTTCTATATATAGTATATACCTGTATGTCATCTCCTTTATATAGTATATACCTGTATGTCATCTCCCCTGTATATAGTATATACCTGCTGTATGTCATCTCCTCCTCTATATACCTATGTGTCATCTCCTCTTTAATATAGTATATACCTGTATGTCATCTCCTCTTGTATATAGTATATACATGTGTCATCTCCTCCTGTATACAGTATATACCTGTAAGTCATCTCCTCCTGTATATAGTATATACCTGCGTGTCATCTCCTCCTGTATATAGTATATACCTGTATGTCATCTCCTCCTGTATATAGTATATACCTGTGTGTCATCTCCTCCTGTATATAGTATATACCTGTGTGTCATCTGCTCCTATATATAGTATATATCTGTGTGTCATCTCCTCCTGTATATAGTATATACGTGTGCCATCTCCTCCTGTATATAGTATATACCTGTGTGTCATCTCCTCCTGTATATAGTATATATCTGTCTGTCATCTCCCCTGTATATAGTATGTACCTGTATGTCATCTCCTCCTGTATATAGTATGTACCTGTATGTCATCTCCTCCTGTATATAGTATATACCTGTGTGTCATCTCCTCCTGTATATATAGTATATACCTGTGCGTCATCTCCCCTGTATATAGTATATACCTGTGTGTCATCTCCCCTGTATATAGTATATACCTGTGTGTCATCGACCCTGCATATAGTATGTACCTGTATGTCATCTCCCCTGTATATAGTATATACCAGTGTGTCATCTCCTCCTGTATATACCTGTGTGTCATCTCCCCTGTATATAGTATATATGTGTGTGTCATCTCCTTCTGTATATAGTATATACCTGTATGTCATCACCTACTGTATATAGTATATACCTGTGTGTCATCTCCCCTGTATATAGTATATATGTGTGTGTCATCTCCCCTGTATATAGTATATACCTAATAATAATAAATAATAATAATTTTATTTATATAGCGCCAACATATTCCGCAGCGCTTTACAACTTATAGAGGGGACTTATACAGACAACAGACATTACAGCATAACAGAAATCACAGTTCAAAACAGATACCAGGAGGAATGAGGGCCCTGCTGCTCGCAAGCTTACAATCTATGAGGAAATGGGGAGACACAAGAGGTGGATGGTAACAATTGCTTTAGTTATTTGGACCAGCCATAGTGTAAGGCTCGGGTGTTCATGTAAAGCTGCATGAACCAGTTAACTGCCTAAGTATGTAGCAGTACAGACACAGAGGCTATTAACTGCATAAAGTGTATGAGAACATGATGGAGGAACGTGATTATGTTGTTGTTTTTTTATTAATAGGCCACACAGGGATAATTAGGTTAATGCGTTGAGGCGGTAGGCCAATCTGAACAAATGAGTTTTTAGTGCACGCTTAAAACTGTGGGGATTGGGGATTAATTGTATTAACCTAGGTAGTGCATTCCAAAGAATCGGCGCCGCACGTGTAAAGTCTTGGAGACGGGAGTGGGAGGTTCTGATTATTGAGGATGCTAACCTGAGGTCATTAGCAGAGCGGAGGGCACGGGTAGGTTGGTAGACTGAGACCAGAGAGGAGATGTAGGGTGGTGCTGAGCCATGGAGTGCTTTGTGGATGAGGGTAGTAGTTTTGTACTGGATTCTGGATTGGATGGGTAGCCAGTATAATGACTGGCACAAGGTAGAGGCATCGGTGTAACGGTTGGCGAGGAATATGATCCTGGCAGCAGCATTCAGGACAGATTGGAGCGGGGAGAGTCTGGTAAAAGGTAGGCCAATTAGTAGAGAGTTACAATAGTCCAGACAAGAATGAATAAGTGAGACAGTAAGAGTTTTTGCAGAGTCGAAAGTAAGAAAAGGGCGAATTCTGGAAATGTTTTTGAGATGCAGATAAGAAGAGCGAGCCAGTGATCGGATGTGGGGGGTGAATGAAAGCTCGGAATCAAGGATGACTCCAAGGCAGCGGGCATGTTGCTTTGGAGTAATGGTGGAACCGCACACAGAGATGGCAATGTCGGGCAAAGGTAGGTTTGTAGAGGGAGAGAACACGAGGAGTTCAGTTTTTGACAGGTTCAGTTTCAGATAGAGGGAGGACATGATGTTAGAGACAGCGGTAAGACAATCACTGGTGTTTTCTAAAAAGGTCGGCGTGATAACAGGAGAAGAGGTATATAATTGGGTGTCGTCAGCATAGAGATGGTACTGGAAACCAAATCTACTGATTGTTTGTCCAATAGGGGCAGTATACAAAGAGAAGAGGAGGGGGCCTAGGACTGATCCTTGAGGAACCCCAACAGTAAGGGGAAGGTGAGAGGAGGAGGAACCAGCAAAACAAACAGTGAAGGATCGGCCAGAGAGATAGGAGGAGAACCAAGAGAGAACGGTGTCCTTGAGGCCGATGGAGCGGAGCATAGTGAGGAGGAGCTGATGATCCACAGTGTCGAATGCTGCGGAGAGATCCAAGAGAATTAGCATGGAATAGTGACCATTAGATTTAGCTGTTAGTAGGTCATTAGAGACTTTAGTGAGGGCAGTTTCAGTAGAGTGTAAAGAGCGGAAACCAGATTGAAGAGGGTCGAGAAGAGAATTATCTGAGAGATAGCGGGTAAGACGGGAGTGGACCAGGCGTTCCAGGAGTTTAGAGATGAAGGGAAGATTAGAGACAGGTCTATAATTAGCGGCACAATTTTGATCGAGGGAGGGCTTTTTAAGTAGTGGATGTATGATGGCATGCTTAAATGAGGAGGGAAAAATACCGGAAGTGAGGGAAAGGTTGAATATTTTTGTTAGGTGAGAGGTGACAGCCGGGGAAAGGGACTGGAGGAGATGCGACGGAATGGGGTCGCTGGTGCAAGTGGTCGGGCGAGAAGATGCAAGGAGCCTGCTTACTTCTTCTTCTGTAACTGGTTCAAAGTCAGAGAGTGAACTAGATGCAGTGGGGGAGGGAGGACAGTGCTTGGTATGAAGAGATTGGGAAATGATTTCCTGTCGAATGTGGTCAATTTTTTCTTTGAAGTAATTGGCCAGATCGTCAGCGTGGAGATCTGTGGTTGGGGCCTGCTCTCTTGGGTTGAGTAGGGACCGGAAAGTGTCAAAGAGACGTTTAGGGTTATTGGACAGCGAGGTGATGAGGGTGTTGAAATAGGTTTGTTTGGAGAGGTGAAGGGCAGAGTTGTATGTTTTTAACATGAACTTATAATGGTTGAAATCTTCGGGCAGATTAGATTTTCTCCACAGACGTTCGGCGCACCTGGAGCACCGCTGCAGGAAACGTGTTTGCAGCGTGTGCCACGGTTGTCGCCGTCTGTGCCGAGTTGTTCTATGTATAGGAGGTGCAGCTTCTTCCAGGGCACTTTGCAGGGTTTCATTGTAATGCTTCAGAGCAGAATCAGGACAAGAGATGGAGGAGATTGGGGCCAATGAAGACTGCAAGTTCTTCATAAGTTTCTGGGTGTTAATGGCCTGTATGTTTCTATAAGTGTGGAAAGTGGGGGTGACCTGAGCGGGATGGCAGTTCTTGATAGAGAATGAAAGAAGGTTGTGGTCAGAGAGCGGGAGAGGGGAGTTTGTGAAATCATCCAGTGAGCAAAGCCGGGAGAAGACCAAATCAAGGGAGTTTCCATCATCATGTGTTGGAGAGTTAGTATGCTGCGAGAGGCCGAAAGAGGAGGTTAGAGATAAAAGGTGAGAAGCAGATGGGGAGAGGGGAGAAGCAATTGGGATATTGAAATCACCCATGATGAGGGTGGGGGTGTCATAAGAGAGAAAGTGTGGAAGCCAGGTGGCAAAATGATCCAGGAACTGGTGAGAGGGGCCGGGAGGACGATACACCACCGCCACTCGCATGGAGAAGGGGACGTAGAATCTGACAGCATGGACCTCAAAGGAAGGGAATACAAGTGAGGGTACTTGGGGGATAACTTGGAAGGTACATTTGGGTGAAAGGAGCAGACCAACGCCTCCACCTGCTCTGTTGTCTGATCTTGGGGTATGAGAAAAGTGTAGTCCACCAAATGAGAGAGCAGCAGCAGCGGTGGTGTCTGACTGCTGGATCCAGGTTTCAGTAAGAGCCAGGAGATTAAGAGAGTTAGAAAGGAAGAAGTCATGAATGAAGGAGAGTTTATTACACACAGAGCGAGAATTCCAAAGAGCACAATTGAAAGAGACAGAAGGCATGCATGGAATATTAATAAGGTTAGAGGGGTTTCTGGGTGTAGCAGTTGGGAGGTTTGACTGGCTATAACATGGGGGGCCGGGGTTCGGAGAGATGTCTCCAGCAACTAGGAGAAGGAGGATAGAAAGAGTGAGCAGATGGTTAAGTGATTTGTGAGAGCGTCTCTTGTGTTGGATGGTGGGACTGAATGGATCTGTACTGTTAAGCAATGTGAACAGAGCATGAGTGCTATACATAGGAGAGGCCAGGACAGAGGGGCCAATATGGATGGAGTGTAAAGAGTTGATGCAAGGGCGGTGATTGTGTGTGAAAGCAGCAGCCATGATATAGATTATACAAATACATATGGTGAGTATTTGCTGTGTGCCAACTGAATAGGGAATAGATTTTGATTGTCTTACCTGTCTCCTGCCCTGTCTAACTGCCATGTTATAACTGCTGAATACTTAGAAAAAAAAGTACTTTGAAAAAAAAAAAATGTACACGAATAATAGTGCACGAATGCCCCCTGCATGAATGCTTCCCCAAGCTATATCTACATTCATAGGTGGCCAGCTCTTAGATCTCACTTCTTTTTTTTTTTTTTTTTTTTTTTGGTCTTCCCCCCTCTCGTTACCAATCAATCTAACTCAATTGAGACAGCAGGGCACAATAAATGTAGTGATCAGATAAACAAATGTCCAGGTCTACATGGATCATAAACCCCTTTGTCATCCCCTTTGTCATCTCCTCCTGTGTATAGTATATACCTGTGTGTCATCTCCTCCTGTATATAGTATATACTTGTGTGTCATCTCCCCTGTATATAGTATATACCTGTGTGTCATCTCCCCTGTATATAGTATATACCTGTGTGTCATCTCCTCTGTATATAGTATGTACAGTGCCTACAAGTAGTATTCAACCCCCTGCAGATTTAGCAGGTTTACACATTTGGAATTAACTTGGCATTGTGACATTTGGACTGTAGATCAGCCTGGAAGTGTGAAATGCACTGCAGCAAAAAAAGAATGTTATTTCTTTGTTTATTTTTTTTTTAAATTGTGAAAAGTCTTTTCAGAGGGTCATTTATTATTCAACCCCTCAACCCACCAGAATTCTGTTTGGTTCCCCTAAAGTATTAAGAAGTAGTTCAGGCACAAAGAACAATGAGCTTCACATGTTTGGATTAATTATCTCTTTTTCCAGCCTTTTCTGACTATTTAAGACCCTCCCCAAACTTGTGAACAGCACTCAAACATGGTCAACATGGGAAAGACAAAGGAGCATTCCAAGGCCATCAGAGACAAGATCGTGGAGGGTCACAAGGCTGGCAAGGGGTACAAAACCCTTTCCAAGGAGTTGGGCCTACCTGTCTCCACTGTTGGGAGCATCATCCAGAAGTGGAAGGCTTATGGAACTACTGTTAGCCTTCCACGGCCTGGACAGCCTTTGAAAGTTTCCTCCCGTGCCGAGGCCAGGCTTGTCCGAAGAGTCAAGGCTAACCCAAGGACAACAAGGAAGGAGCTCCGGGAAGATCTCATGGCAGTGGGGACATTGGTTTCAGTCAATACCATAAGTAACGTACTCCACCGCAATGGTCTCCGTTCCAGACGAGCCCGTAAGGTACCTTTACTTTCAAAGTGTCATGTCAAGGCTCGTCTACAGTTTGCTCATGATCACTTGGAGGACTCTGAGACTGACTGGTTCAAGGTTCTCTGGTCTGATGAGACCAAGATAGAGATCTTTGGTGCCAACCACACACGTGACGTTTGGAGACTGGATGGCACTGCATACGACCCCAAGAATACCATCCCTACAGTCAAGCATGGTGGTGGCAGCATCATGCTGTGGGGCTGTTTCTCAGCCAAGGGGCCTGGTCATCTGGTCCGCATCCATGGGAAGATGGATAGCATGGCCTACCTGGAGATTTTGGCCAAGAACCTCCGCTCCTCCATCAAGGATCTTAAGATGGGTCGTCATTTCATCTTCCAACAAGACAACGACCCAAAGCACACAGCCAAGAAAACCAAGGCCTGGTTCAAGAGGCAAAAAATCAAGGTGTTGCAGTGGCCTAGTCAGTCTCCTGACCTTAACACAATTGAAAACTTGTGGAAGGAGCTCAAGATTAAAGTCCACATGAGACACCCAAAGAACCTAGATAACTTGGAGAAGATCTGCATGGAGGAGTGGGCCAAGATAACTCTAGAGACCTGTGCCGGCCTGATCAGGTCTTATAAGAGACGATTATTAGCTGTAATTGCAAACAAAGGTTATTCCACAAAATATTAAACCTAGGGGTTGAATAATAATTGACCCACACTTTTATGTTTAAAATTTATAAAAATTTAACTGAGCAACAAAACTTTTTGGTTTGTAAGATTTATGCATCTGTTAATAAATCCTGCTCATGTTTGAAGTTTGAAGGCTCTAACTTATTTGCATCTTATTAAACCTGCTAAATCTGCAGGGGGTTGAATACTACTTGTAGGCACTGTACCTGTATGTCATCTCTCCTGTATATAGTATACACCAGTGTGTCATCTCCTCCTGTATATAGTACATACCTGTGTGTCATCTCCCCTGTATATAGTATATATGTGTGTGTCTTCTCCTCCTGTATATAGTATATACCTGTGTGTCATCTCCTCCTGTATATAGTATATACCTGTGTGTCATCTCCCCTGTATATAGTATATATCTGTATGTCATCTCCTCCTGTATTAGACCGCGTTCACACATTATTTGGTCAGTATTTTAACCTCAGTATTTGTAAGCTAAATTGGCAGCCTGATAAATCCCCAGCCAACAGGAAGCCCTCCCCCCTGGCAGTATATATTAGCTCACACATACACATAATAGACAGGTCATGTGACTGACAGCTGCCGTATTTCCTATATGGTACATTTGTTGCTCTTGTAGTTTGTCTGCTTATTAATCAGATTTTTATTTTTGAAGGATAATACCAGACTTGTGTGTGTTTTAGGGCGAGTTTCATGTGTCAAGTTGTGTGTGTTGAGTTGCATGTGGCTACATGCATGTAGCCACTTTTGTGAGATGAGTTTTGTGTGGCGACATGCGTGTAGCAACTTTTTGTGTGTCGAGTTGCATGTGACAGGTTAGTGTAGCAAGTTGTGTGCAGCAAGTTTTGCGCATGGCGAGTTTTGCACGTGGCGAGTTTTATGTGTGGTGCGTTTTGAGTATGTGCAAGTTTTGTGTGAGGCAACTTTTGCATGTGTTGCAACTTTTGTGCATGTGGCAATTTTTCCGCGTGTGCAAGTTTTGCATGTGGTGAGTTTTCCATGAGGTGAGTTTTGCACGTGTGGCGAGTTTTGCGTGAGCCTAGTTTTGCATGTGGCGAGTTTTGCACGGCGAATTTTGTGTTTCGACTTTTATGTGGCGAGGTTGGTGTATGTGTGGTGAAATGTGTGCTAAGGGTGATATATGTGTTCAAGCACATGGTAGTGTGTGGCGCATTTTGTGTGTGTGTTCATATCCCCGTGTGTGGTGAGTATCCCATGTCGGGGCCCCACCTTAACAACTGTACGGTATATTTTCTTTGGCGCCATCGCTCTCACTCTTTAAGTCCCCCTTATTCACATCAGGCAGCTGTCAATTTGCCTCCAACACTTTTCCTTTCACTTTTTCCCCATTATGTAGATAGGGGCAAAATTGTTTGGTGAATTGGAAAGCGCGGGGTTAAAATTTCGCCTCATAACATAGCCTATGACGCTCTCGGGGTCCAGACGTGTGACTGTGCAAAAGTTTGTGGCTGTAGCTGCGATGGTGCAGATACCAATCCCGGACATACACACACATACATACGCACACACATTCAGCTTTATATATTAGATGAGTTTCACATTTGTATTGAAGAACTGAAGTAAATTAACTTTTTGATGATATTCTAATTTTGTTAGAAGCAGCGGTATATACAGTGCCTTGCGAAAGTATTCGGCTCCCTGGAACTTTTCAACCTTTTCCCACATATCATGCGTCAAGCACAAAGATACCAAATGTAAATTTTTGGTGATGAATCAACAAGTGGAACACAATTGTGAAGTTGAATGAAATTTATTGGTTATTTTATTTCTTTGGGGAATTAAAAAACTGAAAAGTGGGGTGTGCAATATTATTCGGCCCCTTTACTTTCAGTGCAGCAAACTCACTCCAGAAGTTCATTGTGGATCTCTGAACGATCCAATGTTGTCCTAAATGCCTAATGATGATAAATATAATCCACCTGTGTGTAATCAAGTCTCCGTATAAATGCACCTGCTCTGTGATCATCTCAGGGTTCTGTTTGAAGCACAGAGAACACCATGAAGACCAAGGAACACAACAGGCAGATCCGTGATATTGTTGTGGAGAAGTTTAAAGCCGGATTTGGATACAAAATGATTTCCAAAACTTTAAACATCCCAAGGAGCACTGTGCAAGCGATCATATTGAAATGGAAGCAGTATCATACCACTGCAAATCTACCAAGGCCCGGCCTTCTGTTATGACCCCAATGGCAGAGGGTCTCAAAAATACATACCAAGTCTGCAAACACAAAAAAACAGCTCATAGGGCAGTGGTAACTGGGCTGACCATATATCTAATCCTAGCACCACAAATAGCAGCAGCCGGGGAACGTGCCTACGTTGGTTCTAGACGTCTCGCGCCAGCCGGAGAACTAACTAACCCTAGAAGGGAAAAGATAGACCTTTCTTGCCTCCAGAGAAAAGACCCCAAAAGTTGGATACAAGCCCCCAACAAATAATAACGGTGAGGTAAGGAGAAAAGACAAACGTAAGAATGAACTAGATATTTAGCAAAGAGAGGCCCACTGACTAATAGCAGAATACAGTAAGATGACTTATACGGTCAGCAAAAACCCTATCAAAATTTCCACGCTGGATATTCAAGAACCCCCGAACCGTCTAACGGCCCGGGGGAGAACACCAGCCCCCTAGAGCTTCCAGCAGAATCAGGAATCACATTTAGTACAAGCTGGACAAAAAATAATAGCAATGCAAATAACCAAAAAACGAGGAAGCAAGACTTAGCTTAATTTTGCAAGATCCAGGACCAGCAGACAGGAGGAAACAGAAAGGAACTGATTACAACGATGCCAGGCACTGGACTGAGAATCCAGGAAGTTTATATAGCAACACCCCTGGACTAACGACCCAGGTGGGTGCCAAACTGAGGAAAGACAATCCCAGAGTCATATCACTAGTGACCACAAGAGGGAGCCAAAAAAGTCTAATTCACAACAGTACCCCCCCTTTAAGGAGGGGTCACCGAACCCTCACCAAGACCACCAGGGCGATCAGGATGAGCAGCGTGAAAGGCACGAACTAAATCGGCCACATGCACATCAGAGGCAACCACCCAGGAATTATCCTCCTGACCATAGCCCTTCCACTTGACCAGATACTGAAGCCTCCGCCTGGAAAGACGAGAATCCAAGATCTTCTCCACCACGTACTCCAACTCGCCCTCAACCAACACCGGAGCAGGAGGCTCAACAGAAGGAACCACAGGTACAACGTACCGCCGCAACAAAGACCTATGGAACACGTTGTGAATGGCAAACGACACCGGAAGATCCAAGCGAAAGGACACAGGATTAAGGATTTCCAATATCTTGTAAGGACCGATGAAGCGAGGCTTAAATTTAGGAGAGGAGACCTTCATAGGAACAAATCGAGAAGACAGCCATACCAAATCCCCAACACGAAGTCGGGGACCCACACCGCGGCGGCGGTTGGCAAAACGCCGAGCCTTCTCCTGTGACAACTTCAAGTTGTCCACCACATGATTCCAGATCTGCTGCAACCTATCCACCACGGAATCTACTCCAGGACAGTCAGAAGGCTCCACATGTCCCGAGGAAAAACGAGGATGGAAACCAGAGTTGCAAAAAAATGGCGAAACCAAGGTAGCGGAACTAGCCCGATTATTAAGGGCAAACTCAGCCAACGGCAAGAAGGTCACCCAATCATCCTGATCTGCAGAAACAACACACCTCAAATAAGCCTCCAGAGTCGTTTTAGTTTGCTCCGTTTGTCCATTAGTTTGAGGATGAAAGGCAGACGAAAACGACAAATCAATGCCCATCTTAGCACAAAAGGATCGCCAGAACCTGGAAACAAACTGGGATCCTCTGTCAGACACGATATTCTCAGGAATGCCGTGTAAACGAACCACATTCTGAAAGAACAAGGGAACGAGATCGGAAGAGGAAGGCAGTTTAGGCAAAGATACCAAATGGACCATCTTGGAAAAGCGATCACATACCACCCAGATGACAGACATACCTTGAGACACCGGAAGATCTGAAATGAAATCCATGGAAATGTGTGTCCAAGGCCTCTTCGGGACAGGCAAGGGCAAGAGCAAGCCGCTGGCATGAGAACAGCAAAGCTTAGCCCGAGCACAAGTCCCACGGGACTGCACAAATGACCGCACATCCCGTGACAAGGAAGGCCACCAAAAGGACCTAGCCACCAGATCTCTGGTGCCAAAAATTCCCGGATGCCCTGCCAACACCGAGGAATGAACCTCGGAAATGACTCTGCTGGTCCACTTATCAGGAACAAACAGTCTGTCAGGTGGACAAGAGTCAGGTCTACCAGCCTGAAATCTCTGCAACACATGTCGGAAATCCGGAGAAATGGCTGACAAGATTACTCCCTCTTTAAGAATACCAACTGGTTCTGCGACTCCAGGAGAGTCAGGCACAAAGCTCCTTGAAAGAGCATCAGCCTTCACATTCTTTGAACCTGGTAAATACGAGACCACAAAGTCAAAACGGGAGAAAAACAATGACCAACGGGCCTGTCTAGGATTCAGGCGTTTAGCAGACTCGAGATACATCAGATTCTTGTGATCAGTCAAGACCACCACACGATGCTTAGCACCCTCGAGCCAATGACGCCACTCCTCAAATGCCCACTTCATGGCCAGCAACTCCCGATTGCCAACATCATAATTCCGCTCAGCAGGCGAAAACTTCCTAGAGAAGAAAGCACATGGTCTCATTACAGAGCAACCAGGGCCTCTCTGCGACAAAACGGCCCCTGCCCCAATCTCAGAAGCATCCACTTCAACCTGAAAGGGAAGTGAGACATCAGGCTGGCACAAAACAGGCGCTGAAGTAAACCGGCGCTTCAACTCTTGAAAAGCTTCCACGGCTGCAGGAGCCCAGTTAGCAACATCAGAACCTTTCTTGTTCATATCCGTCAAAGGTTTAACAACGCTAGAAAAATTAGCGATAAAACGACGGTAGAAGTTAGCAAAACCCAAGAACTTCTGAAGACTCTTAACTGATGTGGGTTGAGTCCAATCATGAATAGCTCGGACCTTGACTGGGTCCATCTCCACCGCAGAAGGGGAAAAAATAAAACCCAAAAAGGGAACCTTCTGTACTCCAAAGAGACACTTTGAGCCCTTAACAAACAAAGCATTCTCACGCAAAACCTGAAACACCATCCTGACCTGCTCTACATGCGAGTCCCAATCATCAGAAAAAAACAGAATATCATCCAGATAAACAATCATAAATTTATCCAGATACTTCCGGAAAATATCATGCATAAAGGACTGAAACACTGAAGGAGCATTAGAGAGCCCGAAAGGCATCACCAAGTACTCAAAATGACCTTCGGGCGTATTAAATGCAGTTTTCCATTCATCTCCTTGCTTAATGCGCACAAGGTTGTACGCACCACGAAGATCAATCTTGGTGAACCACTTGGCACCTTTAATCCGGGCAAACAAGTCCGACAACAGAGGCAAAGGATACTGAAATTTAACAGTGATTTTATTCAGAAGCCGATAGTCAATACAAGGTCTCAAAGATCCGTCCTTCTTGGCCACAAAAAAGAATCCCGCACCAAGAGGGGAAGAGGATGGACGGATATGCCCCTTCTCCAGAGATTCCTTGATATATGAACGCATTGCGGTATGCTCAGGTACAGACAGATTAAATAATCTTCCCTTAGGAAATTTACTACCTGGAATCAAATCTATAGCGCAGTGTTGTGAATTTGGTTTTTGGGCTCCCCCGGTGGTCACTGGTGGTACTGGACTTGTGTGCTTCACTTTCTCTGTTCACCTGTTTCCATCAGAATATGGGTGTATCCTATTTAGCCTTGCTGCTCAGTTATTCTAGTGCCGGCCATCAATGTAACCAGAGCCTTTCTGTTGCATGTTCCTGCTTCTAGACTACTATCAGCTAAGTTGGACTCTTAGTCCTAAGCTTGTTTTGCATTTTTGTTCCAGTTCACAGTTATGTTATTTTTCTGTAGCTGGAAGCTCTTGTGGGCCGAAATTGCCACTCCGGTGTCATGAGTTGACACATGAGTCTTAAAGTAATTTCGGGATGGTATTTTAATAGGGTTTTCAGCTGACCGTGAAGTTCCCTATTGTATCTTCTTGCTATCTAGTAAGCGGACCTCGCTTTGCTGAACCTACCTTCATACTGCGTATGTCTTTTCCTCTGAACTCACCGTCAATATATGTGGGGGGCTTCTGTCTTCTTTTTGGGGGAATTTCCCTAGAGGTAAGCCAGGTCTGTCTTTTCCTCTATTAGGGTTAGTTAGTCCTCCGGCTGGCGCTAGGCGTCTAGGGATAAAACGTAGGTACGCCACCCGGCCACTGTTAGTTGTGTGGTAGGTTTAGCTCACGGTCAGTTCGAGATTCCATCACCCAAGAGCTGTTCTGTTATTTATGTTCTCTGACGTTCCCTTGCCATTGGGAACCATGACAGCGCAGTCACAGTCCCTATGAGGAGGAAGAGCACTGGAGCTGGACTCGCTGAATACATCCTGGTAATCAGACAAATACTCAGGAACTTACGAAGGAGTAGAGGAAGCAATAGACACCGGCGGGGAGTCACCATGAATTCCCTGACAGCCCCAACTTGACACAGACATTGCCTTCCAATCCAAGACTGGATTATGGGTCTGTAACCATGGCAGACCCAAAACGACCAAATCATGCATTTTATGCAGAACAAGAAAACGAATCACCTCCCGATGTTCAGGAGTCATGCACATGGTTACCTATGTCCAAAACTGCGGTTTATTTTCCGCCAATGGCGTAGCATCAATACCTCTAAGAGGGATAGGATTTACCAATGGCTCAAGAACAAAACCACAACGCTTGGCAAACGACAGATCCATAAGACTCAGGGCAGCACCTGAATCCACAAACGCCATAACAGGGTAGGAGGACAATGAGCAAATTAAAGTCACAGACAAAATAAATTTAGGTTGCAAATTACCAATGGCGACAGGACTAACAACCCTAGTTAGGCGTTTAGAGCATGCTGATATAACATGTGTAGAATCACCACAGTAAAAACACAACCCATTCTGACGTCTATGATTTTTCCGTTCATTTCTAGTCTGAATTCTATCACATTGCATTAAATCAGGTGTTTGTTCAGACAACACCACCAGAGGATTCGCGGCTTTGCGCTCCCGCAAACGCCGGTCAATTTGAATAGCCAGCGCCATGGAATCATTCAGACCTGTAGGAATGGAGAAACCCACCATCACATTCTTAATGGCTTTAGAAAGGCCATTTCTGAAATTTGCGGCCAGAGCACACTCATTCCATTGAGTAAGCACGGACCATTTCCGAAATTTTTGGCAATACACTTCAGCTTCATCCTGCCCCTGAGAAATAGCCAACAAGGCTTTTTCTGCCTGAATTTCAAGATTGGGTTCCTCGTAAAGCAATCCGAGCGCCAGAAAAAACGCATCAACATTTGCCAATGCCGGATCTCCTGGCGCTAGCGAGAAGGCCCAATCCTGAGGGTCGCCCCGTAAGAAAGAGATAACAATTTTTACTTGCTGAGCTGAATCTCCAGATGAACGGGGTCTCAGAGATAGAAACAATTTACAATTATTCCTGAAATTCCTAAACTTAAATCGGTCTCCAGAGAACAGCTCAGGAATAGGTATTTTAGGTTCAGACATTGGAATACTGGTAACAAAATATTGTATACCCTGCACACGAGCAGCAAGCTGATCCACACTTGTAATCAAAGTCTGGACATTCATGTCTGCAGCAAGCACAAGTCACTCAGAGGTAAAGGGGAGGAAAAAAGAGAGGAAAGAAAAAAAAAAAAAACTCAGACTTTCCTTTCTTGTAATCCCACTTCTGTAATGCATTAAACATTCAATCTTGGCCTGGCATACTGTTATGACCCCAATGGCAGAGGGTCTCAAAAATACATACCAAGTCTGCAAACACAAAAAAACAGCTCATAGGGCAGTGGTAACTGGGCTGACCATATATCTAATCCTAGCACCACAAATAGCAGCAGCCGGGGAACGTGCCTACGTTGGTTCTAGACGTCTCGCGCCAGCCGGAGAACTAACTAACCCTAGAAGGGAAAAGATAGACCTTTCTTGCCTCCAGAGAAAAGACCCCAAAAGTTGGATACAAGCCCCCAACAAATAATAACGGTGAGGTAAGGAGAAAAGACAAACGTAAGAATGAACTAGATATTTAGCAAAGAGAGGCCCACTGACTAATAGCAGAATATAGTAAGATGACTTATACGGTCAGCAAAAACCCTATCAAAATTTCCACGCTGGATATTCAAGAACCCCCGAACCGTCTAACGGCCCGGGGGGAGAACACCAGCCCCCTAGAGTTTCCAGCAGAATCAGGAATCACATTTAGTACAAGCTGGACAAAAAATAATAGCAATGCAAATAACCAAAAAACAAGGAAGCAAGACTTAGCTTAATTTTGCAAGATCCAGGACCAGCAGACAGGAGCAAACAGAAAGGAACTGATTACAACGATGCCAGGCACTGGACTGAGAATCCAGGAAGTTTATATAGCAACACCCCTGGACTAACGACCCAGGTGGGTGCCAAACTGAGGAAAGACAATCCCAGAGTCATATCACTAGTGACCGCAAGAGGGAGACAAAAAAGTCTAATTCACAACAGCCTTCCCTCTAAACTTTCATCTCAAACAAGGAGAAGACTGATCAGAGATGCAGCCAAGAGGCCCATGCTCACTCTGGATGAACTGCTGAGATCTACAGTTGAGGTGGGACAGTCTGTCCAAAGGACAACAATCAGTCGCACACTGCACAAATCTGGCCTTTATGGAAGAGTTGCAAGAAGAAAGCCATTTCTCAAAGATATCCATAAAAAGTGTCATTTACAGTTTGCAACAAGCCACCAGGGAGACACACCAAACATGTGGAAGAAGGTGCTCTGGTCTGATGAAACCAAAATCGAACGTTTTAGCAACAATGCCAAACGATGTTTGGCATAAAGGCAAAACAGCTCATCACCCTGAAAACACCATCCCCACTGTCGAACATGGTGGTGGCAGCATCATGGTTTGGGCCTGCTTTTCTTCAGCAGGGACAGGGAAGATGGATAAAATTGATGCGAAGATGGATGGAGCCAAATACAGAACCATTTTTGAAGAAAACCTGTTTGTTTCTGCAAAAGACCTGAGACTGGAAGGGAGATTTGTCTTCCAACGAGACAATGATCCCAAACATAAAGCAAAATTTACAATGGAATTGTTCACAAATAAATGTATCCAGGTGTTAGAATGGCCAAGTCAATGTCCAGACCTCAATCCAATCTAGAATCTGTGGAAAGAGCTGAAAACTGCTGTTCACAAACAATCTCCATCAAACCTCACTGAGCTTGAGCTGTTTGCCAAGGAAGAATGGGCAAGAATTTCAGTCTCTCGATGTACAAAACTGACAGAGACATACCCCAAGAGACTATCAGCTGTAATCACAGCAAAAGGTGGCGCAGCAAAGTATTAAGTTAAAGGGGTCGGATAATATTGCACGCCCCTCTTTTCAGTTTTTGAATTTCCCAGAAGTTCATTGTGGATCTCTGAACGATCCAATGTTGTCCTAAATGCCTAATGATGATAAATATAATCCACCTGTCTGTAATCAAGTCTCCGTATAAATGCACCTGCTCTGTGATAGTCTCAGGGTTCTGTTTGAAGCACAGAGAACATCATGAAGACCAAGGAACACAACAACAGGCAGATCCGTGATATTGTTGTGGACAAGTTTAAAGCCGGATTTGGATACAAAATGATTTCCAAAACTTTAAACATCCCAAGGAGCACTGTGCAAGCAATCATATTGAAATGGAAGCAGTATCATACCACTGCAAATCTACCAAGGCCCGGCCTTCCCTCTAAACTTTCATCTCAAACAAGGAGAAGACTGATCAGAGATGCAGCCAAGAGGCCCATGCTCACTCTGGATGAACTGCTGAGATCTACAGTTGAGGTGGGACAGTCTGTCCAAAGGACAACAATCAGTCGCACACTGCACAAATCTGGCCTTTATGGAAGAGTTGCAAGAAGAAAGCCATTTCTCAAAGATATCCATAAAAAGTGTCATTTACAGTTTGCAACAAGCCACCAGGGAGACACACCAAACATGTGGAAGAAGGTGCTCTGGTCTGATGAAACCAAAATCGAACGTTTTAGCAACAATGCCAAATGATATGTTTGGCATAAAGGCAAAACAGCTCATCACCCTGAAAACACCATCCCCACTGTCGAACATGGTGGTGGCAGCATCATGGTTTGGGCCTGCTTTTCTTCAGCAGGGACAGGGAAGATGGATAAAATTGATGCGAAGATGGATGGAGCCAAATACAGAACCATTTTTGAAGAAAACCTGTTTGTGTCTGCAAAAGACCTGAGACTAAAACGGAGATTTGTCTTCCAACGAGACAATGATCCCAAACATAAAGCAAAATTTACAATGGAATTGTTCACAAATAAATGTATCCAGGTGTTAGAATGGCCAAGTCAATGTCCAGACCTCAATCCAATCTAGAATCTGTGGAAAGAGCTGAAAACTGCTGTTCACAAACAATCTCCATCAAACCTCACTGAGCTTGAGCTGTTTGCCAAGGAAGAATGGGCAAGAATTTCAGTCTCTCGATGTACAAAACTGACAGAGACATACACCAAGAGACTATCAGCTGTAATCACAGCAAAAGGTGGCGCAGCAAAGTATTAAGTTAAAGGGGTCGGATAATATTGCACGCCCCACTTTTCAGTTTTTGAATTTCCCAAAAAGTTTTAAATAACCAATAAATTTCATTCAACTTCACAATTGTGTTCCACTTGTTGTTGATTCTTCACCAAAAATTTACATTTGGTATCTTTATGTTTGAAGCATGATATGTGGGAAAAGGTTGAAAAGTTCCAGGGAGCCGAAAACTTTCGCAAGGCACTGTATATGTATGTCACTGACATCAGGGCCGTATTTGCCACTAGGTACTTGAGGGCACGTGCCTAGGGCGGCACCTGAGCAAGTTTAAAAAAAATATATATTTTTTTTTTTTAAAGTTCGGGGTCGCCCCGCCCACCCACCTCAGTCCTGGCTGCTGTGGAGGGAGGGGTTCTCGGGCGCAGGGCCACCATCAGGGCTGCCCTGACTACTGTTTGGGGCAGAAATGGGTGCTGTACCTTTAAGCAGCAGCAGGCCCAAGTGCATCATGGTCCTGACGCCGGTCATGTGACATGCTGCGCGCTCTTCTTAATGTAGGAGCACTGGAGAAGACTTCAGTGAAGCAGGTCATGTTTGTGGGAGAAGATACTGAAGTCGGCGGTGAGCAGGGAGAGGAGGTGGGCAGTGTGTGAGGACTCAGAGGAAGCTGCAGAGAGGAGTGAGGTGAGAGAGGAGACGGGAGTCTGCTGATGTGAGTGAGGAGAGGGGAGGCTGCTAAGGAGAGGAGAGGGGAGGCTTCTAAGGAGAGGAGAGGGGAGGCTGCTAAGGAGAGAAGATGAGAGGCTGGTAAGGAGAGAAGATGAGAGGCTGGTAAGGAGAGGAGATGAGAGGCTGGAAAGGAGAGGAGATGAGAGGCTGGAAAGGAGAGGAGATGAGAGGCTGGTAAGGAGAGGAGTTGAGAGGCTGGTAAGGAGAGGAGATGAGAGGCTGGAAAGGAGAGGAGATGAGAGGCTGGTAAGGAGAGGAGATGAGAGGCTGGTAAGGAGAGGAGATGAGAGGCTGGAAAGGAGAGGAGATGAGAGGCTGGAGAGGAGATGAGAGGCTGATGTGAGTGAGGAGATGAGAGGCTGGAAAGGAGAGGAGATGAGAGGCTGGAAAGGAAAGGAGATGAGAGGCTGGAGAGGAGAGGAGAGGCTGGTGAGGGGAGGAGATGAGAGGCTGGTGAGGGGAGGCTGCTGAGGAGAGGGGAGGCTGCTGAGGAGAGGAGATGAGAGGCTGGTGAGGGGAGATGAGAGGCTGGTGAGGAGAGGCTGGTGAGGTGAGGCTGGTGAGGGGAGGCTGCTGAGGAGAGGGGAGGCTGCTGAGGAGAGGAGATGAGAGGCTGCTGAGGAGAGGGGAGGCTGCTAAGGGGAGGATATGAGAGGCTGCTGAGGAGAGGAGATGAGAGGCTGGTGAGGAGAGGCTGGTGAGGGGAGGCTGGTGAGGGGAGGCTGTTGAGGAGAGGGGAGGCTGCTGAGGAGAGGAGATGAGAGGCTGGTGAGGAGATGAGAGGCTGCTGATGTGAGTGAGGAGAGGGGAGGCTGCTAAGGGGAGGATATGAGAGGCTGGTGAGGAGAGGGGAGGCTGCTGAGGAGATGAGAGGCTGGAGAGGGGAGGCTGCTGTGGAGAGGAGATGAGAGGCTGGTCTCATGCTGTGTACGGGGAGGCTGTGTGGGGCTCATGCTGTATATAGGGAGGCTGTGTGGGGCTCATGCTGTATATAAGGGGCTGTGGGGGGTTTAAAGATATATAGGGGGGTGTCAGCATACTTAATTCTGCTCAATATTAAGTGATACAATTAATATTAATTAATATTGAGTAGAATTATTTTCATGCTATTGGTTCAGCCTCCACAACAGTCATGGTTTTTTATCTGGCCCCTCGGCAAAATAAATTGCCCACCCCTGATCTAGAGACATGGAGTGAGAAGCCCACAGATGATAGCAACAGATTAGTCAGTTCTCTCACTAAATTACCCATCCACCACTTCAAACTATTCTCTCTGAAACGTCCGAGCATTGCAGAGATAAACTTACCTGTTTGCAGTCTGAGTGATGCTGCCCGTGGTTTTGGTAGTATGAATCGACTGACAGGTTCCCCTTAAAAATCTGTCAGCCAAACCTTGCAACCATGGCAGAATCAACTGACCATGTACTGTGCATGAGATCCACCAGATTCTCACATGACAACTAATGGAAAGGTTTGCTAAGGCTACTTTCACATCAGCGATTTTCTCCGTTCGTGGCAGATACTGCAGTTTTTCCGCATATGTCGCGTAACATATCACTTACGGGCCGGCAACTCTGCGTTCGGCCTCATTCATTCCCTATGGGACTTGCGGACATGTGCGGCACTTGAGGTGAGACAAAAAAAACACTGCTAGCAGCATTTTTTTTTCCTGTTGCTGCAAGTACCGCATTTGCCGGAAAGCAGCAAAACCGTAAGTGCTGCAAGTCCCATAGGGAATGAATGAGGCCGAAAACAGTGTTGCCATAAGTGATCCGTTACGGATGCGGAAAAACTGCCGGATCTGCCGCAAATGTCAAAAATCGCTGATGTGAAAGTAGCCTAAGTCACTGCCGATAGTGTCTGCATTAGTCATGGGGGAGTGGGGAGTGGGAATGGGGGAGGCAGCACGAAAAGTGCCTAGGGCAGCAGAAACTCTAAATACGGCCCTGACTGACATCTGCATATCTACCTATTCTATGTGTATATACTGTATGTAATCTACCTATTCTTTCCTGTCGGGTCACGTTGTAAATTTACTGCACGTGGCTGATGAATTGCTGGCTTTTCAAAGGACATAGGTGTGTAAAAATCGGACAGCACTTGCATGATCCGAATGCTGTGCGATTGTTTTCCACCTCGATTGTGATCTAGAATTATGATTATACAGGAAGTAGTTTTTTTTTCTCTGGGGGCATAAAGCGCACCAAAACATGTAGCTTCTTTCCTGCCAAGAAATCAGGTTTTGCTGCATAGAAAAAAACGTAGCAAAAATGCCCAGTGTGAACTTAGCCTAAAACATCTCCATAGAGGGGACATATCACCCTTGCATTGAATATATAGGATTATTTATAGCTGGGGAAGAAACTAACAGGGAAATATTATAACTGATCAAGTGAGAGAGAGAAAGAGAGAGAGATGCACCAAAGTAGGAGTTTCCTGCAGTGAATAAGTAATGACCACAGGAGTTTGGTTCTGGGAAAAAGACACCAACACTGAGATTTGTTTATGCAGAGGCAGGGAAATACTCTTCCCAAGCATAAGCTTCCTCTCATCAAAGCACTGTTTGAGACTTTTTAAAGCCAATAGTCAGCGATGAATATTGGGGTTTGCATTGATACAATATTTATGAGATATACAATTGTGATGTTGTAGCAAAGGGATGCACATAATGCCTTCACTCACATCACTGTACGGCCATTCTAACTCATTCAACTTAATATCGGCCCAATGAATTGTGCTTTCCATGCCATGTTTAATCTCCATAGAGAGATAAAATTGCAATAAGAAACATGACAACAATATCTACTACCTGAAACCTCCACCAGCACAGATATACTGAAAGTTGGGCATCTCATAAAATTCCCACAGATCTAGCACATCCCACAACCAGCCCTAATATGAACTCACCAAAAATCAAAATTTGGGAGTTTGTCTTCTTTCATTCTGGAAGACGTAGTTTTCTGTGAGAGTGTTCCACTTTCCTAATTGGAGTGCTTCTCCACATAAAAAGAAGAGCCATTCCTGCAGCATCAAGTTTAGTAATTTTCTTTCATTAATGCTTCGTAGTTTATATAATGCATGTCCAATCGACCTGTATAAAAGATTGGTGGTGGAAACTAATAGTTTTTTTGTTAATGGGGAGTTGGCAGTGACCATACCGGGGCATATATATATATTCCATGAGTTGGAATTGGAGGTGTATATACCATACGTCCACTGGAAGTTCCCCAGTTACTGGTCTAGTGGTGGAAGCAGCCACGTCCTCATCAGTAACTTGTCAGTCAATTGTGTAATTTTTCTGACAACTGGAGGCAGAGGAGTTGCATCTGCCTCACAAACTGGCGACAGTGGTGGGATCGATGTGATTTTCCCAGTGTTATCCTTGACATGGAGGTACAATGATAGTGACACTGTTGGTGGTTTATTCCATATTCAAGGCACACTTAAGCAGCAAAGCTACCATAGTATTTAGCAATGACATGCCATCCAATTTGGTTTGCACTTATTGGGGCTATCAATTTGTGTTTCTACAGAGCAGTAAACCAAAACACATCTCCAAACTATGTAAGAGCTATGTTACCAATAAAGAGAGACATATAGTGTTGCCTCAGTTGCCATGATCTCAACAATCAACTGACCTCAACTCAATTGATGTGGATGAGGATGAGTTGGACCATATAGTGAAGGCAAAACAGCCAACAATTGCTCAGCAGCTCTAGGAACTCCTTCCCAGACTGTTGGAAAGCCATTCCAGGTGACTGCCTTATAAAACTGCAGGACAGAAAGACAAGGGGGTGTAATGGTGTATTTTCCATATGTAATAAATAGTGTAGCATTTATCTTTTTCTATTTTTCAAGAACGACCTTTTTAAAAACATGGATGCTGGTTGGAGTGTGATGTTCAACTTGTCTCTTTAAAATTACTTATAGGTTTTTGGTTGGTTAAACATCAGAAGGCATACTTGGCCACTGAATAACTTTCACCCTGTACTTCATAAATAAAACAGATACAGTACCGTTCAAAAGTTTAGGATCACCCAGACAATTTTGTGTTTTCCATGAAAACTCATACTTTTATTAATCAAATGAGTTCCAAATGAATTGAAAGTCCTAGTACAGACATTGACAAGGTTCGAAAAAAAGGTTTTTATTTGAAATAATAATTTTCTCCTTCAAACTTTGCTTTCATCAAAGAATGCTCCCTAGCAATTACAGCATTACAGACCTTTGGCATTCTAGCAGTTAATTTGCCGAGGTAATGTGGAGAAATTTCACCCCATGCTTCCAGAAGCCCCTCCCACAAGTTGGTTTGGCTTGATGGGCACTTTTTGCGTACCACACGGTCAAGCTGCTCCCACAACAGCTCAATGGTGTTGAGATCTGGTGAATGCGCTGGCCACTCCATTACAGATAGAATACCAGCTGCCTGTTTCTTTCCTAAATAGTTCTTGCATAATTTGGAGGTGTGCTTTGGGTCATTGTCTTGTTGTAGGATGAAATTAACTCCAATCAAGCGCTGTCCACAGGGTATGGCATGGCGTTGCAAAATGGAGTGATAGCCTTCCTTATTCAATTTCCTTTTTACCTTGTACAAATCTCCCAATTTACCAGCACCAAAGCAACCCCAGACCATCACATTACCTCCACCATGCTTGACAGATGGCGTCAGGCACTCTTCCAGCATCTTTTCAGTTGTTCTGCATCTTACAAATGTTCTTCTGTGTGATCCAAACACCTCAAACTTGGATTCGTCTGTCTATAACACTTTTTTCCAATTTTCCTCTGTCCAATGTCTGTGTTCTTTTGCCCATATTAATATTTTCCTTTTATTAGCCAGTCTCAGATATGGCTTTTTCTTTGCCACTCTGCCCTGAAGGCCAGCTTCTCGGAGTCGCCTCTTCACTGTAGAAGTTGACACTGGCGTTTTGCATGTACTATTTAATGAAGCTGCCAGTTGAGGACCTGTGTGCGTTGATTTCTCAAACTACATACTCTAATGTCTTGCCTTGTTGCACAGTTGTGCAGCCGGGCCTCCCACTTCTCTTTATACTCTGGTTAGAGCCTGTTTGTGCTCTCATGTAAAGGGACTAGTACACACTGTTGTTGGAAATCTTCAGTTTCTTGGCAATTTCTCACATGGAATAGCCCTCATTTCTAAGAACAAGAATAGACTGTCGAGTTTCACATTAAAGTTCTTTTTTTCTGGCCATTTTGAGAGTTTAATGGAACCAACAAATGTAATGCTCCAGATTCTCAACTAGCTCAAAGGAAGGTCAGGTTTATAGGTTCTCTAATCAGCCAGACTTTATTCAGCTGTGCTAACATACTTGCACAAGGGTTTTCAAGGGTATTCTAACCATCCAATAGCCTTCTTACACAGTTAGCAAACACAAAGTACCATAAGAACACTGGAGTGATGGTTGTTGGAAATAGGGCTCTATACACCTATGAAGATATTGCATTACAAACCAGGCGTTTGCAGCTAGAATAGTCATTTACCACATTAATGTATAGAATGTATTTCTGAATCATTTAATGTTAGCTTCATTGGAAAAAAAAATGTGCTTATCTTTCAAAAATAAGGAAATTTCTAAGTGACCCTAAACTTTTGAATAGTAGTGTATGTGTTTTGGTTCATTGCAATATTGGAAAATGACACTTCTACCAAGTCCATGGAGTGATAGTAGCATCTTCTCTTTTAATATAGAGCAGTAAATCGGTGAAATCATGATACCATCAATAAAATGTAGCTCTCTGACCCTTTCAGCACACATGAGGCCTCTCATAAGAAAACTGACAGCTCCTTTTTTCACTGTGAGCACCATACATTTAGACATCCTGTGCATCAGCACTGAACTCTCCAGGCCAACAAGATACAGGTGCTTCTCACAAAATTAGAATATCAATATCATCAAAAAGTTAATTTATTTCAGTTATTCAATACAAAAAGGGAAACTCATATTATAGTCATTATAATCAGAGTGATCTATTTCAAGAGTTTCTGTTTATGTTGATGATTATTATCAGTAAATTAGAATAATTAACAAAAAACACCTGCAAAGGCTACCTAAGCATTTAAAAAGTTCCCTTAGTCTGTTTCAGTTGGATCCACAATCATGGGGAAGACAGTTGACTTGACAGATGTCCAGAACGCAGTCAAAGATACAATCCACAAGGAGATAAAGCCACAAAAGGTCATTGCTAAAGAATCTGTCTGTTCGCAAAGTGCTGTATTCAAGCATATTAATGGAAAATTGAGAGGAAGGAAAAAGTGTGGTAGAAAAAGGTGCACAAGCAACCAGGATAACTGCAGCCTTGAAAGGATTGTTAGGAAAAGGTCATTAAATATGTGTGTGTCTTATCTGGGCCAAGGAGAAAAAGAACTGGACTGTTGCTCAGTGGTCCAAGGTGTTGTTTTCAGATTAAAGTAAATTTTGCATTTCATTTGGAAATCAAGGTCCCAGAGTCTGGAGGAAGAGTGGAGAGGCACACAATTCAAGCTGCTTGAGGTCTAGTGTGAAGTTTCCACAATCAGTGATGGTTTGGGAAACCATGTCATCTGAGGATTAGATGACATGTCACATAGAGAATTTATTGGGTATTGTCAAGAGGAAGATGAGAGACACCAGACCCAACAATGCAGACAAGCTGAAGGTTGCAATCAGAGCAACCTGGGCTTCCATAGCGCCTCAGCAGTGTCACGGGCTGATCGCCTCCATGCCACACCACATTGATGCAGTAATTGATGCAAAAGGAGTTCCGTGCATTTACTGAACATACATTTCAGCAGGCCAACATTTCGGATTTTACAAACATTTTTCGAGCTGGTGTAATAAAGTATTCTAATTTACTGAGATAATGACTTTTGGGTTTTCATTGGCTGCAAGCCATAATCTTCAACATTAACAGAAATAAACACTTGAAATAGATCACTATGTTAAAAATTACTCTATATAATACGTGAGCTTCACCTTTTTGCATTGAAGACCTGATATAAATTAGCTTTTTGATGATATTCTCATTTTGTGAGAAGCACCTGTACATCAGGGGTGTCAAACTGAATTCCTCGAGGGCCTCAAACCATGCATGTTTTCAAGATTTCCTTCTCATTGCACAAGGTGCTGGAATCATTCTGTGCAGGTGATTAAATGATCACCTGTGCAATACAAGGAAATCCTGAAAACATGACCTGTTGCAGCCCTTGAGGAATGCAGTTTGACACCCCTGCTGTACATGGAAATCCAGCACAGAGGCTTGAAGATTCCATTGAAAGCAGCAGGGGATAAGATGATGCGGCAAGGACTGGACAAGTGGCGGTGAGTAGAGGATGGGCTGGGGATGTGACTGTTGAGGTAAGTATAACGATTTGGCTAGGTTCACATCGCGTTAGGGCATTCCATTTAACGGATCCGTTTCTAAGCAGCACTAATGCTATGTAACGGATCCATTAACGCGCCCATAGACTTCGATTAGCGTAACGCATCCTAACGCATGTTAAAATCGGAATGCTTCAGCGATGGTCCGTTACTTTGTGATGCACCTTCAAACGCGAACTACCAAATTTTTGGGTACGTTACAGTGAACGCACAGAGAACGGAAGTGTTTGCTGTGCAAATAACTCTATTGCTAATGCATGTCGATGCAATAGAACCATGCACTAACGCATGCTTTAGTGCAATCGCAAAAATTAAAACAATTTGGGACACATCGTTAGCGCATCCGTTTAACGGATCAGTTAAACGGAATGCCCTAACGCGATGTGAACCTAGCCTTTGTTTTTTTAACGTTTTGATGGCCCATTATGTTTCAGAATTACAAAAAATCTGCATTTTTTCAAATGTGGATTTTTGTAAGATTCTAGTAGAATTCAATTTCACCAATTTATTTGCTCAAAAAACACAAATGAAGTTAGCTCACCTGAATGTAGGCTACTCCTCATCTGTTCCTGCACGGAAAGGTTAGAGCAAACGATCCACAGAAAAAAGTAAGTTGAATCCAGCAGGATTGAAGTTAAAACCAGTCTCTGTTTATTTCTTCATTAAAAATATGGTACACCACTCCAAAATATGAAACATATGAATATTTCACAGCATGTCACGCAAAATTTCAAAGTATAGCAGCGTTGAAATGCTATACTTTGCAACGTCGAAACGTCATGCAATGCCGAAACGTGTCGCAATAACGCTGCTATACTTTGAAATTTTGCGTGACATGCTGTGAAATTGTCATATGGTTCATATTTTGGAGTGGTGTACCATATTTTTAATGAAGAAATAAACAGAGACTGGTTTTAACTTCAACCCTGCTGGATTCAACTTACTAATTTATTTGCTCATCTCTATACAGAAAGTTTGTTAACTTTGTCCATGATTCATCATTGTTATTTCTCCAGTTTTGTGAAGTAATTTCATATTTTTTGTAGTAGCTTTAGTAGTTGCGGCTTGAACTCTATATTTTGTGCCTTTTTTTGAAGCTGCCCTTTTTTAAATTGTTTTAATTTTTTTTTAATAAATTTACAATGGTTGTATTTCACTCTGAATAGCAACAGCACTGCTAGCAATCAGTCTCCAAGCAGAAATGGGGGCAACTTTTTATAATGGATGCAGCAGTGTCTGGTACCTATAGGTCCCTGAACAGAAATAATGGATATTTCTAATATTAAGGCAGTGCAGTCTTTACTAATTGCAAGACACGTGCAGCCTTAAATGGGACAATACAGTCTGACATTATTGTTAGCTGTGACAGAGCTCACGTTTCGACCTATATATAGCCTTCATCAGACTTGACAAAGTCTTTATGCAGGTCAAAATCATGCTAGGTTATAATACTTTGATGTAGGGAAAATTATATTTTTAGGCTATTTTTTTTTTAAAGTGGTTATCGCTGTCATTCTTTTTTAATGTTAACTATACCAAATGGATTCTTTGGTCTGGTTACTGTTAGTGTATTTCTACAACATAAATGTACTAAAAATGCATAGACATTTTTTACCTGTGATTTTTCCACATATAAGTTTAACTATGAGGAATATCCACAATCAGCATTCTTGGAAGATAAATTTACATTTTTTTTTAAACACGTAGGTTATTTTAAACAGGGTAACACAACACAAAGATTTCTTTAAATCCCTTCTACTTTGCTACAACTGTGATGCTACATTCCCAACAGGAGTATTTAGTGAGTATTTAGGCCACGTGCACATGTGGAGTTTTTGGTGAGCTTTTTACCTCAGTATTTGTAAGCCAAAATGAGGAGTACATAGACTTTTTTCTGTAAAATTTGCTAGTATATTTACGAATTCTTTGTTCCATCAATGATGCCAAGTAGTCCTAGCCCCCATGCAGAAAAACAGACCCAAACCATGATACTACCACCAAGTTTCACAGATATTATGAGTGGTGATGAGCGAATAGCAAAATATTCGGATTTGGGAAAATCGGCACAAATAATTTCTAATATCCGTTGTAGTGCAGCGGTGTCCTCACTATGCAGAGATGAGGCAGTGACCTAACAAAGTTCAAAGTAAATGTAGTTTTAATGTCCAAATCTTACAAACAAAACCAAAGGTATCCTCCGGATCACAATCGGGAAACAGATCAGTCCATAAATGTGTCCAATTGCTGAGGGCACTTCACTGCCGTGTACGCTGAGGGGTGTCAGGCCTTTTGGCTCCACTTAGGTTCAGTGTTGCTTCACACAAGTGGAGATCTGCAGAGCCTTCAGCTCTACATGCTTGCAAAACCAAACTGACACACCCAACTCTCTGCTGCAAGGGTTTTTACAAGGAACCTGTGGCCGTAGGCTACATGGAAAACCTGGCCGGAAAGAAAATGGACCTCCTCACTACCTTCCTGTAGTCCTTTTCAAAAATAAAAGCCCATGGCAGGTTTTCCTAAATCTGCCTTGGACAAATAGCTTGACCAAGACCAACACTCACTTTTATTCTGCATTGCAATCACAGCTATGCCTGTGACTGCAATGCACTCCCACGGCCTTAATATGCTTGTGTGTGCATCCTGGGGGACAAATAGTGACACTCGCATATGACCCTGGTCACTGCCTCACAACCATGTATTTGTACCGAATAACTAATCCAATGCAAGTCAATAGGAAAGCCTAATATTTTTCTGCTGGACCCAACAAACAAGTCTGGGGGCCCTTGAAAAAACCTGAAATGGATGGGAAAGAGCTAATACTAAATGACAACCGCATGGAGAAGATGCCTGCATGCCTTTCTAATTCACATATGGTATCTTGGAGTAATGTTGTCATACTATTACGCTAGTTTTACGGATCTACTAAACCAAACCTAATTTTTTTTTTAAAGTGAAAAACGGTAAGAAACATTTTTTTCCTTCATATTTACATGTATATAATGCAAAATAAAAAATACAAAATTATTCCTCCCCTTTAGCATATGTTCACACGGAGTGTTTTGGCTTTATTTTTTCCTTTAACATTTGTGAGGGCTCTCACTCCTACATTTGGGAGGTCCCTCCCTCATTCCAAATTGTTAGCTAGATAGTGGAATACATATTCCCCATCATATTACAATGCCAGATAAAACATGCCCATTTGAATTTTGGGCCTCTCCCGCCACCACCACGTCCACTGCCATGTCATTATGCGTCCCTTGCTTCACATTTTCAGAGGATCAGCAGGTACCATGAAACCTGAGTTTTGTGAGCTCCACAGTTCATGTTGGCCACCAGATCCCAATGGAGCCACTGTCATAGCGGGTGGAGCTGCTGTAAGATGAATATAAGGGTACTGTTACACTAAACGATTTACCAACGATCACGACCAGCGATACGACCTGGCCGTGATCGTTGGTAAGTCGTTGTGTGGTCGCTGGAGAGCTGTCACACAGACAGCTCTCCAGCGACCAACGATGCCGAAGTCCCCGGGTAACCAGGGTAAACATTGGGTTACTAAGTGCAGGGCCGTGCTTAGTAACCCGATGTTTACCCTGGTTACCATCGTAAATGTAAAAAAAACCAAACAGTACATACTCACATTCCGGTGTCACGTCCCTCGCCTTCTGCTTCCCGCACTGACTGTGAGTGCCAGCCGTAAAGTAAAAGCAGAGCGCAGCGGTGACGTCACCGCTGTGCCCTGCTTTACGGCCGGCACTCACAGTCAGTGCGGGAAGCAGACGGCGAGGTACGTGACACCGGAATGTGAGTATGTACTGTTTTTTTTTTTTACATTTACGATGGCAACCAGGGTAAACATCGGGTTACTAAGCATGGCCCTGCGCTTACATCGGTGTCACACACACTGATCCAGCGATGACAGTGGGAGATCCAGTGACGAAATAAAGTTCCAAACGATCTGCTACAACGTACGATTCTCAGCGGGGTCCCTGATCGCTGCTGCGTGTCAGACACAGCGATATCGTATGGATATCGCTGGAACGTCACGGATCGTGCCGTCGTAGCCACCAAAGTGGCACTGTGAGATGGTACCTTATACAGGAGTTGGGGAGCTGTGTGCTCAATGTCAGTAAATTGGATTCTACCAGACACCAAAAGCATTAGAACTAAATTCTGATTACAGTGTATGCAAGCGAGAGCCTGTATTGTGGTCAGTCTGTTAGGCCTGAAAAACATGTCAGAAACATGTACAAGCCTCATTTTACTTGGAAGCAGCCTCCTCAAGGGAAAGAGACAGGAGTGCCATTAACCAATCTGCACAAGCCTACGCACTTCTTCCAGAAAATAGACAACCAGGAAGAATGTATCTGTTGCATGGTTTTGAGCAACAATGGAGTAATTACAGGATACAGTGGGGAAATAAGTATTTGATCCCTAGCTGATTTTGTAAATTTGCCCACTGACAAAGAGATGAACAGTCTATAATTTTAAGGGTAAGTTAATTTTAACATTGTGTTAGGGGTCGAGTTCCTGCCTCTGCACAGGGGGAATCTCAAACCATCTCCACTGCGGTCTCCCATTCTTCTCCAGCCACAGTGGAGCCTGCTCAGTGGAGACGTCGGTCCCAGCGTCTGGCTCAGCCTGATATGGTGCAGATGGTTACTGCTGCCTTTCCAGGCTCAGCCATTGTAGCCAGTACTGGTCAGCGGCGAGCAGACGTCTGAGCATGCCCAGGGTAAGTTCTCTCATTGGAGGTCAGGGGTCACATGCTCAGGTACTACAGCAGCTCCCATTGGTCCTCTAGGAAGGTCTTGAAGTGGCTCAGGTACTGTAGCAGCTCCCATTGGTCATCTAGGAAGGTCCTGTAGTTGCTGCAGCTATGAAAGGTTCGCATGGCCGCACGGCCATGCGCTAGTATCAACTAAGTTGTGTGTTCTGCGCCAGTGTGGTCATGTGTATGTGGTTTCAGGGTTTGGCTGAAATAAGCCATTAGAATACCGGCACCTCCGGTGAGGAGTTTTGCGTGTGCTATTCTGACTGCATGACCACTGTTCGCTCTATTTGGTAGCGGTGTTCCTCTGTAAGGTTAACAGGGCACAGCGTTCTCTTGTCTTAAGTGACTCTGTGAAGTAACAGAGTTCATTTATACCGCCATATAGTACCGTCAGTTACTAGCAGCGGGTTTTACTCCTGCACGGTGGACCCCGGGGTTGCGAACGCACCTATTACTCTATAAATATATATATATATATATATATATATATATATATATATATATATATATATATATATATATATACATACATTGACATATAGAATATCAAAAATAAAATCCAGAAAATCAAATTGTATAAATTATATACATTTATTTGCATTTTGCAGTGAGAAATATTTGATCTCCTACCAACCATTAAGAGTTCTGGCTCCTACAGACCAGTTAGACGCTCCTAATCAACTTGTTACCTGCATTAAAGACAGCTGTCTTATATAGTCATATTTATAAAAGACTCCTGTCCATAGGCTCAATTTATCAGTCAGACTCTAACCACAAACTGGACATGGTTGCTGAGTATTTTGTCTGTGCAAATGCAGGTTGTGGTAAGGAGTCATGAGCACCTGCTTTCTGGACAGCAGATTGGGAAGGCCATAATAAAGTGAAGGGACTGTGGTTTCACCCTCAGACACAGATTTTGTACCCAGGCATTCCGACCACCTACTGGGGTACTGCGTATATGAGCAATATATGGCATATGCTAACAGAGGTATTATTTTGAAGGGATGTGTGGGTTAGATTTTCGAAGTAGCAGCATGTACAGTGGGTATGGAAGGTATTCAGACTCGTTTAAATTTTTCTCTCTTTGTTTCATTGCAGCCATTTGGTAAATTCAAAAATGTTCATATTTCTTCACATTAATGTACACTCTGCAAGCATCTTGACTGAAAAAAACAGAAATGTTGAATTTTTTGCAAATTTAATAAAAAAAGAAAAACTGAAATATCACATGGTCATAAGTATTCAGACCCTTTGCTCAGACATTCATATTTAAGTCACATGCTGCCCATTTCCTTGTGATCCTCCTTGAGATGGTTCTACTCCTTCATTGGAGTCCAGCTTTGTTTAATTAAACTGATAGGACTTGATTTGGAAAGGCACACACCTGTATATATAAGACCTCACAGCTCACAGTGCATGTCAGACCAAATGAGAATCATGAGGTCAAAGGAAGTGGCCAAGGAGCTCAGAGACAGAACTGTGGCAAGGCACAGATCTGGCCAAGGTTACAACAGAATTTCTGCATACTCACGGTCCCTAAGAGCACAGTGGCCTCCATAATCCTTAAAACGAAGAAATTTGGGACCACCAAAAGTTTTCCTAGACCTGGCCGTCCAGCCACACTGAACAATCGTGGGAGAAGAGCCTTGGTGACAGAGGTAAAGAAGAACCCCAAGATCACTGTGGCTGAGCTCCAGAGATGCAGTAGGGAGATGGGAGAAAGTTCCACAATGTCAACTATTACTGCAGCCCTCCACCAGTTGGGCCTTTATGGCAGAGTGGCCCAACAAAAGCCTCTCCTCAGTGCAAGACATATGAAAGCCCAC
Organism: Ranitomeya variabilis; assembly: GCF_051348905.1. Lineage (NCBI taxonomy): Eukaryota > Metazoa > Chordata > Amphibia > Anura > Dendrobatidae > Ranitomeya > Ranitomeya variabilis. The sequence continues at coordinate 160,185,894 of NC_135237.1, forward strand.
ATAGAGTTTACTAAAAAAAAAAACACATGAAGGACTCCCAGACTATGAGAAATTAAATTCTCTGGTCTGATGAGATGAAGATAGACCTTTTTGGTGATAATTCTAGGTGGTATGTGTGGAGAAAACCTGGCACTGCTCATCATCTGCCCAATACAATCCCAACAGTGAAACATAGTGGTGGCAGCATCATGCTATGGGGGTGTTTTTTAGCTGTAGGGACAGGACGAGTGATTGTCATTGAAGGAAACATGAATGCGGACAAGTACAGAGATATCCTGGATGCAAACCTCTTCCAGAGTGCTCTGGACCTCAGACTTGGCTGAAGGTTTACCTACCAACAAGACCCTAAGCACACTGCTAAAATAACAAAGGAGTGGCTTCAGAACAACTCTGTGACCACTCTTGACTGGCCCAGCCAGAGCCCTGACCTTATCCCAATTGAGCATCTCTGGAGAGACCTGAAAATGACTCTCCACCAATGTTCACCATCCAACCTGACGGAACTGGAGAGGAAGGAAGGGAAGAATGACAGAGGATCCCCAAATCCAGGTGTGAAAAACTTGTTGCATCATTCCCAAGAAGACTCCTGGCTGTGTTAGCTGAAAAGGGTGCTTCTACTCAATACTGAGCAAAGGGTCTGAATACTTATGACCATGTGATTTTTCAGTTTTTCTTTTTTAATAAATTTGCAAAAATTACTACATTTCTGTTTTTTTTCAGTCAAGATGGGGTGCAGAGTGTACATTAATGAGAAAAAAATTAACTTTACCAAATAACTGCAATGAAACAAAGTGAAACATTTAAAGGGGTGAGAATACTTTCCGTACCCACTGTATATAGAGCATGTTTCATTACTCTTATTATTATGTGTAAGGCTGAAACCTGAAGAAGTGTGTGGAGCATATTAATGCATTGATGTTCCAAAATGTCCAAGTTCAGGCGCAAAAATCAATATCAGGCTACAAGATACATGCTTAAAGAGACCGTGAGAAGGGTAACATAATAAAAAAATTATAATAATAGAATATATAGAGATTGAGAGTAGAAATTTGACCATTGCACAATGTACAAAGTTTTCCAAAAATTACACCAAGGGGTCTGTATCATACAAGCTGAAAGACACCGTGATGGAGACCTCACAATACATTTTGCAGTTATTAATATGGGTACAGATAGGGAGTTTAATTTTCACCATTAAACAATATGCAAAGTTTGCAGAAAATTACCCAAGCGGTCATTATCATACATGCTGAAAGACATCGTGATGGTGACTTCACAATACATTTTGCAGTTATTACAATAGATAGACATAGGGAGAACAAGTATCACCATTGCACAATGTGCAAAGTTTTCAAAAAATTACCCAAGGGGTCTGTGTCATACAAGCTGAAAGACACCCTGATGGGGACCTCACAACACATTTTGCAGTTATTAACATAGGTAGACATAGGGAGTACAATGTTAACCATTCCACAATGTCCAAAGTTTTCAAAAAATTACCCAAGGGGTCTGTATCATACAAGCTGAAAGAAACTGTGATGGGGACTTCACAATACATTTTGAAGTTATTACAATAGGTAGAGATAGAAACTACAAATTTCACCACTGCAGAATGTGCAAAGTTTTCAAAAAGTAAAAAACATTACCCATGTGGGGTATACATAGAATACCACTAAAAACTTGTTGCAGAAGCAGGAGGAGGAGGTGATTTCCAGAACAAAAAGGGTTTGGATGGTAAGGCATGGACATTAAGACAACTTCCAAAAAATACATTTGGGCTGCATTTACTTTACATTGCTGTCATTCGTAGGGCTTACAAAGTCGGAGGAAATCACCTAAAACGATGAGCTTCAGCAGAGCGTGCTGACACTTCGCCAAGGCAGTGCTCCAGACTTCCCAGAAGGGAGTGATAGGGAGGCTAGTTCCACTGAGGATGAGGAGACAGGAATAGGAATACGAGGAGACTGAAATCCTGATGGAAGTTGGGCCCATTATTCTTGGTGTGGGTAATTAAAAATTAAGGTCTTTGTTCCGGTGTGCATTAGCAAACATTAATCTGGCTTTTTTATATTTCTTTTGGAGTAATGGCTTCTTTCTGGCAGAGTGGCCTTTCAGTCCATGTTGATACAGTACTCGTTTCACTGTGAATATTGACACAATCTTACCAGCTTCCGCCATCATCTTCACAAGGTCTTTTGCTTTTGTCCTTGGGTTTATATGCACATGTCGGACCAAAGCACGTTCAACTCTAGGACACAGAACCCGCCTCCTTCCTGAGCGGTATGATGGCTGGACATTGCCATCTTGTTTGTACTTGTGTATAATTGTTTGTACAGATGAACGAGGCATCTTCAGGTATCTTAAAATTGTATCCAAGGATGAGCCAGACTTGTGCAAGTCCACAATTCTCTTCCTGATATCTTCACTGATTTCTTTAGACTTTCCCATAATGCTACACAAAGAAGCAGTGTGTTTCAGGTGTGCATTAAAAGACATCCAGAGGTGTGTGTTTAATTAACTCAGATGTTGCCGACAAAATAGTAGCTTCCAAACACATGACATCATCATACGGGCAGTCCAGAATTGTTTAAAGGCATCTTAGTGTATGTAAATTTTTAAATTTGCAATAAGTAATAAAATGCCTTAAACCATTCTCTCTCTCTCATTATTCTGGCATTTGGCAAATATTAGTAATTATGGTAATCCTAATTGACCTAAAACGGGAATATTTTATTCATGTCAGATATTGAGAAAAACATGCATATGTGTCTTTTTATATAGTGTATGTAAACTTCTAGCTTCAACTGTATGTCTTCTGAAGATCAGACTTTCTATAATCTGGCCTCATGCTTCCATAGAAAACCATGGGCACTCCACAATCTCATTGCAGGGGTGTTGTTGGGCTGACAGAGATCACTCTCCTGTCAAACTCCTGCCGCAGCCATTTAATAGCAGCATATAAAGTGTAGAACTCCGATTCTAGCAGTTAAAGCAAGAGCTTTACTGTGTATTTTAGTGAGGTTTCTGCAGCTGATTGCGCTGGTACAGAGACTGTACCGTGGGATCAGCATATCATATATATTTTTAGTTTTAAGTCTGCTTTTTGGTCTATTACTTGTTCGTATATAAATACTTCAAGAAACACAGAATGCACAGAAAACATGTAACATGAAACAATATGTACAAGTTTGACATACTGGCAACTATTGTAATTGGTATACTATTTTAATATATTATTTATGATATGCAATTTTTTTTATCTGCATTTCTTTATAGTATGAGCAGAATAGTGATTCTGTGTTTAGCCCCTTATATCTTGCAGGTCCTGCATATTTATTTTTTTAAGTTCTCATTATTTGCATTTGTTTCAGGCACTCTGATTCCTTCCCTTGATTACAAAAATATTGGAATGTATTAATCCACTTTATGTCCAATTGGCCCTCGTATTTGTTGGAGATTGGGAAATTAAACAATTAGCCCTAAAGAGAACAGTGATTAGTGTTCAACAGTGCAGAAAATATTGCTGATATACAGAATAGTGATGAGTGAACGTGGTCGGGTAAGGTGTTATCTGAGCATGCTTGGGTGTTGTCCGAGTATCTTGGTCGTGCTCGAATAATATATTTGAGTCCTTGCAGCTGCATCACTTGTAGCAGTAGACAGCTGCAACACATGCAGGGATTTCCTAACAAGCAAGCAATCCTTGCATGCATTGCGGCAGTCTACCGACACAAAATATGCAGCTGCAGGGACTCGAATATATTACCTGAGCATCCCCAAAATACTTGGGTAACATCCGAGCATGCGGAGATAAAACCTTATCCGACCACGTTCGCTAATCCCTGATACAGAATAGTCAACTTGGAAATAAATAAATTATAGAAATCAGACGCTAACCTATATCTACCCCAAATGAGGACTAAATATGAAAAGCTTTGCTTGGGACGGAAAGTATTATGAAGGATACCTCTTACATGTAAATATCAGCAGATGGCCATGCGCTGTGAAGATCCTGTCCATGAAGAACTGTGCCTGTCGGCAGGACCAGATATCTTATGTCACAAAAAACGGGTTTATAATGAAAAGGAACTCTGTGTTACTATGAAGAAAGACCCAGGAAATCACCACTTCATGATTGTCTGCATTCAGACAGTTCATAAATTATTGTTTATTATATTCATTTTCCTCTAGGTAAAAGATAAGCAAGTGTTCAGCAAAAATATTTTCACAGCTAATGTGTGACAAATGTAATCTATTTTTATCTGCAAATATTGCATGTTATGTTACACATAGCGTATTTCTTGACAGACTGAATGTGGAGCAAGCACCAGGGAAGAAGAAGCCTAGAGGAACACTGCTACTATTCGATGCCTATCCGTCCTTTTGTGTTTTTTTTTTTGTCTAAGAATGTATAAACTTTGGGAAACTAAATGAAGAGAGTAAGAGCTGTCCCAGCTGTTGTTGCTTAGAGGAACAGTTTCACACTTCAGGAATGTTACATTTTAAACAGCTGGGATTTAAATCAGCCAACAAAATATCTGTCCTCCTTCGCCAATCTATTGCATGACAACATTAATTAGGTTATGTGTGAAACTGGACATCCTTTTCTACATACACGATCCCTTCACCTGAAATGTAAACCACATCGGATTGCCAAAGCTTGCTTCCAAAGTGCTGTTACAAAAGAAATATACAATTCATAATACTTGAGTGAACTCTGTTTGACTTAACAAATGGAAAGAATTTTATAAATACATATTTTATTTAGTTTATTTTTTTGATTAAAATGTAATCAGTGAATAATCAAAAAACAACTCTTTAAGTAGGTAACAAAGACATGACTAGGGATTACAGATGGCCAGGTGGTCCATGTCTGCTCAATCTGCGACATGTTATCCCCACATGAGATAACAGATATTTGCTGGCTAATTTAAAGAGACATCTTACCTGCAGCTGTTGATTTCTAATACAGGATTTCCGGTCTACTCTTAACACAAAGCTCACATCCAAAAAATAAATTATTGCTGTATTCCAAATTAATATTACATGAAAATATTTTGTAGCCAGAGTTTCCAATTTTAAAAACAGTCCAGAGTAATACTTTGAATTGAGTACACCTCAATGTACTCTTGTGGGCTGCAGCTGTAGCTACAAAATATATCCATGCAGCCCACTTCAAACCCTTTAAAAATGCATTGCATCATTTCTCCCTCCTTTTTTCAAACTGATTAGATAGAAAAAAAAATATGAAGAAAATTGATGCATTTTAGATAGCGGACCCGAGGAAGTTTGGGTTCTGGTACACAACCAAAACTTATTACAAAGTTTGATTTGCCTACCAGAAGTGAACCCAAACCCCATTGAAAATAATGGAGACCCAAACTGGCAAGATTTGGCAAAAAAAATCTCTCTCTCTGGCCGGCGTCACACTAGCGAGTTTTATGGACGTATGAGCGCAGAAAATACATCCGTAAAATACGCATAAGGCCGGTTTCACACGTCAGTGGCTCCGGTACGTGAGGTGACAGTTTCCTCACGTACCGGAGCCACTGACACACGTAGACACATTAAAATCAATGCATCTGTGCAGATGTCATTGATTTTTTGCGGACCGTGTCTCCGTGTGCCAAACACGGAGACATGTCAGTGTTCGTGAGAGCGCACGTATTACACGGACCCATTAAAGTCAATGGGTCCGTGTAAAACACGTACCGCACACGGACGTTCTCTGTGTGCCGTGCAGGAGACAGCGCTCCAGTAAGCGCTTTCCCCCCCACATGGTGCTGAAGCCGCGATTCATATCTTCTGTGCAGCAGCGTTTGCTGTAAAGAAGATATGAATAATCCATTTTTTTAGTGGTATTTCGTGTGTAAAATAAAGCACGATGCAGGGGACAGCGCTAAACTTTAGCGCTGTCTCCTGCATGGTGCGTGTGGTACCCAGTGGGCACACGGGAGGCACATGTGTGCCACACTGATGAGCCACAGAAACGCAGGGGCACACGGACACGGATAATTCCGGTACTGGAATTATCTGGACGTGTGAGACTGGCCTTAACACACGGCCCAATGATTCTCTATGGCCAAGCTCCTATCAGCTGTATTTTATGGATCCGTATTATACGGTCTTCTATGGCTGTAGAAAATCGCAGCATGCTGCGTTTTGTCACCGTATTGCGCAAAAAAATCGCCAATGAAAGTCTATGGGGGTGAGAAAAATACGGATTACACACGGACCAGTAGTGTGACTTGCGAGAAATACGCAGCGGTGTTCTATAGAAAAGCCGGTAATTCAATTGCCAACTTTTCATTTCTCCTTCACAAACCCGACAGGATATGAGACATGGTTTACATACAGTACACCATCTCATATCCCTTTTTTTTTTTGCATAATCCACACTACTAATGTTAGTAGTGTGTATGTGCAAAATTTGGGCGCTGTAGCTTGTAAAATAAAGGGTTAAATCATGGAAAAAATTGGCGTGGGCTCCCGCGCAATTTTCTCCGCCAGAGTGGTAAAGCCAGTGACTGAGGGCAGATATTAATAGCCTAGAGAGGGTCCATGGTTATTGCCCCCCCCTGGCTACAAACATCTGCCCCCAGCCACCCCAGAAAAGGCACATCTGGAAGATGTGCCTCTTCTGGCACTTGGCCTCTCTCTTCCCACTCCCGTGTAGTGGTGGGATATGGGGTAATAAAGGGTTAATGTCACCTTGCTATTGTAAGGTGACATTAAGCCAGATTAATAATGGAGAGGCGTCAATTATGACACCTATCCATTATTAATCCAATAGTACGAAATGGTTAATAAAACACACACACATTATTTAAAAGTATTTTAATGAAATAAAGACACAGGGTGTTGTAATATTTTATTATACTGGTAATCCACCTGAAGACCCTCGTTCTGTCACAAAGGAAAAATAAAAAAAACAATATCTCATACCTTCCGTCGCTCAGATCAAGTCCCACGAAGTAAATCCATCTGAAGGGGTTAAATCATTTTACAGCCAGGAGCTCTGCTAAAGCAGTGCTCGTGCCTGTAAAACCCCCGGGAATGAATGGATTGCAGGGGAATGACCTGTAGTTACCTTGAGTTGCGGTGATGCGCCCTCTGCTGGATGTTCTCAGGAACTGGAGCCTTGGAAAAGTTCCCACGCTCGAGTTCATATGAGGACATCCAGCAGAGGGCGCCTCACCGTGACTCAAGGTAACTACAGGTCACCCCGCTTTCCATTCATTCCCCGGGTGTTTTACAGGCACGAGCACTGCTTTAGCAGAGCTCCTGGCTGTAAAATGATTTAACCCCTTCAGATGGATTTACTTCATGGGACTTGACCTGAGCGACAGAAGGTATGAGATATTGTTGTTTTTTTATTTTTCCTTTGTTACAGAACGAGGGTCTTCAGGTGGATTACCAGTATAATAAAATATTACAACACCCTGTGTCTTTATTTCATTAAAATACTTTTAAATAATGTGTGTGTGTTTTATTAACCATTTCGTACTATTGGATTAATAATGGATAGGTGTCATAATTGACGCCTCTCCATTATTAATCTGGCTTAATGTCACCTTACAATAGTAAGGTGACATTAACCCTTCATTATCCCATATCCCACCGCTACACGGGAGTGGGAAGAGAGTGGCCAAGTGCCAGAATAGGCGCATCTTCCAGATGTGCCTTTTCTGGGGTGGCTGGGGGCAGATGTTTGTAGCCAGGAAGGGCCAATAACCATGGACCCTCTCTAGGCTATTAATATCTGTCCTCAGTCACTGGCTTTACCACTCTGGTGGAGAAAATTGCGCGGGAGCCCACGCCAATTTTTTCCGCCATTTAACCCTTTGAAGTGGGATGGGATCGGGTCAAGTGCACAGGTGGTGAGATGTGATCTTGAGGGTAGAGTGGAAAGTCGATCTTCTGTAATGGTGGAGAAGTTGGTTTTGGAGGAGGAGGGCTCAGTAGATAGCAAGAGGGGCTCTAGGGGTTGTAGGCCAAAAATTTCTCTGATGTTATCAATCCTCTGCTTGAAGAATGAGGCAAAGTTTTAAGCGGAGATTAGTGGAGAGGAAGGAGGTGCTGGGAGATGGAGGAGAGAATTGAAAGTGCTGAATAGCTGTTTAGGGTTGTGAGACAAGGAGGATATGAGAGATGAGAAGAAGGTTTGCTTTCCTGCAGCGAGTGTGGCCTTGAAAGTAGTGAGGGACTGTTTCAATGCGATAAAGTGCTCGTTGGAGTGGGATCTTTTCCATCTCTGTCAGCATTCCTAGAGGCCCGTCTTGGTTCTTTGGTCAAGCTGGTGGGCCAGGGTTCTCTGTTGATTTTGCAAGCTTTGCTATGTACTAGAGGGTCTACCTATTCCAGAACTACAGCTATTGTGGTGTTACATAAAGCGGATTGTGTAAGGAATTTATCTCTGTAATGAGGAGGAGGGATTCAGAAAGTAAGTGAGGATCGAGGTGTTTAAGATTTCTGAGAGGGTGTGCAAGTTTGTGGAGAGGGGATTGTGGACAAGGAGAGGGAAGATAATGTAAATAGGTTGTGGTCAGAAAGAGGGAGCGACGAGTTAGAGAGGTTAGATAAGGAGTAGTAATGGGCGAGCACTAAAATGCTCGAGTGCTCGTTGCTTGGGTTGAGCAAATTGGAATACTCGGGTACTCGACCCTAACAACGAGCCCAATGTAAGTCTAAGGGACACCGGAGTATTTATATGGCGATCCCCCTGGGGGTTCTCTTAAGGGCTAAAAATTTCTGCAAATGATGGAAACACTGCTCAAATGACACGGGAACATAATGGGGATCACCCCTGGAACCATTTCTGACTCCTAGGTCACAGCTGTAAGCAATGTTGTCAGAGTTTCACGCTATTTTTACAGGTGCACCAAAAAACATTCAAAAACTAAACCAAAATGGATTTTGCTGGGAAATATCTTAAGGTACAACTAGTGATGAGCGAACATGCTCGCCACTATTCGGTACTCGCCCAAGTATCACTATGCTTGGTGGACTCAGCGAGTATTTCCGGGATTATTCGGCAGGAGCTTGGGTCTCCTCCTTTTAATTTTGGTGCTTTAGAGAGCACCAATCAGCATGCAGGGATTGTCTGCCATGCACTGTAATACCGCAGCCATCTTTGTTGTGGTATTACAGCGATTGGCTGGCTGCACAGCGTCATCAGGTCTATAAGAGACCTGGCTCCGCCTTGTTCGCCGCATTCTGCTCCGGCCACATTTTGATCAGTTTGTTATCTCCGTCTGACACCTGTTCTATCTGTGGTCTCCAAATTCTGGCTTTTCAGGCATACATTGCATTCTTTGGTCTGCTAGCTTTGGTCTATACAGTATTTTGAGGTTACATGGTTTTTTTTTTAAAACACATATTGAAACCGTCTGTTATCTCAGTCAGACGCTCGGTATATCTGTGGTGTCCAAATCCTCGCTTTGCAGGCATACATTGCCTTTTTTGTCTGGTAGCCTTGGTCTATACAGTATTTAGCGGTTAAAAAAAAATTTAAACCAAAAAACAGGCCACATATTGAAACAGTCTGTTAACTCCATCAGACGTCTGATGTATCTGCAGTGTCCAAATACTTGCTTTGCAAGCATACATTACATTTTTTGGTCTGCTAGCCTTGGTCTATACAGTATTTAGCGGTTAAAAAAATTTAAAAGCAAAAAACAGGCCACATATTGAAACAGTCTGTTATCTCCGTCAGATGCCTGGTTTATCAGTGGTGTCCAAGTCCTTGCTTTGCAGGCAGACATTGAATTTTTTGGTCTGCTAACCTTGGTCTATGCAGTATTTTGGGGTAAAAAATAAAAAAATAACACATATTGAATCAGTCTGTCATCTTCGTCAGATGCCTGGTGTATCTGAGGTGTCCAAATCCTTACTTTGCAGGCATACATTGCCTTTTTTGTCTGCTAGCCTTGGTCTACACAGTAATTAGTGGTTAAAAAAAATTAAAACAGGCCACATATTGAAACAGTCTGTTATCTCCGTCAGACACCTGGTGTCTCTGTGGTGTCCAAATCCTTGCTTTGCAGACATACATTGCCTTTTTTAGTCTGGTAGCCTTAGTCTATTCAGTAATTAGTGGTTAAAAAAAATTAAAACAGGCCACATATTGAAACAGTCTGTTATCTCCATCAGACGCCTGGTTGGTGTGTCAATGGTGTCCAAATCCTCGCTTTGCAGGCATACTTTGCATTCTATTTGTCTGGTAGCCTTGGTCTATACAGTATTAAGCAGTTAAAAAAATTAAAACCAAAAGACAAGCCACATATTGAAATAGTGTGTCTTCTCCGTCAGACGCCTGGTGTATCAGTGATGTCCAAATCCTTGCTTTGCAGGCATGCATTGCATTTTTTGGTCTGCTAGCCTTGGTCTATACAATATTTAGCGGTTAAAAAAATTTTAAACCAAAAAACAGGCCACATAATGAAACAGTCTGTTATCTCCGTCAGATGCCTGGTGTATCAGTGGTGTCCAAATCCTTGCTTTGCAGGCAGACATTGCATTTTTTGGTCCGCTAACCTTTGTCTATACAGTATTTTGGGGTTAAAAATTAAAAAAATAACACTGTCAGGACTCTGAACATTTTTTACCTTTTGTGCATTACTGCCCTTTTACAAGATGGCATATTTGGTCTCATGTGCACTGTGTCTTCCTGCTATAAAGCTCCACCCCAGCCTTCAGTCTGTGCTAGATTATTCTGCCTTACATCCAGCTCCTGACCTCTGATTACTCCCTGGCTATACACCTGCTCCTGTGAACCTGTTTGGTGATCCTGCTACTCTGCTCTGAGTTCCTGCTGTATACACAAGCTTCCAGTAATCCTCCTTCATCTGCTGCTCTATCTGCATTTGCTGGACATGTAAGCTGTTGCTACTTTGCAATAACCTGAGACTATTAACCAGGCCTCCCTGGTTGAGCTAAGATATGTTTTGAACTGCCTTATAAGCATATCTATCTGTGTCTGGACTAGACAAGGATTTATTAGTGTCAAGTATCCTCAAGAATAACTGTGCTTCATAGACTTTCTGCTTGATTGCATTATCCTCTGAAGTTTCCTGTAGACTGCTAAGCTGCGTTTATTATTTGCACCAAGTGTTGTGGACTTGAGTTTCTCTCTGCACCTGTTTGAATCACCGTGTAATAATATAGACTTTACCACTTATAAAACTGTGTCCTGTAGTTGTCTTGTTCCATGCAAAGAGTCTCCTGAGTTATCCCCTATAATTATTACAGGATAATCTAGCCTAAAAAAAAAAAGGAGACTGCTGGAACAATGACTGCAGAAAGCAGATTAGAGCAGGTGTTTTCCATAATTAGATCACTGCAGAAAGATGTGGAAGGTTTGCAAAAGAAGTTTGGAAGCTTTGAACTCAATCAACAAGTGATTGGGCAAACTTTGCAGGACTTGAGCAACCGCATGGCAGCCCAGGAAAACAAACTTGCTGGCATAGAGTCCCAGTATGGACGGGCTTTTCAGGACATAAGCACGCAAATAGCTGCACAAGTGACTTTACCCTCTGGGCAACTGCCACCAGCTAGCCCACCTAAGTTGCCCCCATTCAGATTTAATGGTGATCGCGACAAATTTTGTGGCTTTGTGAATCAATGTATGCTATATTTTGATGTGCATGCTGACCGTTTTCCTACTGATAGATCCAAAGTATTGTGTGTAATAATGCTACTGACCTCATGAGCGCCCGCCTGAGCGAATCTGATGATTGAGTCTCGTGACCCACGGTTAAATGACTTGGATGATTTCTTGGCCGCTATGGCATTAATGTTTGATTACCCTAATCGCCGTGCAACCGCTGAATCTGCTTTGTTGTCTTTACGCCAGGCTAAATGTTCTGTTATTGAGTATGCCACTGAATTCAGGAGATTAGCGGTAGATACCAATTGGGACAGTTATGCACAATTGCCTATTTTTAAAAGGGGTCTGTCTAGTATTGTAAAAGATGAACTAGCCCGCTCTGAGTCACCACAAGAGCTAGAGACATTTATACAGCATTGTGTGCGCATAGACATTCGCCTTACTGAGCGTATGCAGGAGAAATTTGCTGCATATAACTGTGTTTCTAACTTTTCCCTTCCTTCCAAAGAGCCTGCAGGTAAAACCTCTCGGGAGGTGGAGGATGTGCCCATGCAAATTGATTCCATTCAGAGGCGCGAGATCAATGAGCGCCGGGAGCATCACCTTCGTGAAAGTCTATGTTTCTACTGCGGCCAGTCTGACCACTTCTTAATCAATTGTCCTAAGTGTCCTAGACGGCCTAACAAGGTGCTAGCAGCAGTAGAGGAGTATGACAAATGTGATGATGAAATTGACATCTCTGAATGTAGCCTGCCTTTAAACGATGTATTCCATTCACTTTCTATGACTTCACCCCCCAAGGAGCTGAAGGAAAAGAACTCTCACTGTTCTCTCCCTATTAAGATCCTGTGTTCAGGACAATGGATTTCCAGTGCAGCTATGATTGACTCTGGTGCAGGTGGCAATTTCATGGATATCGCATTTGCCAAGGAACATGGCATTAAAATTCAGCAAAGAGCCTCTCCAATTACCATGGAAACAGTGGATGGGTCACCTTTAATCTCTGGGCCTGTGGATCAGGAGACCGTTCCCCTTGAAATTCTGTTGGAGCCCAATCATCAAGAGCAACTTTCTTTCTTGCTAATTTCTTCTCCTCATTTTCCTGTGATTTAAGGCATTCCTTGGTTGCGTTCTCAGAACCCAATTATCAACTGGGAGACCAAGGAGATTATCTTCCCAACAAGGAGCAACTCAGCGTTAACAGAAGCTATCCCTGAGTCCACGGCTACGGAACCACATGTACAGGTATTTTCTTTACCTCCAGCTTATAAAGAGTTTTCTGACATCTGTGACAAGAAGACTGCAGATCAGCTTCCTCCACACAGGCATTATGACTGTCCCATTGAGCTGCTTCCCGGGGCAGCCATTCCTTTTGGTAATGTATACCCTTTGGCGGCACCTGAGCTTCAAGCCTTAAAGGAGTATATTGATGAAAATCTGGCCAAAGGCTTCATACGTCCTTCTTCCTCACCAGCAGGGGCACCTATCTTTTTTGTAAAGAAGGATGGGACCCTTAGATCCTGTGTTGCCTATCGAGAACTCAATAAGGTAACCGTACGAAACCGTTACCCTTTGCCTCTGATTCCCGAATTACTGGAAAGAGTCCGCCATGCTAAAATGTTCTCTAAACTGGATCTTCGTGGGGCTTATAATTTGGTGCGTATTCGTCCAGGGGATGAGTGGAAGACGGCATTCAGATGCCGGTATGGACACTTTGAATCTCTTGTGATGCCCTTCGGGCTTTGTAACGCCCCTGCAACATTTCAACACCTTGCTAATGACATTTTCAGAGATTTGTTGGACCAGTTTGTAGTGATCTATTTGGACGATATACTAATCTTTTCTGACTACAGGACCATGAAGAACATGTCAAAACTGTTTTAAGACGTCTGAAAGAGAACCATCCGTATATTAAGCCGGAGAAATGCGAGTTCCATCGTTCTGAGATACAATTCTTAGGTTATATCATCTCTCCTCAGGGGCTGAACATGGAATCTGGTAAGATTCAGGCTATCCTTGACTAGCCGGTACCCAAGAATGTTAAGCAGGTCTAACGTTTTATTGGTTTTGCAAATTTCTACAGATGCTTCATTCGAAATTTTTCTGATATTGTCCATCCCATTACTTCCTTGACAAAGAAGGAAAAGCCCTTTAAGTGGTCATCACAGGCTCAAGAAGCTTTTAATCGGCTTAAGATCTGTTTCACATCAGCACAGCTGTTGATACACCCAGATCCAACACCTCCTTTCATTGTGGAAGTGGACGCTTCTGATAATGCTTTGGGGGCTATTCTCTCCCAAAGAACTGGAGAGAAGGGTCTGCTACATCCTTGTGCTTTCTTTTCCCGTAGACTAACCAGCAGAGAAGAATTATGATGTGGGAGACAAGGAATTGCTGGCTATTATTGCGGCTTTCAAAGAATGGAGGCATCATCTGCAAGGAGCTGCACAACAGGTCATAGTGCTAACTGACCATCGCAATCTAGAGTTCCTTAGATCCGCTAGATGTCTTTCTCCTCATCAGGCTCGTTGGAACTTATTTTTAAATCAATTTATCTTTGTTATCTCGCACCGTCCAGGTTCTCATAATGGGAAAGCTGATGCTTTATCCCGAATCCATGCTGCGGATTCCGTACCTGGAGCCCCATCCAAGACCATTCTATCTGATGCCAATTTCATCGGAGTTATCCACGATCAGGACTTGTGGAAGGAGTGCAGGGAGGCCTATGAAGGTGATGTATTTCTGGCCAACCCACTTGTGGATATTAATCTTGTCTTTAAGGGTGGCATGTGGTTCAGACATCGACGTATCTACGTCCCTGAGGTCGTCCGTCTGCAGATCCTCAAGTTGGTACATGACTCCAAGTTGGCTGGTCACAGGGGGGTACAGAAGACACAAGAGTTCCTGAGCCGATTCTTCTGGTGGCCAACTTGCCTGAAGGACACCATGGACTATGTTCTCTCTTGCGAGGTATGTGCCCATTACAAGACTCCTCATGTGGCACCATTACCTGTTCCGTCCCGCCCTTGGGGGTCTATATCAATGAACTTTATTGTGGAGCTGCCTACATCGGGGGGCATGAATACAATCATGGTGGTAGTTGATCGCCTGACTAAAGCTGCTCATTTTGTTCCATGCACCGGCCTCCCCTCAGCTAAAGATACAGAATGTCTTTCGGTTGCATGGGGTTCCGGAGGAGATCATCTCTGACCGTGGAGTGCAGTTCACTTCAAGATTCTGGAAGGGGTTTTGCTCTGCACTCAATATTAATGTCTGTCTCTCTTCTGCTTACCATCCCCAGACAAATGGTCAGACTGAGCGTACCAACCAGACGCTGGAACAATATCTAAAATGCTACGTCAGTCATCTCCAGGATGATTGGTTGGAGTTGTTGCCGTTAGCCGAATTTTCATATAATAATTCTCAGAGCGCCTCCACTAAATTTACACCTTGCTTTGCCAATCTGGGTTATCATCCGTGTATTTTACCTAGGTCTCCAATTAATTCTCCAGTTCCGGCAGTGGAGGAAAGACTGACTGCGATGAGACAAAATCTGGAGGTTCTGAAGGAATCCCTGACCACAGCTCAAGAACGTTATAAGAGATCGGCTGATAGATTCCATAAACCTGCACCCATGTTCAAGGTAGGAGATTCCGTGTGGTTAGCAACTAAGAATCTGAAGTTAAACGTTCCTTCACAAAAACTTGGACAGAAATTCATTGGCTCTTTCAAGATCAACGGTATTGTGAGCTCTGTGGCCTGCCGGCTGAAGCTGCCTAGGACAATGAAGGTACACTCAGTTTTTCATGTATCTTTACTAAAGCCTGTATCTCCTAATACCTTCCAGGGACATGTTGCGCCACCTTCGCAGCCTGTGGTGATTGATGGGCAAGAACAATTTGTGGTGGAGGAAATTATTAATTCCAGGATTCGCAGGAATCGGCTTCAATATCTGATAAGATGGCAGGGATATCCCCCTGAGGAAGACTCTTGGGAACCTGTGGAAAACATCAATGCCCACAGAAGATTTCTCATTTTCATCAGAGATTCCCTGAGAAACCAGGTCCAGGATCGTCCTGAGGCCGCTTCTAAGGAGGGAGTAATGTCAGGACTCTGAACATTTTTTACCTTTTGTGCATTACTGCCCTTTTTCAAGATGGCGTCTTTGGTCTCATGTGCACTGTGTCTTCCTGCTATGAAGCTCCACCCCAGCCTTCAGTCTGTGCTAGATTATTCTGCCTTGCATCCAGCTCCTGACCTCTGATTACTCCCTGGCTATAGACCTGCTCCTGTGAACCTGTTTGGTGATCCTGCTACTCTGCTCTGAGTTCCTGCTGCATACACAAGCTTCCAGTAATCCTCCTTCATCTGCTGCTCGTGTTTACTTCTATCTGCATTTGCTGGACATGTAAGCTGTTGCTGCTTTGCAATAACCTGAGACTATTAACCAGGCCTCCCTGGTTGAGCTTAGATATGTTTTGAACTGCCTTATAAGCATATCTATCTGTGTCTGGACTAGACAAGGATTTATTAGTGTCAAGTATCCTCAAGAATAACTGTGCTTCATAGACTTTCTGTTTGATTGCATTATCCTCTGAAGTTTCCTGTAGACTGCTAAGCTGTGTTTATTATTTGCACCAAGTGTTGTGGACTTGAGTGTCTCTCTGCACCTGTTTGAATCACTATATTACTATACAATATAGACTTTACCACTTATAAAACTGTGTCCTGTAGTTGTCTTGTTCTCGCAAAGAGTCTCCTGAGTTATCCCCTATAATTATTACAAACACATATTGAAACAGTCTGTTATCTTCGTCAGATGCCTGGTGTATCTGAGGTGTCCAAATCCTTACTTTACAGGCATACATTGCCTTTTTCTTCTGCTAGCCTTGGTCTATACAGTGTTTAACGGTTAAAAAAAATTTTAAACCAAAAAGCAGGCCACATATTGAAACAGTCTGTTATCTCCGTCAGAAGTCTGGTGTATCTGTCATGTCCAAATCCTTGGTTTGCAGGCATACATTGCATTTTTTGGTCTGCGAGCATTGGTCTATACAGCATGTTCAGGTTAAAAATATAAAAAGAACAAACAAATAAAACACAT
This sequence comes from Ranitomeya variabilis, assembly GCF_051348905.1. Taxonomy (NCBI): domain Eukaryota; kingdom Metazoa; phylum Chordata; class Amphibia; order Anura; family Dendrobatidae; genus Ranitomeya; species Ranitomeya variabilis. Next base: position 160,202,606 of record NC_135237.1, read on the forward strand.
TGAAACAGTCTGCTCTCTCTGTCAGATGCCTGGTGTATCTGTGGTGTCCAAATCCTCGCTTTGCAGACATACATTGCCTTTTTTGTCTGGTAGCCTTGGTCTATACAGTATTTAGTGTTTAAAAAAAATTTAAACCAAAAAACAGGCCACATATTGAAACAGTCTGTGATCTCCGTCAGATGCTCGGTTTATCTGTGGTCTTCAAATACTTGATTTTCAAGCATACTGATCACATATAAGTTTTATCAAAATTAATTCATTTGTATTGAACTTTTAAAATATTTCAGTAGTCCGTTTAAAATGAGCAATCCAAGGGGAGAGGGATGGGGAAGAGGACATGATGCTGATGGTGCATGCCAAGGACGAGGCCGTGGCCAAGCTGAAAATGGGCCACAACAAAGACCCACATCTTCTCGCTCGACCTTAGTGTCCCAGTTTCTTGGGGACCGCAGCACACAACTATTGAAGCCAGAGCAGTGTGAAATGGTTGTTGGTTGGATAGCGGATAATGCTTCCAGTCACTTAGCCACCACCACCACCATGTCTTCCACATGATCAAGTGTAAGTAGCCGAGAGTGTGGACCGCATATTGCTCACCCTGATCCTCCTTCCTTCCGCCATGCCGAGTGCCTTGAGACAACTGATCCCACAGTTGGAAACTCTGAAGAGCTGTTCAGTTTTCCCTTTAAAGATTCCAGATTCTCGGCCAGTCAACTTGAAGTGGGGCCAGAAAAGATTGCATGTAGCGATGCCCAAAGATTTGAACAGCCACAGTCGCATGAAGGCGATAGTGGGAAAGTATCACAAGAGGTGGACGATGATGAGACAATTGCCAGTAAATCAGGAGGAGAAGCAGGGTTTGGATGTGGAAGACAAGGTGGTGGATGACATAGTAACTGACACAACCTGGCAGGAAAACATGCAGAGCGAGGACAGCAGCACACATGGGGAAGGAGGCATAGCACCCAACAGGCAGGAAGATGCAGTCTGGTGGCCACAGACAAAAGGCGTGCATCCGTTCCCCGTAACACCGACATGATAGAAGTTGCCATTCCAATTGTTAGATCTTACTGAGTCTGGTTATTTTTTAAAGACTCTGACGATAACCCCAAACAGGCCATTTGCAGGACCTGCCATGCCCACATCAGCAAGGGTAGCAAAACTACCAGCCTTACCACCACCAGTATGATCAGGTACATGGAAGCAAAGCACCCGACTTTGTGGTCCGAACCCCAGGCTCCAGGAACACTGTCTGCAGGTGACACCACAGCTTCTTCCACTGTTTTGCATAAAAACCAATCCCCAGTCCACGGTGCATGCGAAGATGCCTCATGCCGTGCACTTGTTGTTGCCCACAGTCAACCAGCACCATCATCAAGCCCGTCCACGTCCTTGTCCGAGCACAGCCTTCAGTTGTCTATACCCTAGTCTTTGGAAAGCAAGCGGAAATACCCAGCCAACTCTCACAGGCCACAGTACTAAATTCTAACATTTCTTGTCTGCTTGCGCTCGAAATTTTACCTTTTAGGCTTGTTGAGACGTAAGCTTTCTGCAACCTGATGGCTGCGGCCATCCCAAGGTACTTGGTCCCCAGTCGCCAATATTTCTCTGTTGTGAACTCTGTTTCCGGGATCCCTCCTGTGGTCGTGAGTGGTACTGTGTGAGTTCTCTCTTTGGGCTCCCCCTGGTGGCTCTTTTTGTTATTTTGCAGGTTTCTGGCTGGGATCAGCTGTCTCGTCATCTGCTAGTCAGGTTTCCTATTTAATCCACCTCGTCCTTCATTCCTTGCCTGTTGTCGTTGTATTCAGTGCTATTCTGATTGCTCCTGTCTACATCCGTTATCAGTCTCTCAAGAGAAGCTAAGTTTTGTTTGCTTATTTTTGCTCATCTGTGTTCAAGTTGTTTCCTAGTATATGATGAGTTTTGTCCAGCTTGCTAATATGTGATTTCCTTGTTTGCTTGTGCTCTGGGGTGCTGAGTTGCTCCCCCCACATCGTTAGTTGGTGTGGGGGTTCTCGCATTCTCTGCGTGGATATTTTTGCATAGGGTTTTTTACTGACCGCACAGATCCCTTGCTATTTTCTGCTATCTAGCGTTAGCGGGCCTCATTTGCTCAACCTGTTTCATCTCTGCGTTTGTCTTTTCCTCTTAACTCACCGTTATTATTTGTGGGGGGCTTCTATATCTCTGGGGTTATTTCTCTGAGGCAAGTGAGGTCTTTACTTTCTCTTTAGGGGTAGTCAGTTTCTCAGGCCGTGAAGAGACGTCTAGGATTTCAGGAAACGTTCCACGGCTGCCTATAGTGTTTGCGGTTAGGATCAGGTTTGCGGTCAGTCCAGTTACCACATCCCCAGAGCTCGTCCTATTATCTTCTACTTAGCTGGTTAGATTTGTGATCCTAAGCCACTGAGGATCATAACATTTCTCCCAGTGGGCCGTACCGGCATTACACCAGCATGTGTCCCTCAACATTACCCCTGCCCCCAACAATGCTGTTACTGGGAAAGTCCACCTAACCACGGACACGAGGACAAGTACTTGTGGGCAGGGATGGTACATTTCACTGATGGCACACTGGGTTAACATAGTGGAAGCCAGGACCCAGTCGGACCTTGGGATGGAACACATCCTCCCGACGCCGAGGATTGCGTGCCCTACATCAATCAGGGTTGCCCCCACAGTCTACATCGCCTGCACCTCCTCCTCCTCCAATGCCCCACAGGCCACGGTACTAAATTCTAACATTTCTTGTCTGCTTGCTGTTGTGGATTCTGTTTGTGGGCTCCCTCTGGTGGTTACTGCTGGTACTGGGTGACTTTGGTGGGTTGCGGCCTTTGGTTTCCACCTGTCCATCAGTGGCTGGGTGTTTCCTATTTTACCTGGCCTTTCTGTCATTTCCCTTGCCGGCTATCAATGTATTCAGATGTGCTCTGTTTGGTTCCTGCCTACCTGCTCCCAGATATTTCAGGATAAGCTAAGTGCTGATTTTCAGTTGTTTGGTTTTTTGTCCAGCTTGCTTATTATGTCTCTATGCTAGCTGGTAGCTCTAGTGGACTGAGGTTCTCCCCATGTGCCATGAGTTGGCACATGGGTTCTTGTAATCTCAGGATGGTTTTTTTGATTAGGGTTTTTTGCTGACCGCTCAGTCCCCTTTTGTATCGTTCTGCTTTCTAGTTTACAGCGGGCCTCAATTTGCTAAAACTATATATATCATCTCTAAGCTGGAGGCAAGTGAGGTCTTTATTTTCTCTGCAGTGCTAGTTAGCTCTTAGGCTGGTGCGTGGCGTCTAGAACCAACGTAGGCACGCTCCCTGGCTATCTCTAGTTGCGTTTGTCAGGCGTAGGGCAGCGGTCAGCCCAGGTTCCATCACCCTAGAGCTCGTCCGTAATATATTTGTACTTTGCTTGTCCTGTGCTATCCCTAGCCATTGGGATTCATGACAGTATAGCCGGCCCACAAAGTGTTAATTGTTTGGGCTGAAGCAGGAGAAAGAGAAGTGTTTAAGGGAAATTTTTTTTTTTTTTTTTCCCTTCAGAGTTTTGCTGCCTAGCCCTTAATTGCTGTCTAGCTGCTTCTTACCTCCTCTTAACCCTTGAATGGCTCTGATCTTAGCTGTTTAACATGGATGTCCAGAGTTTGGCTTCCAGCCTGAGTAATCTCGCGGCAAAAGTTCAAAACATACAGGATTTTGTTGTTCACACTCCCATGTCTGAACCTAGAATTCCTATTCCAGAGTTCTTTTCTGGAGATAGATCTACCTTCCTGAATTTCAGGAACAATTGTAAATTGTTTCTTTCTTTAAAATCTCGCTCCTCTGGAGACCCTGCTCAACAGGTCAAGATTGTAATATCTTTCCTGCGGGGCGACCCTCAGAATTGGGCATTTACATTGGCACCAGGGGATCCTGCATTGCTCAGTGTGGATGCGTTTTTTCTGGCATTGGGATTGCTCTATGAGGAACCTAACCTGGAGATTCAGGCTGAAAAGGCTTTATTAGCCCTCTCTCAGGGGCATGATGAAGCGGAGATATATTGTCAGAAGTTTCGGAAATGGTCGGTGCTTACTCAGTGGAATGAGTGCGCCCTGGCTGCAAACTTCAGAAATGGTCTTTCTGAGGCCATTAAGGATATTATGGTGGGGTTCCCTACGCCTACAGGTCTGAATGAGTCTATGGCTATGGCCATTCAGATTGATCGGCGTTTACGGGAGCGCAAACCCGTGCACCAGTTGGCGGTGTCTTCTGAACAGGCACCTGAGACTTTGCAATGTGATAGAATTCAGTCCAGAAGTGAACGGCAAAATTATGGCGGAAAAATGGATTGTGTTTCTATTGTGGTGATTCAGCTCATGTTATATCAGCATGCTCTAAACGCACAAAAAGGGTTGATAAATTTTGCCATTGGTACTCTGCAGCCTAAGTTCATTTTGTCTGTGACTCTGATTTTTTCACTGTCTTCCATTTCCGTCGATGCCTATGTGGATTCGGGCGCTGCCCTGAGTCTTATGGATTGGTCATTTGCTAAACGCTGCGGTTTTAGTCTGGAACCTCTGGAAGTTCCTATTCCTCTGAAGGGAATTGACTCTACACCATTGGCTATGAATAAACCGCAGTATTGGACACAAGTGACCATGCGCATGACTCCCGTTCATCAGGAGGTGATTCGCTTCCTTGTACTTTATAATTTACATGATGTACTAGTGCTTGGTCTGCCATGGTTACAAACTCATAATCCTGTCCTGGACTGGAAAACAATGTCTGTGTTAAGCTGGCGATGTCAGGGGGTTCATGATGATGCACCTCCGATTTCTATCGCTTCATCTACTCCTTCTGAGATCCCTGCGTTTTTGTCTGACTATAGGGATGTTTTTGAGGAGCCTAAGCTCAATTCGCTCCCTCCGCATAGAGATTGTGACTGTGCTATAGAATTGATTCCTGGCAGTAAGTTCCCTAAGGGTCGTTTATTTAATCTGTCACTGCCAGAGCATACTGCTATGCGGAATTATATTAAGGAGTCCTTGGAAAAGGGACATATTCGTCCATCTTCGTCCCCTCTGGGAGCAGGTTTTTTTTTGTGGCAAAAAAAGATGGTTCCCTGAGGCCTTGTATAGATTATCGCCTTCTGAATAAGATTACAGTCAAGTATCAGTATCCATTGCCATTATTGACTGATTTGTTTGCTCGCATTAAGGGGGCTAGGTGGTTCACTAAGATAGATCTTCGCGGTGCGTATAATCTGGTGCGGATAAAACAGGGTGATGAGTGGAAAACCGCATTTAATACGCCTGAGGGCCATTTTGAGTATTTGGTAATGCCTTTTGGACTCTCCAATGCTCCGTCAGTCTTTCAGTCCTTTATGCACAATATTTTCCGTGAATATCTGGATAAGTTTATGATTGTGTATTTGGATGATATTTTGGTGTTTTCTGATGACTGGGAGTCTCATGTTCTACAGGTCAGGAAGGTGTTTCAGGTTCTGCGGGCCAATTCTCTGTTTGTGAAGGGCTCAAAGTGTCTCTTCGGAGTCCAGAAGATTTCTTTTTTGGGGTACATTTTTTCTCCTTCTACTATTGAGATGGATCCCGTCAAGGTTCAGGCGATTTGTGACTGGACACAACCTACATCTGTTAAGAGCCTTCAGAAGTTCTTGGGGTTTGCTAATTTTTATCGTCGGTTCATTGCTAATTTTTCCAGTATTGTTAAACCTTTGACTGATTTGACTAAAAAGGGTGCTGATGTTGCTGATTGGTCTCCTGCGGCCGTGGAGGCCTTTCAGGAACTTAAGCGCCGGTTTTCTTCTGCTCCTGTGTTGTGTCAACCAGATGTTTCACTTCCTTTTCAGGTTGAGGTTGATGCTTCCGAGATTGGAGCGGGGGCGGTTTTGTCACAGAGAAGTTCTAATGGCTCGGTGATGAAGCCATGTGCATTCTTCTCTAGAAAATTCTCGCCCGCCGAGCGCAATTATGATGTGGGTAATCGGGAGCTTTTGGCCATGAAGTGGGCATTTGAGGAGTGGCGTCATTGGCTTGAGGGTGCTAAACATCGTGTGGTGGTCTTGACTGATCACAAGAATCTCATTTACCTTGAGTCTGCCAGGCGTTTGAATCCTAGACAGGCTCGTTGGTCGTTGTTTTTTTCTCGTTTCAATTTCGTGGTTTCATACCTGCCAGGTTCAAAGAATGTGAAGGCAGATGCTCTTTCCAGGAGTTTTGTGCCTGACTCTCCTGGAGACTCTGGGCCTACTGGTATCCTTAGGGATGGGGTAATATTGTCCGCCGTATCCCCAGACTTGCGACGTGCATTGCAGGAGTTTCAGGTGGATAAACTGGATCGTTGTCCACCAGAAAGACTGTTTGTTCCGGATGATTGGACCAGTAGAGTCATCTCCGAGGTCCATTCTTCTGTGTTGGCTGGTCATCCTGGAATATTTGGTACTAGAGACTTGGTGGCCAGGTCTTTTTGGTGGCCTTCCTTGTCTAGGGATGTGCGTACCTTTGTGCAGTCTTGTGAAGTGTGTGCTCGAGCTAAGCCTTGCTGTTCTCGGGCCAGTGGGTTGTTGTTATCCTTGCCCATCCCGAAGAGGCCTTGGACGCACATTTCCATGGATTTTATTTCTGATCTCCCGGTTTCACAGAAAATGTCCGTTATCTGGGTTGTGTGTGACCGCTTTTCTAAGATGGTTCATTTGGTGCCCTTGCCTAAGTTGCCTTCCTCCTCTGAGTTGGTCCCTTTATTTTTTCAGAACGTGGTTCGTTTGCATGGGATTCCGGAGAATATCGTTTCTGACAGGGGATCCCAGTTTGTGTCTAGATTTTGGCGGACGTTTTGTGCCAAGATGGGCATTGATTTGTCTTTCTCGTCTGCATTCCATCCTCAGACGAATGGCCAGACGGAGCGAACTAATCAGACCTTGGAAACTTATTTGAGGTGTTTTGTTTCTGCTGATCAAGATGACTGGGTTGCTTTTTTGCCACTGGCCGAATTTGCTCTTAATAATCGGGCTAGTTCAGCCACGTTGGTCTCTCCTTTTTTTTGTAATTCGGGGTTTCATCCTCGTTTTTCCTCTGGTCAGGTGGAGCCTTCGGATTGTCCTGGAGTGGACGTGGTGGTGGACAGGCTACATCAGATTTGGAATCAGGTGGTGGACAATTTGAAGTTATCTCAGGAGAAGACTCAGCAGTTTGCTAATCGCCGTCGCCGCGTGGGTCCCCGACTTCTTGTTGGGGATTTGGTGTGGTTGTCTTCTCGTTTTGTCCCTATGAAGGTCTCTTCTCCTAAGTTCAAGCCTCGGTTCATCGGTCCTTATAGGATCTCGGAGATTCTTAACCCTGTATCTTTTCGTTTGGATCTCCCAGCATCGTTTGCTATTCATAATGTGTTCCATCGGTCGTTGTTGTGGAGGTATGAGGTGCCCGTTGTTCCTTCGGTTGAGCCTCCTGCTCCGGTGCTGGTGGAGGGAGAATTGGAGTATGTTGTTGAGAAGATCTTGGATTCTCGTGTTTCCAGACGCAAACTCCAGTATTTGGTTAAGTGGAAGGGTTATGGTCAGGAGGATAATTCCTGGGTGGTCACCTCCGATGTTCATGCGACTGATTTGGTCCGCGCCTTCCATAGAGCTCACCCTGATCGCCCTGGGGGTTCTCGTGAGGGTTCGGTAACCCCTCCTCAAGGGGGGGTACTGTTGTGGATTCTGTTTGTGGGCTCCCTCTGGTGGTTACTGCTGGTACTGGGTGACTTTGGTGGGTTGCGGCCTTTGGTTTCCACCTGTCCATCAGTGGCTGGGTGTTTCCTACTTTACCTGGCCTTTCTGTCATTTCCCTTGCCGGCTATCAATGTATTCAGATGTGCTCTGTTTGGTTCCTGCCTACCTGCTCCCAGATCTTTCAGGATAAGCTAAGTGCTGATTTTCAGTTGTTTGGTTTTTTGTCCAGCTTGCTTATTATGTCTCTATGCTAGCTGGTAGCTCTAGTGGACTGAGGTTCTCCCCATGTGCCATGAGTTGGCACATGGGTTCTTGTAATCTCAGGATGGTTTTTTTGATTAGGGTTTTTTGCTGACCGCTCAGTCCCCTTTTGTATCGTTCTGCTTTCTAGTTTACAGCGGGCCTCAATTTGCTAAAACTATATATATCATCTCTATGTGTGTGCCTTCCTCTCATTTCACCGTCAATACATGTGGGGGGCAACTATATCTTTTGGGGTTCATTCCGCTGGAGGCAAGTGAGGTCTTTATTTTCTCTGCAGTGCTAGTTAGCTCTTAGGCTGGTGCGTGGCGTCTAGAACCAACGTAGGCACGCTCCCTGGCTATCTCTAGTTGCGTTTGTCAGGCGTAGGGCAGCGGTCAGCCCAGGTTCCATCACCCTAGAGCTCGTCCGTAATATATTTGTACTTTGCTTGTCCTGTGCTATCCCTAGCCATTGGGATTCATGACAGCTTGCGCTCAAAATATTGCCTTTTCGGCTCGTTGAGATGGAAGCTTTCCGCAACCTGATGGCGGCAGCCATCCCAAGGTACTCGTTCCCCAGTCGCCACTATTTCTCCTGGTGTGCCATACCAGCATTACACCAGCATGTGTCCCTCAACATTACCCGTGCCCTCAACAATGCTGTTACTGGGAAAGTCCACCTAACCACGGACACGTGGACAAGTGTTTGTGGGCAGGGACGGTACATTTCACTGACAGCACACTGCGTTAACATAGTGGAAGCCAGGACCCAGTCGGACCGTGGAATGGAACACATCCTCCTGATGCCGAGGATTGCGTGCCCTACATCAATCAGGGTTTCCCCCACAGTCTACATCGCCTGCACCTCCTCCTCCAATGCCCCACAGTCCACAGTACTAAATTCTAACATTTCTTGTCTGCTTGTGCTCAAAATGTTGCCTTTTCGGCTCATTGAGATGGAAGCTTTCCGCAACCTGATGGCGGTGGCCGTCCCAAGGTACTCGTTCCCCAGTCGCCACTATTTCTCCCTGTGTGCCGTACCAGCATTACACCAGCATGTGATACTCAACATTACCTGTGCCCTCAACAACGCTCTTTTTGGGAAAGTCCACCGAACCACAAACACGTGGACAAGTGCTTGTGGGCAGGGATGGTACATCTCACTGACAGCACACTGGGTTAACATAGTGGAAGCCGGGACCCAGTTGGACCTTGGGATGGAACACATCCTCCGCACGCTGAGGATTGCGGTCCCTACATTAATCAGGGTTGCCCCCACATCATCTGCACCTCCTCCTCTTCAGCCTCCATCTCTGAAATGAGCACATCAAAAGCTAGAAGCACTGCGGCACTGCCTCAGCCAAGCAGCAACAGGCTGTGCAGAAGCTAATCTGCTTAGGTGACAAAGCAGAAGCTTATCTGCTTAGGTGACAAACCGCACAATGCTGTAGAGTTGTGAACAGTGCTGAAAGAGCAGTCAGATTTTTGGATGACACCACTCAACCTACAGCAAGGCATGGTCGTGTGTGACAATGGCCACAACCTGGTGGCGGCTCTGAGGCAAGGTGAGCTCACACATGTACCTTACCTGGCCCATGTGCTTAACCTCGTCATTCAACGTTTTCTCAAAAGCTACCCGCAGTTGCCGGATCTGCTAGTGAAAGTATGCAGCCTGTCTGCCCATTTTAGAAAATCAGCTACAGCTTCAGCCGCCCTTGCCATGCTTCACCAGCGTTTGCATCTTCCAGCTCACCGACTGGGGTGTGATGTTCCCACGCTTTGGAACTCTACACTGCATATGTTGGAAAGCATTTGTGAGCAGAAGAGGGCAGTAGTTGACAACCAGCATCAACAAGGCCATCGTTATTCAGTTCAGACTCCACACATAAGGCCTCAGGAGTGGACATGGATGTCAGACATATGTACCATCCTCAAAAACTTTGAGGACTGCACCAAGATGGTGAGCGGCAATGACGCCATAATTATGATCGCAATCTCGCTTCTCTGCATTCTGAAATCCTCTCTGTTCACAATTAAAGAGGATGCATTGCAGGCGGATCACGAGAACATGGATAAGAGAACCATACAGGGTGATTACACTCAGCCCAGCCTCATGTCGTCCCAATATGGATTGGTAGACAATGAGGAAGAGGAGGAAGAACAAGGCTTTGTGAGCTGCAGCGGCCAGTTGTTAAATACCAGCTCCAATACGCTCGTCGGTATTCTGATCAGCATCCACATATAATAACTGAAGAATGGGCATTGATGGCTGACATTTGTGCCGATCTACAAGACTTTGATGACTACACAAAGATGGTGAGCAGCGATGATTAGGGTTGAGCGACTTTTACTTTTTTTGGGTCCAGCTGGGTTTTGCAAAACCTGACTTTGTCAAAAGTCGAGTCGAGTGAGGTCGGCCGATTATCGCGAAAAGTCGGGGATCGACCGAAACATGAAACCCAATGCAAGTCAATGGGGAAGCATAGTCGGCAGTGAGTGGAGGCCAGGAAAACACCTACAGTGCCCATTTTAATGGCAAAAACATCCATTCTTGTTACTGAAGCTTGTCAATATTAATTTACTTTATAATAATAGTTAGGCATTGGAAATTGGGGGTCATGTGGCTAAAGTTGTAGGGGGTAGGGCTGGTTAAAGTTTTTAGTGGGCCCAGGAAACGTGGACTACATCACGGCGGTGGAGCAGGGAGAGGTAAGTATTTCAACGTTGCAAGTGCTGTGATCCTGAGCAAGCAGGGGGGGCCCACTCGTTCGCATTGGCACTGGCACAGGGCCCCTCACAGTACGGCGGTGTGTTTGCACGGCGGGGGCGCCTCCCACCGGCAGCGACACTTTTGCGTACTATGAGGGGCCCTGTGCCAGTGATGTCGCCAACGAGTATGCCCCCCGCCTGATGAAGGAACCTGCACTTTCACCTGCACCTTCCTCTTTGTCCCCGTGTAAGGTGGTATAGTATGCGGGAAGAGGAACCTGACTTTCAGCAGGGTCAGATTCTGGCTGTGTAGAGTGCAAGGGGAATGTAGTGGTCTGGGTCAATGTACCAGCGGACTCATCTAGCAGTGGCTGGGCAATGGGCAGGATGAGGAGGAAACACAGATCTAGGCCCAAATAATAAAGTGGGCTAAATGCAGTTCAAAATTGGTAACGGGACTAACCAGGCGGCATTGCTTTGTTCAGTGGAGGACAACTGTAATGAGAGGCTGACATAGTGAGTAGGGGCAAATAAGTAACTAGGCTAAATGCAGTTCTAAATTGGTAACAGTAGGAAACAGGCGGCACTGCTTTGTTCAGTGGAGGAGAGCACCAAGCAGCGGCAGACACCATTACTAGGCCCCAACCAAACTAGTAGGCCAACTGCAATGTTACATTAACAACTACTTAATGAGAGCCAGAAGGTTGAAGCTCAGACAAGGAAACCTGGAGGAGAACACCAAGGAGGAGGAGAACACCAAGGAGCGGCAGACACCGTTACTAGGCCCCAACCAAAGTAGTAGGGCAACTGCAGTGTGACATTAAAAAATACTTAATGAGAGCCTGAAGGTTGAAGCTCAGACAAGGAAACCTGGAGGAGAACACCAAGGAGCGGCAGACACCGTTACTAGGCCCCAACCAAAGTAGTGGGGCAACTGCAGTGTTACATGAAAAAATACTTAATGAGAGCATGAAGATTGAAGCTCAGACAAGGAAACCTGGAGGAGAACACCAAGGAGCGGCAGACACCGTTACTAGGCCCCAACCAAACTAGTAGGCCAACTGCAGTGTTACATTAACAACTACTTAATGAGAGCCTGAAGTTTGAAGCTCAGACAAGGAAACCTGGAGGAGAACACCAAGGAGCGGCAGACACCGTTACTAGGCCCCAACCAAACTAGTAGGCCAACTGCAGTGTTACATTAAAAAATACTTAATGAGAGCCTGAAGGTTGAAGCTCAGACAAGGAAACCTGGAGGAGAACACCAAGGAGCGGCAGACACCGTTACTAGGCCCCAACCAAACTAGTAGGCCAACTGCAGTGTTACATTAACAACTACTTAATGAGAGCCTGAAGGTTGAAGCTCAGACAAGGAAACCTGGAGGAGAACACCAAGAAGGAGGAGAACACCAAGGAGCGGCAGACACCGTTACTAGGCCCCAACCAAACTAGTAGGCCAACTGCAGTGTTACATTAACAACTACTGTATTTTCTGGCGTATAAGACTACTTTTTAACCCCTGAAAATCTTCTTAAAAGTCGGGGGTCGTCTTATACGCCGGGTGCCGTCTTGTACGCCGAGTGCAGACACCAATGTGTATATGGTGGGTGGGGGGGAGTGGTCCCGATGACGAAGAGGGGGCGTCTCACAGGAAAGTGTGAGTGGAGTATCCCCCTTACCTCATTGTAGCTGCAGCATGGGGTCTCTGTGCTGGGGAGAGGCGGCAGCTGCTGCTCCTCTTTGTGCCGCATGGGTGCTGTGCTGTGGGGCGGTGGCCGCCGCCGCTCCCCAGCACCCCACACTGCAGCTACAATGAGGTAATGGGGGATACTCCACTCACACTTTCCTGTGAGATGCCCCCTCTTCGTCATCAGGACCACTCCCCCCAAAAAAAAGCACATTAGTCACAGGCCCTATAAGATGACATACGGCGTATAAGAAGACCCCTGACTTTTAAGAAGATTTTATATTTTAACTGGAAAAGTTGGGGGGTCGTCTTATACGCCCAGTCGTCTTATAGGCCGGAAAATACGGTACTTAATGAGAGCCTGAAGGTTGAAGCTCAGACAAGGAAACCTGGAGGAGAACACCAAGTACCGTCTGCCTACACGAGAATGGCCAAGATACCTGACACCAGGGCTGAGAGGCAAAGCTCTGGAGGCGTTTGCTGCACTCCCTCAAGAACAAGATGGTGACTATGAGGCTATCAAGCAGGCCCTCATAGCCAAGTAACAGCTTACACCCGAGGTGTACCGTAGAAAGTTCCGGACCCTCCAACGTGGCCCACACGACAGTTACAGTGATGTGGTGCATGGACTGGGGACCCACTTTGACCAGTGGACCCAAGGACTGTCAGTGACCACCTTTGCACAGCTGCGAGACCGGATGATCAAAGACCAGTTCTTCCATCTTTGCCCAGCTGAGGTGCGACAGTTCGTGATGGACAGAGAACCCAAAGACGTGACGAAAGCAGCGCAGATTGCCGATGCCTATGAGGCCAACCGTAGATCGGAAGTGCGGAAGCCAGTTACCACCAGCTGGAGAGGGGGTAAGCCTGCATCCAACGCTAGTACCCCTGCCAGCCAACACACCAGAGGTCCTGTCCCTGTAGCCAACAGCACCAGACCTACCACCGAACCCCCCAAGTGTTACTTCTGCAATCGGACTGGTCATATCAGTCCCAACTGTCCAGACAAGCAGAAGAACCCCTCATCCAAGGCCCCAGGGCCTAATGCAGCAGTTCTTTTGGTGGGTGGTGTGGCTGGGAGGGTGTGTCACAACGTACAGCACGTCACTGTGGGAGGTCATGTTGCCACAGGCCTCAAGGATACCGGGGCTGAACGAACCCTCATCCGACCCAAACTGGCAGCCCCTGAAGAAATCATTCCAGGGAAAACCCTAACTGTCACTGGGATTGGGGGCATCAGCTGTCCCTTGCCAATGGCCCGGGTTTATATTGATTGGGGTGCTGGGAGCGGGGTGAAGGAAGTGGGGCTGTCTGATAATTTGCCCACTGATGTTTTGTTGGGGACTGATTTGGGGAGGTTGGTTGCATACTACGTCCCTGACACCCCTCCCCAATCTGCTAATAAGGGTAACGTTAACCCTGATGATGATGATGATGATGGGAAATCGCATGTGTTACCTGACCATGCTTTATCTTGTAATGATGCATCTGATAACCATTTTTTCCCTAGGATTGATGGTGAAAATGTTGTACCTGTGCCAACTGAACCTGATAATGATTTTTCTGTGAAAGTTGATGTGTCCATAGGTACAGGAGTGCTCAGCCACGTCGCTCTGCGGAGTGAGATGGCTGAGGAACCCCTAGCAGGGGCAAGTGTTGGTGCTACAGGAAATGGGGAGCAGCATGGGAACTGTGAGAAAGGTGATGCCATGCAATTGACCAGTGCCACCAAGGAAGGTAACTGGCCCATAAGTAGCAATGCTCCTGAGGTGATGGGGGTGGATGGGGAGGTAGAGCCCAGGCTGATGGGTCTGTAGAAATCCCCGGGGAGACAGCCTACATAGCTACTGTCACCCGCAGTCAGAGTGCCCGGAACGCAGATAACTGTCTGCCTCCCGGACCCTCCTCAGTCATCAGTATGACTGAACCAGAGGTGGACCCAGAGCAGGTCCCAGAGGGGAAGGGACCCTGACATCGCTTCTGGCTTCCCCTAGCCAGGAGTTTCAGGCTGCTCTGCACACAGATGCGAGCCTAGAGAGTTTCAGACAACTCACCGGGACGCCATTCTCCGAGACTGATAAGGAGAAGGTGTTCTGGGAAGGAGGAAGGTTGTACCGGGAGACAGTACCCGGAGAATCACAAAAGGAGTGGTTGAGGGAAAGACAGCTGGTCATCTGTTGTAAATTAGACTTTTTGGCTCCCTCTTGTGGTCACTAGTGGTATGACTCTGGGATTGTCTTTTTTCTGTTTGGCACTCACCTGGGTCGTTAGTCCAGGGGTGTCGCTATATTAACTTCCTGGATCCTTAGTCCAGTGCCTGGCATCGTTGTAATCAGATCCTTCTGTTGCTCCTGTCTGCTGGTCCTGGCTCTTGCAAAATTAAGCTAAGTCTTGCTTCTTTGTTTTTTGAGTTACTTGCTTTGCTACTATTTTTGTCCAGCTTGTACTAAATGTGATTTCTGACCTTGCTGGAAGCTCTAGGGGGCTGGTGTTCTCCCCCCGGCCGTTAGACGGTTCGGGGGTTCTTGAATATCCAGCGTGGATATTTTAATAGGGTTTTTGCTGACCATATAAGTCCTCTTACTATATTCTGCTATTAGCTAGTGGGCCTCTCTTTGCTAAATACCTAGCTCATTCTTATGTTTGTCTTTTCCTCTTACCTCACCGTTATTATTTGTTGGGGGCTTGTATCCAACTTTTGGGGTCTTTTCTCTGGAGGCAAGAAAGGTCTTTCTTTTCCCTTCTAGGGTTAGTTAGTTCTCCGGCTGGCGCGAGACGTCTAGAACCAACGTAGGCACGTTCCCCGAGCTACTTCTATTTGTGGTGCTAGGATTAGATATATGGTCAGCCCAGTTACCACTGCCCTATGAGCTGGTTTTTTGTGTTTGCAGACTTGGTATTTATTCCTGAGACCCTCTGCCATTGGGGTCATAACAGTCATCCCGCAGCAATTCCGGGGTGAGTTGTTGCCGATTGCCCATGAGATCCCGCTAGCTGGACACTTGGGAATCAGCAAAACTAAGGCCCGGCTGTCTCAACACTTCTACTGGCCTAAGATGGGGACAGATGTGTCAAACTACTGCCGCTCCTGTGTCACCTGTCAAAGAGTGGGGAAGGCGGGGCCTGCTCTTAAGGCTCCCCTGATCCCTTTGCCAGTGATAGAGGAGCCTTTCCAGAGGATCGCGGTCGACATAGTGGGCCCGCTGGCCGTCCCCAGCAGCTCTGGAAAGCAATACATTCTTACTGTGGTAGATTACGCTACCCGGTACCCAGAGGCAGTAGCTCTGTCGTCAACTAGGGCAGATAAGGTGGCGGATGCCCTGTTGGCCATATTTTCACGTGTAGGATTTCCCAGGGAAATGCTTACTGATCAAGGGACCCAATTTATGTCTCGCCTAATGGAGGCTCTCTGTAAGAGAATGCAGGTGAAGCACCTGGTATCGAGTGCGTATCACCCACAGACCAATGGCTTGTGTGAATGCTTCTATGGTACCCTCAAACAGATGCTATGCATGCTGGTTGAGACTCAAGGGGGTGACTGGGAGCGGTACCTCCCACACCTGCTGTTCGCTTACCGAGAGGTTCCGCAGGCCTCGATGGGGTTCTCCCCCTTCGAGCTCCTGTATGGCAGGCGAGTCCGGGGACCCCTTGGGTTGGTAAGAGAATCCTGGGAAGAGGAGCCGAACCCTTCTGAAGTGTCCATAGTGGAGTATGTCATGCGCTTCCG
The DNA here is from genome assembly GCF_051348905.1 of Ranitomeya variabilis. Taxonomy (NCBI): domain Eukaryota; kingdom Metazoa; phylum Chordata; class Amphibia; order Anura; family Dendrobatidae; genus Ranitomeya; species Ranitomeya variabilis. The sequence goes on from NC_135237.1 coordinate 160,218,672, forward strand.
TGACAAGATGCAGACCTTGACGCAGTTGGTGCATGACAACATGACGAAGGCTCAGGCTGATCAGAAGCACTGGTACGACCAGAACGCCCGGGAGCGGACCTACCACGTGGGTCAAAAGGTGTGGGTGCTGGTCCCCGTACCAACGGATAAGCTTCAGGCAGCCTGGGAGGGCCCGTACATCGTCCACCAACAGCTCAACCCGGTCACCTACGTGGTCTCGCTGGACCACGTTCGGGGTAGGCGAAAGGCCTTTCACATCAACATGATGAAGGCTCATCACGAACGTGAACCTTTCATCCTACCGGTCTGCAGCTTGCCCGAAGACGGGGAGGAAGACACCCTCCTGGACATGCTGGCCCAAGCCAAGGCCGGTGGGTCCATTGAGGACATGGAGGTAAGCGCATCGCTAGATGAACCACAGCGGTTGCAGATGCAAACCACACTGGAACCCTTCCGGGTCGTGTTCTCCAACCGGCCTGGAAGGACTGAGTTAGCCGTCCATGAGGTGGACACCGGGAATCACGCCCCACTACGGTGAACACCCTATCGAATCTCTGACCAGTTACAGCAGATTATGCGCCAGGAGATCGATGAGATGTTACAGTTGGGGGTGATTCGATGGTCAAAGAGCACGTGGGCCTAACCTGTAGTTCTCGTGCCAAAGAAGGACCGGACCACCCGGTTCTGTGTGGACTACAGGGGGCTCAACGCCATTACAGCCTCTGACACGCACCCAATGCCGCGCATCGAGGAGCTGCTTGAGAAGTTAGCTGGCGCAAAATACCTGCCAATAATGGATCTGAGTCGAGGATACTGGCAGATTCCCCTGAGCCCCGAGGCGCAGGAGAAGTCCACCTTTATCACACCCTTTGGACTATACAAGTCCACGGTCATGCCCTTCGGCATGAAGAATGCCCCTGCCACTTTCCAGCGGATGGTCAACCTCCTGCTTCAGGGACTGGAGAAGTATGCAGTGGCGTACTTGGATGACATTGCCATCTTCAGTCCCTCCTGGGAGGAACACCTGCAGCATCTCGAGGAGGTGCTCAGGCGAATTCACCGAGCAGGACTGACTATCAAGCCGGGAAAGTGCCAGATGGGCATGAGGGAGGTCCACTACCTGGGGCACCGGGTAGGCGGAGGCACCCTAAAGCCAGAGCCTGAGAAATTGGGCACGATCGTGAACTAGCCCACTCCCAGGACCAAGAAACAGGTGATGTCCTTCCTGGGCACTGCAGGGTACTATAGGCGCTTCGTGCAGCACTATAGTAGCCTGGCAAAACCTTTGACAGACCTCACCAGGAAGAAGCTACCCCACATCGTCAACTGGACAGATGGCTGTGAGGGGGCCTTCCAGGCGTTGAAAACAGCACTGTGCAATGCCCCTGTGTTGAAAGCAGTCGACAGCAGTTGACCGTTCTTGGTACAGACTGATGCCAGCGAGTTTGGCCTCGGTGCTGTGCTCAGCCAGGTTGACTCGGAGGACCAAGAGCACCCCGTGTTGTACCTGAGCCGGAAACTTTTGCCGAGGGAAGTGGCCTACTCCACCATCGAGAAGGAGTGCATGGCCATAGTCTGGGCCCTGCAGCGCTTGCAGCCCTACTTGTACGGCCGTGCCTTCACTGTGGTGACCGACCACAACCCTCTGCTCTGGCTAAACACCATGTGTGGAACCAACGGCAGGTTGCTACGCTGGAGCCTTGCCTTTCAGCAGTTTGACTTCACCATTGAACAAAAAATGGGCAGGGAGCATGGGAATGCAGATGGACTGTCCCGCCAGGGTGAACCTACTGAGGTGCGCATGGAGGCATACCGAGAGGTTCTGTCTCCGTAGCACACGCCAAAAGGGGGAGGTGTCACGATATGTTATGAAATATCATATAAGTTTAGTTTCTCCTGTTAGCCCAGGCTGTGGGCTAAAACACCCCCCCCCCCTTCCCTGTGTTTCTAACTGTCTGTGTAGAAGAGCTTGCCTTGTCAATGTATGTGGTGGGGTTTTATTACCTGGGCCATAAATTCCAGGCTCTGAAGAAAGTTACTCGTCCCCCTCCCAACTGCACTAGTAGAAACTGGTATGGAAGCTTCCAGAATCCATGAAAGTCCTTTGTTCTGTTTTTGTAAGATATTAGGCAAACCATTTAAGTTAGGAACAGGAAAATATATATTCTTAAAGTCCATCGGAGCATCTATCCATCACTGTAAACATGAGCTTCTAACTCCATCAGGTAAAGAGTTTGGATTTCTCTGTAAATAGGCATCACACATAGGACATATTTGATCTCATTAGAAGGCCAACGTTAATACGAGATGAATGCTGGGTGTGTTATGATTGTGACATGTACAGGAGCGGAGTTACGGGCATTAGATAAATTTAAGGTACATTTAGTTAAACTGAAGAGATAGGAGGGTCTGGTAACCCAGCCCTTTCTGTGATGTCACAGGCTGCAGGTTATAAGTTTCTGGCAGGCTTCCAGCAGGCAGGTTTTCACCTGAAGAGCCCTGAGCAAGTCCTAATGCACTGGGACGTATGGGAACTCCACTAGCCTGGTTGCCTGCAATGCTCTGAACACATGTAAGTGTTATTTATCAGTTATTCCCTGTTTTGCTATAATTACCTTTGTACATATTTGCAATTGTCTCATATTGTAACATCCTTGTAATATTTTGATGTAAACACTGCCCTTTCTTTTTTCGGAGTAAAATATATAAATTACTAGTTCGTTCTTCCTGTTCTAAAACGTACCCTGTCCCCTGAAGGGAATTTAAGCTACTGTGTTGGGTTAGCTTTGGACCCGTTTAATCAAAGCTGGTGGCAGCAATACCGTGTACTGTGCAGGCCTTTGGGTGTCATTGTAGCGACTGCGGCGTTGATAATTATTGTTCCTGCCTGAGTGGGAGTAGTTTATCGCGTCGCTGCAGCGTGCCCAATAGCCAGTACATAGCAGGCAGCCTTTCTGGCGACTAGTTATCCTAGGTGCAGTACCTAATCTGACCTGAGGGTAAGGGGGGCGCCAGAGAGCTGCAGGTTGCAAGGGGAACTATAAGTGGGATATTCATAGATCCCTGCAGTTCATGGTATATGGAAGAGCAGTGGGACACCTAAAATAAGCCCCTGCTGAAAACTAAGAGGTCAATAGCCTTGTGTGTGTTTTTTTTATCACATTGTAGCAGTGGAGGGATAACTAAGATAAGCCCCCTGCACATGTGATAGCCGTCTGTTGGCCTAAAGTCATCCCAATCCGTGACGTAGGGGTGACGGTCACGGTGTGAATCGTGACAAATTGGTGGCAGCGGTCAGGGGTTCCTGACACAGTGTGACATTAAAAAATACTTAATGAGAGCCTGAAGGTTGAAGCTCAGACAAGGAAACCTGGAGGAGAACACCAAGGAGCGGCAGACACCGTTACTAGGCCCCAACCAAAGTAGTAGGGCAACTGCGGTGTTACATTAAAAAATACTTAATGAGAGCCTGAAGGTTGAAGCACAGACAAGGAAACCTGGAAGAGAACACCAAGGAGCGTTAGACACCGTTACTAGGCCCTAACCAAACTAGTAGGCCAACTGCAGTCTTACATTAACAACTACTTAATGAGAGCCTGAAGGTTGAAGCTCAGACAAGGAAACCTGGAGGAGAACACCAAGGAGGAGGAGAACACCAAGGAGCGGCAGACACCGTTACTAGGCCCCAAACAAAGTAGTAGGGCAACAGCTGTCTTAAATAAACAACTACTTAATGAGAGCCTGAAGGTTGAAGCTCAGCTTATTCAGTGGAGGACAGCGTGATTGAGTGGCGCCGCAGACAGACAAAGGAAGTATGTGTTAACTAAAAAAGTTGGCTCTATGCATTTTTACATTTGTTACAGGGGTACACAGGCAGCATTGGTGTGTTCATCGGAGGACAATTGGAAGGAGGGACTGCAGACAGACTTCCTAGGCCCAAAATACTAAAATAGGCTCTATGCAGCTTCCATTAGGTGGCAGGGGTACACAGGCAGCATTGGTGTGGTCAGCGGAGGACAATTGGAAGGAGGGACCGCAGACAGACTTCCTAGGCCTAAAATAATAAAATAGGCTCTATGCAGCTTCATTAGGTGGCAGGGGTACACAGGCAGCATTGGTGTGGTCAGCGGAGGACAATTGGAAGGAGGGACCGCAGACAGACTTCCTAGGCCCAAAATACTAAAATAGGCTCTATGCAGCTTCCATTAGGTGGCAGGGGTACACAGGCAGCATTGGTGTGGTCAGCGGAGGACAATTGGAAGGAGGGACCGCAGACAGACTTCCTAGGCCCAAAATAATAAAATAGGCTCTATGCAGCTTCCATTAGGTGGCACGGGTACACAGGCAGCATTGGTGTGGTCAGCGGAGGACAATTGGAAGGAGGGACCGCAGACAGACTTCCTAGGCCCAAAATACTAATATAGGCTCTATGCAGCTTAAATTTGGCTACAGGGGTACACAGGCAGCATTGGTGTGGTCAGCAGAGGACAATTGGAAGGAGGGACCGCAGACAGACTTCCTAGGCCTAAAATAATAAAATAGGCTCTATGCAGCTTTCATTAGGTGGCAGGGGTACACAGGCAGCATTGGTGTGGTCAGCGGAGGACAATTGGAAGGAGGGACCGCAGACAGACTTCCTAGGCCCAAAATACTAATATAGGCTCTATGCAGCTTAAATTTGGCTACAGGGGTACACAGGCAGCATTGGTGTGGTCAGCAGAGGACAATTGGAAGGAGGGACCGCAGACAGACTTCCTAGGCCTAAAATAATAAAATAGGCTCTATGCAGCTTTCATTAGGTGGCAGGGGTACACAGGCAGCATTGGTGTGGTCAGCGGAGGACAATTGGAAGGAGGGACCGCAGACAGACTTCCTAGGCCCAAAATACTAAAATAGGCTCTATGCAGCTTCCATTAGGTGGCAGGGGTACACAGGCAGCATTGGTGTGGTCAGCGGAGGACAATTGGAAGGAGGGACCGCAGACAGACTTCCTAGGCCCAAAATAATAAAATAGGCTCTATGCAGCTTCCATTAGGTGGCACGGGTACACAGGCAGCATTGGTGTGGTCAGCGGAGGACAATTGGAAGGAGGGAGCGCAGACAGACTTCCTAGGCCCAAAATACTAATATAGGCTCTATGCAGCTTAAATTTGGCTACAGGGGTACACAGGCAGCATTGGTGTGGTCAGCAGAGGACAATTGGAAGGAGGGACCGCAGACAGACTTCCTAGGCCTAAAATAATAAAATAGGCTCTATGCAGCTTTCATTAGGTGGCAGGGGTACACAGGCAGCATTGGTGTGGTCAGCGGAGGACAATTGGAAGGAGGGACCGCAGACAGACTTCCTAGGCCTAAAATAATAAAATAGGCTCTATGGAGCTTCCATTAGGTGGCAGGGGTACACAGGCAGCATTGGTGTGGTCAGCGGAGGACAATTGGAAGGAGGGACCGCAGACAGACTTCCTAGGCCCAAAATACTAAAATAGGCTCTATGCAGCTTAAATTTGGCTACAGGGGTACACAGGCAGCATTGGTGTGGTCAGCGGAGGACAATTGGAAGGAGGGACCGCAGACAGACTTTCTAGGCCTAAAATAATAAAATAGGCTCTATGCAGCTTCCATTAGGTGGCAGGGGTACACAGACAGCATTGGTGTGGTCAGCGGAGGACAATTGGAAGGAGGGACCGCAGACAGACTTCCTAGGCCTAAAATAATAAAATAGGCTCTATGCAGCTTCATTAGGTGGCAGGGGTACACAGGCAGCATTGGTGTGGTCAGCGGAGGACAATTGGAAGGAGGGACCGCAGACAGACTTCCTAGGCCCAAAATACTAAAAATAGGCTCTATGCAGCTTCCATTAGGTGGCAGGGGTACACAGGCAGCATTGGTGTGGTCAGCGGAGGACAATTGGAAGGAGGGACCGCAGACAGACTTCCTAGGCCCAAAATACTAAAATAGGCTCTATGCAGCTTAAATTTGGCTACAGGGGTACACAGGCAGCATTGGTGTGGCCAGCGGAGGACAATTGGAAGGAGGGACCGCAGACAGACTTCCTAGGCCTAAAATAATAAAATAGGCTCTATGCAGCTTCCATTAGGTGGCAGGTGTACACAGGCAGCATTGGAGTGGTCAGCGGAGGACAATTGGAAAGAGGGACCGCAGACAGACTTCCTAGGCCCAAAATACTAAAATAGGCTCTATGCAGCTTAAATTTGGCTACAGGGGTACACAGGCAGCATTGGTGTGGTCAGCGGAGGACAATTGGAAGGAGGGACCGCAGACAGACTTCCTAGGCCTAAAATACTAAAATAGGCTCTATGCAGCTTAAATTTGGCTACAGGGGTAAACAGGCAGCATTGGTGTGGTAAGTGGAGGACAATTGGAAGGAGGGACCGCAGACAGACTTCCTAGGCCTAAAATACTAAAATAGGCTCTATGCAGCTTAAATTTGGCTACAGGGGTAAACAGGCAGCATTGGTGTGGTAAGTGGAGGACAATTGGAAGGAGGGACCGCAGACAGACTTCCTAGGCCTAAAATAATAAAATAGGCTCTATGCAGCTTCCATTAGGTGGCAGGGGTACACAGGCAGCATTGGTGTGGTCAGCGGAGGACAATTGGAAGGAGTGTCTGACACAGTAAGTACTCCGAGTCCCAAAACCTAAATTGATGTTAATGTATCCAAAAAAAAAACAACCCCCCCCCCAAAAAAAAAGGGTGGCATACTTAGGTACAGGGGTGTGCTCCTATGCTGACTTTCAGACATTATAATTTGGAGCAAAGTATTTACTGGTGTAAATGTAGGACAGGGCCCCTGACTATTTTAACTAGCATCATACAAGTCAACAAATTGTTATTGTCTGTGGCAGGCATTGAAGGATTTCAGCGCATAGACTAAACAGTGGTGGAGCAGCAACAGATAATTTTGCAAGTGGTAGAGCACTGTTTGACCTTGGGGGGACACTCTCTCCTGGCTGGCGGTACAAGCCCAGGGCCCCTCATGTTACAATGGTGTGTCTGACGTTGGGTGCGCGCCACCACCGCCAGAGACACTTCATTATACTATGAGGGACCCAGTGCCAGTGCCGTTGAACAAAAGTGGGCACACCCACCTTTTCAGACAAACTGCACTCTGACGGGTGCTTGCGATAAGTGGCGAGACCACGGCCCCGTGGGGGGAGTTAGGCCATTTAGGGAGGTGTAAACATGTCGTATGCTGGACAAACAGCAGCTGCAAATTAAGAGATTGGAACAGTCAGTAACACCAGTCCCAAAGCAAGACCTTTTTACAGGAAAGCTAGGTGTCAGCCGGGAAAGGTGGGGCAAAATAATTTGAAATCCATGAGTGGTTCATTTTAATGAAGGTTAGATCATCAACATTTTGGGTAGCCAGACGAGTCCTTTTTTCGGTCAGGATTGAACCAGCAGCACTGAATACACTTTCTGATAGCACACTAGCTGCTGGGCAAGCAAGCTCCTGCAATGCATATTCGGCCAATTCAGGCCAGGTGTCTATTTTGGATGCCCAGTAATCAAAGGGGAATGACGGTTGAGGGAGAACATCAATAAGGGCTGAAAAATAGTTAGTAACCATACTGGACAAATGTTGTCTCCTGTCACTTTGAATGGATGCTGCTGTACCTGTCGTGTCTGCGGTCATTGCGAAATCACTCCACAACCTGGTCAGAAAACCCCTCATTCCTACGCCACTTCTGATTTGTGCACCTCTAAAGGCCCCGTCTCACTAAGCGATTTACCAACGATCACGACCAGCGATACGACCTGGCCGTGATCGTTGGTAAGTCGCTGTGTGGTCGCTGGGGAGCTGTCACACAGACAGCTCTCTCCAGCGACCAACGATCAGGGGAACGACTTCGGCATCGTTGAAACTGTCTTCAACGATGCCGAAGTCCCCCTGCAGCACCCGGGTAACCAGGGTAAACATCGGGTTACTAAGCGCAGGGCCGCGCTTAGTAACCCGATGTTTACCCTGGTTACCAAAAAAAACAAACAGTACATACTCGCCTTTCGGTGTCCAGGTCCCTTGCCGTCTGCTTCCTGCTCTGACTGAGATCTGGCCGTACAGTGAGAGCAGAGCGCAGCGGTGACGTCACTGCTGTGCTCTCACTTCTCACTGTACGGCCGGCAGTCAGTGAGAGCAGGAAGCAGACGGCAAGGGACCTGACGGACATCAGAAGGCGAGTATGTATTGTTTTTTTTTTTTTTTACATTTACGCTGGTAACCAGGGTAAACATCGGGTTACTAAGCGCGGCCCTGCGCTTAGTAACCCGATGTTTACCCTGGTTACCAGTGAAGACATTGCTGGATCGGTGTCACACACACCGATTCAGCGATGTCAGCGGGGCCTCAACGACCAAAAAAAGGTCCAGGCCATTCCGACACGACCAGCGATCTCGCAGCAGGGGCCTGATCGCTGGTACGTGTCACACATAGCGAGATCGCTATGGAGGTCGCTGTTGCGTCACAAAACTTGTGACTCAGCAGCGATCTCGCTAGCGATCTCGCTATGTGAGACGGGGCCTTAACACCTCTGCCCTGTTGCCCCTGCAGCTCGTGTGAGAACCATCACCGGCGCTGTATGCTGGGAATGCCTGAATCAAACGGTCTACCAGAGTAGCTTGTTTGGTTGCCAATATCTGTTCGAGGTTCTCATGTGGCATGATATTTTGCAATTTGCCTTTATAGCGAGGATCAAGGAGGCAGGCCAACCAGTAATCGTCATCGGTCACCATTTTTATAATGCGTGGGTCCCTTTTGAGGATACGCAAGGCATAATCCGCCATGTGGGCCAATGTTCCAGTTGTCAAGTCAGTGAATATGCTGGGTTGAGGAGCACTTTCTGGCAAATCAACGTCACTTGTCTCCCTCAAAAACCCTGAACCCGGCCTTGCACCGCCAGCAGTTTCTATTGCCCCCTGAGAAGCTCCTCATCCAAAAAATACTCATCCCCATCATCCTCCTCGTCCTCCTCCTCTTCGTCCGCCACCTCGTCCTGTAGACTTCCCTGAGCAGACAATGGCTGACTGTCATCAAGGCTTCCCTCGTCCTCGGCTGCAGATGCCTGTTCCTTTATGTGCGTCAAACTTTGCATCAGCAGACGCATTAGGGGGATGCTCATGCTTATTACGGCGTTGTCTGCACTAACCAGCCGTGTGCATTCCTCAAAACACTGAAGGACTTGACACAGGTCTTGGAGCTTCGACCACTGCACAGCTGACAACTCCATGTCTGCCATCCAACTGCCTGCCCGTGTATGTGTATCCTCTCACAAATACATAACAGCACGCCTCTGTTCGCACAGTCTATGAAGCATGTGCAGTGTGGAGTTCCACCTTGTTGCAACGTCGATGATTAGGCGATGCTGGGGAAGGTTCAAAGACCGCTGATGGTTCTGCATACGGCTGGAGTGTACGAGCGAACGGCGGATGTGAGAGCAAAGTCTGCGCACTTTCAGCAGCAGGTCGGGTAACCCCGGATAACTTTTCAGGAAGCACTGCACCACCAGGTTTAAGGTGTGAGCCACGCAAGGAATGTGTTTCAGTTGTGAAAGGGCTATGTGTCATGATTCCCAATGGCAGGGAAACATCAGAACACAAAAATAACGGACAAACTCTGGGTGATGGAATCTCAAGCTGACCGTGAGCTAAATCTACCACACAACTAATAGTAGCCAGGGAGCATACCTACGACTTCCTAGATGCCACGCGCCAGCTGGAGGACTAACTACGCCTGGTAGAGGAAGGAACAGACCTGGCTTACCTCTAGGGAAATACCCCAAAAGATGATAGCAGCCCCCCACATGTAATAACGGTGAGTTAAGAGGAAAAGACATACACAGTATGAAAGTAGATTTAGCAAAGAGAGGTCCACTTACTAGATAGCAGAAGGATACAAAAGAGGACTTCACGGTCAACTGAAAACCCTTTCAAAAAACCATCCTGAAATTACTTTAAGACTCCTGTGTCAACTCATGACACAGGAGTGGCAATTTCAGCCCGCAAGAGCTTCCAGCTACAGAGAATAACAAAAACTGCAAACTGGACAAAAGATACAAAACAAAAAGACAAAGTCCACTTAGCTGATCAGCAGACTAGTAGCAGGAACATGCAACCGAAGGCTCTGGTTACAATGATGACCGGCAAGGAAATGACTGGAGAGCAAGGATAAATAGGAAACTCCCAAACACTGATGGGAGCAGGTGAACTGAGACAGCAAAGCACACACAAGTCACCAGTACCACCAGCAACCACCAGGGGAGCCCAAAAAGCGGATTCACAACAGCTATGGCAGCCATAAAATTCCTTCCGTTATCACTCACTACCTTGCCTGCCTCAAGATGCACAGTGCCCAGCCATGACTGAGTTTCTTGCTGCAAGAACTCGGACAGAACTTCCGCAGTGTGTCTGTTGTCGCCCAAACACTTCATTGCCAATACAGCCTGCTGAAGCTTCCCACTAGCTGTTCCATAATTGGACACCTCGTGTGCTACAGTGGCAGCTGCGGATGGAGTGGTCGTGCAACTGCGGTCTGTGGACGAGCTCTCGCTTCTGCTGGAGGACGAGGAGGAGGAGGGGTGACGAACGCCTACAGCCAATTGTTTCCTAGACCGTGGGCTAGGCATAACTGTCCCAATATTACTGTCCCCTGTGGACCCTGCATCCACCACATTAACCCAGTGTGCCGTGATGGAGACGTAATGCCCCTGGCCATGCATCTGTTGTCAGGTGCACCTTTCTACTCACAGATTGCCTGAGCGCATGGACAATGCGGTATTTTACATGCTGGTGGAGGGCTGGGATGGCTTTTCTGGAAAAAAAGTGTTGACTAGGTAGCTCGTAGCATGGTACAGCATAGTCCATCAGGACTTTGAAAGCTTCGCTTTCAACTAACCGTTAGGGCATCATCTCAACGAGATTAGTCTAGCAATGTGGGCGTTCAAACCCTGTGTACGCAGATGCGAGGATGGGTACTTCCTTTTCCTAACGAGAGTCTCATGTAGGGTGAGCTGGACTGGAGAGCTGCATAGGGTGGAACTAGCGGGGGTGCCGGTGGACATGGGTGACAGAGAGGGTTGGTGATGGTATTCTTGCTGTTGCCCTACATACATTTTTTCCTACCACGAACCTGGTGATTCCATGACTGCTTTGGCCTTGCGACAAAACCGCCACATTACCTGCAGGTGGTGTGGTAAACGGTAGGCTTACAGTGAGGGAAGGGATGTTGCGTTGCTTACTAGCTTCATTGTGAGAGGGTGCTACAACGTTAAGGGACGTTTGGTAGTTTGTCCAGGCTTGCAAGTGCATGGTGGTTAAATGTCTACGCATGCAACTTGTATTTAGATTTTTAACATTCTGACCTCTGCTGAAGGTCCTTGAGCATTTCTTACAGATGACTTTGCACTGATCATTGGGATCTTGGTTAAAAAAATTCCAGACTGCACTCTTCCTACTATCGGATACCTTTTCAGGCATTGCACACTGAGCTACTTTAACTGATGGCCATGCTGTCCTACAACAGGTTTTGGTTTTGCCACCCGTTTTTGGCCAGATACGGGCCTGCCAGATGGAACCTGTTGCGATGTTGATGCCTGCTGCGGCTCCTCCTCCTCCGCTCCAGAGCTACTGCCGCCTGCACCCTGTTCCGCCAATGGCTGCCAATCGGGGTCAACAACTGGGTCATCTATGACCTCCTCTTCTATGTCCTGTGCACCTTCCTCTGGGTCACCGTGTAAGCCGGTGCTATAGCGTTCGTAACGGGGCTCCATAGTCTCATCGGGGTCAGATTCTGGATCAGTACACTGCGAGGGCAATGTTCTGATCTGAGTCAAAGGAACAGCATAATAATCTGGCTGTGGCTGTGCATCTGTGCACTCCATGTCCGATTCATCTTGTAATGGGCATGGCCTGTTAACAATTTCCCTTTCTAACCCAGGCACGGTATGTGTAAAGAGCTCCATGGAGTAACCTGTTGTGTCGCCTGACGAATCCTTCACTGTTGTTCTGGGTGAAGGACACAAGGAAGCGACTTGTTCCTGACCGGGAGCATCCACTGACGACGCACTGCTCTGACATTTTGCACTTTCCGAGGAGGAGGCGAAAGAGCTAGAGGCAGAGGCAGCAATGAAATCCAAAACTTGTTCCTGCTGCTCCGGCTTCAAAAGCGGTTTTCCTACTCCCAGAAAAGGGAGCCTTCGAGGCCTTGTGTAGCCAGACGATGACGCTGGCTCAACAACTCGAAACTTAGGGGCTATATTGCTTTTCCCATGACCACCTGATGCTCCACAACCACCACCACTACCATCATTACCAGCTGGCAATGAACGCCCACGGCCACAACCTCTTCCACCAGACCTCCTCATTCTTGGAAAAATGTAACCAAACTAACAACCGTTATGTGGTCCTGTAAAACCAGGTAGAAGATGTACGTGAACTTGTTGTGAATTTAAATCTCCCTTTTTTATGTGTGGGAGAATGCAGGGAAAAATCAGGCCCACTGTATTACACTACACAGTTTGATTGGCAGAAAGAGGCTGGCAGATATGGCATTAACAGGACTGACGCAGATAAACACACTGGCAATAGAAATGTCCCTCTTTATGTGTGGGAGAATGCAGGGAAAAATCAGGCCCACTGTATTACACTACACTGTTTGATTGGCAGAAAGAGGCTGGCAGATATGACACTGACAGGACTGACGCAGATGCACACACTGGCAATAGAAATGTCCCTCTTTTTGTGTGGGAGAATGCAGGGAAAAATCAGGCCCACTGTATTACACTACACAGTTTGATTGGCAGAAAGAGGCTGGCAGATATGGCAGTAACAGGACTGACGCAGATAAACACACTGGCAATAGAAATGTCCCTCTTTATGTGTGGGAGAATGCAGGGAAAAATCAGGCCCACTGTATTACACTACACTGTTTGATTGGCAGAAAGAGGCTGGCAGATATGACACTGACAGGACTGACACAGATGCACACACTGGCAATAGAAATGTCCCTCTTTTTGTGTGGGAGAATGCAGGGAAAAATCAGGCCCACTGTATTACACTACACTGTTTGATTGGCAGAAAGAGGCTGGCAGATATGGCAGTAACAGGACTGACGCAGATAAACACACTGGCAGTAGAAATGTCCCTCTTTGTGTGTGGGAGAATGCAGGGAAAAATCAGGCCCACTGTATTACACTACACTGTTTGATTGGCAGAAAGAGGCTGGCAGATATGACACTGACAGGACTGACGCAGATGCACACACTGGCAATAGAAATGTCCCTCTTTTTGTGTGGGAGAATGCAGGGAAAAATCAGGCCCACTGTATTACACTACACTGTTTGATTGGCAGAAAGAGGCTGGCAGATATGGCACTAACAGGACTGACACAGATGCACACACTGGCAATAGAAATGTCCCTCTTTTTGTGTAGGAGAATGCAGGGAAAAATCAGGCCCACTGTATTACACTACACAGTTTGATTGGCAGAAAGTGGCTGGCAGATATGGCAGTAACAGGACTGACGCAGATAAACACACTGGCAATAGAAATGTCCCACTTTATGTGTGGGAGAATGCAGGGAAAAATCAGGCCCACTGTATTACACTACACAGTTTGATTGGCAGAAAGAGGCTGGCAGATATGGCACTAACAGGACTGACGCAGATGCACACACTGGCAATAGAAATGTCCCTCTTTTTGTGTGGAAGAATGCAGGGAAAAATCAGGCCCACTGTATTACACTACACTGTTTGATTGGCAGAAAGAGGCTGGCAGATATGACACTGACAGGACTGACACAGATGCACACACTGGCAATAGAAATGTCCCTCTTTTTGTGTGGGAGAATGCAGGGAAAAATCAGGCCCACTGTATTACACTACACTGTTTGATTGGCAGAAAGAGGCTGGCAGATATGACACTGACAGGACTGACGCAGATGCACACACTGGCAATAGAAATGTCCCTCTTGTTGTGTGGGAGAATGCAGGGAAAAATCAGGCCCACTGTATTACACTACACTGTTTGATTGGCAGAAAGAGGCTGGCAGATATGGCACTAAAAGGAGAGACGCAGATGCACACACTTGCAATAGAAATGTCCCTCTTTATGTGTGGGAGAATGCAGGGAAAAATCAGGCCCACTGTATTACACTACACTGTTTGATTGGCAGAAAGAGGCTGGCAGATATGACACTGACAGGACTGACGCAGATGCACACACTGGCAATAGAAATGTCCCTCTTGTTGTGTGGGAGAATGCAGGGAAAAATCAGGCCCACTGTATTACACTACACTGTTTGATTGGCAGAAAGAGGCTGGCAGATATGACACTGACAGGACTGACGCAGATGCACACACTGGCAATAGAAATGTCCCTCTTTTTTTATATGGGAGACAAGGGATTTAATCAGGCCCACAGTTATACAGTAGGTTTTCTGTGGCAAAAAAACAAAGACAGATGCCACACACAGGACTGGCACTGATGCAGATTTGCCAATCTAAATCTCCCACTTTTTTTTTTTTCTGGGACTATTGTGAAGAAATCAGGCCCACAGTTATACAGTAGGTTTTCTGTGGCAGAAAAAAAAATGCCACACACAGGACTGGCACTGATGCAGATTTGCCAATCTAAATCTCCCACTTGTTTTTTTTTTCTGGGAGAATTGTGAAGAAATCAGGCCCACTGTTATACAGTAGGTTTTCTGTGGAAGAAAAAAAAAAAAAAAAAATGTCACACACAGGACTGGCACTGATGCAGATTTGCCAATCTTAATCTCCCACTTTTTTTTTCTGGGACAATTGTTAAGAAATCAGGCCCACTGTTATACAGTAGGTTTTCTGTGGCAGAAAAACAATGACAGATGCCACACACAGGACTGGCACTGATGCAGATTTGCCAATCTTAATCTCCCACTTGTTTTTTTTTCTGGGAGAATTGTTAAGAAATCAGGCCCACTGTTATACAGTTGGTTTTCTGTGGCAGAAAAACAATGACAGATGCCACACACAGGACTGGCACTGATGCAGATTTGCCAATCTTAATCTCCCACTTGTTTTTTTTTTCTGGGAGAATTGTTAAGAAATCAGGCCCACTGTCATACAGTAGGTTTTCTGTGGCAGAAAAACAAAGACAGATGCCACACACAGGACTAGCACTGATGCAGATTTGCCAATCTTAATCTGCCCCTTTTTTTTCAGGGAGACTAGTGAATAAATCTGGGCCACTGTATTAGAGTATATTTTCTGTGGCAGAAAGTGGCTTGAAGAGATATAACAGAAAAAAAAAGGGACTGTACTACAATTACTATCTCCCTACAGTAATCTCAGAAAAGTATGGCAGGCAGCAATAAAAAGGACTGCTGCACACAAAAGTCAAAAGTGTGGACGAACAAACAATATAGCTTTGCAGAAAGGAAGGAGCAACAGGATTTGTGCTTTGAAAAAAGCAGTTGGTTTGCACAGCGGCGTACACACAGCAACACAGCCATCAGGGAGCCTAATAACCTACAGAGCTGTTGCACAGAAATCTAGCCTCCACTGTCCCTGCAAAGAAAAGGTGGTGTTGGACAGTGGAAATCGCTACAGCACAAGCGGTTTTCGAATTAATTTACCCTGCCTAACGCTATCCCTGCTTCTAACGAAGCGGCAGCATCCTCTCCCTATGCTCAGATCAGCAGCAGTAAGATGGCGGTCGGCGGGAACACCCCTTTATAGCCCCTGTGATGCCGCAAAAAGCAAGCCAATCACTGCCATGCCCTTCTCTAAGATGGTGGGGACCAGGACCTATGTCATCACACTGCCCACACTCTGCGTGCACCTTCATTGGCTGAGAAATGGCGCTTTAAGCGTCATAGGAAACGCGACTTTGGCGCGAAGATCGTGTACCGCATGGCCGATCCCACGCTGGGATCGGATCGGGTATCATGAAACCCGACTTTGCCAAAAGTTGGCGACTTATGAAAATGACCGATCCGTTTCGCTCAACCCTAGCGATGATGCCATAACAGTTGCGACTAACAATTAAACATGAAGCTTTGCATGAGGGCCAGGTGGAGATGGAGGAAGACATGAGACAGGGAAAAACTACCCTGCCCAGTCTCATCCCAGCTGCTCAGCACGTATTGAGTAACAATGAGGTGGTGGAGGCTGAGGAGGAGCAAAATTAGCTGGTTGCAAGCACAGGAGAGGCTAGTGCCCCAGAAGCTTCTCCCAGTCTCTCCTACATGGATGGACTGAGGAGGGAAATGAAGAGGAAGAGAGGGAGGAGGAGATGGAGAGTCATCATCATGGTGGAGAAAGGTAAGTATAGGATGTAGGGAGCTTGGCACATAAGGATTACTTTAAGTACAGCTGCTTTTCCTGTGGCGCTCACGTTATGTTCAAAGTAAAAGGAACAGCATCCAGTCCAGGTGATAAAAAAAATCTAATGTCTTTATTCTGCCATAATGCGACGTTTCGACCTAAAAAGGTCTTTATCAAGCAGACCTTTTTAGGTCGAAATGTCTCATTATGACAGAATAAAGACATTGGATTTTTTTATCACCTGGACTGGATGCTGTTCCTTTTAATTTGAAGACTGTTTATTTCCAATTGGGTCGTTGGACTGGAGCGTGCATCCCACTATTGATGTGCTGTCGGCTGCCTTCCTTTTTTATCATTGGCTCGCGTTATGTTCATCATGGCCAAAAAAGAGTGCTGGTTGTTCACCCTGCTAGACCCATGCTACAAGGAGAATCTTGCATCTCTTCTTCATAAGGTGGAGAGGTCTACTAAAATGGAGCTATACCAGAAGGCCATTGTGGAAAATATGGTATTAAAATTCCCAGGAGATAACGCTAGTAGGAGAGGGCAGGCCTCCTTACCCAACCAAGGAGGAGAAGCGAGGAAGACATACACCAAGAACCGGGTAGGCATTGATATACTGTCAAAGGCCTTGTCCAATTTCATGACACTCTCCCAGCATCCAGGCACTGTTGACTGGTTATTTCTGACAAAGAGAAAGTTTTTAAAGATGGTCAAGCAATATCTGATCTACCAAACCAGTGTACTTTCTAATTCCTCTGCGACCTTCAACTATTGGGCTCAAAGCTGTACACCTGGAATAAGCTGTCTCTCTATGCCTTGGAGGTGTTGTGCTGCCCTGCCATTAGCGTCTTGTGTGGGTGAGGTTTTAGTGCCAAACCAGAACACATGAGCTGCGCGTACAGTGAACAAGCCAGTAGAGACATGTTCACACCACCAAGAGACTTGAAAACACAAAAAAGCACAGTAAAACCAAAACCACTCTGTTGCAAAAAAATCACAGTGGACAGCAAGTGCTAGTAAAAAGATGGAAAAAACAGGGTATTTGGTTGATACGGTTTTTGCAAAAAATGTATATTAAGCCACTCTACCAATCGCCAAGGTATACCCATATCAGAGCAGTCCTAACTAATGTATGTGATCCCTATCTGATGTATTTAAAACCAGGTCACATGTACAATACCTGTATGAGCAGGATTCAGAAAAGGAATGTCCATGTGGACACGTTGGACAGAACGGCTCCTGTGTGCACAGCTCAAAAAAAGAGGGGTGGAGGCCTCCCCAGTCTTGTGGAAACAAGAAAACAATTATGTAAAACCAGAACACATGAGCTGTGCGCACAGTGAACAAGCCAGTAGAGACATGTTCACACCACCAAGAGACTTGAAAACACAAAAAAGCACAGTAAAACCAAAACCACTCTGTTGCAAAAAAAATCACAGTGGACAGCAAGTGCTAGTAAAAAGATGGAAAAAACAGGGTATTTGGTTGATACGTTTTTTGCAAAAATTGTATATTAAGCCGCTCTACCAATCGCCAAGGTATACCCGTATCAGAGCAGTCCTAACTAATGTATGTGATCCCTATCTGATGTATTTAAAACCTGGTCACATGTACAATACCTGTATGAGCAGGATTCAGAAAAGGAATGTCCATGTGGACACGTTAGACAGAACGGATCCTGTGCGCACAGCTCAAAAAAAGAGGGGTGGAGGCCTCCCCAGTCTTGTGGAAACAAGAAAACAATTATGTAAAACCAGATCTCATGAGCTGTGCGCACAGTGAACAAGCCAGTAGAGACATGTTCACACCACCAAGAGACTTGAAAACACAAAAAAGCACAGTAAAACCAAAACCACTCTGTTGCAAAAAAATCACAGTGGACAGCAAGTGCTAGTAAAAAGATGGAAAAAACAGGGTATTTGGTTGATACGTTTTTTGCAAAAAATGTATATTAAGCCGCTCTACCAATCGCCAAGGTATACCCGTATCAGAGCAGTCCTAACTAATGTATGTGATCCCTATCTGATGTATTTAAAACCTGGTCACATGTACAATACCTGTATGAGCAGGATTCAGAAAAGGACTGTCCATGTGGACACGTTGGACAGAACGGCTCCTGTGCGCACAGCTCAAAAAAAGAGGGGTGGAGGCCTCCCCAGTCTTGTGGAAACAAGAAAACAATTATGTAAAACCAGAACACATGAGCTGCGCGCACAGTGAACAAGCCAGTAGAGACATGTTCACACCACCAAGAGACTTGAAAACACAAAAAAGCACAGTAAAACCAAAACCACTCTGTTGCAAAAAAAATCACAGTTGACAGCAAGTGCTAGTAAAAAGATGGAAAAAACAGAGTATTTGGTTGATACGGTTTTTGCAAAAAATGTATATTAAGCCGCTCTACCAATCGCCAAGGTATACCCGTATCAGAGCAGTCCTAACTAATGTATGTGATCCCTATCTGATGTATTTAAAACCTGGTCACATGTACAATACCTGTATGAGCAGGATTCAGAAAAGGAATGTCCATGTGGACACGTTGGACAGAACGGCTCCTGTGCGCACAGCTCAAAAAAAGAGGGGTGGAGGCCTCCCCAGTCTTGTGGAAACAAGAAAAAAATTATGTAAAACCAGAACACATGAGCTGCGTGCACAGTGAACAAGCCAGTAGAGACATGTTCACACCACCAAGAGACTTGAAAACACAAAAAAGCACAGTAAAACCAAAACCACTCTGTTGCAAAAAAATCACAGTGGACAGCAAGTGCTAGTAAAAAGATGGAAAAAACAGGGTATTTGGTTGATACGTTTTTTGCAAAAAATGTATATTAAGCCGCTCTACCAATCGCCAAGGTATACCCGTATCAGAGCAGTCCTAACTAATGTATGTGATCCCTATCTGATGTATTTAAAACCTGGTCACATGTACAATACCTGTATGAGCAGGATTCAGAAAAGGACTGTCCATGTGGACACGTTGGACAGAACGGCTCCTGTGCGCACAGCTCAAAAAAAGAGGGGTGGAGGCCTCCCCAGTCTTGTGGAAACAAGAAAACAATTATGTAAAACCAGAACACATGAGCTGCGCGCACAGTGAACAAGCCAGTAGAGACATGTTCACACCACCAAGAGACTTGAAAACACAAAAAAGCACAGTAAAACCAAAACCACTCTGTTGCAAAAAAAAATCACAGTTGACAGCAAGTGCTAGTAAAAAGATGGAAAAAACAGAGTATTTGGTTGATACGGTTTTTGCAAAAAATGTATATTAAGCCGCTCTACCAATCGCCAAGGTATACCCGTATCAGAGCAGTCCTAACTAATGTATGTGATCCCTATCTGATGTATTTAAAACCTGGTCACATGTACAATACCTGTATGAGCAGGATTCAGAAAAGGAATGTCCATGTGGACACGTTGGACAGAACGGCTCCTGTGCGCACAGCTCAAAAAAAGAGGGGTGGAGGCCTCCCCAGTCTTGTGGAAACAAGAAAAAAATTATGTAAAACCAGAACACATGAGCTGCGTGCACAGTGAACAAGCCAGTAGAGACATGTTCACACCACCAAGAGACTTGAAAACACAAAAAAGCACAGTAAAACCAAAACCACTCTGTTGCAAAAAAATCACAGTGGACAGCAAGTGCTAGTAAAAAGATGGAAAAAACAGGGTATTTGGTTGATACGTTTTTTGCAAAAAATGTATATTAAGCCGCTCTACCAATCGCCAAGGTATACCCGTATCAGAGCAGTCCTAACTAATGTATGTGATCCCTATGTGATGTATTTAAAACCTGGTCACATGTACAATACCTGTATGAGCAGGATTCAGAAAAGGAATGTCCATGTGGACACGTTGGACAGAACGGCTCCTGTGTGCACAGCTAAAAAAAGAGGGGTGGAGGCCTCCCCAGTCTTGTGGAAACAAGAAAACAATTATGTAAAACCAGAACACATGAGCTGCGCGCACAGTGAACAAGCCAGTAGAGACATGTTCACACCACCAAGAGACTTGAAAACACAAAAAAGCACAGTAAAACCAAAACCACTCTGTTGCAAAAAAAATCACAGTGGACAGCAAGTGCTAGTAAAAAGATGGAAAAAACAGGGTATTTGGTTGATACGTTTTTTGCAAAAAATGTATATTAAGCCGCTCTACCAATTGCCAAGGTATACCCGTATCAGAGCAGTCCTAACTAATGTATGTGATCCCTATCTGATGTATTTAAAACCTGGTCACATGTACAATACCTGTATGAGCAGGATTCAGAATAGGAATGTCCATGTGGACACGTTGGACAGAACGGCTCTGATACGGGTATACCTTGGCGATTGGTAGAGCGGCTTAATATACATTTTTTGCAAAAAACGTATCAACCAAATACCCTGTTTTTTCCATCTTTTTACTAGCACTTGCTGTCCACTGTGATTTTTTTGCAACAGAGTGGTTTTGGTTTTACTGTGCTTTTTTGTGTTTTCAAGTCTCTTGGTGGTGTGAACATGTCTCTACTGGCTTGTTCACTGTGCGCGCAGCTCATGTGTTCTGGTTTTACATAATTGTTTTCTTGTTTCCACAAGACTGCGGAGGCCTCCACCCCTCTTTTTTTGAGCTGTGCGCACAGGAGCCGTTCTGTTCAACGTGTCCACATGGACATTCCTTTTCTGAATCCTGCTCATACAGGTATTGTACATGTGACCAGGTTTTAAATACATCAGATAGGGATTACATACATTAGTTAGGACTGCTCTGATATGGGTATACCTTGGCGATTGGTAGAGCGGCTTAATATACATTTTTTGCAAAAAACGTATCAACCAAATACCCTGTTTTTTCCATCTTTTTACTAGCACTTGCTGTCCACTGTGATTTTTTTGCAACAGAGTGGTTTTGGTTTTACTGTGCTTTTTTGTGTTTTCGAGGTTTTAGTGCCGCCAGGTGGGGGGGTCATAACAGAGAGGTGCGTTCGCCTGTCTGCAAAAAAGCTGAGAGAATGACTTTGATATAAATGAGCAAAGCCTGGATTAGCCCCGACTTTCCACACCACCAGATTACAGCATTACATAAAGTGTTTTTAGTCTTCAATATTTGATGAGGCCCTCCAGTTGTTGCCTTCTAGGGATGACCCTCATCATAATTTTAGTCAACTCTTAGTTTTGGCTCAAAACACTACATCGAGAATTGCACCAAAATCTACATAAGTGAATCCAACATAAGGTGACGAAAACCATAAATATTTTTGTTATACACATTTTACTGTGAATTGCCAAAGTTTGTGATTTTTTCCTGACTAGCCTCAGTATGTGGTATATGGTGTCTGTTCATGGGTAACAGAAAAAATAAAAGCTTCTGATATGACATTCATTCATCTACATTTCAGGAGGCTATACATATTGCCTAGGCTTGTATATTATTTTTTTTTCTATTTGGCAATGATAAGCACTCTAAGTAGTTAAAAGGAAGCATGCCTGATTCATTAGAGAAAAAAACAAATAAAGAAAAAATCTACTGACTTCTAAAGGTGCAGAGTGATATCAAAAAGAAGGTCATGGTTCCTTGAATTTCTAACATCCAGAAAACATCCAGCAGTGCCATGGCACACAACCTGGAACAAACTGTTCAAACATATTTTAAAAATATAAAGCAAATATTATCTCATGACATTTGATAAATGTACAAAATAGCTACACAGCAAAGTAATCTAAATATGATGAAAAGGTATATTTGAAATGGATACTGCACACTTTGTACAAAATACACAAGTTATTGAACTGATTGCTATAGTGTCCGCAATTGTGCTGTTTTCATGTAGCGAAGCTCAGTAGTAGTATGCAATGGCCATGTTGTAAAACCACATTGCTTTTATGTGCTTCACCTCTACTTGGAGTAAAACTGGAAAATCAAGGTAAATCGGTTTTGCTTAGCAAAACTTAACCACTCTGCACACTATCGATCTGCTTCCGCAAGGTCCCAGGAAGCAGGGTTACTGCTGCAAGAAGCTGTCGTTGGAGGTGGCTGGAGCAGTAGGGCGATGCTACGGGCTCTGGGCTGGGAGGTGGGGGTGTTTGGTGGTGTGAGGCTGTGTAGGGCTCCAGGCTTTCAGAAAATGTCAGGAGTACCCGAACCGCCCTTCCTTTTCACGGAGGTGGACTTTGGGAAAATGACCACCGGAGGTGGATTTGAATCTGAACATACGCCGCATTTGGCGGTAATTTTCCCAAGGTCCACGGCAATGAAAAGTATGCAAAGTGTGTGGACTCCCAACTTTTCTGAAAGTCCGGAGTTGGCCGCAGCCTCGCACCACCTAACACCCCTCTTTCCCAACCTAAAGCCCGCAGCATCGCCTCACTACTGTAGCCGCCGCAACCGCCAGCTTCCTGCAGCAGGACTCTGCCTCCAGGGACCCCGCTCCATCACAGCCAGACCCCTGGTAAGCTACATTTGGAATACAATACACATCCCCATGTTCCCTCAGTAGAGGGGGAATGATTGGATGACTTGGCATGAGGCGGCTAGTCTGGGCAGTGATAATCACCAGGTGATAAAATCTCCATTGTAAGTAAACAACACCACACAGCGAGACACATTGCTGAATTCAGTGTTTTAACCCCCACCTTATGCTGTCCTCAGATTACATAACATAAACTTGCTGACAGATTCCCTTTAATGCTTTATCATGCAAAGAAAAAGTCATACTCTATATCAGCACATTACAGAAAAGCTGCTGTCTTCTCTGAGCCAAAACTTGCTTAAACTTAACTGAGGCAAAATGGAAAACTGTTTACTGGCCATATGAATCAAAATTTGCAATTCTTATGGAAACCACAGATGCAATGTCTTGAAGATCAAAAGTAGATCGACATCCAAAGCTCGCATGTCTTAAGATATGGTGTCGCATCAGTCCCTATGGCATTAGGCAAGCTGACACATCTTGAAAGAACTATTAATGCTGAGCATTATATAGAGCTTAAAGAACAACATATGCTCCCATCCAGACAACATCTATTTCAGCAAAGGCCGTGGATATTTTAGTAAGGCCAGTCTCACACGTCCAGATAATTCCGGTACCGGAAAAAATCGGTACCGAAGTTATCTGTGTCCGTGTGTCCGTGAGCTCACGTAGGCCATCCGTGTGGCACACGTGTGGCAGCCGTGTGCTGCCTGGGTACCACACGGACCGTGCAGGAGAGACAGCGCTAAAGTTTAGCGCTGTCCCCTGCATCGTGCTGAAGCCGCGATTCATATCTTCTGTGCAGCAGCGTTTGCTGTAAAGAAGATATGAATAATCCATTTTTTTAGTGGTATTTCGTGTTTAAAATAAAGCTCCATGTCCCCACCCCCTGTGCGCCCCCCCGCTGTTCTGAAAATACTCACCCGCCTCCCTCACAGTGTCCTGTCCTGGCCGCACCTTCTCCTGTATGTGGTCACGTGGGGCCGCTCATTTACAGTAATGAATATGCGGCTCCACCCCTATGGGAGGTGGAGCCGCATATTCATGACTGTAATCGGCGGCCCCACGTGACTGCATACAGTAGAAGGTGCGGCCAGGACAGGAAGCAGCGACAGCCAACGAGGGAGCCGGGTGAGTATTTTCAGAACAGCGGGGGGGCGCACAGGGGGTGGGGACATGGAGCTTTATTTTAAACACGAAATACCACTAAAAAAAAGGATTATTCATATCTTCTTTACAGCAAACGCTGCTGCACAGAAGATATGAATCGCGGCTTCCGCACCATGTGGGGGGGACAGCGCTTACTGGAGCGCTGTCTCCTGCACGGCACACGGAGAACGTCTGTGTGCGGTACATGTTTTACATGGACCCATTGACTTTAATGGGTCCGTGTAATACGTGCGCTCCCATGAACACTGACATGTCTCCGTGTTTGGCACACGGAGACATGGTCCGCAAAAAATCAATGACATCTGCACAGATGCATTGATTTTAATGTGTCTACGTGTGTCAGTGGCTCCGGTACGTGAGGAAACTGTCACCTCACGTACCGGAGCCACTGACGTGTGAAACCGGCCTAAGACAATGCTAAACGTCATACTGCATCAATCGCAGCAGTATGGTTTCTCAGAAGAAAAAAATTGGATGATGAACTGGCCTGCTCTCTGTCCAGACTTCACTAATAGGAAACATTAGGTGTATTATGAGATGAAAAATCAGGCAAAAAAGAAAAAAGCGCACACAAAAACACAAGGAAAAACTGCAAGTAATCTAATTTAAATAATAGGTGCAGAAATTCTACATATCAAAAACTCAGCAAAAGCTCATCATGCGAACGTAGCCTTAAAGACAGCAGTAAAAATAAGAGGGATGCTACACAATGGTAGACATGACCTTGTCCCAACTTTTTTGAGATGTGTTGCTGCCATAAATTTATACATTTAGATTATTTTTTTCAAATGAAATGGACAGATGTCTAATTTTCATCTTACGATCTGTGTTCCATGTTCTCTTGTGAATACAATGTAGCTAGAAGAGATTTCCAGATCACTGCATATTTTATTTCTTTACATTTTACAGTGTCCCAATTTTCGTAAGTTGTATGAGCTGCAGATTCAGGGCACATTCACAAATTGGCTAATTTGTTGCAGACATTTATCTGACTTCCAGGAATCCAAAAACGCACTCTAGACATAAACCAATTTCAAATACCTCATTGAAGAATTATTCATTAAGGGGTTAAGTGATCAATCACAATCGCACTGAGCTATTTCTATCAGTCCAATAGAAAATGAATGGAAAGGTGGCACACATGCACAACTTCAAGCAGAGGACATAGGACCCCCATTCTTGTGATCTGATCTGTGGAGATCTCAGTGTTGGCATCTCCAACACTCAGACACTTATCATCTATTCTGTTTTTAGTTGATAAGTTGCATTTGTGGGATAACTTTTTCAACACAAGGGATTACTCCAATCAAGATCCTTGTTAATAAGCCATAATGAAAAACAACTGCAAAATTGTGTCTGTCTCTCTGGAGACCCATTATATCCATGCCTCAAAATGGACAACCTGCTGATTTTAGGGGGCACTATGTATCACTCAATATAGAAATTGGACTTTTGTGGCCAGATGCTGAAAACATCACAGAACTCCTCCTCACTGGACGACCCTGTGATCACCTTATCGTTAGGATTTAAGTGGGTTGAAAATATCCTTAAACAAAATGGACTTTAGTCTTGCATGGATCACTTTGTTATGTTCTGGACTGATATAGAGTTAAACATTTTCCATGGGTTTCTGTTAACCGTGTTGTGATGAAAATAACATTTTCTTACTGAAGTAGAATTACCACTGTGACAAGTTCTACTTTTGAATGGCATAATTAATTTTATCAGGTAATACACTGGAAAATGGGAAAAAAAATTGCTTTGTAATTGGAAAATAATTGTTTTTATTTATAATTTTCATTATATGGTAAAACTGACATGGCAATATAATTCTGTAAGTCAGTACGATTATGCAGAAACCAAACATGTATACTTTTTTTGAACTATACATGGTGAAAAAAAAAATTGAATTTGTAAAAAAAAAAAAAAAGGAAAAAAAATGTTTTCTTCTGTCACCTTTTTCCAAGACCTGGAAATATGGGGCTGTGCGAGGGCTTATTTTTTGCACTCAATGCAATCATTTTGGGGAAGATACAATGTTTTGATCGCCTCTAATTGCATTACATTGCAATGTTGCGGCATCTAAAAAACAATAATCTTTTTCTCATTATGTTTACTGATCAAATTAGTTTATTTTATATTTCATTTATAAACAGACCTATACCAAATATGTGCATTTTTTTTTTTATTATTGTTTTATCTTTAATGAGTCAAAAAGAGTGATTTGAACTTCTGTACTTTTTAAAAACTTTTTTTACTTTTTACTGTATTTAATGCAGAGCACTGCTATGCATAACAAAAATCACGGTCATGTCAAGCACGGACATCTTCAGCGGACCTCCGTCTATCATGGCAATACAGCGGCTCCCTGCGATCACGTCACGGGAGCGCCGATTGGCTGCTGACATGTTAAATGCCACTGTCAGAGGCATTTAACAGGTTAACAACAGCGTGTCAACAACTGTAGTTACTTTTTTAGGTGCAGAATCAAAGCTTTTATGTACTATAAAAAAAACGCTGCTTGACATCTGCACCAAAAATGCACCAAATAAGGGGGAAAGCACATCAAAGAAATGCAGCAAAGACACAATAATTGTGGGAGATTGTTATTCTGTTGTATGGCACGGACACTTACAGAAAAAAGCAGTAGAAAAAAGGAGCATTTATGCTACATGCGAACCTGTCCTCATTGTTACATTTTTTTTTTAGAAAGAAAAGCTATGGGTTCAATAGAGAAACAAATCAATTCAACATTTTCTTACACAATTTACCAATCATCATAAAAAATTCGATCACTATGTTGTTCGGGTCATAGCGATTACAGGGACACCAAATATCTCCGTTATTTGCTGACTTGTGATGTTTATTATTTTAAAAGAGAGCGCATTAAAAATGACATTAAGGTGTTTGTTTTTCATTTATTTTTTAGTAATTTCACAGGAAGAAAAAAAAAATATTTTATTTTCCCTCTAGAATACAGAGACAAAGAAATACACTGATACATAATATGTGTCTATATGCACCAATATAGTCTGCCTGCAAGGTTGGTAGCTGGAATGCAGCCTCAAGTATGCAAAATACTCCTTTTTTTTTTAGTGCAGGCTGTGGTTTATAGCTTTAGCAACCTGCAATGATAGAGATTGTGGGGAGACCAGATCAACAAATAACAAGAACAGATAATGACATTTTTGTAATTGTTTTTAATTATTTTTTAGTAGTTTTATAGGAACAAAAATTTGACTTGATCTTCAGCTCTAGTGTACAGGGACATAGAAATGCACTGCTATATACAGATGTATCTCCATGTACTAGTATAACCTGTAAGTGGGTTTACTGCCTGCAATTCAACTTCAAGTATACAAAATCTATTGTACAAAAAAGCAGGGTGTGATTAATTAGTTAAAAATTAACTTTTAATGTGTTCATTTAAAATAGTATACCAAAGGTAGTGACAAATAATACATATAGGACTCACAATATACCACATTCCAAAAGAAATGCCAATTAAAACACGATACCACAGACTTGAATCTGTTAAGTATCTTATTACACAGCTCTCTCGACAGAGAACTGCATAATTTCACACCAAATATCTTTCAGTAAACCAAAATCAAGGTAAACAATGTATACTCTCCATACAAAACACCCAAGGCTGGGCTGAGGCAATAATTCCTTTCAATGGTTTCTGAATGGTGCGTTAAACAATACAAAAGGGAAAGTGAGTGAACAATCTCACCCTATTATCATATTAGGTGAGGCGGTAACTGTTTGCATCTGGTGCTATGTCCGGGGAGATGGCACATTCTCAACCATACAAATACCCCATCACTAAATGTCACCAGTTCTCATAAACAAACCCCAAATAAATAAATAAAGTATACTTCCCATTTGGAATGGCTCAATGATGGCAGATCACTGTTGGATATTTTATAGGGACAACCCTGAAAATCGTATCAACGATAGTCTAATGTCAAGCAATTTTAATTTCTGCTCATATTTTGGTTTCTAGTTTGCATGTGAAATTATTTTGGTTCAATAAAAACTGTTTTGTATGATGATGAAGCATTTTTTCTGATATGTAGATTCCTGTTTTCTTAAAGAAGTTGTCCACTACTATAACCTTTTTTTTTTTTTTTCATAAATCTTGCTATTATGGGCCACTGAAAACATCTACTGTGTTTATTTTAGCAATATTACCTTTTATCATGCTGTAGCAGCACATTTTAGTGCTGGATTCAGCTCTCATGGGGTTAATCGACAACTTCCTTTCTCCTGAGTCATTGTGCTCTAATACTACAAGTTCCATGATGCATTGCACTGCTACTAAGCCTGAACCTAGCACACCCACTCCAAAACACACCCCAACCCCTCCCTCCTCTCCCCCCTCTAGCTTCAAAAAGATTTGTGATGTCATTTCTGTCAAACCTCCTCTTTTACATTTGTCCAACCCACACTCCATTACACACAGATAGATAGATAGATAGATAGATAGATAGATAGATAGATAGATAGATAGATAGATAGATACATACAGATATATCTATGTCTATTTCCATAGATATGTCCATATCCATGTTTCTAAACCCCTTCACCCCCTGGAGCTTTTTTGTTTTCGTTTATCGCTCCCCTTCTTTCCAGAGCCATAATTTTTCCGTCAGTATGGCCATGTGAGGGCTTATCTTTTGCGGAACAAGTTCTACTTTTGAACGACACCATTGGTTTTACCATGTCGTGTAGCAGGAAATGTGAAAAAAATTCAAAGTGCAATGAAATGGCAAAAAAAGTGCAATCCCACACTTGTTTTTTGCTTGGCTTTTTGGCTAGGTTCACTAAATGCTAAGGCTGTGTGCACCCGTTGTGGATCTGATTGCAGATCCGCAGCGTTTTTTTGCTGCACTGAATTGCATCAAATCCGCAGTGTAGTGCACAACCAATGTAAGTCTATGGGAGCCGCAGACTTGTTGTGCACATGCTGCGGAAAAAGCCGCACCGAAACCGCACCAAGAACTGCATCAAAACCGCACCAAAAACTGTATCAAAACCGCACCAAAACTGCGAAACTGCACCAGGTTTTGATGCAGTTTTTGGTGCAGTTTTGATGCAGTTTTTGGTGCAGTTTTTATGCTTTTTTGGGTGCAGTTTATGCGCGGTTTTAATGCCGTTTTTGGAAATAAGTAAATAAACGGAAAATGTGCATGATTTGAATGGAAACATGCATGAAAAAACGGATTCCAAGGCCGGATTCATCATTTCACAGCTCAGTTTCATACTTTTTTTGCCGGATCCGTCGCTGTGCGTTTTTTCGCCGGACAGAAAAAACGTTCCTCTGTATGTGTTTTCCATCCGGCGGAAACAGCTTTTTTGACGGATCCGGCAAAAAACGGATGAAACTCTATGAGAAAAAGACGGATCCGTCGGAAAAAAATGGATCCGTTTTTTTCAAAACTCGCCGGATTGTGCCTCACGGCAAAAACCTGATGTGTGAAAGCAGCCAAATATATGGATAGATACATCTATGTATCTATAGATATATCTATAGATAAATATATCTATAGATAGATATATCCATAGATATATAATAGAAAGGCCGATGTTTCTATAAGGCTACTTTCACACTTGCGTTTTTCGCAATCCGTCTTTTTGGGAAAAAAACGGATCCTGCAAATGTGCT
Source organism: Ranitomeya variabilis (assembly GCF_051348905.1). NCBI lineage: Eukaryota > Metazoa > Chordata > Amphibia > Anura > Dendrobatidae > Ranitomeya > Ranitomeya variabilis. The sequence continues at coordinate 160,248,281 of NC_135237.1, forward strand.
CGCAGGATGCGTTTTTTACCCATAGACATGTATTAGTGAAGGATCGCGACGGATGGCCACACGTCGCGTCCATCGTGCAACGGATGCGTCGTGTTTTGGCGGACCGTTGGCACATCCGTCACGTCTGCCATTTTCTACCACGCATGCGCGGCCAAAACTCCGCCCCCTCCTCCCCGGACTTCAGAATGGGCAGCGGATGCGTTGAAAAACTGCATCCGCTGACCACGACGTGCACAAATTTCACAACGTGCGTCGGTACGTCGGCCCAACGCATAGCGATGGACCCGTGCCGACGCAAGTGTGAAACAGGGCTTAATGAGCGTTTAATTTAATAAAAAACTGAAAAAAATGGCGTGGGCTCCCGCGCAATTTTCTGTGCCAGAGGGGGAAAGCCGACGGCCGAGGCCAATATTTGTAGCCTGCTATGAATATCAGCCCGCAGCTGTCTGCGTAGCCTTTACTGGCTATTAAAATAGAGGGACCCCCCCAAAAAAATGACGTGGGGTCCCCCTATATTTTATAGCCAGAAAGGCTACGCAGACAGCTGCGGGCTGATATTAATAGCCTAGAGAGGGGCCATGGATATTGGTCCCCCCCCCAGCTACAAATACCAGTCCGCAGCCACCCCAGAAATGGCGCATCTGTAAGTCTACGTTCACATTAGCGTTCGGCGCCGCAGCGGCGCCGCATGCGTCATGCGCCCCTATATTTAACATGGGGGCGCATGGACATGCATTGTGCTGCGTTTTGCGATGCATGGGTTTTTTTGGCCGCAAGCGTTGGGCGCAGAGGACGCAGCAAGTTGCATTTTTTTTGCGTCCAACTTTCGGCCAAAAAGGACGCATGCGTTGTTTTAGCGTGCGTTTTGTTGCGTTTTTGTTTGCGTTGTGCGTTGCGTCTCCGACGCTGCGGCGCACAACGCAAATGTGAACGTAGCCTTAGATGCGCCAATTCCGGCACTGAGGCTGGTTTCACACTTGCGTTTTTGGACGCTGCGTTTTAGCGCTAAAAAACGCATGCGTTTTTTTCCTATACTTAACATTAAAAACGCATGCGTTTTTTCACATGCGTTTTGACGCGTTTTCGGCAACGCATGCGTTTTTGAACGCGCGCGTTTGTTTGCGTTAAAAACGCATGTGTTTTTATAGAAAAAAAAACAGAAAAAACACTGAAAAACCACCCACCACCATCAGGGTGATAAAGGGATCCAAACCCTAACCCTACCCCTATAACCTCACCCCTGTGTAATGAACATTTTATGACATAGTGCCACGATATTTAAGTGCCACGTATGTAAGTGCCACGTATGTAAGTGCCACGTATATAAGTGCCACGTATGTAAGTGCAACGTATGTAAGTGCCACGTGCCACGTATGTAAGTGCCATGTGCCACGTATGTAAGTGCCACGTATGTAAGTGCCACGTATGTAAGTGCCACGTATGTAAGTGCCACGTGCCACGTATATAAGTGCCACGTATGTAAGTGCCACGTATATAAGTGCCACGTATATAAGTGCCACGTATGTAAGTGCCACGTATGTAAGTGCCACGTGCCACGTATTTAAGTGCCACGTATGTAAGTGCCACGTATATAAGTGCCACGTATGCAAGTGCCACGTGCCACGTATATAAGTGCCACGTATGTAAGTGCCACGTGCCATGTATTTAAGGACAATGGCTCCTGCAGTGCATCACTGAGGTTACTATAGTTCACTGGTCTCACTTTATGGCAAAAAGCTGCGTGGGAACTTTCTCATACAGCATGCCATAAAGTGAGACTAGGGACTATTTTCTCACAGGGGCGTAGGAATACATTGTGGGGAATACATTGTGGAAGGATACCTTCCTCCCCTCATTGTCTTCCTGGAGCCCCTGGAGAGTGGTTGCATCAGCAGATGCTCCTGTTCTCCACGGAAGATCGTCGTGGGACACTCGTTTTAATTGGATTTCTGCGGATCAGGGAGTATATTGGTTGTTTATTATTTTAATATTTTTTATGACACTGGCTTCGGGGATCAAAGTGACAAGTGATGGTGAGTATGTAATCTATGTTATATGTACTGTATGTCTGTATGTCTGTATGTCTGTATGTACTGTATGTCTGTATGTATGTATGTACTGTATGTCTGTATGTATGTATGCGCATGTCGTCGCATGTCGTCACATGGCGTCGCATGGCGCATGCCGTCGCGTGGCGCATGTCGTCGCATGGCGCATGTCGGCGCATGTCGTCACATGGCGCATGTCGTCGTATGCCGTCGCATGGCGCATGCAGTCGCATGGCGCATGTCGTCGCATGTCGCATGCCGTCGCCTGGCGCATGCCGTCACGTGGCGCATGTCGTTGCATGTCGTCGCATGGCACATGTCGTCACATGGCGCATGTCGTCGCATGGCGCATGCAGTCGCATGGCGCATGTCGTCGCATGGCGCATGCAGCATGTCGTCGCATGCAGCATGTTGCATGTCGTCGCATGGCGCATGTCGGCGCATGTTCTGTATGTGTGTATGTACTGTATATGTGTGGTTTTTTTTTGTTTTGGTTTTTTTTACATTCAACACATTAGCCGGATGATGGGACTACTACTGTCCCATCATTGGCTAATGTGTCACTGACTGTCACTGTAGCAGGGAGAGCCCGATGGGACTTGTAGTCCCATCGGACAATGCCTGCACACAGAGACACACACACACACACACACCAAAGACCACCCCACCCCCCCCGCAGCAGACCCAGCACATACCGACGCAGAGCCCCGGCGCCGTACCTACATACCGGCGCTGGCACGCAGAGCACCGGCGCTGGCCCCCACCCCCACATACCGGCGCAGAGCCCCGGCGCTGTACCCACATACCAGCGCTGGCACGCAGGGCACGCAAGGCACCGGCACCCACCCCCACATGCCGGCGCAGAGCCCCGGCGCTGTACCCACATACCGGCGCTGGCACGCAGAGCACCGGCGCCGGCACGAACATACAGACCCCAGAGCCCGCACCTTCATCATCCCTGCCTAGCCCCGCCCGCCCCCAGCACAGCCCCGCAGGCAGCCACCAGCCCCGCCCACAGCCCAGTCACTCTTGATGAGTGACTGCTCTGACTGTGCGGCTGGGACACGCCTGCTGCTGATGTCACGTCAATTTCCAGAGCCTGGAAATTGACGTGACGTCGGCGGAAATAAGCGGCGGCTGCAGCCTGGGGGTCACGTGACCCGGACTCAGCCGCCGCTACAGCGCCGCTCACAGGCAAAAACAGCAACAAAAGGTATTTGCACAATTCATCAGGGGCCCCGGGGGGATACATTGGGGGGTTAATTGAAAGTAGTGGACAACCCCTTTAATGTTGCCAGTATATTTCCTATACCTTATAATAATGATGCTGCTCCATGGAAACTATACGTGCTACAGAAAAACTATATACATTTTTTTAAATCAGGACAAAAAGATGATTCAGAAAAGTATAAAGTCACATGCGATGATTACAAAAAAATTTTTTTGTAAACCTGTGTTATTAATATAGGCTGTGGCTGATAGCTTGAGCCATTGCTGCAAAGATTCAAGTTCCAAAGACACCAGATCGCAGAAAATTAAGAGAAATATTTATTTAATCAATAGTAAGAATAGTTAGTGCATGCAGTGAGATGCTAGCCATGTCCCCAAGGAAAAGGAGGCACGGAGCAATGAAGGTGCCAGACAGAAGAAACAGATTGCCCTTACCTGCTGGGACAGTGGGACTGACCCCTTAAATCAGGACAGTCCTGCTGAATCCAGGATGGTTGGGAGCCATGCAAGAATTTTACATTAAAGAAGTACTCCCATAACATTTTTTCCAGGACATCCCTGCTGATAGCAACAAGGAGGTCCTCCTTCTTATCCTTTCAGGGACAGGAAGCACATGAGAAGTTAAAAGGCCCCTCCCACCCCCACCCTTCAGTGCCTTTTCCAAGTACCACACCAGGATGAGTGCAACAATATTTTATTAAATCTGCATGGAGAACCTTCCTACCGAAAGCAAGTCTAAATTATAGTGTCTGGTGCTCAGGTTGGACCATGTTGCGGCTCTACAAATTTGGTCTACCAAACCCACCCCTCTCTCTGCCCAGGACATGGAGACTGCTCTAGTAAAATGTGCTTTTAAAATCTCTAGGTTGAAGAGAGGGGTGTTTCCCTTCTGATGCATATGTAAGCAGGTTGCGGGATGCAGTAACAGACAGAAGGCAGAGCAAAGATTAACAAATTTAACAGTTTTAATTTAACAGGGGGTTAACTCCTCGCAGGGAGATGAAGGGTTAGACAGGGGAATAGCAGTCCAATTACAAAGAATATACAGGGTTAATAAACAAAGTTACAGTAGTTCTGTGGTGCACTTATCGTGTCAGGAGTTCTTCAGAATGCAGGTACCACTTGGGGGTTGGTAGCACCGGCAACGGCTGGCACGGTGTTTGTCCAAGGAGATTCAGTTGGTAATGTCTTCTGGCGGCAGCGGTGAGTCTACAGTACCTTCCACAGAGCCCCTAGTCCATGAACATATGCGGCCGGAGCAAACAAGGCCACAGCACGATCAGGGCACCCTGTGGGCGCGAAGGTATATGCTGGTAAGGTGGGCCGCAAATGTCTGTCCAGTAACCGGTTCTCTCTTTGCGGCACGTGCACTATACTCACAGTCACGAAGTGCAGGGCACCTCACTCTCTGCCAGTTACCGGACGCGCTGCACTTCTCTCTCTGCAATCCCCGCTGGTCATGGTGGGAGTACATGGACTTGGGCTGGCGCAGCCCCGGTGCTCAAGGGACGGAGCACTTCTCTCTCTGGGCTACGCGCTGCCTGTTCCCGCCAAGACTGACTGCTTCCGCACGAGAGGAAAAAGGTATGCAAATAGACATAGGCAAAATACATGTCGGGTTGAAGGGACACAATGCCTGACATACTGTGGCAGTGGCAAATTGAACCTACCATATATACTCATGTATAAGCCAAGTTTTTCAGCACTTTTTTTGTGCTGAAAATGCCCCCCTCGGCTTATACATGAGTCAATTGTCCCAGAAGCCGTCAGGGAAGGGGAGCGGGGAAACAGCGGGTCACAGAGGCAGGAGCCTGCGGCTGTGGCTAAAGCCTGTGCTGCTGTAATAGCACACAGTGCCAGCCGCAGCTGCTGGCTTCCACACACATCATCCTCACCTACAAGCACACCCTCACTGGCACTGTATCTCCTTCGTTCCAGTGCCAGCAGCTCTTCTTGTGCCGAGTGATCATGTGGCCCCGCTCATTAAGGTATCGCATATGCTCATCTCTCCACTCCCATAGGCGTGGAGTGCATATTCATTACCTTAATGAGCTGGGCCACATGATCACTCGGCCGGAAGACAGAGCTGCTAGCACCGGAACGAGATGCATCAGGGTGCACAGGAAGGTCAGTAGGATGTTTGGTTTGTTTTAATATGAAACATGCATACAAGGCTAGGGAAGTCATGCATACAATGACAGCAACCGGGGAGCCAGGCATACAATGACAGGGACCAGGGAGCATGTTGTGAACTCTATTTCTGGGCTCCCTCTTGTGGTCACAAGTGGTACTGTGTGAGTGCTGTCTTTCTGCAGGTTTGTGACTGGCATCAGCTGTCTCGTTATCTGTGGGCTGGTTTTCTATTTAAGCTCACTTGGACTCTCAGTCTATGCCTGCTGTCAATGTATTCAGTGCTATTCTGATTCCTTCTGACTACCTTGCTCCTAGTCTCTTCAAGAGAAGCTAAGTTTCCGTTTTGTTCATTTTTTGATCATCAGTGTTCTATTTGTTTCTTGTCCAGCTTGCTAATATGTGATTTCCCAGCTTGCTGGTAGCTCTAGGGGGCTGAGTTTCTCCCCCCACACCGTTAGTTGGTGTGGGGGTTCTTGAATTCTCAGCGTGGATATTTTGGTAGGGTTTTTCGCTGACCGCACAGTTCGCTATCTGTCTTCTGCTATCTAGTATTAGCGGGCCTCATTTGCAGAATCTGTTTTCATTCCTACGTGTGTCTTTTCTCCTTACCTCACCGTTATTATTTGTTGGGGGCTTCCTATATCTTTGGGGTTATTTCTCTTGAGGCAAGTGAGGTCTTGCTTTCTCTTTAGGGGTAGTCAGTTTCTCAGGCTGCGTTGAGACGTCCAGGATTTTAGGCACGTTCACCGGCTACCTTTAGTGTGTTTGGATAGGATCAGGTTTTGCGGTCAGTCCAGTTACCATCTCCCTAGAGCTCGTGTCTATGTTTAGTTACTTAGCTAGTATTTCCTGTGATCCCCAGCCACTGGGATCATAACAGTACAGCAGGCCACAAAAGTGTTTAATGCATCGCATGAAGTGGGATAAAAGAAGTCCTGAGTACAATTTTTTTTTTTTTCCTCCTTTGCTGCAGTCTGTCTAGCTTCTCTCATCCCCTTAATCTCTGGGTGGTTTTGAGCTCAGCTGCAGACATGGATATTCTGAGTCTGACTTCTAGTGTGGATCATCTTGCTGCAAAGGTGCAAAATATTCAGGATTTTGTTGTTCATAGCCCTATGTCTGAGCCAAAGATACCTATTCCTGAGTTGTTTTCTGGAGATAGATCTAGGTTTCTGAATTTTAGGAATAATTGTAAATTGTTTCTATCTTTGAGACCTCGTTCCTCTGGTGATTCCGCTCAGCAAGTTAAAATTGCTATCTCCTTGTTACGCGGCGACCCTCAAGACTGGGCTTTCTCTCTGGCGCCAGGAGATCCTGCATTGCTGAATGTGGATGCGTTTTTTCTGGCGCTTGGACTGCTTTATGAGGAACCTAATCTTGAGAACCAGGCAGAAAAGGCTTTGCTGGCTATCTCTCAAGGTCAGGATGAAGCTGAAGTGTACTGTCAAAAATTTCGGAAATGGTCAGTGCTTACTCAATGGAATGAGTGTGCCCTGGCTGCTAATTTCAGAGAGGGTCTTTCTGAAGCCATTAAGAATGTTATGGTGGGGTTCCCCACGCCTGCAAGTCTGAGTGATTCAATGGCTTTGGCCATTCAGATTGATCGGCGTTTGCGGGAGCGCAAATCTGCGCATCCTCTGGCGGTGTTCTCTGAACAGAGACCTGAGTCAATGCAATGTGACAGAATTGTGACTAGAATTGAGCGACAAAGTCATAGACGTCAAAATGGGTTGTGCTTTTAACGTGGTGATTCTACTCATGTTATCTCAGCATGCTCTTAGCGCTTAAAAAAAATCGCTAAACCTGTCACCATTGGTACTATACAGCCTAAGTTCATTTTGTCTGTTACTTTAATCTGTTCTTTGTCATCCTACTCGGTTATGGCTTTTGTGGATTCAGGTGCTGCCCTGAATCTTATGGATTTGTCGTTTGCCAAGCGCTGTGGTTTTGTTCTGGAGCCTTTGGAATTTCCTATTCCACTGAGGGGAATAGATGCTACGCCATTGGCTGAGAATAAGCCTCAGTATTAGACTCAAGTGACCATGTGCATGACTCCTGTACATCAGGAGGTGATTCGCTTTCTTGTGCTGCATAATTTGCATGATGTTGTAGTTTTGGGTCTGCCATGGCTGCAGGCCCATAATCCAGTTCTGGATTGGAAAGCTATGTCTGTGTCAAGTTGGGGTTGTCAGGGGATTCATGGCGATGTCCCTTTGGTGTCAATTGCTTCTTCCACTCCTTCTGAGGTCCCTGAGTTTTTGTCGGACTACCAGGATGTATTTGATGAGCCCAGATCCGGTACCCTGCCTCCTCATAGGGATTGTGATTGTGCTATAAATTTGATTCCTGGCAGTAAGTTCCCTAAGGGACGACTTTTTAATTTGTCTATACCAGAACATGCCGCGATGCGGAGTTATATAAAGGAGTCTTTGGCAAAGGGACATATTCGCCCATCCTCCTCCCCTCTTGGTGCAGGATTCTTTTTTATGGCCAAGAAGGATGGTTCTCTTGTATAGATTACCGTCTTCTAAATAAAATCACGGTCAAATTTCAGTATCCTTTGCCATTATTGTCTGATCTGTTTTCTCGGATTAAGGGGTCCAGTTGGTTCACCAAGATAGATCTTCGTGGTGCGTATAACCTTGTGCGTATCAAGCAGGGGGACGAATGGAAAACAGCATTTAATACGCCCGAAGGCCATTTTGAGTACTTGGTGATGCCTTTTGGACTCTCTAATGCTCCTTCTGTGTTTAAGTCCTTTATGCATGACATTTTCTGAGAATATCTGGATAAATTTATGATTGTGTATCTGGATGACATTTTGGTCTTTTCTAATGATTGGGAGTCCCATGTGAAGCAGGTCAGGATGGTGTTTCAGGTCCTGCGTGCTAATGCTTTATTTGTGAAGGGCTCAAAATGTCTCTTCGGAGTACAGAAGGTTTCCTTTTTGGGTTTTATTTTTTCTCCTTCTGCTATTGAGATGGACCCAGTCAAGGTCCAGGCTATTCATGACTGGACTCAGCCTACATCTGTTAAGAGTCTTCAGAAGTTCTTGGGTTTTGCTAATTTTTACCGTCGCTTCATCGCTAATTTTTCTGGCGTGGTTAAGCCCTTGACGGATTTGACCAAGAAAGGTTCTGATGTGACTAATTGGTCTCCTGCGGCAGTGGAAGCCTTTCGGGAGCTGAAGCGCCGGTTTTCTTCAGCTCCAGTCTTATGTCAGCCTGATATCTCTCTTCCTTTCCAGGTCGAGGTGGATGCTTCTGAGATTGGAGCAGGGGCTGTTTTGTCGCAGAGAAGCTCTGATGGCTCTGTGATGAAGCCTTGTGCCTTCTTTTCAAGAAAGTTTTCGCCTGCCGAGCGGAATTATGATGTTGGTAATCGGGAGTTGTTGGCTATGAAGTGGGCATTTGAGGAGTGGCGACATTGGCTCGAGGGAGCTAGGCATCGTGTGGTGGTCTTGACTGATCACAAAAATCTGATTTATCTTGAGTCTGCCAAGCGCCTGAATCCTAGACAGGCTCGTTGGTCGTTGTTTTTCTCCCGTTTTGATTTCGTGGTCTCGTACCTGCCTGGTTCGAAGAACGTGAAGGCTGATGCCCTTTCTAGGAGTTTTGTGCCTGACTCTCCGGGAGTTTCAGAGCCGGCTGGTATCCTCAAAGAGGGAGTGATTTTGTCTGCCATTTCCGCAGATTTGCGACGAGTGCTGCAGAAATTTCAGGCTGATAGACCTGACCGTTGCCCACCAGAGAGACTGTTTGTCCCAGATAGATGGACCAGCAGAGTTATTTCCGAGGTTCATTCTTCGGTGTTGGCAGGTCATCCTGGGATTTTTGGTACCAGAGATTTGGTGGCTAGGTCCTTCTGGTGGCCTTCCTTGTTGCGGGATGTGCGTTCCTTTGTGCAGTCCTGTGGGATTTGTGCTTGGGCTAAGCCTTGCTGTTCTCGTGCCAGCGGTTTGCTTTTGCCTTTGCCTGTCCCGAAGAGGCCTTGGATGCACATTTCCATGGATTTGATTTCAGATCTTCCAGTATCTCAGAGAATGTCTGTCATCTGGGTGGTGTGTGATCGTTTTTCCAAAATGGTCCATTTGGTGCCCTTGCCTAAGTTGCCTTCCTCCTCCGATTTGGTTCCTTTATTTTTTCAGAATGTGGTTCGCTTGCACGGCATCCCTGAAAATATTGTGTCTAACAGAGGATCCCAGTTTGTGTCCAGATTTTGGCGGATTTTTTGTGCTAAGATGGGCATTGATTTGTCTTTTTCGTCGGCCTTCCATCCTCAGACGAATGGCCAAACCGAGCGAACTAATCAGACGTTGGAAACTTATTTAAGATGTTTTGTTTCTGCTGATCAGGATGATTGGGTGACTTTTTTGCCATTGGCCGAGTTTGCCCTTAATAATCGGGCTAGTTCTGCTACTTTGGTATCGCCTTTTTTCTGCAATTCTGGTTTTCATCCTCGTTTTTCCTCGGGTCAGGTTGAGCCTTCTGACTGTCCGGGGGTGGATTCTGTGGTGGATAGGTTGCAACAGATTTGGAACCATGTGGTGGACAATTTGAAGTTGTCACAGGAGAAGGCTCAGCGCTTTGCCAACCGCCGTCGCGGTGTTGGTCCCCGACTTCGTGTTGGGGATTTGGTATGGCTGTCTTCTCGGTATGTTCTTATGAAGGTTTCCTCTCCTAAATTCAAGCCTCGCTTCATCGGTCCTTATAAGATTTTGGAAATCCTTAACCCGGTGTCTTTTCGTTTGGACCTCCCAGCATCGTTTGCCATTCATAATGTGTTCCATAGGTCTTTGTTGTGGAGGTATGTGGTGCCTGTGGTTCCTTCTGTTGAGCCTCCTGCTCCGGTGCTGGTTGAGGGCGAATTGGAGTACGTGGTGGAGAAGATCTTGGATTCTCGTATTTCCAGACGGAGGCTTCAGTATTTAGATAAGTGGAAGGGCTATGGTCAGGAGGATAATTCCTGGGTTGTCGCCTCTGATGTCCATGCGGCCGATTTGGTTTGTGCCTTCCATGCGGCTCATCCTGATCGCCCTGGGGGTCTTGATGAGGGTTCGGTGACCCCTCCTCAAGGAAGGGGTACTGTTGTGAACTCTATTTTTGGGCTCCCTCTTGTGGTCACAAGTGGTACTGTGTGAGTGCTGTCTTTCTGCAGGTTTGTGACTGGCATCAGCTGTCTCGTTATCTGTGGGCTGGTTTTCTATTTAAGCTCACTTGGACTCTCAGTCTATGCCTGCTGTCAATGTATTCAGTGCTATTCTGATTCCTTCTGACTGCCTTGCTCCCAGTCTCTTCAAGAGAAGCTAAGTTTCCGTTTTGTTCATTTTTTGATCATCAGTGTTCTATTTGTTTCTTGTCCAGCTTGCTAATATGTGATTTCCCAGCTTGCTGGTAGCTCTTAGGGGCTGAGTTTCTCCCCCCCACACCGTTAGTTGGTGTTGGGGTTCTTGAATTCTCAGCGTGGATATTTTGGTAGGGTTTTTCGCTGACCGCACAGTTCGCTATCTGTCTTCTGCTATCTAGTATTAGCGGGCCTCATTTGCTGAATCTGTTTTCATTCCTACGTGTGTCTTTTCTCCTTACCTCACCGTTATTATTTGTTGGGGGCTTCCTATATCTTTGGGGTTATTTCTCTTGAGGCAAGTGAGGTCTTGCTTTCTCTTTAGGGGTAGTCAGTTTCTCAGGCTGCGTCGAGACGTCCAGGATTTTAGGCACGTTCACCGGCTACCTTTAGTGTGTTTGGATAGGATCAGGTTTTGCGGTCAGTCCAGTTACCATCTCCCTAGAGCTCGTGTCTATGTTTAGTTACTTAGCTAGTATTTCCTGTGATCCCCAGCCACTGGGATCATAACAGGAGCAATGCATACAATGACAGGGACCGGGGAGCCATGCATACAACAACAGGGACCAGGGAGCCATGCATACAATGACAGGGACCGGGGAGCCATGCATACAGGAACAGGTACTGGGGAGCCATGCATACAATGTCAGGGACCGGGGAGCCATGCATACAACAACAGGGACTGGGGAGCAATGCAGACAATGACAGGGAGCGGGGAGCCATGCATACAATGACAGGGATAGGGGAGCCATGCATACAACGACATGGACCAGGGAGCCATGCATACCAGGATGGGGATGAAGGGACAATGCATACCCGGTTTATACTCGAGTCAATAAGCTTACCCAGTATTTTGTGGCAAAATTAAGTGCCTCGGCTTATACTCGAGTATATACGGTAAATGGTTTTATTACCTACATACAAATATTGTTAGACTTCATGCTGCATTTATACTGTAGATTTATCCGTTAACTGATTAATTTAATGGAGGGAAATTGGGTTTCATTTATTTTTTCGACTGATACCAATCCCTCAACCTTACATCATTTATATGATGCTGGGTTCCCCTTCTGTGAGGCGCCTTATGCTTTTAATGTTTTACTACTATTGTATTTGCTTAATAGAATTGCATATATAGAGGGTTTATGGATAGTTGTGTTCATTTCTTTTGCACTGGGATTTATGTTTTATTTTCCCAGGCTATGGTGTTATATTTCATATCCTGCAGTGCTATTTCTCTTATATTAAGGACCCCTTTTATGTTGACCGATTGTTAAAAAGATTCCTTAGGCAAAAAAATAATTTGCAAATAACAGATTTTCTCTATTTTTAAGATATTTTCTTAGTTCTATCCACATTTGGCTCTTTTCTTTTCTCGTTGAGAGTTGTTATTATCTCAACTGTAGTCTGCACATGCTCAGTGCATCATCCCTCAACTCTCTTTTGCTAAAGTGATTTTGTAAGCAACAGATGCACATTACTACATGAAAATTAATAGATCTTTAAGATCTATTAATGTATTTTAGGCATATTATAGCGGCACCTACCACTCACGCAAGTGTACTGGGGCAGATCGTAACTCAGAAGTGCACTGTGGTCTCCTCAAGCCCACTTCCTCCCCCACTTGTAGTTTGGCAATCGTGGCTGGACTAGCTATCTGGCAAATATGGGTAGTATACATTGATCGCAATTCTTTTACCACTCAGGAACTCAGGACACAGTTACTGTTACCAACTGTAGTGGAGCAGAGAGCCAGCAGCTCCTTACTTAGTCACTTACACAGGCAGGCTGCTTCCAGCTTGGGACCATGCAGGCAACGTTGGTCTGCGTCGACCCTGAGACTGGAAGCTGAGAGTGAGGAGGAGCTTACCTCCACTTGGCATGAAAGTGGGGTGAGGTGAGTAATTATTTATTTTGTTCTTTGCCAGGCACAAGGACTATATTAACACTATAAGGAAGCAGAAAGTGGGGAATTATAATAAGGAGGTACAATGAAGCCCTTATTATAAAGAGCTACAATGAGTTGTATTATAATAATGAGGTACAATGGTGTGTGTCATGATGGACCCAGAGTACACTAATTTAAGGCAAAATGGGGGTCATTATGACAATAAATTATTACAATTAAGAGGCATAGGGGTTTTAAAAAAATGTTTAAAAAAAAAAGCACAAGGGGACATTATTGTAAGGAGATGCTATGAGGGCATTATTATATGAAAGCACAAATGACATTATTATTATAAAGAGGCACATGAGGACATTATCTTTATGAGGAAAAACAGGTGGTGTTATTATAATAAGGAGGCACAGAGATAATGGTAGGCACGGTACTGTATAAGGAACGTGCCTCTGACTGCAGAGCCCTTAAGGGATAGCTAGATGGGAAAACTGTGCAGTGCCCAATTCCCCCCTCCCACTACTCCCCCAGGTGATGTCACGATTGGGACGCCCAGCGGACCAACCGGGGAGAAGAGGGGAGTCTGGCCACACCCTCAGGAGTTAAATTCTAGTGACGGGACCAGGTTCTCCCTCTTTCTCCCCGGCTGACCCTTGGAAGCGGTTGTCCCACCCTCCCTCCCTTATAAACTGGTGAATGTACTGTGCTATTATTGTTAAAATGTTTTAAATTATTTAAATAAATAAATAAATTTTGACGTTCTTTTGCATCGCGAAATGTAATTGCCCTTCTCTACATTGCAAATAATAAACTGTGACCGACCTGTTCAACCCATCCAGGCTTGTCGGTATCTTTTATTATGGAGTGGTGGGGACGGGGGAAGGCACTGGTTATGACACACGGGTCTCTGCAGTCCTATTACTACGAGAGGACAGGGGGGATTACTATTATAAGTAGACATAGTGTAGATTATTATAAAGAGACTTAGTGGTACGGGACGTTATTATTATTGAGGGCTGTATTTCTATAAGGAGGCACAGAGCACTTTATTACTATGAGGCATTAAAGAGGGGGCATAATTACTATGTAAAGGTGCAGAACAAACATTATTACTGTATAGATGTGAATGGGCACAGAGGGGAAACTGCTACTTTCTGAGGGACACAAAAGGAGGTTCTATTACTGTGCAGGACCCAGAAGTGGCATTATTAATGTCTATACCACTGGTTATAGAACCACATGGTTTGTGCAGAGATAGGGGAATGGGAGGAGGGACCGATAAACCAAAATGTCATTTATGGAAAAAGTCATGGGGTCTGGTCTGAATGGAAAAGAAAAGGGGAATGAATCATTGAGAACATCACAGAGCATTGTAGAGCTGATATCTCCATTATACGGTGAGTCTATGACTGTATTACAAGGCCTAGTACATTGATTTTCTTAAAGATCAGTGATATTGTCACTACTTTGTATTCTGGTAATATCTACCTATGGTCTGACAGTATTATTTGTATTGATGCTAATACCATGTTTGTTAAGGTGTTTTTACACCCCTAAATAAAAGTTATTGCTAGCAACCTGTAATATACGCAGCTTGTTGTTCTATTGAGTGAAATAGCTGACCACAAGTGTGTAAATCTCATATTTGCGGTTATGTGATGACCGTTGGAACTGGCAAGTGAAGCCGAATCCTAGCGGTGTGTACATAACCACCATTTCAATTGGGCAAACTGCACTGCTTGCCAAAATTTACACAGTGGTACAACCCCTTTATTTATCAGTATGATGGCATTATTCTGTCTCTATGTGGTAGTACAGTATTATGTAGTCATGGAGTATCGGTATTAATTAATAGCATTTAGCAGTTTTATTGTAATAATAATTTGGCAGTAACTATTTATTTCCTCAGAGTAAAATTTGTGATAGGGTCCCCTACCTGGGAACGTGGGGGGTATGGCAGCGTGGTTCTTGAAGCTTTCAAATTTCAGGGCTGAATTTCAGTCCCAGTCTGGCCCTGTTGATTGCTGCGATGTCCAACTGGGACCTGACTACAGGTGACATCAGTCGAGCTAGAGGAGGGGGTGTTGAGGCGTGCTCAGTGTCAAAAAATGGCGAGTACTTGCAGGAGTGGCAGGCAGTGAATGCAAACAAATTATAGAGATAATTTTTTGCGCCAAGTTAATGGTTGTCCATCACTTTGTGCCTATAAGTATTGTAGTAATGCTTTGATTGAATATGCACACAAAAATGTTAGTTTGCTACAAAATTGATGATAATTTTGTTACAAAGATTTTTGATATATTACAATAAAAAACAATATTTTCTCATTGTTTCATGTATAACAATACACAAATATGTCAAAGAGAAAATATACCAGTGGTGTCCTAAATATAAGTAACATGCATACGGTACATGTATTTGCCTTTAGAGTGTACTTGGCTGCCTACCGGTAGCATTATAATAATTGAAATTCCTCAAGGCTTCGCCACTTTTCAGTCTGATTTTGACAGCTCTGATTCAGCATTCCCTTCTGTTTTTTTTACAGCCTCTTTTAGAATTGTGATGTCTCAAAAGTTATCTAATCAAGCAGACACAAAAAAATCTACCCGGGATTTGGAATTATATGCGACATCAATTGAATCGAGCACAGGTGCTTTTTTTTTCTTTGAAGTGAAAGTTTTATTCACTCAATAGAGACATTCATGTTGTGCATGAATAATCATTTCTAGTTTAGCGTTAAGCAAAAAAAGGAATTTTCAGCACTGTTTTTTCACGTCTTCCCTCTTTGCATGCGAGCATGAAACCTGGATTAAATACTTACAGATGTTCTTTTCACTCTAAGAAAAACTTTCACATAACCTCACTCCTGTCTGTTGTATAATTTGTACTCATTGGTTTGGCGATTATATAGATGTGGCCTTTTCATATTTCCAAGAGTAGATTTAAAGTCCAGAGAGTTTAGTGTGGGAAGATAAACATTTTCTGATAATAGGTTGGAGGTTGATTGGGTTGTGTACTTTAAAAGTGGTATTTAAAAAATAGGAAACATATGCTTTTCTGTTAATAGGGATATGTTCCAATAGGCTACGGTTGTGCTTTTTTCTTCCATTTATGTATTCTGTTTATTGAGTAAAGTTCATACGGTATTGAATCACTTCATATCATTGTTACTTTATTTTTTTTCATAAAATATGCACTTAATATGTCTAGGGGGTGATTATAGATCACCAGCAAGTGCTTGGTTCTTGGTGAATTATGACCATCACAAAGCAATGGGGTATAGTCAAAATAATGTAGGCACAGATAGTACAGCATGTTTGTCTATCCACGCAAATGATACAGGCACACATAGCACACACTCACTCTCTCACTATGTAAATAGTAACAAATGCTATCCCAATTCCAAAAATGTAGGGACACGATGTAAAATGTCAAGAAAAGTAGAATGCAATCATTTGAAAATATCTTATAGTCATATTCTACTCAGAGCAGAACACAGATCAGAAGATGAAAGTTGCACATTTTTCCATTTAATCTGAAACATTAACTCATTTAGAAACTGATGGCGGCAACAACTCAAAGTTGCGACAAGGCCACGTCTACCATTGTGTAGCATCACCTCTAGTTTTTACAACAGTCTGTAAACATCTGGGAAGTGAAGAGACCGATTTCTGAATTTCTGGAAGTTCTTGCCTGATGTAGGATTCTACTAGTCCAATAGTCATTGGACTTCTCTGCCGGATAGTTTGCTTTATAAGCGCCAAATTTTTCTACTGGTGAAAGGTTCATACTGCAGGCAGCCAGTTCATCAACAAAATGATTCTTCTGCCAAAGTTGTTATGGATGCAATATGTGGTTGCTGAAATATGCAAGGCCTTTACTGAAATAGACATTGTCTGAATGGAGTAGCATATATACTCATGTATAAGCAGAGATTTTCAGCACAATTTTTTGTGCTGAAAATGCCCCCCTCGGCTTATACATGAGTCAATTGTCCAGAACACTGGCGGGGAGGGGGAGCGGCGAAGCAGCGGCAGGAGCCGGCGGCTGTGGCACAGTGACAGCTGCAGCTGCAGCCGCCGGCTAACAGAAGACATTATACTCACCCTCCTCACGCCTGCATCCCTGTCTCTGCATCTCTGTTGTCCCGGAGCCAGCGGCTCTCCTCTCCAGTACTGAGCGGTCACGTGGTACCGCTCATTAAGGCAATGAATATGGATGCGTCTCCACTCCCATAGGCGTTTAGCGCATATTCATTACCTTAATGAGTGGTACGACGTGAAGTGGTCAGGAGCAGAGCAGAGGAGAGGAGAGCCACCGGCACCAGGACAACAGAGATGCAAGGACAGAGATGCAGGCACCAGGAGGGTGAGTATGACGGGGAGGGGGGGCAATGTGAGCCATACATACAACCAGGGGACAGGGGAGCCGAGCCCTGTGGGACGGGGGAGCTGAGCCATGTGGACCAGGGGAGCTGAGCAATGTGGGACCGGGGGAGCTGAGCAATGCGGGACTGGGGAGCTGAGCAATGCGGGACCGGGAGAGCCATGCATACAACAGGGGGAGCCACACATATCAGGACAAGGGGAGCCACTTACCAGGAAAGGATGAGGGGAGCCACATACCTGGACAGAACAGGGGGAGCCACATACCAGGAAAGGACAGGGGGAGCCACGCATAGCAGGACAAGATGGGGGGAACCACATACCAGGACACGACATGGATGAGGGGAACAATGCATATCCGGCTTTTACTCAGATCAATAAGCTTACCCAGTTTTCCATGGCAAATGTAGGTGCCTCAGCTTATTCTTGGGTCAGCTTAGTATATACGGTATATGTTGCTCTAAGATCTCTGTACAATGCTTAAAATTGATGGCATTAATACAACCCTATACCATCAGAGATGCAGGATTTTGAACTGTGCATTGATAAGAAGCTGGATGGTCCCTCACCCCCTGACACAGCATCTGAGGTTTCCATAAAGATTTTCAAATTTTGATCTATCTGGCCACTCAATATAGTTTTTCATTTTGCCTCAGTCCGTTTTAAATTAGTTGTGGCCAAAAGAAGATGTCAGCGTTTCTGAGTTGTGCTGATATATGGCTTCTTCTTTACATGTTAGAGCTTTCACTTGTAGTTTGGGATTACACGACTGTGTTCACAGACAATGATTTCTGGAAGTATTCCTGAGCAAATGCAGTGATTTGTACAACTGAATCATACCTATTTTTAACAGTGTACCACCTGAAGGTTTGTAGCATCCACTACTGACTGCTTGACTTGGATGCACATGGATTTCTTCAGATTCTCTGAATCTCTTGATTATATTACTTAATTTAGATGGTGGAATATTTAACATTAGATGTTTAGAAACATTTTTCTGGATTTTTAAACATAGTTGTTCATGGAGTGGTGATTAGGGTTGAGCGACTTTCATTTTTTTAAGATCGAGTAGGGTTTTGGGAAACCCGATTTTGTCCAGAGTCGAGTCGAGTGCAGTCGGCCGATTATCGCTAAAAGTCGGGGATCGACCGAAACACGAAACCCAATGCAAGTCAATGGGGAAGCATAGTCGGCAGTGAGTGGAGGCCAGGAAAACACCTACAGTGCCCATTTTAATGCCAAAAACATCCATTCTTGTTTCTGAAGCTTGCCAATCTTAATTAACTGTATAATAATAGTTGGGCATAGGGAATTGGGGGAAAGTTGTGGGGGGAGTAGGGCTGGCTCAAGTTTTTCGTGGGCCCAGGAAATGCGGACTACGTCACGGCGGTGTTGCAGGGAAAGGTAAGTATTTAAACGTTGCAAGTGCTGTGATCCTGAGCAAGCAGGGGGGGCCCACTCGTTCGCATTGGCACTGGCACAGGGCCCCTCAAAGTACGGCGGTGTGTTTGCATGGCGGGGGCGCCTCCCACCAGCAGCGACACTTTTGCGTACTCTGAGGGGCCCTGTGCCAGTGACGTCGCCAACGAGTATGCCCCCCCACCTGATGAAGGAACCTGCACTTTCATCTGCACCTTCCTCTTTGTCCCTGTGTAAGGTGGTATAACATGCGGGAAGGGGAACCTTACTTTCAGCAGGGTCAGATTCTGGCTGTGTAGAGTACAAGGGGAATGTAGTGGTCTAGGTCAATGTACCAGCAGACTCATTTAGCAGTGGCTGGGCAATGGGCAGGATGAGGAGGAAACAGATATAGGGCCAAAGAATAAAGTAGGCTAAATGCAGTTCAAAATTGGTAACAGGACTAAACAGGCGGCATTGCTTTGTTCAGTGGAGTAGCAAACCCAAGAGCAGCAGACACTGTTTCAAGGGCCTAACCACACTAGTAGGCCAAATGCAGTTTAATATCTGATAGTATAGGGCGAAAGCCAGAATGTGGAAGCTCAGCTTTGTTCAGTTGAGGACAACACCAGGGAGGGGCAGACACCTTTAGTAGGCCGGAAAAGCCTATTGCATTTTTTAAAATGGTAATTTGGAGCAGAAGGTTGAAGCTCAGCTTTATTTAGTTGAGGACAACACCAGGCAGGGGCACACAGACAGACACCTTTAGTAGGCCGGAAAAGCCTATTGCATTTTTTAAAATGGTAATTTGGAGCAGAAGGTTGAAGCTCAGCTTTATTTAGTTGAGGACAACACCAGGGAGGGGCAGAAGCCGTTAGTAGGCCCTAACCACCATTTTGTTTTTTAAAAACCACTTAATGAGAGCCGGAAGGTTGAAGCTCAGCTTTATTCAGTTGAGGACAACACCAGGCAGGGGCACACAGACAGACACCTTTAGTAGGCCGGAAAAGCCTATTGCATTTTTTAAAATGGTAATTTGGAGCAGAAGGTTGAAGCTCAGCTTTATTTAGTTGAGGACAACACCAGGCAGGGGCACACAGACAGACACCTTTAGTAGGCCGGAAAAGCCTATTGCATTTTTTAAAATGGTAATTTGGAGCAGAAGGTTGCAGCTCAGCTTTATTTAGTTGAGGGCAACACCAGGGAGGGGCAGAAGCCGTTAGTAGGCCCTAACCACCATTTTGTTTTTTAAAAACCACTTAATGAGAGCCGGAAGGTTGAAGCTCAGCTTTATTCAGTTGAGGACAACACCAGGCAGGGGCACACAGACAGACACCTTTAGTAGGCCGGAAAAGCCTATTGCATTTTTTAAAATGGTAATTTGGAGCAGAAGGTTGAAGCTCAGCTTTATTTAGTTGAGGGCAACACCAGGGAGGGGCAGAAGCCGTTAGTAGGCCCTAACCACCATTTTGTTTTTTAAAAACCACTTAATGAGAGCCGGAAGGTTGAAGCTCAGCTTTATTCAGTTGAGGACAACACCAGGCAGGGGCACACAGACAGACACCTTTAGTAGGCCGGAAAAGCCTATTGCATTTTTTAAAATGGTAATTTGGAGCAGAAGGTTGAAGCTCAGCTTTATTTAGTTGAGGACAACACCAGGCAGGGGCACACAGACAGACACCTTTAGTAGGCCGGAAAAGCCTATTGCATTTTTTAAAATGGTACTTTGGAGCAGAAGGTTGAAGCTCAGCTTTATTCAGTTGAGGACAACACCAGGCAGGGGCACACAGACAGACACCTTTAGTAGGCCGGAAAAGCCTATTGCATTTTTTAAAATGGTAATTTGGAGCAGAAGGTTGAAGCTCAGCTTTATTTAGTTGAGGGCAACACCAGGGAGGGGCAGAAGCCGTTAGTAGGCCCTAACCACCATTTTGTTTTTTAAAAACCACTTAATGAGAGCCGGAAGGTTGAAGCTCAGCTTTATTCAGTTGAGGACAACACCAGGCAGGGGCACACAGACAGACACCTTTAGTAGGCCGGAAAAGCCTATTGCATTTTTTAAAATGGTAATTTGGAGCAGAAGGTTGAAGCTCAGCTTTATTTAGTTGAGGACAACACCAGGCAGGGGCACACAGACAGACACCTTTAGTAGGCCGGAAAAGCCTATTGCATTTTTTAAAATGGTACTTTGGAGCAGAAGGTTGAAGCTCAGCTTTATTCAGTTGAGGACAACACCAGGCAGGGGCACACAGACAGACACCTTTAGTAGGCCGGAAAAGCCTATTGCATTTTTTAAAATGGTAATTTGGAGCAGAAGGTTGAAGCTCAGCTTTATTTAGTTGAGGGCAACACCAGGGAGGGGCAGAAGCCGTTAGTAGGCCCTAACCACCATTTTGTTTTTTAAAAACCACTTAATGAGAGCCGGAAGGTTGAAGCTCAGCTTTATTCAGTTGAGGACAACACCAGGCAGGGGCACACAGACAGACACCTTTAGTAGGCCGGAAAAGCCTATTGCATTTTTTAAAATGGTAATTTGGAGCAGAAGGTTGAAGCTCAGCTTTATTTAGTTGAGGACAACACCAGGCAGGGGCACACAGACAGACACCTTTAGTAGGCCGGAAAAGCCTATTGCATTTTTTAAAATGGTACTTTGGAGCAGAAGGTTGAAGCTCAGCTTTATTCAGTTGAGGACAACACCAGGCAGGGGCACACAGACAGACACCTTTAGTAGGCCGGAAAAGCCTATTGCATTTTTTAAAATGGTAATTTGGAGCAGAAGGTTGAAGCTCAGCTTTATTTAGTTGAGGGCAACACCAGGGAGGGGCAGAAGCCGTTAGTAGGCCCTAACCACCATTTTGTTTTTTAAAAACCACTTAATGAGAGCCGGAAGGTTGAAGCTCAGCTTTATTCAGTTGAGGACAACACCAGGCAGGGGCACACAGACAGACACCTTTAGTAGGCCGGAAAAGCCTATTGCATTTTTTAAAATGGTAATTTGGAGCAGAAGGTTGAAGCTCAGCTTTATTTAGTTGAGGACAACACCAGGCAGGGGCACACAGACAGACACCTTTAGTAGGCCGGAAAAGCCTATTGCATTTTTTAAAATGGTAATTTGGAGCAGAAGGTTGAAGCTCAGCTTTATTTAGTTGAGGACAACACCAGGCAGGGGCACACAGACAGACACCTTTAGTAGGCCGGAAAAGCCTATTGCATTTTTTAAAATGGTAATTTGGAGCAGAAGGTTGAAGCTCAGCTTTATTTAGTTGAGGGCAACACCAGGGAGGGGCAGAAGCCGTTAGTAGGCCCTAACCAAAGTTGAAGGCCAAATGCAGTTTAATTTCTGATACTATAGGCCGAAAGCCAGAAGGTGGAAGCTCCGATTTAGACAGTGGAGGACAATTTGAATTAGGGACTGCAGACAGACTTAGTAGGCTGTCCCCTGTGGACCATGCATCCAACACATTAACCCATTGCGCCGTAATGGACACGTAATCTTCCGTGGCCATGCCTACAGGTCCATGCGTCTGTTGTCAGGTGCACCTTTGTACTCACAGATTGCCAGAGTGCATGGACAATGCGGTCTTCTACATGCTGGTGGAGGGTTGGGATGGCTTTTCTCGCAAAAGAAGTGTCGACTGGTTAGCTTGTAGCGTGGTACAGCGTAGTCCATCATGGCCTTATTAATAGTAAATAAAATATGTAACTAGGCTCTATGAACTTTTAAATAGGTTCCAGGGGTACACGGGCAGCATTGGTGTGGTCAGTGGAGGAGTATTGCAAGTAGGGGCTGCAGACAGGCTATCAAAGGCCTAAAATACCAAACAGTAGGCACTCATGGCAGTTTTACATCGGTTACATGGATACACAGGCAGGCACTCCAGGCAGCATTGTGGTCAGTGGAGGAGTATTGCAAGTAGGGGCCGCAGACAGGCTATCAAAGGCCTAAAATAACAAACAGTAGGCAGTCATGGCAGTTTTACATCGGTTACATGGATACACAGGCAGGCACTCCAGGCAGCATTGTGGTCAGTGGAGGAGTATTGCAAGTAGGGGCCGCAGACAGGCTATCAAAGGCCTAAAATAACAAACAGTAGGCAGTCATGGCAGTTTTACATCGGTTACATGGATACACAGGCAGGCAATCCAGGCAGCATTGTGGTCAGTGGAGGAGTATTGCAAGTAGGGGCCGCAGACAGGCTATCAAAGGCCTAAAATAACAAACAGTAGGCAGTCATGGCAGTTTTACATCGGTTACATGGATACACAGGCAGGCACTCCAGGCAGCATTGTGGTCAGTGGAGGAGTATTGCAAGTAGGGGCCACAGACAGGCTATCAAAGGCCTAAAATAACAAACAGTAGGCAGTCATGGCAGTTTTACATCGGTTACATGGATACACAGGCAGGCACTCCAGGCAGCATTGTGGTCAGTGGAGGAGTATTGCAAGTAGGGGCCGCAGACAGGCTATCAAAGGCCTAAAATAACAAACAATAGGCTCATTGCAGTTTTACAGCGGTTACATGGATAGACGGGCAGGCAGCTTGGTGGTGATTGGAGGAGTATTTAAAGTAGGGACCGCAGACAGGCTTCAAAGGCCTAACATAAGAAAATGGGCTGGCTGTAGGCACTTTATAATTGGTTCCAGGGGTACACGGGCAGCAGTGGTCTGGCCAGTGGAGGACTAGTGGAAGGAGGGACCGCAGACAGGCTTCAAAGGCCTAACATAAAAAAATGGGCTGGCTGTAGGCACTTTATAATTGGTTCCAGGGGTACACGGGCAGCAGTGGTCTGGCCAGTGGAGGACTAGTGGAAGGAGGGACCGCAGACAGGCTTCAAAGGCCTAACATAAAAAAATGGGCTGGCTGTAGGCACTTTATAATTGGTTCCAGGGGTACACGGGCAGCAGTGGTCTGGTCAGTGGAGGACTAGTGGAAGGAGGGACCGCAGACAGGCTTCAAAGGCCTAACATAAAAAAATGGGCTGGCTGTAGGCACTTTATAATTGGTTCCAGGGGTACACGGGCAGCAGTGGTCTGGTCAGTGGAGGACTAGTGGAAGGAGGGACCGCAGACAGGCTTCAAAGGCCTAACATAAAAAAATGGGCTGGCTGTAGGCACTTTATAATTGGTTCCAGGGGTACACGGGCAGCAGTGGTCTGGCCAGTGGAGGACTAGTGGAAGGAGGGACCGCAGACAGGCTTCAAAGGTCTAACATAAAAAAATGGGCTGGCTGTAGGCACTTTATAATTGGTTCCAGGGGTACACGGGCAGCAGTGGTCTGGTCAGTGGAGGACTAGTGGAAGGAGGGACCGCAGACAGGCTTCAAAGGCCTAACATAAAAAAATGGGCTGGCTGTAGGCACTTTATAATTGGTTCCAGGGGTACACGGGCAGCAGTGGTCTGGCCAGTGGAGGACTAGTGGAAGGAGGGACCGCAGACAGGCTTCAAAGGCCTAACATAAAAAAATGGGCTGGCTGTAGGCACTTTATAATTGGTTCCAGGGGTACACGGGCAGCAGTGGTCTGGCCAGTGGAGGACTAGTGGAAGGAGGGACCGCAGACAGGCTTCAAAGGCCTAACATAAAAAAATGGGCTGGCTGTAGGCACTTTATAATTGGTTCCAGGGGTACACGGGCAGCAGTGGTCTGGCCAGTGGAGGACTAGTGGAAGGAGGGACCGCAGACAGGCTTCAAAGGCCTAACATAAAAAAATGGGCTGGCTGTAGGCACTTTATAATTGGTTCCAGGGGTACACGGGCAGCAGTGGTCTGGTCAGTGGAGGACTAGTGGAAGGAGGGACCGCAGACAGGCTTCAAAGGCCTAAAATAACAAACAATAGGCTCATGGCAGTTTTACAGCGGTTACATGGATACACGGGCAGCTTGGTGGTGAGTGGAGGAGTAGTGCAAGGAGTGTCTGTCCCAGTACTCCCAAAATATAAATAGATGTTAATGTCTCGCAAAACAACCAAAACAAAAAAAAAGGTGGCATACTTAGGTACAGGGGTGGGCTCATCTGCTGAGTTTCTGACATAGTAATTTGGCAGTAACTATTTAATGGTGCCAATATAGGACACAGACACAGACTACTTTAAGTTGCATCATAGATGTCTACAAATTTGTATTGTCAGTGCCAGACATTGAATGATGTCAGCGAATAGACTAAAGATTGGTGGAGCTGTGCGACATAATTTTGCATGTGGTAGAGCACATTTTGAGCTGGGGTAGGGGGGAACTCTCTAGAGGCCGGCGGGACCGCCCCAGGGCCCCTCATGTTACAACGGTGTGTCTGACGTTGGGTGCGCACCACCACCGCCAGAGACACTACATTGTACTATGAGGGACCCAGTAGCAATGCCGTCAACCAAAAGCGAGCACACCCACCTCTTCAGACAAACAGCAGTCTCACGGGTGCTTGCGCCAAGTCGCGATACCACGGCCCCGTGTGGGGAGTTTGGCCATTTAGGGAGGTGTAAACATGTCGTATGCTGTACAATCAGCTGCAGCAAATTAGACATTAGAAAAGTAATTCACAGGCAAGAGCCTTTCATAGGAAAGCTAGGTGTCGGCCGGGCAAGGTGGGGCAAAAGATTTCGAAATCCAGTTGTGGTTCATTTTAATGAATGTTAGATCGTCAACATTTTGGGTAGCCAGACGAGTCCTTTTTTCGGTTAATATTGAACCTGCAGCACTGAATACTCTTTCTGATAGGACACTTGCTGCCGGGCAAGCAAGCTCCTGCAATGCATATTCTGCCAATTCTGGCCAGGTGTCTAATTTGGAGGCCCAGTAATCAAATGGGAATGACGGTTGAGGGAGAACATCGATAAGGGATGAAAAATAGTTAGTAACCATACTGGACAAATGTTGTCTCCTGTCACTTTCAATTGATGCAGCAGTACCTGTCCTGTCTGCGGTCATAGCAAAATCACTCCACAACCTGGTCAGAAAACCCCTCTGTCCAACGCCACTTCTGATGTGTGCACCCCTAACACTCCTAGTCTGCTGCCCCCTGGAGCTCGTGTGAGAACGATCACGTGCGCTGTGTGCTGGGAATGCCTGAAGCAAACGGTCAACAAGAGTTGATTGTTTGGTTGCTAATATTAGTTCCAAGTTCTCATGTGGCATAATATTTTGCAATTTGCCTTTATAGCGTGGATCAAGGAGGCAGGCCAAGCAGTAATCATCATCGTTCATCATTTTCGTAATGCGTGTGTCCCTTTTTAGGATACGTAAGGCATAATCCGCCATGTGGGCCAAAGTTCCAGTTGTCAAATCTCCGGTTGTGATTGGTTGAGGGGCAGTTGCAGGCAAATCTACGTCACTTGTGTCCCTCAAAAAACCAGAACCCGGCCGTGACACGCAACCAATTTCCTGTGCCCCCGGGAAAGGTTCGGCATTAAAAATATACTCATCCCCATCATCCTCCTCGTCCTCCACCTCCTCTTCGCCCGCTACCTCGTCCTGTACACTGCCCTGACCAGACAATGGCTGACTGTCATCAAGGCTTTCCTCTTCCTCTGGTGCAGACGCCTGCTCCTTTATGTGCGTCAAACTTTGCATCAGCAGACGCATTAGGGGGATGCTCATGATTATTACGGCGTTGTCTGCACTAACCAGCCGTGTGCATTCCTCAAAACACTGAAGGACTTGACACATGTCTTGTATCTTAGACCACTGCACACCTGACAACTCCATGTCTGCCATCCTACTGCCTGCCCGTGTATCCTCCCACAAATAAATAACAGCACGCCTCTGTTCGCACAGTCTCTGAAGCATGTGCAGTGTTGAGTTCCACCTTGTTGCAACGTCTATGATTAGGCGATGCTGGGGAAGGTTCAAAGACCGCTGATAGGTCTGCATACGGCTGGCGTGTACAGGCGAACGTCGGATATGTGAGCAAAGTGCACGCACTTTGAGGAGCAGGTCGGAGAACCCAGGATAAGTTTTCAATAAGCACTGCACCACCAGGTTTAAGGTGTGAGCCAGGCAAGGAATGTGTTTCAGTTGGGAAAGGGAGATGGCAGCCATGAAATTCCTTCCGTTATCACTCACTACCTTGCCTGCCTCAAGATCTACTGTGCCCAGCCACGACTGCGTTTCTTGTTGCAAGAACTCGGACAGAACTTCCGCGGTGTGTCTGTTGTCGCCCAAGCACTTCATAGCCAATACAGCCTGCTGACGCTTGGCAGTAGCTGGCCCATAATGGGACAACTGGTGTGCAACAGTGTCATCTGCCGATGGAGTGGTTGGCAGACTGCGTTCTGTGGAAGAGCTGTAGCTTCTGCAGGAGGACGAGGAGGAGGAGGAGGAGGGGGTGCGAACGCCTACAGCCAACTGTTTCCTAGACCGTGGGCTAGGCACAACTGTCCCTAAATTGATGTCGCCTGTGGACCCTGCATCCACCACATTCACCCAGTGTGCCGTGATGGACACATAACGTCCCTGGCCATGCCTACTGGTCCATGCATCTGTAGTCAGGTGCACCTTTGTACTCACAGATTGCCTGAGTGCATGGACGATGCGCTGTTTAACATGCTGGTGCAGGGCTGGGATGGCTTTTCTGGAAAAAAAGTGTCGACTGGGTAGCTCGTATCGTGGTTCAGCGTACTCCATCAGGGCTTTGAAAGCTTCGCTTTCAACTAACCGGTAGGGCATCATCTCTAACGAGATTAGTCTAGCTATGTGGGCGTTAAAACCCTGTGTACGCGGATGCGAGGATAAGTACTTCCTTTTTCTAACCAGAGTCTCATGTAGGGTGAGCTGGACTGGAGAGCTGGAGATCGTGGAACTTTCGGGTGTGCCGGTGTACATGGCAGACTGAGAGACGGTTGGAGACGGTATTGTTTCCGCCGGTGCCCTAGATGCAATATTTCCTCCTACAAAACTGGTGGTTCCCTGACCCTGACTGCTTTTGGCTGGCAAAGAAACCTGCACAGATACTGCCGGTGGTGCAGAAAATGGTGGCCTTACAGTGACGGAAGGGATGTTGCGTTGCTGACTAGCTTCATTGGCCGAGGGTGCTACAACCTTGAGGGACGTTTGGTAGTTAGTCCAGGCTTGAAAATGCATGGTGGTTAAGTGTCTATGCATGCAACTAGTATTTAGACTTTTCAGATTCTGACCTCTGCTTAAGCTAGTTGAACATTTTTGACAGATGACTTTGCGCTGATCAGTTGGATGTTGTTTAAAAAAATGCCAGACTGCACTCTTCCTAGACTCGGATCCCTTTTCAGGGATTGCAGACTGAGCTTTAACCGGATGGCAACGCTGTGCTCCAACAGGTTTTGGCTTTGACACGCGTTTTGGGCCAGATACGGGCCCGGCAGATGGAACCTGTTGCGATGTTGATGCCTGCTGCGGCCCCTCCTCCACCTCCGCTTCTGAACTACTGCCGCCTGCACCCTGTTCCCCCAATGGCTGCCAATCGGGGTCAATAACTGGGTCATCTATTACCTCCTCTTCGAGCTCGTGTGCAACTTCGTCTGTGTCACTGTGTCGGTCGGTGGTATAGCGTTCGTGGCGGGGCAACATAGTCTCATCAGGGTCTGATTGTGGATCTGTACCCTGAGAGGGCAATGTGGTGGTC
Source organism: Ranitomeya variabilis (assembly GCF_051348905.1). Taxonomy (NCBI): domain Eukaryota; kingdom Metazoa; phylum Chordata; class Amphibia; order Anura; family Dendrobatidae; genus Ranitomeya; species Ranitomeya variabilis. The sequence continues at coordinate 160,276,298 of NC_135237.1, forward strand.
TGAGTCAAAGGAGCAGCATAGTACTCTGGCTGTGGCTGTGCATCAGTGCACTCCATGTCAGAATATACTTGTAATGGGCATGGCCTGTTAAATGTTTCACTTTCTAAGCCAGGGACGGTATGTGTAAAGAGCTCCATGGAGTGACCCGTTGTGTCGCCTGCTGCATCCTTCTCTCTTGTTGTAGTTTTTGCTGAGGAGGACAAGGAAGCGACTTGTCCCTGACCGTGAACATCCACAAGCGACGCGCTGCTTTTACATTTACCAGTTTCGGAAGAGGAGGCAAAAGAGCTAGAGGCTGAGTCTGCAATGTAAGCCAAAACTTGCTGTTGCTGCTCCGCCTTTAAAAGCGGTTTTCCTACTCCCAGAAAAGAGAGCGTTCGAGGCCTTGTGTAGCCTGACGACGAAACTGGCTCCACAGCTCCAGACTTAGGTGGAATATTTTTATCCCCACGACCACCTGATGCTCCACTACCACTACCATCATTACCAGCTGACAATGAACGCCCACGACGACCTCTTGCACCAGACTTCCTCATTGTTTTAAAATCTTAACCAAAGTAACTTTATTTGTTGCTGTCAAACAACTTACACGGTGAGCTATAACTTCAGTATGATTTCAATATCCCTTAACAGGTTGGTGAGACCACAAGGAAAATCAGGCACAATGTTACACACTCTGTTTTCTGTGGCACAAAATCACAGAGATGACACACACGCAGGACTGTCACTCAAGCACTAATGTCAATATTAATCTCCCACCTAATTTATTTTTTTTTTTTTCTCAGGGAGACTTTAGAAACCAAATAATATTAAAAAAAAAAAAAAAAAAAGGCTTTCTATGGCCCACAATTAGAGAGAGAGAGGTGGCACACCCAGGAGTCAAGACTGGCGCACAAGCTGAAAGGGCAATATTACTCTCCCACTGTTTTTTTATGTTTTTTTTGTTTTTTAAGGGAGACTTTAGAAACCCAATAATATTTAAAAAAAAAAAAAAAAAAAAAGGCTTTCTATGGCCCACTGAATGAGAGGGAGAGAGGTGGCACACCCAGGAGTCAAGACTGGCACACAAGCTGAAAGGGCAATATTACTCTCCCACTGTTTTTTTATGTATTTTTTTTTTTTTTCAGGGAGACTTTAGAAACCAAATAATAAGAAAAAAAATAAATAAATAAATAGGCTTTCTATAGCCCACTGAATGAGAGATAGCACACACAGCAGTGGCACACAAGCCCTGACTGAGGCAAATATTTTTCTCCCACTGATTGATGTAGTGTTTTTGTGTTGAGGTAGATTTTAGAACACAAATCAAGGAAAAAAAAAAATGCTTTCTATGGCCCACTGAATGAGAGAGAGGTGGCACACCCAGGAGTCAAGACTGGCACACAAGCTGAAAGGGCAATATTACTCTCCCACTGTTTTTTTATGTATTTTTTGTTTTTTAAGGGAGACTTTAGAAACCCAATAATATTTTAAAAAATAAATAAATAGGCTTTCTATGGCCCACTGAATGAGAGGGAGAGAGGTGGCACACCCAGGAGTCAAGACTGGCACACAAGCTGAAAGGGCAATATTACTCTCCCACTGTTTTTTTATGTATTTTTTGTTTTTTAAGGGAGACTTTAGAAACCCAATAATATTTAAAAAAAAAAAATAAATAGGCTTTCTATGGCCCACTGAATGAGAGGGAGAGAGGTGGCACACCCAGGAGTCAAGACTGGCACACAAGCTGAAAGGGCAATATTACTCTCCCACTGTTTTTTTATGTATTTTTTGTTTTTTAAGGGAGACTTTAGAAACCCAATAATATTTTTTTAAAAAAATAAATAGGCTTTCTATGGCCCACTGAATGAGAGGGAGAGAGGTGGCACACCCAGGAGTCAAGACTGGCACACAAGCTGAAAGGGCAATATTACTCTCCCACTGTTTTTTTATGTATTTTTTGTTTTTTAAGGGAGACTTTAGAAACCCAATAATATTTTTTTAAAAAAATAAATAGGCTTTCTATGGCCCACTGAATGAGAGGGAGAGAGGTGGCACACCCAGGAGTCAAGACTGGCACACAAGCTGAAAGGGCAATATTACTCTCCCACTGTTTTTTTATGTATTTTTTGTTTTTTAAGGGAGACTTTAGAAACCCAATAATATTTAAAAAAAAAAAAAATAGGCTTTCTATGGCCCACTGAATGAGAGGGAGAGAGGTGGCACACCCAGGAGTCAAGACTGGCACACAAGCTGAAAGGGCAATATTACTCTCCCACTGTTTTTTTATGTATTTTTTGTTTTTTAAGGGAGACTTTAGAAACCCAATAATATTTTTTAAAAAAAATAAATAGGCTTTCTATGGCCCACTGAATGAGAGGGAGAGAGGTGGCACACCCAGGAGTCAAGACTGGCACACAAGCTGAAAGGGCAATATTACTCTCCCACTGTTTTTTTATGTATTTTTTGTTTTTTAAGGGAGACTTTAGAAACCCAATAATATTTAAAAAAAAAAATAAATAGGCTTTCTATGGCCCACTGAATGAGAGGGAGAGAGGTGGCACACCCAGGAGTCAAGACTGGCACACAAGCTGAAAGGGCAATATTACTCTCCCACTGTTTTTTTATGTATTTTTTGTTTTTTAAGGGAGACTTTAGAAACCCAATAATATTTAAAAAAAAAAATAAATAGGCTTTCTATGGCCCACTGAATGAGAGGGAGAGAGGTGGCACACCCAGGAGTCAAGACTGGCACACAAGCTGAAAGGGCAATATTACTCTCCCACTGTTTTTTTATGTATTTTTTGTTTTTTAAGGGAGACTTTAGAAACCCAATAATATTTTTAAAAAAAAATAAATAGGCTTCCTATGGCCCACTGAATGAGAGGGAGAGAGGTGGCACACCCAGGAGTCAAGACTGGCACACAAGCTGAAAGGGCAATATTACTCTCCCACTGTTTTTTTATGTATTTTTTGTTTTTTAAGGGAGACTTTAGAAACCCAATAATATTTAAAAAAAAAAATAAATAGGCTTTCTATGGCCCACTGAATGAGAGGGAGAGAGGTGGCACACCCAGGAGTCAAGACTGGCACACAAGCTGAAAGGGCAATATTACTCTCCCACTGTTTTTTTATGTTTTTTTTTTTTTTTTCAGGGAGACTTTAGAAACCAAATAATATTAAAAAAACCAAAAAAAAAATAGCCTTTCTATGGCCCACTGAATGAGAGAGAGAGGTGGCACACCCAGGAGTCAAGACTGGCACACAAGCTGAAAGGGCAATATTACTCTCCCACTGTTTTTTTATGTTTTTTTTTTTTCAGGGAGACTTTAGAAACCAAATAATATTAAAAAAACCAAAAAAAAAAATAGCCTTTCTATGGCCCACTGAATGAGAGAGAGAGGTGGCACACCCAGGAGTCAAGACTGGCACACAAGCTGAAAGGGCAATATTACTCTCCCACTGTTTTTTATGTTTTTTTTTTTTTTTTCAGGGAGACTTTAGAAACCAAATAATATTAAAAAAACCAAAAAAAAAAATAGCCTTTCTATGGCCCACTGAATGAGAGAGAGAGGTGGCACACCCAGGAGTCAAGACTGGCACACAAGCTGAAAGGGCAATATTACTCTCCCACTGTTTTTTATGTATTTTTTGTTTTTTAAGGGAGACTTTAGAAACCCAATAATATTTAAAAAAAAAAAAAAAAAAAAAAAAGGCTTTCTATGGCCCACTGAATGAGAGAGAGAGGTGGCACACCCAGGAGTCAAGACTGGCACACAAGCTGAAAGGGCAATATTACTCTCCCACTGTTTTTTTATGTATTTTTTGTTTTTTAAGGGAGACTTTAGAAACCCAATAATATTTAAAAAAAAAAATAAATAGGCTTTCTATGGCCCACTGAATGAGAGGGAGAGAGGTGGCACACCCAGGAGTCAAGACTGGCACACAAGCTGAAAGGGCAATATTACTCTCCCACTGTTTTTTTATGTATTTTTTGTTTTTTAAGGGAGACTTTAGAAACCCAATAATATTTAAAAAAAATAAATAAATAGGCTTTCTATGGCCCACTGAATGAGAGGGAGAGAGGTGGCACACCCAGGAGTCAAGACTGGCACACAAGCTGAAAGGGCAATATTACTCTCCCACTGTTTTTTTATGTATTTTTTGTTTTTTAAGGGAGACTTTAGAAACCCAATAATATTTTAAAAAAAAAATAAATAGGCTTTCTATGGCCCACTGAATGAGAGGGAGAGAGGTGGCACACCCAGGAGTCAAGACTGGCACACAAGCTGAAAGGGCAATATTACTCTCCCACTGTTTTTTTATGTTTTTTTTTTTTTTTTTCAGGGAGACTTTAGAAACCAAATAATATTAAAAAAACCAAAAAAAAAAATAGCCTTTCTATGGCCCACTGAATGAGAGAGAGAGGTGGCACACCCAGGAGTCAAGACTGGCACACAAGCTGAAAGGGCAATATTACTCTCCCACTGTTTTTTTAGGTTTTTTTTTTTTTTTTTCAGGGAGACTTTAGAAACCAAATAATATTAAAAAAAAAAAAAAAAATAAATAGGCTTGCTATAGCCCACTGAATGAGAGATAGCACACACAGCAGTGACACACAAGCCCTGACTGAGGCCAATATTTTTCTCCCACTGATTGATGTAGTGTTTTTGTGTTGAGGTAGAATTTAGAACACAAATCACGGAAAAAATAAATAGGCTTTCTATGGCCCACTCAGTGAGAGATGGCACACACAGGGATGGCACTGTAGCAGAAATGCCAATCTTAATCTCCCACAAAAAAAACAAAAAAAAAACAGGGACTGTCCTACAATTACTATCTCCCTGCAGTAATCTAAGCCAGGTATGGCAGGCAGCAATAGGAGTGGACTGATGCACAAATTAAATAAAAAGTGTGGACAAACAAAAAAGATAGCTGTGCAGAAAGGAAGGAACAAGAGGATATGTGCTTTGAAAAAAGCAGTTGGTTTGCACAGTGGCGTACACACAGCAATACAGCTATCACGGAGCCTTCTAGGGCACCCCAATGAGCTACAGCGCTGAGGGGAAAAAAAAAAAAAAATAGCTTCCACAGTCCCTGCACACCGAAGGTGGTGTTGGACAGTGCAAATCGCTGCAGCACAAGCGGTTTGGTGGTTAGTGGACCCTGCCTAACGCTCTCCCTGCTTCTGACTAAGCGGCAGCAACCTGTCCCTAAGCTCAGATCAGCAGCAGTAAGATGGCGGTCGGCGGGAACGCCCCTTTATAGCCCCTGTGACGCCGCAGACAGCAAGCCAATCACTGCAATGCCCTTCTCTAAGATGGTGGGGACCAGGATCTATGTCATCACGCTGCCCACACTCTGCGTTCACCTTCATTGGCTGAGAAATGGCGCTTTTCGCGTCATTGAAACGCGACTTTGGCGCGAAAGTCGCGTACCGCATGGCCGACAAGCACAGGGGTCGGATCGGGTTTCATGAGACGCCGACTTAGCCAAAAGTCGGCGACTTTTGAAAATGATCGACCCGTTTCGCTCAACCCTAGTGGTGATCCTCTGACCATATTTGCTTCCGAGAGACTCTGCCTATCTATCATGCTCTTTTAAACAGAGTCATGTGACATAGTTGAAAATTGACCCTCCATCTGCTTTTCTTTAGTACCACTTATTTTTCCAGTCTTTTCTTAACCTCATAGTGTGTAAACAAGTCTTGCACTGTTGAGAGTAATGGCAGCCTATGTAAACTATATTATCTATTTCGGATCATTCAGTGCATATCTGAAATTCCATCTACTTGTGTAACCTGATTAATAAATGTCCCAAGACTGGACACCTCTTGCGGTGTAAATGCATCTTTACATTCAAACAGCCAATCAGCAGCAGCTCAAATGTAGTTGGCTGTCCTTTTCTCTCAAAGAGTCAGTACTAATTTCCCCTGACCCATAGTTTCCAGTTACCACAGACAATAACTGAGGTCTTCAGTCAATGCAGATGTATTACGCTTTGATGTCTATAACCCAACAAAACAGGACAATATACATTTTTTGGACTTCCAATATTAATGCCGCAAAATGGGATTTCCTCATTTAAACTTGTAAATTCCCCAAAGTATTTTATCTCAACAACAAATGAATCAATGCTGAACTATAATTTTGGACATTTTGCATATGGAAAAGATGATATATCATTATTAACAAAAGACAAGCTATGATTGGATAAATTCTTGTTCCTGCTCAATAAACTTATTAATTCAAAATTTCATTACAGTTATAATTATTCATGTATTTCCTTAACTCCTTAACGACCGCCGATACACCTTTTAACGGCGGCCGCTAAGGGTACTTAAACCACAGCGCCGTTAATTAACGGCGCTGTGGAAAAAGTGAATAGCGCCCCCCAGAGTCGGATTTTCTCTGGGGTCTCGGTTGCCGAGGGTAGCCGAGACCCCAGAGAACATGATTCGGGGGGTTTTTACCGACCCCCGAGTTGCGATCGCCGGTAATTAACCGTTTACCGGCGGTCGCAACAAAAAAAAAAACGCGATTTGCCTTTTAATTTCTCTGTCCTCCGATGTGATCGCACATCGGAGGACAGAGAAATAGGGTCCCCGATGGCCCCCGATAGCCCCCCAATACTCACCTATCTCCCCCGGTGCTCCTCGTGGCTCCCGATGGGCGCCGCCATCTTTTTTCTGGGAAAAAATGGCGGGCGCACGCGCAGTACGCCCGCCGCCCGGCACCCGGAAGATCTTTGGGGTCTCGGCTGCCGGGGGTAGCCGAGACCCCAAAGAACATGATCGGGGTCGGTTTGCACCGACCCCTGTTTTGCGATCGCCGGTAATTAACAGTTTACCGGCGACCGCAAAAAAAAAAAAAAAAAAAAAAAGCGATCTGTAATTCTCTGTCCTCTGATGTGATCGCACATCAGAGGACAGAGAAATAGGGGGATTCGGGGACCCTAACATACTCACCCGGTGTCCCTGGGTCCTCTTCTGTCTTCTCCTGCCGGCCGGCTTCTTCGTCGGGAAAGAAAATGGCGGGCGCATGCGCAGTGCGCCCGCCATCTGCTGCCATCTGCCGGCCGGCAGGAGAGACGAGTTGGGGCTAAAATTAGGGTTAGGGTTAGGGCTAGGGTTAGGGTTAGGGTTAGGGTTAGAGTTAGGGTTAGAGTTAGAGTTAGGGTTAGGGTTAGGGTTGGGGCTAAATTTAGGGTTAGGGTTAGGGCTAGGGTTAGGGTTAGGCTACTTTCACACTATCATTTTTTGGCTTCCGTCGCAATGCGTCGTTGGAGAAAAAACGCATCCTGCAAAAGTGCTTGCAGGATGCGTTTTATCTCCATTGGCTTGCATTTGCGACGGATTGCAACATGTCGCATCCGTCGTGCGACAGATGCATCGTGCTTTGGCGGACCGTCGGCACAAAAAAAGCTACATGTAACTTTTTTGTGCGACGTGTCCGCCATTTCCGACCGCGCATGCGCGGCCGGAACTCCGCCCCCGCCTCCCCACACCTCACAATGGGGCAGCGGATGCGTTGAAAAAACAGCATCCGCTGCACCTGTTGTGTGGCGCTTACAACGCTAGCGTCGGTACGTCTGCCCGACACACTGCAATGGGCCGAGTACGACGCTAGTGTGAAAGTAGCCTTAGGCTTCTTTCACACTTGCGTCGGTACGGGGCGGTCGCAATGCGTCGGCCCGATGTACCGACACATGTTGTGAAAATTGTGCACAACGTGGGCAGCGGATGCAGTTTTTCAACGCATCCGCTGCCCAGTCTATGTCCTGGGGAGGAGGGGGCAGAGTTACGGCCATGCATGCGCGGAAATGGCGGACGCGACATACAAAAAAAAGGTCACATTGAACTTTTTTTGTGACGACGGGGCTAAAGTTATGGTTAGGGTTGGGGCTAAAGTTAGGGTTAGGGTTGGGGCTAAAGTTAGGGTTAGAGTTGGGATTAGGGTTTGGATTATTAGGGTTGGGATTAGGGTTACGTTTGGGATTACGGTTGGGATTAGGGTTACGTTTGAGATTAGGGTTAGGGGTGTGTTGGATTTAGGGTTTTGATTAGGGTTATGGTTAGGGTTGAGATTAGGGCTGTTTTGGGGTTAGGGTTGTGATTATCGTTAGGGTGGTGATTAGGATTATGGATCGGGTTAAGATTAGGGTTAGGGGTGTGTTGGAGTTAGGGTTGGAGTTATAATTTGGGGGTTTCCACTGTTTAGGTACATCAGGGGGTCTCCAAACACGACAGCCAATTTTGCGCTAAAAAAGTCAAATGGTGCTCCCTCCCTTCTGAGCTCTGCCGTGCGCCCAAACAGTGGTTTACCCCCACATATGGGGTATCAGCGTACTCAGGATAAATTGGACAACAACTTTTGGGGTCCAATTTCTCCTGTTGCCCTTGTGAAAATAAAAACTTGGGGGCTAAAAATCTTTTTTGTGGGAAAAAAAATATTTTGTTATTTTCACTACTCTGCATTATAAACTTCTGTGAAGCACTTGAGCATTCAAAGTTCTCACCACATATCTAGATAAGTTCCTTAGGGGGTCTAGTTTCCAAAATTTGGTCACTTGTGGGGGGTTTCTACTGTTTAGGTACATCAGGGGCTCTGCAAACGCAACATAACACCCACAGACAATTCTATCAAAGTCTGAATTCCAAAATGGCGCTCCTTCTCTTCCGAGCTCTGCCGTGTGCCAAAACAGTGGTTTACCCCCACATATGGGGTACCAGCATACTCAGGATAAATTGGACAACAACTTTTGGGGTCCAATTTCTCTTGTTACCCTTGTGAAAATAAAAACTTGGGGGCTAAAAAATCTTTTTTGTGAAAAAAAAAATATTTTCTATTTTCACTACTCTGCATTATAAACTTCTGTGAAGCACTTGGGCATTCAAAGTTCTCACCACATATCTAGATAAGTTCCTTGGGGGGTCTAGTTTTCAAAATGGGGTCACTTGTGGGTAGTTTCTACTGTTCAGGTACATCAGTGGCTCTGCAAACGCAACATAACGCCCGCAGACCATTCTATCAAAGCCTGCATTTCAAAATGGCGCTCCTTCCCTTCCGAGCTCTGCCGTGCGCCTAAACAGTGGTTTACCCCAACATGTTGGGTACCAGCATACTCAGGACAAATTGGACAACAACTTTTTGGGTCCAATTTCTCTTGTTACCCTTGTGAAAATAAAAATTGGGGGGCTAAAAAAATCTTTTTTGTGGGAAAAAAAAAATATTTTTTATTTTCACTACTCTGCATTATAAACTTCTGTGAAGCACTTGGGCATTCAAAGTTCTCACCACATATCTAGATAAGTTCCTTGGGGGGGTCTATTTTCCAAAATGGGGTCACTTGTTGGGGGTTTCTACTGTTTAGGTACATTAGGGGTCTGCAAACGCAACATAACGCCCGCAGACAATTCTATCAAAGTCTGCATTCCAAAATGGCGCTCCTTCCCTTCTGAGCTCTGCCGTGCGCCCAAACAGTGGTTTACCCCCACATATGGGGTACCAGCATACTCAGGACAAATTGGACAACAACTTTTGGGGTCCAATTTCTCTTGTTACCCTTGTGAAAATAAAAACTTGGGGGCTAAAAAATCTTTATTGTTAAAAAAAAATATTTTTTATTTTCACGACTCTGCATTATAAACTTCTGTGATGCACTTGGGCATTCAAAGTTCTCACTACACATCTAGATAAGTTCCATGGGGGGTCTAGTTTCCAAAATGGGGTCACTTTTGGGGGGTTTCTACTGTTTAGGCACATCAGGGGCTCTCCAAACGCGACATGGCGTCCGATCTCAATTCCAGTCAATTTTGCATTGAAAAGTCAAATGGCGCTCCTTTGCTTCCGAGCTCAGCCATGCGCCCAAACAGTGGTTTACCCCCACATATGGGGTGTCGGCGTACTCAAGACAAATTGTACAACAACTTCTGGGGTCCATTTTCTCCTGTTACCCTTGGTAAAATAAAAATTTGGAGGCAAAAAGATCATTTTTGTAGAAAAAATTGGATTTTTTTATTTTCACGGCTCTACGTTATAAACTTCTGTGAAGCACCTGGGGGTTTAAAGTGCTCACCACACATCTAGATAAGTTCCTTAAGGGGTCTAGTTTCCAATATGGTGTCATTTGTGGGGGGACTCCACTGTTTAGGCACATCAGCAGCTCTCCAAACGTGACATGGCATCCGATCTCAATTCCAGCCAATTCTACATTGAAAAAGTAAAACGACACTCCTTCTCTTCCAAGCTCTGCGGTGCGCCCAAACAGTGGTTTACCCCCACATATGGGGTATTGACGTACTCAGGAGAAATTGCACAACAACTTTTGTCGTCTAATTTCTCCTGTTACCCTTGTAAAAATAAAAATTTGGGGGCAAAAAGATCATTTTTGTAGAAAAAATGTGATTTTTTATTTTCACGGCTCTGCGTTATAAACGTCTGTGAAGCACTTGGGGATTCAAAGTGCTCACCACACATCTAGATAAGTTCCTTAAGGGGTCTAGTTTCCAAAATGGTATCACTTGTAGGGGGTTTCCACTGTTTAGGCACATCAGGGGCTCTCCAAACGCGACATGGCATCCGATCTCAATTCCAGCCAATTCTGCATTGAAAAAGTCAAACGGTGCTCCTTCACTTCCAAGCTCTGCGGTGCGCCCAAACAGTGGTTTACCTCCACATATGGGGTATCGACGTACTCACGAGAAATTGCACAACAAAATTTGTGGTTAAATTTCTGTTTTTACACTTGTGAAAATTAAAAAAAATGGTTCTGAAGTAAAATGTTTGCAAAAAAAAGTTAAATGTTCATTTTTTTCTTCCACATTGTTTCAGTTCCTGTGAAGTACGTAAAGGGTTAATAAACTTCTTGAATGTGGTTTTGAGCAGCTTGAGGGGTGCAGTTTTTAGAATGGTGTCACACTTGGTTATTTTCTGTCATATAGAACCCTCAAAATGACTTCAAAGGTGATGTGGTCCCTAAAAAAAACATGGTGTTGTAAAAATGAGAAATTGCTGGTCAACTTTTAACCCTTATAACTCCCTAACAAAAAAAAAAATTGTTTCCAAAATTGTGCTGATGTAAAGTAGACATGTGGGAAATGTTATTTATTAACTATTTTTTGTGACATATCTCTCTGATTTAAGGGCATAAAAATACAAAGTTTGAAAATTGCTAAATTTTAAAATTTTTCGCCATATTTCCATTTTTTTCATAAATAATCGCAAGTAATATCGAAGAAATGTTACCACTAACTTGAAGTACAATATGTCACGAAAAAACAATCTCAGAATCAGCGGGATCCAATAAAGCGTTCCAGAGTTATAACCTCTTAAAGTGACACTGGTCAGAATTGTAAAAATTGGCTCGGTCATTAAGTACCAAATTGGCTCTGTCACTAAGGGGTTAAAATAGCTCATACAAAATATAAAGACTAGACAATTCTAGGAGAGTTTATGGCAGTTTTTCAATCTTTATAAATCTGTATCCAATGGCAAGCAACGGGTAAATAAAAATAAAAACCTTTACCCACCTCTTCAATCCCCACTGCCTCTTCCAATCTCTTCTAACATCCTATTGCACCTCACAACATTCACATGACTGCTGCAGTCAATCACTAACCTCACTGGTTACATGCTTTAAATCCCCAAATCAGTGGTTGAGTAATGTATTTTGTGTGTTCACTGCAGGAAGTAAGCATAATATACATATCGATTATCAAAATTAGGAATTCAAAACCCATATAACTTTGGAACTGGAGTGTTATAAAGGATGGTGCTGGACTGAAGTTATATTTTGCCTATTGACCACAAAGGAAAATATGGCCATGATAAGCTCACTCAAAAGGCATAACACATTGGACAACATATTCCAGAACAGATAAATTAATTGTTAAATCTTTTTTTCAATACGTTTTATTTGAAAGACAATTTCAATTAACAGAATCATGGTGGTGCCATTGCTTTTTCATTAGATGTCATTGCAGCCTACCTTTACATGAAGTATGCAAGATGAATACATTTTCAGTAACTCATAGAAATAATTAATGAGTGATATTCCAGTTACAGCAAATAAATATTATTTTTAATTAGAATGAACATTATAGAGTTTACCAATATACTTTATGATTCCTCAATTGATAAGATCTTTGCATACAGGAATTTTCCTTTACTCCAAATAGATACAAATCTGTCCTAGTCATGTGAAGATCATATAGGTACAAGATCCTTTGTAGTTCCATGAAGGTTTTCATTGAATAACAGCAAGCAGAGATTTTGAAAACCAAGAGTAATCAATGAAAAAATCTATTATAAAATTGTATAACTTGTAAAGTTGCTGTAATTATAATACCTATTTAAGTCATAAGCTTTCACTGACATCTTTCACTATTGTAAAAGACCACCTTTTATTCAAGCCTTTCTTAAAGACTCAGACACACTTTCTTAAGTCTCAGACAAAACCGCAATTGAAAACAGGTAATTCATTCTTCTGAATCAAGAGAAGACAGGAAACATATATTTCAAAGAAAATTATACAGAAGCCTCAACAACTAAACATAATGTCAATTTTTTTGTACTTCGTTTTTCTACCTGGTATCTTTATTCCAGCTTCTATTCTTTTCGGAAGACGCTTTCATTTTTACCGATGTCGGCAAAGATATATTATTTACTTCTATAAAAGCTGAACAATTTAGTCTATCAAGTTGGGTGTGAATCCTGCTTCTCACAATGCCCCCATAGATCCCAAACACGTTGTTGTTACTCGGAGTCTGAAGTGGACAGTCTACTGTTCTCTGAGCAATGGCGGCTTCTTTGATGCATACGGAGTGTTTTTTAAAGCCACGTTCTTGGGGTTATTATCCTTCCCAAGATAACTGCATGATACATAATATTCATGATGTTTTCAATGAACTATAAATCTCCTAACCTGTATAAATTCTCCACTATGATTGACTGGTGATGGGTGAAGACATGGTTTGAACAGTAATTTATTGCTTTGGCTGAGTACATTTTGCCTTTTGCTACCTCCGAAGGTATCAAATTTATATCTGTCCAAAAAAATTTTCCCACATAGATTTTCTTTTATTTTGTCTATTTCTTTTCTCAGTACAAACTGATGAAGATTGAGGCTACCAGGTCTTGTAGATTAACTTTGCATGACTGGATACTTCTTGCCATCCTGACATGGATTGCAGCTGTGCAAATAGACTTTGGATACTTAATTATTTAATTGCTGGTAGTTATTTTAATAAATTAAGTTACTGCTGGTGGCTCAGGCTAGTATTAATGAGATGGTATTTAAAATGCGAGACTTATCAATATGACGTCACTCCCAGATGACTTTGATGAAGCATGTGTTTTGTCTGTTTGTCACACATACTGTTGGTACACACAATATGTATATGAAGTCTTTTGCACTTTGTGTTCTAAATGCTTAGTGAAATTAATTTAGCAATTGTTCAATTTAATTGTCCACAGCAATGTGTGTATGGATAGTATATTGTCATTTACTTTGCTGTGCATTTTTCTTTGTTGTTTGACTCCCACTTATTATATAACCTGGTTATAGTAAATATGTAATATTACATTCATACTATTTCAAGCGCCCATGTGGGGCTCATTTTTAATTACTGCATGAATTTATTCTATAAAGATTGGTATAATTTGGCCAAAATCAATGATCTGCTGACAATCACACTTGTATGGGTAAGATGAACTCCCTTCAAGGCATTGTAAATGTAGTGGGAAAATGGATCAAGTTTAATTTTAATATGACTAATTAGGAGACTTAATGGCAAAATGGAACCTGGTAAGTCTAGGCAGGCTGCGCTACGGGAATGAAAAGCATTCTGATTCCAAAACATTTTTTATTAATATCAATACGTTTCTGCACCAGACTGTTGCCTTTCTCAAGGTATAAAAAACATGTGAGCAGGGTACAACAACTGAGGTTTTAAATAGGAGAAAATGGCTCTAAAAAGCAATAGAAACGCCCCTAAATGGGAGGGGGAGGAAGTAAAAGGAAGAAAAAAGAGATTGACATAGAAAGGGTGGAGTGGTTAATTGTCATTTCCTATAGATAGCTCTAGAGTTTCTGATCTCTTCCTCCCTGAAAAGATTATTTGCATATTTAAATTCTTAAGGGAACATTGCATGGACTAAAAGACTAAAGGCTGAGTCACACATAACGATATCGTTAACGATATCGTTGCAACGTCACGCTTTTGGTGACGTAGCAACGATCCCGCTAACGATCTCGTTATGTGTGACAGTGACCAACGATCAGGCCCCTGCTGGGAGATCGTTGGTCGATGGGAATGATCAGGACCTTTTTTTGGTCGCTGATCACCCGCTGTCATCGCTGGATTGGCGTGTGTGACGCCGATCCAGCGATGTGTTCACTTGTAATCAGGGTAAATATCAGGTTACTAAGCGCAGGGCTGCGCTTAGTAACCCGATATTTACCCTGGTTACCATTGTAAAAGTAAAAAAAAAACAGTACATACTCACATTCTGATGTCTGTGACGTCCCCCGGCATCCACAGGGTTAAAACTGCTTTCGGCAAGAGCGCTGCTAATATGCACGCACTGCTGCCGAGAGCTTCCCTGCACTGACTGTGTCAGCGCCGGCTGTAAAGCAGAGCACAGCGGTGACGTCACCGCTGTTACTGCCAGCGCTGACACATTCAGTGCAGGGAAGTTCTCGGCCGGAGCGCATGCATATTAGCAGCGCTCTTGCCGAAAGCAGTTTTAACCCTGTGGATGCCGGCGGGGGACGTGGCAGACATCAGAATGTGAGTATGTAGTGTTTTTTTTTTTAACTTTTACAATGGTAACCAGGGTAAATATCGGGTTACTAAGCGCGGCCCTGCACTTAGTAACCCGATGTTTATCCTGGTTACCCGGGTGCTGCAGGGGGACTTCAGCATCGTTGAAGACAGTTTCAACAATGCCGAAGTCGTTCCCCTGATCGTTGGTCGCTGGAGAGAGCTGTCTGTGTGACAGTTCCCCAGCGACCACACAACGACTTACCAACGATCACGGCCAGGTCGTATCGCTGGTCGTGATCGTTGGTAAGTCGTTTAGTGTAACGGTACCTTTACTACATGAACTACTTCTGCATTTTTCACGCACTCCTGGTTTTGGCTTACAAATACTGATGTGAAATACTGACCAAATACTGATAGTGTGACGGCAGCCTAAGGCCAAATGTAGTGCTTATCTTGTGATGTAGTGACAAAAAGACTGACTGGTACTTCCATGCTAATGTTAACAGGTGCAGGAGCAGCCATCTCCATATATAATAAACAAAAAAGTTGCACTTTGTAGTGCTAAAGCATGTCAATATGAAATATGAATATACGAATTGCAATACTGCTTCTGGATACTAGGAAAAAATGAGATGCTTTGCACATAATCTGTCCAATTGATGCATGCCCAGCAACCGACAACAAGTTGGTCTCAACACCAATGGGTCCTAACGTGTCTAATGTGAACACTTCTCTTAGACAGAAATCTGAATTTCTGGGTAGATGTGAACACTTCTCTTCCAAGTCAGATTTTATGGGTAGGTAGGATCCTGTTGCAATTAAAATCCACCACAGGCTGAAGGGCGGAGTGCTCGGTCAGAAAGCTAATATACAATGACAAAAAGACTGCCTGGCACTTCCAAGGTAATGTGAACAGAATCATACCAGGAGCAGCCATCTCCATATACAATAAACAAAACGTTGCACTCTGTAGTGCTAAAGATGTCAATATGAAATATATAACATATGAATAGCAATACTGCTTCTAGATACTAGGAAACAATGAGACGCTTTGCACATAATTTGGCCAATTCATGCATGCCCATCAACCAAAGACAAGGTGGTCTGAAAACTGATGTCCTAACGTGTCTAATGTGAATACCTCTCTAAGACAGAAGTCTGAATTCCTGGGTAGATGTGTACACTTTTCTTCCAAGTCTGATTTTATGGGTAGGTAGGACCCTGCTGCAATTAATATCCACCACATGCTGAAGGGCGGAGTGCTCGGTAACAAAGCTAATATACAATGACAAAAAGACTGACTGGCACTTTGAAGCTAATGAACACATGGCTGTGATGTAGGCACAAAGCAGCTGAGAAGAGCAGTTGCCAAATGAGGGTGGAAATTTCAAATTGTCTATTAAACAATTATTTAATTTCACAGAGAACAGCTGCTAAACCCCCAAAGCCACTTGACTGATTGTAATGCTATATTTGGCCTTACCCCTAGATAGGAAATAATATAGGCTAAATTGTGTTGACTGGACAACTAGATAAAATTATATCTCAAACAGAGGGTCTTTTGAGGTATTCTTAGATTGCAGTGGGTAGTAACTACCAAAAGTGGTTCAAAAAAGCACAACCAGTTACCTGGCAACAGGGTCATGAGTGCACATTGATGTTGTAATGCTAGAGTAGTAAATCACTTGGGATAATAGGTAAAGCTAAAAAACTGCATCTGACCCCCCCGGATCCTGTACAGTCTACAGATCCTGACCCCACAGTCTCTAGTGGTTCCTGAGTGAGCCGAGATACCCTAACCACAAGCTACATGATGGTAACTCAGACCTATGCTGCCTGAAAGGATGTCAAGCACTTCACATTCCTCCTAAAGAACAGGAGGGCAGAGCAGAGTGTGAATTACCTACATAAGGGAAAGTGTACAAACTATTAGATAATATGCAATCTACTTGATAAACAGAAACTAAAGATAGATGCAGAATACAGAGCAGAAACAGCAAAGGGATAAACCCTAGCTGGACTATCGCTGACTAGTTTAGCTACAGCAAAATGGCTGAATATCCAAAAGAGACTAACACCAGCAGGGAGCAAAAATATATAGCCCGTAAAGTGATAGGACAGACAAATTAAGGCATCAGTGTAATGCTAAACAGACTGCAGCAAGAAAAACAGAACCTAATCACCAGGAGAAAGTGTGTGTCTGCTGTGGCTTGGTGGACAGATATGCACAAAAAATGCCTGTGCGGCACTCCTCTGTAGATGGGTGAACGAACAGGATTCCACTCCACAATAATGTAAAAAATAGATTTGGCACTCCAAAGTAGATGCAAAGAATATAAGAATACTTTTTTGACACAGGTTCATCCATTGTATAGAAAAGACGTTTTGGACGATTGCATGGCCTTCATCAGAACAGTGGAACCTTCTTGAGAGTAGTGTCACCACATCGCCTGCACAGTAGTGCATAACCACAGCGCCATGATACATTACTCTTAAGAAGGCCTCACTGTTCTGATGAAGGCCATGTGATCGCACAAAACATCTTTTCTATACAGTGGATGAACCTGTATCCATAAAGTATTCTTATATTCTATGCCGAATATACATTTTACATTTTGGTGTACAGATAAGCCAACCACCAGACACAGGCTCAAGAGTTTGAATCCAGAAGCAAGACAGATAGATATCTGTGGAGAATGAAGGTAATATCTGGTCTGATGCCATAAATAAAACCTACTATAGCACAAACTACAACTTAGAAGACTTTTAGGAATTTATTCTAAAGTCTAAGCACCTTCAAAGGTCTTGTGAAATACCTCAATGGTTAATTTGGTAACATGGTGGTGGTTGAAAGGGTGGTGACTCGTGACTGGTGAGTAGAAGTTAGTGGTTTTAATGTTATGGATGATACAAATATTTTTAAAATCAAGATTTTGTATTTTTTCTGATTACCCTATATTGTTGTGCATAAAACAATACTTTAGTGTCATCTCAATAATATTCCCCAGAAATAATAAATGTGCCAGTCCAAATCCAATATATTTTGTTATAGATTAAATCTTACAGACATTCATTTCTATTCTATGTTCATGAGTTAGTCATGTTCTAAATATTGAAAAAATGCACAAGAGTTCATTATCATGAAAGAAATACTTATGTGGGAATTCATCCCCAAAGCCTAATTTTCTATTGACCAAACCCCATTGCTAGTAACACTGAGAAAAAAAAATCCATCTCATCCATCAAGTTCAACTGTGAGCTGGAATTTCAAATGGGAAACAGCCAAAGAGCCCATCATGATGATGGAGTATTAAAAACATGTGCATCAATTTCACGTTACCACAAGAATATTTTACAACAGTGCATTTAACTAAAATAAAACACATTATAAAAAAGTCCAGGGATAATAGTAATTAGAAAATCCAAGACATCCATCTGGTATAAAATGAAAATATGTAAGCAATATAATGTTCGCATATTTAACGTGCAGGATAACATATTTATTCTATTATAGAGACAAATAAAACAAAAGGAATTCCCAAACTGCTCAGTTTTAATAGGAAATGTACCTACTCACTATAGATAATTTCATTCAAAATTTCCTCCCACATATTTGTATTCACTAGAGATGTAATAAACTGGAAAAATCTATCAATATTACACATTGTCTAGAAACAATCTTTACCATTTGGATTGTGGAGCTTTAAATCTGCCAGAATAAAAAAAAAGAATACCTCAACTTGTAGAACTTCGCCATATAAATCCGAGCATTGGAGCAATTTTAATTTAAATGGTGAAATTTCTAGCCGAACACCAAACGTTAATGCAATCTGACAGACAGCTATTTCAAATGTATTGCTAGATTAATTCATACTTTGAAATCACTCCCAAGTCTATCCCCCAGGTACTACAATTTCCCATTGAAGAGGTTGTCCAGGCTATGTGACTGCAGACTTGTGAAACGTCACAGTGCGAACAGTGCACGCAGTCAGGATTCTATGGTGCCGGGAGTGGTGATTTGCATAGTTCAGGCTGCATTCCGACTAGACCTGTCCAGCTTCACTCAATGCACTTGTACTGAGAGAGGCTGTGCACATCTAGTCGGCATGTCACCGCATATATGTAAATCACATGCTTGTAGTCATACGCTTGCCTGTTCCTAGCGCATTGTGAGGATTCATAAGTCTGCAGTCACATAGAGTGACTGCAAACTTGAGCCCTAAGCCAAACCCTTTAAGGTGGTGTATGTCTACATAGTGTAGTACTAATATAGAAGACAAAAAAAAGGCTCAACCACACCATATGTTCCTGGAAGGTGCTAGTCCAGCCGGTGATTGTGGCTGGACTAGCACCTACTAGCACCTGGACTAGTGGGCCCTGTGAAAAAGTTTAAAGTGGGGCCCCAAATGCTCACATATTGCACCATCACACATAAGCATTTCGGTTTTATTTACATGCGCTGAGTTCAGGCCACTAAATGAGCGTGATCGACAATATTGAAGTCGCTCGACGCTTGCTTCCCAGCCACTTTACACCAGCTGATGAGAATGATAGGTACAGATAGTCCTCGATACAGTATAATGCAGGTCCCATATGGTACATACAGTATAGTATAGTATAATGCAGCACTCCTCATAGAGGATAATGCAGCCCCCCTCATGGAGTATAATGCAGCACCACTCAGAGTATACAGCAGCCCCCTCACAGAGTACAATGCAACCCCCTCAGGGCATAACGTAGTCCCCTCAGAGCATAACGCAGTCCCCTCAAGGCATAACGCAGTCCCCCTCAGAGTATAATGCAGCACCCCTCATAGAGTATAATGCAGCCCCCCTCAAAGAGTATAATGCAGCCCCCCTCAGAGTATACTGCAGCCCCCTCAAAGTAAAATGTACTCACATCAGAGCATAATGCAGACCCCCTCAGAGTATAATGCAGCTCCCTCATACAGTATAATGCACACCCCTCACCATAGAGTATAATGTAGTCCCCTCAGAGCATAATGCAGCCCCCCTCATAGTATAATGCAGCACTCCTCACAGTATAATGCAGCCCCCCTCAGAGTATACTGCATCCCCCCTCAGAGTATACTGCAGCCCCCTCAGAGTATAATATAGTCCCATCAGAGCATAATGTAACCCCCCAGAGTATAATGCAGCCCCCCTCAGAGTATAATGCAGCCCCCTCATAGAGTACAATGCAGCCCCCTCATAGAGTATAATGTAGTCCTCTCATACAGTATAATGTAGTCCCCTCATAGAGTATAAAACTGCCCCCTCAGAGTATAATGCAGCCCCCTCAGAGTATAATGCAGCCCCACACACACAGTATAATGTAGCCCATTCAGAGTATAATGTAGACCCCTCAGAGTATACTGCAGCCCCCAGAGTATAATGCAGCCCCACACACACAGTATAATGCAGCCCCCTCAGAGTACAAAGCAGCACCCACAGAATATAATACAGCACCACGCACAGTATAATGCAGCCCCCCTACATGCCCAGCATAATTCAGCCCCACACAAACAAAGTATGATGCAGCCCCCACACAACGTATAATGCAGCCCCCCACACAAACAGTATAGTGCAGTCCCCCAACACACAGTATAGTGCAGCCCCCCACCACACATAGTTTAATGCAGCCCCCCACAGTATAATGCAGCCCCCCAGAGTATAAAGCAGTCCCCCTCAGAGTATAATGCAGCACCACTCACAGTATAATGCAGCCCCCCATATACACAGTATAGTGCAGTCCCCCTCACAAATTAGAGTGCACCAGACAAAGACACACACTGTAATGCATATGCACACAAACACAATGCTTACCTCTCCTCCTCGTCAACCCCTGTTTTGGCATCTGCAGAGTGTCTCAGTTCCCCTTCTGGCACACGCTGAGTCAGAGGCAGAGGGGGAGTGATGGGAGAGGGAGCGTCATCAGATGCACTCTCCTCCATTACTGCTTTCAACTATACTGGCATGTATGATGCCGAAAAGTTGAATGCGGGGGAGAGGGCAGTGCCAGGCCACTCTAACGAGCCACAATACAGCACCATCAGCGAAAAAAAAAGTTATAGCCCTCACTCAGAATAAAGCAATTCAAAAATAATTATTTTTTATATAAAATAGTTTTTATTGTATAAAAGCGCCAAAACATAAAAAAAGATACAAATGAGGTATCGATGTAATCGTACTAACCCAAAGTATAAAACTGCTTTATCAATTTTAACAAACGTGGAATGATATAAACGCTCCCCCCAAAAGAAATTCATGAGTTGCTGGTTTTTGTTCATTCTGCCTAACAAAAATATAAAAATAAAAAGCGATCAAAAAATGTCAGGTGCCTGAAAATGGTACCAATAAAAACATCAACTCATCCCACAAAAAACAAGACCTAGCATGACTCCATGGATCAAAATATGGAAAAATTATAGCTCTCAAAATGTGGTGACACAAAAACTATTTTTTGCAATAAAAAGCATCTTTTAGTGTGTGACAGCTGCCAAACATAAAAACCTGCTATAAATAGTAAATCAAACCCCCCTTTATTACCGCCTTCGTGAGGGAAAAATAATAAAATTTAAAAAATGTATTTATTTCCATTTTCCCGTTAGGGTTATGGCTAAAGTTAGGGTTATGGTTGGGGCTAGAGTTGGGGTTAGGGTTTGGATTACGTTTACGGTTGGGTTAGGGGTGTGTCAAGGCTAGGGGTGTGGTTAGGGTTGTGATTAGGGTTAGGGGTGTGTTGGAGTTAACGGTGTATTGGGGTTGTGATTAGGGGTGTGTTCGGGTTAGGGGTGTGGTTAGGGTTATGGTTAGGGTTGCGATTAGGGTTTGTGGTGCGTTGGGGTTAGGGGACTGGTTAGGATTGGGATTATGGTTAGTACACAGCAGGGGCACCTTTATAAGATTATCTCAGCACAGGAACATTTTTTTTAACACGTTGAACTTATTTTTTTTCCAAGATCTATTAATTAAAATGTACTCTCTTCAGGGGACAACCCATTTAAGCATTCAAACTCATCACTTTTATTAACAGCAATAAATACGCTTGATTTTTATGATCATGGTTTACAAAGTATACGCAGGAAAAATTTGAATGGACAACCTAAACTTTTCTTGCGTAATCAATGAATTTCTTGGAGAAAAACCATATCACAGTTAGAAACAATGGCTTCTTTCTGAGTAAATTAACTTTTTTTGTGGGGAGTTAAGCCCATTTACATTATGCAAGAGAATTTTTTAAGTAAAATAAATCTGACTGGACTTTACTTAATCATATTCCCTTGATTAAAATAAGATAGTAAAAAAAAAATTAAGAGCAGAGAAGAAAAAGGATAAAAGAAAGGATTACTAAAAAAAATGAAGTCCATTTAATCTTAATGTGCTTATATTAGAACCACACTGTTGATAAGTAAAATGGAGAGTTTTAATGCATACCAGATGGGATTGACCATGCTGAAAACATATTACTATGCAATTAAATTCTTACAAACATACTCTTCCGACAAAAATATAAGTATAGCATGCAATCAAGCAGCTTGCTATCAGATTTAGTGCCACCATAACCCATTGTAACTACAGGGCACCCAACTTTATAATTTAATCACATGCATTTTTTTTGCCACGGTGCGCAACATAATCAAAAAGTTTATAACCCATGGTGCTGTAGCTAATCTCTCTGGAGGTGGGCAGCAGAGAAAAATTGATGAAAACTTGCAATGCAGGATAGTCCAGATGTCACAGGTTTACTGCAACAGAGAGGAGCCAGAAGACCACAGAGTCTGATTTCTCCTACTTCTGCACTGCTTAGAAGCACTTCACCTTCATATTAAAAGTGAGAGCTCCTGGAAGCTTACCTGCATTAAGGCTCTCAGTTGTTCACTGTTAGCCACTCCCCTCCCCTACATATGCTGGGCTCTGGTTAGCACTCATTGCCAGAGCGGTTTCTTTGCTGCAAGGTTGTTTAGGCACTGGTGGAGAGTTGTTGTTTGAGATGGTTTTTTGGGGAATTATCTGATACTGTTGCTAGGTTTTCAGTGTCTGCTAATTTCCCTCCTTCTCCTACTTTGGTTTTACCCCATCCACCACTTCCCCATGCTTTCCTCTGTTGTTTGTGTGAGTATATTTGTATGATTGGTTTTCCTTTATCCCTGTTTGTATTACCTTGTTAGGCTACTTTCACACTTCCGTCTTTTTTGCTCCGTCGCAATCCGTCGTTATGGGCAAAAAATGGATCCTGCAAATGTGCTTGCAGGATGTGTTTTTTGCCCATAGACTTGAATAAGTGACGGATCGCGAAGGATGGGCACACGTCGCATCCGTCGTGCGACGGATGCGTCGTGTTTTGGCGGACGCGACGCACAAAAAAAGTTCAATGTAACGTTTTTTGTGCGATGTGTCCGCCCCCACCTCCCCGCTCATCACACTGGGCAGCGGATGCGTTGTAAAACTGCATCCGCTGCCCACGTTGTGCTAAATTTAGCACAACGTCCGTCGGTACGTCGGGCCGACGGTTTGCGACGGCCCTGTACAGACGGAAGTGTGAAAGTAGCCTTAGTCTGGTTGGTGTATTACGGTACACTAGTACCCCTCTTCTCTGGGTGGGGGAAGGGTACAGACTGAGGGTGGATTCAGGAGTTAAGGCTTATCACTACAAATTGGACTTCATTTCACACAAAAACCCCAAAATATTGGAACCTTTCCAAAATTGAGGGTAAACAACTTTGTTTCAAGCATGTGATGCTCATTCAAACTCAACTGGGCAAGTAACAGGTGTGAGCAATATGAAAATCACACCTGAAACCAGATTAAAAGGGGAGAAGTTGACTCAATGTTTACATTGTATGACTGTGTGTGCCACACTAAGCATGGGAAACAGAAAAATGAGAAAATAACTGTTTGTGTACTTGAGAACCAAAATTGTTGAAAAATGTCAACAATCTCAAGGTTACAAGTCCATCTCTAGAGATTTTGATGTTCCTTTGCCCATGGTGTGCAACATAATCAAGACGTTTATAACCCATGGTGTTGTAGCTAATCTCCCTGGACGTGGACAGCAGAGAAAAATTGATGAAAGGTTGCAATGCAGGATAGTCCGGATGTCACGGGTTTACTGCAACAGCTATTCACTGTTAGAAACTCCCCTCTCCTATATATGCTGGGCCCTGGTTAGCACTCATCACCAGAGATAGCATCTTTGAAACCTGGTTGTTCAGGAGTTGGTGGAGAGTTGTTGTTTGAGAAGGCATTTGGTGGATTTATCTGAGACTGTTGTTTGGTTTTGGGTATGTGCTAATTCCCCTCCTTCTCCTACTTTGGGTTTTCCTCATCCACCACTTACCCATGCTTTCTTCTGCTGTTTGTGTGAGTATATTTGTATGATTGGTTTTCTTTATTCCTCTTTATATTACCTTGTTAGTCTGGTTGGTGTATTACAGTACACTACTAATCCCTTCTTCCCTGAGTGGAGGAAGGGTACAGACCGAGGGTGGATTCTGAAGTTAAGGCAAGGTATGTGGCCCTGGATCAGGGTACATCACCATCAGCACAAACTATTTATAGACATTTGAATTAAATGAAACACTATGGCAGGAGACCCAGGTGGATCCCACTGCTGACACCAAGACATAAAAAAAGGTAGCCTGCAATTTGCCAAAATGTACATAAGTCAAAATCCTTCTGGGTAGGCTTATTTTGGGCAAAGGAGACCAAGATAGAGCTTTTTTTGTAAAGCACACCATTCTACTGTTTACCGAAAATGGAATAAAGCCCACATAGAAAAGAACACAGTGCCTTTAGTCAAAGATGGTGGAGGTTATAAGATGTTTTGGGGTTGTTCTGCTGCCTCTTAACTCTGTGACTTGACTGTGTGCAAGGCACCATGAAATCTGAAGATTACCAAAGGGTTTTGGGTCATTTTGGTGCCCAGCATCAGAAAGCTAAGTTTGCGTTCTAGGTCATGGGTCTTCCAGCAGGACAATGACGCCAAACATAATTCACGATGCACCCAGAATTGGATAGAAAAGTGCTAGAGAGTTATGAAGTGGCCAGCAATGAGTACCTATCTAAATTAAATTGAACACCTCAGGAGAGACTTCATGACTCGTTTGCAGAGCCCCTAATGTGCCTAAGCAGTGGAAACCCCCAAGAAGTGACCCCATTCTGGAAACTAAAACCATGCCCCTCGTTTAAGGCACCAAAAGTTAGGAACCACTGAAAGGTTCGCTGTGACATGGCAGTGGACTTCATACAGTCTGAACTGAATGTTAAACTAAAAACCTCATGTTCAGCTATATATATTTTTGCCTAGTGGCATCAGATCAATGTATGATTTTTTGGAGGTGCTGTCCATTCTCTTTTTTCAGCATATTGCTCTATCTATATCTTTGCACATCTTTAACACCTAAACATCTGTATTGTCTATTCTGCACGAATGGTGCACACGTTACATGGGTGTCACACAGATGGCACACACATACACATGGACGGCCAACAGAAAGCCTCATGAATAATAAAAATGGACCATCTCACGCATCTGTTTTTTTAAATGAATGTGTGAAGGGGGCCTAAGATATTATACAGTATCAGTATCCTAAATATCATTTGGATCCACAGTTGGAGTCCTCCATATCTATCATTCCAAATCTATGCTCTACACCATCTGCCTCAAATCACCTGCTGAGAACCCACAGCATATATGCTGCACTTTTAACTAATTGTGTGTTGTTCATCTAGACTGCGATTCCCCTCATAACTTATAATGTCCTTTTCTATCAGCAATACCCTACATCTAGATGTAATCTGCCACCTGGACACACTGCAGGGCACTGATTTTTCTCAAAAGGATTGAAGGTGCCATGTCACATTTGTAGATTCCTAAGGTACTGGCACAGTTGAAACCATTAAATGGGTTGTCCATCACTAGGACAACACCTTCTTGAACTAAATGTTTGGACCTGATAAAATAAAAAAAAACTATACTCACCTCCTGTGCTGGTGAAGTTCTGGAGTAGTGGATTGACACGTGGTGCACAGAGCCCAATCAGAGCTGGCATCACTGTCTCCGCCCTATGGATAAACATGAAGAGGAAGTTAGAGATCAGCTGCAACCCTGGCTTCCTCTTCATGTTCATTCTGTACCAAAGTGGGTACATTGACACCACGGGAACAGCGGCAGCATGGGAGGCGAGTATAGGTTATTCATTTTATTGGGGCCAATCAATTAGTTCAAGAAGGGGATGTCCTAATAGTGGACAACTTTAAGAAATTACTTTATTTTGGAAACTTCAATCATCACAGCACTTAACTAGGGTGTATTGAGAGTTTTGACTCCATAAGTGATTTTCAGAATTTAATACTACTAGATGGTGCTGAAATATGTACATTTCCATAATTATGCCATTTGGTTGCCAAATATGTGCCCACCTTATAATTCACCCCAAAAATTGTTAAGTAGGTTCTTACTTGCCCAGCAATACCCTACATGTAGCAATAATCTACTGACTTGGCACACTGAAGGGCTCAGGAGGGAAGTAGAAGCATGAAAAATGTGAAGCCTAACTTACCGCATTGTGCTATGATTATTGAGGCTCATACGTTTTGACGTTTGGGTATGATAAAGTAAATCCATGCTTTTTTAGAAGCCACACACTAAGCAAAATGCCCCTAAATTTTCTCATCTATGGGGTTTTGAGTATATAGACTTGGGATTTTGTAGCAAGAATTGCTCCGTATCAATGATTGTTTGGGTGAATATTAGCTCCCCTAGCTCATCTGTGTAATATACTTTAAAAAATTCTGGGTTTTGGAGCCCAGTGGTGTCAAAGTGAATAATTATCTGGGGACCATGTACGGGTCTCTGCTTACTGAAGCTAGTGCAGCAGACATCCTGACTAACCCCAGAGCTCACCGATAGAGGACCATGATGATGGGTCTACTGGCGATGAGCAGTGATAGACTACTGTTCATGATACCAGCCATCACTGGTTTGTCACCCTGTATTTATATAGGGTGAACAAATAGCATGATGCTGTAATGGTATTTTTAAGTCGCACCAGCCTGTGATATATTAGTATGTCATAAGGCAGGAATGTGGTAATTATTGCTTATTCACATGTCTGTCAGGCTTGGAAACCCCTGTTGTCTTAAATGTATGAAAATGCACTGAATTGTATGTATAATCCTCTGGGAGGGTGCAGTTCCTGTTAGTCAGGGGTTAAATGTAAAGCTGGCCCATAATTGGGGACGATTAATAGGGTCCTGTGTGTTAATACATTTTTTTGTGGTTAGCTGCTAGCAAGAGAGAGACAAGAAAGGACACCCTGAAAAAAAATCAGAGTAAAAGGTAGCAAATGTAATCATGAGATCTTCAGTGGATGCAGTGTTCTTCCTTAAGCAGGCAAGTTAGGGGACCCACAGCAAGAGAAAATTAGAAATGTCTCTGAGAGACTTTTGGTAACATCTAATTCCGGCCATACCTGGAACCTGTGGTCAGAGCGATTCAATCTGCTAGGCTGGGTCACGTATAGAAAGGAGACAGCTGGAGAAGCTACCTTTCGTTGTTCTCAGGAAGTGTAGTTGGAATGTAGTACTCACACGAAACACAATTCAACACATATGGAACTACGCTGGGAACATGGAGGTCCTCAGCTTAACCTGGAGTGCTACAGTTCCGTTCACTTTAAGTATTGTTTTGCCGTCCATAACCACTAAGATCCAAAGAATGTGCCTCTGTATTGTGCAGAAGAAAACAGCAAGCGCATTTCCTGCTACCCTCTTTACATAAGTTTGATTGACATTAAAAAAGACTATATTTTTACTAAATGGTCTGGTTTCTTCACCGTGTTGTTAAAGGGGATCGACACCACACAAACTGTGGCAGAACTGAACCTGAAGGGGTCCATAGCAACATCTACACACACACACCAAGGTACCCCGTTTTTCTATAGTGTTCCAAAGAGCAAGAGATGAGTACCTCTCATACAGATACTGCCCACAGTTACGACAGCGCTTGATGGCCCTGTGTTGCATATCAATGAATTTAAAGGACTTGTTATCGTTCCCAGGACCCACAAGCCCCTTTTGTGATCTGCTAATAAAACTAAAAAGAAGTGCCGGATTCATGATACAATGGACGCTATCAGCATCTGTCAGATGCTATTGCCATAAAATGGAGTTCGATCATGTTGTCAAGATAAATTTTGTGCTGAATTCACATCTATTTTTCTGTCAAATCTGTTGCCATTAGTAATTTTCAGTTGATTTATAAGTCTAAATCTGAGTCATTAGATATAAAAGTGCATAGTATTCCTAATATTACAGTAATATATAGACAACAAGAATGTTAAAATACTGTGTGCATCACTGGGAAACTTGAATGTGTAGAAAAAACATTACTTTGGGAATTCCTGAAAAACACAAGGTCTGGTTGAAGAAGCAAAACATGCTTATAGTTTTATAATACAAATAATTCCCCTTTGAAGTTCACTCATCTGTGCGAGGAACTTTTCTGACAGCAAAAAACATCATGGAGGGTGGATGCTGAGCGATGAATATAGCCTGAGGAAACATTGTTTCATATAGTTGGTGCACAACACAATACATTGTTGGACAACAATAAGACTGATGAAGGCTAATGGAAGAACTTAGAAAACAATAGTATCTCTGACAAATGTTTTATAGGTTTAATACTAGAGATGAGCGAGTACTAAAATGCTCGGTGCTCATTACTCGAACAGAACAATTCCTAATACTCGAGTGCTCGTTTCAAGTAACGAGTATAATTGGAGGCAATGGGAAACCCAAGATTTTTTCTGAAAGACCCTATAAAGAGATCTGGGAGGCAGTAAGAATGTTGAAATGGATGCGAAAAGTGCTGAATGGAAGGAGAACAGCATGGGGAAGATCCCTGGAAGCATCTATAACTCCCAGATCGCTGCTGAGAACAATGGTTTTACTCCACTTTAAGGAGTGACAATAAAACTAAACTTTTACTCCACTTTAAGGAGTGACAAGAAAATATTCCAAACCAATGATAGATTGCATTTTCCAAGAAAAAAAGGCCAAATTTAAAAAAGGATTTAAAAAAATTATAATTTAAGGGCACCCAAAAAATTAAGGATTTTTAGGGACTCAGCTACATCCTGTATTAGGCATAAAGGAGTGCCTCATACACATTCTGTTCAAATTGTCATGTATTGGTACTCCTAGACTCACAAAAGCTATGCAATAAGTGCAAATCCTGCCAAACATTACAAGCAGAGTCATCCATACACCCTTGAAAGCACCAACTGTATTGCCTCCTTCATATATTGTGAACAAACAGTAGTTGTAGTTGTGGTATTCCAACACTCATAAGGCTTTACACAAGGTGCAAAGCCAGGCAAAAATTATAAATAGAGTCATTCATAGACCCTAGAAGGTAACAACTGGTGTGCCTTATTCAAATTTAAAATATTTAAAACACTTTATGTGCTGCTATCATCTGGTGGTGTGTAAAAGTCTAAAGGCCCCGTCTCACACAGCGACGCTGCAGCGATACAGACAACGATGCTGATCGCTGCAGCGTCGCTGTTTTGTCGCTGTGTGGTTGCTGGGAAGCTGTCACACAGACAGCTCTCTCCAGCGACCAACGATCAGGGGAACGACTTCGGCATCGTTGAAACTGTCTTCAACGATGCCGAAGTCCCCCTGCAGCACCCGGGTAACCAGGGTAAACATCGGGTTACTAAGCGCAGGTCCGCGCTTAGTAACCCGATGTTTACCCTGGTTACCAAAAAAAACAAACAGTACATACTCACCATCTGTTGCCCGTCAGGTCCCTTGCCGTCTGCTTCCCGCTCTGACTGTATGCCGCCGTACAGTGAGAGCAGAGCGCAGCGGTGACGTCACTGCTGTGCTCTCACTTTACGGCGGCAGTCAGAGCAGGAAGCAGACGCCAAGGGACCTGACGGGCAACAGATGGTGAGTATGTACTGTTTGTTTTTTTTGGTAACCAGGGTAAACATCGGGTTACTAAGCGCGGCCCTGCGCTTAGTAACCCGATGTTTACCCTGGTTACCAGTGAAGACATCGCTGGATCGGTGTCACACACACCGATTCAGCGATGTCAGCGGGACCTCAACGACCAAAAAAAGGTCCAGGCCATTCCGACACGACCAGCGATCTCGCAGCAGGGGCCTGATCGCTGGTACGTGTCACACATAGCGAGATCGCTACTGAGGTCGCTGTTGCGTCACAAAACTTGTGACTCAGCAGCGATCTCGCTAGCGATCTCGCTATGTGAGACGGGGCCTTAAGCCAGGTTTTGTTCATTGTTATCAGAGTGTGCCTGTCAGCACTTTCTATTGACAGGCAAACGTGTCTGTCAGTTATGACCCCACTGTGGTACTAAAAATCCTCTCAGACAAGATGGCAGCAACAGAGCAGCACAACACCTCTAAGGCATAGAGGGATAGCTCATGCCAGGTTTCCAGCTTTGAAACCCAATAGCTGAAGCTCGCAGAGGAATTAGTGAGTACGCTGGTTTGGTCAGACAAGTATTGCTTGGCCATCTTTTAAAACTTTTCCCTTCTTGTCAAAAATACCCTGTCATGAGGGCCTGGATGCTGGGAGGTTGTCATGAAATAGGCCCAGGTCCTTGGCAGTCTAGCCCTTGGCAGGGTGTCATGAAATTGACCCAGCCCTTGACAGTGTACCCCTGCCTCTGCTGTACCTGGTGTGCCTCTCCCTCACTTCTTCTCACCTCTCCTTCTTAGTTGGGCAAGGAAGATTGCCTCCTGCCACTATCATTGTCTGATGGGAATTTTTTCAACATATTTTACACAATAGCCTTTTGGTATAGGACCAATTTAGAAGACCTCTCCTCCTCAGGGAGAAGAGATTTAACCCCTTTCTGACTTCGGACGTACTATCCCGTCCGAGGTCAGAAGCCCCGCTTTGATGCGGGCTCCGGCGGTGAGCCCGCATCAAAGCCAGGACATGTCAGCTGTTTTGAACAGCTGACATGTGCCCATAATAGGCGGGGGCAGAATCGCGATCTGCCCGCGCCTATTAACTAGTTAAATGCCGCTGTCAAACGCAGACAGCGGCATTTAACTACCGCTTCCGGCCAGGCGATGCTTCTCCATTGTAACCATAGAGGTCTTTGAGACCTCTATGGTTACTGATGCACGGTAGCTGTGAGCCCCACCCTGTGTTCGGCGCTCACAGCACACCTGCATTTCTGCTACATAGCAGCGAACATCAGATCGCTGCTATGTAACAGCCGATCGAGTGGTGCCAGCTTCTAGCCTCCCAGGAGGCTATAGAAGCATGGCAAAAGTAAAAAAAAAGTTTAAAAAAAATGTGAAAAAAATAAAAAAAATATAAAAGTTTAAATCACCCCCCTTTCGCCCCAATCAAAATAAATAAATGAAAAAAATCAAACCTACACATATTTGGTATTGCCAAGTTCAGAATCGCCCGATCTATCAATAAAAACAAGCATTAACCTGATCGCTAAATAGCGTAGCGAAAAAAAAAATCGAAACGACAGAATTATGTTTTTTTGGTCGCCGCGACATTGCATTAAAATGCAATAAGGGGCGATCAAAAAAACGTATCTGCACCGAAATGGTATCATTAAAAATGCCAGCTAAGCACGCAAAAAATAAGCCCTCAACCGACCCCAGATCATGAAAAATGGAAACACTACGGATATTGGAAAATGGCGCAATTTTTTTTTTTTTTTTTTTTTTTTAGCAAAGTTTGGAATTTTTTTTCACCACTTAGATAAAAAATAACCTAGTCATGTTAGGTGTCTATGAACTCGTAATGACCTGAAGAATCATAATCGCAGGTTGTTTTAGCATTTAGTGAACCTAGCAAAAAAGCCAAACAAAAAACAAGTGTGGGATTGCACTTTTTTTGCAATTTCACCGCACTTGGAATTTTTTTCCCGTTTTCTAGTACATGACATGCTAAAACCAATGATGTCGTTCAAAAGTACAACTCGTCCTGCAAAAAATAAGCCCTCACATGGCCAAATTGACTGAAAAATAAAAAAGTTATGGCTCTGGGAAGGAGGGGAGTGAAAAACGAACACGGAAAAACGGAAAATCCCAAGGTCATGAAGGGGTTAAAGTTCCCCTTGTAGCGCGGGTCTAGCAAGGTGAACAACCACTACTCTTTTTTGGCCAAGATGAATGTAACTTGAGGGTCACGGGAAAGTACATAAAGTCTGCCATATGTGCCAAGATCTCTACAGCCAACACTTCCCTTTCTCCACCATGATGACTACTCTCCATCTCCTCCTCCTCCATTTCTTCCTCCCCATTCCCCTCCTTAGCTCATCCACTTAGGAGAGATGAGGCGAAGCTTGTGTGGGTACCAGCCTTTTTTGTGCTCAGCCAGCTCCTGTTCCTCCTTCTCTTCTTCAGCATCCACCTACTCATTGTTACCCAATCTGCGCTGAGCAGATGAGATGAGGCTGGGCAATATCTCCCTGTCTCATGTCTTCCTCCATCTCCACCTGGTCTGCATGCAAAGCTTTGTGTTTAATTGTCAGTAGCACTTCGCAGCTCACCATCTTTGTGAAGTCCTCAAAGCCTTGGAGACCCGCACAAATGTCAACATCCATGCCCTCGCTTCATAGATTCATAAAATGTTAGAGTTGGAAGGGACCTCAAGGGTCATCATGCTCAATGTAGCGCAGGATTGACTTCAGTTGTTATGTGGGGAGGGTGTGTTGAAGCTGGTATTCCAGCTGGCCTCTGCTGGTCAGAAAGCCAGGATGTGCAGTTTTGAGTTCCGGGGTGTGGGAATGTCACATATGAGTTGGTGAGCTTGCACTTGCATGCGCTGCTGCAGTAGTTCCTGATCGGCGACAGCTGTAGGAGACTTTCGGAAATGAGCGCTGAGGCAACGTACCTTCACCAGTATCTCTGTGAAATCTGGGTATGTTTTTAGAAACTGCTGAACTACCAAATTGAGCACATGTGCCAAGCATGGTATGTATGTGAGCTTGCCAAGCTTAACAGACACCACCAGGTTATGCCCATTATCACACACGACCATGCCTGGTTGGAGGTTCAGCGGCAAAAAACACAGATCTGTCTGGTCTGTTATTACTTTAAGTTACTCTGCCGTGGTGTGTGGTTTGCCTCCTAGACAAATTATCTTCAGCAGAGCCTATTGCAGCTTTGTTGAGGCAGTGCTGCCAAGCTTCCGGCTAATGTGGAGTACGTGCTCTGTGATAGCACATCGGAGATGGAGGATGAGGAGGAGCAGGAGGCAATTCGGGATCTGCAGTAGGAGGTAGAGGAAACCCTGATCGAAGTAGGATCAGCAATCCTCAGCATCGGGAACAAATGAGCCATGCCAGGGTGTGACTCAGCCCCAGCATCCACAATGTTAACCCAGTGAGCCATCAGGGAAATGTAGTATCCTTGGCCACAAGTAGGCCAGGTAAGAGCATGGGTGATGTTACCAGACATGTGCTGGTACAAGGCAGGGACGCCACACTGGGATAAAAGGAAATCCTCTGTGCCAGCAAGCCGAAACGGCAACATTTTCACGTCAAACAGCCTGGAAATGTGTCTGTTTAGCTTTTGGGCTTGTGGGTGGTTGGCTGCAATCTTTTTCTTTTTGTTCCAAGGCCTGGAGTAGGGACAGCTAAACACTGTCCTGGGACAAATATTTGGAATTGCCTGATGATGGTAAGTCAGAATGTGCAAGGATAGGTGCAGGGCAGAAGGCATGTATGCCAGTGTTTTGGACAGGGGATTTGGAAGCACCTAGCACAGGGGAAGAGGCAGTGGTGTCACCCGATGGCATCAATTGTGGACCCAGGCATTCGGCCCACTGAGTCGGGTGCTTTGATGACATGTTGATGATCATGGTAGTGGTGATTAGTTTCTTAGTTGTCAAGCCCCTGCTTATCTTAGCATGGCACGGGTTGCAAATGGCCATTTTGTTTGTCTCAGAACTCTGTTTAAAAAAGTCCCAGACTCGGGAACATCTAACACTTTGATGGAGAAATTCAGGAGTGTCAGTGATCTGCTGAACAGTTACACACCTTTTTTCTCTGGTCACCCAACTGCCTCATCCTGTCTGTTTCCGTGCTGCTGAGCCCTCCCCTCTAGTGCTGCTGGTCTCGCTCTGCATGCCATCTTCCCAAGTTGGGTCAGTGATTTTATCATCTACCACCTTGTCTTCCACCGTTGCACCCTAGCCTCCTGACTTGGTGGCTTAACAACAACAAGACTTAGCGGCAGCTGTGTCTCATTATCTTCGTCCTTAGCCAAAATTTACCATTCCCCACTGTCAACTTCTTGTTGTCATGGCTGCTCAAAGTTTTGTGCATCACTAAATAGCATGTCCTTCTGTCCCTCTTGAAGCATGAAGGTTGAGAGGCCAAAATCAAGAAATGTTTTTGTAAAGAGCTCCTCGGAGAGTCCTAGTGTGGAATCACTAGTCTCCTGGGACTCAACATGTTGGAAGGAAGGAGGATTAGGGTGAAGAGTAAGTGATGCAAACTGTAGGCTGGTGAGAATGGACAGTGTGGAAGACTTGGTAGTTCTGCCAAGCCAACTGCAAGCATTATCTGCTATCCAACTGATCACCTATTCGCTCTATTCTGGCTGCAGAAGTGGTGTACTGGACCTCATTACAAAGTGGGACAGGAAACTGTGTGTCATGGATGGACGCGTTTCTTGTGCAATGTACATAGCAAGTGGATATACTAAAACTTAGCCTTTATTAGGTATCTTGTAAAGCAATTCAAACACATAAAAGCATACATCATAGGGGACTGCAGTGAAAAAAGTGCCCTATAACCACCAAAAAACACACACAAGCAGTAGCGTAGCTACTGGGGGGGCAGAGGGGGCCATTGCCCCGGGACCTGTCCCATGAAGGGGCCCATTCGGATCCATGGCCTTTTCAGTCATCAGGCAGCACTGAGGGAGAGCACGGCCATTTTGCCTGTTCCTCTGTCTTCCTGAGACGCTGCACGCTGGCTGGAACACTGGCAGTCGCAGAGTCCTCAGTGCAGTGTATTGTGAATAGCTTACCTGATAAGATTCTGACAGGCTCCGCTCTCAGGGCTGCAGTCAGCTCTGCTCCTGTTGCTCTGGTTCATGCACGCTGGACATCCCCTGGGTCCTAGTGCTCACTGCTGATTTACCTCAGACACTGCCTGGGCCTGTCTGACCACCTCATCTGGCGCTCTTCACCTGCAGCACTTGGATCAGACATCGCAAGGGAGGGCCCTCTATAAACTATCTGCCTGCAAACATCATCTTAGGGTGGCCAGAATGTATTAGGCTAATTAAATTCAGGTATGTAATGATCACTGTGGGGTGTATGTGATAAGATGGGGGTAGGGTGGGAACTGAAGGGGTGGTGGAGGGAGGACAGGGTGCTGGGGGTCTTATTATTATACTTATTATTATAGTGTTTAGTGTAATGCACTTTACGTAATAGGTGATGTTTGGGGGGCTGATGGGGAGGTAGGGGGCTTATTATTCTTAGAGCCGGGGTCTTATTATAAGCCCTCCGTAATAGTATAACAAGCCCCTATACAGTAACCATGACATGAGCTGCATAATATGTAATAATGTTATAGTAAACAATTTAATATTATTATAATAATGTTATTAAAGCTATCCTGAGCGGAAATACAGGCCGCTCATGGTTTGTACAGTGTCTATCAGCACTGGCTGTAGTGTCCCAGCCGGGCATGTTTGTCTCTGAGAGGGTAGGTGCACACTATTAGTAAACCCTGTGGGTTGGACGCTGCGTACTTGTGCAGCGTCAAACCCGCAGCATCTAGATGTTACAGCATAGTGGATGGGATATCAAGAAATTCCATATCCACTATGTGCACTGAGACGCCTGCGGATCACCAGATGGCAGTATGTCTATTTATCTTGAGGACACACTAGTATACAGTGCCTTGCAAAAGTATTCGGCTCCCTGGAACTTTTCAACCTTTTCCCACATATCATGCTTCAAACATAAAGATACCAAATGTAAATTTTTGGTGAAGAATCAACAACAAGTGGAACACAATTGTGAAGTTGAACGAAATTTATTGCTTAATTTAAATTTTTGTGGAAATTCAAAAACTGAAAAGTGGGGTGTGCAATATTATTCGGCCCCTTTAACTTAATACTTTGCTGTGCCACCTTTTGCTGCGATTACAGCTGCAAGTCACTTGAGCTATGTCTCTATCAGTTTTGTACATCGAGAGACTGAAATTCTTGCCCATTTTTCCTTGGCAAACAGCTCGAACTCAGTGAGGTTTGATGGAGATCGTTTGTGAACAGCAGTTTTCAGCTCTTTCCACAGACTCTCAATTGGATTGATGTCTGAACTTTGACTTGGCCATCCTAACACCTGGATACGTTTATTTGTGAACCATTCCATTGTAGATTTTGCTTTATGTTTTGGATCATTGTCTTGTTGGAAGACATTTGTCCATCCCATTCTCAGGTTTTTTGCAG
The DNA here is from genome assembly GCF_051348905.1 of Ranitomeya variabilis. NCBI lineage: Eukaryota > Metazoa > Chordata > Amphibia > Anura > Dendrobatidae > Ranitomeya > Ranitomeya variabilis. The sequence continues at coordinate 160,312,528 of NC_135237.1, forward strand.
ACTCCAACAGGTTTTCTTCAGGAATGGTCCTGTATTTGGCTCCATCCATCTTCCCATCAATTTTAACCATCTTCCCTGTCCCTGCTGAACAAAAGCAGGCCCAAACCATGATGCTGTCACCACCATGTTTGATAAGGGTGAATGGTGCGTTCAGGGTAATGAGCTGTGTTGCATTTACGCCAAACATATCATTTGGCATTGTTGCCAAAAAGATTGATTTTAGTTTCATCTGACCAGAGCACCTTCTTCCACATGTTTGGTGTGTTACAAACTTTAAATTACACTTTTTATAGATATCTTTCAGAAATGGCTTTCTTCTTGCCACTCTTTCATAAAGGCCAGATTTGTGCAGTGTACGACTGATTGTTGTCCTATGGACAGACTGTCCCACCTCAGCTGTACATGTCTGTAGTTCATCCAGAGTGATCATGGGCCTCTTGGCTGCATCTCTGATCAGTCTTCTCCTTGTTTGAGATGAAAGTTTAGTGGGACAACAGTCTTGGTAAATTTGCAGTGGTATGGTACTCCTTCCATTTCAATATGATCGCTTGCACAGTGCTCCTTGGGATGTTTAAAGTTTTGGAAATCATTTTGTATCCAAATCCAGCTTTAAACTTCTCCACAACAGTATCACGGACCTACCTGTTGTGTTCCTTGGTCTTCATGATGCTGTCTGTGCTTCAAACAGAACCCTGAGACTATCACAGAGCAGGTGCATTTATACGGAGACTTGATTACACACAGGTGAATTATATTTATCATCATTAGGCATTTAGGACAACATTGGATCATTCAGAGATCCACAATGAACTTCTGGAGTGAGTTTGCTGCACTGAAAGTAAAGGGGCCGAATAATATTGCACGCCCGACTTTTCATTTTTTTTAATTTCCACAAAAATTTAAAATAACCAATAAATTTCGTTCAACTTCACAATTGTGTTCCACTTGTTGTTGATTCTTCACCAAAAATTTACATTTGGTATCTTTATGTTTGAAGAATGATATGTGGGAAAAGGTTGAAAAGCTCCAGGGGGCCGAATACTTTCACAAGGTACTGTATTTTATTGGACACTGTGAATCCGCACGGTTCAGTGAAAACATGCAGATTCACTTGCGCTCAATAGCCGGCAGCACTTTGGACACAGTGGACATGTGCTGCTTCCAAAGCGCTGACAATTACTGAATGTGTGCACATACTCTAAAGCTGCGGCGTTTCGGAGAAAAACATACTAATAGCTGCTGGGGAGCGAGCAGCGTTGTGCACGAGTCCTACAGACAGGTCCCTGGCGGTTTCTCCCCTCCGCTGACGGTGACTGACAAGTGTCTTCATATGTGCGCATATAGCAGAGACTTGTCAGTCACCGTCAGCGGAGGGGAGAAGCCACCAGGGACCTGTCTGTAGGACTAGTGCACAGCGCTGCTCACTCCCCAGCAGCTATTGGTATGTTTTTCTCTGAAACGCCGCAGTTTTACAGAGACAAATATACCTAGTGAGATACTACAGATGGGGCTGATACATGCTGCACATAGTTTGAGCAGCCTGTATCACCTGTCAGGCTTCCTTTGAGATGTTTTCAAGGTCAGGAAACACTGCGGATTGGACGCTGCATACAGCCGCAGCGTCCAGTCCACAGCGTCCAGATGTTACAGCATAGTGGATGGGATTTTATGAAATCACATTTCCACTATGTGTTCAAAGGCGCAGGTGGCAGACCTGCATAACCGGACATTCGGCGAGTCTTTATAGATCGCAGCATGTCTATTTATCTTGCGGAGACGCTCCGTCTCGGCAAGATAAATATCACCTTCCAATGTATAGGATGCGATGATTCCGCATGGTTTAATGAACACATGCGGAATCACCACACGTACAAAAGTTGGCAGCGCTATGGAAGGAGCGGGTATCTGCTGCGTCCAAACGCTGCCATTCCGGACCGTGGAAACATAGCCTAAAGGGGTAGTCCAGGCTTGGGATAAAAGTCTGCAGTCAATCTATGTGACTTCACACTGTGATATTATGACAAGGTGCAGTGCGCCTGCTGCCAAGACTCCCATCAGGTGCGATCAGGCTATTTGCACGTGCTGACTAGATATGTTTGGCATCTTCCAATAATGAATAAATGAGAGAAGCCAAAAGAGTGTAGTCGACACATGACTGCAAGTTGTATACCTGTTGTCACATGACCGCCTGCTCACATCACCGATACTGGGGCCATTATTACTGTAAATGGGGGACTCATGGGCCATTATTATGGTACATGGGAGAACTCGGGGGACATTATTGTACATTGGGGAACTCTGAGGACATTATTACTGTACATGGGAGGACTCGTGGGACATTATTACTGTAAATGGGGGTACTCGAGGGACATTATTACTGTACATGGGAGGACTTGGGGGACATTATTAACCCCTTACTGACCTCGGACGGGATAGTACGTCCGAGGTCAGCTCCCCTGCTTTGATGCAGGGCTCCGCGGTGAGCCCGCATCAAAGCCGGGACATGTCAGCTGTTTTCAACAGCTGCCATGTGCCCGCAATAGCGGCGGGTGAAATCGCGATTCACCCACCGCTACTAACTAGTTAAATGCCGCTGTCAAATGCAGACAGCGGCATTTAACTACCGCATCCGGCCGGGCGGCCGGATATGAGCGCATCGCCGACCCCCGTCACATGATCAGAGGTCGGCGATGCTTATCCATTGTAACCATAGAGGTCCTTGAGACCTCTATGGTTACTGATCCCGGATAGCTGTGAGCGCCACCCTGTGGCCGGCGCTCACAGCACACCTGATTTTCTACTACATAGCAGCGAACAGCAGATCGCTGCTATGTAGCAGAGGCGATCGTGCTGTGCCTGCTTCTAGCCTCCCATGGAGGCTATTGAGGCTATTGAAGCATGGCAAAAGTAAAAAAAAAAAGTTAAAAAAAATGTGAAAAAAAAAAAAAAAATATAAAAGTTTAAGTCACCCCCCTTTCGCCCCAATCAAAATAAATCAATAAAAAAAAAATCAAACCTACACATATTTGGTATCGCCATGTTCAGAATCGCCCGATCTATCAATAAAAAAAAGCATTAACCTGATCGCTAAACGGCGTAACGAGAAAAAAAATAGAAATGCCAGAATTACGTTTTTTTTGGTCGCCGCGACATTGCATTAAAATGCAATAACGGGCGATCAAAAGAACGTATCTGCACCGAATTGGAATCATTAAAAACGCCAACTCAGCACGCAAAAAATAAGCCCTCAACTGACCCCAGATCATGAAAAATGGAGACGCTACGAGTATCGGAAAATGGCGCAATTTTTTTTTTTTTCGCAAAGTTTGGACATTTTTTTCACCACTTAGGTAAAAAATAACCTAGTCATGTTAGGTGTCTATGAACTCGTACTGACCTGGAGAATCATAATGACAGGTCAGTTTTAGCATTTAGTGAACCTAGCAAAAAAGCCAAGCAAAAAACAAGTGTGGGATTGCACTTTTTTTGCAATTTCACCACACTTGGAATTTTTTTCCCGTTTTCTAATACACGACATGGTAAAACCAATGTTGTCGTTCAAAAGTACAACTCGTCCCGCAAAAAATAAGCTCTCACATGGCCAAATTGACGGAAAAATAAAAAAGTTATGGCTCTGGGAAGGAGGGGAGTGAAAAACGAATACGGAAAAATGAAAAATCCCAAGGTCATGAAGGGGTTAAATGTTAATATTAGTAGAACTCAGCACTCAAGAGAGGTATGCAACAAGAATTACATTATGTTCACAATCAAATTAGTTCAATGTAAATAAAATTTCATGGGGCCCTTATATAGTGTGGGGGCCATTATACAGTGTGGGAGCTAATGAGAGTACCATTATACAGCTTGGGAGCTATTGTGGGGGCCATTATACAATGTAAAGACAGTAGTCTTGTGGGAGCCATTATACAGTTTGTCAGCTAATACAGGGGCCATTATACAGTGTGAGGACTACTGTGGGAGCCATTATACAGTTTGTCAGCTAATACAGGGGCCATTATACAGTGTGAGGACTACTGTTGGGACCATTAAATGGTTTGTCAGCTAATATAGGGGCCATTATACAGTGTGAGGACTACTGTTGGGGCCATTATTCAGTTTGGGAGCTAATTTGGGGGTCATTATGCAGTGTGAGGACTACTGTGGGAGCCATTATGCAGTTTGTCCGCTAATACAGGGTCCATTATACAGTGTGAGTACCTACTGTTGGGGCCATTATATGGTTTGTCAGCTAATATAGGGGCCATTATACAGTGTGAGGACCACTGTTGGGGCCATTATTCAGTTTGGGAGCAAATGAGAGGGCCATTATAAATCTTGGGGGCTAATATGGGGACTACTGTGAAAGGCCCTCATACAATGTGTGGGGACTACTGTGGGGCCATTATACAGTGTGAGAACTAATATGAGGGCCATTCTACAAATTAGGGGCCATCATACAGTGTGGAGACTACTATAGAGGCTAATATAAAGTGTGAGGGCCAATATATAGTATTGGGGCTACTATGGGAACCATTAGACAGTATGGAGGCCATTACATAGTGTGGGTGTTACTGTAGGGGTCATTATATTGTGTTTGAGGGAGCAGTGAGCCCATCATACTGTGTATAGGGCAGCTGTGGGCCACTCATTGTGCATAGGAGAGCTGTGGACCCACCCTGCTATATATAGGGGTGCTGTAGGCCCTTTATACTATGCATAGAGGAGCTGCGGACCCATAATGCTGTGTATATGGAAGCTCCGGGGCCATCATACTGTGCATAACGGAGCTCTTGGGGAAATATACTGAGAAGAGTAGAGCTGTGGGTCCCTCATACTGTGTATAGCGGAGCTCTACATTTTGGAGACTCAGGGGACAATATTAAATGTTAAGTGGGCACTTAACAAGTATTATTTTTATAGGGGCACTCAAAGTTTTGTGACTGTCAAAGGTGGCATTATTTATTTCTACAGACTAAATGTGGAAACTGTTTTCATAGGGGCATAGTGGTGGCATTACTATGTGGGGCAGTAAGAGGATCACTGTTTGTGTATTAGGGACACATACGGTAGCAGCGGCTCAGTATTAGGGTATCAGTAGGATGAGGGGTTTGTGCAGGTCAGGAATAGATGGGGACAGAGCAGGAAATTTGAAAAGTCAGATGTGTCTTTGTTGTAATCTCTGCAGACGAGTCCTGGCTAGAAGAAGTTGTCATGTTGGTCTGGGCCAGATGGAAAAGACGGGAAAAGTGAACGTTTCTATCAGAAAGAAAGTCACCGGTAAGTCACCATCTATAACTGTACTGTAATCTCCTATATTTTCTTCAGTAGTGGTATCTAGAACCATATGGCGGTAAAGGCAGTGGTTTTTTTTAAAGAGATTTATTTATAGTAATACTATGGTCAGCAGCAGAGGTTCGCCTATGCCGACAATTAGGGTGTGCCACTATAGTTGTAATCAGGGCTACCTGGTTAAGGGCCCACTCAGATGTTTCACCGCCACCCCCCCGAGCTAAACCCCCAGCTACGCCACAAGAGTAGGGAACGATATAACTAAAATAAAAATACTGACAGTGTCAACGTTCCTGTTGCACCTTGACCTATTAGGTAAAATTACCTGTAGTCGCCTATGAACTTTATTAACCATATACCCAATGCAAAGTAGGGAAATGGATACATACAGGTCAATCACTCTTTCGATGTCCTTTAAAGTCCCTCTTAATGGTGACCCCAAAAAGGTATATCACCACTTGTAAATTACCATGGTATCACGTATCTAGAATCCTTGTATACCTATTTGTCTTACATCATATGCAAGCCTTTGATTACAATAGGACTCTAGACACTTTATACCATGGTAATTTACAAGTGGTGATATGCCTTTTTGAGGTCACCATTAAGAGGGACTATAAAGGACATCGAAAGAGTGATTGACCCGTATATATCTATTTCCCTACTTTGCATTGGGTATATGGTTAATAAAGTCCATAGGCAACTACAGGCAATCTTGACCTAATAGGTCAAGGTGCAACAGGACCGTTGACACTGTCAGTATTTTTATTTTAGTTATATCGTTCCCTACCCTTGTGTTTGTTTTTTGGTGGTTATAGGGCACTTTTTTCACTGCGGTCCCCTCTGATGTATGCTTTTATGTGTTTGAATTGTTTTACAAGATACCTAATAAAGGTTAAGTTCACTTGCTATGTACATTGAACCTTTTTTTGATTACTCCTTCCTGCCACATAGAGCGTTACTTGTGCGGCAGCAACAGGTGTAGTTGCACCTGCCCCTTGTCCTCGACATCTGGGTACACCATCATCAACACTTCCCTTTCCCTTACCGCACGCCTTACAAATTTTGTAATTGCTAGGTCTCTTGAAACCAAGTTTATTTTTAATAAAAGAAAAAAATTGGCCACCTTCCGCAGTCAAAGCGGTTTTGGGGAGAGTAATACCACAGTAATGTAAAAGAATGAATGCAAAAATATATGGATAACAATCAACTTTAATTCAGAAAAATGTTTCAATGCTTTTTTCAGTTTTAGAGGTCATAGAAATATCCCCCAGACCATGGAATTGTGTATGGATGAGAAATGTATTAGAGCCAAATTTTTAATGCTTTTTTGGAGTATTAGATATCACAGAAACGTACCACAGAACACGTGAAACTGTATAGTTGAAAAATTTAAGCCTGCAACATTTTTAACACTTTTTCTTTCAGTTTTATAGATCACAGAAATATCCCCCAGACCACGGAATAGTGTACAGGTGAGAACTATAATGCAGCCAATTTTTTTTTAACTCATTTTGTAGAGTTAGATAATATCACAGAAATGTACCCCAGGCCACAGAACAGTGTATGGGTGAGAGCTGAGAAATATATTCCAGCTAATTTTTTTAATGCTTTTTTGGAGTCTTAGATGTCACAGAAATGTACCACAGAGCACGTGACACTGTATGGCTGAGAAATGTAAGTCTGCAAAATTTTTAATACTTCTTTTCAGTTTTATAGATCACAGAAATATCCCCCAGACCACGGAATAGTGTATGGATTAGAACAGTAATACAGGTAATTTTTTAACGCTTTTTGTAGTGTTAAATAATATGACAGAAATTTACGTCATTCCATGGAATAGTGTATGGGTTAGAACTGAGAAATGTAATCCAGCTAATTTTTTATGCTTTTTCAGAGTGTTAGATGTTACAGAAATGTACTACAGAACACATGAAACTGCATGGCTGAGAAATGTAAGCATGCAAAAATTTTAACTGTTTTTTTCCAGTTTTGTAGATCACAGAAATGTACCCCAGATCAAATAATACTGTATGGCTTAGAAATGTTACACTGTAACATGTTTAAACACTTTTTCTCAGTTTTATTGATCACAGAAATGTACCCAGACCACAGAAGTCTGTGTGGCTGAGAAATGTAACCCCCACAGAATTTTGAAATGCTTTTTCTCACTTTTATAGATCACAGAAATGTACTCCACGGTATGGAACATTGTGTAGATGAGACATTTAACCCAGGAAAAAAGTTTCAACAATTTTTAGGAGTGTTATATAATACAAAAAGGACCTCTAAGCACATAACACTTGATGGATCAAAATATATTGTTCAGTCCCCCCCAAAAAAGCTGCAGCTATATATTTGCCAACGGACTGCACAGTGCTAATCCGTGTCTACTGATTGTATTCAGCCACTCTCCCTGCTCCTGCGACTCTCTCTCCCTCCCTAAGCTAAATGCAGATGGTATGTTGTTGTATGTGATACAAACAGCAAAGCAAATGATTAGTCCTTAGAAGGCCTGTTAGTTAATGGCTCAGATTCAGCACCAGTATCAACACTACAGGCCTCTGATTAATTATACTGTGCACACACAGGCATAGATAAGCACTCTCTCCCTCCAGTACGAAGTGTCACAGAGCTCTGCATTGGTGTCAGTGTGCCGAGCCGGGCGGCGCCTGTTCTTTTATAACCCCTGATGATGTCACATGGCCAGCCAATCACAGCAATGCCAGAACCAAGATTGCTACAGCATTACTGTGATGCTCAGGCATTCCCTGCATGCTTATTGGCTATGTAACAGGAGCAAAAATGCGGGGCAGGGATTTAAGTTTTACATAGAGCACCGCTCATAACTCACCAAGTAATGAGTACATCTGAGCACCGTGATAGCCAAGTATCACCAAGAACATTCGCTCATCCCTATTTTCTACTATTAGCTATGATACTATAAGTAGTAGTGATAGAAGACATTGTAATACTTTTTTCAAATCACAGTTTTATTGAGATTGTAACATATCAATTGTACAATATATCATCGATATTATGATATAAAAGCAATGGTAAAAGAGTTGTAAGGAAGTGTCAGATGTAGAGATGAGTGGATCGCTATGCGCAAACCCGGTCCACGGTCTCTCCAGGTTAGTGTTCTCTGTTAGTTCTCTGGCCGTGTACTGGAGCTGCGCAAATTTCCGGACGTACCGGAATAATCTGCTCATCTTATGATTTGCTCGGTTGGTGTGTCATCTCTTATGCTCGCAAATCAAACACTGCACTAAGGATCCCAAACAGTTAGGAAATTCTCATGGATTGTTTTGTAGAAAAACCATTGGTGTTTGAGATCATTAAGAACTAGTGTTGAGCGATACCGTCCGATACTTGAAAGTATCGGTATCGGAAAGTATCGGCCGATACCGGCAAAGTATCGGATCTAATCCGATACCGATACCCGATACCAATACAAGTCAATGGGACTCAAGTATCGGACGGTATCCCTGATGGTTCCCAGGGTCTGAAGGAGAGGAAACTCTCCTTCAGGCCCTGGGAACCATATTAATGTGTAAAATAAAGAATTAAAATAAAAAATATTGCTATACTCACCTCTCCGACGCAGCCTGGACCTCACCGAGGGAACCGGCAGCGTTCTTTGCTTAAAATGCGCGCTTTTCCTTCCTTCCGTGACGTCACGGCTTCTGATTGGTCGCGTGCCGCCCATGTGGCCGCGACGCGACCAATCACAGCAAGCCGTGACGTAATTTTCAGGTCCTTCTAGGCATTCAGTATTTTAAAATTACGTTCCGGCTTTGTGATTGGTCGCGTCGCGGTCACATGGGCGACGCGACCAATCACAAGCCGTGACGTCACGGGAGGCTGGACACGCGCGCATTTTAAAATGCGCGCTTCTCCTGCCTCCCGTGACGTCACGGCTTGTGATTGGTCGCGTCGCCCATGTGACCGCGACGCGACCAATCACAAAGCCGGAACGTAATTTTAAAATACTGAATGCCTAGAAGGACCTGAAAATTACGTCACGGCTTGCTGTGATTGGTCGCGTCGCGGCCACATGGGCGGCACGCGACCAATCAGAAGCCGTGACGTCACGGAAGGAAGGAAAAGCGCGCATTTTAAGCAAAGAACGCTGCCAGTTCCCTCGGTGAGGTCCAGGCTGCGTCGGAGAGGTGAGTATAGCAATATTTTTTATTTTAATTCTTTCTTTTACACATTAATGTTGTTTCGATACCGATACCCGATACCACAAAAGTATCGGATCTCGGTATCGGAATTCCGATACAGCAAATATCGGCCGATACCCGATACTTGCGGTATCGGAATGCTCAACACTATTAAGAACTTGACTTTTTAAATATTAAAACATCTGAAAGTGAAGTTACAGTGTTCAGCAAAAAATAGCACACCCCCTTTGAAAAATCAGCTTTTAAACAATATCTCACTAAGCACAAGAACAATTTTCAAAATTTTGACAAGACAGAGTTTCTTAGATCATTGTTTAAGCTATAACATAAAGTAAGATTTATAATATAACTTTCATTTCAAGATCTTCAATTTTCCTCGAATTAGTTGATGCAAACATCCACATCAAAAACTAATACATCTAGTAATCTGTATAGATTCCATGATTTTTTTTAAGGACAGCACCAAGTCTTCTAGTCATGGAATGAACAAGTCGGCGACATATGGCAACAGATACACACATGTACAAAATTGTTGGTACCCATTTAATGACAGAAAAAAAACCCAATGGTCAAAGAAATAACTTGAATCTGACAAAAGTAATAATAAATAAAAGATCTATGAAAATAAACAAATGAAAGTCAGACATTGCTTTTCAACCATGCTTCCACACAATTTAAAAAAAAAACTAAAACTCATGAAATAGGCCTGGACAGAAATGATGGTACCCCTGAAAATAATGTGATAAAAAGGACATGTTAAATCAAGGTGTGTCCACTAACTAGCATCACAGGTGTCTACAATCTTGGAATCAGTGAGTGGGTCTGTATATAGGGCTACAGATACTCACTGTGCTGTTTGGTGACATTGGTGTGATCACACTCAACATGGACCAGAGGAAGCGAAGGAAAGAGTTGTCTCAGGAGATTAGAAAGAAAATTATAGACAAACATGTTAAAGGTAAAAGTTATAAGACCATCTTCAAGCAGCTTGATGTTCCTGTGATTACAGTTGCACATATTATTCAGACATTTAAGATCCATGGGACTGTAGCCAACGTCCCTGGATGTGGCCGCAGGAGGAAAATTGATGACAAATCAAAGAAACAGATAATTTCGAATTGTAACAAAAGAGCCCGTAAAAACTTTGAAACAGATTAAAGGTGAACTTCAAGCTCAAGGAACATCAGTGTCCGATCGCAACATCCGTCGTTGTATGAGCCAAAGTGGACTTCATGGGAGACGACCAAGGAGCACACCATTGTTGAAAAAAAATCATAAGAAAGACAAACTGGAATTTGCCAAACTACATGTTGACAAGTCACAAAGCTTCTGTGATAAGATAAAATGGAACTTTTTGGCAAGGCACATCAACTCTATGTTCACAGATGGAAAAATGAAGCATATCAGGAAAAGAACACTGTCCCTACTGTGAAACATGGAGGAGGCTCTGTTACGTTCTGGGGCTGCTTTGCTGTATCTGGCACAAGGTGTCTAGAATCTTTGCAGGGTACAATGAAATCTCAAGACTATCAAGTGATTCTAGAGATAAAGGTGCTGCCCAGTGTCAGAAAGCTTGGTCTCAGTCGCAGGCCATGGATCTTGCAACAGGATAATGACCCAAAACACACAGCTAAAAACACCCAAGGATGGCCAAGAGGAAAACATTGGACTATTCTGAAGTGGCCTTCTGTGAGCCCTGACCTAAATCCTATTGAGCATCTTTGGAAAGAGCTGAAACATGCCATCTGGAAAAGGCAACCTTCAAACACGAGACAACTGGAGCAGTTTGCTCTTGAGGAATGGGCCAAAATACCTGTTGAGAGGTGCAGAAGTCTCATTGACAGTTACAGGAATCGTTTGATTGCAATGATTGCCTCAAAAGGTTGTGCAACAAAATTAAGTTAAGGGTACCATCATTTCTGTCCAGGCTTATTTCATGAGCTTTATTTTTTTTTAAATTCTGTGCAAGCATGGTTGAAAAGCAATATCTGACTTTCATTTGTTCATTTTCATAGATTTTTTATTTATTATTACTTTTGTCAGATTCAAGTTATTTCTGTAACCATTGTGGATTTTTCTGTCATTAAAAGATGGGTACTAACAATTTTGACCACGTGAGTATCTTTTTCCATTCGTCAAGAGTGACCTCTTTTACAGTCTGGATGGAGAGAGATGACAACTTGTCTCTTCAGAATTTCCCATAGGTGTTCGATTGGGTTCACATCAGGAGACATACTTGCCCATTGAATCACTTTCACCCTGTTTTTCTTCAGAAATTTAACAGTGGCCTTAGATGTAAGTTTTAAATCATTGTCATGTTGAAAAAGTGCATGTCTACCAAGGGCATGGAGTGATGGTATTATCTTCTCTTTCAATATAGAGCAATACATCTGTAAATTCATGATATCTTCAATTAAATATAGCTCACCAACACTAGCGGCACTCATGCAGCCACACATCGGGCCACTGCCAATACACCATGCATTTTTCTTTGTACTCATCTTTGTGACGCTATACAGTTTTGAAGCCATCAGTTCCAAAAACATTTATCTTGGTTTCATCGCTCCAGATTATAGAGTCCCAGTAATCTTTATGTCATTCAGCACGAACTTTGGCAAATTGTAGGAGAACTTTTTTGTCTATTGACATTAGGAAAGACTTCCTCCATGGACGACACCCATGCATGCAATTTCTCTGCACTGTTTGCTGCACTGTGTCATGGGAAACGCTCACCTCAGCGTGGCTTTCTACTTCTTTAGCTAACTGCAGGGGACTGGCTTGTCAATTTTCTTCAACCAGTTTCATCAGAAGACACTACTGTTTAGGTGTTAACTTTCATGGTTGGTCTGGATGTCTCTTTGAGATGGCTGCAGTTCCATCTTTGCTAAATTTTTGTATTACTTTTGCTACAGTATTCTGACTGATAAGTAAAACTTTGCTGATCTTCTTGTAGCCTTTCTTGTGTAAATAAATAATTTTCTTTCTCAGGTCTTGTGACATTTCTTTTTCAAGTGGTGCCATTGCTTATATCATGGCATGGAAAGGGATTTTCTTGTTAAGTAATGACACTTTATGATCAACTGCTGGATACTTGTTCAATGAATAATTAGACTTAACTCTGGTTGAATTCTTGTTAATGATAATTTTGTAGCTAAACTTTAACATTGCATCTAAGACTTTGATTGGGGTGTGCTCATTTTTGCAACATAGTCTTCAATTAATTTGCTAAGAAAATTGTGGTACAAAATAACAAATCTTATTGGCAGTTAATCATTCCCATTTGTGGGAGTATGTTGTAATATGGTATCCCATAGAAAAATGTTGATTCTGACAGGAAAATAAAGGTTTTCTTACAAATCTGTTGAGTTGTACTCATTTATGCTGAGTATTGCATATATGACCTCCCAAAATCCATAACAGCACATAAAACCCAAGGAATTAATACTCTTTCATATTTGCGTAATGCAAAGGATGTCAATAAGAGGATGTTTTAAAATATAAAATGAGGATAACTTTCCTATCCCTGCAGGTCTGTGCGACCACCCTGCCAGCATCACTGCATGGCCTCCCATCCCCCACCTGCCTGATACATCAACTTACTTACTGCACCGGGCCATGCTGTGAGTTCTGTCTTCTGTCGGTTCCATGCTGTGTGCCTCATGTCTCCTGCCTGTTCTATGCATGCTTCCTGGCTGTGTGCATAGGGGGGCGGCACTAGCAATTCCTGATTGTTATTTACACTGTGTGCACCTTCCTAAGATGTCCCCGGCCAATTGCCAAGAGACATCTGATACTTAAGGCATCCCCACCCATTGAAGGATGCCTGAGCAACTTTCTCCCTCAGTTAGTGTCTTGCTACTGAACTGCCAGGTCCTGTCCTGTTTCAGCCACCCAGTGGGGCTTTGTACCCTGGCCTGTACCTGTGTGTCTTGTCTCAGCCACCCAGTGGGGCTTTGTACCCTGGTCTGAATCCTTGTCTTTGTGCCTTGTCCCTTTCCTGTCCCTGTCTGTACTCTGGTCTATATCTGTTTCTGTTGTTTCCTTGTCTGTTGCCTTTCCCACTCAGCTGTGCGTACCCTTGTATCCATTTCTTCCTGCTCTGCTCACTTCAAAATGTGGCTCAGCGCCTCTGTGCTCTGCTCGCCACAACCTGTGGTTTTATGCCTTCCTGCTCTGCTTGCCTCAAACCCACAGCTCTGCTCTGTTCTGCTCTGCTGCTCACTTTGCGGCTCCGCTCTGCCCGCCACAACCTGTGGCTCTGCGCCACTCTACTCTGCTCGCCGCAACCTGTGGTTCTGCGCCTCTCTGCTCTGCTCACTGCAATCTGTGGCTCTGCGCCTTTCTGCTCTTCGCTCATCTTCCAGCGTTTCTGTACTTGGCTTCGCCTCCAGCAGTTCTGCTCTTGGCTTTGCCTCCAGCAGTTCTGCTATTGGCTCCACCTCCAGTGGTTCTGCTCTTGGCTCCACCTCCAGCAGTTCTGGTCTTCGCTCCGCCTCCAGTGGTTCTGTTCTTTGCTCTGCCTCCTTAAGCTCTGCTCTTAGCTCCGCCTCCTTCGGTTCTGCTCTTAGCTATGCCTCCTGTAGTTCTGCTTTGCATCCGCTCCTTGCAGACCTGCTCTACTTCCGTTCTGCAACATGCGGGTCAGGTCCCTACCTGTTCCCATATACCCTCCTGTCTGTACATGTCCCTACTTGTTTCCATATACCTGCTTGTATTCCGGTCCCTACCTAGTCAGTACTGTATCTGTCCTGCCAGAGTACCAGCCTTGTCCACCTGTCCTGCCAGAGTGCCAGCCATGCCCGCCCGTGAGTGTCTCAGCTGTGCCCACTAGGGTTGAGCGACTTTTATTTTTATAGGATCGGGTCGGGTTTCACGAAACCCGACTTTCTCAAAAGTCGGGTCGAGTGAAATCGGCCGATCCTATAAAAAAGTCAAGGTCGGCCGAAACACGAAACCCAATGCAGTGCAATGGGATACTATGGTTCCCAGGGTCTGAAGGAGAGGAAACTCTCCTTCAGGCCCTGGGATCCATATTTAAGTGTAAAATAAAGAATTAAAATAAAAAATATTGATATACTCACCCTCGGACGCAGCCTGGACATCGCCGCTGGTAACCGGCATCTTCCGTTCTTAAGAATGGCGCTTGAAAGACCTTTCGATGACGTCACGGCTTGTGATTGGTTGCGGCGGCCCACGTGACCGCTCAGCGACCAATCACAAAGCCGTGACGTAATTTTCAGGTCCTAAATTCCTCATTCTAGGAATTTAGGACATGAGAATTACGTCACGGCTTTTGATTGTTCGCTGAGCGGTCACGTGGGCCACCGCGACCAATCACAAGCCGTGACGTGATCGAAAGGTCCTTCACGTGCTCATTCTTAAGAAGGAAGGCTGCCGGAAAGAAGCCGAGGGTGAGTATATTCCTATTAGGTATATACTCACCCTCGGAGGCGCCCTGCTTCTTTCCGGCAGCCTTCCTTCTTAAGAATGAGCGCGTGAAGGACCTTTCGATGACGTCACGGATAGCACTCGTATATGAAAATCAGACATCTGAATGAAAACTTAGCCAGCAACACAGCACTGGTCACTGGTGAGATTTATTCTCAACAACACCAGTTACATACAGTAAAACAACACACTAGGCAGTGACTCCTATTGTAATAAAAGCACACAAAAAAAATAACGAGAAAGAAAAGGAACAAACTTAAAGTGAACTTAAAGTACCTGCTGACACCCACCTAGCATGACTATCCACTGGGTAGGCGATAAAATACAGATCAGTAGGTATCTGACTTCTGGAAATCACACCAATAATCAGACTGGGGAACGTCTGACCGCCAATCCATTGATTCATTATGAGGCTGTTGGCAGCACTGTATGAAATGAATGGAGAGTAGGTCACACATGTGCACTGCCACTATATTCCAATGGGGATAAAAGTTCCCTGTTCTGCCGATCAGTGTGGGTCTGCTTTAGTTGATAATTTTAAAAACCATTATAATAGCAGCATGGTGGAAAAGAAAAGCATCCCATTTCAAACACGTTCTTTGTCAACGTTTTTCCACCATGCTGCTATTGTAATGGATTTTAAAGTTCTCAAATAAAGTAGAATTTTTAACCAAAATTCTCAAATAAAGTGGAATTTTTAACTAGGAGCTAGAACAAGACCCTATTTTCACTTAACTGTCTCATGACTGGTCAGATCATGGTTTTAAGCAAACTGAACTTTATTTATCTTTGAAAATCCAAGGTCTGCATCACTACAATTGCCACGGAAAGTATTTTTTAGTGATATGTCTCTATATGCCAGAACAGTATTACAAGGTTTTGGTATAAAGTGGCTGAATGGACCTTTGTATATATTTGTCCTTTGAACTGTGTCATTGAATCTATTTCTGCACTGCAACAGAGTTCAATAAGATGATTGTAGGAGAAGCCATGTATATGAATAGGAGATGTCGATAACTTTGACAAAATCTAGTTCCTTGGCTAGATCATGTTGCTAATAATGTACAATTTGTGATGCTGTGCAAAACTCACACATACTCTTTGGTATAACTCCTATTTGAATGGTGCTGATGAAATAATTTAGTGACCTGAATGACAAAAGAATTAAATTATTTATTTGCAACGGAAGATAGGACAAGTAAATATACAGTCGAAACTAGAAGTTTATGTGGCACCCCAGGTGTCCGGTTGCCACAGTGGCATTGCCTTCCTCAAGCGGGGTGATGCAATGCCTGGAAGCAAGAGGGATCCCCTTAGCAGGTAATACAGTCAGCATACAACACCTTTCCTATTCCAGACCAGAAGGGGGAGCTCTAACCCGGTTTTCAGGGGAACTTCCCTATAAGTTCTGGTCTGGAGGCGGGGTTAGTTAGTGTGTGGGAGAGAGCAGACAGTGAAGGAGGAAGAGGCAAGTCAGGAGAATCTGTGGGATAGGAGCTGCGACTGCGACTGAACCGGACACCGGAGTGTGGGGACTGCATGCCCAGCATCTGAATCCAGAGGACATGAGATTGCAGGTCTCCTGGCCACAACTGACAAGCAAAGGCACAGCAGCATACGAGAGCCCGGAGTCACCATGAGGTAGTGACACCTGGAACAGGCTTAAGCTGCTTGCCATGCGGGTAGTGTTTCACTTAGTGGACAGACTGAGAGAGGGACTTGAGGAGAACTAAAAGCACCAAGCACCCAGAGAACAGCGCAGCAGGGAGGCCTCCAACCCCACCTGGCTAGGAGGATCCTGAGTTGCTTTCAGGCTACCCGGATCTCCATCACCAGCTGTGACTTGTGCCCGGACTGCACCTGCAACCTAGGATTAAAGGTAAAGGAAACTGCAACCCTTGAGTCCTCTAGTTATTCCTGCACCCTCATTCCTGCACTCCAATGTCCACCATCCCTTATAAACTGTTCTGGTAGCCCTGGGGCCCCACTCCACCTGTGGGGAGCAGAACCATCCCAGCTGCATCACCATCATCCCCAGTGGTCCCTTTAAGCAGCGTCGGCCAGCCCTGGCCGAGTACCACAGGTGGTGTCACGAATAATCCCTTTTTCTTATATAAACTTTATTCCTTTCCATCATCCACTCCTTTTAATTGCACACCCAGGGCCATGGACCATGTCACTGCTGCTGTGACCACCCCTTTAGGAACCGTCCGACCTGGTTCCGAGTAACCCATGGCCCTAGCGGGTGTTGCATTTACATACACTATAAAAAAAGACACATATGCATGTTTTTCTCAATATCTGACATGAAATCAGAATAAACCTTTCCTGATTTAGGTCAATTAGGATTACCATAATTATTTACCCCTTTCTGACATTGGGCCTACATTTACGCCGATGTCGGACTCCCTCCCTTTGATGTGGGCTCCAGTGGTGGAATCACGATCTACCTGTAGCTATTAACCAGTTAAATGCCACTGTCAAACTCTGACAGCGGCATTTAACAAGCGCTTCCGGCAATCGCGTTGGGAATACCTATACCGGTGACCCCCATCACGTGATCGCGGGTCACCAGTGTGTTGGCATGACAATCGGAGGTCTCCTGGAGAACTCTATGGTTGTCAGTGCCGGCTTGCTGTGAACGTCACTCAATATTGCTATATTGAGACGATCTGATCATCACCACTTCCGTTACAAAATGTCCTTTAATTGAGCAAATCACTCCCCGACAATTACCCTCTTTTACCCATTTATTAACCTAAAAATAAAAATTAAAAAATCAAAGAAATCCCCTCCTGTCTGCCTTTAATCCATAATGATGAGATACCTTTACGATCCCCAACTCTGGTACATCTGGATGGTGTGGTGAGCGGAGACATCACTAAAGTGACTGCACACCATGGCAGCCGGAAAACACTGAGTTTAGCATGAGAACATGGCTACAGTGACGAGCTGTGCCATAATTAAGGTTAATGTAGGTCACAGATAGCTGCTCCCACGGTGTGCATGACATATTGCAGACCGTGCTGCCGGAAAAAAACAGACATATCTAAGTGTTGTGCACACCGACACATGGTCTATGGAAACACACTGA
This sequence comes from Ranitomeya variabilis, assembly GCF_051348905.1. Taxonomy (NCBI): domain Eukaryota; kingdom Metazoa; phylum Chordata; class Amphibia; order Anura; family Dendrobatidae; genus Ranitomeya; species Ranitomeya variabilis. The sequence goes on from NC_135237.1 coordinate 160,330,546, forward strand.
CATGTGCACAGACCCATAGATTTGTATGTGAAAATGTTTCCAGTACATGTGAAAATTGTCACCAAATGTGCTGGAGACACCGGCCCCCTGAGGAGGAGCTACAGAGCGATGAAGAGAAGATACCGAGAAAAAAAGAAATTGAGAGGAAGTCGTGGCAAAGCTCTGACATGCCGAATAGCGGGACTGACCCCTCAAATCAGGACAGTACCGGCAAACACAGGACTCTTAGAAGCTATGTCAACCTGAAACACTGATTCTAATGGGTCACTTACAGGGCTTCTTGCTGAAGCTTGGATAAAATAATGTTTTATTTAACCAATAAAACAATTTTGGATTCTCTTTAAAAAAAAAAGATCTTGTTTATCAAATAGGCTAATTTTATGGGCCTAATTCATAAACACTGGCTTTTTTTTATGTCAGACTTGATAAAACAGTGCGATGCAGTAAAATGTGCCTAATTCATTGAGAGATGTATGCCTCTCAGGGCCAGACTAGCCATCTGGCAGTTCTGGCAAATGCCAGAAGGACCTGTCTGGTCATGGGCTGCTGTGTCTTCTACATCGTTAACAGAATCGGTGTTCTCAAGACACTCATACTATTAACCCCTTTCTGACCTCGGACGGGATAGTACGTCCGAGGTCAGAAGCCCCGCTTTGATGCGGGCTCCGGCGGTGAGCCCGCATCAAAGCCGGGACATGTCAGCTGTTTTGAGCAGCTGACATGTGCCCGTAATAGGCGCGGGCAGAATCGCGATCTGCCCGCGCCTATTAACTAGTTAAATGCCACTGTCAAACGCAGACAACGGCATTTAACTACCGCTTCCAGCCGGGCGGCTGGAAATGATCGCATCGCCGACTCCGTCACATGATCGGAGGTCGGCAATGCTTCAGCATTGTAACCATAGAGGTCCTTGAGACCTCTATGGTTACTGATCCACGGTAGCTATGAGCGCCACCCTGTGGTCGGCGCTCACAGCACACCTGCATTTCTGCTACATGGCAGCGAACATTAGACCGCTGCTATGTAGCAGAGCCGATCGAGTGGTGCCAGCTTCTAGCCTCCCATGAGGCTATAGAAGCGTGGCAAAAGTAAAAAAAAATGTGAAAAAAAATAAAAAATATATAAAAGTTTAAATCACCCCCCTTTCGCCCCAATCAAAATAAATAAATACAAACAAAATCAAACCTACACATATTTGGTATCGCCGAGTTCAGAATCGCCCGATCTATCAATAAAAAAAAAAGCATTAACCCGATCGCTAAACAGCGTATCGAGAAATAAATTCGAAACGCCAGAATTACGCTTTTTTGGTCGCCGCAACATTGCATTAAAATGCAATAACGGGCGATCAAAAGAACGTATCTGCACCGAAATGTTATCATTAAAAACGCCAGCTTGGTACGCGAAAAATAAGCCCCCAACCAACCCCAGATCATGAAAAATGGAGACGCTACGAGTATCGGAAAATGGCACAATTTTTTATTATTTTTTTTAAGCAATCTTTGGAATTTTTTTTCACCACTTAGATAAAAAATAACCTAATCATGTTAGGTGTCTATGAACTCGTACTGACCTGGAGAATCATAATGGCAGGTTGTTTTAGCATTTAATGAACCTAGCAAAAAAGCCAAACAAAAAACAAGTGTGGGACTGCACTTTTTTTGCAATTTCACTGCACTTGGAATTTTTTTTTCCCATTTTCTAGTACACGACATGGTAAAACTAATGATGTCATTCAAAAGTACAACTCGTCCCGCAAAAAATAAGCCCTCACATGGCCAAATTGACGGAAAAATAAAAAAGTTATGGCTCTGGGAAGGAGGGGAGTGAAAAACGAACACGGAAAAACGGAAAATCCAAAGGTCATGAAGGGGTTAAGAGTTGTGATGGAGAACAAATTCGCTGACTCAATCACTCACCCCAGCAGGCCACCGGAAATATAGAAATATTGGTTGTGTAGAAAATCTTCCTTTCCTCCATCCAGGGTCACATTAGTAATATATTTCATCTGGTTCATGGGGACGGGGAACAACATGGGCCTGTGTGATTTCAAATGCCAGGGCTGAATTTCAGCCCCAGTCCGTAAGTGATGCCTCTTAATACATTTGGAACATCTTTTAACTACTGTACACCACGGCCACATTTTTGGTGTGTTTTATGCAATTTTAGGAGAATTAAAAGGTACATATGCGTAGCTTAATCGCAGTATACAGATTGCAGCAAAAGCTGCCCTCAGTAGGCACCCCTTGATTTCACACCTGGCAGAACCATTGGTTCTCCGCAAACCCATTGGCACTTCATAATTGCACACCTGACAGAAACATTTAAATCAATGCTGCTTTCAGTGAATGGTAAAACATTAGTGATCAGATCCACAAGATGCTGCAGTGGCTGCTATTAGAGGCAGATGCTTGCTGTAATATCAAAGCTGGCAACCACTATCTATGCAGTAGACTCAGCTCATAAGCTCGTTCTATACACCCCAAGAAAATGTTGGATATATTTATATCCTTTATTGAGAGTTGCTTAATTTCCATTATTCAAAAATTAATAACCAAAGTCAGATATGTCGACCCTTAGCTTTCTTTGAAACAATTCAACGGAAAATGCAATCATGACAGATTGCAATACAAATCATAACCACTGGGTGGCCATACTCAGACACATACAGAAGTGTGAACGTTTTGAGTTTGACACAAATTTAGACTTTCACAAATTTTGCAGTTTCAGTTTTTATAGTGGAAATCTGTATTAACATTAGATTAATATGAGGAGTGTTCAGATGAATTTCAAAAAATTCCAAAATCACTTGCCTTGAAAATTAAATGGGTGAGTCATTATTTTTCGATTGACAGCCTACTCATTCTCCTGATCTACCCAGAAGATCACTAAAATTCTGTAAGCAGGTCATTTTGAGGCAGTGCTGAAATTCACTGGAAATGTTTTTTATTATGTTAAATAGGTTGGCCACTTCTTTCTTATTAATAGCCTAACTTCAGGATAGACCATCAACATCTGATTGGTGGGGGTTGCACTGATTTGCTGGTACCGGCAGCAGCCAGAAGTTCTCATATTCTGCCGCAACACAGCAGCTTCATTTCCACACTATGATGATCAAAGCTGCGTTCTGCAGATAGGGGATGGATCTCTAGTACCCAACCACATTCACTATAAGGCTACGGTCACACTAGTAGTATTTGGTCAGTATTTTACCTCAGTATGTGTAAGCCAAAACCAGGAGTGGAACAATCTGAGGTAAAGTATAATAGAAACACGTCACCACTTCTGCATTTATCACCCACTTCTGGTTTTGGCTTACAAATACTGAGGTAAAATACTGATCAAATACTGGACATGTGAATGTGGCCTCATAGTGAGGGAGCTGCTGTGTTCTGGCAGCATCTGAGAACTTTCAGCCATTCTCCCCAGGGAACAGATATTTATAGCCAATCTTGAGGCCAGACTATCATTAAATAAGTAATGACCAACCTCTTTAACATACTCATAGAATAAAGTGAATGTCAGCCCTGCTTCAAATTGACCTGCTCACCTTACTTCAGTGATCTTCTGGGTACCTCAGGAGAAAGTGTTAATGAGGAAAAGGCCTCTCATATGGCTGTCATGTGGATTAAAATATAACAGAAGACTGGTTGCTTTAAAAGGGGCTAGTGCTTGAAATCATCATTATATTCTTCAGTTACTCACGGCTACCTCCAAGGAAACGTGCTTTACATCAAAAAGGATTTACAGGCATGTACATAGCTGATTGTAAGAACGTGCCTAAAATAAACATTTATCAGATCAAGGACTTCAAATACAGAGATTCAATTGTTGTGGTAAAGGCTTCAGTGGGGTAAAGAAAGTCCAGCAAGTGCCAGAAACATTTTCTAGAGAGGATTCCGCTACGTATAGATTCAACACCACTGCTGAGCTTGCTCAGAAATTGCAGCAGGTAGGTGTCAGTGTATCTGAATGCACAGTGAGGCAGAAGCGTTACAAAAAAGCCAAGAACATATCAAGGACAGACTGACTGACATTCTGTGGGAAGTGCAGAAATTGAACGGCAGATGACTGGGGCAAAGTTATTTGATCTATTGAAGCACCCTTCAGACTGATTGGGACAGCTGAAAGAATGACTGTATGAAGAAGAAAATGAGAGCACTCCCATGAGTCCTGTGTCATGCCAACATATAGAAAGGGTAAAGAGAGGGGCGCAATAGCGCAGTTACCAAAATAACAATTAGTTTACTGTAAGGTAAAATTCTCACCTTTACACATTGTGAGTATGCACTACACATATAGTAAGTATGATAGGAGGGCTGCAGATGGCACTGGACCCGCGAAGGATCTTCTAGAAATTCTGGATAGGATATTCAAGATGCCAACAATTCCGCGCAACTCCAAAATTAGGCAAGGGAATCACAGAGTTCAGAAGAGTTGCATACTTTATTCAGGGCTATAAAACTATGCATTTCGTGGACGTCCTGTTCACTTCCTCAGGTACATAGCCAATACTAACCACAGGGTATTACTCACATATATAGGGTGGGCTGGACATAGAAAAAATGGGCGTCAAACACACCTGGCGCCCTGAACGCTGAAATGCAATTTGTTAGCATAAAAATTATATATGACATTAAATGTAAGATTTTTCAGCAAATAAAATTGAAAAGAAAGAAATTAAAAAGTCTGCTAAGATTAAAAAACCTTTTTTCGTAATATTCTCTTGTCTTAATTGCAGACCAGGATTAGAACCTACCATCCTTGGAAACATCATGGAAGTAAAAAGACCTCGTGACACAGACTTCTAAGCTATTCTGTTGATTGACCCATGAAGTTTTAAAAAATTTGAATACCTAAAAAAAATTGATATTAGTAGTATAAAAATCAATTCAAATGTATAAAATTCATTTATATAAAATGTATACAAAAAATAAAAATTTAAATTGTGGTTTTATTTATTATTAAAAAGAAAATGTGATTAAATTATTGAATAAATTAATTATGATAAAAGGATGAGTGAATGACGGGTACCTCTACATAATCTTTAATAATAAAATATTGTGATAAAAATATATATATTTGAATAAACATACACATTATAAATCAATTTTAGTGAAGACCTTATGTTATGTGAATTTTTTTTCTTCCAAACATTTTCTGTGTTTTGCTCTATTTATTATAAAAACATTATAGAACACTATAGAAATGCCAACAGTTAAGCATCCTAATACCATTCATGTGTGTGAGTGCTTTTCATACATTGGAGTAGGCTCACTTACAATTCTACCATGTGTAAAGAATGGTATCTCCTGTAAACATTCTCCAAAAGTGACTTCTACCAATGATCCAGGAGCCATTTTGTGATAAACAAGGCATTTTTCAGCTTGTTATTATAAGGTAAAAGTGATAACTACGTGGCTCGTTGAACAAAATATTGAAATATTGGTTGCCTGGACAGAAAATCTATTGATGGACAAAAAAACACAGAATTTGTGATACAATTTAAGTATTTTTTTGGCAAGAACTGGTGGCCATCAGTCAGTATTTGGAACGTAAACTGATATCCAGTATGCCAAAGGTGAATTGCAGAAGTCTTCAAAAATAATGGTCAATACAGTAAATACTGAGAATTCATAAACTTGATTAATTTTTCAATAAAAGTTTAAAAAACGTATGAAATTCTTATAATTGTACTAAAAGATTTAAAACCACTGTAGTAGAAAACTTTGTGAAAACCAAAATTTGTGTCTCAAAACTTTTGACCATGACTGTATGGCTGCGTCACACTAGCAGTATTTGGTCAGTATTTTACCTCAGTATTTGTGAGCCAAAACCAGGAGTGGAACAATCTGAGGTAAAGTATAACATAAACATATGCATCACTTCTGCATTTATCACCCACTCCTGGTTTTGGCTTACAAATACTGATGTAAAATACTGACCAAATACTACTAGTGTGACGGCAGCCTATAGCATACTGTTTTCACAAAGAACCACAAAATATTGGTCAGTAATCTCAAGATACACATCCGCGCTGCTGTAGAAATGAATGTCCAGCAGTATAGCACCTCCTGAGGAAGAAGTCCTAGTGACTTTGAAATGCGTTGAGAATAAACCATCATCTTTATCTCCAATTCGCCTGGACATTCATTTCTATGCTAGCGCAGATGATATCCATAAAACCCGTAATTTGAATACCCTGAATCGGTCACTAGTTTGACCAGTGGATCTGCGGTAGCTGGTAGACTCTGAGGAGTTTTTTCATGCTATATTTATTGGAAACATCAGGTGAGTGCAATCTTATTTTATATCTTTAAATCTCCATCGCATAAGAGCCTATTGCTCTTTTCTTTCCTGCAGTGTCTTTGATTAAGATACACATCTCTGGATACATTGAGCCAGGAAAAAAATGAAAGGATACATAAGAGTTTACATTACACAGAAATTAAGCACTTTCATGAAGGATGTACCCAATTTTTACCATAACTTTTAGATTGGGGATCAATGTTAAATTATGTTAGTAAGGTATGGCTGTAGATATAATTGAAAACACAGAAGAAGAAGAAGAAGAAGAAAAAGAAGAAAGAAACTTTTTACACTAGTGACATACTGGTCTTTTGTATTCAAGTATTCAACTGAGTGTAAATATTGAAATTCCCACAAATAATACCAAGTAGAAAAATGCCAACATACCAAACTGAGGTAGACACAGGATGAAGCAATATGTTGCATCTTTAATCTGCAATTACGTCTGCTGAAGTCCTCTACCACAGCAATTTAGGAAATGCAACACACTGTGAACTGATTATCTTTTTCTTGCTTCCAGAAGTTGATCTATAGTAGGTATGAAAAACTACCCAGGTTTTGCACAAGACCTTTGAGGCAAGTGGAAGAAATTCTTTAGCTGTAAGAGGGATGTAAATGGGATTTAGAGGCAATTGAAGAAGAATCCTTTGGGGAAGGCTGTTGTTTCTCTTTGTGGTGAGTAATGAATACACTGAAATAAAGCTGAAAAATCTCAATGACCTTCCACAACAGAAGGTCCTCTTCAAGAGTTCTTGGGTGCCCTGCTTTTAGGTAGAGTTTTTATTGTTTGTGCGTGTGTGAAAATATTTTTAAAAATGAATGCAAAATGTTACATGCTGGTACTCCCTATTTTCAATTATAATTGTGGAACCTCTCTTTTAAACACTTTCCAACAAGAAATTTTCATTATATTTTCACAAGCAGCTACTAGACATAAACAAAAAAGTAAGTTCATGCCACGCAATATATATGTATACATACAGTGGGTACGGAAAGTATTCAGTCCCCTTTAAATCTTTCACTCTTTGTTTCATTGCAGCCATTTTGAAAATTCCAAAAAGTTCATTTTTTTCTCATTAATGTACACTCTGCATTCCATTTTGACTGAAAAAAAACAGAAATGTAGAAATGTTTGCAAATTTATTAAAAAAGAAAAACTGAAAGATCACATGGTCATAAGTATTCAGACCCTTTGTTCAGTATTGAGTAGAAGCACCTTTTGAGCTAGTACAGCCATGAGTCTTCTTGGGAATGATGCAACAAGTTTTTCACACCTGGATTGGGGGATCCTCTGCCTTTCTTCCTTGCATATCCTCTCCATTTCTGTCAGGTTGGATGATGAACGTTGGTGGACAGCCATTTTTAGGTCTCTCCAGAGATGCTCAATTGGGTTTATGCCAGGGCTCTGGCTTGGCCAGTCAAGAATGATCACAGAGTTGCTCTGAAGCCACTCCTTTGATATTTTAGCTGTGTGCTTAGGGTCATTGTCTTGTTGGAAGGTGAACCTTCAGCCAAGTTTGAGGTCCAGAGCACTCTGGAAAAGGTTTTCATCCAGGATATCTCTGTACTTGGCCACATTCATGTTTCCTTCAAAGACAACCAGTCATCCTGTCCCTGCAGCTGAAAAACACCCCCATAGCGTGATGCTGCCACCACTATGTTTGACTGCTGGGATTGTATTGGGCAGGTGATGAGCAGTGTCTGGATCTTATTTTTCATAGTCTGAGAGTCTTTCATGTGTTTTTTAGCAAACACTGTGACGTCTTTCATATGTCTTGCACTCAGGAGAGGCTTCCGTCGGGCCACTCTGCCAAAAAGGCCCGACCGGTGGAGGGCCCTAGTGATAGTTGACTTTGTGGGACTTTCTCCCATTTTCCTATTGCATCTCTGGAGCTGAGCCACAGTGATCTTCGTGCTCTTATTTACCTCTCTCTCACCAAGGCTCTTCTCCCACGATTGCTCAGTTTGGCTGGACGGCCAGGTCTAGAAAGACTTCTGGTAGTCCCAAACTTCTTCCATTTAAGGATTATGGAGGCCACTGTGCTCTTAGGAACCTTGAGTACTGCAGAAATTCTTTTGTAACCTTGGCCATATCTGTGCCTTGCCACATTTCTGTCTCTGAGCTCCTTTGCCACTTCGTTGGACCTCATGATTCTCATTTGGTCTGACATGCACTGTGAGCTGTGAGGTCTTATATAGATAGGTGTGTGCCTTTCAAAATCAAGTGTTATCAGTTTAATTAAACACAGCTGGACTCCAATGAAGGAGTAGAACTATCCAGGTGTCTGCCCATCTCTACATAACAGCAAAGAAAGCAATAGAATAAGGGACGGCACCAAATATAAATAGAGAGGATGGTACGTAATAAAGGACATAATAAGTGGGTACACTATATACTAAGGGTACTGTCACACAGTGCAATTTTGATCGCTACGACGGTACGATTCGTGACGTTCTAGCGATATCGTTACGATATCGCAGTGTCTGACACGCAGCAGCGATCAGGGACCCTGCTGAGAATCGTACGTCGTAGCAGATCGTTTGGAACTTTCTTTCGTCGCTTGATCACCCGCTGACATCGCTGGATCGTTGTGTGTGACAGCGATCCAGCGATGTGTTCGCTTGTAACCAGGGTAAACATCGGGTAACTAAGCGCAGGGCCGCGCTTAGTAACCCGATGTTTACCCTGGTTACCAGCGTAAATGTAAAAAAAACAAACAGTACATACTCACATTCCGGTGTCTGTCCTCCGGCATCTCAGCTTCTCTGCACTGTGAGCGCCGGCCAGCCGGAAAGCGAGCACAGCGGTGACGTCTGACATCAACGCTCTGCTTTCCGGCCGCTGTGCTTACACAGTGCAGAGAAGCTGAGACGCCGGGGGACAGACACCGGAATGTAAGTATGTACTGTTTGTTTTTTTTACGTTTACGCTGGTAACCAGGGTAAACATTGGGTTACTAAGCGCGGCCCTGCGCTTAGTAACCCGATGTTTACCCTGGTTACCCGGGGACTTCGGCATCGCTCCAGCGCCGTGATTGCAACGTGTGACCGCAGTCTACGACGCTGGAGCGATAATCATACGACGCTGCGACGTCACGGATGGTGCCGTCGTAGCGATCAAAATGGCACTGTGTGACAGTACCCTAAGGAACTGTGCTATACATATTAAGTGAGTACACTATAAACTAAGGGACTGTGCTATACATAATAAGTGAGTACACAATATACTAAGAGACTGTGCAATACATAATAAGGCTACATTCCTGTTTCAGTGTGCTGCCCGCTTTTACAGACACGTTGAGCATGTCCTATTCTGATCCTCAAAATTGGATCAGAACAGAACATTCTCTGACCCTCGCAGTTCTCATTCTGAGATCCGTGATTTTCATGTACATGTGAATGGACCTATAAAACTTTATGAGTCTGTGAGACATCCGATAAAAAAACCTGGAAGCACATGGACATTTCACACAAATGTGAGAATGTAGAATAAGGGATTTTACAAAAATACATTATCACTCCACGTCACACAGTGCAGATACTGGATAATATCTACATCCCAGGCACTTACCGCTGACATCTCATCTGTTTAGTTTTCTCCAATTTCTTCTTCTTCTGATCAGACCTTCTTGTTGACATCTCCCATCCATGACTCGTCTTGTCTCGATGATCTTCACAGCCCTGAAAATAACAAGGTCACATACATTGTATACAGTGGGTACGGAAAGTATTCAGACCCCTTTAAATTTTTCACTCTTTTGTTTCATTGCAGCCATTTGGTAAATTCAAAAAAGTTCATTTTTTCTCATTAATGTACACTCTGCATCCCATCTTTACTTAAAAAAAAACAGAACTATAGAAATTTTTACAAATTTATTAAAAAAGTAAAACTGAAATATCACATGGTCATAAGTATTCAGACCCTTTGTTCAGACACTCATATTTAAGTCACATGCTGTCCATTTCCTTGTGATCCTCCTTGAGATAGTTCAACTCCTTTATTAGAGTCCAGCTGTGTTTAATTAAACTGATAGGACTTGATTTGGAAAGGCACACACTTGTCTGTATAAGACCTCACAGCTCACAGTGCATGTCAGACCAAATCAGAATCATGAGGTCAAAGGAACTGGCCAAGGAGGTCAGAGACAGAATTGTTGCAAGCCACAGATCTGGCCAAGGTTACAACAGAATTTCTGCAGTACTAAAGGTTCCTAAGAGCACAGTGGCCTCCACAATCTTTAGATGGAAGACGTTTGGGACCACCAGAAGTCTTCCTTGACCTGGCCGTCCAGCGAAACTGAGTAATCGTGGGAGAAGAGCCTTGGTGAGAGAGGTAAAGAAGAACCCCAAGATCACTGTGGCTGAGCTCCAGAGATGCAGTAGGGAGATGGGAGAAAGTTTCACAAAGTCAATTATCACTGCAGCCCCTCACCTGTCAGGCCTTTATATAGCCACTCACACATACATGTATACGTATATTACATAGTCTCCTTTATTATGTATATTGCCATCCCTTACATATTGGATTTTATAGAGCCCTATTTTATTTATTACATAGCATGAGCATGAGAAAGCTTCTTTTCTAAAGGAGGAGCTGATGGACTGGTAGTCTGGTCACCGACTCCTCCATCAGTAGTCATTTTATATCTAACAAGAGAGGGGACTATGTAATAAAAGAGGGTGCTGTGAATAACAAAAATAACAAGAATACACTATGTAAGAGACAGTACTGTACATAACAGCAGAGGAAGCTATATAATAAGGGAGGGCATCATATATAACTAGAGAGGATGGTACGTAATAAGGGACAGTGTTATACATAACAAAAGAGGAAACTATGTAACTAAGGATGGTGTTATACATAATAAGTGAGTACATTGCACACTATGGGACTGTGCTATACACAAGTGAGTACACTATATACTATGGGACTGTGCTATGCATAATAAGTGGGTACACTTTATACTAAGGGACTGTGTTAGACATAATAATCGATAATAACGTCTTCCTCCACCTCTCCTGTTCCTAAATCCATTATAAATCGCCCTTCCTACATCCCAATCCCCCACACCCCTCATTGTCCTCCTCCCACGAATTCCATTATTGCCCTCTCCCCCACCCCTATGATTGCCCTCTTCATCACCTCCATGATTGCTTTCTCCCCACCACCCCATTATTGCCCATTCTACCACCTCCATCATTGTCTCTTCCCCATCACCCTCATCATTGTCCTTTCCACTGCCACCATCATTGCCTTCTCCCCCACCACCTCATCATTACCCATTCCACCACCTCCATAATTTCCACCTCCCTCAACACCTCCATCATTGTCCTTTCCACCGCCATCATCATTATCTTCTGCCCCACCACCCCCATCATTACCCATTCCACGACCTCCATCATTTGCTCCTCCCCACCACCCCCATCATTACCCATTCCACCACTTCCATCATTGCCTCCTCCCCACCACCCCATCAGTCCTTTCCACTGCCATCATCTTTGTCTTCTCTTCCATCATTACCCATTCCATGACCTCCATCATTTCCTCCTCCCCCAACATCCCCATCATTGAACTTTCCACCATCACCATCGTCTTATCCCCCACCACCCCATCATTGCCCATAACACCACCTCCATCATTTCCTCCTCCCCACCACTCCTGTTATGATCCGGTGACTTTGGAGCCGCATGAACTTTCTCTGGAGTAGGTGGAAACTGTACTGACCGCAAAACCTGAACTAACACCGCAACTAGAAGTATCCGTGGGGTGTGCCTAACAAACCCTAGACACCTCGACACAGCCGGAGGACTAAATACCCCTATAGATGGAAATAGGAATACTACCTTGCCTCAGAGCAGAACCCCAAAGGATAGGCAGCCCCCCACGAATATTGACTGTGAGTAGGAGAGGAAAGACACACGCAGGTAGAAAACAGGATTCAGCAAAAGAGGCCACTCTAGCTAAATAGGGAAAGATAGGACAGAATACTAAGCGGTCAGTATTAAAACCCTTCCAAAAATATCCACAGCAGATAATACAAAAAGTTCCACAATCTAACTAAAGACATGGAATGTATATCTGCCACTCCAGAGAATCCAACAAGACTGAGAAAATACTGACACAATATAAGCTGGACAAAAAAAACACTGAATAGCACAGAATTATTAAGCACACAGCATGTGTGCCACAGAAACAAACCAGACACTTATCTTTGCTGATTTGGCAGAAGGCAGAAGGAACCAAACCAGGACCAAAACCTCCCAACAACCATGGACAACTGGCAAGGACTAATGAATCCTGCACGCCTAAATACCCCAGTCAGAACTGCAATCAGCAGATACACCTGACCAGGACTGCAACTCAGGGACAACTGCATTACCACCTACAACCACCGGAGGGAGCCCAAAAGCAGAATTCACAACAAACTCCCATTATTGCCCTTTCCACCACCCCATCGTTGCTTTCTCCCCCACCACCCCTATCATTGCCCTCTCCGTCAACCCAATCTTTGCCTTCTGCCCCATCACCCCCATCATTGCCCTGTGAACCCAATCATTACCTTCTGCCCTATAACACCCATCATTGCCCACTCTGTCAACCCAATCATTGCCTTCTGCCCCATCATTGCCCTCTCTGTCAACCAAATCATTGCCTTCTGCCCCATCACCCCATCATTGCTCTCTCTGTCAACCCAATCATTGCCTTCTGCACCATCACCCCCATCATTGCCCTCTCCTCCACCTACACACACACAGACACAAACAGAACCATTCACTCCTCTGCATACACATACACACACACAGCACCATTCACCTCTCTGCTGTGAGATAGCGCTTACTGCATGTGTTGGGGGACACTCACTTGGCAACAGGATAAACCTAGACAGGCACATTTTTTCACATCAAAACAGTCTATTTGGTTTATTTACACGTCATAAACCACTTGAGGCCATGTTATATATCACAGGCTTAACACATACTCCACAGCACTTCAGAGAGAAAGGCTTTAACTTGCAGACACTAAACATGCTGGACCTTACTTCGTCCACTTGCAATGGGTGACCGCATGCTGCACAGTTCATTAGTTCATGAAACACAATAAGCACCAACAGTCTGTGGAGGTACCTTATGGGAGCTTCTGCTACACACGCTGACTCCTTGTCAGTCCTCTCTCTCCCAGGGAAGCTGCCGAACTCGGATCACCGTACCAGACAATGCCTTGCTCACCAGGCCACCTGACAGTCCAGATCCTCAGATGGGCTGTAGCTCCCCAATGCAGTGCCGTTGCAGACTCTGCATACATGCCTTTCCATATGCTCTGCAGGAAGTCCTACTCCCAGGATCTTCCAACACAGGCCTCTCAGTGCACTATTCAGGGATCCGATCCTACTCCCAGGATCTCCCAACACACAAGTCTTCAGGTCCACGGTCTCTCAGTGCGCTATTCAGGGATCCGATCCACACACAGGACCTCCCAACACACAAGCCGTGCTGGACCTACACACTCTCCATCACAGAGACATGTGACCACACCATGGTCACATTATGTACCTATAACCACTCCCATAGGTGGAAGGTGTGTGTGGTTAGCCTGTCCCGCCCAGCTCTCTGACTAACCCTGCAAGCCTCCCTTTACAACTGTACAAATACTTGTGGGACTACAGGTCCCAGAACAACAACATTACTTCAGGCTTGCAGCACAGACTGCCTCTGCGACACATACCGGCCATTTACAATCCTGCCAATCACTGTTTCACCAACATAATCACAGATATGCCTCTATGCGCATCCTAAGGAGCACATACAGCGCCCCCTAGCTGCAGCATGGATTCTGCATCACACTGCATACAGACACACACAGCACCATTCACCTCTCTGCATACACACATACACCCATACACCTCACCTCTGCGCACGGTATCTTGAATCTGCACCATCGCATCTTGTCTCGCACAGCCGCTGCGCTGAATGATGATGTAATTCAGCCGCTGCTGTGTGAGACAGGAAGCGCAGGCAGGAAGCACTGCAGGACGGATCCATTCCCCGCAGCTCCACTCCACTGCCATTTTCTCTTGCAGGCAGCGGAGCTGCCCGCCGCACAAGAGGGAAATCTGGCCAGGGGCCCCCTGGAGCCTTGGGGCTGGAAACTGGCCAGATTGCCCTCATTATTAGCCACCCTGCACAGGCCCCCCCAGAGCCTCCAGGCCCCAGTACAGCCACACCAGTTGAAGCAGCAGTATGTCTGCCCATGCTCTGTAACCATTCATGACTGGAACAGCCAGAGCCCTGACCTAAACCCAATTGAGCATCTCTGGAGAGTCCTGAAAATGGCTGTCCACCAACATTCACATCCAACCTGACAGAACTGGAGAGGATCAGCAAGGAAGAATGGCAGAGGACCCCCAAATCCAGGTGTGAAAAACTTGTTGCATCATTCCTAAGAAGACTCATGGCTCTACTAGCTCAAAGGGTGCTTCTACTCAATACTGAGCAAAGGGTCTGAATACTTATGACCATGTGATATTTCAGTTTTTCTTTTTTAATACATTTGCAAAAATTTCTACATTTCTGTTCTTTTCTGTCAAGATGGGGTGCAGAGTGTACATTAATGTGAAAAAAATAAACCTTTTTGAATTTACCAAATGGCTCCAATGAAACAAAGAGTGAAAAATGTAATGGGGTCTAAATACTTTACATACCCACTGTATGTGTGTGGCTGTATATATATATATATATATATATATATATATATATATATACATATATATCTTTGTCCCCATAAAAGGAGTAGGACCAGACACATTTCTTCCTCAGGGGCTCCAAGCGGTGTCTACCCCTGAGTATGGTAGTAAGGTGTATGGTTGATGAATTGTATTAATAAATCAAGTATTAAAAAAGTACATATTTCCATTATGTAAAAAGATTTTATTTAAAAATTATCCCTTGGTGCTTTAATAAAATATGGGAGAAGATAAGCTGGTTAGATTTGTGACTCATAAAGCAGTATGGGCAGCATGGTGGCTCAGTGGATAGCACTGCAGCGCTGGGGTCCTGGGTTCTAGTACCACCTTGGACAACATCTGCAAGGAGTTTGCGTGTGTTTCCTCTGGGTACTCCGGTTTCCTCCCCCATTCCAAAGACATACTGATAGGGAATTTAGATTGTGAGCCCCATCGGGGACAGTGATGATAATGTGTGCAAAACCGTAAAGCTCTGCGGAATATGTTAGCGCTATATAAAAATAAATATTATTATTACTTGCAACAGTCCGTTGTATTCAGGTGGTGTGTACGGGTTTAATATTGGACTACTACAACTAAAAAGTGTGGAACAAAAATTAAAACTTTTAAAAACACACACAATTTTTGAGGTAGATAATTGATTTTAGCTACTTAGGATCCTGGTGATTTGTGATTTCTAATACAAAAAAGATGTCTCCCTGCCTATGACACTCAAGTCTACGTTTCAGGATTCTTGTTTGATAGCAAAATAGGACACATTGTATTATACTACCCTCCTGGTTGCAGTGTATGAAGATGAAAAAAATGCTGTCAATAAGATGCTGTGCTGTTACTGCAGTATATTATAAATCAGGGGTGGGCAATCAATTTTCCCGAGGAGCCACAATAGAGACTGACTGTTGTGGAGGGCGAAACCAATTGGCTGAACTTAATTCTGCTCATTATTAATATTAACTGATTCATTATAATTATTTAATATCAATATCAAATGTATCACTTAATATTAAGCAAAATTAAGTATGCTGATATCCCCTATAAACTGTTTGAGCCAGAAGTGTAGCTAGGGGCTAGGGGCCACTAACCAGGTAATCCTGACTACAGCTACGGTGTCGCCCCTTAATCGTGAGTATAGGGGAAAAATCACCAAATGACCGCGCTGAGATTGAAAATAAATCTACTGTAGATACAAAAACGAACACTGATATTATTATGTGGTGACCATATAGTGGTAGACACCAGTCCTGCAGAGATCACAGTACAGTTTTAGATGGTGACTTACAAGTGACGTTCTTTCTTATAGAGTTGTTCACTTTTCCATCTGGCCCAGACCAACAAGACAACTTTTCCAGCCACGACTTGTCTGCAGAGATTACAACGACACATCTGACTTCTCACATTTCCACCACCGTCCATATCTTTCCCAACCTGCACAAGCTACTCATTCCGCTGATACCGCAATACTGAGCCACTGCTGACGTATGTGTCCTAAAGTACCTGCTGTGTAGTACAATCAGGGCTGCCACTAGCAATTTCGGGGCCCCATACTTGCAAAATTTTCGGGGCCCGCTTGAGACTCCGCCCAGGCTCCACCCCAGCCCCGCCTCCATGCTCCACCCCTCAAACTGTCCACAGTCCCACCGCTCTCTCTTGGAAAATCTCCACTTCTCACCTATCACACATCGACAGTTCCCATCACCAGATCACACATATAGCCGGCAGCTTTTGTTTTGGCCAAAAGATTTTTTAAGCCACTAAAATGACAAGGTAGACACTTTTGGCCAGGCCCTACTCTACTGTAATCTATTAAATATTTGTTAAAATATGCAATACAATATAGGTATATTTTTATTTATTTTTTCAATTTTTAAAATGACCTATAATACCACATACAAGGAACAAATACCACAGCACCATGACCAGATGACATATTACCACCACAGTGATTGAATAATATCAAATACAAGGAACAAATACAACATCATGACCAGACCACATATTACCACCACATAGTGACTGAATACTACAATACTGATCAATAATAAAAAAAAAACCCACAATACTATCACCATCAGTGCCATTATACACAGGAGATCTGTACTTAGTATGCAGTGTCTGTGTACAGGTAATACAGCGATCACCAGTGACATTATACACAGGAGCTCTGTATATAGTGTATAGGTAATACAGTGATCACTGGTGACATTATACACAGGACCTCTGTATATAGTATACAGTGTATAGTGTCAGTGTATAGGTAACACACTGACTCACCAGTGACGTCTCTAGGTGAAGTCCTTCATCTTTCATCCAGCACAGATCGCCATCACTTCTTCCAGCCAGGGCTCCTCTCTGCAGGAAATAACACCGTTATCTCGAGTTCCACTTGCAGAACACATTACTTAATTTTCCCAAATTCTACATTACACCACATGAAGAAAAAGAGGTGACATAGTGTCACTCTACACAGTAACAGGACCGCCCCCCATTTAAAACAGTACACTCAAAAAATAAAATAAATACATCACTGCAGTAATAATATCCCTTAATTAGCCCCTATGATAATAATATTTGCCATCCTAGCCCCCGTGTGTCTCATTCCTGGCATCAGCCATATGTTCTCCCATCCTGCCCTAATGAGTATCCATTCTGCCCCATATGATCTCTCCATCCTGCCCCATCTGTCTCCATCGTATCCATCCTGCCCCATGATCCTGCACGATCTGTCTCCAACCCTGCCCCATCTGTCTCCAATCCTGCCTCCAGTGTCTCCAATGATGCCCGTATCACCATTCTGCCCCATCTCCAATCATGCCCCCATGTCTGCAATCATGCCCCCTGTGTCTCCATTCTGCTCCATCTGTTTCCAATCCAGCCCCATCTATCTCCAGTCATGCCCCAGTGTCTCCAGTCATGCCGCCATGTCTGTCATCCTGCCCCCTGTGTCTCCAATCATGCCCCGTTTCTCCATTCTGCCCCGTGTCCAGCATTCTGCACCAGTGTCCAGTATTCTGCCCCTGTGACCAGCAATCTGCCCATGTCCAGCTTTCTGCCCCTGTGTCCAGCTTTCTGCCACTGTGTCCAGCTTTCTGCCGCAGTGTCCAGCATTCTGCCCGTGTCCAGCATTCTGCCCGTGTCCAGCATTCTGCCCGTGTCCAGCTTTCTGCCCTTGTGTCCAGCTTTCTGCCCCGTGTCCAGCTTTCTGCCCCTGTGTCCAGCATTCTGCCCCTGTGTCCAGCTTTCTGCCCCTGTGTCCAGCTTTCTGCCCCTGTGTCCAGCATTCTGCCCCTGTGTCCAGCGTTCTGCCCGTGTCCAGCGTTCTGCCCCTGTGTCCAGCTTTCTGCCCCTATGTCCAGCGTTCTGCCCCTGTGTCCAGCATTCTGCCCCTGTGTCCAGCTTTCTGCCCCTGTGTCCAGCATTCTGCCCTGGGCCCTCCGGATCGCCGCTCTCAATAAAAAAAATAAAAATAAAAAGTTCTGCTTACCTGGCCGCGCTCCTGCTCTCTCCATGCAGCTGAAGCGTGCACTCGCTGGCGACTGACAATGACGTCAGATGCCGGCGACATGTACGCTGCAACGACGTCAGCTGCCAGCCTCAGATTGGCTGGCGGCTGTTAACTATTGACGTGCGGGCGCGGGCCCGCACGTCAATAGCGTTAAACAGCTGCAGCACCGCTAAGGGCCCGGTTTAGCCTGCAGCTGCCGGTAGGGGCCCGGTGAGCAGATGAGACGGGGCCGATGTGGGCCCCCTCTGCCCACCGGGCCCCATACGCCAGTCACGGCTGAAATGCCCTGATGGCGGCCCTGAGTACAATAACGTCTCCTCTTACCGCCCCACATAATACTGCCACCACAGTGCCCCTTACATAGTAATAATTAATCCTTTATGCTCTCTAGATGGTAAAATTCGCCCTGCAAAATATTAATGGCCTGTGCTAGTGCCCCCCACATTTTGTCCCTAAATTGTAATAATACTCCATATGCAACTTTGATGGTCACAATACTCCGAGTGCTCCTATAACAATAATGCTTAAGTTCCCACTTAATATTTAATAATGTCCCCTAAGTTCTCCCCATGTACAGCTTCCCTATACACAATATAATGTCCCCACAGCTTCCCTATACACAGTACGATGATCCCACTGCTCCCCTATACACTGTATGACGTCCCCACTGCTCCCCTATACACAGTATGATGAGCCCACAGCTACCCTCTAAACAGAATGATGATCCCACTGCTCCCCTATACACAGTATGATGAGCCCACAGCCCCCAAAACACAGTTTTATGCCGACAGATCTCTACTATAGAAAGTATAATGCCCTCCAGAGCTCCCCTATATACAGTATAATGGGCCAACAGCTCCCCTATGCACAATATAATGCCTTCACATCTCCCCCTTTACATAGTATGGTGCGCCCACAGCCTCCTTAAATACAGTATGATATCCCCCACAGTTCCCCTGTACACAATATAATGGGCCAACTGCTCCCTTATGCACAGTATAAATCCCCCACAGCTCCCCTATACACAGTATGCAGGGGCCACAGGTCCCTTATGCACAGTATGATGGGCCCACAGCTCCTGTATATACAGTATGATGTCCCCCACAGTTCCCCTGCACACAGTATAATGGGCTAACCGCTCCCTTATACACAGTATAATGCCCCCACAGCTCCCCTATACACAGTATGGTAGGCCCACAGCTCCCTTATACACAGTATGATGGGCCCACAGCTCCTGATCATGCAGTATGATGTCCCCTAGAGTTTCCCTATACATAGAATGATGTCCCCACAGCTCCCCCCAAAACACAGTGTAATAGTTATTAGTGTTCTGACACTGTGCGGCGCCCGCACTGAGAGTCCCACTGCCAGGAGGAAATTAACTTTATTCCTCCCGGCAGCCTCGCTTTTCCAGTCATAAGGGCGGCGCCAGCACGGTTTCAGTCACCGCTCTATGTATAGAGAGTGTCAGCTGTAACTGCGACCTTTACCCTGACTGACAGCCGGCTCAGCACCCTCTACTACACGGTAGCTTTGCTAGTGGTGCCCCTATAAACAATAATACTTCTTAAGTGCCCGCTCAACATTTAATAATGTCCCCCCATGTACAGTAATAATGGCCCCTGTGTCGCTGATGTCAGCAGGCGGTCAAGTGATGAATCTTTTGGCTTCTCTCAATTCTCTTCAATTGAGAGAATCCAAACCTTTCTGGTCGACACAAGCACATAACAAACATATGGTTGCATGACCACCTGATAACGCCGGTTGTATTGGGGGCTCATGACAGCAGGCGCTCCATGTCATGATTTGGCAGTCTGCTTATTATTAAAATATTAAAGCACCACTCTAGCAGGGTTTATAGTTTCACTACTGGAGTGGTGCTTTAAGCGCAAGTCCCCTGGTCATATATTAATCCTCCGGCATATTTACCATTTTTTAGCACAGCTCCAGTCCGGTGGCTCAATCTTGTGAGCGAAGCTTCTGACTGGCCAGAAGTTAGAAGCTACGTCACAAGTGCTCAATGCAAGTCTATGAGAGCCAGAAAGAGGCCAGAAAAAGGCCAGAACTAGGCGAGAGCGAGGCCATAAAAAGGCTCTCATAGACTTACATTGATTAGTGGCCTCCGTGCCGCTCCATGAAACACTGGAGGAGCAAACAGGTCACAAACTGCAGGAGATGGAGCAGAATGGCAGTGAAGACAGATGAAAACGCCAGAAGGTGAGTATCAGACAGTCGGTAGAGGTCTTGAATTTTAAGTGCCACTCCAGCGGTGAAATTAAAATAAATGCTGAAGTGGTGCTTTAAATGTGAGGCAGCTCATGGTTGCTATATGGGGGATTTTCATAAAAGACCCAGCTGGTAAGTATAAAAAGCCCCCGACCTCCCCATCCTCAGCCTCCACAGACAGCAACTATTACATGTGAAGGAATGCATATAATCTCCTAACAAAACAGTATAATAATCAGCCCCCCCGTGGCCTGTCGCCCCCCATCACCTCAGCCCCCACAGTACCCCATCCTCTCACATTCACCCCCCAGTTCCCTGTCCCCCCACCCCAGCCCCCACAATACCACCATGCTCTTATATTCACCCCTCAGTGACCATGATGTGCCTTTATTTAAGCATTCTAATAAATTCCATTCCCACTAAGGGTATGTGTCCACATTCAGGATTGCATCAGGATTTGGTCAGGATTTTTCATCAGTATTTGTAAGCCAAAACCAGGAGTGGGTGATAAATGCAGAAGTGGTGCATATGTTTCTGTTATACTTTTCCTCTAATTGTTCCACTCCTGGTTTTGGCTTACAAAAACTGATGAAAAATCCTGATGCAATCCTGAACGTGGACACATACCCTAAGTCTGCTTTCAAACTAGCGTCGGTACGGGGCCGTCGCGCTGCGTCGACCCGACGTACCGATGCATACTGTGAAAAAAATGCCCGACGTGGGTAGCGGAAGCAGTCTTAGGACGCTTACGCTGCCCCATTGCAAGGTCCGGGGAGGAGGGGGCGGAGTTTCGGCCACGAATGCGCGGTCGAAAATGTCGGTCTCGACGCACAAAAAAACGTTATATGTAACTTTTTTTGTGGCGGCGGTCCGCCAAAACATGACACAACCGTCGCACGAAGGTTGCGACGTGTGGCACTGCGTCACAATGCGTCGCTAATAAAAGTCTATGGGGAAAAAACGCATCCTGCAGACAACTTTGCATTTGCGTTTTTTCCAGATTACGGTCCGCCAAAACACTACGGATCCGTCGCACGATGGATGCGACATGTGGCAATCCGTCGCTAATACAAGTCTATGGGAAAAAAACGGATCCTGCGGGCACATTTGCAGGATCCGTTTTTTTCCCAAAACGACGCATTGCAACGGATCTGAAAAGACGGTAGTGTGAAAGAGGCCTAACCAATGAAGTTTGCAGGCAGTGAGGACCAGGAAGTATCTGAGTGAAATGCTATGTGGGCACTAGGGACCCAACAAGTCAGCCCTGAGCCAATCCGAGCTAGCATGGAGTGAAAAACACTGCAGGCTGGCAGAAGCTCCTCAGGTGACAGGTCAGGAAGCCTGCTGCTTACAGTGCAGGAGGGAGACTCTGCAACTAACTGGCCACTGTGCTACCAGTGTGCAGAATCTCTGTCAGGCAGGGGAGCAGGCAATTGGCTGCGCTCCTCCTGTGCTGTGTTCTGCCTCATCAATGAAGTGGCAGTTACTCCCAGAGGGCCCCTTCATGCCCCCCCAGTAGCTACGTTACTGATTTGAGCCCACACACAGCCCCATCTATTTATCATATGAGTCCCCACACAGCCCCCTAAATACAGCATGATCCACACATAGCCTCTCTATATACAGCATGAGCCCCACATAGCCTCCATATATACACCATGAGCCCAACATAGCCTCCTATATACAGCATGAGCCCCACATATATTT
This sequence comes from Ranitomeya variabilis, assembly GCF_051348905.1. Lineage (NCBI taxonomy): Eukaryota > Metazoa > Chordata > Amphibia > Anura > Dendrobatidae > Ranitomeya > Ranitomeya variabilis. The sequence continues at coordinate 160,353,031 of NC_135237.1, forward strand.
AGCATTTGACACCCATAGCCTCCTCTTGTCCAGCATCTTACTCCCTATGTGCTGAAATGAGACCCCCATAGCCTCCCTATGTCCAGCCAAACATCCCAAACACATGAAAAAAAAGAAAACCATATACTCACCTTGCTCCCGGTTCCCCCGGTGGTCTGCTCCTGTCTTGTATGCACTGACTCTCTGCAGAGCACAGTTGATGCGATGAATTGATGTTATCGCGTCAGCTGTTTCACATGCTGATTGGTGGAATAAGGGGCCGGCGGCCCCATCCTCCACCAATTTATTCGCCGCTATCTGCATCTTGAGGATGCAGACAGCGGTGACAGCAGATGGGGGAGGGCACGGTGCAGCTCGTGGGCCCCTTGAATGTCTTGGTCTGCGTGTCGGACGGGAACAGCCAGAGGGACGGGTGTGGATGGAGGGTCACACTTTGTCCAGGTCTGTCAAAGATTAATGAATTCACAGCTATTATCAAAAGACTGACTTCCACTCCCATTTTTAACCCCTTAGTGACCAAGCCAATTTTGACCTTAATGACCAGGACAAATTTTTTAAATCTGACTAGTGTCATTTTATGTGGTAATAACTCTGGAACGCTTCAACGGATTCCATTGATTCTGAGAATGTTTTCTCGTGACATATTGTACTTCATAATAGTGGTAACGTTTGTCCAATATTACTTGTGTTTATTTGTATAATTATTGAAAATGTCAAAAATGTCATAATTTTCACATTTTAATTCTTATGCCCTTAAATCAGAAAGTTATATTACACAAAGTAGCTGATAAATAACATTTCCACATGTCTACTTTACATCTGCATCAGTTTTGTAACATATTTTTTTTTGTTAGGTAGTGACTTTGAGAGGCCTATATGACAGAAAATACCCAAAAGTGACACCGTTCTAAAACGTCACCCCTCAAAGTACTTAAAACCATATGTGCTTCACATGAACTAAAGCAATGTGGAAGGAAAAAATGAACATTTAACTTTTTTCAACAAAAATTTTACTTTAGCTTCAAATTTGTTATTTTCAAAAGGGTAACACGAGACCCCAAAATTTGTTGTGCAATTTCTCCTGAGTACGCCAATACCCCATATGTGGGGGAATACTACTATTTGAGTGCACAACAGATCTCGGAAGGGAAAGAGCACTGTGTGACTTTTTGAACACAAAAATGTCTGGAATCAAGAGCGGACGCCATGTCGCATTTGGAGAGCCCCTGATGTGCATAAACAGTGGAAACTCCAAACAAGTGACCACATTTTGGAAACTAAACCCCTCAAAGAATGAATCTAGATGTGTGAGCACTTTGAACCCCCATGTGCTTCACAAAAGTTTATAGCGTAGAGATGTGAAAATAAAAAATCACATTTTACCAACAAAAATGTATTTTTAGCCCCAATTTTTTTTATTTTCACAACGGTAACAGGAGAAAATGGACCACAAAATTTGTTGTGCCATTTCTCCAGATGGGGGTGGAACGGGCGCAGCTTGAGGGAAACCCCCCATGACTGCATTGCCATGGGAGGGTTTTTCTTTTAATAGTGTTTATTTTTGAAATGCGGTGGTGGGATTGGTATAAGGGGGTGAGGGAGGAGTTGTGGGTTGAAGGCGGGTAATACGGGGGAAAAGTGCGGGAAAAGGGCATTAGGACGGAGATCGCAGCGCAGAAAGGAACCTCCCTCCCTCTCCGCTTACCATGGAGTCTGTGGAAGTCCTGGTGGGCAGATTGCAGGACGTGGCGAGGTCTCGGAGGGATGGATGGCTACAGGAGCAGCTGGCCTTGTTGCTGGGGGACGGAGGTCAGCGGAGCGGCAGGGCAAGGAGAACCAGGCCCCCGGAGCGGCTATCGCCGGAGATAGCGGCGCGCAGCAGGCGGAGGCCACGGAGCCCCTCACGGGACCCTGCGGAGGCTAGGTGCACCGGTGCGGCAGCCTCGCCCGGCACCACCTCCAGCAGGAATCCGGCCGCCCGTTCTGCTGGCGCGGGTCGTCGGCGTGCTGTGGAAGAGAGGAGTCCTGCGGCCAGGCGGGCCACACAGGAAATGCAGGCCGCAACGGAAGCCCGGGCTGCACCTGCGTGCCGGGGACCGGCGCGGGCAGGCAGAAGGCCCAGCAGCTCTGGCACAGCTTCGGGGAGTGGGGCCCATCCAGCGGCGGTGAATCAGAGGCAGGCAGCTGCGACGGCTGCAAGTACAAGCACAGTGGAGCCTTCGGCAGCAAGCGGAAGGGCAGCAGGCACAGGGAACGGCAGGCAGAGCAGACGGCAGGACAGACAGCCCCCCGTGGCTCTGCTAGGCGATCGATCCGGAGAGGACTGCAGCGCGCCTGGTGGCAGCAGGGTGCGTGAGACGGCCACCTGCTACAGGTCGAGGTCTGGACGAAGTTCGAGCGAACGGGGACCACCGCCTGCTCCGGTCCCCCCTGGTGACGCGGAGGCCAGGGGCGCGGGCCTGGAGCTGCGAGGCAACGATTGCGAGAGCGATTCCGGGAATGAGATGGCGGATGGAGAGCAGCAGGGATCCGGAGGTTCGGCTGGCGGGGACACAGCACCCGCACAGCCTTGTGAGTATATGTCCATGTCTCGTTTGTCACAGTCGGGGGGTCGGTTAGGTGAGTGTGGGGATAGTCAGAGAGCGGCGGCTGATGTTGGCGGGGTAGAAGGCACAGGGGCGTCGGGTATTAGCGATATTTTGGCTGGGGTGTCCCATTTCTTGAGAAGTTTAGATGGGGGCGTGGCCGAGCCTGCAGGGGGGTCGCCTCTGGGAGCCTGGTTGCACAGTTGGAGTATGGGATCTCGGGTAGCGAGCAACAGTGCGAGGCCAGGTGGGTCATCACAGGCGTCATCTGCTGGGGTGTCGGTGTCTGTGCAGACCGAAAAAGATAAAGGGGATACGGTGAAGTTGGATGATAGGGCGAGAGGGGAGGTGTATGTTTGCTTTGAGGGTCCGCTTGGTGCACATTTAAAGAAGGAGGTAAAAGAAAAAATTTGGAAGGATGAGTATGTTGAGATTTTTTCTCTCCTTCCTTTAGAGAAGTTTAATTTGGATAAGGGTAAGAAGGACGATAGCAAGAAGGAGGAGGAAGAGAAGAGGAGATGGCGGTTGATTCCGCAAACTTTTGTGAACTGGCAGCAGGCTTTTGCGATACTGGCTAGTGTAATAGGCGAGAAATTTCCGGTTAACTGCTCGGGTCTTTTTTGTTATTTTGACTCGATAGGGGAGGCACACCGTACTTATGGGGGTCAGGCATGGCTGCGTTACGACGAGCAGTTCCGTCAGAGGAAAGCGGTTAGGCCTGAGATCAAATGGGATCAAAAAGATATTGGACTTTGGTTGAAAGTCATGGCCCCGGTGAGGTATGGGCAGTCCTTTCACGGGAGTGGGGGGGCTGGCAATCAACAATCCGGACATGGCAGCGGCAGTCAGGGGGCGCAGGGCGGAAAAGAGAAGTCGGGGACGTGTTGGCAGTTTAACGACGGCCAATGTAAATATGGGAACACCTGCAAATTTAAGCACGTTTGTTCCCATTGCAACGGAGCCCCCCATGGAGCGTCTAAGTGTTTCAAGAAAGGAAGGGGTAAGCCAGGAGTGGGTGGCAGTCAAGGGGGAGACTCCGGTGATGCTTCAAAAGATGGCCCCTTATCTAAGTAGGTACCTGGATCAGGAAAAGGCGGGAATTTTTTTCCGCGGTTTTTCTGAGGGTTTTCGTATTCCGGCTCCTAGTCACGTTGTTCCTTTTACTACTAGGAATTTGAGGTCGGCGGACCTAAATGCGGCAGTGGTCAGTAGTAAGTTAGCAAAAGAGGTGGAGCTGGGGAGGATGGCTGGGCCATTTAGTTCCTTGCCAATTGAGGGCATGATTGTTTCGCCATTGGGCGTGGTGCCTAAGAAAGAGCCGAATAAGTTTCGGCTGATTCAGCATTTGTCGTATCCGCGGGGCAGGTCAGTCAACGACGGCATAGATGAGGAGTTATGCTCAGTAGTGTACACCTCATTTGACACAGCAGTACAATGGGTACGGCAGTATGGAAAAGGGGCCTTGTTAGCTAAAACGGATGTTGAAGCGGCTTTTAGGTTGCTGCCGGTTCACCCCGAAAGCATTCCTTTGTTGGGTTGTTTTTGAGATGGTGGGTTTTATTTAGACAGATGTTTGCCTATGGGTTGTTCAATTTCTTGTTCATTGTTTGAAATGTTTAGCACTTTCATTGAATGGGTGGTTAGGGACGTTTCGGGAGTTCCTTCCACCATTCATTATTTGGATGATTTTTTGTTTATCGGCCCCCCGCATTCTGCTGTCTGCAAGAATTTGTTGGTTACTATGGAATGGATGGCTGGGCTATTTGGCATTCCGTTGGCAAAAGATAAGACGGAGGAACCGGGCACGGTTTTGAGTTTTCTCGGCATCCTGATTGACTCGGAAAAAATGGAATGTAGGTTGCCTGAGGACAAGCTTTTGTTGTTGATACAGGAGGTATGCAGGTTGAGTCGTTTGCGTAAGGTGACTTTGAGGGAGTTGCAGTCCTTGTTGGGGCGGTTGAATTTTGCATGCAGAATTATGCCCATTGGCAGAATATTTTGCAGCAGGTTGTCATTGGCGACGGCTGGAATCAAAGCGGCTCATCACTTTGTTCGTTTGTCTAAGGAACACAAGGAGGATTTGGTTGTTTGGCAGCGATTCTTATTAAATTATAACGGTAGATCACTGATTCAGTTGGAAACGGTGAATGACTTTGATTGTGAAATTTACACCGACGCGGCCGGTTCGGTTGGATATGGGGTGTATTGTGGAGGTCGGTGGAGTGCTGGTTTGTGGCCGGAAAGGTGGAAACGGCAAGGGTTAAACAAAAACCTTGCACTGCTTGAATTGTTCCCCATTGTGGTGTCACTGATGATTTGGGGTGACGTCTTTGAAAACCGGAAGGTCAGGTTTCACTGCGATAATCTTAGTGTAGTCCATATTATCAATAGTCTGACTTCTTCCTCCCCCCCGGTGATTAGATTGGTTAGGGTATTGGTGTTGCGCTGTTTGGAACTGAATGCTTACATTTCTGCGGTACATGTGGCGGGTGTGCAAAATTCTATAGCGGATGCTTTGTCTCGTTCACAGTTGGAGCGTTTCTGGGAGCTGGCGCCGGACGCGGAGGCCTCAGGAGCGGTATGCCCTTCTCATTTGTGGAAAGTTGTTGCGGACGAGGAGGTTGGTTAATTCAGACCTCCATCTCGAGGTCGACGTGGCTAGCTTACAAGGTCGCTTGGGGAATTTGGGAAAGCTGGTCGGGTCAATGGGGAGCACTGGATTCTGATAATGAGAGGACGCTGGCGGTTTTGTTTTTGTTGGGTAAAGCGACTGAGTGGGGTTGGTCAGTATCCAAAGTAAATAAATTTATGGCAGGTTTGGCTTTCGGTTTTAAGCTACAGGGTGCTGCCGATGTTACCAAGAATTTCCTGATAACACAGGCTCTGAAGGGTTTTCGCAGTGGGAAGGTTAGCGTCGACAAGCGCAGGCCTATTTCGTTTAGCACGTTAATCCGGTTGGGTGACGTAGTCGAAAAAATTTGTTGTTCTCATTTCGAGGCTTCCTTGTTTGGGTTGGCTTATTCTTGGGCGTTCTTTGGGGCTTTGAGGCTGGGGGAGCTGGTGTCTCCGAACAAATGTAGAGCAGGAGGCCTGTCGGCAGAAGACGTGGAATTTTGGGCTGGAGGTATTTCTTTTTGTATTCGGCGTTCCAAAACTGATAAGTATGGTAAAGGTAAGCGGGTGGTGTTAGGCAGGGTGGATGGTAGTTTGATGTGCCCGCAACGTTGCTTGGAGGAGTATTGGGGCTTATGGTCTGGTAGATCGGGCCCGTTGCTTTGTCACCAGGATGGGACCTTTTTGTCGCGTTTTCAGTTCACAGAGGTTTTAAAGAAGGCTTTAGCGGAGTTGGGTTTGGATTTCGGATTGTACGGGTCCCACTCTTTTCGAATTGGGGCTGCTACAGAGGCTGACAGTTTGGGTTTAAGAGCGGAAGGGATTAAACGAATTGGGAGGTGGAGTTCGAACCGTTAGTTGACCTATGTACGTCGCTAGAGGTTTGTTTTGGATTTTATTGAGTATGCTGGTATTCAATTGCTGTTCTATTTTTCAGGTTCCCCCCCCGTTACTGATGTGGATTTTTGGACACTCGTTCGTGTATTGGGGTGCGTTGTGGGCGGACGTCAGGCCGGATGGCAGACAGTTAGGTTTTAGCTGCGATGCCGTAGTGATTCGTTGGTTGGGGTTCCGAGGTATGTTATGGCACAGGTTGTTGCCTGAATTCTCCAAGGCCGTGCGTCTGGATAGAGCTCCGGAGATCTTGTTGGTGCACTTGGGGGGAACGATTTGGGTATGAAACCAGTTAGGGAGTTGATTAGAGACATCCGTTTCGACCTACTGCGCATGTGGGTTTCTTATCCGGGGGTTCTCACTGTATGGTCGGACATAGTGCCCAGGAGGCAATGGCGGTTGGCCCGATCTTTAAAAGGCATCAACAGGGCTAGGATAAAACTTAACAGGGCTGTAGCGAAGTTTGTATCCAGGAATGGAGGCATTGCAGTGAGACATTTGGAGTTGGAGGCCGGGACCGGTAATTTTTGAAGAGAGGATGGGGTGCACCTGAATGACATTGGTATGGACTTGTGGGCATTCACACTACAGGAAGGTGTCGAGAGGGTGTTGGCGGTGGTGGGGCACTCACGAGCCTGAGGTGGTCAGGGCTGTTCGTGGTTGGCGGGGGGCGGGGTTCTTGGAGTTGGTGAGGTTCTATTGGAGGAAGGTAAATTGGATGGGGTTGATTTGGCTTGTGGTTACGGGCTCTGGACGGGGATTGTCCTCGGGAGCTTTGGGGTTTTTTGGTCTGCTGTTGTGAATTTGCTTTTTGCTCCCTCTAGTGGTTACTAGTTTTTTGACTCTGGTTTTTCTGTCATTCCTTTTATCCGCACCTGGGTCGTTAGTTAGGGGTGTTGCTATATAAGCTCCCTAGACCTTCAGTTCTATGCCTGGCAACGTAGTTATCAGAGCTAGTCTGCTGTGCTCTTGTCTACTGATCCTGGTTCCAGTTATATCAGCTAAGTCTGCCTTTTGCTTTTTGCTATTTGTTTTGGTTTTGTATTTTTGTCCAGCTTGTTCCAAATCTATATCCTGACCTTTGCTGGAAGCTCTAGGGGGCTGGTGTTCTCCCCCCGGACCGTTAGACGGTTCGGGGGTTCTTGAATTTCCAGTGTGGATTTTGATAGGGTTTTTGTTGACCATATAAGTTACCTTTCTTTATTCTGCTATCAGTAAGCGGGCCTCTCTGTGCTAAACCTGGTTCATTTCTGTGTTTGTCATTTCCTCTTACCTCACCGTTATTATTTGTGGGGGGCTTCTATCCAGCTTTGGGGTCCCCTTCTCTGGAGGCAAGAAAGGTCTTTTGTTTTCCTCTACTAGGGGTAGCTAGATTCTCCGGCTGGAGCGTGTCATCTAGAATCAACGTAGGAATGATCCCCGGCTACTTCTAGTGTTGGCGTTAGGAGTAGATATATGGTCAACCCAGTTACCACTGCCCTATGAGCTGGATTTTTGTATTCTGCAGACTTCCACGTACCTCTGAGACCCTCGCCATTGGGGTCATAACAGTTTGCCAGGCCAGTATTAAATGTTTAATGCGTTGCAGAAGAGGGATTATAAGAAAGAAGATTCTGAGTTTTTTTTTTTTCTTTCTTCTTCCCCTTTACCTCAGAGTGGCTATGCTTGCTGCAGACATGAATGTCCAGACCTTGATTACAAGTGTGGACCAGCTGGCTACTCGTGTGCAGGGCATACAAGACTATGTTATCAGAAATCCTAGGTCAGAACCTAAAATACCGATTCCTGAACTGTTTTCCGGAGACAGGTTTAAGTTTAGGAATTTTGTGAATAATTGTAAATTGTTTTTGTCCCTGAGACCCTGTTCATCTGGAGACTCTGCTCAGCAAGTAAAAATAGTTATTTCGTTCTTACGGGGCGACCCTCAGGATTGGGCTTTTTCGCTGGCGCCAGGAGATCCGGCATTGGCTGATATTGATGCGTTTTTTCTGGCGCTCGGTTTACTTTATGAGGAACCCAATCTTGAGATTCAGGCAGAAAAGGCCTTGCTGGCTATGTCTCAGGGGCAGGACGAGGCTGAAGTGTATTGCCAAAAATTTCGGAAATGGTCCGTGCTGACACATTGGAACGAGTGTGCACTGGCCGCTAATTTTAGAAATGGCCTATCTGAAGCCATTAAGAATGTTATGGTGGGTTTTCCCATTCCCACAGGTCTCAATGATACTATGGCACTGGCTATTCAAATTGACCGGCGGTTGCGGGAGCGCAAAACCGCAAATTCCCTCATGGTGTTGTCTGAACAGACACCTAATTCGGTGCAATGTGATAGAAAAACCGCAAATTCCCTCATGGTGTTGTCTGAACAGACACCTGATTTAATGCAATGTGATAGAATCCTGACTAGAAATGAGCGGAAAATTCATAGACGCCGGAATGGCTTGTGCTACTACTGTGGTGATTCTACACATGTTATCTCAGCATGCTCTAAACGTATAGCTAAGGTTGTTAGTCCTGTCACCGTTGGTAATTTGCAACCTAAATTTATTCTGTCTGTAACTTTGATTTGCTCACTGTCGTCTTATCCTGTCATGGCGTTTGTAGATTCAGGTGCTGCCCTGAGTCTTATGGATCTGTCATTTGCTAAGCACTGTGGTTTTACTCTTGAACCATTAGAAAATCCTATTCCTCTTAGGGGTATTGATGCTACGCCATTGGCAGCAAATAAACCGCAGTATTGGACACAGGTTATCATGTGCATGACTCCTGAACACCGCGAGGTGATACGTTTCCTGGTTTTACATAAAATGCATGATTTGGTTGTTTTAGGGCTGCCATGGTTACAGACCCGAAATCCAGTCCTGGACTGGAAGGCTATGTCAGTCTCAAGTTGGGGCTGTCGTGGTATTCATGGGGATTCCCTGCCTGTGTCTATTGCTTCTTCTACGCCTTCGGAAGTTCCGGAGTATTTGTCTGATTATCAGGATGTCTTCAGTGAGTCTGAGTCCAGTGCACTGCCTCCTCATAGGGACTGTGACTGTGCTATAGATTTGATCCCAGGCAGTAAGTTTCCTAAGGGAAGACTGTTTAATCTGTCGGTACCTGAACATACCGCTATGCGTTCATATATCAGGGAGTCTCTGGAGAAAGGACATATTCGTCCGTCTTCTTCCCCCCTTGGTGCGGGATTCTTTTTTGTGGCAAAAAAGGATGGATCTTTGAGACCTTGTATTGATTATCGGCTTTTAAATAAGATCACTGTCAAATTTCAGTATCCTTTACCGCTGTTGTCTGACTTGTTTGCCCGGATTAAAGGTGCCAAGTGGTTCACCAAGATAGACCTTCGTGGTGCGTACAACCTTGTGCGCATTAAGCAAGGTGATGAATGGAAAACCGCATTCAATACGCCCGAAGGTCATTTTGAGTACTTGGTGATGCCTTTTGGGCTCTCCAATGCGCCTTCAGTTTTTCAGTCCTTTATGCATGACATTTTCCGGAAGTATCTGGATAAATTTTTGATTGTTTATCTGGATGATATTTTGGTTTTTTCTGATGATTGGGATTCGCATGTGGAGCAGGTCAGGTTGGTCTTTAAAATTTTGCGTGAAAATTCTTTGTTTGTCAAGGGCTCAAAGTGTCTCTTTGGTGTACAGAAGGTTCCCTTTTTGGGGTTCATTTTTTCCCCTTCTGCTGTGGAGATGGACCCAGTCAAGGTCCGAGCTATTCTTGATTGGACTCAGCCCTCGTCGGTTAAGAGTCTTCAGAAGTTCTTGGGTTTCGCTAACTTCTACCGTCGTTTTATCGCTAATTTTTCTAGCATTGTGAAACCGTTGACGGATATGACCAAGAAGGGCTCCGATGTAGCTAACTGGGCTCCTGCTGCCGTGGAGGCTTTCCAGGAGTTGAAGCGCCGGTTTACTTCGGCGCCTGTTTTGTGCCAGCCCGATGTCTCACTTCCCTTTCAGGTTGAGGTGGATGCTTCAGAGATTGGAGCAGGGGCCGTTTTGTCGCAGAGAGGCCCTGGTTGCTCTGTTATGAAACCTTGTGCCTTTTTCTCCAGGAAGTTTTCGCCTGCCGAGCGAAATTATGATGTGGGCAATCGGGAGTTGTTGGCCATGAAATGGGCATTTGAGGAGTGGCGTCATTGGCTCGAGGGTGCTAAGCATCGTGTGGTGGTCTTGACTGATCACAAAAATCTGATGTATCTCGAGTCTGCTAAACGCCTTAATCCGAGACAGGCCCGCTGGTCATTGTTTTTCTCCCGCTTTGATTTTGTTGTCTCGTATTTACCAGGTTCAAAGAATGTGAAGGCCGATGCTCTTTCTAGGAGCTTTGTGCCTGATGCTCCTGGAGTCGCTGATCCTGTTGGTATTCTTAAAGATGGAGTTATCTTGTCAGCTATTTCTCCGGATCTGCGACGTGTGTTGCAGAGATTTCAGGCTGATAGGCCTGAGTCTTGTCCACCTGACAGACTGTTTGTCCCGGATAAATGGACCAGCAGAGTCATTTCCGAGGTTCATTCCTCGGTGTTGGCAGGTCACCCGGGAATTTTTGGCACCAGAGATCTGGTGGCCAGGTCCTTTTGGTGGCCTTCCTTGTCAAGGGATGTGCGGTCATTTGTGCAGTCCTGTGGGACTTGTGCTCGAGCTAAGCCTTGCTGTTCTCGTGCCAGCGGTTTGCTCTTGCCCTTGCCTGTCCCGAAGAGACCTTGGACACATATCTCCATGGATTTCATTTCTGATCTTCCACTATCTCAGGGCATGTCCGTTATCTGGGTGATATGTGATCGCTTCTCCAAGATGGTCCATTTGGTTCCTTTGCCTAAGCTGCCTTCCTCTTCCGATCTGGTTCCTGTGTTTTTCCAGAACGTGGTTCGTTTGCACGGCATCCCTGAGAATATTGTGTCAGACAGAGGATCCCAGTTCGTTTCTAGGTTCTGGCGATCCTTTTGTAGTAGGATGGGCATTGATTTGTCGTTTTCGTCTGTTTTCCATCCTCAGACTAATGGACAGACGGAGCGAACCAATCAGACTTTGGAGGCTTATTTGAGGTGTTTTGTCTCTGCTGATCAGGACGATTGGGTGACATTCTTGCCGTTGGCTGAGTTTGCCCTTAATAATCGGGCTAGTTCCGCCACCTTGGTTTCGCCTTTTTTCTGCAACTCTGGTTTCCATCCTCGCTTTTCTTCGGGTCATGTGGAGCCTTCTGACTGTCCTGGGGTGGATTCTGTGGTAGATAGGTTGCAGCGGATCTGGAATCATGTGGTGGACAACTTGAAGTTGTCACAGGAGAGGGCTCAGCGCTTTGCCAACCGCCGCCGCGGTGTGGGTCCCCGACTACGCGTTGGGGATTTGGTATGGCTTTCTTCCCGCTTTGTTCCTATGAAGGTCTCCTCTCCCAAATTTAAACCTCGTTTTATTGGGCCTTACAAGATATTGGAAATCCTTAATCCTGTATCTTTTCGTCTGGATCTTCCTGTGTCGTTTGCTATTCACAATGTATTTCATAGGTCCTTGTTGCGGCGGTACATTGTGCCTGTAGTTCCTTCTGCTGAGCCTCCTGCTCCGGTGTTGGTTGAGGGCGAGTTGGAGTACGTGGTGGAGAAGATCTTGGATTCTCGCCTCTCCAGGCGGAGGCTTCAGTACCTGGTCAAGTGGAAGGGCTATGGTCAGGAGGATAATTCCTGGGTGGTCGCCTCTGATGTTCATGCGGCCGATTTAGTTCGTGCCTTTCATGCCGCTCATCCTGATCGCCCTGGTGGTCGTGGTGAGGGTTCGGTGACCCCTCACTAAGGGGGGGGTACTGTTGTGAATTTGCTTTTTGCTCCCTCTAGTGGTTACTAGTTTTTTGACTCTGGTTTTTCTGTCATTCCTTTTATCCGCACCTGGGTCGTTAGTTAGGGGTGTTGCTATATAAGCTCCCTAGACCTTCAGTTCTATGCCTGGCAACGTAGTTATCAGAGCTAGTCTGCTGTGCTCTTGTCTACTGATCCTGGTTCCAGTTATATCAGCTAAGTCTGCCTTTTGCTTTTTGCTATTTGTTTTGGTTTTGTATTTTTGTCCAGCTTGTTCCAAATCTATATCCTGACCTTTGCTGGAAGCTCTAGGGGGCTGGTGTTCTCCCCCCGGACCGTTAGACGGTTCGGGGGTTCTTGAATTTCCAGTGTGGATTTTGATAGGGTTTTTGTTGACCATATAAGTTACCTTTCTTTATTCTGCTATCAGTAAGCGGGCCTCTCTGTGCTAAACCTGGTTCATTTCTGTGTTTGTCATTTCCTCTTACCTCACCGTTATTATTTGTGGGGGGCTTCTATCCAGCTTTGGGGTCCCCTTCTCTGGAGGCAAGAAAGGTCTTTTGTTTTCCTCTACTAGGGGTAGCTAGATTCTCCGGCTGGAGCGTGTCATCTAGAATCAACGTAGGAATGATCCCCGGCTACTTCTAGTGTTGGCGTTAGGAGTAGATATATGGTCAACCCAGTTACCACTGCCCTATGAGCTGGATTTTTGTATTCTGCAGACTTCCACGTACCTCTGAGACCCTCGCCATTGGGGTCATAACAGTCTGCCCTGAAAAGGGTTACATGGTGCCCTCGAGCTGGTGGTTACGGCTGAGGGTAAAAAAGGTGTTGGTTAAAATGGTTGGGGCATTGTTTGCCTTCTTATATGATGCCAGATCTTTTAGCTCCAAGAACCCTCCCCTCAAGGTTTTCAGATGTTTTGTATAATTATAATTTATGTTTTGTTTGTTAAATAAACTGGCCGCTGTGGCCAAAACTTTCCAAAGAATGTTATGTGTTATGTTTTTATTGCCTATTTGGTTAAGTAGGGGGTGGCGGAATTTGACTTGGTTACAAGTTGAGGGCTTGACGGAGGGGGCAGAAAAATCCCCAAAATGGGCTATACGCGGTCATGAGTATGCTGATAACATATATGTGGGGAATACTACTATTTGGGCGCACGGCAGGTTTCAGAACAGAAGAAGCACCGTTTAACTTTTTTAACGCATAAATCGCTAGAATTGAGAGCAGACGCCATGTCGCATCTGGAGAGCCCTGATGGGCCTAAACAGTGGAAGCTCCCTACAAGTGAGAAAATGGTCCCCAAAATTTGTTGTGCAATGTCTCCTGAGTACGCCGATACTCCATATGTGGATGAAAACTACTGTTTGCATGTACAGCAGGGTCCTGAAAGGAAGGAGTGACGTTTTGGAATGCAGACTTTTATGGAATGGTTTACTGGCATCATGTCGTGTATATATAGCCCCTGATGTGCTTAAACAGTGAACACCCCCCCTCAAGTTACAAAATTTTGGAAACTATACCCCTCAATGATTTTAACCAGGGGTAAAGTAAGCATTTTGAACCCGCAGGTACTACACAGAATTTGATAACATTAGGTTGTCATAATGAAAATTTTAATTTTTTTCACAAAAATGTTGTTTTTGCTACAATTTTGAAATTTTTACAATGGATAATAGGAGATAACAGACCCAATCATTTGTTGCACAATTTGCCCCGAATACGACTATACCCCTGTGGTCAAAAACATCTGCTTGGGCACATGGTAAGGCTAGGAAAGGAAAGAGCGCTATTTGCCTGGGATAGATTGTGAATGCCATGTCGCATTTGAAGAGACATTTTAGTAGTAAAAATGCAAATTTATCAGGTACACAAGGATTAATAGGTAAAACAAGACCCCACAATTTCTTGCGCAATTACTCCTGAAAGCTGTGCTTCCCCACATGTTGTCATAAATTACTGTTAGGCCACATGTTAGGACAGAGAAGTAAGGTGTGCTATTTGGCTTTTTGAGCAACATTACATTACATTACATACATTACAGGCAACATTTGCGGAGCCCAGAATAGCAGAAAAACCCGAAAAGTGACCCCATTGTAGAAACTGCACCTGTCAATGAGTTCAGCTATGGCTACAGTAACTAGTGTGTAACATCCAAGCCAGCCTTTTATTCTGGAGAATTACAAATCTGCCATTCTCTTACCCATACATTGTGCCCTCCTACAGTGTAGAGCCCCTATATTTTGTAGCACCCCCATACATTGTGCCCAGCTTGTGCTTCTGGTGATGTGCACCCATAAATTAAGTTCCATCTCTCCATTACAATAATGCCAAACATTTGGCGATTACTGTGGTTTAGGCACAGTGGGGCTCAGAAGGAGGGGTGGTATTTGGATTTGGGCGCGCAGAATTCACTGCATTTTGAATGAGGGATCGGGAGCCATGTCACTGTTCAAGAGATTTTGTTCAACCAGTAACGTGGGAACCCCCTATAGTTCCAGTGACAGATGACGGACATGAGTGGGGGCTGGTTTTGTGCTGGATAAATTAGGCTTTTTATCGGTAAAACTTTGGGGTACATAACATTTTTTGATCGCTTCCAGTATAAGGCTGGAATCACATTCTTGTGTTCTACGCTGAGCACTCATGTAGAGGTTTCTGTGTAAATCCCACAAAAATGCTATTCAGACGAAACCCTCAACGGAACCACCCACCATAAGGCAGATGCACACACTTTGTACTCTGTTTGGCGTCTGCTAAGGTGGGATTTATCTTTTTAGGCGTGCACAGATCTGTGGTTGCACACACTTGAGGGTTAAAAAGATGCTGAAAATGATGGGACACTGCCGGAACACAGGCCAACAGGACTCCATCTACTGTATCTCATAAGTGAATGATTCCATCTGGTGTTTTGTCTGAATCGTGGTTTCTGGGAATTTACACGATTTAAAGAGTTAATTGGCCCCGATCGGTCACAAAACTGTACAAGTCTGATAGTGCAGGGTGTCAGCTGTCATGTACAGCTGACACCAGTGGGAATTGCTGCCCCAGGGAAGCGCTATTCCCTCTTTCCCCATCCCTGTTTTAAAATGGCAATGAGTACCTTTAACAATCAACGTTTTAATGCATATCGTCGGTCATTAAGGGGTGTGATAAAGCGGCTCACTCAGCTGGACACAGAGGTATAATCAGAACCCTGTCTCTTTAACCCCTTTCTGACCTCGGACGGGACAGTACGTCCGAGGTCAGAAGCCCCGCTTTGATGCGGGCTCCGGCGGTGAGCCCGCATCAAAGCCGAGACATGTCAGCTGTTTTGAACAGCTGACATGTGCCCGTAATAGGCGCGGGCAGAATCGCGATCTGCCCGTGCCTATTAGCTAGTTAAATGCCGCTGTCAAACGCAGACAGCGGCATTTAACTACCGCTTCCGGCCGGGCGGCCGGAAATGAGCGCATCGGCGACCCCCGTCACATGATCGGAGGTCGGCGATGCTTCTCCATTGTAACCATAGAGGTCCTTGAGACCTCTATGGTTACTGATCGCCGGTAGCTGTGAGCGCCACCCTGTGGTCGGCGCTCACAGCACACCTGCAATTCTGCTGCATATCAGCGAACATCAGATCCCTGCTATGTAGCAGAGGCGATCGGGTTGTGCCTGCTTCTAGCCTCCCATGGAGGCTATTGAATCATGGCAAAAGTTAAAAAAAAAGTAAAAAAAAATGTGAAAAAAATAAAAAAATATATAAAAGTTTAAATCACCCCCCTTTCGCCCCATTCAAAATAAATCAATAAAAAAAAAAAATCAAATCTACACATATTTGGTATCTCCGCGTTCATAATCACCCGATCTATCAATAAAAAAAAGCATTAACCTGATCGCTAAACAGCGTAGCGAGAAAAAAATTCGAAACGCCAGAATTACTTTTTTGGGTCGCCGCGACATTGATTTAAAATGCAATAATGGGCGATCAAAAGAACGTATCTGCACCAAAATGGTATCATTAAAAACGCCAGCTAGGCACGCAAAAAAATAAGCTCTCAAGCGACCCCAGATCATGAAAAATGGAAACGCTACGGATATCGGAAATGGCGCAAATTTTTTTTTTTTTTTTTTTAGCAAAGTCTGGAATTTTTTTCACCACTTAGATAAAAAAGAACCTAGTCATGTTAGGTGTCTATGAACTCATACTGACCTGGAGAATCATAATGGCAGGTCAGTTTTAGCATTTAGTGAACCTAGCAAAAAAGCCAAACAAAAAACAAGTGTGAGATTGCACTTTTTTAAAATTTCCCCGCACTTGGAATTTTTTCCCGTTTTCTAGTACACGACATGCTAAAACCAATGATATCGTTCAAAAGTAAAACTCGTCCCGCATAAAATAAGCCCTCACATGGCCATATGACGGAGAAATAAAAAAGTTATGGCTCTGGGAAGGAGGGGAGTGAAAAACGAACACGGAAAAACAGAAAATCCCAAGGTCATGAAGGGGTTAAGAAAATTCTTGTTTTATTGTAGGCAGCATAAATCACACTTGGGAAAATAAAGACGGCCCTCTGGGCAAAACAGCGAAGCAAAGAAAACAATCCTTTTCCTGACGGGGGCCAGCCCACTCACCGGTAGCAACGACCATGGTTCAGATTTAGCACACACTTTCCTGGAGTGCTCCCTCTCCAGGCATGCACTGAACAATGAAAGCTCTGGCCTTCAGCCATGTAAGCCCAGACCTTGTGACACATCCATCATGTGACTGATCACATGATCTTGACATCACACAGGTCCTGTCAGGGCTCTGCAGGTGGAGATACGGTGGACCTCCTCCCACCTGCTCTATGAAGGTCCACTAAAACCAGCCCATAACTTAACTTAACTTGTGCCATAAAATGGGGATTATTGGCAGGCCAAATTTTTTTATACCCTCTGTAATTATCCCACCTGATTGGCTGCACTAGACCATGTGGTGTCATAGCTTTTGGGCATGATGTGGAAACCCGTCTTCCTGCATTAAAATGGCATTGGTGATTTTTTGGCTGATCCACGTAAATAAAGTCACAAACGGTTTTAATTCACTGAGATCTGCAAATTTCAGGAAATGCAACTGAAATTCAATTATCTAAGGATCGTCACATTAGGTTTAGTCTATAGCCATATTCTGATGTTATCATTCAAATGATTATGGGAGTTTAAAGGGAATGGTACAAAAATTAGTATTTTCATCTAAACTTGTTTCAGAAATATAAAAACCATTACAAAAAAATAAATGTATATTGCAATGGGGCTTATTGCAACTAGATTTCTACAGTTGGACCTAAGCATTACAACATACTTTTGCTATCAAGTATAGCAGTTTGTCTATTGGTGTTACTAATAAGAACCTTTATAATGACATAATAATAATCATTTTTATTTCTATAGCACCAACATATTTCCAGCACTTTCATTTTAGAGGGTACTTGTACAGACAATAAAGACATTACAGAATAATACATAACTCAACAGATACCAAAAGGAATGAAGGCCCTGCTTGCAAGCTTCCAATCTATGAGGAAATAGGGGAGAAACGAAAGGTAAAAAGTATACTCATTGCTCGGGTTTTCCCAAGCACGCTCGGGTGGTCTCCGAGTATTTGTGAGTGCTCTGAGATTTAGTTTTCATCGCTGCAGCTGCATGATTTGCGGCTGCTAGACAGTTTGAATACATGTGGGGGTTCCCTAGCAATCAGGCAACACCCACATGTACTCAGGCTGGCTAGCAGCTGTAAATCATGCAGCTGCGTCAACAAATACTCACAAATACTCGGAGACCACCCGAGCAATGAGTATACTCGCTCATCACTAGTAAAAAGTGCTTGTATTGTATGGTCCACCCATCAATATAATAAATAGGGTATTCACATAATGCTGCATGATCCGGTCACCAGCCAGAATGTGAACAAGTATACAGACATGGTAGTGCATATGCAGCACCCCAGGTGACCGGTTGCTGCAGTGATGTTGCTTTTCCTTCGGGGAAGGTGATGTCATGCTCAGAGGCAAACAAGTTCTCTTCACCAGGTAAGGCACACACATGCAACACATTCTGAATCCAGGCCAGGAGGGGAACTCCAAACCCAGATTCAGGGGAGCTTCCCTATGCTTTAACTATCCTGACCTGGAGGAGGAGCAAGTTAGTTGTTCAGAGTCACAGAAGGAGAAGGAAGTCTGGAACTGAGTGCAGACAGAGAGGTCTGGCAGCCACGAGGGAGCTGCAGCCTCTGGAAGGACAGATAACCTGGAGGGGTTGTATGTGGAGTAGCCGGAGGGGAAGGAGCACAGGAGAGGAGCAGAGCTCAGAGGGGAACTGTGGCAGGGCACCCTCAGAGCTGAAGCACAATAGCTGAGAACAGGGAGCCCAAGGCTCTTGTGTGACTCTAGGACATGGAGCAGAACCAGAGGGCATGACACTACACGTTACCTGCCCGCACCACGCCTGAGACGCAGCAGCACCTGAGGAGGCCGGGGCATGTTAGAGTCCCTGTAAAAAAGGCTCAAGGTGCTGGTCGTGCAGGTACCTGTTCCAGGACAGGGGAAAACTGGAGGACCCTGTAGGAAGCTTCAGGCAGCAGGGACCTCACCTTGGAAGGCGCTAGTTGGAAAAGCTCACGGACCTCTGGTACAGGAGAACCCTCACTTGCCTCTAAGCTGGCCGGACCACCATCATCTGTGCCTGCTACCCTGGACTGTGGCCTGTAAACCAGGTAAAGACTTACAACTTGTCTCCTCTCATTTATTCACCGGCTATACCATCTACGCCACACACCATAGGACCCCTGGGGACCCCGTTTCACCTGTGGGAAGTGTAACATCCGGGCTGCCGCAACATCGCCCAAGGGAACCCCTTTAATGTAGCGTCGGTCCCCCTATTGACCGAACTCCACAGGTGGCGTTACGACAAACTTCGAACATTTAACCCCCTTTAACGTTGATGCCCAGGGCTGGGTCGCAGCCACCGTGACATCCCCCTTTGCGACCGGACCCAGTACTGAGTATCCCACTTCCCTGTGGGCGCGTCACATAGAGGGTGTGTCAATAGATTCTACGAGGGTCCTGATTTTGAAGAAAAATTTGTATGGGCAAACGGTCATAGTTACATAAGGGTGGTGAGGTGATAGGCCAGTCTAAAGAAATGTGTTTTTAGGTCGAGTTTAAAATTGTGGATTTTGGGTATTAATCGAATTGTTTTTGGTAGTGCATTTCAAGGAATTGGTGCAGCACGCATGAAGTCTTAGAGATGGGAGTGGGTGGTTCAGATTATTGAGAATGTTAGTCTTAGGTCCTTAGCAAAACAAAGGGCATGGGTACGGTGGTAGATGGAGATGAGGGAGGAAATGTAGGGTGATGCTGAACTGTGCAGCACTTTTTTGAAGAGAGTGATATCTATATATTGAACTCTGTAGGGGATGGGCAACCAGTGCAGTTACTGGCACAGGGTGGAGACATCAAAGTAGCGGTTGGAAAGGAATATGATCTTGGCTGTTGCATTCAAGATGGATTGAAGAGGGTGCATTTAGTAAGAGGGAGACTGATTTGTAGAAAGTTTCAATAGTTCAGACAAGCATGAATAAGAGCAACAGAAAGAGATTTTACAGAGTCAAATTCTAGAGATGTTTTTGAGGTGTAGTTGACATGAGGGAGCCAGTGATCGGATGTGGGGAGTGAAGGAAAGATCTGAATCAAATATGATACCACAACAGTGGGCATGTTTCTGGGGAGTAATGGTAGAACCACACACAGAAATGGCAATATCGGGCATAGGTAGGTTAGTGGAGGAAGGAAACACCAGGAGTTGAGTTTTTTACAGATTCAGTTTTAGATAGAGGGAGGACATAATGTTAGAGACAGCGGAAAGACAATCACTGGTGTTTTGTAGTAATAAAGCGGTGATGTCAGGAGACAATGTGTATAACTGGATGTCATCAGCATAGAGATGGTAATGAAAACCAAATTTACAGATTGTTTGTCCAATGTGGCAGTATAGCAGA
This sequence comes from Ranitomeya variabilis, assembly GCF_051348905.1. NCBI lineage: Eukaryota > Metazoa > Chordata > Amphibia > Anura > Dendrobatidae > Ranitomeya > Ranitomeya variabilis. Next base: position 160,372,934 of record NC_135237.1, read on the forward strand.
AGAAGAGGAGCGGGTCTAAGACTGATCCTTGAGGAACCCTGACAGTAAGGGGAAGAGGAGAAGAAGAGGAGCGAGCAAAAGATACAGTTAAGGATCAGTCACAGAGGTAGGAGAAGAACCAGGATAGAACTGTATCTTTGAGGCTGGTAGAACGGAGCATAGTGAGGAGGAGCTGGGGATCCACAGTTGTCAAATGCTGTAGAGAGATCCAGGAGAATCATCACTGAGAAGTGGCCATTAGATTTAGCTGTTAGTAGATCATTAGAGACTGTAGTATGGGCAGTTTCAGTAGAGGGTAAAGATTGTAAACCAGATTGTAAAGGGTCAAGAAGAAAGTGATCTGAGAAATAGCAGATTAGAGTGGACCAGGCGTTCCTGGAGTTTAGAGATGAATGGGAGATTAGAGACAGATGGATCCGGGTTCAGTAAGAGACAGAAGGTTAAGGGAATTTGAAAGGAAAAAGTCATGGATGTAAGAGAGTTTGTTACACGCTGACCGTGAGTTCCAGAGTGTGCAGTTAAAAAAGACAGAAGGCATGCAAGGAACATTCGTTAGATTTGCAGCATTTCTGAGTGTAGCAGGGGAGGAGTTAAACTTACTATTTCAAGAAGGGCTGGGGTTAGAATAGATATGGAATTTATGATTGTAAAAAGAGCATGAGAGCTGTACATAGGAAAAGAGAGAAGAGAAGGGTTCATATGGATGAAGCACACAGAGTGTGCGAAAGGATGGTAGATGTGTGTGATTTCGGCAGCTAAGACATAAATGATACTCTACTACTACTACTCCTGAATTCCATGCATTAGCTAGCATTATTTCCAAGCTAAGACCAACCTACAAATGTATTGTCCACAGCAAACTCTCAGCACACAATTGTGTCTCCAGTATACACTTCTATGTTACATCAATGCTATTAATGCAGTAACAAGGGTATGTAACAATTCTACTACTTTTTTTGTATTAGCTACAGCTTAATTGGCACATGCCAATCTAGTACCAAGACCTACTATATTATGGCTATTCATACATATTAAAAATTAACCTTTAATAAAGCCATTAAAAATGAGACCACAAAAGACAAAAAACATATAACCCAAAATAGCTGAGAGGAATTGAGAGCACCCTTTGCACTAGAACCTCAAACCAACAAATAGACAGGCTGAGTATTTTACCTACATGAATGGGATCCGTCAGAGGGGGTGCATACAGTAATATGGTGAGATTGTTCCAATTTTTGTTAATAGGAATAATATATACTGTTTCCCAAGGTTTTAGAAAAGAGACTTGTGAGTAATTTGCCTATTAGTCTAAAGTATCGGTCTGGGAGGATTTGCATGCACAGAGAGATTTAAGCAAAATTAATATCCAAGTTACCGTATATAATAGTTTGGTGGTTTGTGTTTGCATGATTTTAGCTATTTTGGGTTAAATGTTTTTTGTCTTTTCTGGTCTCATTTTTAATGGATTTATTAAAGGTTAGTTTTTTAATATGTATGAATAGCCATATAGTCGGTCTTGGTGCTAGGTTGGCATGTGCCAATTAAGCTGTAGCTAATACAAAAAGTAGTAGAATTGTTCCATACCCTTGTTACTGCATTATGTATTGTTATAAACCCTTGCTATTGCATAATCATTGCTATTAACTATTGCCCTGTTGAAAGATACCAGATTGCATTTACAATTCTCTCTGTATTAATATCTCGGCTACACTTTTTTTAACCATTCCCCTGCTGGAAGATTTCAGACTGCATTCCTGGGATTAACTGCTTTGTTGCTAAAAGATACAAGTTTTCAATACAATAACTATAATCGTTTGTATCCACACAAGTAGCTCTGGTTCACCTGTGCTACTTGCTCCATTTGTTTGTCTGCAATTCTGCATACCCTGTTGTCCTGTTCCTCACTGATTCACATGTCGTCTGTCAAAACCCACTCCGCCGCCCTTCTATCTAAGGCGCTTGCAACTCTTTCAGTCCTGTGGCATAGAGCAGCGGTCCCCAGCCTTTCTGAACTGGAGAGCCACATTAAGCTCTGACAGATGGTCGGTGAGCCACATCATATTCAAAGACATTATAGACCTACTAGATTGTGGCCCGATTCTAACGCATCGGGTATTCTAGAATATGCATGTCCCCGTAGTATATGGACAATGATGATTCCAGAATTCGCGGCAGACTGTGCCCGTCGCTGATTGGTCAAGGCAACCTTTATGACATCATCGTCGCCATGGCAACCATTATGACATCTACGTCGATACTGTGCCCGTCTCTGATTGGTCGAGGCCGCCAGGCGCTGGTCGTGCAGGTACTTGTACCAGGACAGGGGGAAACTGGAGGACCCTGTAGGAAGCTTCAGGCAGCAGGGACCTCACCTTGGAAGGCGCTAGTTGGAAAGGCTCACGGACCTCTGGTACAGGAGAACCCTCACTTGCCTCTAAGCTGGCCGGACCACCATCATCCGTGCCTGCTACCCTACCCTGGACTGTGGCCTGTCACCCACAAGTAAACCAGGTAAAGACTTACAACTTGTCTCCTCTCATTTATTCACCGGCTATACCATCTACGCCACACCGATGATGGTCGGTGAGCCACATCATATTCAAAGACATTATAGACCTATAGAAAACAGGAAACAACTACAAATAACAATAAAAAAATAAAAAAAATCATACTATGCTGATGTAGCACATAACACAATCTTTGGCTGCTGAAATTTTACAGCCAAAGTTGCTTACAAAAATTTCCAAGATTAGAAAAAATGGTCTGCTTTTATTTTTATTTCTAGAAACAATGTTGTTTTAGTCCATGAACGGAGTTTGGTATTTCATGTGAATGGAGAAAAAACTGCAGTAATATTTGCGAAATTCACTGCAGATTTCACTGCAGATATTCTGCAAAATAAATTTGCTGTCAATCTACTATGTGAACATAGTTATATTTTTACTGACAGTGGTGGGGTTAAGAGGATCACCTCAATTATGCTAGTTATATAGCCCACCTTCAGACAGACCATGCTCAAACTATCTGCAGGTCTCCTGACATTAGCTGAACAGCCACATATATGACTATGAAGCTATAAAGCTTGGATCAGTACACCCGTGGCTAGTATTGAGAGCGAGTGTGCTCAGATAAAGTGTTATCCAAACATGCTTGTGTGCTAATAGAGTATCTTTGGCGTGCTCGAATACTATGCTCTAGTCGCCGTGGCTGCATTTCTTGCGGCTCATTCAAAAACCACAACACATACAGGGATTGCCTAACAAACAGGCAATCCCTGCATGTGTAGCAGCTGTTGAACAGCCGCGAAACATGCAACCACGGCGACTAGAGCATAGTATTCGTGCACGCCAAAGATACTCTATTAGCTCTCTATTAACACCTTATCTGAGCATGTGTGCTCATCATTAGTGGCTATACATTGTCACGGGTGTGTCAGAGGTTGCAGACAGTCGCATTGCATCTGGCTGCAGAAGGTCTCTGCGGTTGGCTTTACCGATGCCTTCCTAATCCTTCTGACTCTTGGACCCAGTGGCAACCTCCCACCGGCTGTAATTGACACACCTGGACTGGGTGTTTATCGACTTCCTGTCTGCTTCTGGGAGTCGCTGGTGATATTAGCATTTACCCTTGTTGAAGCTTAGTACTAAAGCAGTCAGCTATCTTAAGGTACCGTCACACTAGGCGATATCGCCAGCAATCCGTGACGTTGCAGCGACCTGGATGGCGATATCGCTGTATTTGACACGCAGCAGCGATCTGGATCCCGCTGTGAAATTGCTGGTCGCTGCTAGAAGGTCTGCACATTATTTGGTCGCTAGGTCGCCGTGTATCGCCGTGTTTGACAGCAAAAGCGACGATACCAGCGATATTTTACACTGGTAACCAGGGTAAACATCGGGTTACTAAGCGCAGGGCCGCGCTTAGTAACCCGATGTTTACCCTGGTTACCAGCGTAAAAGTTAAAAAAACAAACAGTACATACTCACCTGCGCGTCCCCCAGCCTCTGCTTCCTGACACTAAAGCGCCGGCCCTAAACTGAAAGTGAAAGCAACAGCGGTGACGTCACCGCTCTGCTGTTAGGGCCGGAGCTCAGTCAGCGTCAGGATGCAGAGGCTGGGGGACGCGCAGGTGAGCATGTACTGTTTGTTTTTTTAACTTTTACGCTGGTAACCAGGGTAAACATCGGGTTACTAAGCGCGGCCCTGCGCTTAGCAACCCGATGTTTACCCTGGTTACCCGGGGACCTCGGCATCGCTGGTCGCTGGAGAGCGGTCTGTGTGACAGCTCTCCAGCGACCACACAGCGACGCTGCAGCGATCGGCATTGCTGTCGCTATCGCTGCAGCGTCGCTTAGTGTGACGGTACCTTTACTCTTTGGTGCTGTTGGAGGATGTCTGTATCCCTCTCTGAGTCTACTCAAGATAAGTGTTCCCCCAGTGGGGATTGACTAGAGCGCACCCTGTCCTTCCCTAAGCAGCGCTTATTGCCAGGGTCAGGCAGGGATTAGGTTGCTGCTCGGCGACAGGTGCAGAACCTATATAGGGACATTTAGGGCAGACAGGGTGACTTTAGATCTGCCTTGGGGTTCTCTGCTCCCCCCTTCTCTAGTGTTGGACTCACTTTCCCTCATGCCTTCGTGTTGCAGTTAGTTTTCCCAAACTGTACGTGACATATATGGTCCATGTTTCACAGACGTCTGAATTCACCCTTAAGCAAAAGCTCTCTTTTTAGATTATCAAGAAGGCCGTAACTGCTTAAGGCTGCATTCAAATATTGCATAAACAGAATGTTTGGTTTTTTTTTGCAATGTTTGAATGCAGTCTAAAGTCCTCTCTCTCTCAATCTCCACCAAAGTCTCTAAGTCTGAAATTGGTGTGGGAAATCATCATTTAAGGCCGATGTTGGGAGAGGGCCCTCAGTTTCCCCTTAGTGACTCAGGAGGCGCTCTCCATCATCACTCATATCACCCCTTAAGTAAGGCTCTTACTTCCCCGACAGCCATATCAACACCTATTGACAGAGGAAACAAGGGAACATTTTGCTCTCTTGTGCAAAGGGAGCATGGTCATTGATTTTCCTCTGGTCCTCCATGGACAGTGGGGAGGAGAGGCGCATCATGCATCAGTCTGCCAAGCACAGCTCGTAATCATATGCTCTTGAACTGGGAGTGGGGAGGGACAAATCAAAACCATTAAACTGATCAGTTGCACTCCCCAGTGGGAGAGCAGAGCAGAAACATTATAGTCACTACCCAAAGAAAGCAAGCTGCAGCACAGTACTTGTGGCAGCCCAAGAGTCCGGTTGCCACAGTGGCTTTGCCTACCTCACAGGCGGGTGATGACATGCCTGAAAGCAAGGAGGGTTTCCCTGACTAGATAACACTTACATCCAACACTTTTCCTGACTCCAGACCAGAAGGAGGAGCTGTAAACCCAGTTTCAGGACAGCTGCTCTATGAGTTCTGGCCTGGAGGAGGAGTCAGAGAGCCAGTGTTTTGAACAGAGGAGAGACAGAGTCTGAGTGAAGATAGGAGAGAGGAGAAGTGAAAGAGAACCTCGGGACTGGAGCTGTGACCAAGCTCACCCCAGAGTACAGCGCTAGAAGCCAGACGCCGGAGTCCATGGCTGATGGGTACAATATTCCCAGCAGCTAAATCCGGAGGGAAGGGGATTGCAGGTCTCCTGGCCCAGCACACACCCGAAGGCACAGCAGCAGACCAGAGCCCGGAGCCGCCATAAAGGAGCAACACCTGCAATTGGCTCAAGCTGAATGACATACGGCCAAGTACTTCAGAATAATAAGGAACAGAGGATTGAGCATAGCTTTAGGCAGCAAGGACCTCAGAGGACAGTGCAGTAAGGAGGCCTCAAAACCCATCTGGCTTAGAGGATCCTAAGTTGCTTCCAGGCTTCCTGGACCTCCATTGTCATCTGTAACTAGTGCCCCGGCGTGCACTTCAAACTGTGAGTAAACTGTGGAAACTGCACCCTGCTGTGTCCTCTGAATTATTGCTGCGCCACCTGCCCTGCACTATGACCACCACCATCATAGTGAACAATTTCACTGCCCTGGGGCCTGGCTCTACCCATGGAGAGCTGTACCAACTCTGCTGCATCACCCACTGCCCCAGTGGACCTGAACCGCAGTCTCAGCCATCCATTGCCGAACACCACGAGTGACGTCACGAACAATGTACCCATAAACTTTATCCCTTTTAATAATTTTTCATTGGACACCCAGGGCCACGGACCAGGTCACTGCTGCTGACACATCCCTTTAAGAAATGGCCCAGTACCGAGTATCCCCACGGTCCTGGCGGGCGCTCCATACTTTTAACAGGAGCACTTTTCTCCCAGAGTATCCAACTCGTGGAAGAATGGAACTGTGAATTGACTGAACGGGGCTCCATACACTGGAATGCAGATTCGGGGATCATCGTGGGCCCTCCATTTGGACTACGGCGGGTCAGTGTTTTTTTTTTCAATAAATGGATGAAAGAGGGAAATTGTTGAGAAGTTTTTTCAAATAAATATTTTTTTTGAGTGACTTTATTTCTTTTCACTACTGGGTTAGTAATGGGGGTGTCTTACAGATGCTTCTCCTCTCTATTACTAACCCATAGTCTTGATGTCAGCGCCAGCTGCTGACATCAACCCCACCATCCCATTACCCCAATTGCCACTACACCAAGACAATTGGGAAGGGCCGAGGCTAAGCACCGGAATTGGCGTAGCTAATGGATGCACCATTTCTGAGGCGGCTGAGGGCTGGTCTTATTAGGCTGGGAAGTGGCAAATATCGATGGATCTTCCCAACCTATTGATATCAGCCCCCAGCTGCCTGCTTTGACTTAGCTGGTTATTAAAAGTAGGGGCACCCCCTCATCATTTTTTTTAGGGTAACCCATTTTTTAATAACTAGCAAAGGCAAAGCAGGCAGCTGGGGATTGATTAATCTTAGGCTGGGAAGGTCCATGGATATTGAACTCTTCCCAGCATAACAACACCACCTCACAGCTGTCTTCTTTCCCTTGTTATTAAAAATAGGGGGGACTGCGTGTCATTTTTTAATATTATTTTACACTGTCAGGCTGGGTCACCTGGTGCGCCACCAATCACAGCCAACTAATCACTAGGTGTCTGGTACGAACACCAAACTTTTACCTTTTGGGTTTGCTCATCCCTACTTAAGACATATACTGTATGTCCTATTATGACAAGATAATAAATTCACGTATAATAATGTTCCCTAAGGCAGGAAAATAAACGCTCCTCCTTATGTCCATTATCGGAATGATACAAACAATTTATAGCTGAATTGTACTTTAGCTAAACAGAAAATAAATCTTTTTTATAATAACCAAATTATTAAAAACTTAGTAAGTTAATGCATGAGTGCAATATAAGGTTTAAATTACCTGATATCAATATAATAATAGCAATCTTTATTTATATAGCGCCAACATATTCTGCAGTGCTTTACAGTTACCGCAAGTATCCCAGAAATCCTATTATGCTTCTTAAGAGTAAGGCTACTTTCACACTAGCGTCGTGCACTGCACGTCGCAATGCGTCTTTGTGGATAAAAAATGCATCCTGCAAAGTTGCCCGCAGGATGCGTTTTTTCTCCATAGACTTTTATTAGCGACGCATTGCGACGCAGTGCCACACGTCGCAACCGTCGTGCGACGGTTGCTCCGTGTTTTGCCACACCGCCGCCACAAAAAAAGTTACATGGAAGTTACATGTAACGTTTTTTTGTGCGTCAAGGCCGCCATTTTCAACCGCGCATTCGTGGCCGAAACTCCGCTCCCTCCTCCCCGGACCTTGTAATGGGGCAGCGGAAGCATCCTAAGACTGCTTCCGCTGCCAACATCGGGCATTTTTTGCACATTATGCGTCGGTACGTCGGGCCGACGCAGCGCGACGGCCCCGTACCGACGCCAGTGTGAAAGTAGCCTAAACTGGAGAATTGGATCTCTTATATGTTTCTCAATTATGCATTTTAGGACCATCAGTGACATTACATATACATTATACTTATGTTATGCTGTGGTTATAGAGGGTTTTTATTCTGAGTAGCTGAAGTACAATCCATATATGGATGGCTTGTTATAGTGATCCTAATGATAGACTATAGGGGAAGCTCTTCTATTATGTCTCTCTGTTCTTGAATTTACTTCCTCCCTTATCCTCTATGGTCTCTAAAAGTTACCACATGTGCAATAATCCACAATCACTGAGCATTTTTTGTGGTGTTTTTAATTTCTTAACTTCTAAAAAACGCTTTCTTTTTTTTCCGTCTCGCTTTTCATGTTTCATGGTGAAACAAACATACTGAAGGCATGCTACATTTGAAAAAAAGTGTTTGAATCATGAAACAAAAAAAATGCTACTTGCAGACTTCTGTCCATGCCGTTTTTGAAAAAAAAAAAGCTGTTAAGAACTTGAATGAACATGTTGTGATAAACACTACAAAATGCTGTGTGCAAATCAAATCTGATGTAAGGGGTAATGCCAGTGTAAGGAGTCTTATAGGCCATGCAATGCTCCTCTGGGAAATTAAATAGGCAAATTTCCTATTCAGAGAGGAAAAAGACTTGAACTCTTGTGCCACTTATTGGAAGTAGAAATCTTGAGATTTATCAGGCACTATAGTTCAAATCCTTTTCCTCTCTGAAGAGGAAATTTGCATATTGACTGCAATCTAAGGGTGCTTTCACATCGCTTTCTGTGTCACCATCTGTGCATATGTTCAAAATCCCCCTCAAAACAGGGTCCAGACGCATCTGCCACTGGAGCCATAGATTGTAATGGTGAAGAAAGACAGATCGTTCAATCTGCTGTGCTCTTTTTTTTTGGGAGTGCATGCCTACAGAAGGTGGACACTAAGGGTACAGTGCCTTGCGAAAGTATTCGACCCCCTTGAACTTTTCAACCTTTTCCCACATATCATGCTTCAAACATAAAGATACCAAATGTAAATTTGTGGTGAAGAATCAACAACAAATGGAACACAAAAAGTTGAACAAATTTATTGGTTATTTTAAATTTTTGTGGAAATTCAAAAACTGAAAAGTGGGGCGTGCAATATTATTCGGCCCCTTTAACTTAATACTTTGTTGCGCCACCTTTTGCTGCAATTACAGCTGCAAGTCGCTTGGGGTATGTCTCTATCAGTTTTGTACATCGAGAGACTGAAATTCTTGCCCATTCTTCCTTGGCAAACAGCTCGAGCTCAGTGAGGTTTGATGGAGATCGTTTGTGAACAGCAGTTTTCAGCTGTTTCACAGATTCTCGATTGGATTGAGGTCTGGACTTTGACTTGGCCATTCTAACACCTGGATACGTTTATTTGTGAACCATTCCTTTGTAGATTTTTGTTGGAAGACAAATCTCCATCTCAGTCTCAGGTCTTTTGCAGACTCCAACAGGTTTTCTTTAAGAATGGTCCTGTATTTGGCTCCATCCATCTTCCCATCAATTTTAACCATCTTCCCTGTCCCTGCTGAAAAAAAGCAAGACCAAACCATGATGCTGCCACCACCATGTTTGACAGCGGAGATGGTGCGTTAAGGGTGATGAGCTGTGTTGCCTTTATGCCAAACATATCGTTTGGCATTGTTGCCAAAAAGTTTGATTTTGGTTTCATCTGACCAGAACACCTTCTTCCACATGTTTGGCGTGTCTCCCAGGTGGCTTGTTGCAAACTTTAAATGATGCTTTTTATGGATATCTTTGAGAAATGGCTTTCTTCTTGACACTCTTCCATAAAGGCCAGATTTGTGCAGTGTACGACTGATTGATGTCCTATGGACAGACTGTCCCACCTCAGCTGTAGATCTCTGCAGCTCATCCAGAGTGATCATGGGCCTCTTGGCTGCATCTCTGATCAGTCTTCTTGTTTGAGATGAAAGTTTAGAGGGACAGCCGGGTCTTGGTAGATTTGCAGTGGTATGATACTCCTTCCATTTCAATATGATTGCTTGCAAAGTGCTCCTTGGGATGTTTAAAGTTTTGGAAATCATTTTGTATCCAAATCCGGCTTTAAAATTCTCCGCAACAGTATCGCGGACCTGTCTGTTGTGTTCATTGGTCTTCATGATGCTCTCTGTGCTTCAAACAGAACCCTGAGGCTATCACAGAGCAGTGAATTCGGGTATGGGGGAATAGTCACGCAAAATATGTCACACAGTATAATGCAAAAATTGGCCATGCAAGGATCTGAAACCATAACTTAGAGGTATCAATAATTATCCCACCTTATTTCACATACAAACAATGTGTCATACAAAATGCATTATATCGTCTATCACCTCCATTATATCCCTAAAAAATGCCGGACCACAATAACTCCTTAATCTAAGCCACATATTAGGACCAAAGTACACAAGATATAGTGAACAGCAATAATTACCGGCGGTTCAGGGTATAGGGTACGGATCAGTCCAAGTGCGTCCACCCCAATGCGCGTTTCGGACCTTCCTTCTTCGGGGGGGCTGTGTTTGTGCGTATTTCCTGTGTGCGGGTTATTACTGTGTGTGGATGTTCTTACTGTGCGGGGTATTTACTGTGTATTAGGGTATTTACTGAGTGGGATTTATTTACTGTGTGGGTGAGGTATATACTGTTTGGGGGGTATTTACTGCAGTGGGAGGAGGTATTTACTGCGTGGGTGAGGTATTTACTGTGTGGGGGTATTTACTCAGAAGGGGGTATTTACTGTGTGTGTGGGGGAGATATTTATTTCCTGGGGGGTATTTAGTGCCTGGGGAAGATTTACTGTGATGGGGATATTTAGTGTAATGGGCCTGGGGAGCATTTAGTGTAACGGGCCTGAGGGAGATATACCGTGATGGTGGTATTTAGTGTAACGGGACAATTATTTATTCAGGGGCTCAGTGTAGGGCAGATATTTTTATTCTGGAGCATTATAATGAATGACACTGCTATCTTTAAGAGCATCATGTGGGAATGTGCAGCAGGAAACCAGAGAACATGGATGTCTGCAGAGACTGCTGTGTATGAGACAGTTCATCATGACGCCTGGACAAGATGAAGTAGCTGGATGTACTTTTTTGTTAATACTAATTCTCATATTTTTATTTTAAATAAGTGTTAAAGGGGTTGTAAAAGTTTGTGATGAGTCTACAGCCATTCTATGTGACTGCAGACTTCTGAATTCTCACAGTGCACATTGCACGCTGTCAGGATTCTCTTGTGCTGGCGATTTGCATACATGCAGTCACGTGTCGACTAGACATGTGTGGCCTCACTCAATGAAAATGAATTGAGCGAGGTCGGATATGTTTAGATGAAATGTGGCCAGAAGTATGCAAATCACATACTTGTGTAAGGGATAATCCTAAAAATTATCAGTGCATGAGCTGTGAGAATTCAGAAGCTGCCGCCTATAGTGACTTTCATCTCCAACCTGGACGAGCCCTTTAATTATAAAATGAAGACTGTAGAATGCCAATCCTAACAGCATGTGATATCTTACTGTCAGGATTCAGCTCTGCAGGTTCCAACATTCATCACATGGCTGCATCACTCATGCGATTTTCATACTTACTTCACGTGACAACAAGCTTCTCTTCCTGCTCCTCCTGCTTCTCTATTTTTCACTGAACATTGAACTAGAAAGAGCTTCTCGTCAGGCACATTGCTCCGGGTACAAGAAAACCTAGATACACCTCTGCTGCGCCAGAATGCAGATGTCAGCTGTTGGCCTCTGATTGGCTGGTGGTTTGCATTGGTATTACTGTGCAGAGTCTCTGCGCGACAATACATTTCAATAGAATGTGCATCCAAGGGCACATATTCTACTGAAATAAAGTGTTGCTGGCATGAAAATGTCCTTCAAAGAATGCGGCCCCCCCAAATTCAAATTTTTTCTATATGTGGCACATATACCCAACTGAGTTTGAGACCCCTGCTCTACGGTGAGCACTTACATCAGGGTTTTCATCTAAATCCACAGATGACATGATTCAGATGAAACCGCCGAGGGATCCTTTCACTATAATGAGGCAGCAGAGTTATTCTGGACTCCGTCTGGCCTTTTTTTTTTTTTTTTAGCAAAGTTTGGAATTTTTTTTCACCACTTAGATAAAAAATAACCTAGTCATGTTAGGTGTCTATGAACTCGTACTGACCTGGAGAATCATAATGGCAGGTCAGTTTTAGCATTTAGTGAACCTAGCATAAAAGCCAAACAAAAAACAAGTGTGGGACTGCACTTTTTTTGCAATTTCACTGCACTTGGAATTTTTTTCCCATTTTCTAGTACATGACATGGTAAAACCAATGATGTCGTTCAAAAGTACAACTTGTCCCGCAAAAAATAAGCCCTCACATGGCCAAATTGACAGAAAAATAAAAAAGTTATGGCTCTGGGAAGGAGGGGAGCGAAAAACGAACACGGAAAAACGGAAAATCCCAAGGTCATGAAGGGGTTAAAGGGAACCTGTCACCCCCAAAATCGAAGATGAGCTAAGCCCACCAGCATCAGGGGCTTATCTACAGCATTCTGTAATGCTGTAGATAAGCCCCCGATGTATCCTGAAAGATGAGAAAAAGAGGTTAGATTATACTCACCCAAGGGTGGTCCCGCTGCGGTGCGATGGGTGTCGCGGTCCGGGGCCTCTTATCTTCTTACGATGACGTCCTCTTCTTGTCTTCACGTTGCGGCTCTGGTGCAGGCATACTTTGTCTGCCCTGTTAAGGGCAGAGCAAAGTACTGCAGTGCGCAGGCGCCGGGAAAGGTCAGAGAGGCCCAACACCTGCGCACTGCAGTACTTTGCTCTGCCCTCAACAGGGCAAAGTACGCCTGCGCCGGGGCCTCAGCGTGAAAACAAGAAGAGGATGTCATCCTATGAAGATGGGAGGCCCCAGACCAGACCGCGACGCCCATCGGATAGGACAGCCCACCCAGGTGAGTATAATCTAACCTCTTTTTCTCATCTTTCAGGATACATCAGGGGCTTTTCTACAGCATTACAGAATGCTGTAGATAAGCCCCTGATGCTAGATGGGCTTAGCTCATCTTCGATTTTGGGGGTGACAGGTTCCCTTTAACTTTTCTATTCCTCCACTGATGGGGCTCTATGATAGCACCTCCCCAGGAGCACTGTTCAAGGTGCTCACCACACATCTAGATAAGCTCCTTGCTGGGTCTGGTTTTCAAAACGGGGTAAATTGTGGGGTTTCCACAGTTTCGGCACATATGGGGCTCTCCAAATGCAACTAGGTATCCGCTAATGATTCCAGCAAATTTCTCATTCAAAAAGTCAAATGGCTCTCATTCCCTTCTGAGCTTTGCCATGCACACAAACAGTGATTGTCCCCCACATGTGGGGTATCGTCATGCACAAGATAAATTGTACAACAAAGTTTGGCATTTATTTTCTCATGTTACCCTTGACAAAATAAACAAATTGTGTCTAAATTAAAATTTTTGTGAAAAAAGTTAAATGTTCATATTTTTCCTTCCACATTGCTTCAGTTCCTGTGAAACACCTGAAGAGTTAATAAACTTCTTGAATGTGGTTTTGAGCACCTTGAGGAGTGAAGTTTTTAGAATTGTGTCACTTTTGAGTATTTTCTGTTATATAGACACCTCAAAGTCACTTCAAATGTGAGGTGATCCCTAAAAAATGGTTTTGTAAATTTTGTTGGAAAAATGAAGAATCACTGGTCAACTAATAACCCCTATAACTTCTTAACAAAAATGATTCAAAAATTGTGCTGATGTAAAATAGACATGTGGGAAATGTTATTTATTAACCATTTTGTGTGATATGACTCTCTCATTTAAGGGCATAAGAATTCAAAGTTTAAAAATTGCAACATTTTCTAAAAATTCTGAGGATCAAAGGAAATTTACCACTATCATGAAGTACAATATGTCATGAAAAAAACAAATCTAAGAATCAGTGGGATCCGTTAAAGCGTTCCAGAGTTATTACCCCATAAAGTGACAGTGTTCATTCAGAACTGTAAAATTTGGCCTGGTCATGAAGGTGCAAACAGGCTGGGAGTGAATGGGTTAAGCAATGTGATTCCAGGCATGTGCTGACTCTAGCACTTATGGGCCAATGATGGGTTGCCAGAGCAGTCAGGGGCTTGTTGAAGGCCCCATCACAGCCATCTTTCTGCTCCTGTGAAGCCTATCCCGTTGCTTGATAGGGGATAAATTCAATATCCACTTCAATACTTATCACAGGTAAAGTAAAAAAAATATTTAAAAAAGTACAGTTTAATAAAATATAAAAAATAGAAACATACAAATCTGAATTGCCCCCTTTCGCCTAGATCAACATAAAAAATGAAAGAACTAAAGATACTCATTGTCGCCATATCCGCAAAATCCAATCTATCAACATATAAAATTATGTAACCAATATTGTAAACAATGAAAAGCGAATAAAATCTAAATCCCAGGATTGGCATTTTTCGCTCGGCAAACCTTCATCTCCGACAAGAATCTGCATTAAAAGAAACAATTAAAAAACATCTTCAGTTCCACAAAATGACCCAGATTACCTGCGCAAAGTACAGCAAAAAACAACCCAATCAACAGGAAACTATAAAAAGTTACCGGTCTCCGAAAATGGCGACACAGTGTTATTCTCCTACAAATTTCAGAATTTTTTTTTAACCACTAAAAATAGTAAAATAAAAAATCCTTCCGAAGTTTGGTATCTGTGGAATCGTTCTGACCCGAGGAATCATTTTTATCGCACGTCGAACACTGTAACTTGTGGGGTTTTTCACTATTTCGCCGCACACACGTATTTCCCCCCATATTACATTATATTCTCATTGAAATCTACAATTCACCCTATAGCAATGGAAGAATGGGAAAAAAAAGTTGTGACTCTAAAAAAGTGCAAAAATGAAAATAGCCTGCAGCCAGAAAGGGTTAAAAATGGCAGCTGTTGGGCCCTCGCTGTTTTAACCCCCGTGTGCCCGGCTGGCAGAGCCGCAGCTCATGTGCCTCGTCCACATTGCACTGTGCTGTGGCCGCCTGTAACAGCTCGCTGCTTCTGTGCTTTCCCTCCTTCCCGCTTCATCCCTCCCCGCCTGGCTGCGGTGGGAGGGTCCGCTCCGAGGTTGAACACTGAGTGGGAGCTGGAATGCCCGGGAGGAGAGGGGTGGTACCACACGTGTGTGTGTGTGTCTCCCCCCTGC
Source organism: Ranitomeya variabilis (assembly GCF_051348905.1). Lineage (NCBI taxonomy): Eukaryota > Metazoa > Chordata > Amphibia > Anura > Dendrobatidae > Ranitomeya > Ranitomeya variabilis. The sequence goes on from NC_135237.1 coordinate 160,388,129, forward strand.
TCCGAGCCGTGCAGTCACTCTCTCCTCTCTGTCTTCTCCAACTTATGCCACTCCCTCCTGTATCTCCTCCGCTGGATTCATTATTAAGGAGATGGAGGGGGGAAAATAAACGAAGCGGGGGGGAAAATGTCCTAAATCCCACAAACTCCTTCCTAGTGCAAAGCCCTGCAAGGCTCCCCAGTGCATAGTGTGTGAGAGCAGCGCCGGGCTGCGGTGCAACTGCTGGACAAGTTGGGAGAGAAGCAACATCTGTAAAACTTGGCCACCGGCAGGAGGAGGGAAAGCAGAAGAGGAGGACGGGGAGGAAGAAGGAGGAAAATGCCAGTGTGAGAGGCGGCGAGCCCCGCACACTAACTTGGAGCCCCCGCATGTGAGTATGCCTGCATGTGCTGCCCAGCATGCACACGGTGAGACCAGGGAGAGAGGCAGGGAAGGATCACGTTACCAGAGCCCTCAGGCTGAGGAGAAGTGCTCGTGAGGGGCTGCCAGGGGGCACCTCTCCGCCTCACACTGGGGGCACCTCTCCGCCTCACACTGGGGGCACTTTTCTGCCTCACACTGGGGGCACCTTTCTGCCTCACACTGGGGGCACCTCTCCGCCTCACACTGGGGGCACCTCTCCGCCTCACACTGGGGGCACTTTTCTGCCTCACACTGGGGGCACCTTTCTGCCTCACACTGGGGGCACCTCTCCGCCTCACACTGGGGGCACTTTTCTGCCTCACACTGGGGGCACCTTTCTGCCTCACACTGGGGGCACCTATCTGCCTCACACGGGGGCTTGGGCAGCAGAGCTAGGGGGAGGAAAGCTCGGCTGGAAGGTGTGTTGTGTGACTGTGGGGAAGGGAAGGAGGGGAGATATATGGGATTCTTGGACTTGGTGAGGAGTTGTAGGAAGTTCCTAAACTTTGAGGAGTTTCTGGGAGCAGAGAGGAGTTGCCCCTGACAATTACACCATGTAGGTTGGTTTCTCCATACAGTACTAGCCATGGGGGCAGACACTATTTGGGACTTCCTGTCATCCCATTGATCAGTCCAATAGTCTGGTTCTAGAGCTTTAATAGGCTGAGCAATGGCTTGTCTGTCATGTAGATAACTATGTAATATTACATGTTTACCTTCATTGGTGGTAAAGTATTAAGTGCATTCCCATAAGGGTTTACGGGATACCACATTGTGAGCTAGGACTCAGGGCGCGAAGATATCATTTTGAAGAACATTGTATCGTTCCTCACCCCCTCCCCTTTTTCTTTGGACAGTGCTGAGCTTAACTTCCACACTGCATTTCTTGGCTGGGGTCCAAATTGTCCCGAGTCCTAAAGTTGAGCCTCATGCCAGCCTTCTTCTGCTGGCTGTAACTTTGTAACACAGCGCGCTCACATCTGGACGCAGAGGGAGGGAACGCACATGCACCGCTGCTCCGAGCCCAGGGCTTACAATTCTTCATATAATATTAGTCCAGATTCCAGCTGGATAGTTGACGTGATTGAAAATGAACACAAAGAACTTTGAAACTTGAGTTATAAGTTCTTACTTTAAAGATCAGGACTGCATTAAGTTGCTCAAGTGCTGCGGACATGGCAAAGAATTGAGTATATGTATATATATATATAATATGTATTTTTGTAAATTAGATAAGTACAAGAAGTTTCAACTTTTGAGCTACATTAAGATCTTGTTACGTTCGGTTTCCCAAAATGTGTAGAATTTTTTTTCCACTGAAGTATATGTATATTTTTTGCTGTTGTGGTTTTACGATTCTAAAAATTGCACGTCCCGTTCGGAATAGTTTAATTCTGTGGCTGGAGGGCCAGATTCTATGCAGAAGGGGCAAACAAGGACTCTGGTCAAAGTGAATCATGCCAGACACTCACTTTCTCCAGGATCGGAGAGAAAGGGAAGAGTAAGAGGTAAAGTAAATAGACAGAACACCACAAACCAGACTGGATTAACTGATCTACACCTTTTAAATAAATAGCTGTGAGAGACAGAAAAGGAGTCGAGCGGATGCTGAGGTTTTTGGTGGCGTATGTACTTACTTTGTTTACTAACATGCTCTTTTCAGACTTCAGAGGAGAACAAATGCAGTTCAACGTGGAAACTAAAAGTTCACACAAGAGGCATGAAGTTTAGCAGCCTTTGTCAGGGGAGGATCAGCATTATTGTGGGAGCGTAGGATTAGTGAATCCAGACCAGATAAACTTAATTGAGTCATATCTTTAAAAAAAAATAAAATAAAACATTTATCTTTTGCAATGTTACTACATACAGCTTTGTTTTCTAAACCTTAGGAATCTAAGTTATGCGTTAAACCCAAGTATGACACATCTTATGGGTATGTAACAATGGCCTATGAGGAAACATGTACTAAGATGGTAACAAAAACTTTTGGGATAAGATATCACTTAAACCTTTTCTTATTCATAATAAGCTTATTCCCGCCGTTGTGCCCTAAAAGGTTTAAAAAAGTGAAAAACATTAAAGAGGATGCAGTTTTCTAATGATTCCTTTCTATAGTCAGGCTTGAAATTGGAAAACTGCTTATTTGGACATTAATAATTGGGTATTAAAAAAAATTCAAAACAACATTCCACAGACACATAATTCTCATTTCCAGATTTCCTTAAGATACCGGTAATTGCTTTATAATTCAGAAAAGTGCCACGTTGATTGATTCTATAATTATTTCAGTTAGGTGCTTTATTAAAAATTAACAGTGGCCTTTCAAGTTTTAAATGAGAGTTGTCCAGGTTATTTTATTGGAGGCGATGGGTATTCTGAAAACCCTGAAAACATTTCCCCCAAAAATGCCCTTAAAAACATTTTTTTTTAATAATAAAAAACTGCGCTCTGTGTGGTACAGTTATATGTCAAACCTTGACTGGTATCTGCTAGAGACAACTATTGGATAATATTATCAGTGTTACATATTTATTTTAATTTTAAATAAGCAGTTTTATAATTAATTATCAGAGTATGTAATCTTTAAATCGTATATATTATGGAAAAGTAACAGCTGTAACTATAGGACAGTGCAAATATTACAGAAAATATTGGTCTTTTTATATGTATCTTTCTATTTTGTGTTTATTGTTTTCTTTCACACTGCACCATTTTAAAATGTTAACATAAGAGTAAAACAAATGGACCGAAGTCTCTTATTTCAGTCTTCATGATAGATTTCCATTACGCTCCAGTCACATGGGAAGCTATAAAGCTAATAACAGGCAGGGCACAATGTAATTTTTTATAAAGAAACATATGTTCTATGCGGTCGGTAACTTTCGTGGTCTGGCCTCTTTTTCTGATTTTATTGGCAGTTTCCAGGCATGTTGGTGAGGGGTCAAGCAGTAGTTAAGTAGTGAAAAATAAATATCCTTATGTTTTTCGGTTCGTGCTGCTGTGCATTTTTCGTGTAGTTTTACCATTGAACTCCATTAAACTTGTGAAATGTTTGGGAGAGATGTCTTGTAAAGAGAAATGGTGCTCTTTTAAATCCGGATTAAGTAGAGAACGCCAGTTGTACCCACTCTGTATTGACATATGGAGCTGATGATGTCCTGTTCAGCAGCAGAGGGGTTAAATGTGTCCATTCTTTGGACTGTCAACCTCTCCCTTATACTACAGTGTTATATACATGACAGGATGGCTAATCCCAGGCCATGTTTAAAGCAGATGAAGTAATGTGTTTGCGGGGGACCTGCAGTACAGTTGGGTTTGATCAGGTCGCATGTTGAAAGCAAAGAGAAACTTCAATGTTTTTGGAACCCCTGCAGCACTAAAGAGGTTAATCAGGCGGAGAGGTCCTTTGCTGACTCACCCCCCTGCTGTCAAGGCCCACAAGACATCACCCAAGAGCCTTAACACTTCCTCATGCCCTTTAAGGCTCTAAAATCTGAAAGAAAGCTACACAACAATCCCCTTTACCCTCCATGCATGAGAATGAGCTTGCTGTGCTTTACACCTATAGACAATAGGCAAGGGGGGAAAAGCATAAACCAACAGGGTGCCCAATATAAACTTTCCAACTACTTCCAACAGTCCTATCATCTCTCAACTTTCTCCAGGTATTTGAATGGGTCTAAGGAAGGAAAAAAGTGTTATGTAGCCAAGCAAGGACTTTCAATGAAATTTCACACTTTGATGATTCCTCCCCCTTTCTTCTTTTCCTGCTTCTAACTTTGATATATTGACAGCAAAAGGAGCTTGCAAAGCTTTTATATAGCCTGAGCGGCAATGCTAAGCAGCAGTCAAATGTCTCCATGCATTTGTGTTTAAGTGCAGAAGAAATAGCATGTCTGTGGGCAGCTGAGGTTCTTATCAACTCCCTAATCCCAAGTCCCTGAAAACCTTGAGGGCATGCCTTAGATCTCGGTGAAATCATTGTAGACTTGCACAGTTTGCAGATTAAATATGCTATGTGTTCCTGGCCCCAACAACAGTTTTATGAGCCCACTAAGCTTCCGACTTTAAGATCCCTTTCTGAAGCCGCTATAGGCAGTGATGTCTGCAATAAGTGGCCTCTGTTAATTTCAGACGCTTTGGATAGATCACTCCTGACAGAGAGGGACCTGACAAAGTAGAAGTTTTCAAATTGGATGTCTTATTATGCAAAGGCAAACATAAAACACAAAGCCTTGATGGATTTGATGCCTCTATTACAAGTTTGTAGAGGAATTTCGCCGCACCATGTGCTCTTGTTCACAGATGATTACTGTTACTATCAGTTTAAAAATTAAAGAACCCCCAAGAGGAGATATCACAACTTTATAGTATAGGACATTTCTATAGCCTGTGAAGAAAACTTCAGCCTCTGGAATCCCTTTGTTTTACCATATGTCTAGGGAATATAGCAGTCCTGGAGCTGATGACAATGAATCATATGAAGCTGTGACATTACATTTAAACTTTCGCATTACAATCTACTGGAGTTTAGTCACTGGCAGATACATTTCGGTTGTTAGGAAAGGCGAGAAAATGTCTCGCTGTAGAAAAGAATTTCCAATATTCTTTAAATATAAATAAACATTTACATTTATGACATTGAAATCCATTAGGCTCAGTTCACACTGGTGTCACAACTTCTGTTTAGTCTCAAGTTATGACAGCTATGCCAGATCTATTATCAAACAGGTCCAGACAAATCCAGATGCTAATAACAATAAGAGTAAAGCAGCAGAATACTCTGTGACTGTCAAAAATGACGGAAAACGTGACACAGAAGGTACGTGTGAACAGAGCCGCATGTGGATGTATGTTTATGTTAGTAATACAGCTAATATTAGGCACTCCGGTTTGATAAAAGAACAGGGTTGCCGGATTAAAATGAATGCATTTAGATAGAAAATCTACATGTTTGTTCATTCATTCAGCTATTTGCCCTCCGTTGCCTTTTCCTTGGAGTATCATTGGAAGGCATTGTATAGACGGATCAAAGTTAGTAAGTTAATCACATTCAGTATGACTGCTCCAGGTCAGTATATCAGAGGAGAACCAGATTTTTAGAATGTCATGCTAAATAAGCCTTCCTAGCATAGGAGGAAACATTTGCCTTCAGTGTGTTGAGTTTTACATGGCTGACAATATAATCTAGCATCATCATGTGAATTCTTTTTTGGGGGCATTATTGTTAATTGATCACATTGTATGTATTTTAGGAGATCTGAAATCTGCATACGTTTTTCTGTCATGTAAACGCTTTCGGCATGGTACTGCTATGAATGCCTAAAATACAACTATAGAAAATGCACTCTAAGCATCAATAATTCTAGTAAATGCGACTAAGTTGATTTACTCCTATCCCAGGAAAAAGAGCGGAAGCCTCTTAATCACCCTCAAGTAAATTATCTTAGTAAATCTACCCCCTTGTCTAATCACAGGATAATCATGCTGGTGCTTGACATGTCAGCCCCTCCTCTTATAAATGTGGTGTGAGTCCATTAATTAGAAGCGAGAAAAAAAGTCATATCCTATTTCTAAACAATAACATGTGTCAGCTCATTACCCACGAGACCCAGGCCAATATTGTGCTCAAAGGTTGTTTAATGAATGGAAATGTGAAAGTCCATTTGTCAAGGTAGTGCAAGGTTCCTGTTAGTTTTCAACCCCCAAATTCATTGTCTGCACGGCCTAGTCATTAGTCATCTCTGTATTAGTACTGCCCTCGGGCAGTCCAGCCCCGCTCTACTTCACACCAGCATGACTTTGAAAGCGTACTGTACCGACTTGTAGAATTACTGCTGTTATTTCCGCCTAACTGGGTCCTAGGTAAGTCCCATCCCCACATTATCACTCAACTTAATCCTTCTTTTCTATTTAGTTGCTCCCTATGACTTTAAGAGTCCTTTCATCCGTATCCCATGCACCAAGTCAGGCATTGTGGCAGTAATACTAAAACTCCTTAAAATAATGCGACACAAATGAATATTAGATTAAGTATGTAACACCACTTGACTAGTGTCTATTTCAAAATACGTCCTAGAATTGATGCCGAAGGAGTTAACCTAGAGTGGACAGCTATGGAATTGCTTTTCGTTTTCTCCTATGTAAAATGTGCCTGTGCATCTTACGTAACGTGTTCTGTAGTTCAAGAAACAGACAATTTGTTATCATGTGTATTACATCCTTGTTTGGCTCCTCTTGAAGTGCTACGAGGGGTGGAGGTAACTTAAAAAACATATGGCGAGAGACATTTGACAGTCTTCAACCACTAATGTTTATAAATGGCATTTTTTGGATAAGAGTGTACAGATGGGGGATATTTTATGTACTGAAAGTATGAATGGCCATTTACCTCTACTTCACGATCTGTACATGCTGGTGTCTTTTCCATTCACTGCTTTGGTAATAATGTCCAGCGTAGCTGAAAAGCCACCGGTAATATTTTGTACTTATGGTTTTAGTGTTTTAAAGGCAAATCTGTCTTATCGGACCAACATCACACCCAGCCATATTCAGTAGAATGCAATAGACGTTGGATAATAAGGCCTGTGTCTCTATTGTAGCTTAGTCGATATCAGGAAATTGGGGCATTGGTCACAAATATTATTATTTATTATTATTCATTTATATAGCACCATTAATTCCATGGTGCGGTACATGAGAAAGGGGTTACATGCAGAGTTATAGATATCGTTTACAGTAAACAAGTTTACAATGACAGACTGGTACAGAGGGGAGAGGACCCTGTCCTTGCGGACTTACAGTACATTCGAATATCTAGACTTAATGGCTACCTAACTACTGAGATCGACCCCAATGTGCTATAGGTGTATTTTATATGTTCCATTTTGGTTGGGGTTAGGCTTAATTAATTGGCTTGTCTTAAAAGTACTAGTAGCACAATAATAATTATGTGGCAAATCCGTCCATAGCCAATCTGTAGCAGAAACTCAAGGGTCATCTAGGGTTTTTGTGGCGAATTATTCTTGTATATCCGCAAGAGATATGTACACCTGAAAATCTGACATATGAGCCTTAAAGGGGTTTTCCCACAAAAAAATAATAATTTCCACAATTTAGTGTGTTTAAAAAAAGTGTTCCTGTGCTGAGATAATCTTATAAATGTGCCCCTGCTGTGTACTGTGTAATGGCTGTGTCTGTACTTGGTCTGATTGTACCACAGCTCCTGGGCACTGGAGGAAGCAAAAGAGAGTATACAAACAGGACAGCATGGGATCACAGCTGATTCTTTTTGTGAGGTAAAACATTTCCCTGCCTGTTTTTAAAAAATGTTTTATTTCAAAGAAGGAATTATTTGCGATCCCCAGCTGTAATGTCTGTGTACTCTTATGCGTCCTCCCCTGCCCAGGAGCTGTGGTATGATCAGACCATGTTCCTACATGGTCAGACACCACCATTACACAGTACACAGCCGGGGCACATTGTTGCGAGCCACATCCAGCTCCTGTCCCCCCTCACAATAGTGGCAACCAAAGTACCCATTATGGGTATAATGACAACCAAAGCTTTTCCACACAAATCACCCTGAAGCAGTATACCAAGATCCAGGGGATCCCACCAAACCCCTAATCAGCATTCTCCCATCACGCACTCCCAACATAGTCACATCCAGCTTCAAACACCTCCTCTGACCGGTAGTATCATCCTGTCTCCAGCGTACCATACTTAAATTATCACTAAACTCCCAAGGCCAGTAGATGTGTACCCAGATCTGCTCTTCTCTGCAAGTCTACTCACAAAGTTCACCATTTTGAGATGTGCTCTTCATACCAGTTTACTAAATCTGGAACTAATGCACCAAGCTGGCAGACAGCCGCGAGCCACAATTCATGGGACCGCGAGCTACATGTGGCTCCTGAGTTACAGGTTGGGTATCCCTGCTCTAACATCTGGACGCTGCGGTCTGGATGCAGCGGATGTACGCAGCGTTCATCCCGCAGTGTTTACTGACCATGGGAACATACCGTTAAAGGCTGTTAAGCACAATACATGGCTTTCAGGCCAAACCATCGTTTGGTGGGCAGCAATTCTGGCCAGATCTCCCACACACGAGTGTCATTTAGCTGAGCGCTCCTGTGCTCACTATGAGGCAGCAATCACTAGATTGTCTGATAATGGCTTATATCTGGGAGAACAAAGCAATGGGTAGTCCGGAATCGCAAATGCCCGATTGGCATCTTACCTGAGAATCAGTTCTCCATGGCCCCTGTACACATTACTATCAGCCAAACTCATGGATATCGGCGAGGTTGGACGACATTAGCCTAAGGGTACCGTCTCACAGTGGCACTTTGGTCGCTACGACGGCACGATCCGTGACGTTCCAGCGATATACATACGATCTCGCTGTGTCTGACACGCTACTGCGATCAGGGACCCCGCTGAGAATCGTACGTCGTAGCAGATCGTTTGTAACTTTATTTAGTCGCTGGATCACCCGCTGTCTTCGCTGGATCAGTGTGTGTGACACCGATCCAGCGATGTGTTCGCTTGTAACCAGGGTAAATATCGGGTTACCATTGTAAATGTAAAAAAACCAAAAACACTACATACTCACATTCCGGTGACTGTCACGTCCCTCGCCGTCAGCTTCCCGCACTGACTGAGCGCCGGCCGTAAAGTAAAAGCAGAGCACAGCGGTGACGTCACCGCTGTGCTGTGCTTTACGGCCGGCACTGACACAGTCAGTGCGGGAAGCTGACGGCGAGGGACGTAACAGACACCGGAATGTGAGTATGTACTGTTTTTTTTTTTTTTACATTTACAATGGTAACCAGGGTAAACATCAGGTTACTAAGCGCGGCCCTGCGCTTAGTAACCCGATGTTTACCCTGGTTACCCGGGGACTTCGGCATCGTTGGTCGCTGGAGAGCTGTCTGTGTGACAGCTCTCCAGCGACCACACAACGACTTACCAATGATCACAGCCAGGTCGTATCGCTGGTCGTGATCGTTGGTAAATCGTTTAGTGTAACGGTACCGTAACTTGTAAGGGGGCTTTAGAATAAGATTGTCCATAAACTGTAAACTAATCTTGGACAAACCTGATGATTCACCAGCTGACCATCGAGTTTCCACGTAAGTGTCCTGTCTTTTCCCCAACAATGATAGAGAAAGAAAAGACTGGGGCATGTTAAATCTCAACATGTCCATTTCTTTTTATTCTTATGGGAGATAAGCTGCCACCAGAGGTGTTTAGCCTCAGATCATTTCCTTCTTCTAGTCTTTTTGTCTCAAAAGTTAATAAAGTAAGTTGTGCAATATTTGCCAGTGTAACAGAGTTGTATGTTACAGAATACTGACAATAGCGACACAGCACCGACCTTTACAGACTTTAATTTTATATTAGGGGCACATGAAATGTTGACAGCAGTTTAGTTTAAAGATGTTACAAAAGTGATAAAAATGTTTCCTACCTACTTAAAAACTAAATCCCCTAATAGGGACTGTGTGTTATTTATTAAATGTTTTTCTCACACCCACTGTGCATTTCATTCCAAGGAGGCTTACTCACTGGCCTGAATCGTGAGCCAAATTCTGCGACTTCATAAGGACAAGCCCTTGGAAACAAAACTGTTTGAATTTGAATGTTTTGTTCCAAGACAAAGTCACATCATTGGTCGGAGCCGAGTTATGTAAAGATGGAGGATGATTTACTGATTGTGGAATGTGACGCTCATGTTATCATACATACAAGCATGCAGAACATATATTGTTGCTGTATATGTAGTGCTCTCCTCCACGGCTTACTTACATTGCATAGATCTCAGCTGTTGTGTCACAGATATATGATAGCTCCTTATTTGTACTATATTCCATAAACAGAGACAACATATTTTAATGTACATTATTGCTCAAATGCCTCAGTTTGCCAATAGAAGAATTAAATGATTCATTACTCATCTTCAGCGATCCCCTGCCGGTCCAGTTTAGACACTTACCAGATCTGTGCTTGTCTCTGCTTCTTGTCTCATTCTCAACATACCGGAAATGGCAGAGATGCCCACTCTGCCAATTATGAGGTCGTCATTTTTGTGAGTAATGATTGATTACATAGTTACATACTTATATAGGTTGAAAAAGACTTTGGTCCATCAAGTTCAGCCTTTCTCTGCCAGTTATACATTTTCTTTCACTAGATTATTTATATCCTACAATGCTACTTGTTGTGAGAAAATCATTCTGCCCCTTTTTTGAAAGCTGTTGTAGTGTCTGACATTACCTCTTTTGGCAGGGTATTCCACACTCTGACTGCTCTACCTGGTAAGAAACCTTTCCTATTTAGCTGCTGGAATCACATTTATTCCATACGTGATGAATGTCCCCTAGTCCTTAGTATGGCCTTTGGAAAAAATAAGTCATGTACCAGTCCTTTGTACTGACCACATGTGTATTTATACTTATCATTGAGAGCTATTAGACATCTTTTTTCTAAGCTAAAGAAGGTCAACATTTCTAACATCCCATAGGAGAAACCTTCCATCCCATGTAATAATCTAGTTGTCCACCTTTGAGCTGATTCTATCTTCCCAATATCCTTTTCAAAAGGTTGAACAGCCATTTATGTTGTGTTAAATACAGGATGAGGAACAGTAGGCCTCCAGGGGTAGGGTGAGCAGATATCAGACGATGGGCATTATTTCCTTTTTTTAAACAACATGCAACATTTAAAGCATCACTTCAGTGTTTGTTTTTTTTTCAGCGCCGGAGTGGCGCATTAAATGTAAGCCCCCAGCCCTTGTTCTTATACTAACATTCCAGTGTCTTCACCTTTTACTGACGCCTTTCCCCATGGCAACATCTTATGCCCATAACTTTTGACAGGTCGAAAGTCAGAAGTTACATCACAAGAGCTCAATGCAAGTTTATGAGAGCCAGGCTATCATAGATTTGTATTTGAAAGTGATTTCCAACACGCTCCAGCAGACACTTGAGCATGATGAGAGGTCACCAGAGACGGACCAGAGAAACCCTGGAAGAGAATGGAGGGGGCGATTGGTAAGTATTAGACAGGCAGGGGAAGGGGACTTACACTTAAAGCACCACTCCAGCGCTGCAAAAAAAACAAAACGCTGGAGTCTTTCTTTATGCAATAATTTATATTCCCTTTAAAGGCTTTGATGGCTGTATCCACCCATCAAGACACAGTAGATCAAGCTTTGGATGATTTGGTTGCATGCCAGCCTACTTTTGTCTTGTAGCTACTTTTCCCCAAAAATAGAGAGCAACTCCATGAAAGAAGTATACAGTGGCTTACAAAAGTATTCACCCTCCTTGGCTTTTCACCTATTTTTTAGCATTACAACCTGTGTTTAAATATATTTATAATCCGTTTTGTGTGAGGTGCATCAACACTAAATAGTTGAAGTTGGTGAAGTGAGGAAATACAGGCAAAAATTTAATATATGGGATAAAATAACTGAAAATTGGCATGTGCATATGTAAAAATCTCTGATGCAAGCAATTACCTTCATAAGTCACATGCTTATTGAAAGGAAGTCCACCTGTGTGCAATCTAAAGGCCCCGTCTCCCTTAGCGACGCTAAAGCGATCCCGACAACGATACGACCTGTCAGGGATCGTTGCTGCATCGCTATGTGGTCGCTGGTGAGATGTCAAACAGTGAGATCTTCCCAACGATCGCTGCTGCGATCTCACTGTTTGACATCTCACCAGCGACCTGTAGCGACCTGTACAATGATGTCACATGGGAGCTATTATGACGATTCAGTGTCTGAGTCGTCAACGAGGTCGTTGGTATGGTGTCAAACACAGCGATATGTGCTACCCAGCGGGACCTCAACGATCAAAAAAAGGTCCAGGCCATTCCGACACGACCAGCGATCTCACAGCAGGGGCCTGGTCGCTGCTACGTGTCACACATAGCGAGATCGCTACTGAGGTCGCTGTTGCGTCACAAAACTTGTGACTCAGCAGCGATCTCGCTAGCGATCTCGCTTAGTGAGACGGGGGCTTTAGTGTTACATTTTCTTTCAGTATATACACACCTTTTCTGAAAGGCCACAGTGGCTGCAACACCATTGAACAAGAGGCACCACTAACCAAACAACACCATGAAGACCAAGGAGATCTCCAAACAAGTCAGGGACAACGTTGTTGAGAAGAACAAGTCAGGGCTGGGTTATAAAAAAATATCCCAATCTCTGATGATCCCATAGAGCACCATCAAATCCATTATCATCAAATGGAAGGAACATGGTACCGCAACAAGCCTGCCCAGAGAAGGCCGCCCACCAAAACTCTCAGTCTGGCAGGGGCAGGGAGCGCATTAATCAGAGAGGCAGCACAGTGACCAAAGGAAACCCTGAAAGAGCTGCAGATATCCCAAGCAGAGACTGGAGTATCTATCTTTACAACAACAATAAGCTTTACACTCTATAGTGGCCTTTATGGAAGAGCAGGCAGAAAAAAAACTTTACTTACAAAAATTATAGGGCTTATTTTCAGTTTGTGAAAAGACGTGGGCTGAAGATGCTGTAGTCAGACAAGTCCACTATTGAACTTGACAAAATATGGAAAGCTCATAGAGACTTATGCAAAGTCACTTTGAGCTGTAATTGCTGCAAAAGGAGGCTCTACAAAATACTGACTTTAGGGGGTGAATAGTTATGCACACTGAAGTTTTGAGTTATTTTGTCTTATTTGTTATTTGCTTTACAATAAAAAGAAAACCAAATGTTCCCAGTTGTAGGTACCATATGTCATTTTCATGAACTGATGAACACCCTCAAAAAACCCAGTGAAGTTCTAGTTTGTGAGGTAGCAAAACACGAAAAATGCCAAGGGGGTGAATACTTTCTCAAGCCACTGCATAAGGATAACATCAGAGGAAGAGTCGGATTCATTTGGTTACTCTAATCTGTATTTTCTGATTACATTTCAGACATTTAAAATGGAATTGTGCAAGTAGATTTCTCAACGGTGTGAGGCTCAGAGCTAAAGATGGGTTTTTGTGAGGATTGCTAATATCTTGTAACCTCATTTCCTTCATCCGATGTAGTGATATTAGTATATAGTATTCTTTACCACTGGGATTCATAGAACATAATCCTACTCTGATTAACTGAAACTTTTCTCACATATGCTTAAAGACAATCTGTTGCCGCCAGATCCATTTTAATTAGGGTGTTAATTAGATGGATGCTGTAACAATGGTAAGCTAGCTGATGGAAAAAGTTAGTGAGGCGCCGCTCATCTATGTATGTGATCTCACACGGCAGCTAGGTGGCATTGTGTCCCATAAAGCAGGTGACCTGGACTGGAAATTTGGTGGGTCTTTTGTTGGTTTTATGTAATTTTTGGGATGAAGCTTCATAGTGGGTAATATATAAGGTCGGTCTTACAACCATATTTCCATGTGATCTGTTCATTGTATTCAGGACCGGTAATGAAGTGGCTACTGAGAAGAGCCTCTAATGACCGTGTACTAGTACTGCGAGCTGATCCGACTTTTTGTTTAATGAATACAAGTATATGTAAATCTGTTCCTCGGTGTGCGGAGGGATGATATTGATTACCGTGAATTGATGGATAGATGTATTTCTAAAAATTACCAGGAATAGTGATTGCCACTGAGGGACGCTTATTGAGCAAAGCTGAATATTAACAAAATTATTCATCATGACTAGTCAGATTCAATGGCACTTACAATGGTCTGGTTTATTATGCCATGTACATACGATATGTTGAGATAAGCACATCTGTACATACAAAATGAAAAAATCTCAATAAAGTGTATTTATTACTATGGGATTATATTTGGATATTGTAATTGAAAAAATGTAAAAATGATAATATTTTTGTCCCCTTCCCGACATGTGACGGTATAGTACGTCACATGTCGGGACCCCCGCTTTGATGTGCGCTCCGGCGGTGAGCGCACATCAAAGCCGGGACATGTCAGCTGTTTTGAACAGCTGACATGTGCCCGCAATAGGCGCGAGCAGAATCGCGATCTGCGCACGCCTATTAACTAGTTAAATGCCGCTGTCAAACGCAGACAGCGGCATTTAACTACCGCATCCGGCCGTGCGGCCGGATATGAGCGCATCGCCGACCCCCGTCACATGATCGGGGGTCGGCGATGCTCCTCCATTGTAACCATAGAGGTCCTTGAGACCTCTATGGTTACTGATTGCCGGTGGCTGTGAGCGCCCCCCTGTGGTCGGCGCTCACAGCACACCTGCAAATCTGCTGTGTAGCAGCGATCTTATGATCACTGCTGCATAGCAGAGCCGATCGCATACCTCCCAACCGTCCCGGATCCCGTGGGACTGTCCTGATTTTGACAGCCAGCCCCGGGATCCCGGGCGGGACACTAATGTCCCGTGCCTAGGGCAGGGACAATGCAGGGGGCGGCACCTGAGTAGCTTAGGTTTGTGGCTGTTTTTTTTCTTATACATGCTGGGTCTCCTCCCGACCGATCCCGCCCCCTGTGTGTGCGGCGCTGCCACGCTGAGGAAGAGAGCCAGCAGCGATCAAGATGAGAGGTCAGCGACTCACTTCCTCCTGTGTGTGCACGGAGCTCTGGCGTCTCCTGCTCTTAGCTGCTATCCTGGCAGAGAAGGAGAGACGGGGGAGGTGCCGGGACAGTGCAGAGCTGTGAGCAGCCGGAGAAACTGAAGAGCTGTAGTGCACATGGACAGATCAGCCGCCCCTGCACCACAGAGGAGATTGTGTGTGTGTGATATGTGTGTGAGATGTGTGATGCTGCATTTGTGTGTGTGTCATGTGTGTATGAGGTATCTGGTGTGTGTGATGGCTGGGTGTGTGTGTGTGATGGCTGGGTGTGTGTGTGTGATGGCTGGGTGTGTGTGTGTGTGTGTGATGGCTGGGTTTGTGTGTGTGATGGCTGTGTGGGTGTGTGTGATGGCTGCGTGTGTGTGTGTGTGATGGCTGCATGTGTGTGATGGCTGCATGTGTGTGATGGCTGCGTGTGTGTGTGTGTGTGATGGCTGCGTGTGTGTGTGTGATGGCTGCGTGTGTGTGTGATGGCTGCATGTGTGTGATGGCTGCGTGTGTGTGTGATGGCTGCATGTGTGTGATGGCTGCGTGTGTGTGTGTGATGGCTGCATGTGTGTGTGTGATGGCTGCATGTGTGTGTGTGATGGCTGCGTGTGTGTGATGGCTGCGTGTGTGTGTGTGTGATGGCTGCGTGTGTGTGTGATGGCTGCGTGTGTGTGATGACTGCGTGTGTGTGTGTGATGACTGCGTGTGTGTGTGATGACTGCGTGTGTGATGATTGCGTGTGTGTGTGATGGCTGCGTGTGTGTGTGATGACTGCGTGTGTGTGATGGCTGTGTGTGTGTGTGATGGCTGCATGTGTGATGCATTTGTGTCAAAGCTGCATGTGTTTGTGAGCTGCGTGTGTATGTGTGATACTGTGTGTGTGATGCTGCATGTGTGTGAGCTGCGTGCCTGTATGTCATTATACAGTATGGAGAACTGTGGCCATAATACAGTATGGAGCATCATGTGCAGTCATTATACAGTATGGAGCATCATGTGCGGTCATTATACAATATGGAGCATCATGTGCAGCCAGTATACAGTATGGAGCATCATGTGTGGTCATTATACAATATGGAGCATCATGTGCAGCCAGTATACAGTATGGAGCATCATGTGCGGTCATTATACAATATGGAGCATCATGTGCGGTCATTATACAGAATGGAGCATCATGTGTGGTCATTATACAGTATGGAGCATCATGTGCAGCCAGTATACAGTATGGAGCATCATGTGCGGTCATTATACAATATGGAGCATCATGTGCGGTCATTATACAGAATGGAGCATCATGTGCGGTCATTATACAGTATGGAGCATCATGTGCGGCCATTATACAGTATGGAGCATCATGTGCAGTCATTATACAGTATGGAGCATCATGTGCAGTCATTATACAGTATGGAGCATCATGTGCGGCCAGTATACAGTATGGAGCATCATGTGCGGTCATTATACAGTATGGAGCATCATGTGCGGTCATTATACAATATGGAGCATCATGTGTGGCCATTATACAGTATGGAGCATCATGTGTGTTCATTATACAGTATGGAGCATCATGTGTGGCCATTATACAGTATGGAGCATCATGTGCGGTCATTATACAATATGGAGCATCATGTGCGGCCATTATACAGTATGCATGCGGTCATTATACAGTATGGAGCATCATGTGTGTTCATTATACAGTATGGAGCGTCATGTGTGGCCATTATACAGTATGGGGCATCATGTGTGGTCATTATACAGTATGGAGCACTGTGTGGCCATATTTTTTTGTTTATAACTATTGTATATGAAACAGTGTGATCAGCAGTGCTAAATGGGTGTGCTTGGGACGTGGATATGGGTGTGACTAATTATGAATGGGTGTGGTCAGAGGCGTGGCCTAAAATTTGCCGCGGCGCGCTTCGCGCGCCGTAAACTTTGTCCCTCTTTCCCATCTTCAAAAGTTGGGAGGTATGCGATCGGGCTGTGCCTGCTTCTAGCCTCCCATGGAGGCTATAGAAGCAAAGCATGGCAAAAGTAAAAAAAAAAAGTTTTAAAAATGTGAAAAAAATAAAAAAAATATAAAAGTTTAAATCACCCCCCTTTCGCCCCAATCAAAATAAATCAATTGAAAAAAACCCCAACCTACACATATTTGGTATCGCCGCGTTCAGAATCGCCCGATCTATCAATAAAAAAAAGCATTAACCTGATCGCTAAATTGCGTAATGAGAAAAAAATTCGAAACGCCAGATTTACGTTTTTTTGGTCGCCACGACATTGCATTAAAATGCAATAACGGGCGATCAAAAGAACGTATCTGCACCAAAATGCTATCATTAAAAACGCCAGCTCGGCACGCAAAAAATAAGCCCTCACCTGACCCCAGATCACGAAAAATGGAGACGCTACGAGTATCGGAAAATGGCGCAATTTTGTTTTGTTTTGTTTTTTGCAAAGTTTGGAATTTTTTTTCACCACTTAGGTGAAAAATAACCTAGTCATGTTAGGTGTCTATGAACTCGTAGTGACCTGGAGAATCATAATGGCAGGTCAGTTTTAGCATTTAGTGAACCTAGCAAAATAGGCAAGCAAAAAACAAGTGTGGGATTGCACTTTTTTTGCAATTTCACTGCACTTGGAATTTTTTTCCCGTTTTCTAGTACACGACATGCTAAAACCAATGATGTCATTCAAAAGTACAACTCGTCCCGCAAAAAATAAGCCCTCACATGGCCAAATTGACGGAAAAATAAAAAAGTTATGGCTCTGGGAAGGAGGGGAGCGAAAAACGAAAACGGAAAAAGCTCCGGGGGTGAAGGGGTTAAGAGATCAATTTGATTAAACAATTCCATGGCTTTTATGAGATGCTTAAATAGCAAATGTTTCATAGGTATAGTTCTAACATTTTACTGAACTGTGATTATGTAAGCATTTACTATCTAGTAAAGTGACAATATATGATCACAGGTGATTTAGTGGGAATTTTACTGACTGGTCATCTGCTTCTTCTAAAACAATGCCCACCTGTCTGTCACTTCACAGCATGGGGGTGATTTTCTCAAGTGTAACATTTAACATGGTCTTCTATGTTTGTTTCTTTAAGCAGTTCACTCTTCATTATAAAATGGAAAATGTTACCTTGACTCACGCCTCTCTTATATTTACTTCTTTTTGTTTTTAGAAAGTAGTACAAATCCATTATAATAAAAGAAAGTGTTTTTTAGAGTGCAACCAACAAAAGTCTGTTGTGGAAAAAAAATGCTTTCTTAAAGAGAACCTGTCACCAGGTGAAAAATAACCAGTTTTGCACTTACGGTATTTTATTATTTCTCCTGAGTATTTTTTTATTTTCTTTTTTTTTTTAAATTTAAATATGCCATATGGTTCCAGAGATATGGGCCTTTTTTACTTTGTGCTAATTTCTATCGTTTTTGCCAAATGGGGCATTGCTTTAGGATGTTCTGCATAATTAGCCTATGAGCTATACCTTTTTGGTAAAGAGCATAAAAATTAGCACCAAATAAAAAGACCCAAGTTTCTGCAGGCATAGCCTTAATAAAATATCAGTGAAATTGAACACTTTTGACCTCGTGACTGGTCCTCTTTAAGGTACTTTTTATGGTTCACTGGGGCTAATGTTATATGGCACACATATTGGTTGTATGACATGCTATGTCTTGCTGAGGTTGGTTAAAGGGAACCTGTCACCCCCAAAATCGATGATGAGGTAAGCTCACCGTCATCAGGGGCTTATCTACAGCATTCTGTAATGCTGTAGATAAGCCCCCGATGTTACCTGAAAGAGGAGAAAAAGGTTATAATATACTCACCCGGGCGGTCCCGCTGCGGTCCGCGGTCAAATGGGTGTCTCAGGTCCGCTGCGGCGCCTCCTATCCATTCCATGACGTCCCCATGACGCCGGAAAGGTCAGAGAGGCCCGGCGCCTGCGCACTGAAGTACTTTGCTCTGCCCTCAACAGGGCAGACAAAGTATGCCTGCGCCGGAGCCGCGACGTGAAGACCAGAAGAGGACATCATGGAATGAAAATGGGAGGCGCTGTACCGGACCTGAGACACCCATCGGAGCGGTACCGCCCCTGGGTGAGTATAATCTAACGTCTTTTTCTCCTCTTTCAGGTAACATCGGCGGCTTATCTACAGCATTACAGAATGCTGTAGATAAGCCCTTGATGACGGTGAGCTTACCTCTCCATCGATTTTGGGGGTGACAGGTTCCCTCTAAATATCTAAATGCATGTATGGGCAGAGTATATATATATATATATATATATATATATATATATATATATATATATATATATACACATATATATATATATATATATATATTGTAAAGCTGTAGTAGCATCGTATGCAGTGAAGAAGCAGTGACCCACAAATTCAAACACAAAAGTCTCTTTTAGGCCGGTTTCACACGTCAGTGGCTCCGGTACGTGAGGTGACAGTTTCCTCACGTACCGGAGACACTGACACACGTAGACCCATTAAAATCAATGCATCTGTGCAGATGTCATTGATTTTTTGCGGACCGTGTCTCTGTGTGCCAAACACGGAGACATGTCAGTGTTCGTGGGAGCGCACGTATTACACGGACCCATTAAAGTCAATGGGTCCGTGTAAAACACGGACCACACACGGACCTTCTCCGTGTGCAGTCCGTGTGGCGTGCAGGAGACAGCGCTACAGTAAGCGCTGTCCCCCCCACATGGTGCTGAAGCCGCGATTCATATCTTCTGTGCAGCAGCGTTTGCTGCATAGAAGATATGAATAATAGTGTTTAAAAGAAAGATCTATCTGTCCGCCGCCCTCCCACCCCCTGTGCCCCCCCCCCGCTGTTCTGAAAATACTCACCCGCTTCCCTCGTTGGCTGTCGCTGCTTCCTGCTACTGTATGCGGTCACGTGGGGCCGCCGATTAGAGTCATGAATATGTGGCTCCACCTCCCATAGGGGTGGAGCCGCCTATTCATGACTGTAAATGAGCGGCCCCACGTGACCGCATACAGTAGAAGGAGCGGCCAGACCAGGAAGCAGCGACAGCCAACGAGGGAAGCGGGTATTTTCAGAACAGCGGGGGGGGGGGGGGCACAGGGGGTGGGAGGGCGGGGGACAGATAGATCTTTCTTTTAAACACTATTATTCATATCTTCTATGCAGCAAACACTGCTGCACAGAAGATATGAATCACAGATTCAGCACCAGATGCTGGTACGTGTGGTACCCAGCACGGTGCGTGTGGTACCCAGTGGGCACACGGGCAGCACACGTGTGCCGCAAGTGTGCCACACTGATGTACACCAGAAACGTAGGGGCACATGGACACGGATAATTCCGGTACCGATTGTTTCCGGTACCGGAATTATCTGGACGTGTGGGACAGCCCTTAATGTGTTTCTTCACAGCATTAAAGTCCAGTTCACATAAATGCATATAACTTCAGTGATCAGTTTACACCAGTTTAATGCAATACATTTCACATGGCTTTAGATTTGCGGTCCCTAAACAGGCCAGACTTCCCTTGTCCAGTTTCCCTGGGCGACCGCACGCCATCTCAGACTCTGTACGTCTCTATACACACAGCCTCATATGTTGCAGACACTACTCACGCCAGCCCTCCTCTGACTAGTTCCCGTGGGTGTCCTGCATCGCTGTATCACAGTCTCTGTACTCACTCAGCGCATTGCCCTCTTTATCCTCTGGAGTGCAGCCGGGTACAAATAAGACAAAGTCTCTTACAGACGCTTTACTCACACAGTCGTACACAGTTCAGGATATCCTCCGGATAGCAGCCGGGCACCATATCCACCTGTTTGCAATCATTGCACATGCTAGTCCTCTTTCGGGCACAGGACATCCACCTCCGGGCACAGAACATCCACCTCCGGGCACAGGTCTGTCCACATCCGACTCCTACGGGCACAGGACAACCACCTCCGGGCACAGGACTGTCAACCTCCGGGCACAGGACTGTCCTCATCCGAGACCAGTACCATGGACGACTTGCATCTCTGTGTACGCTGCGGGTGCCAGGCTATTCAGCTGCCCTGGGTGCTGGCTCTGCTGGCCTCCATGCACTCTGCAGACCAGCACACACCAGACTGACACTGACGTGCACCAGGCCTGCACGGCCTGACACACCCATACCCCTTACTGCAGGGCTTTTAAACACACACAAACCTGTGGCCTTCAGTCACCTGGAAAACCCGGACCGGAAATCCATGACTCTCATGCACACCTATGGACTTCATCCGTCTGCATGCACATTCTGGGGGAACAAACAGCGCCCCCTAGCTGTATCAGAGGCCACAGCCTCACAATATATATACACACAGTGTGGGCGGAAAGTATTCAGACCCCTTTACGTTTTTCACTCTTTGTTTAATTGCATACATTTGGTAAATTCAAAAAAGTTCATTTTTTTCTTATTAATGTACAGTTTTGCTATGGTGTTTATATCTATTGGTTATATAAGGTTTAAATATTACAAAGGAAACGCAATTACTTTTCTTTTTGTTTGGGGTTTATAACCTAATTGTCTGAATTTTATGGAGGCTCAGGAGTTAGCTTTCTGGTTTTGGGTTAAAATCCCACCAAGGACAAAATCTGCATGGAGTCTGTATGTTCTCTGCATGTTTGCCTGGGTTTTCTCCGGATTCTCCGGTTTCCTCCCAAACTCCAAAGGATGTTGATAGAAAATTTAGATTGTGAGCCCCAACATGGACAATGATGATAAAGTGCTGTGGAATATGTTGGTACTGTATATGAACAAGCATAATAATAATTTTACTAACAGGTTTACGTATAGCACCTCCTTAGTAGTCAGGTGAAATAAATGTACTTGATTGCTCCCAAGATGGCTGCATTGTTGAGAACTGCAATTAAAAGGCTGTGGGTGGAAAAAGAAGAGCCCTGGAGCATTAAGAGGACGGCTACTATGACTGATAGGAATGTTTTTCTCCTGCACTTTGAGTGTTATACCAATGGTTTTCTTGTAGTTGGGGGGGAGGAGGAGGTGTTCTTAAAAACAAAAGTTTAGTGTTCCTTTGCATTGGGATTGAGATACAGTTGATATAAGTGTGAGCAATTTGTTTTTGCTTCAGGGAAACTTGGAGTTTGTAGTATGAGACTTTGTGATGTATGGCTGTGTTTTTATCTTTTCTGAGTTTTTATTTTTTAAAGATCTATTTTCATTGAAATTGGTGTTTTAATTCTGCAGACAGTTTTAGAATTTAAAAGTTTGATTAAAATTGAGTATGGTAAAATTGTGTTACAGTACAAGTTCCCTTGTTCTTTGGTTCATTTTTAATTTTTTCCCCCTCAAAACTAGAGATGAGTAAGGCTATGTGCACACGTTGCGGATTTTGCTGCGGATCCGCAGCGGATCTGCAGCTGCGGGTCCGCAGCAGCTTTCCATGCGTTTACAGTACAATGTAAACCTATGGAAAACGCAATCCGCAGTGCCCATCTTGTGGAAAAAACCACGCGGAAGCGCTGCGGGTTACTTTCCGCAGCATGTCAATTCTTTGTGCAGATTCCGCAGCGGTTTACACCTGCTCCATAATAGGAATCCACAGGTGTAAAACCGCAGGTAGAATCCGCACAAAAAACGCATAAAATCCACCATAAATCTGCAGTAAATCCGCAGGTAAAACGCAGTGCCTTTTACCTGCAGATTTCTCAAATCCGCTGCGGAAAAATCCGCAGAGCTCAAAACTACGTGTGCACATACCTTAAAAAGATTTGCAGGACCCTGGTCCAGTGGCCATGTCAGTCAGAGCCGTGCTAAAATCCTCCAATCTGTCAGAAACCCCTGCACCTCTTTGGTTAATAAGTCCGGTGCTCCATCATTGTTGCAGTGTGGCGCAAACTATTAAGTTATGCCTACTAATCAGAAGAGGTGCTGGGATTGATGGCATGTAGGAGTAGGTTTGATGGGTTCTGGTTCATGGTAACACAATACCCATTAACAATATAATAAATACACAAGACACAAATGTACGGAGAACAATGGCCACGGTGTTTATTTAGGGTAACTGAAATAACCTTATATAACATTTGAATAAATAAATAACCATAAAACCAATAAATTGCACATATAAATACTCCAATTCACCCAGAAAAGACTGGGCATTTTTTCCCTCAAATAAACAGCATGGCATAAATCAAAGAATAAAAAAGGGGGAGGGAGAGGATCTTCGCTCTTTTGACATGATGTGAAGAATAACTGACAGCATGGCATTTATTTATACACTTTTTCTTCTCACTTTTTCTTGAAATTGTCCAATCAGGAATGTGGTAAAGAGCACCAAGAACAACCAGATCAAGTAGGTGCTGCTGGAGAAAATAGCACAAAGAGGGTCTTATCCAAAATACAATTGGCTTAAAACAATCAAATTGCACTCACCGGATTGAGCTATATATTAAAGGGAACCTGTCGCCCCCAAAATCGAAGGTGAGCTAAGCCCATCGGCATCAGGGGCTAATCTACACCTTTCTGGAATGCTGTAGATAAGCCCCCGATGTATCCTGAAAGATGAGAAAAAGAGGTTAGATTATACTCACCCAGGGGCAGTCCCGGTCCGGTTCTGGTCTGATGGGCGCCACGGTCCAGTCCGGGTCCTCCCATCTTACGATGACGTCCTCTTCTTTTCTTCACGCTGCGGCTCTGGCGCAGGTGTACTTTGCCCTGTTGAGGGCAGAGCAAAGCACTGCAGTGCGCAGGCGCCGGGAAATGTAAGAGAGGCCCTGCGCCTGCGCACTGCAGTACTTTGCTCTGCCCTCAACAGGGCAGACAAAGCACACCGGAGCCGGAGAGTGAAGGCAAGAAGAGGACGTCATCGTAAGAAGATGGGAGGCCCCGGACCGCGACACCCATCGGATCGGACCGCCCGCCCAGGTGAGTATAATCTAACCTCTTTTTCTCATCTTTCAGGTTACATTGGGGGCTTATCTACAGCATTCTAGAATGCTGTAGACAAGCCCCTGATGCTGGTGGGTTTAACTCACCTTCCATTTTGGGGGTGACAGGTTCCCTTTAACCCCTTTCTGACATCGGACGTACTATCCCGTCAAGGTGGGGTGGGCCCGTATGACCACCGACGGGATAGTACGTCCAGTGTGATCGGCCGCGCTCACGGGGGGAGCGCGGCTGATCGTGGCCAGGTGTCAGCTGACTATCTCAGCTGACATCCGGCACTATGTGCCAGGAGTGGTCACGGACCGCCCCCGGCACATTAACCCCCGGCACACTGCGATCAAACATGATCGCAGTGTTCCGGTGGTATAGGGAAGCATCGCGCAGGGAGGGGGTTCCCTGCGGGCTTCCCTGAGACCCCCGGAGCAACGCGATGTGATCGCGTTGCTCCGAGCGTCTCTTACCTCCTATCCCTGCAGGCCCCGGATCCAAAATGGCCGCGGGGCTGCATCCGGGTCCTGCAGGGACTACCGGGTCCAGAGCAAGCGCTGGTAAGCCTGCAGCGCTGTAAGTCAGATCACTGATCTGACAGAGTGCTGTGCAAACAGTCAGATCAGCGATCTGTGATGTCCCCCCCTGGGACAAAGTAAAAAAGTAAAAAAAAAAAAATGCACATGTGTAAAAAAAATAAAAACAAATTCCTAAATAAAGAAAAAAATATATTATTCCCATAAATACATTTCTTTATCTAAATAAAAAAACAAAACAATAAAGTACACATATTTAGTATCGCCGTGTCCGTAACGACCCAACCTATAAAACTGTCCCACTAGTTAACCCCTTCAGTGAACACCTTAAGAAAAAAAAAACGAGACAAAAAACAACGCTTTATTATCATACCGCCAAACAAAAAGTGGAATAACATGCGATCAAATAGACAGATATAAATAACCATGGTACCGCTGAAAACGTCATCTTGTCACGCAAACAACTAGCCGCAATACAGCATCATGAGCAAAAAATAAAAAAGTTATAGTCCTCAGAATAAAGCGATGCCAAAATAATTATTTTTTCTATAAAATAGCTTTTATCGCATAAAAGCGCCAAAACATAAAAAATGATATAAATGAGATATCACTGTAATCGTACTGACCCGAAGAATAAAACTGCTTTATCAATTTTACCAAACGTGGAACGGTATAAACGCCTCCCCCAAAAGAAATTCATGAATAGCTGTTTTTTGGTCATTCCTCACAAAAATCGGAATAAAAAGCGATCAAAAACTGTCACGTGTACGAAAATGTTACCAATAAAAACGTCAACTCGTCCCGCAAAAAACAAGACCTCACATGACTCTGTGGACCAAAATATGGAAAAATTATAGGTCTCAAAATGTGGAGACGCAAAAACTTTTTTGCTATAAAAAGCGTCTTTTAGTGTGTGACAGCTGCCAATCATAAAAATCCGCTATAAAAAACGCTATAAAAGTAAATCAAACCCCCCTTCATCACCCCCTTAGGGAAAAATAATAAAATTAAAAAAATGTATTTCCATTTTCCCATTAGGGCTAGGGTTAGGGCTAGGGTTAGGGCTAGGATTAGGGCTAGGGTTAGGGCTAGGGTTATGGCTAGGGTTAGGGTAAGGGCTAGGGTTAGGGCTAGGGTTAGGGTTGGAGCTAAAGTTAGGGTTGGGGCTAAAGTTAGGGTTTGGGTTGGGGCTAAAGTTAGGGTTAGGGTTGGGGCTAAAGTTAGGGGTAGGGTTTGGATTACATTTACGGTTGGGATTAGGGTTGGGATTAGAGTTAGGGGTGTGTCAGGGTTAGGGGTGTGGTTAGGGTTACCGTTGGGATTAGGGTTAGGGGTGTGTTTGCATTAGGGTTTCAGGTAGAATTGGGGAGTTTCCACTGTTCAGGCACATCAGGGGCTATCCAAACGCGACAAGGCGTCCGATCTCAATTCCAGCCAATTCTGCGTTGAAAAAGTAAAACAGTGCTCCTTCCCTTCCGAGCTCTCCCGTGCGCCCAAACAGGGGTTTACCCCAACATATGGGGTATCAGCGTACTCGGGACAAATTGGACAACAACTTTTGGGGTCTAAGTTCTCTTGTTATCATTGGGAAAATAAAAATTTGGGGGGCTAAAAATCATTTTTGTGGGAAAAAAAAGGATTTTTTATTTTCACGGCTCTGCGTTGTAAACTGTAGATAAGTAGATAAGTTACTTGGGAGGACTAGTTTCCAATATGGGGTCACTTGTGGGGGGTTTCTACTGTTTGGGTACATCAGGGGCTCTGCAAACGCAACGTGACGCCTACAGAACAATCCATCTAAGTCTGCATTCCAAATGGCGCTCCTTCCCTTCCAAGCTCTGCCATGCGCCCAAACAGTGGTTCCCCCCACATGTGGGGTATCAGCGTACTCAGGGCAAATTGGACAACAACTATGCGGGTGCAATTTATCCTGTTACCCTTGTGAAAATACAAAACTGGGGGCTAAAATATCATTTTTGTGAAAAAAAAAATGTATTTTCACGGCTCTGCGTTATAAACTGTAGTGAAACACTTGGGGGTTCAAAGCTCTCAAAACACATCTAGATAAGTTCCTTAGGGTGTCTACTTTCCAAAATGATGTCACTTGTGGGGGGTTTTAATGTTTAGGCACATCAGGGGCTCTCCAAACGCGACATGGACATCTCAATTCCAGTCAATTTTGCATAGAATTTTGCATTGAAAATTCAAACGGAGCTCCCTCCCTTCCGAGCTCTGCCATGCGCCCAAACAGTCGTTTACTCCCACATATGGGGTATCAGCGTACTCAGGACAAATTGCACAACGACTTTTGGGGTCCAATTTCTTCTCTTACCCTTGGGAAAATAAAAAATTGGGGGCGAAAAGATCATTTTTGTGAAAAAATATGATTTTTTATTTTTACGGCTCTGCATTATAAACTTCTGTGAAGCACTTGTTGGGTCAAAGTGCTCACCACACATCTAGACAAGTTCCTTAAGGGGTCTACTTTCCAAAATGGTGTCACTTGTGGGGGGTTTTAATGTTTAGGCACATCAGGGGCTCTCCAAACGCAACATGGCGTCCCATCTCAATTACAGTCAATTTTGCATTGAAAAGTAAGATGGCGCTGCTTTCCTTCCGAGCTCTGCCATGCACCCAAACAGTGGTTTACCCCCACATATGGGTTATCAGCGTACTCAGAACAAATTGTACAACAACTTTTGGGGTCCATTTTCTCCTGTTACCCTTGGTAAAATAAAACAAATTGGAGCTGAAATAAATTTTGTGTGAAAAAAAGTTAAATGTTCATTTTTATTTAAACATTCTAAAAATTCCTGTGAAACACCTGAAGGGTTAATAAACTTCTTAAATGTGGTTTTGAGCACCTCGAGGGGTGCAGTTTTTAGAATGGTGTCACACTTGGTTATTTTCTATCATATAGACCCCTCAAAATGACTTCAAATGAGATGTGGTCCCTAAAAAAAAATGGTGTTGTAAAAATGAGAAATTTCTGGTCAACTTTTAACCCTTATATCTCCCTAACAAAAAAAAATTTTGGTTCCAAAATTGTGCTCATGTAAAGTAGACATGTGGGAAATGTTACTTATAAAGTACTGTATTTTCTGGCGTATAAGACTACTTTTTAACCCCTGAAAATCTTCTTAAAAGTCGGGGGTCGTCTTATACGCCGGGTGCCGTCTTGTACGCCGAGTGCAGACACCAATGTATTTTGCGTGACATATCTCTGTGATTTAAGGGCATAAAAATTCAAAGTTGGAAAACTGTGAAATGTTCAAAATTTTCGCCAAATTTCCATTTTTTTCACAAATAAACGCAGGTAATATCAAAGAAATGTTACCACTATCATGAAGTACAATATGTCAGTGTCATAATCACCGGGATCCGTTGAAGCGTTCCAGAGTTATAACCTCATAAAGGGACAGTGGTCAGAATTGTAAAAATTGGCCTGGTCATTAACGTGCAAACCGCCCTTGGGGGTAAAGGGGTTAAGCTTATAGGAGATATTCGCTGCAGCAGATCCACAGGTCCAATAATGGCCACCAGATAAATAGAAATTGGGAAAAAAACATGGACTTATTCTGCGCTGCTGAATAACTGAAGATCTGAGTATATTAAATAAAATGTGGTTTATTGAACCCGTTTCAAAGTACTGAGACTTCTTCATCAGGAAATACCACAAATGTCATTTTACGTGTTGCTCCCTCTTGTCTGCCAAAGGGTTACGCTCTTCATGGGCAATGATCTCCTTATAAGAATTTTTTTTTACATGTAAATATGTCAAAGCTGTTTACTAGAGTGTCTCATACAAAGTCCAGGGTTGCTGCACAGAACTTTGCTCTATAGTAGTATGTAATATATTACATTGTGTCCCATAATACTGATGACACATGTTGCACTATACTGCAGTGACCAGTAGGTAATAGTTTCCACTTTGGTTTAACAACACACACAACGTTTTGTCATTTTCAGCGCTCTAAACTCGGATGTTGAAAGTTATGAGAAGACAACATGGAGACACAGTCTCACAACACTACAATGAGTGAAAAGAAAAAAGTAGAGAACTCCATATTGAAAGCTCACACTAGGACAGACGTGAGTGAGAAGGCAGTTGCTTCCAGTACAACCTCCAATGGTAAGTGGAACATGCAAAGTTTTGGCGCCTTTAACACTCTGAGCTGTTCAGATTAACGTGTGTATTGCTAGGAAGCAAATTCAGTTCTACAATTATAATTTTGAGGTTGTGACCATTTCTTGCTTTTGACTAACATTTTTTTAATACCTGCCCCCTTTTTAATGCATTTTCCCAAAGGAAAAAAATATGCATATTCCACTGAAATGGAGTATAACGGTCCATCTATAGTTATCTATTTATGTTTGTGTCAACTTTAGCTAAGAAGCTAGCAGTGGTATGAATCTAGGATCGTGTGGATAGATGATACCTTGACAGTTGGAAATCAACATTTCAGCTTGTGTCTGTTACAACTAAGGATGCCTTCCTACTTATTCTGCTGTGATTACGAATGTAAAATAATCTGCCATTGCTGAACATTTGGCAGGTGCCCACACGCATGAGATAGATGCTGACAGTGGGTTTTACTAACTTAGAGTTTCCCCAATATTCACACAACCAGCTTTTAAGAGAGTCCAGCCGGCTGCTCCATGGTGATTAATTTGTACAAGCCTCACCAGCATATGCAGTGAATATGAGGAATATATCCAGATCTCTACCATAGTATAGAGACCAGAATGTGTCACCTGTTGGCTGCAGCGTACATTGTGAACCAGCTGATAAATATTATACCTGTAAATGAGCTATATTGTTTATCCATATACAACCCCAATTCCCAAAAAAATTGCACACTGCATAAAATGTAATTAAAAACAAGAATGCAATGATTTAGAAATCACTTTTTATTCACAAGAGAACATAGGACACAGACCAGAAGATAAAAGTCAGACATTTTTCCATTCCATTTGAAGAAGGTAACTGATTTAGAAACAGATAGCAGCAACACACTTAAAAAAAAGATGAGACATTTTTGTTAACAAAAGGCTGGAAAAGTAAGTGGTGCTAATGAAAAACAGCTAGAGGGTCAATCTTCAATTAAGTCATATGACTATGTACAAAAAGAATGTTTTAGAGAGGCAGAGTCTCAGGAACAAATATGGTCAGAGGTTCACCAATCTGAACAACTGGGTTTAAAAATTGTGTAGCAGTTTATGAATGTAAAATGTTTAATGTTTAAATATTGGATTCTTGTGATAGGCGACCTCTTAGATGGTACTGCACTATAAACAGGCATGATTTGATGGTGCATATCGCAGCATAGGCTTAGGAATACTTCCAGAAATCATTGTGAACATAGCCCGCTGGGCAATTCAGAAATGCAAGTTAAAGCTCTATCTTTCTCTGGGCCAAAGCTCATGTACAATGGACTGAAGTAAAATGGAAAACTGTTCTGTAGTCAGATGAATCAAAATGTGAAATTCTTTATGCTGTGTTCTGTGGACTCAGGAGGACCATCCAGCTTGTTAGCAGCACACAGTTCAAAAACCTGCATCTTTTATGGAATTGTGTTACATTAGTACCTATGGCGTTGGTCATACATCAGAGAGAAGGCCTTGCATATTCAGCAAGACAATGCTAAACCACATACTGCATCCATCATAATAGTATGGCTTCTCAGAAGAAGAGTTCGGGTAATGGACTGGCCACCTGTAGTCCGTACCTTTCACCAATAGAAAACATTTGGAGCATTTTGAAATGAAAAATGCAACCAAGAAGATCCAGTACTGTTGAGCATCGATAATCCTACATCAGACAAGAATAGGACAAAATTCCTTTGCTAAAACTCCAGAAATTGGTCTTCTCACTTCCCAGGCGTTTTCATACTGTTGTGGGAAGAAGTGGGACTACTACAAAATGGTAGACATGGCCATGTCCCAACTTTTCTTCAGTGTGTTAGGCCGGTTTCACATTAGCGTTTGGAGGAGCTGCAGAGGGCTGCGGACTTCCTCCGTGAAGCCCCGCCCTTGGCCACACCTCTGCCTCTAGCTCCACCTACTTCTGCATGCGGCCGGCATGCGGCCTGCGTAACTATCTTTAACATTAGGTACGCAGGTCGTGCCGCTGTATGCGGATGCTTCCGCATGTATCGTTTTGACGATGCGGCGACCAGCGTAGGATGCAGCTTGTAGCAATTTCTTCCGCATACAGTGGCACGACCTGCGTACCTAATGTTAAATAATGTTAAAGATAGGTACGCAGGCCGCAGCTCCTCAAAACGCTAGTGTGAAACTAGGATTATTGCCATCAATATTTTAATTTGTTAATTTTTTCAAAAATGAAATGGAATATGTCTAAGTCTCAATTTCTGATCTGTGTTCTGTAATTAATAAAATATGGCTATAAGAGATTTCCAAATCATTGCATTCTTGTTTCCTTTACATTTTACTCAGCATTCAAACTTTTTCAGATATGGGTTTTACATTATTTGATTTGTTTTAAAATAAATCAGACATTTATGGTATAATTTAAATACTAGTATGATTGTCCTCATGCCCATTGGTTTTAAAGGGTTATTCTCATGGATGACGTTTTTTTTCGCTTCTGCGTGAATAATAGTTCTGCACTTTAAAAACACTTGCAAATTTTAAAGCACAATTTAATGGTGTCTTTAAACACACACTGGCCATGAGCTTTCATGAAATAACATCCACTTTGTTAGAAAGGTCAGGCTATGTTCCCATGATGAGTTTTTAGTGAGTTTTTGACGCAGATTTTCTGCATTTGTTATTTAAATGTGGTTAGTTTTGATTTTTCATTGTGGTTTTTTTAACATTGCTTTTACCACGTTTTTGACGCTGCATTTTATAGTCTCTTTTTGGTATGTTATGCTTTAAATAAAGCTGATTTGTATTTGATATGTCTTGTATTTGGCTTTGATAAAAGTTTTATTAATATATTTAGGTGTGGATTACATGCGCATGTGCAATTTTTACCTGTGGATCTTCCACATCTAATGCAAGTCTATGGGAAAATCCACACAGAAAGCTCTGCGTACCCGCAAGAGAAATTGACATATTGCGGATTTGAAACACACAGCAGGTCAGTTTACGCTGAGAAAAAAAAGCACAGTGGGCATGAGATCTCTATAAATCCCATCCACTTTGCTGGAACTGTAAGGCTACTTTCACAGTTCCGTCTTCCAGATCTGCACTGGATCCGTCAAAACGTTGAAATGACGGATCCTGTGCAGATTGTGGAAAACATGTGCACTGGGCCCGTCTTTCTGACAGACCCGTCGAGGCTATGTGCACCTGTTGTGTATGTGTTTTCGCAGCGGTTTTCCGCTGCGAAAACGCATACACCACACAAACCAGCTTAAAAAAGCAGAAAATCGCAGTATTCTCACCTACCGGCGTTCCCGTGCAGTGATGCTCACGGCAGCTAGCATTCCTATTACTACATTGCGAAATCTCGCGAGAAGTCGCGTTCTCGCGAGTCTGCAACTTCTCACGAGATTTCGCAATGTATTACTAGGAAGTAACGCTAGCTGCCGGGAGCATCGGTGACGCTGCGCGGGAACGCCAGTAGGTGAGAATATTGCGATTTTTAATTTTTAAAATTATTTTTAACATTATATCTTGTTACTATTGATGCTGCATAGGCACAACGGGTGCAGCGGATGCATTTTTCCAGCGCATCCGCTGCCCCATTGTGAGGTGCAGGGAAGTGCGGGGAGGTGGGGGCGGAGTTCCGGCCACGCATGCGCGGTCGGAAAAAACGGACTGTCGGGAGCAAAAAACGTTACATGTAACGTTTTTTGGTCCTGACGGTCCGCCACAGCACGGCGCAACCGTCACACGACGGTTGCGACGTGTGGCAATGCGTCGCAAATGCGTCGCTAATGTTAGTCAATGCTGAAAAAACGCATCCTGCAAGCACTTTTGCAGGATGTGTTTTTTCGGCAAAACGACGCATTTGCGACGTAATGCAGTTAACGCTAGTGTGAAAGTAGCCTTAGACGCCGTCTTTTTGACTCGGGAAAATATCCAGCATCAAAAATGGACCAAAAGCTCAGGCTGCGAACGTAGTGGATTTTCTGCATAAAATAACAATGTAGCGGAAAAAGACACGGCGTTTATGCTATGTGGGAACATGGCCCTACAATAATAAGATGAAATAAAGTGTGTTTTTTCTATAGAATATACAGTGATACTTTCAAGGATGTAAAGAATCTACTGAGTTTCTAATCAACACAGTTTATTGAAAGAAAAGCAGGAATAGATTTAATCCTTCCCTATAGCCTACAAAATTGAAGAAGGGAATTAGGATAACACCTTAGGGTAATATCCTAATGTATTCCAGGTCTTGTATAGAAATTGTGATATAAGTTTGACTTGCGGCATACCTGCGTATATTAAATATCACCTTGACCATTCAGCCGTGGAAAGAAAGAAAGTGGAGTTTTC
Organism: Ranitomeya variabilis; assembly: GCF_051348905.1. NCBI lineage: Eukaryota > Metazoa > Chordata > Amphibia > Anura > Dendrobatidae > Ranitomeya > Ranitomeya variabilis. The sequence continues at coordinate 160,421,050 of NC_135237.1, forward strand.
AGGCATTTCATTTTCGGCCATTTCTTTGAGATCCAGGTGTGCCTCTTTGTCTGCCTTTCCACCTAACTTTGTGGAATTGTAACTCAATATTTCTCATATTTCATACATCACTGCCATTATAATGCATCCATTATAATGATTTGACTGCTGGAATCTGTCTGCATGAAGTCATGGCAGGCAACCTAATATCAGCACTGTCATTTTCTTGGTGGATTATGGTGTAGTTTTGTGGAACTTACGTTTGTTTTTTTGAAGAGTGGTTCATATTCTGTGCACAGGAACCTTTTCTTCCTCTTGTCACTGATTAACGGATTTCACCCCATCCACATTTCGGATAAGTGCACACATTAACTATTTGGTGCAAAACTTTCTGCATCTCTTGGCAGGAAATACGCAATGTTAAATTGGTGCATTTTTTACAAGCGTTTTTGTTGTAGCTTTTCCCCCATTCATTTGTATGGGTGAAATCTGCATCAAACACGCTCAAAGAATTTACATGTTGCATTTAAATCTGTAAGAAAAAAAATAAGCAAACGTTTGCATGAGAATTCAGGATTCTCGTTCACTTTGCTGGCATCAGGAAGCTTTACATTTTTTTGACAAATCTGCCTGAAAAAAATGCAACAAAAACGGGACAAATGTGCACAAGCCCTAATTAGGAAAAAGCTGTAAATCTGCATTAGGGGGAGTCCACAGCTCATGAATATGCCAGACTCCTAGCTTCCAGCATTCTGGAATTATTCATTGCTTCATTCTACAATGAATAAACTGTAAGTTTCGCAAAGCTATGACATATTTACATATAGAGGGCACACGTGATCGCCCGGTTGGCTACTGTGTCCGCTATTAAAGATCAATGAATATTCACTGCTCTCCACTACGATAGTCTCGGCATGGAGAGCAGTGAGTATTCCGGCAGATGTCCTCTGCTTGTAGGCAGCACATGACGTCACTGCCATGCTCTGCTTACTAGCATAAATCAGCATCTGGATTCAGAACAAGATGCTGCGAGGGAGCGCAGGGAAGGTAAGTATAATGGTTTATTTTTTTTAATGTTTTTCTGATGTGGGCCATGCATACCACGATAGGGATGAGGAGGTCATGTATACTAGGATAGGGATGAGGGTGTCATGCATACCAGGATAGGGATGAGGGGGCCATATATACTAGGATAGGGATGAGGGTGTCATGCATACCAGGATAGGGATGAGGGTGTCATGCATACCAAGATGGGGATGAGGAGACCATGCATACCAGGATAGGGGATGAGGGGGCCATGCATACCAGGATGGGAATGAGGGGGCCATGCATGCCAGGATGGGGATGAGGGGGCCATGCATGCCAGGATGGGGATGAGGGGACCATGCATGCCGGGATGGGGATGAGGGGACCATGCATACCAGGATGGGGATGGGCGCCATGCATACCAGGATAGGGATGGGTATGGGCACCATGCATATCAGGATAGGAATGGGGATGGGCGACATGCATACGAGGATAGGGATGAGGGAGCCATGTATACCAGGTAAGGGATGAGGGGGTCATGCATACCAGAATAGGTATGAGGGGACCATGTATACCTGAATTGAGGACATATATTTACCAGGATGGGGGATATTAGTGCAGAATTGACCATACTTTTTTTTCTATTTTCCTCCGCTAAAATCTAGGGACATGGGGACATGACTACAATGTGGGGACCAGGATGGGGACATTATCTACAATATGAGAACCTGAATAGTGACATAACTACACTATGGGGACCTGGATGGGGACATATCTACAATATGAGGACAAAAATGCAATATGAGGACTTGGATGGGGACATAACTACAATATAGGGACATAGCTACAATTTGGGGACCTGATATGGGGACATGACTACAATATGAGAACCTGGATGGGGACATACCTACAATATGGGGACCTGGATGGGGACATAACTACAATATGGGGACCTGGATAGGGACATAGCTACAATATGGGGACCTGGATTGGGGGACATAGCGACAATATGGGGACATAACTACAATATGAGAACCTGGATGGGGACATAACTACAATATGGGGACCTGGATAGGGGGACATAGCTACAATGTGGGAACATCTACTATATAATTGTCTAAGGGTCACTTCCGTCTGTCTGTCTGTAACGGATATTCATTGGTCGCGGCCTCTGTCAAGGAATCCAAGTCGCTGATTGGTCTCGCCAGCTGCCTGTCATGGCTGCCGCGACCAATCAGCGACGGCCACAGTCCGATTAGTCCCTCCCTACTCCCCTGCAGTCAGTGCCCTGCGCCCGCATACTCCCCTCCGGTCATACACACACACACACACCCCCTGCAGTGTGCGCTGGGCCTAGCACTGTATGCCCTGTGCGCCACGGTCTCCCCCCGCAGACCCCGGCAGTGCCAGTCTCCTGCCCGCACACAGCTCAGGTGGTGGGCTCCACACTCCCACCAGCCTGGCACACCGCCCTCAGCCTCCCAGGCCCTTCCCCTGCTTACCGTCACCCCCTACTTGAGAGCGATGCCCTGCAGGGTATCCCCGGGGCTGGCCAGGTGCTCTATGTACCTCTCGGCCCAGGGTGCCGTCACGCTGGCCGTGCTCCCGTACGAGCGTGTTTTGGTCCAGGCCAGGCTCAGAGACATCTCCACTTCAGATTCGCACTCCGAGCTCGGAAACATGGTGTATCCGAGCCGGCTCCCCGCATCCCGCCATCTTCTGCGGACGAATACACGCTCCGGTAACGGTAAGAGCACTACATGTACTGAACTGGAGCCTCCACTGCCAGCATCACCGCCAGCCTCCGGCAGGGGGCGCTCCTCTGATCCAGCACGGGGAAGCGCGGCCGTGTTATCCCAGGACCCCCGGTGTGGAGCACGTGTCCGGGAACGCTCCTCCCCTGGCGGCATCTCCAGGCTGCACAGTGTGCACGGCGGACATGCTGCGACCTCAGGACACATTAGTAACATTCGTCTTATTTACTCTATCAGTGCTGTTAGTATTACTCTTAAGTTATTTTGTGTTATACTTACTGCTATTATTTATTGTACTGTTATTAGTATGCGTTATATCTTCTATATATATAATTGTCTAAGGGGTACTTCCGTCTTACTGCGTGGCCACTGTTATATATAGCGTGGCCTGTCACTGGGCAATATACTACGTGACTGGGCAATATACTACGTGACTGGGCAATATACTACGTCACTGGGCAATATACTACATCACTGGGCAATATACTACGTGACTGGGCAATATACTACATGGCTGGGCAATATACTACGTGACTGGGCAATATACTACGTGACTGGGCAATATACTATGTGACTGGGCTATATACTACGTGACTGGGCAATATACTACGTGGCTCTGTGCTGTATACTATGTGACTGGGCAATATACTACGTGACTGGGCTATATGCTACGTGACTGGGCAATATACTACATGGCTCTGTGCTGTATACTACGTGGCTGGGCAATATACTACGTGACTGGGCAATATACTACGTGGCTGTGCAATATACTACGTGGGCTGTGCAATATACTACGTGGACATGCATATTCTAGAATACCAGATGCGTTAGAATTGGGCCACCATCTAGTAACTACAATATGAGTGCACATTTGTTATCACCACATTCATAACCACCCAAGCTCTAAAAAAAGAAAGAAAAAAAAAACACGGAAAAAATGTTCAAAAGGTGTACAGAAAAAATGGTATAACTTAAAATGAGATACTGATTTGGCTTTTATCCTAAGTCATATTGCATGACTCGTTAAAGGGTTGATTGTGACTTGTAGGATTGCTACTTCCAATAGGTGGCGCTATAGAGTTAAGTCCTCTCTTTTTCAGCAGAGGCAATTTGCATAACTTAAAATGTCACTTTATCCTTCAAAGAATGCACCCCCCCAATTCAGATTTTTTCTATATGCGGCCCACATACCCCGCCGAGTTTGAGACCCCTGCTCTACAGCATCATTGCGTCTGTAACTTCCTGGATCTGAGAAGCTATTCCTAGATTCTAGTCTTGCTCCAATATAACAAATATGGCTCAGTGGGAGGCTTTCTTTATTTTACTGCCTTTCTTGCAAGCAAACTTGTTTTGAGAAGACATAGTAATGCATTTCAGACTTCTCTCCAGTCATTGGCTGCAGGATGTCATCCTTTCATGGTATCCCCGGGTGTATTGTGGTATACATGCTTTATTATCTCCAATCAGTGTTGTGTACAGACATTTCCTGCAAAAGAAAATTCCTTCACACTGCAGCCTCCCCCAAGACACTACTACTAAAAGAGCAGCGAACAACTGAATTCCTATGTTCTGAAGATAAAATAATAGTCATAAATAATAATGCAAAATAAATCATCAGTAATGAGTTTCTAAAATGATAGACATTCTTAAAGAACCCCTTAGTTGTCTTAAATATCCGCAATACGAGGCCCATAGAAACCGATAGGCTTATACTGTGCCTGTGTGTGTGATTACATACTGTACAGAGGCATCCAAACATGTTGCGTTTTTGCAGCTTTTTTTAAAGCGTTTTTTCAGCTGCGTTTTATAGTACCAGCAAAGTCTGTGACATTTCAGAAATCTCATGCACGCAGCTTGTTTTTTTTTGGCCTCGGTATTTTGTGCAAAACTTTGGTTTTGCAGCGTGTCACTACTTTCAGCATTTTTTCAGCGTTTTTCACCCATTGAAAGCAATGGATGGTGCAAAAAAATGTTGCAAAAATGCTGAATCAGTTATCAGGTATCAGTTTTTGCTGCGTTTTTTGTGCCAAAACCTGATGAAGTAGAATCAGATTTTTTTCATGCACTAAACTTTATCAGCATGTGCAAGAGGCAAGTGTACTATGATAAAAAGGCAGCAAAAAAAAGCGCACCAAAAATGGAGCAAGAAAAGCAACAAAAACTAAGCAAAACCTGCTTTTTTGAGGCAAGTTTCCTACTTCCAAGAGAGCAGCAAAAATGCAACGTGTGCAGTGATGACAGAGCTATGCGGAGACTCCCCTATAGATACATAGATAAGGAGTGCACACACAATTGTTGTGTTCATGAGACCTAATGGTTTTAGATGGATAATGTTAGTGAATGGGAATGTGTCATTTCTCACCCTTACATTGACGTTTTTTAGACTATTTGCTTTTCCTTTTTTTAGACAACATATTTAGCATGAGCATGTTATGGCATTTTTTCAGAATGATGTAAGGGAAATTACATCATATACATATTAAGGTTTCTGTTTTGCTGTTGCATTATAGGAACAGAAGAATAGAATTCAATGGAATCAATCACAAAATGGACATCAAGGGTTTCCGTCACTGTGTCTGTCCTTTTACTAGAAAAAAAATAGATCTAATTTTTCTAGGCCATTTATGAAGGAATCTCTGACAAAGCCTCCAATGCACATTTTAGCCCACCCAATAAGAAACATTATTATTATTTATTATTATAGCGCTTTACATGTATTTTTTCGTGTTTTTATAATTTTTTTTTTTGCATGGTAACTTGTTGAAGAATCGTCATATTTTTACCCAGTGGCCTTATATTTACAGTCATGTACTGTACTGTGTGTAGTTTGTAAAGAGGCACTGCATCCTCATTTTAACTTCTACAAGTGAGGCTTTAAAGGAGAAACCTATAGCTAAGAGTCTCCTGCAATACCATCTTAGTGTTTAGTGTATGAAATTGGAGGTATTTGTGTATCAGCCTTTGTAAGTCTCTTGATTTAGTAGTATCTGAATTTTCTGTATTTCCTTGCTCTGAGCCTGCATCTTTTGAGACCCCAAACAGCTGCGACCTTTGAGGGGGATGCGACCTATGACGTACCTACATGCCATAGGTCGTACAGGTGTTAATTTTTTTGCATGAATTTAGCATATGCCAACGCTATTAACTAATTAAGGCTAAGTTCACATTAGCGTTTGAGACCGCAGCGTGGTGCTGCGAACATCTTTCCTTAAGCTCCGCCTACTTCCGCATGTGTCCTGTGTACCTATCTTTAACATTGGGTACACAGGGACATGCATTGTATGCGGATGCGTCCGCGTGCATTGTTTTGACGTGCCTTCCAAACGCAAGAAAATGCAACATGTTGCGTTCGCCGGGCACGTCAAAATGACGCAAGCGGACGTATCCGCATACAACACATGTCCCTGCATACCCAATGTTAAAGATAGGTACGCAGGACGCATGCAGAAGTAGGCGGAGCTTAAGGAAAGAAGTCCGCAGCACCACGCTGCGGACTCAAACGCTAGTGTGAACTTAGCCTTAGAACATTGCATTAAATATATGCAAATTGCTTCTTCAGAGAGTTCTTAAGAGAACTAGAACTCTAGTGCCACCTATTGGAAGTAGCAATCCTAAAAGTCAATATCGACCCTTTAACGAGCCTTGCGATTTGACTTAGGATAAAAGCCAAATCAGAATCTCAATTTTCAGACACGGTGTTTCGGGGTATTACCCTGGTCAGTACAAAGTATGAGATCTGATTTGGCTAGGTGAGAGGTTTAAGACTGTGATCTAAGGAGTAACATTTCTCCTTGTGGAGAGTAACAAGCCAGGCCTAGCATGTCAGAGTGAGGAGACTTATATGCCATGCATGCTCCTCTGTGAAATTAAATATGCAAATTACCTCTTCAGAGAGAAAGAGGGCTAGTACTCTACTGCCACCTATTAGAAGTAACAATCCTAAAAGTCAATATCGACCTTTTGCGAGCCTTGCCATTTGACTTAGGGCAAAAGCAAAACGAGAATCTCAATTTTCAGGCACAGTATTGCCCCTCGTCAGTGCAAAGTTAAGATCTGATTTGACTATTTAGATTCTTAAGGCTCGAATCAAAGGTGCCTGGCTTGTCACTCTCCACAAGGAGAAACGTTACCCGTTAGATCCCAGTATTAAGCCTCTCACCTAGCCAAATCAGATCTCATACTTTGCACTGACGATGGGCAATAACCCAAAACATCATGTCTGCAAATTGAGATTCTGGTTAGGCTTTTATTCCAAATCAACTGGGAAGGCTCGTTAAAGGGTTGATATTGACTTTTAGAATTTCTACTTCCAATAAGTGGCGCTAGAGTTCTAATCCTCTTCCTCTCTGAAGAGGCAGTTTGCATATGTTGCATAAGTCTCCTCACTCTGGCATGCCACTCTCCACAAGAAGAAACGTTACCACCTTACAGGTACAGCTATTTTTCCTCTACCTGAATATAATGTTGCTGTCTTTCTCTCTTTGTTGTATATAATGGGAGCGAAGAGTAGTGATAAAACATATTCTTAATAATTTTGCAGATGATGTGACATCATTTTTTGCAGTTTACTTTCTTGCTTACATGGTAAAGCTATGCCCATTGTCTCCCATATGCTCTGTATATATACATCTCCACCATCATAGTTTACCGGAAAATAATTACCTGTTAGATGACATGATGTATTGTTTGAGGAAAACTCTATGAAATGTCCTAGATTTATCATTTACGATTTTGTAATTAAAGACAGATTCCATAACGAGAGTAGATGGACAACTCATTTTGCACACGTTAATCACATTACTTTTAATGAGTTGCAGACCATTATGCACAGGAATGAAAATACATTCAGTTCCAGGGTAATTTTAGCAATAGCCTTGTAAATTATTGTGTACTGTATATAGCATTTAATTTAAGGATGAAATAAGGATCATTGCTTTTTTTATAGCTGCAAATCTTTGGATCATTGGTGCGAATAGTCCGTGCTTTGTTTTCCCCGCAAAGCTCTAAATGACAACTAAAACGGTCGCTCGCTAGTATGAGCTAAAAATAATCGGCACCTACATTTTTAATTTTAAGAATTTAAGCCGGTGTTGTGCTGCTGAGAATGTGTAGTCTGTGTGTGGACAAGCCATGGTAGTAACAATCGTTTGTCCCCATACAATTTGCACATACAGCTGATTGCCACATGTTAATGAAATTATAATGAGCGCCACTCTACCAGCTAGGTTATCGATCAGCACACGTTACATGATTATGTGCTTGTGTGATAGGGTCCTTACTTGTAGGCCCCCTTATACTGGCCAATTACCCAGACAAATTCCTTGTTTTTGGGCCACTATAATTGCCAGTGTGAGTGAAATTAAAAGATGCCTTAAAAATGAGTCTGTGCCTTGATCGCTACATGTAAATGCCACACATTTGCATTTATAATAGACAGTGATGCTGCTCAGACAGTATCTGCCTGATAATAATGACCTTCGGATCATCCCCATGGATTGTTGAAAAATAACTATTATTTCTAATTGCATGTTAAAAGCATTTAACTGAAAACTGTGGACTTCAAATAAATAGTCTAGATTTTAAGTTCATTATACAACATAAGGTTTTTGTCCTGAAGAAGGGGTCCTGTGTGACCCTGAGACGTGTTGACTGCTAAACCTGTTCAGAATAAATGATTTTAAAGAATTAAGCCGACATCCTGGATCTTTCAGCAGCGCAGGTTTGACACTTGTTGAATAAGTTCATTATATGAATCAGAAAAAGATTAATCACTAGCAGATTTAATATAAAAGAGGGTGTCCAAACTCTCTACCAATTTAAAATGTGGAGAGGGAGAAGCATAGGGCATATTTTGATTTCAACATGGCTGATCCTTCTCCCCTCAGCCAAACCACCAAACCAAGTGTATATATGTGGGGTAGGGGGAGCGGGAAGAGGAGGAGTTGTTAAAAAGTAATAAGTAATCATTGTTTGCTCATAATCTACTTTGTATGGTTTTAGCCCAATAGCTCCCAGTACATTTGCTCTTAAGAAATGTAAGATTCATGATACCTAGCAGCAGCTCGTCTCTCTCTTACTGTTGAAACTAACACAAGTTGGAGGAAGCCTTTTTTATTCATTAGTGCTTTCCAATTTGTAGAATAAAAATTCTTTTAACCACTTTCCAACATATTTACATCATATATCTGATCCCCTTCTTTATTGCAGGCTCAGTCACTGAGCTTGCTTCATTGCCGACAGATACTAACTGTATTATTCAGCCATTTTGTGTCTGACAACAGAGGTTGGAGCTGAGCTCCGCCAACTGCTTTAAACCCTTTAGCAATATTTAAAGGACTATTCTCATCTCCAAGATCCTATTCCAATATGTATAGATGTAGTAATAATAATAATAATAATAATAATAATAATATTATCAAATACATGATACATACAAAAAACATGAGGAAAGAGAGATCGCGAATAAAAACTACTATTCTACATTTCTAATTTGAGATATTTGCTAATATAATTATTATTCTACATATTGGGATAGGATCTTGGAGATGGGAATGCCCCTTTAATGTGCGCGGTCTGAGGTGTGCGGCATTCTACGCGACCATCAACTTTAACCATGATGCGATCGCTGGGTGCCACTGGATTACTTTGGCAGCCAGAGGTCTGCTGAAGACCACCACCATGCCTGCCATTATACAGTAGTATTACAGTATAATAGTATAAATTATCGAGGGATCGCAGATTCAAGTACCAAAAAAGAGAGAAGAGAAAAAGTTTTTTGCAAATATAACTAAAAAAAAATCAGACTCCTTTTTCCCCCTGTCAAAATAAAGACATAATAAAAATAATATAAAAAAAAATGCATTATTGCTGTTTTTGTAAATGTCTGATCTATCAAGAAATATAATTATTTTTCACGGACCTGTAACTGCCATGAAGAGAGAAAAAAAAATGACAGCATTTTTTTGGATCACTGTAACAAAATGCAATAAGAAGCGATCAAAATGTATCTAAGGCTAAGTTCACATTAGCGTATCTGTGCGCAGCATATCATCTGCATCTGCAAACGCATGCCAAAACGCATGCAGACACATGCTTACGCTGCGTCTTTACTCCGCATCATCTTACACATGACACAAAAAAACCCCGTGGTGTGTGCATGCGTTTAAATGCGTTTGCCATGCGTTTGTGTTGTTTATGCGTATGGTGGAGGTGGTGACATACTTTCCTGGACATGCGCAGTCTGAAGTAAACATGCATATTGAACGCATGTGTACACATGTCCTAGCCTTCCAATGCGTTCCCATAGACAGTAATGTGTTATTTTGCCCCACTCATCCGCATGCGCAAGCCTGCACATATTTGACGCCTCAAAAATGCAACATGTTGCGTTTGCCGCACACCATGAAACGACGCAGGCGAACGCAAACGCATGCGAACTGATGCAAACGCATGTCCCTGCGTACACAATGTTAAATATATTTACGCAAGATGCATACGGAACGGTACGCACGTATACGCTGCGCACACATACGCTAATGTGAGCCCGGCCTAACCCAAAACCGCAAAAACAAGCCGACTTACAGCTCCATTTACAGGAAAATCTCCCAGGAGATGGCGATGTAAGCAAAATTTTTTATGAATTTAGTTTTCACCAATTAAAAAATATACATGTTTGATATCGCTATAATTATACTGAACTGGAGAATTATGTTGCCAGGTCGTTTTTACTGCACAATGACTGCCTTGAAAACAAAAGCCAAAAAACAATTGCAGAATTGCATTTGTTTGTGCAATTTTACTGCATTTGTATTTTTTTTCCTGTTTTTCAGTACATTGAATGGTAAAATGAATGTTGTCATTCAAAATCCTTATATAGCTATGTAAATTGAAAAATACAAAGTTATAAAAGGACGAAAAAAATGAAAACACACAAATAGAAAATTGCCTTGTTGAGAAACGGTGGCTCAGTGGTTAGCAGGAGTTTAAATCCCACCAAGGAAAACATCTGCAGGGAGTTTTTATGTTCTCCCCGTGTTTGTTCACACACTCCAAAGACATACAGATAGGGAATCTAGATTGTGAACCCCAATGGGGTCAGTGCTGATAATGTCTGAAAAGTGCTGTGGAATTAATGGTGCTATATAAGTGAGTAAAATGAATAAACTGTCCGCCAAGTCTGCATGCATACTGTGGGATCAATATCCTATTGTCAAGCCGAATTCACGTAAGATGGTGAATATTTTATGTTCATAAATTCATCTATTGATACATTTGACAATTTCAGAAACATTTGTCTCAGTGGAGTTTATTATGCTTGTTTATATAGCCCCTTCATCAGTATCCTTATTGGAACTAACAATCTTAATTCCCTATCAATATGTCTTTGGAGTGTGGGATGAAACCCACACAAACACAAGGAGAGCATACAAACCCATTGCAGATGTTGTCCTTATTGGGATTTGAACCCAGGAGCCCAGTGTTGCAAGACATCGCCCTGACCATGTTTGTAGAGTTGCTCATATGTTCAAAATTCTCCTTTGAATTCGATGTTTCCATCTTTCCCACTGATATAATCATAAATGTGTTACCCTATATTTGTACAGCGTGTTCATGGAAGAACTTTGTATTGTGTGTAATTTTTTTTGTAGTTTCCTAATGAAACAATATATCTGATTGATAGCTGAAAATACCAACAGTCTAAACAACCCCCATACCCTTATCGTTACAATTACAAACACAGAGGCATAGCTGTAGGACTGAGATACAGAATAGAAGAAAAAAGCAGAAAGATAACACTTGTAATAGGTTGATGCAGAAGAACTTACGGTATGTCTAGCAAACAGTAACATGGAGAAGTTCATATATTAGGCTTACTATGTAGCTATTGATTAGTTATTATTGGTATCGTTTAGATCACCTATAGCATGCTAACCAGACCTAAATGTATCCATTGTACTTTATGTGGTGCTGGATATTGCCAAGACGTCTTCCAAAGGCCTGATACAATTTTCTTAAGACATGGAAAAGTTAAGTTCGAGTCCAATTATGAAATCTTTGGAGACCATTCCCACATGGTTGTGTAAATGGTAGCTTCATCCTGTGTTCTTTCATCTCTTTCCCTGCTCTCCTGGCTTGACAGTTGAAAAGCTCTGACTGTGCCACACAATGGTTTGATTGGTTTCTCTGGGGGAGGCTTTTCCCTGCCTCATCATTCGCCAGGCAGGTGGACCAGAAAGTCTCTTGATTCTTTTGTTGCTTCTCAAAGTCCGGGGGTCTTTGACTGAATAAATCCGCCGTCATGGGATAATTTGCTAAAAGGAGACTGAAAGATTTGAGAGAAAAGCCTCACTACTTGGGTGCTGAATTAATGAAATAACTTGGGCCCTGGAGTTTGCAATTGAAAAATCACTAGGAATGCAATGAGGGGTGGAGACCGACTTCAGAATGCAAGTCTTTTATTCCCCATAATAAGCTATACAGGCTTTCTGTGATGTAGCTAAGTAAGTTGGCTTGTCTGGCCTCTGGTTATTTGCATTTTAACACCGTAGGAAGGGAAGCCCTTTTGCGAGAATAAAAGCCGCTCGCATGCAGCGTCTACTTAGTCATTAGATTATTGCAAGTGGATAGAAAGAATCACACATGACAGAACTTAAGGCTGAGTTAACCCTGGATGAAAAGTAATTTACAGATAGTCTGTCCTTAGCCATATTTGTAGCCCCGATAAGGTTTCATTTCAGAATGGATAGGCGACATTTCCCCTACCGGACCCATTCTGCGACACCTGTGATAACAGCTCTCAGATCCTAATTGAAATTGGTTTCAAAATGGATTTTCACTTTCCTCTGTCTGAGAAAAATATTGAATGGGCTCCAAGCTGCCACAGAGAATCTTAGACCTTGGCGTTAGGAGCAGGAAGCCGGGATCATCTTTCAAAACAGTGTCGATGACATGTCAGTGCGGTTATAGGTCTTATTAATGAACTCATTGATCATAAGATGAGGGCGATAATACACAGGATCCTTCCGCTTTTTCAAAATTAGGTCTCCGCAAACAGTTTAAGTGGACTGCAAGAAAAAACGGACAGAACCTTGTAATGAGGGGAACAGCTCCTTATAAAACTGAAAAGTGATTTCAAGATAATGATGAAGGTAATGACTGTTATTATTATTATCATTATCATCGTCATATAATTAGCTCACAAACTCTTTCTTGTCCCTAAGTTCCGGAATGTGGCTTTTTTTTCAGGTAGGGATAGGTTTTCATAGGGTTTTCATAAGGGAAATGTTACGGGCTTCTCATATTTCACTTTGAATTGTCTCTTAGGTGTTTCGCCATTCTCTGTGCTAGCGTGGGTCAATTCATCCCCTATTCAGTGCTTGAAAGAAGATCTGTGATCAAAGGCTTTAGTGATGTCACTGATCTCTGGTGATTGATTGGGAACAGAAGTTTTGCAGCATTTCGCATGTCTCCTTTCTTATCACATCAAATCCATTAGCATCTCATTTTCGAGCTCTCCCAAATTTAAGTTACATGTTTCATTTTTTCGTCTTTTAATGTTAAAGTCAACTACAAATACAAGGGCTTAAGAGGATTTATCTCATTTATCTCATTCAGCTTTTCACAAAACATAATTTATTAGCTTTCACATTTGTTGATGACACACACATATATACAGTTGATGATATAAATGTATATTATATTTTTTATACACATATACTATATCTATTAATATCATTCAGTTTTATTGAAATCCTAGATATACTAGTGGTTACTATACCTGTATATCCCTTCCCATCATGCTTTATATATTTTTTGTATATTTCTGGTTAAGGCCTTTTATCTGTATTACATTTATTTTTTAGATTAGTACCTCTTATTGAATTTGCCATATATGAATAATATTTATCATATAATAGACAAATCCATAATGGCATTAAATGGTACTATAGTGAGACAACGCTAGTTGGGTACAGTACCCGCCCTGCTCCAGTTGATTGACAGGTCTCTCCCTGTGTTCACACATTGGAGAGACTGCAGTTTCTTTTTAATAAATTATAACCTCTATCTCGGTAGACATTCAGGTACACAATTCATTTGTTTTGCTTAGCTGAGGAGGGTTTTTGAATTTAGTGGTTATTACCCACCAAAAGTGATCAAATGTTGGACAGCCAGCAAGTTCAACTGGGAATTCTAGTCCTTCTGCTCCAACAGTACAGAACACAATGGGCTGACATTTTCATAGCAATCCACTACCAAGAGGACCATTAATGGGCATGTGAGCATCAGAACTGGAGCATGGAGCTATGTGGTATAAGGAGGCATGATTTCCGTCACTTTTTTATATGGGTTAGCCAAGTGAAAGAGAGATGGTACCAGAATTCACAATGAGAAGGAAGTAAACCATCAAAAGCAAAGTTATGATCTAGTCAATGTTCTGCTGGGAAACCTTGGGTCCTGGAATTTTTATGAATATTACTGTGACATATACCACCCACCTTTACATTGTTGCACACCAACTATACTCCTTCATGGCAACATTATTCTCTAATGGCAGTGGTCTCTTTCAGCAGGATAATACATCCTGCCATACTGCAATAAATATTCAGAAATGGTTTGAGGTACATGACATAAAGTTCAAGGTGTCTTTATAGTTAGTGACACTTCACTTTTTAGTACAAAATAACATTGACAGAATATCATATTCTTTTAGTAAATATCATTCAGTGGGAATCCTAGGCACTCAGATAGAGGTGAGAATAAGACATGGACTCCCCTGGGTGCCACCCTCAGCTAGTGGTTATTCTTCAGACTTTATATAATTTATAAGATCAAATGTAAGAGCTATTGAACTGAGTACGGTATATTAGATACTAAGTAATACAGTGAGATCACCATGAAGGATATAGTATGGACTGGTTCAAGCAAATTACGCAGTCCCCAGAAACGGTGCTCAGGATAGTATTCTGTTTACCGGTAGTGATATTATTAGTAATTGTTTTGATTTTTTTTAAAGGAGAAATATTGTTTAATTCCACAGCATGAGACATAAAATGTAACAAAAATATTATTCAGAGCGGCAAAAAGTGTCAATAAAGAAAAAGTTTCTTTATATTAATGACTCCAAGGTAGCAAAGCTTGAAAATGGCATTTGAGTTGATTTGATTGTTGCATAAATGGTGGGAAAGCAAGGTAAAAATGTATTGCCCTCAAGTTATTGGTAATAAATCTGTAATGAACATAAGAACAACTATTTGTTGCACTTTTATGATATTTATGTTGTTTGTTAATTTAAAGATACAATATGAGCCTACGTTAAAGGGAACCTATCACCCCGTTTTTTAAAGATTAGATAAAAATAGTGTGAAATAGGGGCAGAGCTGGGCTTTACATTAGTGCCTTTTTGGTGCCTTTACACCCCCGTTAGGCTGCCGAAATACCTTTGTGAAGTGGCCGTTTTGTCCTGTCACTCAAGTTGGTCAGGTCGGATGGGCGTGGTCACAGCGCTGTTTCTCCCCCAGATCCTGCTCATCATTACGTTGGTGGCGTAGTGGTGTGCGCATGTCCAAGGTCCCGAATCCTGCACAGGGGTGTGAAAATAGCAGCGATGTCCGTTATTTCATTGGTGGTCGGTGGGCGCGGCCTTCTTGCTTTGGCCGCGCGTGCGCAGAAGCGGCGCTCTGCTGGCCGCGGCTTCAGGAAAATGGCCGCGGGCATCCGCGCGTGCGCAGATGGCTATCGCGGCGGCCATTTTCGTGAAGCCGAGATGCGAACTCTGCTTCACGAAAATGGCCGCCGCGATAGCCATCTGCGCACGCGCGGATGCCCGCGGCCATTTTCCTGAAGCCGCGGCCAGCAGAGCGCCGCTTCTGCGCACGCGCGGCCAAAGCAAGAAGGCCGCGCCCACCGACCACCAATGAAATAACGGACATCGCTGCTATTTTCACACCCCTGTGCAGGATTCGGGACCTTGGACATGCGCACACCACTACGCCACCAACGTAATGATGAGCCTGATCTGGGGGAGAAACAGCGCTGTGACCACGCCCATCCGACCTGACCAACTTGAGTGACAGGACAAAACGGCCACTTCACAAAGGTATTTCGGCAGCCTAACGGGGGTGTAAAGGCACCAAAAAGGCAGTAATGTAAAGCCCAGCTCTGCCCCTATTTCACACTATTTTTATCTAATCTTTAAAAAACGGGGTGATAGGTTCCCTTTAAGCATTTGCCAAGCTAAATAATTTTTGGAGTGTGAAGTTAAATGGGAAACTAATGTTAAGTTTTTGTTAGAAAATATTTAACAAATAAATCATGTCTTCCATCATCACATATTCTTATATATATGTATGTATGTATACATATTTACAATAATTAGCCATTGGTAATCATATTTTATAAAGCAAGGCCAGAATGCAGATTTACAGAATCGCAATAACACAGTCAGGAGGCGGGAGCGATTTTTTATGCTCACCATGAATTCAGCATATAAATTGAATCAGATACACCTTAGAATAGTGTGGAGTGATTGCATCTTGAATGGAAAATGAGAACATCTGCAGAATTCCAGCTCGATGGAACAGGAGCTGTAGAAGGAAAAGTTTGATGCAAACCAGAGCAGAACTATTAATCATGAGCAGAGTTACTTCCTAAGGGCTGCCACTGACTGTCAAAGGAGATTGCCGCAGGCTTGTTTATTGCTGATTCCCTCTAGAGAAAACTTCAATTTGTGGGCTGGTCTCTGAATGGGATTGATAACTCTGTTTATGGACCGGGATGAGCATCTATAGATAACAGATAATGCAAATTAGTCTACAGCCTGCGATAAGCCTGTAAAGTAATTATTGTTGGAGATTTGATTGAATGATTTTGGAGTGATACTTTTTGGGTGCTGCTTTGGAGGACACATAGTCACAATTTAGAGGCTGCGGAAGTATGTACATTGAATAATCTCTTTTTACTTGCTCACTAATTTCTTTTTGGAGAATGCATTTATGCTGTATGCTTATGCCATTCTTTTCTTACTATGCATGTCTTTATAATTGGATTTACATAGAGCAGATATCGAATAAAGTATATATCAGAAACTCGTAGTGAAGTGTAAAGTATTGCCCTCATTTTGCAGCACATATTTGTTCACCTTGTGACCTCATAATGAATTATAATAATTAGATGATTTGACAAAAGAACTAAAAAGACATTGACAGCAAAAAGTGTTAATAGCGAAAATTGTGATAGGAGAGGAATTGGTTTTTATCAATGCTCATAGACCAAGGTTTTCATGTCCCTCATTTCTAATTCCACAAGTAATTTGTGTTCTTGTGTTTTTCTCTGAGAACAATCTAAATTAGTGCCCGATTCATCAGTGTCTTCATGCCTATTTTTTGTCTAGTTTTGCTGCTTTTTTGTTCATTATTCTGTTTGAGTCTTTTTTAAGGTCGCACTCACACATTCAGCATTTAGTCAGTATTTTACATCAGTATTTGTAAGTCAAAATCAGGAGTGGATAATAAATTTAGAAGTGGTGACGTGTTTCTATTATGCTTTTCCTCTGATTGTTCTACTCCTGTTCTTGGCTTACAAATACTGATGTTAAAATCTCACCAAATACTGACCGTGTGAACGTGGCCTAAGTCTACTTTACATGCTCCCGTCTGTTGTTATTTTTTTTTTGCATTATGGTCGGAGTTTAGGAATTCTACATGCCTTTGCCTCATTCATCAATTGCAACTTTTTAAAAGTCACATTATTTGGTGCAATGCCATTCCAGTCCCCCTAAGAGTGTTTTTGAATACACCAGTGTTTTGGCGCACATTTTTAAAAACGTGTAACTTTTGGTGCCAGTGAGTCGCAAATATAGTTCAAGAAAGAAAGACCATTTTTGACCAATTTGATCATTTGCGTTTTTTTAAAAGTTACTTATCTCTCTTGGGGAGTGAGTTGCCATTATTGGCTCCAAATTCTTCAAAATGGTGCACGATTCATGAATTTTGTTCAAAGTCAATCTGTCTTGTTAATCTTTCTTGAGTTTTTACAACTGCTGGGTGCCAAAAGTCACACGTTTCATAAAATGGTGAAAAATTTGCATCAAAATACACCAGTGGAGGACTGGAGCGGAGTTGCACCAAATTTCGTGAGTTTTTGAAAACTAAAATCTAGCCACAGAGCTGAAAACAAAACAAAACAAAAAAAAACAGGCGAGCACATATAAAATAGACTTAAAAAAAGTTGCCAGTAGAATAATGAATTGGGTGCAAATAAAAGAAAGGCGTTAAGCACACAAAGCTAGGCAAAAAAAGGTGAAAAAGCAAAAATGAGTCGGGGCATATGTTATCCGATATTTTAAGGGTTTCTAGTTATCTTCTTTCTTGAAAATTAAGTAGTGCACATGTGTTACTTAAGATGCAAGCCCACACTTTGAGACCAATGTAACAGAGAGACAGGAACTTCAAGCTTTACTTTTGAGGACAGTTTTTTGTAGCCTTTATGTTTTACTGTTTATTGCTGGTTAAAGAAAACGTTCACTGAAAATCTGTCAGTGAGCTCATTGTGACTATCTGATGGGGAGTTTATAACTCTTTTGCTGTGTTTTTCTGAGCTCAGCTTATTTATGACTACAAACCACATCAAAGTTAAATGCACAGCGAACCAAAAAAGATTGTAAAAGTCAAGTGGTACAAAATTCTTACCAAAACCCAATTGCAACAATGATTGCCCCTAATACAGTTGTGGCCAAAAGTATTGACACCCCTGCAATTCTGTCAGATAATACTCAGTTTCTTCCTGAAAATGATTGCAATCACAAATTCTTTGGTATTATTATCTTCATTTAAAGGGCCACTGTCACCCCCTCCAGCCGTTATAAACTAAAAGAGCCACCTTGTGCAGCAGTAATGCTGCATTCTAACAAGGTGGCTCTTTTAGTTTTAGGTGCATGTATTACCAAAATAAAGGGTTTTATATTTTCGCCAAAATACCTTTCTTTAGCCAGGGAGGCAGGTCCTCACCCCCCTGCTTGTAACGCCACATTGCCGTCACTCAAATGTTCAGGGGTGCCGGGTACCACCCCCTCAGCGCTGTTTACCCGTGAAATCCGGCGCCTGCGCTGTGTATCGCTCTTTGGTGCAGGCGCAGAGAGCTCTGGCCGTCTGACGTCACAGCCAGGCTTGCGGCCGCCCTGCTTGTGAATCCCAGCTCCGCACTCTGCATAATGCATAACACACTGCGAGGCCGGGATTACCAAGGTGGGTGGCCGCACTGCCCGCACAGGCGCAGTCTGCAAGCCTGGCTGGGACATCAGACGGCCAGAGCTCTCTGGGCCTGCACCAAACAGCGATACACAGCGCAGGCGCCGGATTTCATGAGTAAACAGCGCTGAGGGGGCGGTGCCCGGCACCCCTGAACATTTGAGTGATGGCAATGTGGCGTTACAAGCAGGGGGGTGAGGACCTGCCTCCCTGGCTAAAGAAAGGTTTTTTGGTGAAACTATAAAACCCTTTATTTTGGTAATACATGCACCTAAAACTAAAAGAGCCACCTTGTTAGAATGCAGCATTACTGCTGCACAAGGTGGCTCTTTTAGTTTATAACGGCTGGAGGGGGTGACAGTGGCCCTTTAATTTGTCTTAAATGAAAAAACACAAAAAGAATTGTCCTAAAGCCCAATTGGATATAATTCCACACCAAACATAAAAAAGGGGGTGGACAAAAGTATTGGCACTGTTCGAAAAATCATGTGATGCTTCTCTAATTTGTGTAATTAACAGCACCTGTAACTTACCTGTGGCACATAACAGGTGTTGGAAATAACTAAATCACACTTGCAGCCAGTTGACATGGATTAAAGTTGACTAAACCTCTGTCCGGTATCCTTGTGTGTACCACACTGAGCATGGAGAAAAGAAAGAAGACCAAAGAACTGTCTGAGGACTTGAGAAACCAAATTGTGAGGAAGCATGAGCAATCTCAAGGCTACAAGTCCATCTCTAAAGACCTGGATGTTCCTGTGTCTACCGTGCGCATTATCATCAAGAAGTTTAAAGCCCATGGCACTGTGGCTAACCTCCCTAGATATAAACGGAAAAGAAAAATTGACAAGAGATTTCAACGCAAGATTTTGCGGATGTTGCATAAAGAACCTCGACTAACATCCAAACAAGTTCAAGCTGCCCTGCAGTCCGAGGGTACAACAGTGTCAACCCGTACTATCTGTCGGCGTCTGAATAAAAAGGGACTGTATGGTAAGAGACCCAGGAAGACCCCACTTCTTACCCCGAGACATAAGAAAGCCAGGCTGGAGTTTGCCAAAACTTACCTGAAAAAGCCTAAAACGTTTTGGAAGAATGTTCTCTGGTCAGATGAGACAAAAGTAGAGCTTTTTGGGCAAAGGCATCAACATAGAGTTTACATGAGAAAAAAAGAGGCATTCAAAGAAAAGAACACGGTCCCTACAGTCAAACATGGCGGAGGTTCCCTGATGTTTTGGGGTTGCTTTGCTGCCTCTGGCACTGGACTGCTTGACCGTGTGCATGGCATTATGAAGTCTTAAGACTACCAACAAATTTTGCAGCATAATGTAGGGCCCAGTGTGAGAAAGCTGGGTCTCCCTCAGAGGTCATGGGTCTTCCAGCAGGACAATGACCCAAAACACACTTCAAAAAGCACTAGAAAATGGTTTGAGAGAAAGCACTGGACACTTCTAAGGTGGCCAGCAATGAGTCCAGACCTGAATCCCATAGAAGACCTGTGGAGAGATCTAAAAATGGCAGTTTGGAGAAGGCACCCTTCAAATATCAGGGACCTGGAGCAATTTGCCAAAGAAGAATGGTCTAAAGTTCCAGCAGAGCATTGTAAGAAACTCATTGATGGTTACCGGAAGCGGTTGATCGCAGTTATTTTGGCTAAAGGTTGTGCAACCAAGTATTAGGCTGAGGGTGCCAATACTTTTGTCTGGCCCATTTTTGGAGTTTTGTGTGAAATGATCAATGTTTTGCTTTTTGCTTCATTCTCTTTTGTGTTTTTTCATTTAAGACAAATTAAATGAAGATAATAATACCAAAGAATTTGTGATTGCAATCATTTTTAGGAAGAAACTGAGTATTATCAAACAGAATTGCAGGGGTGTCAATACTTTTGGCCACAATTGTACATGAATTTCAGTAAAGAAAATTTTTCGACAAAGGTGTCCCCTTTAATCAATATGATAGTTTATGAAAAATAAGAGTTCAGAATGTTGTAAAAATTATGAAAGGGTTGTTCCCTACTTTAAAAGTTGTTTGGCAGGCTTACTGGAACAGTGGCTATGAGGGGAAAGTGAAGTTATATTCTCCCAGCAGCCGCTCCTTCAGTCATTAAGACGATGCAGGCAGCAGATGCAGTCACCGGACCAGTGACTGCACTGTAATCACTTGTTGATTGACTGCCTGCTCCATAGGCAGTATGTTTGCGCAGAGCAGGCTGTCAGTCAACTTTTTCATGTCACTGTAGATTGCACACAGGTGGATTCCTTTCACTAAGCATGTGCCTTATGAAGTTAATAGCTTGCATCAGAAATTTTTAGGGCCTTCATAGCAAAAGGGGTGAATACATATGCACATGTCACGTTTTAGTTATTTGATCCCATAAATTTAATTCAAGCCTATATTTTTCTCTCTTAACTTCACCAACTTAAGGTACCGTCACACTCAGCGATACTGCAGCGATATAGACAACGACCCAATCGCTGCAGCGTCGCTGTTTAGGTCGCTGTAGAGACGTCAAACACAGCAGCTCCAGAACGATGCAGGAGCGATCCTGTGACGTAACGGCGACTCACTTCTCGTTCTCACAGGTCGTTAGCTCCATGTAAAACATTGCTGACATCGTTGCTTTTGCTGTCAAACACGACAATACATGCCGATCTGACGACCAAATAAAGTTCTGGACTTCTAGCTCCGACCAGCGATGGCACAGCGGGATCCAGATCGCTGCTGCGTGTCAAACTCAACGAGATCGCTAACCAGGATGCTGCAACGTCACGGATCGTTGTCGTTCTTGTTGTAAAGGTGCTGAGTGTGAAGGTACCTTTAGACTATTTAGCGCTGATGCATCACACACAAATCGGATTACAAAAATATTTAAACACAGGTAAAAATCCAAGGCGGTGAATGCTTTCACAATCCACTGTAAATACTGTTTCTGGAGGTGACATATTCCCTTTAAAGTGGTAATTTCAAGTTGTCTTTTGAGAAGCTGATAACTCTGCAGTCTCCATGCTTCCTGGTTTCTGGCATGACGGGTATTTCTCTATGAGTGACATCTCTGGTGAATACTATAACTGTAGCATTAGTAGAACACAATCAGCTATTAGTGGTTTGTTCTGAAGTGTACTCTGCTCTGCTGATCAAACATTGAAACAAGCACACTGCTTGGGACAGTGAGAGCTGTGATGCTAGATGTCAGAGATGGGATTGATAGTGATTACACAAGACTGAAAAGAGCAGCTGGTCAGGAACTGAGAGAGAAAAAACTACTGCACTTACATTGCCAGCCACTAGGTAGGTTCTGGTGGTTCGATCTCCTTGGAATCTAACTGTACACTCTCTCAGATAAAAGCTCTTACAGCAGGAGAATGAAAGCAAATAGAAAAAGTAAGTTAATTACCCGAGATTCGCATATGTGCACTGCATCCAACACACACTGCTCCGGCTGGGGGGAGGGGGCCCAGCTCTTGTAGGGAGTGGTGTGACAGTTGGAGGGAAAGTTGTGAGGAGTTGTCATGGAAACTAGAGGGAGGAGATATTCAGTCAGTGTTTAGTTTTGTGAGGAGTTGATGAGAGCAAATGTGAAGGAAGGAGCTCCTGAGAGAAGGGGTCCTAGGGTCCAGGGAAGTGAGGAATCCTCCCGTGGCACCCGAATCCACGCTGACCGTAGTCGGGTGGAAGGACCAGGTCACAGTGGGGGACCGGCCCCTGATTAGTGGAGGAACTGCAAGTCTCAGTTAGCAAACCAGAGGCTGTGGCATCTGTATGTGCCATAGCCAAATCCACACACATTCACTGAAAAGGCAGCCGTATAGAGTCGTGGGGACCAGGAGAATGTCGCCCGACAGGACCCGACGAGGCTCCTGGCTTGGGACACTGTGTGTGAGGCGCAGGGCAGGAGGGCGAAGCCAGCGCGGAGAGACGGCCAGGGAAGGTACACAAGAAAAGGGAGTCTCGGAAAAGTGCACCCAAATTATCTGAGAGCTGGCTGGACCACAGACTCCGGGGACACAGCACCTGGCTGGAGAATGTAACCATCGGATTGAGAGTAAAGTGTGAAAACTGCACCCTGTTGTGTCCTCAGAATTATTACTGTGTCACCTGCCCTGCACTACAACAGTTCATAATTGACTTTAACACTTTAACTGCCCTGGGGCTTAGCTCTACCCGTGGAGAGCTTTAACATCTCTGCTGCGTCACCAACTGCCCCAGTGGACCTGAACCGCAGCGCCGGCCATTTCCTTATTGCCGAACACCATTGGTGGCGTCTCGAACTAATCCCCTATAAACCTTATTCCCCTTCATTATAATTTCATTGGACGCCCAAGGCCACGGACCGGGTCACTGCTCCCGTGACAACCCCACAAGAACAGTCGGACCCGGCCCGAGTACCCAACAACCCTAGTCGGGCGCGCCATTTGTATGTAGTCTTTGTATTTTCTATGATTCCCTGTGCTATACAGAGCCAATGATTGTATTCAGCATGGCTTGTACATCAGTAACTACTGGACCACATTTGAATAATGTCACTGCAGTGAAGAACAATAACGTTTATCTTGACAATTCTTAAGTGAACTGTAACAATGACGCAGATTTTACTAAATGTTTTTCAGTCTCACAAGTGTAAATAGGGCATCTTTGTGTTATAGCTCAGCTAGACTATTCAAATTGACATTGAAATGCAAGGATTGTCCTAATTCTTGTGTTGTCATTTGGCAATTAATGTTTTAAAGTCATATACATATAAATAGGTGGGTGATCTCCTCTCCTTTAGCCTTTTTTCTTCCTATTTTGTATCTAACTAAGCCTTTGTGCCTGGCCAATCAATTAACTCTTCCTGCTGGTAAATCTTAGAATAACTTTCAACCCCCATCCTCCTATGTTGCTTTTTTCTTTTGTAAAATCCATTTGATTCTCCAGCTTTGGGCCAGTTTTCACAGTGAACTATACAATGATTATCTGGGCAAGTTGAACATTTTTTTTTCTTAATGGTAACAACAGCTTCATGTTTACATATAGGGCTCCTTATCTGCGCTAGTAAAACTATCTACAGGGTAGGTCATCAATAGCAGATCCATTTAGTTCCGACACCAGGTGCTCCAAATAATTGTCTGCTGTTTACTCTAGTGACCGCCATATGTACGGTAAACACTTTAAATGGAGCTCCTGGGCACAATTCCATTCAAAGTGTAGCAGCGACTGCTGGCCGTGGTCGGCTATATTCTATTACATTCTGGCCGTTGCCGGCTATATTCTGCTCTATTCTGACCGTTGCTGGCTATATTCTGCTATATTCTGGCCATTGCCAGCTATATTCTGTTACATTCTGGTTGTTGCCGGCTATGTTCTGCTATATTTTGGCCGTTGCCGTAAATATTCTGCTATATTCTGGCCGTTGTCGGCTATATTCTGCTATTTTCTGGCCATTGTCGGCTGTATTCTGCTAAATTCTGGCCGTTACTGGATATATTCTGCTATATTCTGGCCGTTGTCAGCTATATTCTGCTATATTCTGGCCGTTGCTTGGCTATAGTCTGCTATATTCTGGCCGTTGTCGGTTATATTCTGCTACATTCTGCTATATTGGGGCTGTTGTCGGCTATATTCTGCCCGTTGTCCGCTATATTCTGTTATATTCCGTCCGTTGTCGGCTATATTCTGCTGTATTTTGACCGTTGTCGGCTATATTCTGCTATATTCTGCTCTGTTCTGGCCATTGTTGGTTATATTCTGCTATATTCTGGCTGTTGAGGGCTGTATTCTGTTATATTCTTGCCATTGTCGGCTATATTCTGCTATGTTCTGGCCGTTGTCGGCTATATTCTGCTATATTCTGGCAATTGTCGGCTATATTCTGCTATATTCTGGCCGTTGTCGGCTATATTCTGCCATATTCTGCTCTATTCTGGCCGCTGTCGGCTATATTCTGCTATATTCTGGCCGTTGTCGGCTATATTCTGCCATATTCTGCTAAATTCTGGCCGTTGTCGGCTATATTCTGCTAAATTCTGGCCGTTGTTGCCTATGTCCTGCTATATTCTGCTCTATTCTGGCCGTT
This sequence comes from Ranitomeya variabilis, assembly GCF_051348905.1. NCBI lineage: Eukaryota > Metazoa > Chordata > Amphibia > Anura > Dendrobatidae > Ranitomeya > Ranitomeya variabilis. The sequence goes on from NC_135237.1 coordinate 160,446,105, forward strand.
GTCGGCTATATTGTGCTCTATTCTGGCCGTTGTTGGCTATGTTCTGCTATATTCTGGTCCGTTGTCGGTTATATTCTGCTATATTCTGGCTGTTGTCGGCTATAATCTGCTATATTCTGGCCGTTGTTGGTTATATTCTGCTATATTCTGGCCGTTGTCGGCTGTATTCTGTTATATTCTGGCCGTTGTCGGCTATATTCTGCTATATTCTGGCTGTTGTCGGCTATATTCTGGCTGTTGTCGGCTATATTCTGCTATATTCTGGCCATTGTTGGTTATATTCTGCTATATTCTGGCCGTTGTCAGCTATATTCTGCTATATTCTGGCCGTTGTCGGCTATATTCTGCTATATTCTGGCTGTTGTTGGCTGTATTTTGTTATATTCTGGCCGTTGTCGGCTATATTCTGCTATATTCTGGCCGTTGTCGGCTGTATTCTGCTATATTCTGGCCGTTGTCGGCTATATTCTGCTATATTCTAGCCGTTGTCGGTTATATTCTGCTATATTCTGGCCGTTGTCGGCTGTATTCTGCTATATTCTGGCCGTTGTCGGCTATATTCTGTTCTATTCTGGCCATTGTCGGTTATATTCTGCTATATTCTGGCCGTTGTCAGCTATATTCTGCTAAATTCTGGCCGTTGTCGGCTATATTCTGCTATATTCTGGCCGTTGTTGGCTGTATTTTGTTATATTCTGGCCGTTGTCGGCTATATTCTGCTATATTCTGGCCGTTGCCGGCTGTATTCTGCTATATTCTGGCCGTTGTCGGCTATATTCTGCTATATTCTGGCCGTTGTCAGTTATATTCTGCTATATTCTGGCCGTTGTCGGCTATATTCTGCTAAATTCTGGCCGTTGTCGGCTATATTCTGCTATATTCTGGCCGTTGTCGGCTATATTCTGTTCTATTCTGGCCATTGTCGGCTATATTCTGCTATATTCTGGCTGTTGTCGGCTATAATCTGCTATATTCTGGCCGTTGTTGGTTATATTCTGTTATATTCTGGCCGTTGTCGGCTATATTCTGCTATATTCTGGCTGTTGTTGGCTATATTCTGTCTGTTGTCGGCTATATTCTGCTATATTCTGGCCATTGTCGGTTATATTCTGCTATATTCTGGCTGTTGTCAGCTATATTCTGCTATATTCTGGCCGTTGTCGGCTATATTCTGCTATATTCTGGCTGTTGTCGGCTGTATTTTGTTATATTCTGGCCGTTGTCGGCTATATTCTGCTATATTCTGTATATTCTGGCCGTTGTCGGCTATATTCTGCTATATTCTGGCCGTTGTCGGCTGTATTCTGCTATATTCTGGCCGTTGTCGGCTATATTCTGCTATATTCTGGCCGTTGTCGGTTATATTCTGCTATATTCTGGCCGTTGTCGGCTATATTCTGCTAAATTCTGGCCGTTGTCGGCTATATTCTGGCCGTTGTCGGCTATATTCTGTTCTATTCTGGCCATTGTCGGCTATATTCTGCTATATTCTGGCCGTTGTCGGCTATATTCTGCTATATTCTGGCTGTTGTCGGCTGTATTTTGTTATATTCTGGCCGTTGTCGGCTATATTCTGCTATATTCTGGCCGTTGTCGGCTGTATTCTGCTATATTCTGGCTGTTGTCGGCTATATTCTGCTATATTCTGGCCGTTGTCGGTTATATTCTGCTATATTCTGGCCATTGTCGGCTATATTCTGCTATATTCTGGCCGTTGTCAGCTATATTCTGTTCTATTCTGGCCATTGTCGGCTGTATTCTGCTATATTCTGGCCGTTGTCGGCTATATTCTGCTATATTCTGGCTGTTGTCGGCTGTATTTTGTTATATTCTGGCCGTTGTCGGCTATATTCTGCTATATTCTGGCCGTTGTCGGCTGTATTCTGCTATATTCTGGCCGTTGTCGGCTATATTCTGCTATATTCTGGCCGTTGTCGGTTATATTCTGCTATATTCTGGCCATTGTCAGCTATATTCTGTTCTATTCTGGCCATTGTCGGCTATATTCTGCTATATTCTGGCCGTTGTCGGCTATATTCTGTTCTATTCTGGCCATTGTCGGCTATATTCTGCTATATTCTGGCCGTTGTCAGCTATATTCTGTTCTATTCTGGCCATTGTCGGCTATATTCTGCTATATTCTGGCCGTTGTCGGCTATATTCTGCTATATTCTAGCCGTTGTCAGCTATATTCTGTTCTATTCTGGCCATTGTCGGCTATATTCTGCTATATTCTGGCCGTTGTCGGCTATATTCTGCTATATTCTGGCCGTTGTCGGCTATATTCTGCTATATTCTGGCTGTTGTCGGCTATATTCTGCTATATTCTGGCCGTTGTCGGCTATATTCTGCTATATTTTGGCCGTTGTCGGCTATATTCTGGCCGTTGTCGGCTATATTCTGCTATATTCTGGCCGTTGTCGGTTATATTCTGCTATATTCTGGCCGTTGTCGGCTATATTCTGCTAAATTCTGGCCGTTGTCGGCTATATTCTGCTATATTCTGGCCGTTGTCGGCTATATTCTGTTCTATTCTGGCCATTGTCGGCTATATTCTGCTATATTCTGGCCGTTGTCGGCTGTATTCTGTTATATTCTGGCCGTTGTCGGCTATATTCTGGCCGTTGTCGGCTATATTCTGCTATATTCTGGCCGTTGTCGGCTTTATTCTGTTCTATTCTGGCCGTTGTCGGCTATATATTGAATAGAAGCCGTACTGCGATATCTAGGAGCGGCTGCTACTCTTTGAACAGAACACTGCTCAGCAGCTCTGCTTAAAATGTTTACATATGGCCACCACCAGAGCAAAAAGCAGCTGATTGGTGGGGTCGCCCAGTGTCGGATCCTCACTTATCTGCCGTTGATGACCTATACAGTAGATAGGTTATCAAGTACTTATACCTTAATTCATGTTAAAGGGAACCTGTCACCCCCAAAATGGAAGTTGAGCTAAGCCCACCGGCATCAGGGGCTTGTCTACAGCATTCTGTAATGCTGTAGATAAGCCCCCGATGTAACCTGAAAGATGATAAAAAGAGGTTAGATTATACTCATTCAGGGGCGATCCCGCTGCAGTGGGCATCGCGGTCCGGTCCGGGGCCTCCCATCTTCTTACAATCATGTCCTCTTCTTGTCTTCACGCCGCAGCTCGGGAAAGGTCAGAGAGGCCCGGCGCATGCGCACTGCAGTACTTTGCTCTGCCCTCAACAGGGCCGACAAAGTACACCTGTGCCGGAGCCGCAGCGTGAAGACAAGAAGAGGACGTCATTGTAAGAATATGGGAGGCCCCGGACCGGACCGCAGCGGGAACGCCCCTGGGTGAGTATAATAGAACCTCTTTTTCTCATCTTTCAGGATATATTGGGGGCTTATCTACAGCATTACAGAATGCTGTAGATAAGCCCCTGATGCTGGTGGGCTTAGCTCAACTTCCATTTTGGGGGTGACAGGTTCCCTTTAATCTTTGTCCATCCTCAGTCTTTCATGTTTAACACAGCTGTACACCTCCCCCCTTTTCTTTAATTTGTCCTAGTATAATGTAATATAAAAAATATATATTTGCCTGCAGATCCCCCACCACTACTCCATAGAGTTGTTGGGTTTCACTGCCTATTTCCTTGAATTCTCTTCCAGTAGGGGCTGTACATAAATACAGTTGTCATGTGCCATCTCTGCTGGAATGCTAAAATAGGAGACTGGATGGCAGGGCCAGCTCCAGGTTTTTGTGGGCCCCGTGCGAAAGAGTCTCAGTGGGCCTCTTTAACACATGCCACGATTGATGTGCAGATACAGTAGAGAAATATAGGTATAGTACAATGCAAAAGATTTCACTTCTTACATTACATGAGAGACATCTATTGTAAATTCTACAATAGCTCAGAAACCGGCGAATCCCCGCAGCGCACAGTGCGTGCACTGGGGTCGTTCAAAAGTCTGCAGCCAGAGTGACTTCTGATTTTTCATTTTAGACGAGAGTATAGCCCTCCATACAGTATTATGGGCACCACATAGTCCTCCATACAGTATTATGGACACGTCATAGTCCTCCATGCAGTATTATGAACACCACATAGTCAGTATTATGGGCCCCACATAGTCATCCATACAGTATTATGGGCACCACAGAGTCCTCCATACAGTATAATGGACCCCATATATTGCCAGTGTGTGCCCTGGGGGAATTTAAAAGTCTGCAGAGTTTTCATTTTAGTCCTCCATACAGTTTTATGGGCACCACCGAGTCTTCCATACCGTATAGGGGATCCAATATATTGCTCCGTACAGTATAATGATCCCCATATATTGTGCCACACAGTATAATGAGCCCCATATATTTCTCCATACAGAAAAAAGGCGCCATATAGCACCAAAAGTGTCAATGTGCCAACACACGTCAGAGTCGTCTCATTAATATGTGTGCATGTAGAAGTCTTCAATATGTATTTGTATACAGCGTACAAACCTTTTGTGGGATTATTAAGGGGAATATTATCAAGTATAGGGATAAAAGTTACAAAAAAAAAGTGCATTATCTTTGCAGCCATAATAGCCATTTGCAGGAGTTAAACCTGCTGACAATATGCACTTTATTATTATTATTATAATTATTATTTATTTATATAGCACCATTGATTCCATGGTGCTGTACATGAGAAATGGGTTACATCAAAATACAATGACAGACTGGTACAGAGGGAAGAGGACCCTGCCCTCGCGGGCTTACATTCTACTTAACCTTAATCCTTCATCAACCTTTAATGTTTAACATTGTACCATTCTCAGCCTTTCATATGTAAAGCGCATCTGTCAATAGATTTGACACAGCAAACAATCGATCACTTAGAATTGATGATGCTGGTGTGTTCACGTTGAAATTTTATGCCAGAATGGTAAGGTAATCTTGAGAGTGAATTAAGCATTTAATGAGTCCAGATTCTCTGCTATCTTTATATAGTGAAACTTTCAAAGAAGATTATACAGCCATTCTGATGTACATTTTTTTTAAATGAGTACACCAGCCTCATAAGGTCTAAGACATTTGTTTAATAATTTATTCAGTTTGCACAGTCAAATCTGTTGACTGATCTACTTTAATCGTGATCAGTCATATGCATAACCTTCTGCCATCATCCTCTCTATATTTAACCTTGCACTATTTCAATTTTTTATGTTGAATCTTGCTCCCTCGAGGGGCAACACTTTATGCTTAACCTTCTAGAATCCATATTTCTTTACTTTTAACCTTGTGCGCTCCTCAACCTCTCATGTATAACCCCGTAACATCCTTTCATGTCTAAAAAGTCCCATCGTGAACCAGAGATGAAGGTGAGTATGCAAGTACCATGTAAATTCTGCTCCAACAATAGCAATATACTACCTCTTTAAAGTCGACATAAATCAAACCTTTCACCTATGCCTTTTCTAAAGTGAATGTGTGAGGATGCTTTTGTGCCGCACTTTATTGTGTCTTGCCATTTAAATGTAGATTCTTTTTTCCCCCCTTTTTCCCTGATATGCTGCGAATCTTCTGCAAAGAAATGTTAATCAGACTGTCTATTGTAGCGGCGTGCTTGTGAGATAAAATATTTATTGCTGTTGTAAGACATAGTTTGTGTTCTGGTAATAGGTTGGTAGATGCTGTACATAAAAGATTGTCTACGTATTATTTTCATGTAGCAGGGAAGTGGTGTGAAAAAAAATGTTGTTTTTCTTAAAGGTGTGGAGGGGAATGTGTGCTCTTTAAAAGTAATCTAACCAGGTGGGTTAAGCAAATCTTTCTATAAGAATTTTCAGATGTATGAATGTAAGGCAATGGAGTAACACCACAGCACACAATTTCTGGAAACAATTTATTGAAGTTGGCATTACCAAAATTTGATGAATGCAAGGCTCTGTGCAGAACACGTTTTATATTTCCATTTGGCACATACAGTAACATCTTCGATGTAAGCGCTGAATGTAAACCCCGCTAACATACAGAATACATTCATAATCAGAAAGGGCCTTAAAGCAGCACACCAGCGTTTTTTTTTTTATTTCACAGCTGTAGTGGTACCACTCATGTAAAGTCCCAGCAATATCAGCCCACAACTGTCTGTTTCACCTTTGCTGGTTAGTAAAAATTGAGGTACCCCACATCCTTTTTTGGGGGGGTTACCCTTTTTAGTGACCAGTAAAGGATACGCAGATGGCTGTGAGCTGGTATTAATACGCTGGGAACGTTAATGGCTATGGCCCCTTCCCACAATATTAACAACAGCCCCCAGCTGTGTGTTTTCCCTCAGCTAGTTAGGAAAGCCATTTTTTTTAAATTAATTAATTTATTAATTTATTTAATGCACGCAATCCAGAAATGGGAGATACTGACAAAAACTGTCATCAGCGTCGCCTGGTAAGCTACATATATATATTAACATTAATTGCGAATAGACTAACCTTAGAAAAGTACTAACAAGGTGTGAATGATGGGACCCTAACCATTTCTATCAGACATGCCTTGCCTGGGCCAAAACCTTTAAAATTTAAAGGGAAAGAGGGATAAAGTAATAATTAATAACAGCTTTAGGCTATGTGCACACAACACCTTTTTAAAGGAAATCTGTCAGCAGGATTGTGCACAGTCACCTACAGACAGTGTCAGGTCGGCTCCGTTATACTGATTACAATGATACCCGGGGTGATGAAATCTGTCTTGTGGTTGTTGTTTAATCTTTATTTTCAATTTTGAGTTAATGATATGCTCGTGCTCTGGGGCGGCCTGTGGGGAGTCTGCATGTAGTGCTCTGATTAGGTATTCATACTGAAGACTGCTGAAAGGTCTCTGATCCCTCATTGACCTGCCCCCTAGTTTACAAAATAAATATTAGATATACATACTAGAAAAAAAAACCTTTGCAGGCAGGTGCCAGCCGTGGTACCTGCACTGCATCATAATCGCATATGTAATGTGCTTATAATTATTATGGTTGAGGTTATTCTGATGTTTAAAAAAAAAATCCATTTCAAAATGGCGCCCGCGTGCCTGCGCAGTAGCAGCTATCGGTGTATATAGAGGTGATCCGATAGCTGCTACTGCGCATTCCAGGAGTTGAACTTACAAGAAGGGTATGTCTGATAGAAATGGTTAGGGTCCCATCAAAGAAAGGTCGCCTTTGTCAGGACTAGTGGACACATACGAATTGGCTAATTTTTCGGCAAGTACTTCAATTTTGATAATTATAGTCTACTTGTCATTTAGACCATTAAAATAATTAACATTTTCAATATTTGCAAATACCTTTGCGTAGTAGTGCTGCTGCACCGTATGTATCTAAAATTATATATAATTATATATAATATATATAACTACATATAATTATATATTTATATATATATATATACAGAATTATATCTAATTTTTATATATAGTTTCTTTATTGTATATTTTTCCCACTGTAAGGACTCATTCAGACGTCAGTTTTTGTTGTGGGAAAACCACGGATAGAACTCCTATCCATTATAGTCTACAGAGCTGTTCACATGTCGGTGCTTTTTTGCAAACTGAGTGGTCCGCACAGAATCATGGAGACATGTCCAATTTTCATCAAAGTCTCAAATCAAACTCGCCAACACAAGACTATTAGTCCGTGAAAAAAGCACTCGGAAACCATCTGTGTGCTGTCCACTTTTATGTACTGTTTGTTTTCAGAAATTTGAGCATTTTCCATCATTTTGTTTTCAGCCTACAGAAAGTGATGAAACTCTGATGATAAGAACTGACATACTGACCAAACTCTGATGAAACGTAAACAATACTTCTAAAATTGAGATTGTTTTTTTGTATAGAAAAATAACTAACATTTGAATAAGTCTTAACTGGGTCTCCCATGTCAGTGACAGAGCTGATCTAGGGGTGCTAAGACCCAGCAACTCTAATATACATGGCAGACACCTTGTGATCAAGTGATCACAAAGGTCCTACATAAGCATCGGCAGGGCGACGTTTGCTTCTTTCTGACTTGTTATTATGGTGATTATTATGGTGATTATTTTATTTTTAATTGACCTGTATGAATTCAAAAGAAGATTATCATTAATCTTCGTAGATCACAATTTTTATAATCTGTGGTATTTTGATAAATGTAAGTACAGCAGTTATATAAGAACAGGGAAGGTTGGACACCTATGAATCAAACTGTGATGGCCTACCTGATTAAAGGGGTTGTCTAGGATTTTCTTCGAAGCCTGGAATGTGATAATGTAAATAAAACTCACCTGGTAGTTTCCCTCCAAGGCCTTGTATTAAGATAGCAGCCCTGACATTGGCTGTTACAGCAGTGTATTGGCTCCCCGCAATTGCATTGCAGGGGGCTGATGATGTGACAGAGTGGCCCTCTCCCCCTGTCTAACCATTTTGATACCACTGTCTGCTGTGATATACAGTATAACTGATACCCGCTGTCGATGTGGCCGGCTCAGCTCCTGAGCCGACATCATCATAATGAAATCCAAATGCATTAGTTTGTGCAAACCCCTTGGTAACAGCATATCCGATTTACATTGTCAAAAGGTTACATTGATTTCCACAAGAAGGATACTTGGTAGCTTATATTAAGATGTAATTTATGAGTGGACGACCTCTTGGACCATAGTGATCTGCAGGATGAGCAATCACTTTGATGGGGTTGACATTGGCTGTAAGGCACAACCCCTTGTACGGATGTCTTGATGTTCCTGGCTAAACACTGATGAAAACATAAGCATAAATTTAATTAAAGAGGTGGTCCCATAAACGAAGTACACTTTAATCAATAGTGATCCTGTGCTGTCCTGTCAGTATACTCTCTTTTGCTTCCTCCCCTGCCCAGGAGCTGTGGTATGCTCAGACCATGTTCCTGCACGGTCAGACGCTGCCATTACACAGTACACAGCAGGGGCACATTTATAAGATTATCTCAGCACAGGAACATTTTATTTAACACATCCAGTTGTGGAACTTATTATTATTCAAAGATCTATTAATTGAAATGTAATTTATTTTAGTGGGGAAGCCCCTTTAGCTTTTATACTTGAGAATATATGGTAGTGAAAATCTTGTGTATACACTCATACATACTCATGTAAAATGGCTATTTATATGACTGAAATTTTTTCCGTTAAGTACTAATCTAAGCAAGCAAGTTAAAATGAGTAATCAATGGATAATGAAATTTGGTCAGGGGCATAGCGCGAAGGGGCGTACGGTATGCCATATAAGCATATACCATTATTACTGGGAGGTACGCATTTTATGCAGTATATAGTAACATTCTCAGATAATGAAGTTGTTTATATAGAGGCTGTTGAATGTTAGAGTGATGCACTAACTCATTCTCATAAAATAAATTGCAATCATGTATAAATCTAGCAGTTCTGATATAATTTAGCTCGGTGGTACGCACAGACTTGATAGATGTTACTGCCTTAAATTGTCTAATTGCTTTTTAGAGCATAATAAAAAAACAAAGCTCCTTAACTTGTCAAATTGGCAATCTCCATAACTGAGATATAACAGGTGTCGCAGCCTTCACCCACAATTGCTCTGGGCTCTTCCGGCAAAAATATGGGAAGAAAATCGTCTTCATGCTCAAAGATTTAATAAATAAGCAGCTTGCTGGCACATGCCAAGCATCTGTGCCAACACGCACATGTTACAGCTGTTCATACATAGGATGGTTGGTTACAGATGCAGGAAGGAGTGCTTGATTTAGGGCTCGTTACATGTATTACAGATTACGGTGCCTATGGTGTTTACACTCTGCCTATCTAAATCGGCATATATATAATACTTCCATTGTACTCAATCTGCTCGTAGCCTCCATTATACAGATGTAGGTACTTATAGCACATACATTAAGCATTTTCTAAGGTGTTTGGGCCAAGTTCTGAAGTTGTAATCTATCATTTGGATAAGGAATAACTTCCTGACTTATGGAGGTCTGGCCTCTGGGACCTCCACCTATCCCAAGAATGGGATCTATCTCCGTCAGTCCCATAGAAAGTAATAGGAGCAGTGGTGGCATGCTCAACTCTCGCTTCCTGCACGTTGAGATCTTGAATGTCAATATAAATTATAATGGATACATGTTCTATCCAGGATAAAAAAAGGATAGAACACGGATGTCTGAATGAGGGTAAGGTAGTGAAGTTTGGAATACATACTGGACATATTTAATTAGGTGTTGGGATTGCTGGGGGTCCGGGAATTAGACCCCCAGCGATCAATAAGTAATCCCTTATCCTTTCAATTGGGGATAACTTATTAACTTGGTGGAAACCCTCTCAATGTCCATTTACTTGGCCCAACCAACAGCATGATATGGCCCCTAATCGGTAGAGCAAGCGATGCATACTGAGTGATTTCTATGAGATCTCCCAGTGCGTATAGGCTGCCTTGATGCACTTCCAAGAGCAATGATCTTTTGTGCTGAACAAAAGATCATTTCACCCAATGATCAAACGATTTGCTCGTTCATCGGAAGATCAGCAGCCTGTTTACCTAGCAAGATAATTGTGAAACATGCGTTTTTAGCAATGCTCGTTCAAGATTATCTTTTTCAGTATAAATGCCCCTTAACTCTGCCATAAGAGCTTTTAAAGGGAATCTGTCATCAGGTTTTTTCTATTCCATCTGGAAGCAGCATGATGTAGGGGCAGAGACTCCGATCCCAGTGATGTGTCACTTACTGGGCTGGCTGCTTGCTGTCATTTTTATAAAAACACTGTATTTATCTGCAGTTCACTAAATGCTGAGCTCTGTATAACCCACACCATTGATTGGCAGCTTTTTGTCCAAGTATAGTGTACACAGAAAGTTGCCAATCAGTGGTGGGGGCTGGTTATACAGAGCTCATGAATATGCTTGACTACCTAACAGCAGGTTTACTGGTCCTCTAGTGATGATCTGCTGATAAAACAATGATGTTATCAAACTACACTAAGCAGCTTAGTAAGTGACACATCACTGGAATCATGATCTCTGCATTATTCTTTTCTCAGATTGGGTGGCAGAAACCTGATAACAGATTATCTTTAAAAGCCTACAATTGTTCCAAGGCATCAGACTACAGTCGGCACCTGTGACACCTAAATCAAATTATCGCAGCAGACCTAGAAAGTGGGGGCAGCACGGTGGCTCAGTGGATAGCACAGCAGCCTTGCAGCGCTAGAGTCCTGGGTTCAAACCCAACCAAGGACAACATCTGCAAAGAGTTTGTATGTTCTCTCACAGGTGCCGACTGTAGTCTGATGCCTTGGAACAATTGTAGGCTTTTAAAGATAATCTGTTATCAGGTTTTTGCAACCTAATCTGAGAAAAGAATAATGCAGATATCTTGATTCCAGTGATGTGTCACTTACTAAGCTGCTTAGTGTAGTTTGATAACATCATTGTTTTATCAGCAGATCATCACTAGAGGACCAGTAAACCTGCTGTTAGGTAGTCAAGCATATTCATGAGCTCTGTATAACCAGCCCCCACCACTGATTGGCAACTTTCTGTGTACACTATACTTGGACAAAAAGCTGCCAATCAGTGGTGTGGGTTATACAGAGCTCAGCATTTAGTGAACTGCAGATAAATACAGTGTTTTTATAAAAATGACAGCAAGCAGCCAGCCCAGTAAGTGACACATCACTGGGATCGGAGTCTCTGCCCCGACATCATGCTGTTTCCAGATGGAATAGAAAAAACCTGATGACAGATTCCCTTTAAAAGCTCTTATGGCAGAGTTAAGGGGCATTTATACTGAAAAAGATAATCTTGAATGAGCATTGCTAAAAACGCATGTTTCACAATTATTTTGCTAGGTAAACAGCCTGTTGACTGACTTCTGGCAGCATTTACACCAGACTGTGGCCTGACTGAGAAGTTTGCATTTTATGTTAAACCTACTAATAGCATCGCATGCAGCAGGCATGATGCTTCTAGATGTGGCTGCAGGCTACTCAGTGTTAGGCAACTTTGTCTATACAGCAGGGCTCTGGTTACAAAAAAAATTACCTGGACTCCATTGGCTTTCAAGTTTAAATATTTTAGAGCAAAAATAATGTACAGTAATTGGTTGCTTTGACTATTTTAATTGTTAACCTGGAGCCTCTTGGGGGGATATGTGTACTGTTATGAATAAGGAACATTTAAAGGGAACCTGTCACCCCGAAAATGGAAGGTGAGCTAAGCCCACCGGCATCAGGGGCTTATCTACAGCATTCTGTAATACTATAGATAAGCCCCCGATGTATCCTGAAAGATGAGAAAAAGAGGTTAGATCAGGGGTCCCCAAACTTTTTACACAGGGGGCCAGTTCACTGTCCCTCAGACCGTTGGAGGGCCGGAGTATAAAAAAAACTGTGAAAATCCATATGTACACTACACATATCTCATTTTAAAGTAAAAAAACATACAGGGAACAAATACAATATTCAAAATAAAGAACTAGTAAATTTAAATCAACAAACTCACCATTATTTCAATGGGAACTATGGGCCTGCTTTTGACTGATCCCATATAATCCTGCATAAAGGGTAATAATGGCCCCATAAGATGCTCCATAGAGATATTTGCCCTATATAGTGCTGCACAAGCGTTATGGCCCCATAAGATGCTCCGTACAGTTACTGCTCCTTATAATGCTGCACAAGTGTTATGGCCCCATAAGATGCTCCGCACAGCCACTTGCCTCTTATAGTGCTGCACAAGTGTTATGGCCCCATAAGATGCTCCGCACAGCCACTTGCCCCTTATAGTGCTGCACAGATGTTACGGCCCCATAAGATGCTCCGCACAGCCACTTGCCTCTTATAGTGCTGCACAAGTGTTATGGCCCCATAAGACGCTCCGCACAGCCACTTGCCCCTTATAGTGCTGCACAAGTGTTATGGCCCCATAAGATGCTCCGCACAGCCACTTGCCCCTTATAGTGCTGCACAAGTGTTATGGCCCCATAAGATGCTCCGCACAGCCACTTGCCCCTTATAGTGCTGCACAAGTGTTATGGCCCCATAAGATGCTCCGCACAGCCACTTGCCCCTTATAGTGCTGCACAAGTGTTATGGCCCCATAAGATGCTCCGCACAGCCACTTGCCCCTTATAGTGCTGCACAAGTGTTATGGCCCCATAAGATGCTCCGCACAGCCACTTGCCCCTTATAGTGCTGCACAAGTGTTACGGCCCCATAAGATGCTCCGCACAGCCACTTGCCTCTTATAGTGCTGTACAAGTGTTATGGCCCCATAAGATGCTCCGCACAGACACTTGCCCCATATAGTGCTGCACAAATGTTATGGCCCCATAAGATGCTCCGCACAGCCACTTGCCCCTTATAGTGCTGCACAAGTGTTATGGCCCCATAAGATGCTCCGCACAGCCACTTGCCCCTTATAGTGCTGCACAAGTGTTATGGCCCCATAAGATGCTCCGTATAGTACTATAGTCACTTGCCCCATATGCTTTTGCTGCCATAAAAAAAAAAAAATCACATACTCACCTCTCTTCGCTCAGGACCCCCGGCACTTTCAATATTTACCTGCTCCTCGTGCGGCTCCATCTTTGGCACTGACGTTCAGCAGAGGGCGCGCACGGACTACATCACCGTGCCCTCTGACCTGAACGTCACTGCCAGAGGACGCTGATGACAGAGCGGCACCAGAACGAGGAGAGGTGAATATTGCGCCGCGCTGCGCTCCCCCTTCCCGTATACTCACCTGCTCCTGGCTCTGCGTCCCTGCTTCTTCCACCGCTGCATCTTCTTCCTGTATTCTTCCGAACTTTCGCTTCTGCATAGCGCCGGGCGCTCAGAAGCGAGAGGAACATGTGAATTGCGGCGGGGGCCGGGTAAAAGGCCTCCAGGGGCCGGATGCGGCCCGCGGGCCGTAGTTTGGGGACCCCTGGGTTAGATTATACTCACCCAGGGGCGGCCCCGGTCCGGTTCTGGTCCGATGGGTGTCGCAGTCCGGTCCGGCGCCTCCTATCTTCATCAGATGACGTCCTCTTCTGGTCTTCACGCTGCGGCTCCGGCCCTGTTGAGGGCAGAGCAAAGTACTGCAGTGCGCAGGCGCCGGGCCTCTCTGACCTTTCCCGTCGCCTGCACACTGCAGTACTTTGCTCTGTCCTCAACAGGGCAGACAAAGTACGCCTGCGCCGGAGCCGCAGCGTGAAGACCAGAAGAGGACTTCATCTGATGAAGATAGGAGGCCCCTGACCGCGATGCCCATCGGACAAGAACCGGACCGAGACCGCCCCCTGGGTGAGTATAATCTAACCTCTTTTTCTCATCTTTTAGGATACATCGGGGGCTTATCTACAGCATTCCAGAATACTGTAGATAAGCCCCTGATGCCGGTGGGCTTAGCTCATCCTCCATTTTGGGGGTGACAGGTTCCCTTTAAGATACCTTCCTTTGTATCCAATGTTATTTTTCCAACAAATATGATCCTCCCCTAGTAATTACATATCTGACAGTTAAGCTTCTACATAGCTGTCTGTCATTGGAAGCCTGTGTAGGTCTGACATATGATATAGTGGCAAGGTTGCACTAAACAAAACTGAAGCGCGTCCAAAAGACCCAAGTACATTTTAGCAGCCTGCCCTACCCTACCCGCCAGAGATTTGTCTTCTCCCACCGGTACTGGATCCGCTCAACACCAGACTTGGCGCACACTTGCATTTATGGATTTGTGGCCACAGAATAGTGGCATGCAGTATGAGCCAGGTTATTGTATGATGTCCAAGTGTTATTAATTACCGAGGCACAGACAGATAATAGTATAATAGTAATTGTATTATGTAAGAGCAAATATAGTGAAGGAAAGTCTCCTGTGAGACAGACGTGCTCAGTCCTGTCCTTCCTGGATGAATAAGTTAAGCATTGGCATCATGGATCATGTTGCGTGTGTGAGCTAGAATTTCATTGTGAAGAGCTCTGCTTATCCCAAATTTTGCCCTGAAATATTTGTTAATACGTCATTCTTAGTTGGCTTCACTGCAGCTTTTGTACTCTCTTACATTATATAGTATACAGCGGGCTAGTAACTAAGGCTGGGCCACAGGCATATAAGCTGTCTTCTATCTATAAGCCCTTGTAGAATACACAATAGTTCTTTCTTCTACATATAACACCTTATGTGCTGTAGTCACAATTGGGCCTTTGAATACCTTATCCTTCGTAACAGAAGTGGAGAACATATTTATGCAAACAGGCCCTTAATGCCCAGTAGTCCCTGACAATTATCCTGGTGTGAATGCCAGCCATGCCAAGAATCATAGGTGGCAACAATGCATGACCAGAATTGTATACTCTGTGCATAGGACACAGAACTTCAAAACTGCTATCTATGATCTAAATCAGACGTGGTCTACTGGTCTGTATTACTAGGTTTCATCTTGAGTCATTTTAATGCACTCTATTATAAAGGCCATTCCTAAGTTGTAAGGAACATGGGTGTGATATACCAGGAGGACCTTTTTCTTCAAGCAGCCAATTGTAGCAGAGAGGTGCATGCTAGACATCTGCTGCTTTCATTGTCTATGTTACTGCCGAAGAAAGGCAAATAAGTAACTGTGGGTTTGAGCGCTGGGATCCCCAGTTATCCCAAGAACAAGACTCTGGAACCTGAGAACTGCCATAGAAACCACTGGACTCTTCTGTCTCCAATAGTCTCACTGACAATGTGAGGAACAGAGGTCGAGCATTTACACATTCATTCCATTCAAATCACTGTTTTGCAGATCACTGGGGAATCTCTGTTGGACCCAAGCGATTAACAACTTTCACCTATCCTAATGAATGGGGATAACTTACAATCTTGGGGATAACCCTTTAATTGTAAGACATTATAAAGTTACAGTGGGGAAAATAAGTATTTGATACTCTGCCCTTTTTTCAAATTTACCCACCTACAAAGAATGGTGAGGTCTGTAATTTTTATTGTAGGTACACTTCAACTGTGAGAGACAGAATCTAAAAACAAACAAAGCAGAAAATCACATTGTATGATTTTTACATCATTAATTTGCATGTAATAAGTATTTGATGCAAAAGAAAAACAACTTAATATTCGGTACAGAATCATTTGTTTGAAATTACAAAGGTCAGACGTTTCCTATATTTATTGACCAAGTTTTCACACACTGCTGCATGCATTTTGGCCCACTCTTCCATACAGGTGATCTCCAGATCTTTCAGGTTTCGGGGCTGTCACTGGGCAACATTGAGTTTCAACTCTCTCCAAAGTCGGGCTGCGGAGTCGGAGTCGGTGTCCATTTTTCAAGAGTCGGAGTTAGTATAAAATGGACCTACTCTGACTCCTAAAATATTTAATAAATTGTTATAGTAGTTCAATGCAGTGCTGTAAATGATTTCATAAGAATTTTTGAAAGTTATGAAATGTCCTATAAGTGTCTATTCTATTCCTGATCTAAGGATCTAAACTTTTAGTTGAGATGAATCTGTGCTGCACATTATGTACATGCGCTAGTGAGGCAGTGTTGTGGAGTCAGAAGTCAGGGAAATTAAGTAATCAGAGGTTTGGCTTACTGACTCCACAGCCCTGCTCCAAGATTTTCTATTGGGTTCAGGTCTGGAGACTGGCTAGGTTACTCCAGGTCCTTGAAATGCTTCTTATGGAGCCACTCCTTACTTGCCCTGGCTGTGTGTTTCGGGTCATTGTCATGATGGAAGACCCAGCCACAACCCATCTTCAATGCTTTTAATGAGGGAAGGAGGTTGTTGGCCAAAATTGTGCGATACATAATCCCATCCATGCTCCCTTCAATACATTACAGCCGTCCTGTCCCCTTTGCAGAAAAGTACCTCCAAGGTATGATGTTTCCACCATTATGCTTCACCGTTGGTACAGTGTTCTTGGGGTTCTACTCATCCTTCTTCCTCCAAACATGGTGAGTGGAGTTGATATCAAAAAGTTCTATGTTGATCTCTTCTGACCAAATGACCTTCTCCCATGCCTTTCCTGGAGCAGCCAGATGGTCATTGGCAAACTTCAAACGGGCCTGGACATGTGCTGGCTTGAGCAGAAGGACCTTGTGTGTCCTGCAGGATTTTAATCCATGCCGGCATAGTGTGTTGTCAGTGGTAATGTTTGAGACTGTTGTTCCACTCTCTTCAGGTCATTGACCAGGTCCTCCCATCTAGCTCTGGTCTGATTCCTGACCTTTGTCAGAATCCTCCTTACCCCACAAGGTGAGATCTTACATTGATCCCCAGACTGATTAAGATTGACAGTCATTTTGTGATTCTTCCATTTTCTAATAATTATGCCAACATGTACCATCTACCATGCTGCTTGCCTATTGTCCTGTAGCCCATCCCAGCCTTGTGCAGGTCTCCAATGTTGTCACAGTTGTCCTTAGGCTACTTTCACACTAGTGTTTTTTTGCATACGTCGCAATGCGTCGTTTTGGCGAAAAAACGCATCCTGCAAAGTCGTCTGCAGGATGCGTTTTTTTCCCCATAGACTAACATTAGTGACGCATTACGACGTATTGACACACGTCGCAACCGTCGTGGCGGACCGCCGGCAGCAAAAAACGTTACATGTAACTTTTTTTTGTGCCGACGATCCTCCATTTCCGACCGCGCATGCGCGGCCGGAACTCCACCCCCACCTCCCCGCACCTCACAATGGGGCAGCGGATGCGTGGAAAAACAGCATCCGCTGCCCCCGTTGTGCGGCGCTTGCACAGTATGTGTCGGTACATCAGGCCGACGCTAGTGTGAAAGTAGCCTTAGACAGCTCTTTGGTCTTGGCCATAGTGGAGGTGTTGGAGTGTAATTAATTGTGTGGACAGGTGTCTTTTATGCAGGTAACGAGTTCAAACAGGTGCAATTAATACAGGTAATGAGTGCAAAGACGGAGGGCTAAAGAAAAACTAACAATTCTGTGAGAGACAGAATTCTTGCTGGTTGGTAGGTGATCAAATACTTATTTTGTGCAATAAAATGCAATCTAATTATGTAAAAATCATACAATGTGATTTTGAGTTTTTTTATTTTCAGATTCTGTTTCTCAGTTTAAGTGTACCTATGATAAAAATTACAGATCTTTCCATTTTTTGTAGCTGTTAAAAACTTGCAAGATCGACAGTGTATCAAATACTAATGTTCCCCACTGTACATTCACACAATGTTTTACTCATGTGGAATTTCGAAATCCTTCAGCATGCCACTCTTATTTGTATTACATGAGAAATCCACTTTTCCATTTATACGGCTGCTGATATTTCTGCAAGTGAAAAACACTTCAGTAATAGATAGGACACTTATTAAAAGTAAAATAAACTGTGTGATCTTACTCCAAGTGATCTTTTTAAATGAAAATCTGATTCAGAGCAAATGGTATAGAGCACCAAGTGTAACAACAGTTGTCAAGTCATGGGAAGGTTACTTATCCATCTTTTGTGTTGTTAGTGATCATTTGAATAAAACAATTTGCATACAAAATATTCTATAATGCATCATTTTCCTCTTAAGATAAGGACTGAAAAAATTGAATATAATGACATATTTACAACTTTCCAGTGGTCAAGTCGCACATAATTTTTCCGAGATGAACCAATATTCTGTATTTAAAAGGGTTTTCACGCTTGACTGTTGTAGTTAAACTGCTTATTTCAGAGCTAATTATCGGGTTTAAGCAGCTTGAGCAGGTTTTAGTCCTAGGTAAAAAAAAAAAAAAAAAATTCAACAGCCTCCCTTGTGTTAACCCTTTTTGAGCCACAGTGGTTATTTCCTTACTTTCAGATAGTTAGACCCAGAAGGGCTTATACTTATCCATTTTCCCCATAGGTTTGAAATACCCTATGTGATGAGTCTTACTGTTACTCCGTGATAAGAACAACTGTATGGATAAGAATGCCATGTTGTAAACCCTGCGGGACATATTTCTTTCTTCTTATGTTATTTATTTATACTTTGGATATCTCCCTTTTGATGTGGTTAATTAACTGCTGGAAATAAATGGTGACTAGTAGTCTTAATGGAAGCTCTGTGAAATTCTTATACAAAGCTCCCATGTAAACTGATGAAAAAAGAGAAAAAAGGACACCTACAAGACACATCATACAGCTGTCCAGAAATGAAGACCTCCTGTTAGGTATCATCATATTCATGTAAATCTTCAGGATGTCAGATAAAGTGCTGCAGAACATGTGCAAGCTCACTTTTTATTTCTGTAAGACCTTAGTCAGAAATCTGTAATGTAAGCATATTTTAGCATCTGTGTTATGGCCAAAATTCCTGTCGTACCCATGTGTTTATGACCCATGTTAATTATATGGATCTATGATGATGCTTTTTGGGTCAATAGACTATCATTCAAGCTAAGGCTGCTTTCACACATCAGTTTTTTGCCTTCAGGCACAATCTGTCGAATGTTGAAAAAAATGGATCCATCGCAGATTGTGAAAAACTGATGTGACGAATCCGTTTTTTTTACGGATCCGACTAGCTGATCCAGCTAATTGGATCCTAAAAAAATCGGCACATGCTCAGTTTAAGAAAACGGAATCTGTCGCCGGATTCCGTCATTTGACAGATCCGGCGCCATAGGGTTCCATTCTAGCTAATGACGGATCCGGCCCTGTCCGTTTTTTCGACGGGCACAAAAAACGTTACTATGTCTGTTTTCTCCAGCCGCCGGAAAAATAATTTTCGACGGATCCGACGAAAAAAGGATGAAACATGAGGCCATCCGTTGCAATCCGTTGCTTATACAAGTCTATGAGAAAAAAAAGATCAGGCGGCAACTTTTGCCAGATCTGTTTTTTTCAAAATTCACCGGATTGTGCCTGAAGGCAAAAAACTGATGTGTGAAAGCAGCCTACGACTTGGGGCCATAATACAGATAACATGCTTTCACATTATTGTAGCTACTGAGTACCTTGATATATAAATTCTCCATGAGATGTAGTCCTAGCTATGTATTCCTTAGGTATATTTTGTATATTATGACTGGAACCTTCAATTTCTTTGGTTTGTTCCCATAGTTCACTTATAAATACACCTGTCAACACTGCAATTTCAAAACCAAGAAGGAAATATTGTAAAATTATGGAAACCACATGATGGATAAACAAGTTAGTGATATGCAAATGATGAAAAAATGGAAACAAAATTTTCAAATTGTATTCTTTTTATTCAGTCTCAAGTATGAGCACCACAGGACAAAAATCTCATAGAATCATAGAATGTTAGAGTTGGAAGAGACCTCCAGGGTCATTGTATAACTTTTTTTCTAATATTTAATCTGTATCTTCTCCCTTTCAGGTTCATGACATTGCTTCTTGTGTTTCATGTGCAAATGAGAATAAGAGTGATCCCTTTTTTTTTTTTTTTATTATTATTATTATTATTATTATACATTTTTATAGCACCATTTATTCCATGGTGCTTTACATGTGAACGGGGCAAATATAGACAAGTACAATAAACATGAGTAAAACAAGGCACACACAAGTACAGGAGAAGAGAGGACCCTGTCCACGAGGGCTCACAGTCTACAGGGGATGGGTGAGGATACACTAGGAGAGGGTAGAGCTGGTCATGCGGCGGTTCAGTAGACTGGGGATCACTGCAGGTTGTAGGCTTGTCGGAAGAGGTGGGTCTTCAGGTTCCTTTTGAAGGTTTCCGTGGTAGGCGAGAGCCTGATGTGTTGGGGTAGAGAGTTCCAGAGTATAGGGGAAGCACGGGAGAAGTCTTGGATGGAGTTGTGGGAGGAAGAGATGAGAGAGGAGTAGAGAAGGAGATCATGATACGATCGAAGTTTGCGTGTAGGTAGGTACCATGTCACAGAGGAGACCATGTCACAGATGTATGGAGGAGTCAGGTTGTGAATGGCTTTATATGTCACTGTTAGTGTTTTGAACTGGAGCCTCTGGACAATAGGAAGCCAGTGTAGGGCCTGGCAGAGAGGAGAGGCTGGGGAGTAACGGGGAGACAGGTGGATTAGTCGGGCAGCAGATGGATTGGAGTGGTGCCAGAGTGCTAGAGGGGAGGCCAGAGAGTAGGAGGTTGCAGTAGTCGAGGCGGGATATGATAAGGGCATGTACTAGTGCAGTGTTTCGCAACTCCAGTCCTCAAGAGCCCACAACAGGTTATGTTTTCAGGATTTCCTTAGTATTGCATAGGCGATGGAATTAATGCTTGAGCAGGTGATGAAATTATCACCTGTGCAATACTAAGGAAATCCTGAAAACATGACCTGTTGTGGGGTCTTGAGGACTGGAGTTGAGAAACACTGTACTAGTGTTTTTGTGGTTTCATGGTCAAGGAATGCATGGATCCGGGAAATGTTTTTGAGTTCGAATCGGCAAGAGGAGGCAAGGGCTTGGATATGTGGCTTGAAAGAGAGGGTAGAGTCAAGGATCACCCCGAGGCACCGAGCATGCGGGACCGGGGAAAGTGAGCAGCCATTGACATTGATGGATAGGTCGGGTGGAGGGGTAGAGTGAGGTGGGGAAAAGATGATGAATTCTGTTTTGTCCATGTTAAGTTTTAGAAAACGAGCAGAAAAGGATGAAATAGCAGACAGACATTGTGGGATTTTCGTCAGTAAGGAAGTGAGGTCGGGTCCAGATAGGTAGATCTGCGTGTCATCAGTGTAGAGATGATATTGTAAACCATGGGATTCTATGAGCTGTCCCAGGCTGAAGGTGTAGATGGAGAAGAGTAGGGGTCCTAGAACTGAGCCTTGGGGAACACCGACAGACAGGGGGCGAGATGAGGAGGTGGTGTGGGAGAGGGAGACACTGAATATCCGGTCTGTTAGATATGATGAGATCCAGGATAGGGCCAATCTGTGATGCCAAGAGATGAGAGAATCTGTAACAGGAGGGAGTGGTCCACAGTGTCGAAGGCAGAAGACAGGTCCAGGAGGAGGAGAACAGAGTAGTGTTGCTTGCTCTTGGCGGTTAGTAGGTCATTGGTGACTTTAGTTAGGGCAGTTTCAGTTGAGTGATGTGGTCGGAAGTCAGATTGTAACCGGTCAAAGAGAGAGCAGGAGGAGAGGCGGGAGGACAGTTCAAGATGGACATGCTGTTCCAGTAGTTTTGAGGCATAAGGGAGAAGGGATATCGAGCGATAGCTGGACACAGAGGATGGGTTGAGGGAGGGTTTTTTGAGGATAGGTGTGATTGATGCGTGTTTGAAGGATGAGGGGAAGACACTGTTTGGAAGTGAGAGGTTGGAGAGTTGTGTTAGGGTTGGGATGAAGACTTTTGCGAGGTTAGGGTTGAGGTGGGACAGGAGTGGGTCAAGGGTGTAAGTGGTGAGATGTGATACTGACAGAAAGATGGAGAGCTGATCGTCTGTCATGGTGGAGAAGCTGGCTTTGGAACAGGGCTGAGAAGTCAAGAGGAGGGGCATTGGGGGCTGCGGGCTAAAGCTTTGTCTATTGTTATCGATCTTCTGCTTAAAGAAAGAGGCAAATTCTTCAGTAGAAATGAGAGGTGAGGGAGGAGATGCTGGGGGACGGAGTAGAGAATTGAAAGTGTTGAAGAGCTGTTTAGGGTTGTGAGTCGGGGAGGATATGAGAGATGAGAAGTAAGTTTGTTTTGCGGCAGTGAGCATGGACTTGAAGCTGGCGAGGGACTGCTTGTATGCAGTGAAGTGCTCAGCAGAACGAGATCGCTTCCATCTCTGTTCAGCGACCCTGGAAGCCCATATCAGTTCTTTGGTCAGGCTGGTTAGCCAGGGCTGCCTGTTGATTCTACGAGTTTTGTTATGCATGAGCGGGGCTGCCGAATCGAGTGTTGCTGTTATTGTGGTGTTATAAAAAGTGGTAGCAGCATCTGTGTCATGGAAGGAAGCTATGTCTGTAAGAGGGAGAAGGGACTCAGAGAGTGAGTGTAGATTGAGGTGTTTGAGATTTCTGCAAGGGTGTGTGAGTGAGTTTTTGGAGTGGAGGTTGCACACTAGGAGGGGAGAGGGAAGAAAATGTCAGTAGGTTGTGGTCAGACAGGGGGAGGGGTGAGTTAGTGAGATTAGTAAGGGAACAGAGGCTGGTGAAGATGAGGTCCAATGTGTGGCCATCTTTATGGGTGGCTGGGGATGTCCATTGAGTGAGACCAAAGGAGGCAGTGAGTGATAAAAGTTTACAGGTGGCTGAGATGGAAGTGTCAATGGGGATATTGAAGTGTCATTCCTTCAGATATTTGTAGACAGCTATGATATCTCCTCTTTGCCTTTTTTAAAAGCTAAACATTGCCAGATTCTTTAATTGTTCCTCATAAGACATACTTTGCAGTCCGCTCACCATCCTGGTACCTCTTCTCTGAACCTGCTCCAGTTTTTCAATGTTTTTTTAAATATGGTGCCCAGAACTGAACACAGTAGTAGAGATGAGGCCTGACCAAGGAGAAGTAGAGGGGGATAATTGCTTCACGTGACCTAGACTATATGCTTCTCGATACATCCTAGAACTGTTTGCCTTTTTTTGCTGCGGCATCACACTGTTGACTCATGTGCAGTCTGTGATCTATTAGTATATCCAAGTCTTTTTCACACATGCTGTTGCTTAGTTCTATTCCTCCCATTCTGTAGATGTCATATTCATTTTTCTTGCCCAGAAGTAGAATCTTGCATTTCTCTCTGCTAAATACCATTTTATTAGTCGCTGCCCATTGTTCAAGCTTCTCAATCCTTTCACTGTCTTCTCTAATGTTTGCTATCCCTCCTAGCTTTGCATCTTCTGCAAATTTGATATACACACATCTTGACATACTTTCAATGAGGTTATTAATGGTTGTCTGCCATTCTGAATGCAAATCATCAAGTTTTGATACTAGAAGCTCACATCTCAGCTGCAGACCAATGACGTCTCAGATGTGCTCGATGGGAGACAAGTCCATAAACTCTGCAGGCCATGGTAGAACATTTAGGCCACACAGGATTCACAGGATTCAAATGGCTGTACCACTGGTTCCACCATTAAATCAATGTAACACTATGATATTAGTTTACCTGGAATGAAGCTTAACCCCTTCCCGACCTTTGACGCCACATAGGCGTCATGAAAACCTGTGCCAATCCGACCCATGACGCCTATGTGGCGTCATGGAATGATCGCGTCCCTGCAGAGCGGGTGAAAGGGTTAACTTCCATTTCACCCGATCTGCAGGGACAGGGGGAGTGGTACTTCAGCCCAGGGTGGGTGGCTTCACCCCCCCGTGGCTACGATCGCTCTGATTGGCTGTTGAAAGTGAAACTGCCAATCAGAGCGATTTGTAATATTTCACCTAAAAAACTGGCCGCAATATGCTGCTGCAATATCATCGGCCATGGCTGGAAACACTGAGGTGACCCCCCACCCCACCGATCGCCCCCCCCAAGCCACCGATCTGTGGTCCGCTCCCCTCCGTCTTGTGCTCCGCTCCCCCGTCCTCCTGTCCGCTCCCCCGTGCTCCTATGCCATCCCCCGTGCTCCGACGCCCCCCCCCGTGCCCCGATCTCCACCCCCTTATACTTACCGAGGCTCCCGGTGTCCATCCGTCTTCTCCATGGACGCCGCCATCTTCCAAAATGGCGGGCGCATTCGCAGTGCGCCCGCCGAATCTGCCGGCCGGCAGATTCGTTCCAGGTATATATTGATCACTGAGATATAACCTATCACAGTGATCAAAATAAAAAAAATAGTAAATGACCCCCCCCCCTTTATCACCCCCATAGGTAGGGACAATAATAAAAAAAAGAAAATATATTTTTTTCTTTTTCCACTAGGGTTAGGGTTAGAACTAGGGTTAGAACTAGGGGTAGGGTTAGGGTTAGGGGTAGGGTTAGGGTTAGGGGTAGGGTTAGGGGTAGGGTTAGGGTTAGGGCATGGGCACACAGTGCGGATTTGGCTGCGGATCCGCAGCGGATTGGCCGCGGATCCGCAGCGGATTGGCAACGGATCCGCAGCGGATTGGCCGCGGATCCGCAGCGAATTGGCCGTGGATCCGCAGCGGATTGGCCACTGCGAATTCGTAGCAGTTTTCCATCAGGTTTACAGTACCATGTACACCTATGGAAAACCAAATCCGCTGTGCCCATGGTGCGGAAAATTCCGTGCGGAAACTCTGCGTTGTATTTTCCGCAGCATGTCAATTCTTTGTGCGGATTCCGCAGCGTTTTACACCTGTTCCTCAATTGGAATACGCAGGTGAAATCCGCACAAAAAAACACTGGAAATCCACTGTAAATCTGCAGGTAAAACGCAGTGCCTTTTACCTGCAGATTTTTCAAAAATCGTGCGGAAAAATCTCACACGAATCCGCAACGTGGGCACATAGCCTTAGGGTTAGGGTTGGAAATAGAGTTAGGGTTGGAATTAGGGCTAGTGTTATGGTTCTCAATGGCAAGAGAACATAGCCCAGCATACATATGAACTAGCTCTTGGAAGGATGGAAACTTAAACTGACCATGAACTAAACCTGCCGCACAACTAACAGTAGCCGGGTAGCGTAGCCTGCGTTTTATCCCTAGACGCTCAGCGCCAGCCGGAGGACTAACTAATCCTGGCAGAGGAAAATACAGTCCTGGCTCACCTCTAGAGAAATTTCCCCGAAAGGCAGACAGAGGCCCCCACATATATTGGCGGTGATTTTAGATGAAAATGACAAACGTAGTATGAAAATAGGTTTAGCAAAATCGAGGTCCGCTTACTAGATAGCAGGAAGACAGAAAGGGCACTTTCATGGTCAGCTGAAAACCCTATCAAAATACCATCCTGAAATTACTTTAAGACTCTAGTATTAACTCATAACATCAGAGTGGCAATTTCAGATCACAAGAGCTTTCCAGACACAGAAACGAAACTGCAGCTGTGAACTGGAACAAAATGCAAAAAACAAACAAGGACAAAAGTCCGACTTAGCTGGGAGTTGTCTAGAAGCAGGAACATGCACAGAAAGGCTTCTGATTACAATGTTGACCGGCATGGAAGTGACAGAGGAGCAAGGTTAAATAGCGACTCCCACATCCTGATGGGAACAGGTGAACAGAGGGGATGATGCACACAAGTTCAATTCCACCAGTGGCCACCGGGGGAGCCCAAAATCCAATTTCACAACAGTACCCCCCCCTCAAGGAGGGGGCACCGAACCCTCACCAGAACCACCAGGGCGATCAGGATGAGCCCTATGAAAGGCACGGACCAGATCGGAGGCATGAACATCAGAGGCAGTCACCCAAGAATTATCCTCCTGACCGTATCCCTTCCATTTGACCAGATACTGGAGTTTCCGTCTGGAAACACGAGAGTCCAAGATTTTTTCCACAACGTACTCCAACTCGCCCTCAACCAACACCGGAGCAGGAGGCTCAACGGAAGGCACAACCGGTACCTCATACCTGCGCAATAATGACCGATGAAAAACATTATGAATAGAAAAAGATGCAGGGAGGTCCAAACGGAAGGACACAGGGTTAAGAATCTCCAATATCTTGTACGGGCCGATGAACCGAGGCTTAAACTTAGGAGAAGAAACCCTCATAGGGACAAAACGAGAAGACAACCACACCAAGTCCCCGACACAAAGCCGAGGACCAACCCGACGCCGGCGGTTGGCAAAAAGCTGAGTCTTCTCCTGGGACAACTTCAAATTGTCCACTACCTGCCCCCAAATCTGATGCAACCTCTCCACCACAGCATCCACTCCAGGACAATCCGAAGATTCCACCTGACCGGAGGAAAATCGAGGATGAAACCCCGAATTACAGAAAAAAGGAGACACCAAGGTGGCAGAACTGGCCCGATTATTGAGGGCAAACTCCGCTAAAGGCAAAAAAGCAACCCAATCATCCTGATCTGCAGACACAAAACACCTCAAATATGTCTCCAAAGTCTGATTCGTCCGCTCGGTCTGGCCATTAGTCTGAGGATGGAAAGCAGACGAGAAAGACAAATCTATGCCCATCCTAGCACAGAATGCCCGCCAAAATCTAGACACGAATTGGGTTCCTCTGTCAGAAACGATATTCTCCGGAATACCATGCAAACGAACCACATTTTGAAAAAACAGAGGAACCAACTCGGAAGAAGAAGGCAACTTAGGCAGGGGAACCAAATGGACCATCTTAGAGAAACGGTCACACACCACCCAGATGACAGACATCTTCTGAGAAACAGGAAGATCCGAAATAAAATCCATCGAGATGTGCATCCAAGGCCTCTTCGGGATAGGCAAGGGCAACAACAATCCACTAGCCCGAGAACAACAAGGCTTGGCCCGAGCACAAACGCCACAAGACTGCACAAAGCCTCGTACATCTCGTGACAGGGAAGGCCACCAGAAGGACCTTGCCACCAAATCCCTGGTACCAAAGATTCCAGGATGACCTGCCAACGCAGAAGAATGAACCTCAGAAATGACTTTACTGGTCCAATCATCAGGAACAAACAGTCTACCAGGTGGGCAACGATCAGGTGTATCCGCCTGAAACTCCTGCAAGGCCTGCCGCAGGTCTGGAGAAACGGCAGACAATATCACTCCATCCTTAAGGATACCTGTAGGTTCAGAATTACCAGGGGAGTCAGGCTCAAAACTCCTAGAAAGGGCATCCGCCTTAACATTCTTAGAACCCGGTAGGTATGACACCACAAAATTAAACCGAGAGAAAAACAACGACCAGCGCGCCTGTCTAGGATTCAGGCGTCTGGCGGACTCAAGATAAATTAAATTTTTGTGGTCGGTCAATACCACCACCTGATGTCTAGCCCCCTCAAGCCAATGACGCCACTCCTCAAAAGCCCACTTCATGGCCAAAAGCTCCCGATTCCCAATATCATAATTCCGCTCGGCGGGCGAAAATTTACGAGAAAAAAAAAGCACAAGGTTTCATCACGGAGCAGTCGGAACTTCTCTGCGACAAAACCGCCCCAGCTCCGATTTCAGAAGCGTCGACCTCAACCTGAAAAGGAAGAGCAACATCAGGCTGACGCAACACAGGGGCGGAAGAAAAGCGGCGCTTAAGCTCCCGAAAGGCCTCCACAGCAGCAGGGGACCAATCAGCAACATCAGCACCCTTCTTAGTCAAATCAGTCAATGGTTTAACAACATCAGAAAAACCAGCAATAAATCGACGATAAAAGTTAGCAAAGCCCAAAAATTTCTGAAGACTCTTAAGAGAAGAGGGTTGCGTCCAATCACAAATAGCCTGAACCTTGACAGGATCCATCTCGATGGAAGAGGGGGAAAAAATGTATCCCAAGAAGGAAATCTTTTGAACCCCAAAAACGCACTTAGAACCCTTCACACACAAGGAATTAGACCGCAAAACCTGAAAAACCCTCCTGACCTGCTGGACATGAGAGTCCCAGTCATCCGAAAAAATCAGAATATCATCCAGATACACAATCATAAATTTATCCAAATAATCACGGAAAATGTCATGCATAAAGGACTGAAAGACTGAAGGGGCATTTGAAAGGCCAAAAGGCATCACCAAATACTCAAAGTGGCCCTCGGGCGTATTAAATGCGGTTTTCCACTCATCCCCCTGCTTAATTCGCACCAAATTATACGCCCCACGGAGATCTATCTTAGAGAACCACTTGGCCCCCTTTATGCGAGCAAACAAATCAGTCAGCAGTGGCAACGGATATTGATATTTAACCGTGATTTTATTCAAAAGCCGATAATCAATACACGGCCTCAAAGAGCCATCTTTCTTAGACACAAAGAAAAAACCGGCTCCTAAGGGAGATGACGAAGGACGAATATGTCCCTTTTCCAAGGACTCCTTTATATATTCTCGCATGGCAGCATGTTCAGGCACAGACAGATTAAATAAACGACCCTTAGGGTATTTACTACCCGGAATCAAATCTATGGCACAATCGCACTCCCGGTGCGGAGGTAATGAACCAAGCTTAGGTTCTTCAAAAACGTCACGATAGTCAGACAAGAATTCAGGAATCTCAGAGGGAATAGATGATGAAATGGAAACCAAAGGTACATCCCCATGCATCCCCTTACATCCCCAGCTTAACACAGACATAGCTTTCCAGTCGAGGACTGGGTTATGAGATTGCAGCCATGGCAATCCAAGCACCAACACATCATGTAGATTAAACAGCACAAGAAAGCGAATAATCTCCTGATGATCCGGATTAATTCGCATAGTTACTTGTGTCCAGTATTGTGGTTTATTACTAGCCAATGGGGTGGAGTCAATCCCCTTCAGAGGTATAGGAGTTTCAAGAGGCTCTAAATCATACCCACAGCGTTTGGCAAAGGACCAATCCATAAGACTCAAAGCGGCGCCAGAGTCGACATAGGCGTCCGCGGTAATAGATGATAAAGAACAAATCAGGGTCACAGATAGAATAAACTTAGACTGAAAAGTGCCAATTGAAACTGACTTATCAAGCTTCTTAGTGCGCTTAGAGCATGCTGATATAACATGAGTAGTGTTGAGCGATACCGTCCGATACTTGAAAGTATCGGTATCGGAAAGTATCGGCCGATACCGGCAAAGTATCGGATCCAATCCGATACCGATACCCGATACCAATACAAGTCAATGGGACTCAGGTATCGGACGGTATTCCTGATGGTTCCCAGGGTCTGAAGGAGAGGAAACTCTCCTTCAGGCCCTGGGAACCATATAAATGTGTAAAAGAAAGAATTAAAATAAAAAATATCGCTATACTCACCTGTCCGACGCAGCCGGGACTTCAGCGAGGGAACCGGCAGCGTTGTTTGTTTAAAATTCGCGCTATTACTTGGTTACGTGAATTCCCGGCTTGTGATTGGTCAGGTCGGCCATGTTGCCGGGACGCGGACCAATCACAGCAAGCCGTGACGAAATTACGTCACGGCTTGCTGTGATTGGTCCGCGTCCCGGCAATATGGCCGCCCTGACCAATCACAAGCCGTGACGTCACGGGAGGCTGGACACGCGCTTATTTTAAAATGGGCGCGTGTCCAGCCTCCCGTGACGTCACGGCTTGTGATTGGTTGCGCCGCGGTCAACCAATCACAAGCCGGGAGGCTGGACGCGCTCATTTTAAAATGGGCGCGTGTCCAGCCTCCCGTGACGTCACGGCTTGTGATTGGTTGCGCCGCGGTCAACCAATCACAAGCCGGGAGGCTGGACGCGCTCATTTTAAAATGGGCGCGTGTCCAGCCTCCCGTGACGTCACGGCTTGTGATTGGTCAGGGCGGCCATATTGCCGGGACGCGGACCAATCACAGCAAGCCGTGACGTAATTTCGTCACGGCTTGCTGTGATTGGTCCGCGTCCCGGCAACATGGCCGACCTGACCAATCACAAGCCGGGAATTCACGTAACCAAGTAATAGCGCGAATTTTAAACAAACAACGCTGCCGGTTCCCTCGCTGAAGTCCCGGCTGCGTCGGACAGGTGAGTATAGCGATATTTTTTATTTTAATTCTCTCTTTTACACATTTTAACATTAATGTTGTTGCGATACCCGATATCCGATACCACAAGAGTATCGGAATCCCGGTATCGGAATTCCGATACAGCAAGTATCGGCCGATACCCGATACTTGCAGCATCGGAATGCTCAACACTAAACATGAGTTGAATCACCACAATAAAAGCACAACCCATTTTTTCGTCTAAAATTCTGCCGTTCGCTTCTGGACAGAATTCTATCACATTGCATATTCTCTGGCGTCTTCTCAGTAGACACCGCCAAATGGTGCACAGGTTTGCGCTCCCGCAGACGTCTATCGATCTGGATAGCCATTGTCATGGACTCATTCAGACCCGCAGGCACAGGGAACCCCACCATAACATCCTTAATGGCATCAGAGAGACCCTCTCTGAAATTCGCCGCCAGGGCGCACTCATTCCACTGAGTAAGCACAGACCATTTACGGAATTTTTGGCAGTATATTTCAACTTCATCTTGCCCCTGAGATAGGGACATCAAGGCTTTTTCCGCCTGAAGCTCTAAATGAGGTTCCTCATAAAGCAACCCCAAGGCCAGAAAAAACGCATCCACATTGAGCAACGCAGGATCCCCTGGAGCCAATGCAAAAGCCCAATCTTGAGGGTCGCCCCGGAGCAAGGAAATCACAATCCTGACCTGCTGTGCAGGATCTCCAGCAGAGCGAGATTTCAGGGACAAAAACAACTTGCAATTATTTTTGAAATTTTGAAAGCAAGATCTATTCCCCGAGAAAAATTCAGGCAAAGGAATTCTAGGTTCAGATATAGGAACATGAACAACAAAATCTTGTAAATTTTGAACCTTCGTGGTGAGATTATTCAAACCTGCAGCTAAACTCTGAATATCCATTTTAAACAGGTGAACACAGAGCCATTCCAGGATTAGAAGGAGAGAGAGAGAGGAAGGCTGCAATATAGGCAGACTTGCAAGTGATTCAATTGAAAGCACACTCAGAACTGAAGGAAAAAAAAAAAAAAAAATTTTCAGCAGACTTCTTTTTT
Organism: Ranitomeya variabilis; assembly: GCF_051348905.1. Lineage (NCBI taxonomy): Eukaryota > Metazoa > Chordata > Amphibia > Anura > Dendrobatidae > Ranitomeya > Ranitomeya variabilis. The sequence continues at coordinate 160,477,539 of NC_135237.1, forward strand.
CTCTCCTTTCTCTGCCAATTAATTTAACCCTTTGTAGGCCGGTCAAACTGTTATGGTTCTCAATGGCAAGAGAACATAGCCCAGCATACATATGAACTAGCTCTTGGAAGGATGGAAACTTAAACTGACCATGAACTAAACCTGCCGCACAACTAACAGTAGCCGGGTAGCGTAGCCTGCGTTTTATCCCTAGACGCTCAGCGCCAGCCGGAGGACTAACTAATCCTGGCAGAGGAAAATACAGTCCTGGCTCACCTCTAGAGAAATTTCCCCGAAAGGCAGACAGAGGCCCCCACATATATTGGCGGTGATTTTAGATGAAAATGACAAACGTAGTATGAAAATAGGTTTAGCAAAATCGAGGTCCGCTTACTAGATAGCAGGAAGACAGAAAGGGCACTTTCATGGTCAGCTGAAAACCCTATCAAAATACCATCCTGAAATTACTTTAAGACTCTAGTATTAACTCATAACATCAGAGTGGCAATTTCAGATCACAAGAGCTTTCCAGACACAGAAACGAAACTGCAGCTGTGAACTGGAACAAAATGCAAAAAACAAACAAGGACAAAAGTCCGACTTAGCTGGGAGTTGTCTAGAAGCAGGAACATGCACAGAAAGGCTTCTGATTACAATGTTGACCGGCATGGAAGTGACAGAGGAGCAAGGTTAAATAGCGACTCCCACATCCTGATGGGAACAGGTGAACAGAGGGGATGATGCACACAAGTTCAATTCCACCAGTGGCCACCGGGGGAGCCCAAAATCCAATTTCACAACAGGCTAGGGTTGGAAATAGGGTTAAGATTAGGCTTGTGGTTAGGGTTACGGATAGGGTTAGGAGTGTGTTGGGGTTACAGTTGTGGTTAGGGTTGGGATTAGTGTTAGGGTTGGGATTAGGGTTAGGATTAGGGTTAGGGTTGGGATTAGGGTTACGGGTGTGTTGGGGTTAGGGTTGTGGTTAGGGGTGTGTTGGGGTTAGGGTTGTGATTAGGGTTATGGCTACAGTTGGGATTAGGGTTAGGGGTGTGTTGGGGTTAGTTTTGAAGTTAGAATTGAGGGGTTTCCACTGTTTGGGCACATCAGGGGTCTCCAAACGCAACATGGCACCATCATTGATTCCAGCCAATCTTGCGTTCAAAAAGTCAAATGGTGCTCCCTCCCTTCCAAGCCCCGACGTGCGCCCAAACAGTGGTATACCCCCACATATGGGGTACCAGCATACTCAGGACCAACTGGGGAACAACTGTTGGGGTCCAATTTCCCCTGTTACCCTTGCAAAAATAAAAAAATGCTTGCTAAAACATAATTTTTGAGGAAAGAACAATTATTTTTTATTTTCACGGCTCTGCGTTATAAACTTCTGTGAAGCACTTGGGGGTTGAAAGTGCTCACCACACATCTAGATAAGTTCCTTGAGGGGTCTAGTTTCCAAAATGGGGTCACTTGTGGGGAGTTTCTACTGTTTAGGCACATCAGGGGCTCTGCAAATGCAACGTGACGCCCGCAGACCATTCCATCAAAGTCTGCATTTCAAATGTCACTACTTCCCTTCCGAGCCCTGACGTGCGCCCAAACAGTGGTTTACCCCCACATATGGGGTATCAGCGTACTCACAACAAACTGGACAACAACTTTTGGGGTCCAATTTCTCCTGTTACCCTTGTGAAAATAAAAAATTGCTTGCTAAAACATCTTTTTTTAGGAAAGAAAAATGATTTTTTTATTTTCACGGCTCTGCGTTGTAAACTTCTGTGAAGCACTTGGGGGTTTAACGTGCTCACCACACATCTAGATAAGTTCCTTGGGGGGTCTAGTTTCCAAAATGGGGGTCACTTGTGGGGGGTTTCTACTGTTTAGGCACATCAGGGGCTCTGCAAATGCAACGTGACGCCCGCAGACCATTCCATCAAAGTCTGCATTTCAAATGTCACTACTTCCCTTCCGAGCCCTGACGTGCGCCCAAACAGTGGTGTACCCCCACATATGGGGTATCAGCGTACTCACAACAAACTGTACAACAACTTTTGGGGTCCAATTTCTCCTGTTACCCTTGTGAAAATAAAAAATTGCTTGCTAAAACATCTTTTTTGAGGAAAGAAAAATGATTTTTTTATTTTCACGGCTCTGCGTTGTAAACTTCTGTGAAGCACTTGGGGGTTGAACGTGCTCACCACACATCTAGATAAGTTCCTTGGGGGGTCTAGTTTCCAAAATGGGGTCCCTTGTGGGGGGTTTCTACTGTTTAGGCACATCAGGGGCTCTGCAAACGTAACATGATGCCCGCAGACCATTCCATCAAAGTCTGCATTCCAAAACGTCACTACTTCCCTTCCGAGCCCCGGCATGTGCCCAAGCAGTGGTTTACCCCCACATATGGGGTATCAGCATACTCAGGACAAACTGGACAACAACATTTGGGGTCCAATTTCTCCTATTACCCTTGGGAAAATAAAAAATTCAGGGCCAAAAATAATTTTTGAGGAAAGAAAAATTATTTTTTTATTTTCACGGCTCTGCGTTATAAACTTCTGTGAAGCACCTGGGGGTTTTAAGTGCTCATTATGCATCTAGATAAGTTCCTTGGGGGGTCTAGTTTCCAAAATGGGGTCACTTGTAGGGGAGCTCCAATGTTTAGGCACACAGGGGCTCTCCAAACGCGACATGGTGTCCGCTAACGATTGGAGCTAATTTTCCATTCAAAAAGTCAAATGGCGCGCCTCCCCTTCCGAGCCTTGCAGTGCACCCAAACAGTGGTTTACCCCCACATATGAGGTATCGGCGTACTCAGGAGAAATTGCCCAACAAGTTTTAGGATCCATTTTATCCTGTTGCCCATGTGAAACTGAAAAAAATTGAGGCTAAAGGAAATTTTGTGTGAAAAAAAAGTACTTTTTCATTTTTACGGATCAATTTGTGAAGCACCTGAGAGTTTAAAGTGCTCACTATGCTTCTAGATAAGTTCCTTGGGGGGTTTAGTTTCCAAAATGGGGTCACTTGTGGGGGAGCTCCAATGTTTAGGCGCACAGGGGCTCTCCAAACGTGACATGGTGTCCGCTAGCGATGGAGATAATTTTTCATTCAAAAAGTCAAATGGCGCTCCTTCCCTTCCAAGCCTTACCATGTGCCCAAACAGTGGTTTACCCCCACATGTGAGGTATCGGTGTACTCAGGAGAAATTGTCCAACAAATTTTAGGATCCATTTTATCCTGTTGCCCATGTGAAAATGAAAAAATTGAGGCTAAAATAATTTTTTTGTGAAAAAAAAGTACTGTTTCATTTTTACGGATCAATTTGTGAAGCACCTGGGGGTTTAAAGTGCTCACTATGCTTCTAGATAAGATCCTTGGGGGGTCTAGTTTCCAAAATGGGGTCACTTGTGGGGGAGCTCCAATGTTTAGGCACACGGGGGCTCTCCAAACGCGACATGGTGACCGCTAAAGATTGGAGCCAATTTTTCATTCAAAAAGTCAAATGGCGCTCCTTCCCTTCCGAGCCCTGCCGTGCGCCCAAACAGTGGTTTACCCCCACATATGAGATATTAGCGTACTCAGGACAAATTGGACAACAATGGTCGTCGTCCAGTTTCTCCTTTTACCCTTGGGAAAATAAAAAAATTGTTGCTAAAAGATCATTTTTGTGACTAAAAAGTTAAATGTTCATTTTTTACTTCCATGTTGCTTCTGCTGCTGTGAAACACCTGAAGGGTTAATAAACTTCTTGAATGTGGTTTTGAGCACCTTGAGGGGTTCAGGTTTTAGAATGGTGTCACTTTTGGGTATTTTCAGCCATATAGAACCCTCAAAATGACTTCAAATGTGAGGTGGTCCCTAAAAAAAATGGTTTTGTAAATTTTGTTGTAAAAATGAGAAATCACTGGTCAAATTTTAACCCTTATAACTTCCTAGCAAAAAAAAAATTTGTTTCCAAAATTGTGCTGATGTAAAGTAGACATGTGGGTAATGTTATTTATTAACTGTTTTGTGTCACATAACTCTCTCGTTTAACAGAATAAAAATTAAAAATGTGAAAATTGCGAAAGTTTCAAAATTTTCGCCAAATTTCCATTTTTTTCACAAATAAACTCAGAAATTATCGACCTAAATTTACCTCTAACATGAAGCCCAATATGTCACGAAAAAACAGTCTCAGAATCGCTAGGATCCGTTGAAGCGTTCCTGAGTTATTACCTCATAAAGGTACACTGGTCAGAATTGCAAAAAACGGCCAGGTCATTAAGGCCAAAATAGGCTGGGTCATGAAAGGGTTAAAGAGTCTGGCTACCATACATTATGACACTACACACCATAATACCTTGGGTGGGGCTGATGTGATGTCCCTCGTGAAGGCATTTGATGACGTTGCCCATTTAATCTCTTCAGCAATGAGTGCTGATTTTGTCTTGGATGCAGTGATATCCAGAGATTGGTCATAATGTCACAATTTTTCTTTCCCGGTGTTGCAATTTCAACGTCAAGGAGTGTATATTATGGCCCTGATTCCTGAAGACTTCTTGTGTGCATGTTAGTCAAAGAGTGTGCTTGAATGAGATACGGCTAATTCTTTAAGAGACCACACCGCCTCCTGCAAAGCTCTGCCCACTTTGCATGTTGCAGATATTTTATCCAACTTCTACATTTCAGTTTTAATAGTTTGTTACATATAAAAACAAGGGTAGATTCACTTGTGGCAAATTGTGCTGCAAAAACTTCTTTGACTAAAAATCCATACATCTGAATTTGGTTGATTTGGTGAAAAGCACATTAATTTCTACAAGTTTCATTCAGATGAATGGAATAATGGCAAAATGCAACAGAATCTGGATAAAGGTAAACTTGGATTTCCAGTATGGGGGCTCATTCAAATGAGTGTATTATACAGTAGAAATTAGTCGGCACTCTGACCAACGTAATTTAATTTTGCTCTTCAGATGATAGTTATTTTTATACAGACATTCAGTCCTTGTGCGAAAAATCATGTAGTAGTCTCTTTCGTATCCCGTCTGACACCATACACGTTTATGAATGCGCAAAACAGTTGGATACCATACAGTTCATCTGTGTAGCGGTTTTTATGGATACATTGCCATTATTAACCGAGGAAACTATTTGATCATGTACATTTTAAAATGTTGATGTATAAATACAGATGTCACAAGGATATAAAATACAGACACATGGAACGCTTGTCTGACCCCAGCCTAATGGTGATGGCAAGTGAACATTGGAATACATGAAGAGTAGTAAACTTTTAATTTATGGAGTTGATTATTACAGGTACAAGATCGTTTTTATAATAGTAATGTATAAAGTTTCAGCTAACACTTTTATGCAATTATATTCTATTTAAAAAAAAATTGGATATGTTTTATACTTGTCTCAGATAGTGCACTGAATTAGATCCAAAATAGAATCACTTTAGTGTTATCAGTTGAAGAAATCATGACATGGAAAAACCTGAGATGTTTATGCCCAGAGCTTATGGAAGCCAGATGTTAGCGCAGGAAGAACTGCCACTTTCAGAAAGAACAGATGGGTGTGTTGATAAATGTAAAAATACAATAATGAAAACAAAACCTTATTCACTAAAGATTCTCTTTTAAAAATGTTGTTCTTACCTTTAACAGATGTCATATGGTAACGGGAAAATCTTTAGCCTTTAACCTTTTTAATGTGATTTTGCATCTGAAATGTTAGTCTTACATCATTTAAATCAATTTAACATGTAATATGGTATTTAAAGCCAGGTTCAAAGTGAATGTTTCTTTATAAGACATTGATACTTGTAGGTTTTAAGATGTCTCACGATTGCTTTTTTTTTTTTTTTCACAAACAAGAACACACTGAAGATACGCTAAAGATTAAAATTGCAAATAAAATATATACCATATCTCTTGGAGAAAGCGACTGACCCATTAACCCTAGAACGCATGACGTTAAAAATATACATATTAAGGTATTAGGCCCCCATGCACATAATGTAGAAAAGCACACTTAAATAACTTTCACAAGTTTATTTCAAAATTGCTCAATAAAATATGAATAGTGGACAAAATTTTAATTATAATTTTTCACAGAAAACAGCAAAAAATCTTTTTTTTCCCAAATTTCACACAAAGACAAGAAAACACACAAAAACGCATAGAAATCTATAGCAAACTAACTGCAGCTACATTTTTATTCTAACTTTCTTTTCTATTATATTAGTCTTCCAAACAATTCTGACATGTTATTTTTTCAGAAGTGTGTTCTTTGCAAACAGTTTCCTTACAAGTGGAACAATATCGCTCAGTTTTCCTCTCTATGTTTCTTGGACACATGAAACAACGCTTTCGTTTTCTTTCACCTGGCTCTGGAATAATCTGAAACTGTAGGCCACACCGTTTCATTGCTTCTTTAGTTTGCTTTGGCAAGCATTTCAAGTCGCTTCGCTCTATCATGTGAGGCATTACAAGTTCATGACAAAGGTCCTTCAAGAATATGCGTCTCCTGTCCTTCCTCTGTGCATGAAATTCATGATGAGTTTCTGTATAAATAATGAATGAATTTAGGGCTGCTACATCAAGCATATTTGAAAATAGTACTACAGGCCATCGTTTTGTTTGCCTCTTACACAAATATTCTCCCACCATCTCATCCATTTTATCTACACCTCCTTTTGTTGTATTGTAATGCAGGATGATTTCTGGTTTCAATTTTTTGTCATTGCTGTCAACACTGCAATCGTGATGCATGGTACTGACTAAAATTACAGATTTCTCCTTCGCCTTGTAAGATACCAAAGTCGCTTTGTTATTGAATCCAAAGACACTCTCATAAATTGCTCGCTGACGACTGTGTTGAGTGCTGCTGGAATTTCTCGTCTGTTTTGCTTTATAGTACCAACAAGTGTAATAGCTTTTGCAAGCAGAAAATTGCCTAGTTCAACATTGGTGAAATAATTGTCCATGGTAATGTTTCTACCTGAATTGAATATTGGAACAGCAAGAGTTTTGACTATTTCAGACCCCAGATCCCAGATCCCACTATTTCAGACCCCAGACAGCTCATTACTGTGTTCCGAAGGACCTGAGGTGATCATGGCCTTATCACTCCCTCCAAAAATCACATGACATCCTCACATGTTATCCACACCCTGGCCCCTTCACCAGCATTACTGAGTACAAATAAAGTCACTTGAGACACAAACACTACTGAGAACATGATAAACATCATCATCTGCCCTGTTGAGGGCAGAGCAAAGTACTGCAGGCGCCGGGAGAGGACTGGGTGACAGGTTCCCTTTAAATTGTATGTAAAGTAATGTGGTCCTTTTTAATGTGTTCTGCTCAGTAAAGCATTACAACTTTATCTTAATAATAGGATATGAGTAAAGTTGCAAAATGTAGTATTCTTGAACTTCACTTTGGGTTGCATGAGATTTTCCAATTAGTGAAAAAAAATATGTATACCGTATATGTCCCTTTTGGTCCTGCGCTTAACAAGAATGAGAGCTTCTTGTGTCCACCAGTCATCAATGCACTGTCTGAAGTGGGCTGGCTGAGTGCTCTTTTAATTAACTAGATTAATTAATAAACCAACTGTATCGGCCAGTGCATAGACAAAGAAAAGCTGACATAGCTATTGACATGAGACCGTCACCCAGCCCCCTTGACACACAGTACTAGTCACCTGTCCACACAGGAAATGCTCTTGTCTGTTGGGCACATGGCTGAGAGTGGAGCTGCCTAACCCAAGACAGGAGGGGAAGGGGATATGCAAACTGGGAACCTGTAATAAAGCACATTAGTAAGTTGTATACCTTCTGGTGCTGGTGTACCAGGAACTGCTATAGAGAAATATCTTAGTATGAAAGCACTTGTTGACATGTCCTTCAGTCTGTAGGAGTGGATAAGCTCCTGCTGTCAATCAGGATGAGAGGGGTGGTAAAAGATCATTGCTTAATGCATCGTCTCCCCAGTCCCTGGACATGGTAAAAATAATGAACAGCACTTGTTGCTGTCCACATTGATTCTTGATTTGAAAAATATATTGCTATAACATGTCTAGTAGACAAAATGTTTCTTTCAGTTGTATAAAACTTTGAGACAGAATAATTAGGTTGATATCCATCTATAACGATATTTCCAAGCACCTAAGCACACAATGCTTAGAGGTAGATATTTCTGCTCCCATTTGCAGTGTCATACCTGCGGTGGTTGCATTGGCAAGCATTGGCAAGCTGCTAGTTTTCTGGGATAGACTCATACACTGACTTCAGTGGTTGTGATTTAATGATGGAGACAAGTTTCCTTAGTAAACCAAATTTAGAGTACTGGAATGCTTATCTTATATCCAGACCCTGAACATAAAAGGCATTTTATACCAGCAATTGTTCATTTAATGAGCAATTGCAGAGTACAGGACGGCTAAGGGATTGAGCTACACGCACCATTATTGCAAGAAGTATTTCGAAATACCAGAAATAGGACGTAAGCTCTGATCAGGGAGAGTGTGAGCACAATTACCTTCTTTTCAAATCCTTCTGTGACACTGCGGGAGGAAAAAGGACTTTGAAACTTGAAAGGAAAGAGCTTGCTTTCAACCTCAAAAGCTAGGAGGAAAGGGCTCTGAAATTTGCTCAGTATTCCCAATTCACCATTAGCCTGTTTCTTCCTTTAGCCTCAAGGCATTCTCCGCTTTTTGAAAAGATGTTAAGAAATTCAGTCACAATAGAGAGCCTAGTTTTGAACATGTTTCACTCGGTCCATTGAGGTCTGGTCTTCAGCCTTTGTGTGGGGTGAATTGAGCTGAGCAGCTCTCTGGCTGGGGAGAGGTGAATGAGCAGTCTCTGTGCAGTCGCAAATTTGGCAAAGAATAGATTCCCCTACCTCTGTATGATAATATGCATTCCTATACAGACCCTCTACCGGCAGGGTATGCATGCAACGCGAGCTAAGGTAATGTCAAAATGTTGCTTCATTGCAACAATTGTCAAGTTTGCCTTGTAGTTGAAGTTGCTGTTGACCCTTCATCAAAATGTTGCTGTTGACCTCTTACAGAATAATGCAATAAAAAGGACACAAAGCCATTATTGAGTTAACATAAGCCAAAATAATAAACCTTGCTCTAGCCAAGCCATTAAAACTGAAGGGCACTAGTTTGATTTAACGATAGCCGACTGACCCAAAAAATAAGGTAGAATTGTTGAAGAGGGAGAGTTCACTAGCGGGAACTCCCCAAGAATACTAATGAGCTTGTTAAATTTAGCATGGTACCAATCTCTTAATTCATCTAATGGGGCAGAGGGAGAAAGAGGGGTAGAGCCTGAGAAAGCACTGCATATCTGCACAAGTAGGACATGTCTTTGAAAGAATTAACCCGTACAGAGAGCCACGCTGATTTTCCCTGTGATTGTGAGTATTCTCTAGGCTTTACAAGTTTCCAACTGTTGTAATAATAATATTAGGAGCCACAGGTATTGACATTAACCAGTAGAATGCCTATGTTATATACATTAATAATAATAATATTATTATTATTATGTGTTTATTACACCTTTACTATAACTGTAATGTTAGCTAATTGGTATTGCTTTGATGCTGCTTTAAGGAAATTTAAGGGTGTGCCAAGGATCAGTAAAGTTTTATGTATGAAGATTATTATTAGTAACTTTTGACTTAACTTTATGTGTAGTTTATTATGCTTGTTTTAGTTGTTTTTATGTTTTAAAAGTTTGCAAAACACTTGAAAAATTCAAAAATTCAGGTAAATTAAATTAAGAAAAGTGATAATTTCTTTCTGAAATTTGGTTTGAGAAAGAAGCGAGAAAACCTAATTCATCATATACTGTGCTTCTGAGAGTTTCACAATGTATTCATTCCAAAAAGCACGTGTGTGCAAATGTGAGTAGGAAAGTAGGAAATATGCTGAAGGAAAAAAAAGGAATGTCTTTCTTGAACTGTGAGGCATTCATCTGGGAAGAACATTTTAGCTGATCGGATGTTGCCTTTGCCTCTAAATCTGTCTGCTGAAAAACCTGGACAAGCAGTAACAGTTGTCTTGTGTTTGGCTGTCGAAATCTTTTGGCACTTACTGCTGGAGAAGTGGGCTGTTTGCTTACATTTTTGCAATAGACTCCCACTTGTTACCATGGCGGACAGTATGTTTCTGTCAATAATTTGGCTTGGCGCAGCCTGTCTACACATCCTCTTAAAAATCTTATTGAACAATTCAGTTCAGCAGAACAAGATTAGGCAGCTTTCGTCTTTGGCCAGCTGAAGTGCCTGCTATACTTACAGCCTGCAGAATTATTGCTGGGGAAGTTTCTTCTCACTGCTACCACAGAGAGAAAAAAAGGCTTGCAAATCCCTCAGCTATTTGTATTCTGGAGTGCGTGCACTGTCAAGTTTCTATCTTCCTCTTTCAAAGGCAACTGTGTGATGTGGGGCACGAGGTAAACTCTTAACATAATGTTTGCCTGATGGAATTCCATGTCAGCTTGAAGAAGTCTGCAAGAACAGGGAAGCTAAGCAAATCCTCCTCAACATTACTAGGTGGTTATCAAGACTGCATCATCTGGATATTATATGACTAGACAGTAAAAGACATTCCTTTGTCTTCTTTTTTTCCAGTTGGTTTGGGAAATTGTTGGAATTATTTTGTGTTTTTTTCTTTAAAGTTTGTGGAGTTTAGTGATGGCTCATGAAGTACCTGTGATTAATTGGTGAACATTTAACAAATTGCAGTAATTATGTTAAATATTACATTTTGCTAAAGCTTAGAATAAATTAATATATCTATTCATTTTTTTTATCTACCATTTATGTATTTTCTAGAGTGATGAACAATCTTGCCTGGCAAGTTATGTGCCAGAAAAATGGTGCACGTTATGGATTGCACATTTGCCCCAGACGATCCATGCTGTTAATATCGCAGTGGTTTTACAAGCAGGCTTTTCATTATATGTTATAATTATTAGATATCGTAATCTTTAAGTTATCTGCTTCTTTGCCATACCAATAAAGTCTCTTATATCCTGAGGATTCTGCATGCATGCAGCTCATTCTGGCTGTGTTACACAGCTGCAATGTACCTCCAACAGCAGTGAACTGAGCTAGCTCCAATTGCTGTTGTTTTGTCTCTGAGCTTTTTAATTGAACAGTTGCATGTACTCCTACTGACCCCCTTATGACACGATTGTGGGATGCCATTGGGTTACCAGTAGACCATGATTTACACTGTATAATACAATATTGTGATATTGCAGTATACAGTACAAGCAATCAAAGGATGGCAGGTTCAAGTTCCCAAAGGGGACTAAAGAAATAAAGTAAAATATATATATCTATATAAAAAAAAGTAAATAAATAAAAAGAAGTATACCAGTTTGAAGCACCTCACTCCCCCCATAAAAATTAAAGAAATAAAAAAATTACATAATTGGTTTTATTGCATTTGTGAAAGTCTGGTAAACGCTGTAAAGAGTGATAAAAATCAAGCATTGTATCTACTCCAAATTATTATTAAAGCTGTCAGCTCCCAATTCAAAACCTTTACACATCTCCCTCAGTGAAAAAATGAAATGTTAAAAAAAAGTCTTGCAATATGGAAACAAACAAAAAATATATATTTTATTATGAATTTCTTAACCACTTACAAAAATCCTTTGTAAGTTTGAAATCACCATAATCATACAGACTTGGATAAAAATATTTCCAGGTCATTTTTAATACACAATGAGTATAGTAAAATCATAATTCAGACAAAAACTTGGAAATTGCACACTTTGCACCAATTTTGTTCCCACTTTTCAGTGTTTTAAATGGTAAAATAAACGGTAACATTCAAAACTACATCTCATCGTCCAAAAAAACAAGCCTTCAAACAGCTATGTCGAAGGAAACGTTCTGGCTCTTGGAAGAATAGGAGGAAAAAATGAATGATCAAAGATTAAAAAAAAAATGCCCCGGAAGAAGGGGGTTAATCAGATTGCATGGTAATGAACAAATTGCAAAGTAATTGAAAACAATGGATTATACGTGCACAAAATTGGCCATTTTGGAACATGCCAAAGACTCTAAATATAATTAGATTGATTTCACCGTGTTGCCTAAAGTTGTTGGTCCCTGAAAGAAGGGACTGATGTCACAATTGAGCTCACATGGACCTGTAGTTCTGCAAACAGCTACATAGCCCTTTTCAGGGTTGTATTGTCTTGCAGAGTGGCTACAAGGAGCCATAGCGCTAAGTATTGATGGAGGCCAGTTGAACCCCTACCAATTAGGAAGTGATGGCAAATTCTAAAGCTACGCTCAACCTCTAATTCATTCAGAAAACCCAGACCATGTTTTTCTCACTTGACATCAGTGTGCAATCCATATACAATTATGCAATCTGTTTTTTTTTTACAGCAGCTATTAATAATTTATAAGACCATTTATAGTTTACAGAATTGCAATTTATCCGTCAAAATCAGATGCTATAAAGTTCTCCATATGGCATCCAATTTATTTTGCACACCCATAGACTTGGATTTGTTAGCCTCATCCAATTTTACGGAGGAAACTACAGTGGTTTGCAAAAGTATTCACCCCTCTTGACATTTTTTCCTGTTTTGCCACCTCAGTTTTTATTTAGGCTTTGCATCAGTTCATGTAAAGAACATGCCTACAACTGTGAACATTTTTTTGTGTGAAGCAAACAACAAATAAAACAAAATAACTGAAAATTTCAGTGTGCATAACTATTCACTTCCCATAAAAGTCAGTATCTTGTAGAGCCTCCTTTTGCAGCAATTACAGCTCAAAGTCGCTTTGGATTAGTCTCTATGAGCTTTCCACATTTTGGCACTGGGATTTTTCCAATTCCTCAAGGTAAAACTGCTCCAGCTCCTTCAAGTTAGATGGCTTCCTCTGATGAACAGCAATCTCCCAGTATGACCACAGATTCTCAATTGTATTAAGGTCTGGACTTTAACTATGCCAATCCAAAACATTTACACGAGTGCTTTAACAGTATGCTTTGGGTGAACCTCTGTCCTAGTCTCAAATCACTGACAGACTGAAACAGGTTTTTTTCAAGCATATCTCTGTATTTTGCACCATCCATCTTCCCCTCGACTCGGACCATTTTCGTTGTCCCTGCTGCCAAAAAACATCCCCACAGCATGATGCTGCCACCGCTATGTTTCACAGTGGGCAAGTTGTTTTCTTGGGGTGATGATCTGAGTTGGTTTGGTGCCAGACATAGTGTTTAGCTTGGTGGGCAAAAAAGTTTAATTTTTGTCTCATCTGACCACAACAACTTCTACTCTACATTTGGGGAGTCTCCCACATGTCTTTTGGCAAACTCCAAACTAGCCGTGCATAGTTTTGTGTAAGTAAAGACTTTGTTCTGCCTACTCTTCCATAAAAGGCTACCTCTATGGAGTGTACAGCTTATTGTGGTTGTATGGACAGATACTCCATCCTCTGCTTGGAAACTCCGTAGCTCCGTTAGGATTACCTTTGGTCTCTGTGCTGCCTCTTTGATTAATGCCCTCCTTGCCTGGGCAGAGAGTTTGGTGGGCATCCCACTTTTGGCAGGTTTGTTGTACCATGTTCTTTCCATTTGATGATAATGGATTTGTTGATGCTTCGAGGGATGATTAGATTGGGATATTTGTTATAACCCAACCCTGTCTGGTACATATCAACAACTTTGTCCTTGACTTTTGTTTGGAAAACTCTTTGCTCTGCATGGTGTTGTTTGATTAGTGGTGACTCTTGTTTAATAGTGTTGCAGCCTTTCTGGCCTTTCATAAAAGATGAATATATACTGACAGACCATGTGACACTTAGACTGCACACAGGTGGACCTCCTTTCACTTAGCATGAGACTTGTGAAGGTAATTGCTTGCTCCAGAAATTTTTGGCAGCTTCATCGCAAAGGGGGTAAATACATATGCACATGCAAATTTTTAGTGATTTGATCTCATAAATTTAATTTATGCCTATATTTTTCTCACTTAATTTCACAAACTTAGACTATTTAGTTCTGATGCATCACACACAAATGGGATTACAATAATATTTAAACACAAGTTATAAGGTAATAAAATATTTTAAAAGCCAAGGAGAGTGAATACTTTTACCAGCCATTGTGCTACATACTGCGAGCAGATTCTGTCAGGGAAAAATATTGCATATCTGCACTGCCCCATTGTACAGTGGGTACGGAAAGTATTCAGACCCCTTTAAATTTTTCACTCTGTTTTATTGCAGCCATTTGGTAAATTCAAAAAAGTTCATTTTTTTCTCATTAATGTACACTGCAGCCCATCTTGACTGAAAAAAAACAAAAATGTAGAAATTTTTGTTAATTTTAAAAAAAGGAAAAACTGAAATATCACATGGTCATAAGTATACAGACCCTTTGCTCAGTATTGAGTAGAAGCACCTTTAGAGCTAGTACAGCCATGAGTCTTCTTGGGAATGATGCAACAAGTTTTTCACACTAGGATTTGGGGATTCTCTGCCATTCTTCCTTGAAGATCCCCTCCAGTTCCGTCAGGTTGGATGGTGAACATTGGTGGACAGCCATTTTTAGGTCTCTCCAGAGATTTTTAATTGAGTTTAGGTCAGGGCTCTATCTGGGCCAGTTAAGAATGTCACAGAGTTGTTCTGAAGCCACTCCTTTGTTAATTTAGCTGTGTGCTTAGGGACATTGTCTTGTTGGAAGGTGAACCTTCGGCCAAGTCTCAGGTCCAGAGCACTCTGGAAGAGGTTTTGATCCATGATATCTTGGTACTTGGCCACATTCATGTTTCCTTCAATTGCAACCAGTCATCCTGTCCCTGCATCTGAAAAACACCCCCATAGCATGATGCTGCCACCACCATATTTCACTGTTGGGATTATATTGGGCAGGTGATGAGCAGTGCCTGGTTTTCTCCACACATACCGCTTAGAATTATCACCAAAAAGTTCTATCTTCGTCTCATCAGACCAGAGAATCTTATTTCTCATAGTCTGGGAGTGCTTCATGTGTTTTTTTTAGCAAACTATGTGGGCTTTCATATGTCTTGCACTGAGGAGAGGCTTCCGTCGGGCCACTCTTCCATAAAGGCCCGACTGGTGGAGGGCTGCATTGGTAGTTGACTTTGTGGTACTTTCTCCCATCTCCCTACTGCATCTGTGGAGCTCAGCCACAGTGATCTTGGGGTTCTTCTTTACCTCTCTCACTAAGGCTCTTCTCCCACGATTGCTCAGTTTGGCTGGATGGCTAGGTCTAGGAAGACTTCTGGCGGTCCCAAACTTCTTCCATTTAAGGATTATGGAGGCCACTGTTAACTTAGGAACTTTGAGTACTGCAGAAATTCTTTTATAACCTTGGCCAGATGTGTGCCTTGCCACCATTCTGTCTCTGAGCTCATTGGCCAGTTCCTTTGACCTCATGATTCTCATTTGATCTGACTTGCACTGTGAGCTGTGAGGTATTATATAGACAGGTGTGTGCCTTTACAAATCATGTCCTATCAGTTTAATTTAACACAGCTGCGCTCCATTGAATGAGTAGAACCATCTCAAGGAGGATCACAATGAAATGGACAGCATGTGACTTAATAGGAGTGTCTGAGCAAAGGGTCTGAATACATATGACCATGTGATAGTTCTGTTTTTCTGTTTAATAAATTTGCAAACATTTCTACATTTTTGTTTTTTTTCAGTCAAGATGGGGTGCAGAGTGTACATTAATGAGAAAAGAAATGAACTTTTTTCAATTTACCAAATGGCTGCACAAAGAGTGAAAAATTTAATGAGGTCTGAATACTTTCCATACCCACTGTAAAACATTGGTCTGAGTGCTGCCTGTGTGTTGTTCGTTTTTTCATGGACAGCACTCAGACCGAAAGTACGGTCATGTGAACCTGCTCTAACAGATTCACTCAAGATTTTTATTTAGCTGTTTTGGTTTTGTAGTTTTGAGACCATTTCTGGATAAAAGGTTTTGCCAAATATTTTATTCTATTGAAAGCAATCAGCTCTTAGCTTGAGGCTTCCTCCTAGTTACTGAGCCTTATTGGGCCCCATTCTTCAATACTGTGTAGCAGTAAAAGTGTTGCCACAGCAGCCAATCGATCCTTCACTTTCCTTTTTCCGTAACTGTTTTAAAAACAAAAGCTGAACTCAGATTGGTTGCTTTGGACAATAAAGACAGTTTTACTATTAATGAATGAACCACATGGAGTTCCATCTTGACAACAACTGATACAAGTGCCAGAGAACAGAGTAGTGCCATCATCAGGAAACATTTATCTTCTTCTCCTTTGCCTGGTACACTGACGTTTACCAAATCACTTATGATGCAGGTCACATAACAATTTTACATAAAATTTAAAAGCATTAAACTTTATGTATACAATTTATTGACGGTGCAATAGTGCTAGGTTACAGTATATCTGGTATCACAGAGGGTTCGCCAGTTGTGGACTTAAGGTACCGTCACACTCAGCAACGCTGCGGCGATATAGACAACGAGCCGACCTAAACTAGATCGCTGGAGCGTCGCTGTTTAGGTCGCTGTAGAGACGTCAAACACAGCAACTCCAGAACGATGCAGGAGCGATCCAGTGACGTAACGGCGACTCACTTCTCTTTCTCGCTGGTTGTTAGCTCCAAGTCAAACAGCCGGAGTGTACCGACTGGCTAGAAGGAGACGCTGCGACGCCCCCTATGCTCATTGCTGGCGTTGTTGCTTTTGATGTCAAACATGACGATACACGCCAATCTGGCGACGAAATAAAGTTCTGGACTTCTAGCTTCGACCAGCGATGGCACAGCGGGATCCAGATCGCTGCTGCGTGTCAAACACAACGAGATCGCTATCCTGGACGCTGCAACGTCACGGATTGTTGTCGTTTTCTTTGCAAAGTTGCTGAGTGTGACGGTACCTTTAGTGCAGTTTACAATTAAAAAACAAAATGTTTTACTGTTCCTGCAAATCTGAGACTTTTTTCCTTGCAGATTTGAAGCAGGTTCATATCTGCATTATGTCAATGTGGGATCCTATAATTCTCCACATTTATAGTCAAATTGTAGGGTTAGCCTGATCCAAGACTAATGTTTGATATAATTTGGCAAATCAATGATAGCAAATAAAAGGGAAGTTTTTGGAGTATGCATGGGATATCGCATTTCATAAAAACGACTATAAACTTTTTAAAGTGTTGTAATGCATAGACACAAAGTTTAAACTGCCATCAAAAAGGTTCAGTCTCCAAAAATCTGTCTATATTTCATCCTCATTAACTGTGAACTGTTGCTCACGTAATCTAATTTTTCATCATATACACATCTCCTTAAACATTACCAAGTTAATCCTGGCCATTTTGGGGGGATAATAAAATGATTTCACTATTTGAAAACATGTGTTAGCATTGTAAGTCTTATTTAAGAGAAGTTTAGCGCAGCCAAATACATCAAGATAATTGCTAAAATGAGTCCAAGTATAGCTGTTAATTTCAGAAGAAACCTGGATTTCATTTCCATGATTTCAGCCACAATTAAGGGATGTTATTTGTGATGTTATGATAAAACAGAACAGGACTTAATTACATCTTTCAATCAATGCGCTCAACATGAATTAATCACAGTTTATTGAATCATGGTTTTTAGCAAAAACAGCCTTGAAAGAGGTTAAGGCTGTAGGATATAAAAAGCAGAACCACCACAATCATCAAATAAAAACGTCTCCACTATATGTTAGGAAATGTGGAAAGCATTTTCACACAAGACCTAGAGCTTTTCTACTCCAGTGTCCCTATAATAACACTTCCTGCCCAGAACAGCAATGTCATACATGAACCATCTCTATCAATGCTCATAGGGTAACTAGCTTAAATAACAGTAAGTATTCAAGCTCCTCTTAAGGTAGGATAAATCTGCCAATATCGACAGGATTGGCTTAAATTGATTGTATGTATGTATATAACTGAAATGTTAGGGCAGAGGAGAATCCGGCATGATGAATTTCAAGCTGGTCTTTCTTCCTTGATGGAGAGAAGCCACTGCCAGAGGAGTATGGCGGCAGCTTTCTCATAAAGGACACAGGAGTGCTGCCTGGCCAAGAGTTCCTCTGTATGGTGCAGTCAAGAAAGAAACCTGTCGGCCGCATGATTGTTTGCTCAACACCTAACTAATGTGTATGACGGCCTTTAGAGTGTAGTTTGAACACAAAATCTATTGAGGCAGATAGAAATATGGAATCGTGTTTATGAAGGTTCTGTGCCTATACTACAGACACATGCAGGACTTCAGAGTTGCACCAAGAACGACTTATTTAGTCTTGATTCATTTGTAGCCAGAAGGAGTAAGAAAACACAGAAAATATCTCATGTCCATTGATAAATCTGCAGCATGCTGCATATTACAGTCCTTTTGTAACACTACAGTGTCACTGCACAGAACAGGAAGTTTGGGCACGGAGTAATCAAAAAGTTGCAGTCCATGACCGCGATTGTATTTGTAGCTTTTTATTACATGTGTGTATGACATTATATAGAAGTCATGGAGCTTAATTAAAACTGTTAGCAAGTTTTGACCCATGGAGAACTGAAGTAAGATATGACCCTTAAATAGTGATGAGCGAATATACTCGTTACTCGAGATTTCTCGAGCAAGCTCGGGGGTCCTCCGAGTATTTTTTAGTGCTCGGAGATTTAGTTTTCATCAAGGCAGCTGAATGATTTACATCTGTTAGCCAGCATAAGTACATGTGGGGGTTGCCTGGTTGCTAGGGAATCCCCACATGTAATCAAGCTGGCTAAGAGATGTAAATAATTCAGCTGAGGTGAGGAAAACTAAATCTCCGAGCACTAAAAAATACTCGGTGGACCCCCGAGCATGCTCAGGAAATCTCGAGTAACGAGTATATTCGCTCATCACTACTCTTAAATCACCAGTCTGGCATTTTTGCCAATTTCAGCACTGGAGTGGTGGCACTAATGTAAGTTCCCCAGTAATATACTTACCAGCCGCTGTCTTCTGCTCTTCCTGGTGCTGGGACGGTCACCATCTTGTGACCACAACTTCTGACTGACCGGAAGCAACAGGTAACAGTTACAAGCTCTCAGTGTGAGGGTTCGCTCACACTAGCGTATAAATTAGATGAGTGCAATGTGAGAAAAGAAGGCTCAACTAATGTTTTTCAATGAGGCAGTGCTGATCTGTGCCTTTTCCCTCAGTTGTTATTGGCATGAGAAAAAAAATTTCAGCGCGGTGTGATTTTGCTCCGTAATCTGATGTCATATGCACAATCGGTATGGCATCCGATTTGTACGGATATATTAGAATCTTGTAAGAAGGGAAACTGTATATGGTCTTGTAAATGATGAATAACTACTGAGTCAAGAAATAGATTGCCCACAGAGACAAGTGAGAAAAAAATAAGCCCACAAAAATAATTCCACTCTCCTGGATGAGAAAGGGACTGATTTTTTATATACGGTACGTTAGTGTGAGCGAACCCTAAGCCTATAAGAGCCTCATTCTAGTCAGGTTCTGGATCTCATAGACTTACATCGAGTAGGGACTTGCGGCTCGCCAAGCAAACACAAGATTGAAACAACCTGGAGATGACTGGAGAAGACCGACCAAAGCGGCACCAATAACAGAAGATGGTGGCTCTTAAGTATGATACTAGGTTCAGGGAACTTCATTTAGTGGCACAACTCTTGTGCTGAAATAAAGAAAAAATGGCAGTGTGGTGCTTTAATGAATTTGGCACATTTTTCAGCTGCCATGTACCAGTCACAGAAATTACTGGAATATTTTTCTGACTTTACTAATGCCACTTGTATGGCATGTAATATGACAAATTTGTTTGTCTGCATTCAGCCATGCCACCAGCCACTCCGCTACAGTAACTTTTTAAAATGTTGTCAGAGTCGGGGTAAAACTACATAAGTTGCACGGTTTCAAAGCTACGAGTTGCACAAAAATGTTGACACATCTGAAACTTTTTTTTGCGCAAACTGTTTGATGAATTGGCCCCAAAGTTCTTTTTCTTAGCTGCAATGCTGAGGTCTGGTCATTAAACTATAAGTGGGAAAAGGTTTACTGCAAGAGTCAGCGCTGAGACTTTCTGAAGATTGTCTGTCTTTACTCACTGCTCTTGTATCTGATATGTATACATCTAGTCTCCTTTATAGAACTGAAATGAGAAATAAGTCAGTACCTACGTGTAAAAGTTCCCTGTGATTTATCCTTTCCCTCGCATTCTGATGTCACAGCTGTTAATACTTACTGTTTACAGTGACATCTCCTGGGAATTCTCTGTTCTTTTTCTGCCAGAGGTATAAACTATTTACATAACGCTGAGCACCAAAGTACAGATTTATCCTTTCAGATGCTGTCTATGTGCTCTCCATACTCAATATTTCAGATGTTGCTCTAGACTGGTATGTATCCTGCAGTTTATTTTGTTTTGTGATAAAGGAAAAGTTAGTAGTCTATTGTATTGTGACAACGTTTCTGGGGAACGATGTAGTAGTTTGCTGCTTGTCTGATAGACTGATAGAGGCTTCTTTTATTTTGCCATGTACCGTATATACTCGAGTATAAGCCGACCCAAGTATAAGCCGACCCCCCTAATTTTGCAACAAAAAACTGGGAAAACTTATTGACTCGAGTATAAGCCTAGGGTGGAAAATGCAGCAGCTACCGGTATATGTCAAAAATAAAAATAGATACCGATAAAAGTAAAATTAATTGAGACATCAGTAGGTTAAGTGTCTTTGAATATCCATATTGAATCAGGAGCCGCATATAATGCTCCATGCAGTTCTTTATGTCCCCATAGATGCCCCATATAATGCTCCATGCAGTTCTGGCCCCATAGATGCCCCATATAATGCTTCATGCAGTTCTGGCTCCATAGATGCCCCATATAATGCTCCATGCAGTTCTTTATGGCCCCACAGACGCTCCATACAGCATTGTGCCACATGTAATGCTGCTGCTGCAATAAAAATAAAAAAATACATACTGACCTCTCGTCGCTGCCCGCTGCTCCTCAGCGTCCCGTCTCTCCGCACTGACTGTTCAGGCAGAGGGCGGCGCGCACACTCATACGTCACTGCGCCCTCTGACCTGCACAGTCACAGCAAGAGGACGGGAAGACGGAGCGGCGCCCGGCGGATGGAACGCGGACAGGTGACTATGAAATACTAAAAGCAAAAAAAAGGGGGAAGCCAGCACTGCTTATGGTCAGAATGCAATACATAAGGTGCACATGCACATACTAATTTCTAACTGTATTTCAAAATGAGACATTTAGCAAACAATTGATCAATTCTTTGAGCCACCCCGCCACTTCACGGCATTCTCATAATGGGGCAGTCCCAAATACTCACCTGGTTCCGGCGCTCCTGACGCTGTCCCTGCCTGTCCCATGGTACCGCAGCTTCTTCCTGTAATGAGCGGTCACCGGTACCGCTCATTACAGTAATGAATATGCGGCTCCGCCCCTATGGGAGTGGAGTCCATATTCATTACTTTAATGAGCGGTACCACGTGACTGCTGAATAGAGGAAGAGCTGCAGCGAGGGAGACCATGGGACAGGCTGGAACAGCGTTAGGAGCGCCAGGAGCAGGTGAGTATGCGACAGTCCTCTCACCCCCTCACCCGCCGACCTCGCCACTGAACATGACTAGAGTATAAAAAAAATAATAAAAAATTTGGGCTGAAAAAGCTCGGCTTATACTCGAGTATATACGGTATATTTCCAGCAAGGATAGCCTGACATGAACCAATACCAGCTGATGCTGGCCCAGGATGCACTCACTTCTGAATTTCAGCCATGAAAATGCAGAGACCCATTGTATGATTTTCTGATAATGCAACATCTGCATCATATTTATTGGGTAGTGGATTATATTACCGATTTTTTAAAGAGGACCTGTCACCACTTCTGTCAAGTACTTTTTGAAAGTATTTGTATTCCCTGTGAATAGGAATTCTGTAGCATCTTTTCTTATAACTCTGTGTCATGCTGTTCTTCTATCATTCTACCCCAAAAATGTTATGAATAAATTGACAACTGGGTGTTACCATTTTCCCCCAATGTTTACACAATCTGGCTCTATGAGCAATGATTGGACAATATCACAGCAAGCAGAGACACCCCCACAACCACTAACAGCCTGTGGTGAGTTTATAGTCATTTGACAAACAAAAGCTCCAACTTTGTGGTACCCATTCTGGCCATGTAGTACTTTGACTTTCATTTTAATGGTTAGCATGTAAGACTCCATTTTTACCACTGCAGGGGAGATGTATATCCAGTAGTGATGAGCGAACGTGCTCCGATAACGTCTTATCCAAGCATGCTCGGGTGTTATCAGAGTATCTCGGGTGTGCTCATATATTTGGGTCCCTGCAGCTGCATGATTTGCAGCTGTTAGCATCAACACATGTGGGGACTCCCTAACAAACAGGCAATCCCTCCATGTGTTGAGGCTGTTTAACAGCTAATAATATATAATAAATGAGCAGGCCCAAGATCCTCTGATAATACCGAGCATGTTTGGATAAAATTATGTCGGAGCATGTTCGCTCATCACTAATATCCAACTCAAAGTTGACCACACATATAAACTATTTACATGGGCAGGTTGGACCCAGAATGATCAGTTAAACTCCAGGATGGCTTCATTAAAAACATGATTGATGATACAACTCCCTTTAAAGCGGCACTTCAGCGTTTGTTTCACTTTACCGCTGGATTGGTATCACTAGACTAAGTTCACTACTCCTAGTAATATAGTTACCAGCTGCCGTCTTCATCCGTTATCAGTGCCGCATCGGTTAGTCTTCTGCTGGATGTGACCTTCCAGATCCCTCCAGTGTTTGCTACTATTCATTGAAAGTCTATGAAAGCCAGAACAAATAACAAAAATACAAAAATAATTCCACTCTCCTGGATGAGAAAGGGACTGATTTTTTGGGCTGCATTGGTCCCTGTCCAGTCTATCTGCCTGTTGCTCCACGGACTTCTCCTGTCTGGTAATATTCCATCTTAGCATTGTCTGGCAGCTATTTTATCTGTGCCGACTTTTTGGGCTCTGGGGCGTTATTTTGTAGCTGGTTTTTCCAGACTCATACCAGTGTTCCATGAGCCACATATGTGTTCAGGCAGGTGTTAGGTTCTCCAACCTTATATTGGATAGCTTTGTGTCTTTCTTGCTTACCTTATATGGTTTTCACTCAGGCTTGGGTGCAGGCAGACTTTAAATTATTGTTAATCATTACATGTACTTTAGGTCATATGTACCATTGTATTGTGTTTATATGATATCTACATGGATAGGGCCCTTTGCTTACAGTTTTTAAGTATGTTTTATTGTGGTGTGTTAATAAACTCCTGTGTTTTTCCATATACTATGTTCTCATTTTTTGCGTGGTGTGCATTTCTGGAGTGATACTTGTCTTTCTGCTGGCACTACTTGGTTATTTTATCACTCGCTTGCACCCCGTATTACATTTGTTTTTGATAGAGTCGCTTGTATTTTAGCGGTGCGCCTCGTTTTATAATTTGTCTCTGAAAGCCAGAACAAGACCAGAATGAGGCTCTCATAGACTTACATTGAAAGCTTGTGAACGCTAACTATGACTTCCGGTCAGAAGTTGCGGTCACAAGATGGTGGCGCAGGACCGAAGTAGCACCGTAAATAGTTGGACACAGTATAATACTAGGGTCAGGGAACTTAGTGACACCACTCCAGCGCTGAAGTAAAAAAAATGCTGGAGTGGAGCTTTAAGACATCTTTGAACAGTAGTTTTAATGCAACTTGTTTATACCCCGCTCGTCTACACAGATCATTTTATCACTACACTGATGCTGAGTCATTTTTTCTTTCATCCAAGTATGGAGATTACATATGAGCCATGCCAGATGTTGTATTCGTGTGGTGTATCGCCATTACCTTTACATATGCCCAATGTGTACCTCAGTTTGAGAAAACACCTAATAGTAAAAGCATTTGTTATGTTCGTCTTTTAATGGGAAGTGCTTGGTATAATCTGTTGTTGACTGTAACACTTTCTCTTCTATACAAAAGAGTTCTCCGTTTTCTAGCATTAGTTGGCCACTTTCGATTATCACACTACAGCAAAAAAAAAAATGCCAGGACATGTATTGGCAGTTTGTAATAACACAAGTGTGAAGTTTTACAGAGCGAGACTGGTTCATCTGGCAGTTAAGAGTGGCTGCTAAGCTAGAACAGTGCCCATCACTCGCTGTCTGTTTTAATGAAGCATTTTAGAGTGTATATGTTTTTTTAGCCTTTTGATTAAGTTGTTATTTACTTTAGTGCAGTTTCAATGATTAGCAATTTGGCTAATCTGGATGGATGGCGATATACAGTATAATGAAATAAGATGCGTAACATGATGGCACTGCTGTTTGGTAGGATACCCATAGCAAATCCACCCAGGTTTCCTATTTGCTATGGGAATATACAGTAGCAGACAAATATATGGTACTTATACACGGTCAAAGTCATAATTTGTGTTCCTTTTTTGTGATTCTTATGATGGTGTAGGTTGCACAGAGCATTTTACGTTACTGTGTATTTGCCATCATAAGGACTTGATGGGAATTTTTTACCTCTGTTTATTTGTGATAATTTTTTACACAGTTTAATGATTCATACTTTGCTTTACAGAGGATGAAAGCCCTGGACAGACATTTCACAGGGAACGTAGGAACGCCATTGCCATGCAGCCACAAGGAGGACAAAGCCTTGGTAAAATCAGTGAGGAGCCCTCTACATCGAGCGAGGAGAGGACCTCTTTAATAAAGAAAGAGATTCATGGATCTATTACACACCTGCCGGAACCCTCTGTTCCTTACCGGGGCACCGTATTTGCAATGGACCCCCGAAATGGTTACCTTGATCCACATTATCGTAAGTACTGCATAGATTCATGTAAAAGGGCAATGTATAAGTCATGTAAAAGGTTTGTAACATTTTGACATTGTTGCTGTCTGTGCAGCTTTCCAGTTGATCTGAAAAGGATCAGGGATCTTCATCTTATAAAGGGTTAATGGTAAAATGGAATTCATTCCATACCTCTGCAAATGCCATGGCTATATCACATACATTACTACTTACAGAGCAATCCATTAGTCACAGAGTCCAATTTATCGCATCTTGTCAGCTAAAACCCACATTCCATTTTGGAGTCTATTGTATAGTAATTTCTTAAAAGTAGGCCAGGTTCACATGAGCACATAAAAAATCTGTTTCATCCAAAAAACTAAAAAAAAAATGTCTTACTTGTCATCTTAATTCAAAATGTGTTTTTACTGCAGCAATTATGAATCATTTAGAAGACCATTTACAATTTCCTATTAAAGAATTGCAATGTATCTGTAAAAATAAATATTTCTGGAGAGACAACATATTAGGATGGGAGTTGTTCTTTGAGCAAAAGTAAGGAAAAATATACCGTAATACAATCTCTCCACCAAGAAATACAGGGCAACTCTTTATAATGACTCTTAGTGGTTTCTGTATCAGAGCAGGTGACCTCCATCTATGTCTTTCATTTTCCCTTATAAAACATGTGATTAACCCCTTTTAATGTTGTTAATTTATAGGCCCAATATAGAATTATCTTCATGTAAATGTGGCCAAATTAAGCTTGAATCTGCTCTTACTTAACAGCCCAATGCAATGAAGGGTAAGGCTATGTGCAGATTTTTTCGCACTGTTTTTGCAAAATCAGCAGGTAACCCGCACTGCGGATTACCCACAGATTTGCCACAGATTTACAGCAGTTATTGTGCATTTTTTGTGCGGATTCCACCTGCGGTTTTACACTTGTGGAATCCTATTGAGGAGTAGGTGTAAACCGCTGCGGAATCCGCACAAAGAATTGACATGCTGCGGAAAATACAACGCTGCGTTTCCGCGCGTTTTTTTCACAGCATCTGCACTGTGGATTTTGTTTTCCATATGTTTACATGGTACTGTACAACGCATGGAAAACTACTGCAGATCCGCAGCGTCAAATCCGCTGTGGATCCGCAGCAAAATCCACAACGTGTGCACATAGCCTTAGGATTAGAGTTGCCAACTGTCCAGAAATTCCTGGACAATCCGTAAGAATAAGGTACTTTTTTCCCTCTGTAAAAATACAATTTGTTGTGTCCTTGATTATTTTTGAAGCTCGAGAAACATGTTCTTAATACTGGATTTATCACCCTTTTACAGTTCACAGTGAATGTAGCCAATGCCTTTATATATGATTTACAGTCTGTAGACACGTTTCACTTATAATTTTAATGATTTATTACGGTCATCTAATATGTCTTAAAAAAGTGTCCATCATTTTTTGAGAAATTGTCCTTAAAAAATAAAATTAGCAAAGGATATGGTGTGTGCTGCCTTCTTCAGAGCCTTCAAGGGGTATTCCAAAAATGACAAATCATCACCTATCCATGACATAGCTGATAACTGCTAGACTGAACAAGAAATGGCCAGCCAGTAATCACAGAACAAGTGTTTATAGGATTGCTCATTTGCCAACAATTGACCCATTTAAAGCGGCCTGCAAAAACATCATTTGTTGGGTATAATAATTTTAATGCATGCAGAAAAATCATTGGTAGCAGCGGTACATTGTCCCATCTATTCAGAATAACATGATATAGTATAGGGAGGGGCCGAAGGGTCATATTAGTGATTGTTCTGTCCGCATCACTGTTTTGTCAGCTTGTAAACGACCACTTGTCTAAACTGTGTCTGATTGGTGGTCATTTAATGGCCTGGATCGACTTGCCTAAATGGGTGATTGGTATTGGCTCTCTCATAGAGATTGAATGCAGCGAGATTGCTACATATGATCACCTGGTTTTGGCAATCTGTGGGGTTCTCAGCGGTCAGACCCCTATTTCTCTTGGAATGGATAGCTGATGGTCACTGGTATTCCCTTTAAAGAATTCATCTTTTGTAGACACTCATGGCCTCAGAGGCACATTTTACTTGTAAATGTCCGGTATTGAATAGCTGTTGTATCTACAAGTGTGTAGAACCACAATTTAGATTCAGGAGCATGGCTCAGGGTTTTTTTTTTTTACATCCAATAAAAACATTTCCATAGAAAATAAAAGACACAATATGTTTTTTCAATACACGTTAATGTGGGAACCAGAATCAGATTAAAAACAAACAATTCTTTGGTAATAAAGTGCCTCTCGAGGTGTCGGAGCTTGCGCCTTCCTACTACAGATTTATCACCCAGGCAGGATATGACTTTGCTGTTTAACCTTTTGGTCTCCAAATCCAGATGACACTTGGCGACCTATGAAATGGGCCCCAGTCTGTTCCCTCAGCCTCAATAGTATTCACCAGAGTTTAAGGTTTATGTTAAAAGGTCATTGACCAGATGACTGATTAGCAGGGACAGCTGATTAGTGCACAGGTTCTGCTGGAAGAGAAGTGGCAAGGATAAAAGCTAGCCTTATCCCTTCATTAGTTGGTAAGCAGCATAAAACAAGAAATGCTCACTCATTGGGGAGCAGATCAAAGTGCTTCACAACTTTAATAATTTTCACCAGCAAGCCTTTATTTTTCAGCGGTTTACAATAATGAGACAACACATGTGTTTTTTACTTAGAACCCCCATCCTAAAAGTTATTTATGAGCGACAGGCAGCTTTAATGTTTTTTGAAGAATCCAGTCAATGTAATTTTTGTAAGATGTTGTACCCTGGTGTGAATTAGGAACCATTTAATATAAACGTAAGCATGGATTTATACTGTATAGCATTTTCCAGAAAATGACGTGCAAGAAGAAGCAAAAAAGTTATTAAAGTAATTAAAAGTGATGCACTTATAACCTCGAAAGTAGTCTCGAAAGCTTTCAATTTGTTACCATCTTTTCAGATAGCCATTAAAAGGTATCAACCACTGAGGACTCTCTATTCTAAATATTTTTCTATCTACTGGCTAACACGGTACCAAGATATATATCTTTCCTGCACTTATAACCTGCATTTATAGGAAAAAAAGGCCTTCAGTAATAGATCATGCAGGAATATAACTCTGGATACCCCAGACTGAGCATACTGCAATGCTCTGCAAGTGGCACAGCTCTGTACATTGGGTAGTGGGCATTATTGATACTGCAAGTGAACAGGAGAGCACTTGCAGTACTATTGCTAGCCACTACACCTTGGATGGAGTTGGTGTGTATTGAATTGCAGCTTCCATTCCATTGGTCACGGCAGTGGTCTTTGTTACTGGACGGGAGCTGGAGGCTCGCCTCTTACATTAAGGCATCCACAGCTCTTTGGTAGCCGATCTGATGTGATGTCACATGTGGGTTGATGTGGTAGTTGGAATTGTCAGTATTGCCAACTAGACCTATATGTAGGAGTGTTGCTGTTAGTATTTTGCAGTGTTCATACACAGAGTAATAAATATTTCATTGAACCAAAATTGAAAAACACACCAAAATCAACTGTAAAAGCTGCATGTTTTACATGTGAATTTTGATGCTGATATTTCTTACTTTTGTAATTGGTAAAATCTATATTAGGCTGTGTGCCCATTATGAGCTTTTGGTAAGTTTTTGATGTTGCTGATTTTCTGCATCTATTGGTTAAATCAAGTTATATGCATTTTTTTCATCACATCTTAGCTTTAGCTTTATTTTTACGTGTGTTTTATTGCTTTTTCAATGCTGCAGATTTACGGTAGTCTCTTTTTGATTTGTCAGGGTTTAAATTAATCTGCTTTGTTTTCGATACTATTTACTTTGTCAAAACTCTAGTGTGTTTTACATGTGTTTTTATTTTATTTTTGATGCTGCATTTTTTGTCTCCTTTTGGTTTTTGACATTTTAAATAAAGCTGCTTTGTTTTGATACTGGTTCTTGGCTTCGACTAAACTTTATTGATTCAGTTATTTGAGGATTGCATGTGTTTTTTTAGTGCATTTCTGCAGCAGAAATGCATTCAAAATGTATTTTCCACATCTAAATCAAGTCTATGGGGAAAATCTACATATAAAACTCAGCGGTGCCCCAAGAGAAATTGACATTTAGCAGCTTTAAAAAATGCACTGCAGGTCAGTTTATTGTGCGGAAAAATAAACACGGCTTTAAAAATACAAATGACACCAAAATGATATACCGGTACATAAACTTAGGCCGTGGACTGGAAAACATTTGTTACATTTGCAACTTTTTGAATGATTGCAAATGATAATACCTGGAAATCCTAAAATCCGCATTAAATGGTGAATATAAAAAACAGGCTAACACATATAAAATTGACTTTAAAAAAGGGCAAATGAGAATAAGACACAAATTAAAACCATGCTAAAAACACGGAAAGCTAGACCAAAGACAGGGGCTAATGCAATAATGAATCTGGCCCAGAACTGCAGTGTGTGAAGAACTGTTGTTTAAAGGAACCTTGTTCTTTGGCATGATCGTTATTGGATTCAAAAATAAATTCCTTAAAACCAAACAATTCTAATATTTCTAAAATTCCAGTGTTCCCCATGTATACCTACAACAGATGGCAGTGATATGTACCACTGTATAGTTATATAAAATAGTATATTGGCATCAGTGTTTCAAAAAATTGTGCAGTGCACTTATTTTTCAGGATGCCTCAAAATTAGAAAACACTCTGCACTTTCCCATTCAAAAATGTAAAAAAAATGTACACTGAGGAGTACCTGCCTGATGCAGATCAGAAGGACACAGTCTTAGGCTCTGTTGCAGTAATGAGCCTATAGCTAGGTGTTGGGACCTTTCCGCAGTGTGAACAGAGATTTGCATTTTAGAGGATCACAATCAGTGGAGTCTTATTTAGTAGAAAAAAAGACCCAGGTTGGTAAACTGTGTGAAAAACTCCAATCCACCACAAACCCAATGTGAAGTTGCCTAGCGTGAACTATCAACTTCTCCACTTTGCTTAACCACCACCACCAGTTTTACCTGTGAAAATGCAGGATTCAGTATAACCACCCTCTTGAGGTCCTAGAAAGTTCTACTTTTTTGGGAATTGCTATATAACACAGGATATTAATTTACATTTGTGGCTTTTGGGATGTTAGTTAAAGGTTTCACGAAGTCGAAATGAAGTGAAAAATTGGCCATATTTCAGAGTTTACTATTTGCCTTTATGCGTGAAAAAAACTGTGGAAAGTGATGAAGCTGAAGACTGTAGGTGTTAGTTGGGTTCATTTAAAGCTGATGAGATCACTTCGACTGCTTTTCATTAACCTATAAAATTCTAGACTGAGGCGCTTACATTCCACAGTATTTTCAGAGAGCCATGGGGGTTTATACAAGCAAATGATCTAATTTCAGAGCTCTGCAGCTGAATGTGCAAAGAAAACAAGGGTGATGACAAATGCCACTTTGACCCCCTCCACCTCAGCCCTAAATGTCACCTCTTAAATGTGTCACAGGTGCCAGTGATAGCATTTGGTATAATGCAGAGTCGGCAGAGAACTTTCTCAGTATCCCCAAAGGGTCAGGCTTCTGTGTCCACTGTAGTCATTGCTAAAAAACAACAAAAAGTAACCGCACCTGGACTGTGCAGCACCTGGCAGGGCTGATATAGTACATGCCATGCTTTCTGTCTGGGTTGGTGACATGCAGAGATTTACTCTGGCTCTAAGATAAAACCATGGAGTTAAAGTCACTACATCTTTGTTCTAAGTTTCTAACTTTTATTTGCTTTTGAAATAAATGTTCACGTTCTGTTTGTCAGTCTTTAGTGTAGTGTAGGAAAGTGGAACTTACCTTGGGATCATTGATTAGTGTGGTTTCTTATTGTTTTCCCATGACACATTTAATGTTCATCACAGCGAAATATGTTTTTTTTTTACATATTTTAGGTCAATAATTACAATCACAATACTCCATGAGTATCTGATGAGTCTTTGATGTGGAATTCACATTTAAAGTGGGAACACTCCACACTGCATCCAGATTGTGCTATGTTTTGGATAATTTGCCTGCTTGGTTGGTAATGGGTATTCCATGGCTGCATATTCACAATCCTGTTATTGATTGGTGTCAGAAAAATATTGTTGAGTGGAGCCCCAACTGTTTAAGAGATGTGTTAGTTCTGTACAAATTTGTTTTGCAAGTCTGGAGGTCTACCGGGGTACCTGAAAGACTTTGGAGACGTGTACTCAGAAAAAGAGGCAGAGATATTACCTCCCCATTGCCCATATGACTGCACTATTAATCTTATCCCTAATGCCAAATTACCTAAGGCTCACTTGTATAATTTACCAGGTCCTGTAAATACAGCCATGTAAACGAAGGTTTATGAAAGTTTCATATCGGTCCTTCTTCTCCTATATAGTAGCCGCTGGGTTTTTCTTTGTTAAACTGAAAGATGGGGGTCTCCATCCTTGCCTCGATATTCCTGAGTTAACCAAAATTACGGCTAAAAATACTCACTTTCATTCATCCCCGAGCTATATAATCAGCTTATGGGAATCAAATGGTTTGCTAAACTAAGTTTTAGGGGGGCTCTTATTTTGCTATGAATCCAGAAGGGTGGTGAGTGGAAAACAGCGTTTTTAACATTTAAGCGTCTATTTGAAAATCTTGTCATGCCTTTTGGGTTAACCAATGCATCAGCAGTTTTTCAAAACTTTATGAATTATGTCTTTTCTGATTGCAATGGATGGTTTAATGTCTTATACTGTACCTTGGTGACATTATAATGTTCTCCATTTGTCCATTTTGTTTTACAAAAGCTTAGGAAAATTTATTTCCATAATTGGAGAAATGTACTTTTTCTCTTCAAGAAAAGGGTTTAAGATGGATACTGGGAGAGTGCAGGTTATAATGGATTGGGTTCAGCTATGTGACCTTAAAGAATTGCAACGTTTTCTAGGATTCGCCAATTACTACAGAAAGTTTATTAGGAGTTTTTTGAAGATCGTTAAACCTTTTACTGATCTCACACGTAAGGGGGCTTGGTCTTAAAGTTTGGTCATCGGATGCTATTGGTGCCTTTAATAAATTGAAAGAGTGTTTCATGTCCTCTCCAGTTTTAATGCAACCAGATCTCCAGAAACTATTAGTTGTAGAGGTGGATGCTTCAGAGGTCAGGTTAGGGGGCTGTATTATCTCAAGGTTCCAAAACTCTAACCAACTTGTGGCCCTGTGCATTTTTCTTGGAAATTTTCATCCGCTGAAAGAAATTATGATGTTGGGAATAGCAAGCTTCTGTCTGTCAAATTAGCTTTTGAAGAATGGAGACTTTTTTTGGAGGAAGCTATTTATCTGGTCACTATGGTGATGGATCATATTGAATCGGCTAAACGGTTAATCCCGAAACAGGCCAGATGGTCCTTATTTTTTTCTAGATTCAGTTTTTCTATCACATTCAGGCCATCATAATGCCTTATCACGTAGCCTTAATTCAGTTTGTCCCCCAGAACGTCCATCCTCCCTTTTCCCTAAGGGTATTGTGGTTTCTATTGTATTTTTAGAGTTGGAAGACGAGATCTGTAGAGTTTAGTCTTGTCTCCTTCTGCTACTCCAGGGTCCAAATTATTTGTGCTTGTGTACTTAAGATTACGTTTGTTTCAGGGGTTTCATGATTCTGTCTTAAGTGGTCATCCTGAGATTACTGCTACACAGAAAGCTATTGCTAGACTGTTTTGGTGGCCATCCTTGCTTAATGATATTAAAGATTTTGTGTATATTTGTGAAGTTTGCACACAAACGCTAAAGTCTGTCATAAACGGCTGGCTGTGGAATTGGCTCCATTGCCAATTCCAGAAAGACCGTGGACTCTTTTTTAATTTTACTGGAACCTCAACTTTTTTTTGCAATTATGGTTTTCCTCCCCATTTTTGTAAATTTTCTAGGATGAATTCTGGATGTCCTGGAGTAGAGGTTGCCATACAGAAACTTGGGGATGTGTGGAGGGATATTCAGAAGAATATTGGGGTGGCTCAGCTTTGTCAAAAACGGAAGGCCAAAAATAAAACAACAGGTCCCATCTTCAATGTAGGTGATAAGGTTTCATTATCATCCAAAAACATTAAGATGAAAGTACCATCAGCGAAGTTGGGTCCTAAATTTATTGGCCCGTATGAGATTTTGGAGGTGGTTAATCCAGTGGCCATTAGATGAACACTTCCTTTGATGCCTCATATCTCAAATGTGTGCCACAAATCCTTGCTAAAGGAGTTTGTCCTTTCAATGTTGTCTTCCTCATCTCCGCCTCTTCTGGTTCCTGTTGATTGAGGTTTGGAGTATGAGATGCAGAAGATCATGGATGCTCAAAGGGTCCAGAATATTGTCCAATATCTCGATCAGTGGAGGGGATACGGATCTGATGAAAGATCTTCGGTTCCGGCTCATTTTGTGAAGGTTTATAGTCTGGTTAGGGCCTTCCTTTGTAGGTTTCCTGGAAAACCCAGGGGTCTGGTGGCACTCTAGAAGAAGTGGTACTGTCACAATTTCACATATCAGTATGTTTGGACACAATGCATGATAGTTCTGTTGTCCAATCTAGGACAGGGCCATGCTGAGATGTCAGGATGGTGATGGACAGCTCAGACATCATATCGGATGCTACGGTGGGCTGAGCTGTGAGTGTCTTGAGTGACAGTCTAACCATCCATTCAGGACTAGGGTGTGCTGGGGCTTCATCCATGTGTCTGCTGTTCGGAGTATTTACATGGCTATTTAACCAGCTCTCTGCTATAGATTACTCCCAAACTTACCTTTGCTCCAGAGGTGTGTGTGTGCTCTGTTTCTAGTCTTGTATTCTAATCTTTATTGTTCAATCTTGGATTTGCCTTTGACCTTCCGTTTGTCTACCTTTTTTTCAAGACCCACCACCTTCTTGGAATTCTGACCCAAGACTGTGACCTGACTACTCCTCTGTCTCACCCCTCTGTCTATGGTGTACCCTCCTGGCTTTTGACCTCTAATCTTATGACTATCCAGCCTCGTGGCTTGTCCGTGCCTTTTTTCTATGAATAGTGACTGGCGTCACGCACAGTAGGCGTAAGACTCCTATAAATACCATTCACTTTGCTGGAACTTAAGTACACTGTGTTTTTGACACAAAAATACACAGTGTCAAAAACTCACCAAAAATGTATTGTCGGAACTTAACCTCGGAGACTGCCTTGCCTACACCAATGGAATGCATAATAACTGAAGTTACACAGATCCCCTGTGTAAAGTAGTTGCAGATTATCAGGGGTGGCACACATCTGCAGTTTTTCTAGTTTACTTTTTGGTTCATTCAGTCCAGTTGTGGCCTTTTGTTGGCATCATGACTAGTTTGTGCTAAATTGCAAAACAAAAAGTGAGGTTTTCTTCAAGTGGTAAAAGTTATTATAGACTTACTAGAGTATCGGGTAAATGACTAATGGCTTACAAGAAAAGTACCCACTAAAAATTAACTTTTAATAATTTATTTAAAACTTATACAATTATGAAAAGAAAACCTCAATCTTGAGGTAATTAACCCAGTGTTTATTAAGATAAGTATTATACATTTTATCCCACATAAAACAGATAAATAATGTATGTCCCAAAGACAATAATATATAAATTATTTCTATATCTCCCTACATGTCCCTAAAGAAATAGCAAAAACTAAAAATGTGTGGACCCCTTACATAAAACTTTTAATAGGAAGTTTAAAACAAATGATTTTGTGGGTTCATGTTGAGCGGATACATGTCAATAATACAAAACATAGATAAAAGAAAGGGTCTACAGAAAAAGGGGCAATAAACCACAATGTGTGTAGGCTAATCTGCACTAAAATGCCTTAGTAAATACCCTGCCTGCCAGTGGAGGTTGGCACCCTACGTGTCTGCAGTATGACGTCCCCACTCGTCGGCGGCTATCCCTTGAAGACCCTAATAAACCCTGAACATAACACATAGAGCAAACAAAATCTCATAAGCTAATATGGTTATGTGTGGGAAATTGATACAGAGCAAGTGAGAGAAGAATCTGACAAAGGGGGCAAAATCTAATTAATAAGGTTACCACACCAGCTAAATATCCTATACCAATGTAGACCAATTATGGTACCAGCCCAAATAGCCATTGACGAGTGGGGGTGCTATACTGCAGAAATGTAGGGTGCCAACCTCCACTGGCAAGAAAGGTATTTACAATGGCATTGTAGATTTGATTAGTCACATTGTTTTTTTTACCCTTTTTCTGTGGATCCTTTACTTTATCTATGTTTTGTATAACTGACATATATCCGCTTAACATGAACCCGCGAGTTTATTTGTTTTAAACTTCCTATTAAAAGTTATATTTTAGGGATTCACACATTTTCCTTTTTTTTGTTCTTGTTTGGGGCCTCGTCCTCATAATTCTTTTTTGGTTTTCCCTAAAGAAATAACTCTACCTAGCCGCAAAACTGGCGATCTCGCTCACCGTAGGCTGACCCTAGTAGGTCCTAACATATAGTGGCTTTTTGCTCTGTTGCTGTTAGTTGATTTTTATTTTTTATGCCTTTTAGACCATGTTAAGCAGGTGTCATAGATGATTGTGTCTTTTGAATAGAATATCCTGCAGTGTTGTTTCTTTTGAGTTCCATTTGGCTATTTTTGTGGTATACAGCCGCTATATAATTATTATCTGGTATGATGCTTTTAAGCATGTCGGGCCTTGTTTGAGTTGCATTGAATTAGACCAGTAAATAATAGGACCTATTAGGTCAGCCGACTGTGAGCAGGGGCGCCATTTGCGTTTATTGTAGGGTGCCATCCTCTGTGGCTTGGTAGGCATACCGTATATACTCGAATATAAGCCGACCTGAGTATAAGCCGCGGCACCTACTTTTGCCATGGAAAACTGGGTAAGTTTATTGACTCGAGTATAAGCCGGGTATGCATTGTCCCCTCATCCCTGTCCTGTTATGCATGGCTCCCACTGTCCTGTTCTAGTATGCGGCTGCGGCTCCCCCCATCCTGTCCTGGTATGTGGCTCCCCCTGTCCTGGTATGTGGCTCCCCATGTCCTCTCTTGGTATGTGGGGCTCCCCCTGTTGTATGCATGGATCCCCCTGTCCTGCATTGCTCAGCTCCCCCGGTCCCGCATTGCTCAGCTTGCTCAGCTCCCCCAGTCCTGCATTGCTCAGCTCCCTCGGTCCCGCATTGCTCAGCTTTTCCGGACCCGCATTGCTCAGCTTGCTCAGCTTCCCCGGTCCCGCATTGCTCAGCTCCCCCATTGCTCAGCTCCCCCGCTCCCGCATTGCTCAGCTCGCCCATCCCGCATGGCTCGGCTCCCCCCGCCCCCCATGACTCGGCTCCCCCTTCCCCGGTTGTACGCATGCCTCACTTTTCCCCCCCTCCCCATCATACTCACACTCCTCGCGCCTGCATCTCCGTCCCTGCATCTCCATTGTCCCGGCTGCTCTCCTCTCCTCACCTCGGCAGTCACGTGGTACCGCTCATTAAGGTATTGAATATGCTCCTCTACGCCTATGGGAGTGAAGACGTGTCTATATTCATTACTTTAATGAGCGGTACCACGTGACGTCTCAGCACAGGAGAGCAGAACCGCTGGGACAGTGGAGATGCAGGGACGGAGGGTGAGTATAATGTCTTCTGTTAGCCAGTGGCTGCAGCTGTCACTGTGTTCCTGCCGCTGCTACGCCGCTCCCCCTAACCAGCGTTCTGGACAATTGACTCGTATATAAACCGAGGGGGGCATTTTCAGCACAAAAAATTGTGCTAAAAATCTCGGCTTATACACGAGTATAGACGGTATTTCTTTAGGTACATGTAGGGAGAGATAGAAATACACTATATGTTATTGTCCGTGGGGCATACATTATTTTTCGTATCTGTTTTCTGTGGTATAAATTGTATAATAATTATCTTAAAGTGAACCTGTCAGCAGGATTTTGCTAAGTAATCTACAGGAATTGTCAGTTTGTTGCTGTTATACTGTTATAAAATGATACTTGGGGTGAAGAAGTCCGTCTTGTGGTTCTTCTGTAATCAGTGTTAGAAGTTTTCAGCTAATGATATGCCCATTTAGTTCCTTTTTTCATGTGTTTTACACTTAAAAAGTAAAAAAATATATTGAACTTTATTGAAAACTAGCTGTACTACCCGGCTTCGCCCGGGTTAATGACTGCTGTTAGCAAAATAGAATGTGTTAACAAAAATTTATTCTGCACACAAAAACCACAAAACAAATAGATAGAAATGTAATTATTAAAAGGCAAAAACTAAGCTAATAGAAGAATTTCACAACATATATTAGCTTTGTTATACTGAGAATGTCTTTGTTGCCTATATTAACCAATCAGAGCTCAGGTTAATTAACTGTAGCAAAATAGAAGCTGAGCTGTGATTGGTTGCTATTGGCAGCCTGATAAATCCCCAGCCAACAGGAAGCCCTCCCCCCTGGCAGTATATATTAGCTCACACATACACATAATAGACAGGCCATGTGACTGACAGCTGCCGTATTTCCTATATGGTACATTTGTTGCTCTTGTAGTTTGTCTGCTTATTAATCAGATTTTTATTTTTGAAGGACAATACCAGACTTGTGTGTGTTTTAGGGTGAGTTTCATGTGTCAAGTTGTGTGTGTTGAGTTGCGTGTGGCGACATGCATGTAGCGACTTTTGTGAGATGAGTTTTGTGTGGTGACATGCGTGTAGCAACATTTTGTGTGTCGAGTTGCATGTGACAGGTTAGTGTAGCAAGTTGTGTGCAGCAAGATTTGTGCATGGCGAGTTTTGCGCGTGGCGAGTTTTATGTGTGGTGCGTTTTGAGTATGTGCAAGTTTTATGTGAGGCAACTTTTGCATGTGGTGCAACTTTTGTACATGTGGCAATTTTTCTGTGTGTGCAAGTTTTGCATGAGGTGAGTTTTCCATGAGGTGAGTTTTGCACGTGTGGCGAGTTTTGCGTGAGCCTAGTTTTGCATATGGCGAGTTTTGCATGTAGCGAGTTTTGCGCGTTGCGAGTTTTGAGTGGTGACTTTTGTGTTTCGACTTTTATGTGGCGAGGTTGGTGTGTGTGTGGTGAAATGTGTGCTGAGGGTGGTATATGTGTTCAAGCACGTGGTAGTGTGTGGCGCATTTTGTGTTTGTGTTCACATCCCAGTGTGTGGTGAGTATCCCATGTCGGGGCCCCACCTTAGCAACTGTACGGTATATACTCTTTGGCACCATCGCTCTCATTCTTTAAGTCCTCATTGTTCACATCTGGCAGCTGTCAATTTTCCTCCAACACTTTTCCCTTCACTTTTTCCCCATTATGTAGATAGGGGCAAAATTGTTTGGTGAATTGGAATGCGCGGGGTTAAAATTTCACCTCACAACATAGCCTATGACGCTCTCGGGGTCCAGACGTGTGACTGTGCAAAATTTTGTGGCTGTAGCTGCGACGGTGCAGATGCCAATCCCGGACATACACACATACATACATACACACATTCAGCTTTATATATTAGATATACCTGTATGTAATCTCCTGTATATAGTATATACCTGTGTGTCATCTCACCTATATATAGTATATATCTGTGTGTCATCTCCTTCTGTATATAGTATATACCTGTATGTCATCTCCTATACATAGCATATACCTGTATGTCATCTCCTCCTGTATATACTATATACCTGTAGGTAATCTGCTCCTGTATATAGTATATACCTGTGTGTCATCTCCTCCTGTATATAGTATATACCTGTATGTCATCTCCTCCTGTATGTAGTATGTACCTGTATGTCATCTCCTCCTCTATATAGTATATACCTGTGTGTCATCTCTCCTGTATATAGTATATATCTGTGTGTCATCTCCTCCTGTATATAGCATATACCTGTGTGTCATCTCCCCTGTAAATAGTATATACCTGTGTGTCATCTCCTCCTGTATATAGTATATAACTGTATGTCATCTCCTCCTGTATTAGCCCTCGTTCACACGTTATTTGGTCAGTATTTTTACCTCAGTATTTGTAAGCTAAAATGGCAGCCTGATAAATCCCCAGCCAACAGTAAGCCCTCCCCCTGGCAGTATATATTAGCTCACACATACACATAATAGACTGGTCATGTGACTGACAGCTGCCGGATTCCTATATGGTACATTTGTTGCTCTTGTAGTTTGTCTGCTTATTAATCAGATTTTTATTTTTGAAGGATAATACCAGACTTGTGTGTGTTTTAGGGCGAGTTTCGTGTGTCAAGTTGTGTGTGTTGAGTTGCGTGTGGCGACATGCATGTAGGGACTTTTGTGAGATGAGTTTTGTGTGGCGACATGTGTGTAGCAACTTTTTGTGTGTCGAGTTGCATGTGACAGGTTAGTGTAGCAAGTTGTGTGCAGCAAGTTTTGCGCATGGCGAGTTTTGCGCGTGGCGAGTTTTATGTGTGGTGCCTTTTGAGTATGTGCAAGTTTTGTGTGAGGCAACTTTTGCATGTGTTGCAACTTTTGTGTATGTGGCAATTTTTCTGCGTGTGGCAATTTTTCTGCGTGTGCAAGTTTTGCGTGTGGCGAGTTTTCCATGAGGTGAGTTTTGCACGTGTGGCGAATTTTGCATGTGGAGATTTTTGCGCGTGGCGAGTTTTGAGCGGCGACTTTTGTGTTTCTACTTTTATGTGGTGAGGTTGGTGTATGTGTGGTGAAATGTGCGCTGAGGGTGGTATATGTGTTCGAGCACGTGGTAGTGTGTGGCGCATTTTGTGTGTGTGTTCATATCCCCGTGGTGGTGTGGTGATTATCCCATGTCGGGGCCCCACCTTAGCAACTGTACAGTATATACTCTTTGGCGCCATCACTCTCATTCTTTAAGTCCCCCTTGTTCACATCTGGCAGCTGTTAATTTGCCTCCAACACTTTTCCTTTCATATTTTCCCCATTATGTAGATAGGGGCAAAAATGTTTGGTGAATTGGAAAGCGCGGGGTTAAAATTTCACCTCACAACATAGCCTATGACGCTCTCGGGGTCCAGACGTGTGACTGTGCAAATTTTTGTGCCTGTAGCTGCGACGCCTCCAACACTTTTCCTTTCACTTTTTCCCCATTATGTAGATAGGGGCAAAATTGTTTGGTGAATTGGAAAGCGCGGGGTTAAAATTTCACCTCACAACATAGCCTATGACGCTCTCGGGGTCCAGACGTGTGACTGTGCAAAATTTTGTGGCTGTAGCTGCGACGGTTCAGATGCCAATCCCGGACATACATACATACATACATACACACACACACACATTCAGCTTTATATATTAGATGTACTTTCTGCTTAAATCTATGTATGATACTACTTGTAAGAAGGATGTAAAGTACAGAAGATAAATGTTAAAAGTTTGCTTCTATGCTAAAATACATTCCATGGTTATTTGATTTTTGGGAATTGTGAAGAACAGAACCTCAGAACATTCGTTTGTGGTGGAAAATGTCTTAATTTGCACTACTTTCTGTAAAAAAGAGAGTTGGCAGAAAGTTAAATAGTCTAGGAATGGCTGTCATTGTTCAGCCAGGCAGGATGGACATGGGTCATAAAAAAGGAGCTACAAGCTTTGCAGAGCTGAGTCATATATAATGGACCCAAAGATGAATGTTTTTGATTTTGTAAAAGGAACCTGACAGGAGATTGATGTTGCCCAAACCATGCTGCCCTGTATGTTTTACTCTGAAACACTATGACATTTCAGAAAAAAATTACATTGAATATCCGGTCAGGAAGCAAATGTCAGATGATTAAACCAAGGCAGGTCTACAGTGGCTTCTCCACTCTTCTACCTTAGACTGACAGGTCTCTCACAGTACACACACATATTGTGATATCTGTCAATCATTTCAGAGTAAGAGATCATTCACTCATCTGTTTTTTGCGTAAGGGTCCTATCTTTGTTTTTCATACCTATAATAGTGAATGGGGTCATTCACATGTCCGTGATTTTTTGAGGACCGAGTAGTCCTAGCAAAATCAGAGACTTGTCACGTTTTGTTCCTAGTGTTGGATCAAAATCAGGACTGCAAGCAAAACTTGGCCTGAACTCCAACCAATCTCTGATAAAACTTGGATGAAACACTGGTGAAAGATAGTTTTCCTGATAAGTGAAAAAAACTGACATTTGAATGAGGCCCAAAGCATACACAGCTGCAATAATGCAACTAGCATCTGATTCATGCTGCCCATGCATCAGGCTGTATGAGTGTTCTGTTAGGTTCCTTTTAAATGATAGTCTAGGAGAAAGAAGGGATAATGCACATAGTTTTAGTGATATGATTTCTAGTTACAAAAGTACTTTGCTAACATTAAAACTAAATAAGAACCTTTTATACCTATACAAATACCGTATGTCATTTTAGGGCAACCAGTCAGATTAATTGTTTAGCAGCCCTGGAACAAGGTAACATGGATTCTATTTATGGAAAACAATGGCACCTTTGTCACTTTAATTTTCGTGAATTTGTATGAACCAATCAGAGTCCAGATGTGCTTGGCAGAAAAACTCCTTGAAAGATAAAAGATAGTAGGTATCATCTGTTGTTTGCTCTAGCAGCAGCTGGATGGAAATACTTTGCACAGAACTGTTGAGTTCAGCTCCAGTAAAAGTGTAGCGACCATTGCTGGCTACTTTAGTTCAGGTTTCATTCAAAAGAAAATGGAAGCCCCCCCCCTACTTTACGTAGGGAATATAGGGGGGGTCACATGGCCACACAGCCTCTGATATTTATTGGCTAATGCTGGTTGCTAGCCAAAGTGGTATTTTTGGTAATCATATTTTAAGTTTGGATTGGTTAAATCTGGCTCCAATCAGCCGTTTTGGTGGTTTTTTAACGGCTGGCTATTGGTGGTCAGTGCGTTGCGTTGTGGTCACTGGGTTATTTATGGCCAGGTATTGGCAGATTTCAACCAGTGTGAGGTACCGCATGAAGAAAGAAGACCCCACGTATAGATGGAGAACTTACTTCAGCAGGTCCTTGCGAGAGCAGCTGAAGAGGACGGCGCAGAATGGCTTAAGGGTTGCCTCACATCAAAGTCTTCTTCCTCGGTTCCGGTAGTCGTCTCTCACCTTCAGGATTCCGGCTCCGCATCGCAGCCCCTGCATCTGCCTCCGGCGTCTCCTCAGAACCTCCGCGGCAGCTCCAGGAAGAGGAAGCCCAGGACATCCTATTCCCCGTCGCCGGCATCTCCCTCTCGCAATCACCCTCCTACAGCGAGCAGCAGGAAGTCCCGCCTCCCTACAGTGCGAAGGTCCCGGAGTCCATCTCGCGATGCTCGCCGACGTCGTGAGGAGACGCCGCCCGCGTCATCAGGCGCCGCCGGAACATCAGGAAGCGGTCGCGGCCGGAAGATTCTGCCGGCGAGAGCGCCAAATTCAAATACCGGCTCTCCTCTCTCGGCGGCTGCAGGATTTACCTTTCCTTCGGTTTCCAGGATGATGCCAGCACACACCCACGATCCGGATTTACTGCCTACCCCATCCACGCAGGTGCGCTCGCCTAACATGGAGGGCTTGAGCGCAGGCTGCGCAACTGAGACACCAGCTGAAGACAGGAACTCTGGAAGGGGTGAGATTCTTGATCCTCTGTTGTCTTTCCTTAACTGTGATTTAAAGCGAGTTGTTCAAAATGCACTTTCTGAGGCCTTAAGCGGCGCTCTCCCCTCTGGTCCCCCTTCCACTCCTCCTATAGATCTAACTGCATCTGTCCCTAAGAATGTCTTTAAGGAGGCATTAACCTGTGAATTGTCTCCGTTAGGATTCCATTTGAGCTCCTCTACCAAGGAGCTGATTTGGAATAATCATTTTGTGGACTTGTTTTCTTTGCTTCCTCGTAGGGAACAGCCGAGTAAGTTAGACAAGAAGGATGACAAGCCAGATTCTGATGAGTCCAAACGTACATTTAAATCGTTTAACAATTGGTTGCAGGCTTTCTCTATTTACTCGGCTGTCCTCGGCGAGAAGTCACCACATCTTTGTAGCAAGTTGTTCCAACATATAGATATTATTCTTGAGGCTTATCGGAATTTCGGCGGAGTTGCTTGGCTTCACTATGATGAGGCTTTCCGCCAAAAGCTGGCGGTTCATCCCGAAGTCCACTGGGGTAGTAAGGATGTGGGTTTATGGTTGAATTTGATGCTTCCCCAGAGACATTTCTCTTCCAGATCATCTTCTGCTCCTGCTACTAAGAAAGGCTTCTGTTATGCCTTCAATGAATCTAATTGTAAATGGAGCTCCAATTGCCGTTTTCGCCATGAGTGTTCCTTTTGTGGGAACCCACACCCCGCTTTCAAGTGCTTTAAAAAGCAGTCAGCTCAATCCGCGTCAAAAGATTCTAACGGAAAGAGCTCGGACACCGGTGAAAGTGGAAAATATGGTGGCATGGCTAAATCGATACCCAGACCAAATGAGCAGTAGCTTGCTTTTTAAAGGCTTTTCGTTTGGCTTCTTCATTCCCCCCTATAAGGGGACTGGATGCCAAGTGGTTGAAAATTTGCATTCGGTTTCTTTATATCCTGAAGTAGTAGAAGAAAAAATTAGGAGTGAATTAGATCTTGGCAGGGTAGCTGGTCCTTTTTCTTCTCCGCCATTCATAAATTTTAGGATTTCCCCATTGGGTATCGTGCCGAAAAGGGACCCTGGTTCTTTTCGGCTCATTCATCATTTATCTTTTCCTGCGGGTTCCTCTTTAAATGATGAAGTTGACAGTTCATCCTGTTCTGTGTCCTACTCTTCTTTCGATAAAGCAATTGACATATTACAGCATTTTGGTCAGAACGCTTTATTGGCGAAAGCCGACATTAAATCCGCTTTCCGGCTTCTTCCTGTTCATCCTGATGGTTTTTCCTCCTTAGGCTTTCATTTCCAGGATTGTTTTTTCTTTGATAAATGTCTTCCGATGGGTTTTTCTTTGTCTTGTTTTTACTTTGAAAGTTTTTCTTCTTTTTTGCATTGGGTTTTAGATCAAAATTCTTCGGGAGCAGGAATTTTACATTATCTAGACGACTTCCTTTTTGTAGGTCCCGCTTCTTCCCCTGAGTGTCTCAATACGTTGAACTCTTTTGTTCAGCTTTGTGGTCATTTTGGTGTGCCTCTCGCTCATGAGAAGACCGTTTTGCCCTCTACAGCTATTGAATTTTTGGGCATAATCCTTGACTCCTCTAGGATGGAGTGTAGACTTCCTGATGATAAAATAGCCAAACTGCGTTCTGCTCTGTTCAAATTTATTTCCAAACCAAAATCT
The DNA here is from genome assembly GCF_051348905.1 of Ranitomeya variabilis. Taxonomy (NCBI): domain Eukaryota; kingdom Metazoa; phylum Chordata; class Amphibia; order Anura; family Dendrobatidae; genus Ranitomeya; species Ranitomeya variabilis. Next base: position 160,521,763 of record NC_135237.1, read on the forward strand.
ACCCTTAAAGATTTGCAATCCTTATTGGGCCTCCTGAATTTTGCCACTAGAATTATTCCAATTGGCAGAGCCTTTTCCCGCCGGCTTTATGATGCTACAAGAGGCTTTTCTACTCCTAATGCGCATATACGTATCGTATCTGCTTTGAAGGAAGACGCCAGGGTCTGGCTGTCATTCCTTTCTGATTATAATGGTAGGTCTTGCTGGCAGACGCCCTTCATTTCTGCAGACTCTTTGCCTTTTGTGTTCTCCGTACGGGCCCCATCGGGCTGTGGCCTTTTATTTTCATCACATTGGTTAGCTCACGATTGGCCACAGACGTGGATCTCTTCTGGTGTTACCAGTAACTTGATGGTCTTAGAACTCTTTGCTATTTTCTTAGGTATCTTCACTTGGGGTCAATTGTTCCAAAACTCAAGAATTGTCATTCTGTCTTTGGACCCTGGTGTCATTTTTTCTATCAATACTTTGTCATCTAGAAACAAATGGGCAGCTTCTATTTTGAGACATCTGGTTTTGGCTTGTCTCAAGCAGAACATTTGGCTTAAGGCGAGCTCAGGCAGAAGTAAATTTCATTCAGCAACTGATGCCTTATGTGCTCATGATTGGTCAACTTTTCGTTTGCAGGTTCCAGAGGCGGATGTGGAAGTGACTCCTTGCTCTCATTTAATCTGGGATGTGATCTCGGTGTGATCCCGCATTTTATTAAGGAATCATTATCCACTAGATCATGGGCCAGCTATTCGGCCGCATGGTTCGCTTGGGTAAAATTTTGTAATTTACATTCTTTTAATACTAAAGTGGCCGATGCCATGGCCAGCTTAAAATTTTCTGAATCGTTAGTGCTTCAAGGTCTATCTTTCTCTGCAGTATCTAAATATTTATCGGGGGTTTCCTTTTTTCTTAAGCTTTTCGGGGAACCGCCTTTAACCTCATTTTTTCCAGTTAAACAATTCTTAAAGGGTCTTAAGAAGAGTACTTTTCACCCTGACACAAGACGACCTATTTCTTTACCTCTACTCAAAGATTTATGCTCGGCTTTAAGCCAGGTTTGTTTGAACTTGGATGAAACATTATTGTTCCACACAGCCTTTTGTTTAGCATTTTTTGGGGCACTTAGAATAGGCGAGTTGGTCTCTGCTAATAAATCTCATCCGTCTGGTCTTATGTTGTCCGATGTAAGATTATTTGATGGTTTTGTTACACTTTTTATTAGGAAGTCTAAGACAGATCAGCTAGCTAGGGGGACTTCTATCAAAATTGTCTCTTTTCCTGATCCACTTATTTGCCCTGTTTTTCACATAGGGCGTTGGCTGCATGCCAGAGCAGTTGGTCATGGACCGTTGTTTATTCATAAAGACGGTTCACCTGCTACGATCTTCCAGTTTAACTTTATTTTGAAAAAATGCCTTAAGGCCATTGGTAAAGGTCATCTCAGAATCTCTTCTCACTCATTTCGGATTGGCGCTGCGACGGAAGCTTCTAGGGCTGGCCTCTGTGATTCACAAATTAAGCAAATTGGGAGATGGGAGTCTGGAAGTTTTAAGCTTTATGTCCGTCATAATTTATATGAATACTAATTTTTGATTCTTTTCAGGTCCTGTAATAGTTTGGATAATCGGTCATTCTTTTATTTTCTGGGCACAGAGACGAGCTTCCCAAAGGTGTTATACGGAGAATCTGTCCTTCGACCCGTCTTCGGTACAAATTTTTTGGCACGGTGTCCGCGGACTGAGTTGGTATAGTGTAAATTTTGAGTTTCAAAAATGCATTGCTTTGTTTCCGTTTCCTGATTTGGTAATATTTCACATAGGCGGTAATGATCTCGGAAAGTCCAGAACCCTGGATTTGCTCGCTAAAATACGAGCTGATATGGTTAATCTAAGGCTATCCTTTCCACTGCCTGGTTTCGTATTTTCCGAGATCATACCTAGGTTGTTATGGCATTCTCCTGAATTCAAATTTATGGATAGAATTCGCAAAAGGGTTAATAAAAACATGGAAAAATTTTTTCCTTTAATTAATGGTTTTTCTTACAGGCACCTTGATCTTGAAGGTTTTTTGTCGGGTCTTTTTAAACAAGATTCAGTTCATTTATCTGACGTTGGTGTTGACATCTTTAACCTTGATATGCAAAACATAGTGGAAAAGTGGCTGTGCGGTGTGGGGGGGGCCTCGTCTCTTTGAGCCGAGGCTCTTGGGAAAATCGCCCAGTCTCTGGGTGGATGGTTTGGTGGTTTATTGAATATTGGTCAATTACTTGATTATTTATTTGGGTTTGTTTGTTATGACATTTCTACGAGTTACCCAAAATAAACATCACGGCCTTATTTTTCCACTATGAAATCTTTGTCGTGTTTTTATTTAAGAATGAATGAGGCTTGTGTTGCCATGGAAGCCCCCCCCCTACTTTACGTAGGGAATATAGGGGGGGTCACATGGCCACACAGCCTCTGATATTTATTGGCTAATGCTGGTTGCTAGCCAAAGTGGTATTTTTGGTAATCATATTTTAAGTTTGGATTGGTTAAATCTGGCTCCAATCAGCCGTTTTGGCGGTTTTTTAACGGCTGGCTATTGGTGGTCAGTGCGTTGCGTTGTGGTCACTGGGTTATTTATGGCCAGGTATTGGCAGATTTCAACCAGTGTGAGGTACCGCATGAAGAAAGAAGACCCCACCCTCCCTCCCTTTAAAATGCCTTTTTGTCGTGATGTTTATGTTGTGGGAAAATCGCCCAGTCTCTGGGTGGATGGTTTGGTGGTTTATTGAATATTGGTCAATTACTTGATTATTTATTTGGGTTTGTTTGTTATGACATTTCTACGAGTTACCCAAAATAAACATCACGGCCTTATTTTTCCACTATGAAATCTTTGTCGTGTTTTTATTTAAGAATGAATGAGGCTTGTGTTGCCATGAGCTGTACTGCAGTAGCTGGCAGCGACCACTACACTTCAAATACAGCTATGCCTGGTTCATCAAAGCTTTTACTCTAGTATGCTAGCGTAAAATACTTTGAAAAGTTGCAATTTTGATGCAACTGAAGTTGCAATTTTGATGCAACTGGTGGCTGAGCTACAATTCTGTGACTTTTGGCATTATTGCTTCATTTTTGCACAGCTTTGATAAAGACAGCAGAGCTGGGGCAGGACGGGGCATGGTGACCGATGCTTGTCAAGTTCATGACGAGCGATGGCATTTGCTATGCCACAAATCTTACTCCAGCAAGAACTGGAGTATGATTTGTGGCAAGGGGCACACAGAGGTGTACAGCATTCATCCGGCTCTCGTAATTAATAAAGAGGTGTACACCTCTTCATGAATCAGGAGTATCTGACTCCAGCACATCCCCTCATCAAGACTGGCTTTACCATGCCCCGTCTTGACGTATGGGGCCCAAAGTGTTTACATACAGCTCCGGCAAAAATTAAGAGACCACTGCAAAATGTTCAGTTTGTCTGATTTTTCTCTTTATAGGTATATTTTTGAGTAAAATGTAAATTGTTATTTTATTCTATAAACTACTGACAACATGTCACCGAATTTCCAAGCAATAAATTTTGTATTTATATTCTGAAAATGAGAAATGGTCAAATAACAAAAAAAAAGCATTGCTCAAATAATGAAAAAAAAAAACAAGTTCATAATCATTTAGAAACAACAATACTAATGTTTAACTCAGGAAGAGTTCAGAAATCAATATTTTGTGGAATAAGCATGATTTTTAATCACAGCTTTCATGCTTGGCATGCTTTCCACCAGTCTTTCACACTGCTTTTGGGTGACCTTATGTTTTTCCAGACATGAACCCCATTGAAAACCTCTGGAATGTAATCAAGAGGAAGATGGATAGTCACAAGCCATCAAATAAAGAAGAGCTGCTTACATTTTTGTACCAGGATTGGCATAAGGTCACCCAAAAGCAGTGTGATAGACTGGTGGAAAGCATACCAAGACGCATGAAAGCTGTCATTAAAGGGAATCTGTCACCTCATTTTGCCGCTATAAGCTGAGCCACTGCCATTAGGGGCTTATCTACAGCATTCTGTAATGCTGTAGATAAGCCCCCGATGTAACCTGAAAGATAAGAAAAACAAGCTAGGTTATAGTCACCCAGGGGCGGTCGCGGTTCCGGTCCGATGGGCGTCGCAGGTCCGGTGCGTCCCATCTTCATGCGATGACGTCCTCTTCCTTGCTTCTGTCGCGGCTCCTGTGCAGGCGTACTGATTTGTCCTGTTGAGGGCAGCGTTAAGTACTGCATTGCTCAGGCGCCGGGCCTCTCTGAGCTTTCTCGGTGCCTGCGCACTGCAGTACTTTGCTCTGTCCTCAACAGGGCTGAGAATTACGCTTGCGCAGGAGCCGCGACAGAAGCAAGAAAGAGGATGTCATCGCATGAAGAGGGGAGGAGCCGGACCCGGACCTGCGACGCCCATCGGACTCGGACCGCCCCGTGGTGAGTATAATCGAACTTGTTTTTCTTATCTTTCAGGTTACATCAGGTGGGGAAGGGGGGCTTATCTACAGCATTGCAGTATGCCATAGATAAGCCCCTAATGGCGGTGGCCGCAGTTTATATCGGCAAAATGAGGTGACAGATTCCCTTTAAAAATCATGGTTATTCAACAAAATATTGATTTCTGAGCTCTTTCTGAGTTAAAACATTAGTATTGTTGTTTCTAAATGATTATGAACTTTTTTTAATGTATTTATTTTATTATTTTTATTATTAACATCAATATGTTAGGGCATGTTAGGCTATGGGTTGAACTAGATGGACTTAAAGTCTTCCTTCAACCTTAATAACTATGTTACTATGTTACTATTATTTGAGGTCTGCAAGCAATGTATTTTTTTTGTTATTTTGACCATTTCTCATTTTTAGAAAATAAATACAAAATTTATTGCTTGGAACTTCGGAGACATGTTGTCAGTAGTTTATAGAATAAAAGAACAATTTACATTTTACTCAAAAATAGACCTATAAAGAGAAAAATCAGACAAACTGAACATTTTGCAGTGCTCTCTCAATTTTTGCCAGAGCTGTATATCTGCCCCTGAACAAAAAAACAACTGAGGTGTTAGATCTCAACTGAGGTGTTAGATCTCTATAGATCTGGTAATGATGACCTATCCTATAGATAGATCATTAACAACCTATGCCCGGACGACCCCTTTGAAAGAGCAACCTGATTGTCTGTTTTGTTCAACTCCTTCACCTTTTTGCTCAGTTTTGTTAAAATCTTCCCAATTATGGTTTCATATTTATTTGTAATGTTGTTTCTATTGCTGCATTGTATCTTGTCTCCGCAGCCTTTCAACATCTTTATTTTTAATCCTAAAATTCCTCCTGACTGCTCGGTATTTGGAGGCTCACCCCCTCTTGTCCGGCTCAGGTCACTGTCTGCAAACATGAATTCTCATAGCGCTCAAATTGTGTAGTACGAGAAATGAGAGCTGGAGTAATGTATTCTTTAAGGTTAGCAGTTATGATTTATGAATGTTTTGTGTTCCATAGAAAAAGGGTCAGCTTCCTGAAGCACAAAAGAGAAGAAAATGATTTTTGAAAGGCATGTGTATGCTTCTCATTGTGAAAAATGCTGCCGTGGTGATGATTTTTTTTTTTTACTAAAAAGAGTGTGCCTGTGGAATGTCGTGTTCTCTTAGGGAGTTCCACTTATCAGGCAGAACTGAAAGACTTTCATTGCAGACGGATGGTAACTATTACTTCAAACATCTATAACATATGTGTGGAATAAAAACATGGCAGGGGGGATGTGCTCCCTTGCTGAGAGTAGCTCGGGGATGAGCTCGAGCCCGTCTGGATTTCTGAATAAACATAACTTAAACCCCATGACAACCCTACTAAATATTTGTGATAGTGGTTTAGTACCATCACAAAAATAAGTGAATATGAGCCAACATGTGCTGCCCATGAGTTGCCCAAAAGGATGTTTAAAGTGCCACTCCATAGTTTTTGCTATACTACTATCTGTTCACTACCATTAATATATGTTCAGTGTGTGCATTCACAGACTTACCGGTCGCTGTCTTCTGCTGTTTCCAGCACAGCTCTGGTCCCTTACTGCATCATGTGGCTGCAGCATTTGCTGCGTGACCGGAAGTCACTTTCTCCATGTAAGTCTATGAAAATCAGAACAAGGCTCTCGTAGACCAATGTATAAGAAAAGATCAGCTCACCCAGATACGAAGAATCAGAGCAGGGAAACTTGCTGTGCCGCAAGAGAATCGAGTCGAAAAGGAAAGGTATTCCACCATGAGAATCTTCAATAAAAACACTCTTTATTACAAAAATAGAACACTAAAGTCACAATTCCAAAGCCGTCTATGGCTGCAAACGCGTTTCAGACAGATGTCTTTAGTCACTGCATATAAAACTGTGAACAGGTAAACAATTTATGTCATATCCTATGGCGCACATGATCCCTCAAAACCAATCCCAGAGAATAAAGGTCACAATGGATAAACAATAAGAAATAAGTCAAAAAAGGCAAAATTCAAGAAACAGCCAACATAAAAATATAGGTATGTAATGAGCATGTGTAGAAGAACAAACCAGGAAAAATGACTTGATAGTGGTAAATGATAACTTGTTGAATAATCAAACCTGCAGGAAACCTGCAGAATATGACATAAGATGCTTATCTGTTCACACTTTTATGTGTAGCGTTTTTATCCAAAGCTCTCATAGACTTACATTAAAATACCTAGCAATTGTCCACGGTGAGATCCGGTAAGAAAGAGCTGTGGTCACAAGATGGAGGCGAGGGACAGGAATCTGTATGTATACCTGTTTAGATTGTTTTCAGCGCTATTTGAGCAAACTGTTAAATAGTGGCAGTTATGATATGGCTTGAGGCCTTAAAGGGGTAGTCCACCTTTTGGATAAGAACTACAAAAAAGTTCTACAATTGGATTACATTACGAATTTTCCACCGTTTGCATCTTATAACCTTTGTGTTGCACTGCCTTTTGTTGGCTATGGATTGAATAAACTGAGAATCTTGTCAGTGAGCTCATTCTGAGAGTCTGATGGGAGAGTTCGTAATCCTTTTATCTGTCTTATTTTGACCTGCTGGTCGCTTTATGGCCACAGACCATATCAAAGTTGAATAAACAGGGAAACAAAAGAGCCTGTAAAAACTAACTGGTGCAGAATGTTTAATCAAACCCAATTGCAAAAATGATGTTTAGCTACAAATTCATGCATTGAAATAAAAAAATTACTAAAAAGTGGACAACCTTTTTAAACATGGCTGCCTCTTATTGTTATGATTGTCATCCATTTTTAGTCCGTCAAATGGAATGTTCATAATAGATTTACTTTGCGTCATCTTAGTATATTTCTGAAATAATACATCTCATGAGTGTGCGCAAAGTTTTCCTATGAATCTCCCAGGTCAATGACATATCACGTCAGGCATTTAGATTGCCTGTGAGTGTCCATAGCAGTCTGTGTTCTGTCAACAGACTGCTCATAGAGACTGTTGGTGATGGGTGTTCTAATAACCCATGTCTGCAGCAGTTTGACAGAATGCAGACTGTTGTAAGTGAAGCTTGTTTTATGCTCTCAGTCCTTCATTAAGGGTATTGTCTGGGAATTTAAATTGCTTGCAATCCAGTTTGGTTATTATTGGATTAATTTCTCTCACACTGGGAAAAATTGGATAAAAAAATTGGGGAAAATACGGTGCAAGCCACTCCAGGAAATGTATTGGTGCACCATTCAGATGGTGATCTAGTATTAATGAATATCTTCTATTATTTTGGCTTGTTACATATTCACAAAGTGGATTCAGTCTTTAAAATAGGCATGTTCTGTGTTATTTGACAGAGAGCTGCTGACTTAATGTAATCTGAAAGTAGGATCAACCCTCCTAAGATGTCTATATGGACATGCAAGTCATAGGAAGGTGAATAACATGATACCTTGATATCTGTGATCCAATGTCTTATTCCAGAGAAATCCATTTTTTCTTAATATGCCAATGAGCTGTTAAGACCTATGTGCCAGATATAAATCTCCCGGAGAATCTGCCTCTAGATTTTAGTTTTAAATAAAAGTGGGCATTATCAGTGTGAGACATGTAATAACTTACAGTCTGCTCTTTACATGTCTCACACTGGTAAGGCTCCTTTTCGAAAAAATAAAATCTGGAGGCGGATTCTCAGGGAGATCTATGTCCGGCCATAGATCTTATCAGTTCATTTACATATTTATAAAAACATGGATATCTCTGGAATAAGACATTGAATCGTAGATCTCAAGGTATCATTTTATACAGCTTCCTATGACTTACATACTCATACTGTATAGACGGCCTTAGGAGAATTCAACCTACTGACAGATTCCCTTTAAGCTACATGGTAGAAGTATCTTGCCACAAGCCTTCTGCTTTGGTGGGATGTACAGAGACCCTCCCCTTAGGCATTCTAATTTAACACATTAGAGACATCATGTTGAAGCCCTTATTTTATGACAGGTGCACTTTAAGAGCAGAAGAGGAAAACCTAATTCTGTTCATCATAAATATTGGGAAAGGGGCTCCTGCTGTTATGGAAGGTAGCAAAATGCCTACCGCATGCAGTTTACAATCTACATTATCGCCACACTTCCACATGATTAAAGAAAGTTAGAAAGCCTGTAAGAAAAAGCAAACTCTGAAAACACACATTGAGATTTATGCTTTGAAAAAGGTTAAAAAGGACATTTCTCTAGTGGTTGAACCACAAAGCTGAGAATGAGAGTTGTGTAAAATCTGCTCTTATCTGTGTCAAAACATATGTAAGATTTAATTGAAAAGTCAGGGTAATGTTAATATTTATTATCTTGCCTTCCCTTTTTTTCTTTTTTCTCTTTTTTGAAATGTCACTCAGGTTTCAAGCAGGCCATACAGCCCCAAAGGCGGCTGCAGGCACATTATGTTCATGAATTATTAGCGCAGTAGAAAAGCATTGTTATCCATAGCCGGCTAAGAAAAAGGCAACTTATTGCTTCTAAGGAACAAAATAGCAAGTCTACAAGAGACTGTAAAAGATCTTTCTTTGAGTTATTATTCAAAGTGGGGGTTACCCTTCTTCCTTTACTTTATTTCCCAAAGTGCACTCCTACACACAGCACTGGTGATTAATTAACATTTTATGATCAAGAGGCTACACTCTAACACAAAGCATGGCTTTTATATCAGCAGCACTCCAATATTACACAGGGATGCTGCAGAAGCTCTGGGAACTTTCAGTGGTGTAGACTTCTATTAGTCCACATATGGGCATACTATGCTACCTATTATACAGATGTAGCACCTGCCTACTTGACATCTGTGGCGTTATGTCCAATTCTGGACAACCTGTTAATAATGGCCCTCCAGTGCTGGAAATATAAAAAAAGCCCACTTTCCCCCCAGAGTGGTGTCACTCCTCTCTTTGAGCCCTTTGAGTTCAGCAGTGCTCTTGTGACATAGAATCATAGAATGTTAGAGTTGGAAGGACCTCCAGGGTAATCGTGTCCAACCCCCTGCTCAATGCATGATCCACTAAACCATCTCAGACATGTCTGTCCAGCCTCTGTTTGAAGACTTCCATTGAAGGAGAACTCACCACCTCTCCTGGCAGCCTGTTCCACTCATTGATCACCCTCACTGTCAAAAAGTTTTTTTCTAATCTAATCTGTATCTTCTCCCTTTCAGTTTCATTCCATTGCTTCTTTTGTTTCCTTATGCAAATAAGCATAAGGATGACACCCCTTAAGATATTTAAGGACAGCTATTAGGTCTCCTCTTAAGCTTCTTTTTTGCAAGCTAAACCTTCCCAGATCTTATAACCGTTCCTTGTAGGACATAGTTTGCAGTCCGCTCAACATCCTGGTAGGTCTTCTCTGAAGTTGCTCCAGTTTTTCAACGTCTTTTTTAAAATGTGGTACCTAGAACTGGACACATTTTTCCAGATGAAGCCTGACCAAGGAGGAATAGAGGGGGATAATTACTTCATGTGATCTAGTCTCTATGCTTCATAAACAATCAGTAGCCACTAATATTTTGCAGTCTTCACAATTCCATATGAGAGAAAGAATAACCACTTTGTTAAAATAAATATGTCACATGATAATTTCAAAGCTGCGGCCCTAACTGATCTTTGGGGAAACTATATAGCAAGTGTTAAATTCTCCTGTAGCTCTATAATAAGTGAAATGTGAGAACTACTTGGTTCCTATTAAAATAAATGGGTTGTACATGTAAAGCACAAATGTGCCAAGGTCCTTCATTGGGAGAGAACATTGCTCTGGATAAGATGATGGCTCTAAAGAGGCATTCCGTTTTAATAACCCAAAACTCCTTAAAACAGCATTTGGGTCTTCTAAACCACACAAGCCATTTAAGATCATTATTGGCAACAGCTTTAAAATATTTTTTTGTAATTTTCACATGACAAGTTTAAAGTGTGGGCCTACTTCTGGTATCCTTAGCAAAACCTCTAGTTTTGCTGTGGAAACTGTGGCCAGCCAAGCCCTGTATGAAAAATGTAGTGTTACACAGAATCGGATGAATTCCCTCTAATAATTAATTTCTCAACATAGAAATTGTGAAACCAAGACAAAAAAGCTGTGTAATTATGGCAATCACAGGATGGATAGACATGTTAGTGATATGCAAATTATGGGAACATCGAAGTAAAATTTTAAAGACCTCCGACTTTTTTCAGTATTGAGTATGAGCACCATGTGCAGAAATATATGCACTTACATGCCTTGGCATGTTATAAATGAGACTATTAATGGTTGACCGACGAATGGTCTGCCACACAGAATGGTTTTGGTGACACAATTGATCAAGATCCGCTGTTGGCAGCTGCCTCTGACATCATCGACCAAAGATGTCCCAGATGTTCTTAATGGTAGACATGACCAGAGACGCTGCAAGCCGTGGTAGCACGTTTAGGCCATTCAGGCTGATTACAGAATCACAAGCAAACTATGGCCTAGCATTGTTGTGCTGAAAAAAATTAAACATCACATACCAAGTCTAAGGCATCAAGCATTATCTACACAAGCTATCAGCTGACGCTTACATGATATTGAGCTATAAGCCAGTCGTCCAGGTACAGATGCTCCATTCACCTTATTCCACCACTCTCAAAGGCTTTGGTGCAGCTCAAGATGGCAAGGGAGACTGGAATAGAGGCCTATTCTCTACAGCGATGAGTCCCGTTTTTGTCTTGGATGCAGTGGGAGCTGAAGATTGGTCTAGAGACCACCTAGCCATCGCCAGTGAGGAGACTTTTAAAAGGGACATCACACCGATCCTAATCCTGAAATTATGATGTGGAGTGGCATAATGTACAGTAGCCATACCCCTCTAGTTTTCATTACAGGTACATTAACAACTCAACGTAATTTTGGTTTAGTTGTGGATCCAGTGGTACGGACATTTCTTCAAAGCGTCCCAGGATCCATTTTCATTACAGGCCGTATGTTGCTGGTGCTATCGAGAGCAGCCAGCATGGCCTGAACTTGTTACGATGGCTTGCAGCATCATTGGACTTGTCTTCCAATCCAACACATCCTGGACATCGCTGTTCAGCAATTGCAAAGAGAGCTGCCAGCAGCGGATTTTGAAGATTTGCATGTCCAAGTGCATTCAGCGTGGCAGAACATTCCTTAGACTTCATTGAATTGATAGGAGTCAAGGTATGTAAGTGTATTTCTGTACATGGATCTTATGCTTGATATTGAATAAATCAAGATGTTTTTAAAATTTTGTTTCCATTTTTCATCATTTGCTTATCATAACACATTAAGCCTGTGATTTCCAAGACTTTTCCTTCCTGGTATTGTAACTTTAAGGTAGAGGAGTATATAAGAGTGACTAAAGCTTACAAGAACAGTAACATCTCATACTATCAGTTCTGCCTCATAGATGGAAGGTCCCGCGTGGGGGCACCATATTTATGAGCTTCATATGCAATATCGAGAATATGGACATGAGTTGTCTTCATGAGAGAGCCCCTTTAATATATGTTGCCCGCTATACATACTACTTATTCTTGTTACATCCATGGAATTCTGAGATCTTGTGTGAAAGCTTTGTGTCTCGTCATATATTCTTTTAGGCTAATAGACTTCTAGCTGTACAGAACACATATACTGTCCCATAAATGTGTACACAGATACATTGATATGTCATGCATTTTACTGCCAAATAGGCTATATGTACAAACCTTGTATTATTGAGACGTGTATCATTCCGCAAGGAACTGGCAGATGTTATTCAAGGTTACTGTTTTTAAAAGGAATAGCATTTTTCCCATGCGATTTTCCATGTTTTCCCCGTCTTGCTTTATACGTGTTTATTGTTGGGCTTTACACTGTTAAGCTATCTCTGATATGCAGCTTTCATATTCTGGCTTTCAGTTAATAGGACTCTGCTTGCAAAGCCTCTTCTCACAGCAGACATCTAGTACTAACTTGAAAATAAGAGGCTTGTCTCGTGAGGACAGCCACCATATTGTGGGGTGGAGTATAATCTAATCCTCGGCATTGTTTTTTTCCTGTCTCTTATTTCCAAATAGCTGGGGACAAAATGAGTCAAGAGGGAGAACATTCTTTGTTTCATGTACTGTGCATTGCAAGGGTAAAAATGTAACTGAGCCGAAAATGAAGAAAGACATAAAAGGATCCCAGCTCAAGGAGGTCAGATCCATCACAGGCTTAGCATTGCCTTCAAAGATGCCGGGACAGGTGGCAGTTCAAGACAATCAGAGGAGAAGCATCCGCTTGCTCTGAGATAAGGGATTCGTGCAGATTCCTGCTATCAGGTCCCAGTTTGCTTTGATGTATAGTATGCCAGGCAACACTACTGGGAGCAGGTTGTAGACTCCCTCAGTGATGAGCTTCTGATTTTTTACTTTTAAAGGTTTGATTGCAGCGGTCCTTAAGGATTAATTCTTGTTTGAGGTTTACACAGAGGTATTACCGTGCCAGAGACCTTGGCACCACCTATACTAATCTCTTTTGGACAAATATGGATTTGACACCATTTTATTTTCTCATTTTTTGTCTGTCTCACTGTGTAGCAAAGTGGTAAAAGGAATGTTTGTGGCATAACCAGTCTCACTGTGTTGGTTGGAGATACAATTGCAAAAAATATAGGAATGATGATGGGTTTACTTAGGGTTAGATTTAAAATGTAATACCTGTTTTGTATATAAGAAATGTTCACTGCTATATTTTGCGTACATGGGTAAGCCGTTCTCCAGGGATAACCTACTGATCAGTGGGGATCTGAGAGCTGGGACTTACACCGATCGGCAGAACATGAACTTTTAATCCTCGTTAGAGTGGAGTGGCAGGGTGCATATCTGACTGGCATTTCATTTATTCTCTATGGGGCTGATGGAAAAGCCAGACACAGCCCCTTAGGGAACTAATATTACATACTAATGGTGATAAAAGTGACCTGGACGGCCAGTCGGTGCAGGTCCCATAGGTTGGAATTGCACCAGTCAATAAGTTATCAGCTTTCATATAGATAGGTTATAATAACTTGTTTACAGTGGACAAGCACATTAAGGCTGTATGCACACGTTGCTGATTTTTCGCGTTTTTTTTCGCGATAAAACGCTATAAAGCCGCAAAAAAACAACATAAATATGCATCCCATCATTTAGAATGAATTCCGCAATTTTTGTGCACATGATGCATTTTTTCCGCAGAAAAAACGCATCGCGGTAAAAAACGCAGCATGTTCATTAATTTTGCAGTTTTTTTTGCGGATTTCCCACTATAAAATGCATTGGGAAATGTCCAGAAAAAAAACGCACCAAAAACGCGGTAAAAACGCACAAAAAACGCATGCAGATTTCTTGCAGAAAATTTCAGGTTTTTCTCAGGAATTTTCTGCAAGAAATTCTGAACGTGTGCACATAGCCTAAAGGGAGGGCAGTTGTTAATGGGTATTGTTAATATGCTAGGACTATGCCGCAATGTTATAGCAATTGTACAGGAGCTGGGGTGCAAAAAAAGCACAATAGGGTCATATCCAGTATAAAATTAGATTTATTTAAAAGGATATGCTAACCTGATGCGATTGTGTGAACACAACAGTTCAAGGAATAGGTATTCAGCTGCTGCAGATCCACAGGTCTCCAGACCAGATAGGAGTGATAGAGGAAAAAACGTGGACTTTTCCACGCTGCTGGTGAACTGATGATTTGGTCCAGGGTTCACAGAATTGTATTGAATGCGGTTTTATTATTGAGACGTTTCGAAGTTGACACGTCTTCTTCAGCATATTTCCACAACCACAGCTCAGTAGCATTTAGTGGATTGTGCCATGTACCAAGGCAAAGCTGCTAAGATCACTGATTGGCTGCAGCCACTGTTCACATAACGCCAATGCTGCAGACAATACCACACTGGGAGCAGCAGTGGAGACTCAGCACTGGAACTGGGGAAGATGGATAAGTTAAAGTTTATTTTTTTAACAAATTGCAACCAGGAGACGGAGGGAACCTAGACTTTGCCTCTTTTTTGGAGGTTTTACTATGATTTTCTTTATGTGTTAGGCTGTGTTCGCACCATGAGCTTTTGGTAAGTTTTTGATGTTGCACCATTTCTGCACCCATTAATTAAAATAGGTTACTTGCATTTGTTTAAAAAATATGATATGTGCATGTGTTAAGTATTTGGTGAGTTTGTTATCTCAGTATTTGTAAGCCAAAATCAGGAGTGGAACAAAGAGTTGTGGCTTGCAAATATTGAGGTAAAATAATGACCAAATACTCAATGTGTGAATGTGTCCTTAGACTACAACCAAATTACTGTCCTCTGGGCTCAGCTATCAGTGTGAACAGGAAGAGAGTCCAGTGTGTTCTTATTCCTTCATTTACCTTCAGAAAGATATTTTTTCATCATAAAGTTAATTGTCATCGTAAGTTTAAAGTTAATACCTATTGTACATCTAAAATTAATGTTCACACCGAAAAGTGCATTTACGATTACATAAATCATTTCACAATACTAATTTTCCTTCCCCAGTTAGACATTTTTACTCAGTTGTCCAAACCAGTTTCAGCACAAAGGGTATGCTGCTGTACAGCTTTTTCAGATTCAGCCAACTGGAGTTGCTGTATGGCTCTTCACATCTGGTGCCTCAGGCCACACCTTTAATGAAGAGGGTTAACGGTAAAGCTCCAGGGTTTAAAGGTTAATGGGTGTGATTTTAGCAGGAATTAGAAGATTATGACAGAGGGAGTCGGCGATAGGAGGAGGGGTTTGTCATAAGTAAACTGAGGGTCTCCAGACTGACACCTGGCACTGTGAGGATCTCATGTCTGGTTGATATTGGAATGCAGCATTATTTGAATATCCCTATTTACTATATAGAAGGCTGGACCTTACACCACAAGGACTTTTTTACCTTTTCTGTCCCCTTATTTCTTCATAGAGCTTGCGAGTGGGGCCCTCACTCTTTGTAATTGTTGAAATATGTGTTACTCTATAAAATCTGTTACTGTCTGTACATGTAACCTATGAATTGTAAAGTGCTGCTGAATATGTTGGTGATTTGTAAATAAAGATTATTATTATTATTATTATTATTATTGGCAGAAAGGATAAATAATGTGGCTATCCACACTGGTTATAGGAACAACGGTCAATTTATAGTGGCAAACATGATCAATCATAAAATTTCCCTTTTATATACTTCCTTTTGTATTTTAACATCTCTAAAATTTTTACTTGATTCACTTTTTTTATTCTGAGAATTTCCTCAAGAACTGAAAAGTATTTATTAATATTTGAAAATTTGCCGCTGAAACGTCTGTTACAAATATCTCTGACAGCTACACATTCAGCACATCAAACAAAACACAGAAACCTCCACTTCAAAGAAGCCATAAATCAATTTTTCAGAAAAAAAAAGTCTGTTTTCAGGGAAGAGCTGAGAGTAACGTATTTTAAATTTTTCCTAATTTTAAGCCATGGTGTTGATGTCTATAACTGTGGCTGCAGTCTAGTTACATAGCAGTTTCAAAGTCTTGTTCATTTCGCTTTTTTTCCTTATACGATTACTAGGGCATAAAAGGGTAGCATGTCCTTTTTTATCATAGAAAGAAAAGCTTACATCATTTCAAAGCTTTGTCACTTATGGAAACCAAATTTATATTTTGATTATGCATGATCTACAGTTCCATTTACAGCATTGTGTCACTTTTTTTGTGGTACAAGATGAAATCATATGTACTGGCTTATCCAACTTTCAAACATATTAAAGGAGTTGTCCAGTCTGTTGGTGAGAGTTTGCAGCCACTTTATGTGACTGCAGACTTCTGAATCCTCACAGTGTGTGCACTGCATGCTGTCAGGATTCTCCAGTACCAATGCCAAGACGGGCCAGTCACGTGACTGCAAGTATGCGATTTCCATTCATGCGGTCACGTGTCAACAGAAGTATACAAATCGCATATTTGCAATCATGTGACTGCCCGTCTCGGCCGCAACACCAGAGAATCCTGACAGCATACAGGGCAGGTGCTACGAGGATTCAGAAGTCTGCAGTCACATAGAATGACTGCAGACTTTCACCACAAAACTGGACAACTCTTTTGAGAAATAGTTACAACTGATGTAAGATAGCAAAATAGACAATAGTAGACTCTTCTGTTGCCCGCAGATCCAGCACTGATTCCATGGTGGTCCCCTGTTTCCTTGTTTACAATGCATCAGCATGTGGACGCTGTAATCAATCACATCTTTGTAATAGGCATGTGCCATGCAACCAGTATCATCATTCCTGTCCCATCACTAGGAGGCAGAGGTGTAGCTAGGGTTTTGGTTCAGGAGTGGCGAACCTTCTGAGTGGATCCCTAACCAGGTAACCCTGATTGCAACTATGGTGGCGCACCCTAATTGTGGATGTAGGAGGACCTCAGCAGATTGCCAAAATGTTACTAATAAAAAATCTCTATACAAAGACCAACACTGATATTACAGCCATATGGTGACCATATAGTGGTAGATATCAGTCCTGCAGAACATATAGGAGATTACAGCACAGTTATATATATTAACTTACAGATGACGTTCTTTCTGATGGAATCGCTCACTTTTCCCGTCTTTTTCATCTGGTCATAACCGACATGACTACTTCTCCAGTCGGGACTTGGCTCTGCATAGATTACAACAAAGACACATCTGGCTTCTCACATTTCCAAAACGACCCATCTATGCCCATCCTACACAACCTCCTAATCCTGCTGATAGCCCAATGCTGAGCGGCTGCTGCCCTATGTGTCCCTATTACTGAACCTGCTTAAGTTCACTAATGGGTAACAAACCGGTTTATTCTATAATAAGTAACATTTTATGTGGCTTATTTTTATCTAAAGCGGCATGTACAATTCTCCAATCTTCAAATCTCAAGTTTCCCATTATCCCCTGCACGTAAACAAAGTTACTAAAAACTAACCAATTGTAATATATAGTATATTAAATTTGGTGGAACTCTGAACTTGGGCAATATATTTGCAAACTTTCTCAACTTCGCTCCAAAATTGTGTTGGGGTGGTGGTGCCTTTTGAAAGACTTATTCATATAGTGAACCTGAAAATCTGGAGCTTTGAAATATCTGTTGCATTTGAATATAAGCTATACATTATTTTAGATCAGGGGTGCACAACCTGCAGCCCAGTGACCAAATGCGGACTATGCTGCCATTCTGTGCGGCCCCTGCCATCATTGATTCATCTGCATTGAACAACTCTCATAAACTGTGGGCATAGCTGCGTTCATTGAATGGTTATCTTGACATCTTTTTCAGGAATGCTAAAATGAGGAGCAGAGAACCCTTTTTGTCTATTATAGTAGAATGAAAGACTTATTACCGAATGCCAAGCTGGAAAGCTCAAGCATGGGACTGCTACTGAACAGAAAGAAGACATAGATATTGACTACTGCCAGGTACAACCGGGACACGTTTGAGATGGACAGCGACGAACTGGAAGTTGTAAAGGACTTCAACCAACTCTGATCGATGATCACTCAAGATGCAGCGAAGACCCCAGAAGTCAATAGGAAAATAGCTATGCACAAATCAATAATGAAGTCATCACACAAGGTCTTCAAATCGAGGAACATTTCACTTGCGGCAAAGACATGGCTCGTACATAGTTTGGTCTTTTCTGTGGTAACATACGGATGTGGAACCTGGACGATAAGGAAACAAGACAGAAGAAGAATCGACACCTTCGAAATGTGGTGCTGGAGAATGATGTTATCAATGCCATGGATGGCAAGAAGAACAAACAAATCAATTTTGGAACAAATCAAGCCAGACATGTTACTCAAAGCAAGGATCACCAATCTACGACTTGCCTACTTTGGACACTCATGCCAAGAAAGCAATCCCTGGAGAAGGCTATCATGGTTGGAAGAATAGAATAAACAAGATGAAGAGAAAAAACAGCAATTCGATTGCTTGATACAATTAAAATTACTTAGGAGAAAACCCTGGTGGACCTATCTAGGCTTGCACAAGATCGATCCTCGTACCGATCATTCATCCATCAAATTGACATGGCTTGGGGTTGAGCTGAAGGCCATTAAAAAAACAAAAAAATTGTGAAAACTTCAGAAATAAAACTCCCATTTATTAGATTCTGACATATATAGTACTGTCAATTTATACCTTCGATTAGATTTCCTTTAAATTTTATGATGACATTGGGAGTAGCACAATCACAAAATTAGGCACTCATAGCCAAAAAGGTTGTGCACCTCTGTTTTAGATGACATACTAATTCATGCTGTTCCCTGCCTTAAAATGTACTTCGTAGTTATGGTACACCCTTGCCTGATGGGAATCCTTTGCCATACGGTTGGAGACCTTAGTACTAGTGATGAGCAAGTGTACTCGTTGCTCGGGTTTTCCCGAGCACGCTCGGGTGACCTCCGAGTATTTGTTAGTGTTTGGATGATTTAGTTTTCATCGCGGCAGCTGAATGATTTACAGCTATTAGGCAGGCTGAGTACATGTGGGGGTTGCCTGGTTGCTAGGGAATCCCCACATGTAATCAAGCTGGCTAATAGCTGTAAATCATGCTACTGAGGCGATAAAAACTTAATCTCCGAGCAGTCATAAATACTCGTAGACCACCCGAGCGTGCTCGGGAAAACCCGAGCAACGAGTACACTCGCTCATCACTACTTAGTACCCCAAAGTAAGGCTTCTCATGATTGATATTTGTAATATGTTAGAGAAATGCATTATTTTTTGCTTCCTTTTTAAACTTATTTGTTATACGGTACAGTACATAATGAAGCACTTTGCTCTCAGCATCTATAGCCTAGAAATAGAATAACCCGTTTGGTGTTTGGTAGGAAATCATGATGTACCCCGCTGACATTTTGAAATATGCAAATTTATTGGGTTTGGTACAAGAATGTAAATACATTCAGATACATGATAGTTTTTGAAGGGGGTAAAGCTTATAAATCTTTGCGTAAACTTATCCCAGCTGGGAACTAGCTTCTGCATTCTAGAGTTGGAGCTTTGTTCTTATGTTTGACTGTCTGCAATAATTCAGGCACATATTAGATAGATTGCTGGTCCCAGAAGTCATAATGAAATAACCTTCATTCCCAGCCGTAGGGAAATAAGCGCACAATCAAGGGTTTGGGCAGATCTCTCGATTAAACAAAGGACTAACTGTGTGCAAATTGCTCCATAACAATTTGTAAAGAGCCCACTTTATATAGATGCAGATGTAATAGCTGATATTTTTAATCACAGCAGCAGGACTGTAAATGCCTTCAGCACACGGCCCTGGCTGTGTAATTAGCTGCTACAAACTATTTTGATTTGAAATTGCCTTGATAAGTGTTCCCTGGACTAATTGGCATGGGACGGTGTTAAAAATCAACTTGCGCGCATTACTTTTTTTTTTTTTTTTCACCAGACACAATGTATATGATGAAATTCTCCAGTGACAACGAATTCTGGAGAAAAAAATGTTTAAAAAAATAAATATGATTTTTTTAAACTTCAGGTGATACCTATAACACTCCTTAGGTGTTAGCTGCACTGGATGAAATATTCTTGGAGATATTTAGCAGCTTGATTGTTCAGGAAGGACACTTAAGGCAGGCAGAGTGCTCCATGTACTGATGAGCTAATGCATTGATGGGGTAAGGGACCCATTACTCTGTAAGGTGGAAGAAATGATAGTTGAGCTTTACATTTTCCAAAAATGTAGAAACCAGATCTGCCATGAAAGAATTACCATAAAGTACATAAAGAATATGCAGAACTGTGATTAACTTGTGAGCCTGTAGCACAGAGGTGTATGACTACCTGACCTTCAGACAAAAACTGTAAATCGTTCAGAGTTTCATCCAAAAAACTCGGGTCATTTTTTTCTCACTTGTTATCCGTGTGCAGTCCGCTTTAATACGGCCGTGTGAATGAGCCCTTAGGCTGTGTTCCCATAAGGAGTTTTTGACACTGCTAGACAAAAAATGCAGCTTCTTACAGTTCCATTGAAGGGGATGGGATTTATAGACTTCTTTGCCCACTGTGCGAAGTGTTTTTGAAATCTGCAGCATGTCAATTCTTCTTGCATTAATTATGAGTTTCATTTGATCATTTGCTGATTTTCTCCATTAGCTTAGTTAAGATGAGGAAAATCCGCAGAAATAAAGTGCATATGCTTTTTTAGTTCATTCCCGTTGTACGTAACACATGTAATCCACTCATCACTCTCATCAATGAAATGAAATAAATTTTATCAATCAAGACTAAGTAACAGCAATTTTAAAAAACTAAGTAGCAAAGTAGTTATATTTGTAAATTTCATATCAAAAAGAGAAAAAAAGCAGCAGAAAAAACTATTAAATGCACATGTAAAAAGACTCACTCAAAATACAACAAAGAAACATAAATAGCCATAGGCTACTTTCTCACAATGAGATTTTGGTGAGTTTTTAGGCTATGTGCACACATTTAGGATTTTTTGTGTTTTTTTTCACTATAAAAACACTAAAAAAAGCTTACATTAAGCATCCTATTTATTAAAATGCAATCCGCAATTTTTGTGCACATGCCGCGTTTTTTTCCGCGGCGGAATTGCATTCTGGAAAATAACGCAGAATGTTTATTCTTAGTGCGGAATCGCAGGGATTCCGCACACATAGGTATGCATTGATCGGCTTACTTCCCGCATGGGGCTATGCCCACCATGTGGGAAGTTGGTACCCAGGGTGGAGGGGAGGAGACTCTCCTCCAGGCCCTGGTAACCATATAATTGTTAAAAAAATAGAATTAAAATAAAAAAAAATCGTGATATTCTCACCTTCCGGCGGCCCCGGCAGCCTTCCCACTCCTCGTGATGCTCCCGTTCCCAGTAATGCCTTGCGAAAATGACCTGTGATGACTCGTGCGAGTTTCTCACATCACAGTCCCAAGTGTGACGCCAGCCTTAGGGGCATACTCTCAATCAGTATTTTGTGTCGTTCTTGACAAAAATTACAGCCAATTCCAATGTGTTTTCAATGGCTCTAACTTTCGTCAGTAAAACACACTGGAAAACCTTTGCACATGACTAAAATACAACTAGAATGCATCTGTGGCAGTTTTTGATGCAATTTTTTGAGCATAAGCTTGATGTGGATCCAGCTATAAGAAGCTATAAGTTTTTAATTTCCATTCCTTTTCAATCGACGTCTGGCTTTGGCAAAAACAACTGGGTGAAATACTGCCAAAAATGACGTGTGGCTCCCACCTTGCTGTTTTGTATGGGATTAGAATGAGGGGATGCTTTTTTAGGTAACCCTTTACCCTTGTCCTTGTGAATACGATTTGATTGCAGTATTAGACACATCCTAAAGACATAAATACTTGTAGGAGGCATCTTCACATATTGCAAAAATGAGGTCTTCTTCATGTTAATGGGGTCAGTACAGGTCTGCAAACATTATATTTAATGGACATCTCAAAATATCACCAACAGACAACTTTTATTTACAGACAAATTAAATGACCGTAATAAATCATAATGATTATAAGTGATACATGTCTACAGACCATAAATCCTTCATGAAGGCATTAGCTGCATTCAATGACAACTGTAAAGGGTGATAAATACAGTCATAAAAATCTGTACCAGACTCTACAGTTTCAAAAAAATCATGGACACATCAAATTTTCTTCTCCGGATGGGAAAAAAATACCTTATTTTATGGATTGACCAGGAATTTCTGGACGAATAATAACCCGAGGTCAGTGATAGACCTGACGTATAAAGAAGGAAACCATTATAAATTGTAAAAACGGCCATTTAGTCTCATTCAGCTGTAACTTGTTCTCCTGACAGGTGAGGGTGCAAGAGGAACTCCCAAGCCGGCATATATTTTTGCCACAGTTTGTGGTTTTGGGCCACTTTGAAAATGATATTTGATTTTGGCTTGCACAGTAAAGTTCCTAGTATTGTAGCAGGTCTTCATTTATAGGCTGCCGTCACACTAGCAGTATTTGGTCAGTATTTTACATCAGTATTTGTAAGCCAAAACCAGGAGTGGAACAAATAGAGGAAAAGTATAATAGAAACATATGCACCACTTCTGCATTTATCACCCACTCCTGGTTTTGGCTTACAGATACTGATGTAAAATACTGACCAAATACTGCTAGTGTGACGGCAGCCATAATGTCTCCATAATTGCGAGAATAAATTTAGGTATATGCAGAAACCCCATCATATTGGCGTGAAAGTTACAGTGAAACTTTGCTTAAAGGGAACCTGTCACCCCGTTTTTTGAAGATGAGCTAAAAATAGCGTTAAATAGGGGCAGAGCTGGGCGTTACATTAGTGTCTTTGTGTGCCTTTATTACCCACCTATGCTGCCGAAATACCTTTGTAAAGTCGCCGTTTTCTGCTGTCACTCACGCTGGTCTGGTCCTATGGGCGTGGTGACAGCGCTGTTTCTCCCCCAGAATCCTGCTCATCATTACGTTGGTGGCGTAGTGGTGTGCGCATGTCCAAAAGACGAATCCACTGCCCAGGTGATGAAAAACAGCGCGATCTGCGCTATTCAGCCATTTACCGGTGGGCGCGGCCATCTTTCTTGTGCCCGCACGTGCGCAGATGGAGCGCTCTGCTGCCCGGGACTTCAGGAAAATGGCCGCGGGATTCCGCGTGTGCGCAGATGGAGATCGCTGCGGCCATTTTCCTGAAGCCCCGGGCAGCAGAGAGCTCCATCTGCGCACGCACGGCCACAGGAAAGATGGCCGCGCCCACCGGTAAACGGCTGAACAGCGCAGATCGCGCTGTTTTTCATCACCTGGGCAGTGGATTCGCCTTTTGGACATGCGCACACCACTACGCCACCAACGTAATGATGAGCAGGATTCTGGGGGAGAAACAGCGCTGTCACCACGCCCATAGGACCAGACCAGCGTGAGTGACAGCAGAAAACGGCAACTTTACAAAGGTATTTCGGCAGCATAGGTGGGTAATAAAGGCACACAAAGACACTAATGTAACGCCCAGCTCTGCCCCTATTTAACGCTATTTTTAGCTCATCTTCAAAAAACGGGGTGACAGGTTCCCTTTAAGGGGAACCTGTCATGTCCTTTTTAGCCTGTAAACTGTCCCCAGTGCATTGTTAGTGATGTAATGTGCAACACTAGCACATTTTTTTCATTAAAAACGGCGCTGTAATCATGTGCAAAAAGCACTTTATATAGTTAGATTGTACCTCGTCATTTAGTCATAGGGGTGTGCTTCATCTTGTTCAGTTACAGTTGTCATCGCTCACGCAATTTGAATGATGCTTCCGGGGTTACGCCGACGTCTCTCGAATCTGCTTTGAAAAATCACGTGCCTGCTCAGTGTGTCATGGAGCCACGCTTGCGCAGTGTCGATATTGGATACGTGCTTGCGTCGTGACGAGCCGCTCTGGCCGCACACAGTGAAGCTGGGTACTACACACATTTTCAGTGGGCACGTGCAGGAGCCGCTTGTCAGGATGCATATGCGGCTCCCCGATCGACACTGTGAAAGCGCGGCTCTATGACACACAAGGGATTTTTCAAAGCGGATTTGAGTGACATCAGTAGCAACCGTGACTGAAGAAAATGAAACACACCCCTCTGACTAAATGAGCAGATGCGACACAACTATATAGAGTACTTTTTGCACATGATTAGACTGCTGTTTTTAATGAAAAAAACATGTTAGTGATGCACATTGCATCAGTAACAACGTACTGGGGACAGTTTACATGCCAAAAAGGGCTAAAAAGGATATGACAGGTTCCATTTAAAAGGCACAACATCAGGCATTCAGTATTTGTGTAAGGACTCATGCAGACGTCATTTAGTTTTTCGCATACGAGTTCTATCTGTGCTTTTCACTTATAGAAATCATACCCATTATAGCCTATGGGGCTCTTCACATGTACAGGTATTTTTGCAGACTGAGTTGTCCATCCAAAATCATGGATAGATATCCGATGTCTCGACTCAATCTCACCAATGAAAGTCTATGAATTTGTGAAAATGTCAGAGAGCACTCGGATGCCATCCATGTGCTGTCCTTTTTTATGGATTATTTGATATGAGAAGGTTGAGAAATCTTCATAATTTTGGTTCATCTGAGAAAAACTGATGAAACTCTGGAGAAAATGTGATTATAAAAACTGACACACTAATCAAACGCCTTATAAATCATCTAGTGACAGAGAATATATAATTGGGGGTGAAAAGCTGTACTGTACGTCTTCTTTACAGCCAATTTAATAATATAACTTTGATGAAATTTTGATAAAAAACACTGTTTAAACTTGGACCGATTTTTGGCATACGTTAAAAATCACTGACGTGTGAATGAGCCCTGACTGTGCACACTACATGAACTTGGGAGAAATGGAGGAATTAGCACTAATTATAAGATCCCCAGCATTGCGCTGCACATTGTACTACTCTTTGTCGGCACAGTGGAGGGTATGTATAAAACACTGACGGACAGATCTCTTTACGTCTGTCACTTTTGTATGTATCCTGCTCTCTATCAAGGACTGCACACACAACTGGATTCAGATTCTTCCAGCAATTACTCCCCCACTCAGCGGTATTACTGGAAATGGATTGGCCTGAGGGGCCAAGTTGTCAAATTATGCCCAGTATGGACAGCCTTATTTTAGGATTCAGCCGTCCAAATTATAGGATTATCCCGTGCAGATAAGGGGAGGATTAAGCTGCCTGATGAAAGTGTTTGCATTGCTCAATGCAGCATAGCAATACTCTTCAGACAATTAGTAGGGAGTCAATAAACAATTGTTCTCATATTATGGCATAGCTTGTAGCAAGCGAGTGTATTTTGGATGGATGGAGGAAACAGGAGCATACTCCAAATTAACATTGTTTATTCAGGTTTCTGCATATTTTAGCAAGGTTAGGAAAAGGCGTATGTGAGGTTCCAGTGTGTCCTACATGCTCAGGGCTTGATCTTAGGAAAAGACTTCTACCATCCCCTTCAGATGAACTTCAATGGTATAAATTGGACGTCTATTGTAAATGAACATGCATGAGCTGTGAGATCATAGGCTGCTAATGTAACCTGGCAGCTACGAGCCAGTAACATCATTTCTTCCATTCAGCAGCAGAACCAGACCCCGAGCAATATAAAACAAGTCAAAACCCTTATGCCATCCTTGTTTGTGTCTCCAGTTGCCCTGCGTGCAGTAACTATTACTTTTCCAGCTGAACTAATGGAGCAACCAGTGCTTGTATCAAAGGGACGGGCAGGGTAGCAGCCAGAGACTGGGTAACTGCGGAGACTGAATAGTCTGCATCAGTGTTCATTTCAGGCACTTGTCAGAGGGAAGCCTTCCTCTTTACACTGATACATTAAAGCTTCCATACTCTCTGCGTCTATGAAAATGCCAGCTGGAGGAATGGATCCAAAAGATTTTTGCATTGCCATTGATACAAGAAGCTGAGATAAAAGGGAACTTACGCATGAGCTCGGCTTCACGCAAAGACATAATATGTCTACTTTTTTTTAAATCTGAGGCAGTCTCATCCATGCCATGAATCTGCAGCCTTTGGATATTCTTCTGAAAAACCATGGTGGCTTTCATTTCATGTTTCATGTGATAAATTGCTGTGCGGTCTGTTTCTCTAATGTTTAATTTATTTCTTTTCAGTTTGTGTTTACCTGATATCGGAAACTTTTCCCTTCCAATAGATGTATGGCTGGCAAATCCTAATCCTAATCCAAAATATAATGCAGCCTGAGTTGGAGTCATGCATGGACTGACTCCTTCCAAAGTGGGCTTCGTATTCTCTGCTCTTTAGCTTGAGCAGATCCGAGTCACGTCAGACAATATGAGTGTCTAAGGCCTTTCCAAGAAGTTGTCAGGCCACACGTCCATAATGATCGTTCCCCTAAATTACTCAGATGTTCAGCTGTAGGCCATTTCTGTGTATTAGTAGAAAAAAAATCCACAGCGATACTCTTGACTTTCAGTTAAAGCAACTAAAGGCCCCCATGTACGTTAGATTAAAGTCTGTTGCTGGTTGAATGATAGTTTGAATGGAACCCGTCAGCTGATTCATATTACCTGAGCCATAGGCAGCATGAATGAGAGCCTGGCCTAACGATTGAGACGAGTCGAGTCCAGCACCACCCCGGACGACTTTTCCCAGTGCCACTCCAGATGATTGACCTGTCAATCACCTCTGTGAGCACTTTAAAGAGCCGGTTTGGGGCACCAACTGACTAGTTTCATTCCTGGCTATGGATTTTGGATGGTTCTGGTTCCTAAAAGTTCTTTGAACCACTGCCGTATTTCAAACAAAAGTATACCTGGCTTCAATGATGTAGTCAGACTCTAATTCATGCTGCCCGATAGAACAGGTTCACTTACATGAATAACTATAATTTTAGTCGCTCATCCTGGCCATACATGTTCAGTGAAACTGGACAAGGGACAAACAGTCATTCTTTAAATGAAAGATTGTCCATAATTGAAACAATCTTTCTTTGAATGAAAGCTCTTTCTTCCAACTTTCAGTAAAAAAAATCCTACGTGGCCGACTTTATTTTGAACAACTGAAATGACAGAAAAAAGACTCGCACATCCAAACTAGTGTGAATAGGTGCATACCAGGAGCAGCTACCTCCATACATAAATATACAAAACTATATGAACAACGTCATCAGTCAGCTGATACTATGGTTTGTGCTGAAGATTTTACCTGAAGAAAGATGGTTTTGGTAGAAATCATTCATTTTCCTCATCCTTCTAATGTGTATGAAGCGTTTAGGATAAGTTATGAGTGAAGCGCCTTATCAGGACCAAAGCAGCTTACTCTTTCTAACTGCATTAATGACCCTATAATAAAAGTTTTTTTTCTCTTCTCTTCAAGATCGCACCACTCCTCTGCCTCCATGGGAAGGACAACTTGCTCTTGGTGAGGCACAGTTCAGAGGTGGTCGGTAACTAGGCAACGAGCAGTAACCTATAGAATTAAAAACACCTCCTTACTAGAGAACGGAGAGGATTTTTCCTATGAAGTAAATTGCAAAGATACTTGTTTTTACAAACACTTTGCAATGTTACCCTTTGCAATGAGAAAGTTCTTTTAAATAACTTTTTATGGCCATAATTAACATTTTATATTTATCCTTGCTTATATAGTGCTATCATGTTGCACAGCCCTTTACAGACTGACTGTCCCCATTGGGACTCACAGCCTAAATTTCCTATCATTATGTGTTAGAGCAGAAGCTTCTGTTAAGCTGTGAACATGTTGAATATTTTAATATATTACAATTGATACCACTAATCAATATAGAAGCATTACAATTTTTGTTTTCAGGGGCACATACCAAAGTTTGACATATTCCAGATAATAATGTTAAAAGGACAATCTGTTTGATGTAATTCTTGGGCCTGACCTTAAAACAGGCATCTTACCTTTATCATATGTGACCCACACAAGCATTAGTAAGTGCCCGGACAGGCCCCCTCTAATCCTTAAGCTGTAAGAAAGGGATATAAATCTTTTCAATTGAATTGAAAGCCTAGATTTAACAATTGATCTATGTGCACAACACATGGATGTGCAATAAAAAAACACGTATTAGTCAGGATGGTACTACAAGCAGCAAGGCAAATATCAAAGAGCTAAAAGTGTAGAAATGTGATAAATCCTGCTTAGGAATGCAGATTGCAGGGGTTCTCACCTTCAACTCCATTTATATTTCAGATATATGGGAAAATACCACATACTTGCGTTGTGTATGCCCTTAACTCAGGCTAGGGATTTCTTATAAAATGTGCAGCTTCCTTACTCCCCACATTTGCTTCTGATATTTATAGCAGCAAAGATAGGCAGAATGGATTTCCATATGTATTACATTTATATAATTTGTAATAGAAAGACCTTCCTGTGTCTCCATATCCGCTGATGTACCGATCCTAAATACTTATACTATTGCCTTGGGTACTGCTTGTATCATTCATGACTCCAATTCTCACCATTTATGGTGCCACAGTTTCTCAAATGTATTACGAGTCTTAACAGGGTTGTCCTTTTTTAGAAAACATTCCTTCATATGCTGATAAAGTTCTAAAGAAAAACCAAACTACCGTAAGTATTATTTACCCTGTCTGGATCCAGCGCCGGTTTTTCACTTCTGCCACTATCTCTCTTTTCGTCCGAAGTGGTGGCGTCTTGTTGATAGTGCTGCAGCTAATCACTGAGCTCAGAGGGTTGTACCTCCTACACATGTAGAGCCACTAGCTCAGTGTTTGGCTGCAGGATTGTTCTCGTGATAACAACACTATAGCCATCGAAAAAAGTTTTCTAAAAGAGGATGACCCCTGTAAGGACACGTATAGTGAAAATGGCTGTTTAGTATAGAAATATGTAAAACTAATGTTAAAGGGGTTGTGCACTAATAGGACAACCCTTTCTTGATCCAAATGTTTGGCCCCAATAAAATAATAAAGCTTATACTCACCTTCCGTGTCGGAGCCGTTCCCGCGATGTCAGCAATTCGCAGTCTTGGGGCTCTGGTGCTGCTGTTGTGACACATGATGCCAGCACCCAATCAGCGCTCGCATCACTGTCCCCGCCTTCGGACAAATTGAACACGAGGAGGAAGTGCGGGCTGCAGCTGATCTCGGACTTCCTTTTCAGACTCCATTTGACAGGAGGCGGAGACACCAGATCTGATTGGGTGCCGGTGTCACGTGTCACAACAACCACAAGGGAGCCCCGGGAGATGGAGTACAGATAATGTGGGAACGGCGTCAGCACAGGAGGCGAGTATAAGCTTTATTATTTTATGGGGGCCAAATAAGGGGTATGAGAAGAAGTAGACAAATTAACTGAGTGGCATGTTTAATAAAGGTAAAGCTCCATGAGGTTCCATTGTTTGTCCTTAGATATCCCTTTTTTGTAAAATGTATTTTATTTGGTCATAAAATAAAGAACAGCTTCTCCCTTACAACAAAGGAACATATCATGGACATCCCTCTTAACATACTTTTGGAGACATTGTTGCTCTTTTGTGAAGACCCTACTGTTTTATTTTTTATCTGTGTCATGCCAATAAGTTTATGGATAGAGAAACCTCAATATATCATGGGTGAGGTATTAGTTCTCTAAGGCGAGGTATCTTAAATGCTGACTAGTTGAATAATGGAATTTAGACCTATTGAAATTAATAGGGCAAAATTGTTAGTTTCTACCTATGGATGGTAATTGTCAGTTCATTTGCACATAGTATTAAGCTATGTGCCATAACAAGAGACAATTTGACCTTTTGACAATAGTCCAACTTGGGATAATGTGGATCCACTGGACTAAGCTTAACATAGGATAAACTGGGGGATCTGGTTTTGCCAACGTCAAAATCGTTTCTGTTAGCAACAGCGTCTGTGACAACGGACTGGGGTCAGCAATTCACATTCCCAAGACTGCAATCGGAAAATGCAGTGAGACATGTCAGCAGAGTTCATTCTCAATGGTAGACAGTCAGATAGTCAAGACAGACACAAATTGGTATATTCACATAACGATACAGAACAGAGCTCTCAACAACTGGACCTTCCTGCTCATAGTTCCATATAAACAGCAAAGCATCGCAAAGCAGGAGGAGACCACAGGCCACATTAAAAAAAAAAGCTGTAGTGGTCTGTTGGATGTGTTCTAACTACTGGACTTGGTGACTTCTACGTTTACTTAAAGGGGTGGTCTGGTCAAAAAAGAAAATTCTGAATCCCCCCAGCAATTGCACTTTGCACTACAAGGATTCGCCGGTTTCTGAGCCGGGAACGGCGGTGATATAGGCAATATGCATACTCCCTGGCTGAAGCCATCTAGTGGCACCGGCCTCCCTCCATGCAAATGTGTAGAGCGAGGCTGCACCCACTAGATGGTCACGCTGGCTGGATTATGGGTAGCTGGCATATCATGGCAATACTCATAGTATGAATTGTATTTGAAGGTACTCTTGCACGATTTTAATGTACTGCATGTGTCATTGCTAATGTTGAACTTAACAAATCAAAATATTTTTGTGGGATCCTCACAATAATACATTTTTTGTCACCTTATTTATTAGTTGTCTTTTTTAGTTTCTGTGAGTTGATTCTTTCATTATGGTTGGTGGTGCCCACTTTTTCCTGCTACCTAGTGGCTAGGAGAAGAACTCAGACCAGCAGAAGAGAAGCTTTACACCTTTATTGTTAGTCTAGCTATAAGAACTACTGTAAATAATAGAAGAAAAAATGGGGTGGGTTTGTTACATCCTCAGTTTACAATAAATTGAAAGGTTGTATAGAGTCTTGAAGGCATCTAAAATGAAAGGTAACATATGGCAATGAAGACACACATTTTATACTGTCATAGAACACATATTAACATAGTATATAAAGATTATTTACACCACTTAGTGTTACAAACGTGATGATAAATGTTAGTAAAGGGATTGGACCAGGGAGAGAAATACTTGTCTACTACCACCTTAGCCCCTTTAACTTCAATATACCAGACACAACCCATTGTCAAGACCATACTGTTGGGAAGAAAGCAGCCATGTTTGTCTAAATCTAGACAGTCCACTAAATTAATCATTTTGGGGAACTAATAGAAATAAAAGCATGCAATTCCATCCCAGTTGTTGGATGGAAAATATTGCTGGATTTTTGGCCTTCAGTTTTGGATAATTTTTGGGCAACAGTGGATGATTTTCTGTTTTACATATGGAAGCTATTCCTTGTGTTGCAGAACCATTTTGAGTTCTCTCTTCCCTTTTAGCTATAAAGTAATCAAACTTAAAAGTCAATTATAAGAGGAAACCGGGTCTGATAACCTTAGCGGATTATCATTATGTCACATGTTGGGGCCAACTGGAGTGTAAGCAAACAGACCTTTGAAGAACGCTTTAACATGTTTGGTGTGGGGCGCTAAGGACTGAAGACTGTTTACACAGCACAAAAGGCTTCCCTGCCTGCCTCCCTCTTCTAAAGCGCTCGTATTCTGCTGCTTGCCGTTTGCCTTCCTAATGACACCAAGCTGTTTGTTTGAAATATGTCGCAGAGCATATATAAAGAGCGTATATAAAGAGCGTCCACTTTAAACATTGATCTCATTCAAATAAACCATGTGCCTGAGCGTGAGAAGTGGAGGAAAGCTTCTGGCCCAGCCTTACCTTCCGAGAGTGGATGCACAGGACCAAAACCAGAGCATGCCATATCAATTGCTTTATGTGTACCTTGCAATTACACCATTAGGCCTCTCTAGGTAAATCATAGGTAACATTTTTAGGTTAAGCCAATACTTTAGTCTTTCTTGCATTTAAAGGCGCACGTATTCACTGCACATACCTTTATTTTCACATCTTCGTATTGTTAGAAGAGTGAAAAATCCCTTATTTAAGTAGAACCCTGACAAGTATTTTACTCTGAAGAAGAAAAAAAAAGAAATGTATAAAGAATGCAGAGGCTGGGATCTGCTTAATGTCCTGTCAGATAGGGGATTAAGAATATGAAGGAAGGAATTTATCCTGAAAGAATAGAGGGAGTTTGAGGTGCAGCTGCCAAGAAGAAAGTTGTGTGAGAAAGATGGAAGAAAGTACAACAATTAACTATTTAATTGCCATAAGACACGGGAAAGAACATTTTTCAAGAGCGTCTTTACCCATAGAACTTGCAAGTACTGCTCCCGCTAAAGCGAAAAGTAACAGTTTTGAAAAGCATGGGCGGCACGCGACCAATCACAAGCCGTGACGTAATTTTCAAATCCTGAATGCCTAGAATTAGGCATTCAGGACCTGAAAATTATGTCACGGCTTGTTGTGATTGGTCGCGTCGCGGTCACATGGGCGGCACACGACCAATCACAAGCCGTGACGTCACGGAAGGCAGTAAACGCGCGCATTTTAAGCAAAGAAGGCTGCCGGTTCCCTCGGTAAGGTGCAGGCTGCGTCGGAGAGGTGCGTATATCCCTATTTTTTATTTTAATTCTTTCTTTTACACATTGATATTAATCCCGATACCGATTCCCGATATCACAAAAGTATCGGATCTCGGTATCGGAATTCCGATACCCGCAAGTATCAGCCGATACCCGATACTTGCGGTATCGGAATGCTCAACACTAATAGTCACATAAATACTACAAGATCAGGTGAAAGTACCCCAATCAATACCAAGTGATCCCTGGAAATGCACAGTTGGTGGAAGAAGGTTGAACTTGATGGACCTAGGGCTTTTTTCAACCTATGTAACTATGAATGTACCTATAACAATCAGCTAACTGCTAGGATAGCCAGTTCTTGGAAGGAGGTTACCCTGATGATATCACATCCTTAAATATAGCCCACTTTAAAAAAATACTTGTAATATCTGCCTGTGACCAACAATGGGTCCAGACTCAACACAGCTGTATACGGTCATCTTGACTTTAGATGAAAGACAGTAAAGTCACATGTAGACTATGCGTGTGGGGGAAAAACTTGTAATCCGTGAAATGGAGAACTACAGAAGCGCCAACTCTTAATGTTTGTTTAATTTCAATAACAACTCCAATTTCTCAGCATACCAACAAAACAGTCTACAGACAGATCATTTCACTGCCATTGGCTAGATACATGGCATACATTGTTAATCTCCCAACACAGTATCGCAAAATTGTTTTTTTCAGATCTGGATATCTCAAGGTATGTCGAAGAAAGGGAAAGGACACATCTTGTGTAGTTTTATAAGGTAGAGAAAATTCTACAAACCATTTATATTGCACTTTCTAAAAAAATAAATAAATAAATAAATACATTTGCAGGTCTACTTTTTAAGCACTGGTTTTCCATGTTTTTATGCTTTGGGCCATTTGACAGAGTAAATTAATATTTTCTCGTTGATTAATGTAACATGTATACATTTAGCTAGGGACTGTAAAAGATAAAGGAATCCCCAAAATAAGTAAATTACTAGTTAGCATTCAGCTTGTATCAGACCCTTACAAATTTAATACACGTCCCGGATATCCCATTTAACATCTTGGAAAAGTAAAGCAAAAACAAGATTAAGATTATTTACAGACCTATGTGTTCATATATTTGCAGCCAGGATACAGTTTATGTGATTTTTTTTCCCGAATGACCCTAAAACTCTTTGTATTTCCTACGCTGCTTCTGAGAATATTCTACCTGGCATGAGGGGGAAAGCTGTGCATTGGATTACCGGTGGCTGTCCGTGCGCCGGCTTCTTACCGTACATTATGCAGTGCTTAGCAGCTGTTTTTTGGAACATCAGTCAGGAAATTGTATGATAAATTGGAGGTAGCCGGGTCCGCAGGCACTTCACTCTGCTTCAGCAGTTTTAGCTTGACTTTAGAGAGGCTGTCGTGTGATATTCTGTCAAGGGGGTAACATCAGGAGATTGATCACATACACTAACATTTTTCACATGTATTTGAGATATGACGGGCAGCAGCTGTTCTATTCATGTGTAAATAATAAGCCATGAGCAGGATAATTGTATCAGATGCCCAATGTTTTATGCAGCAGTGAATTAGGCCTGCAGAGATAGCGGCTTCTGAATGATTAACACACTTTCTGCAAATACTAACACAACTAGTATTGTATATCTGTAGAAGCAGAACTTTTAGAGACTTGTAACCCTGCCCACTCAAGTGGAATCATTTCTTATCAATGACTCAATATTGATTAAATAAAGGAAAGCAGATATAAGGAGATAAATTACTCCAAGTCACTAGTGACGTAACTTGAAGTCTGTGGGCCCCAATGTAGAATTGCCCACAGGGCCCCCCAACTATCAGACGTCCATAAAGATAACATGACATTTACCCCTAGAAGGTTTTAGAAGCTCTTTATCCGCCTCCTATTGCCCTTTTTAATATCCTTAAATGCTAAATGAATATGTCTAAGCCCTTCACCCACGGGTTATTTTTTCATTTTGGCTTTTTCCTCCCCATCTTCCAAGAGCCATAACTTTTTTTCATATTTTTGTCAGCATAGCCGTATGAGGACTTGCTTTTTGCAAAACAATTCAATCACAATGGTTTGCCACAAATAACTCAACCCATGTCTCAAAGGGTTAATGTACCACACTAAACAATTAATCACATTAATGGAAACCACTGAGTGAAAAGAAGGGTCCCCAAAACTGGTACTTTATCGAATAAAAAATATATCTTTATTTATATAAACAATAAAAACATAACAAAGAGAACGCCTCCCGTAGAAGCAGAGCGAAACGCCGGGGCAGAGGGACGCCCAGGAACCTCCAACTACCCATCACCTGGTATGTAAGGCCATGTTCACACTTTGCGGGTTTTACCGCGGATCCGCGGCGATTTTGATGCTGCGGGTCCGCAGCAGTTTCCATTGCGTTTACATTTACATGGAAACCCTATGGAAACCGCAAACCGCTGTGCACATGCTGCGGGAAAAACCGCGCAGAAACGCCACAACCCACAGCATGTCACTTCTTTGTGCAGAATCGCTGCGATTCTGCACACATGGGAATGCATTGAACCGCTTACTTCCCGCATGAGGCTGTGCCCACGTTGCGGGAAGTAAGCGGATAATGTGCAGATGGTACCCGGGGTGGTGGATAGGAGACTCTCCTCCAGGCCCTGGGGACAATGTTTGTGTGTAAAAAAAAGAATTAAAATAAAAAATAATGATATACTCACCTCTCAGCGCTGCACGCGGCCGTCTGGTCTGGGTTGCTGTGCGAGCAGGGCCTGAGATGATGTCGCGGTCACATGACCGTGATGTCACGAAGGTCCTTCTCAGCACAGCATCTTTGGAACCGGACCGCCGCGTGCAGCGCCGAGGAGATCGGGACATCAGAGGGTGAGTATATAACCAATTTTTATTATTTTTACCATTACTATTGATGCTGCATATTGCTGCATATGCAGCATCAATAGTATAGGAGTAAACCCGCAGCGGAAACCGCAAAACAAACCGCGATAAATCTGCAGTTATAACCGCAGCGGTTTTGCCCTGCAGATTTATTAAATCCGCTGCAGGAGAACCCACAGAGGACGCCGCAAAGTGTGCACATAGCCTAAAACCCGCTCATCCACAGCAGCTATGAAACCACAGCAATTTCTAGCAGCCATGTGTGTAATAACCTACATTTGGGACATTTTCTTTGCATGTACTTATACATATGCCTAAGCTGGCAATTTTTATTTGGAGAGTTCATATTGTTCCATTGTTATGACATCCTATTTCTTGGTTGCTTAGTAATTTCTATTGCATATTGCTAATATAAGTATCTTAGTACACCGCGCAGTGGGTTAAAGCTTACTAATTAGGGTTATATTGCATCAGTAGGTTTGTTTGTAGGAGATCCTAGGGTATTGAAGTCCTGCTTCTTTTTTGGATCTAGCACCTTCTCTTTATTATGTTTTTATTGTTTATATAAATAAAGATATATTTTTTATTCGATAAAATACCAGTGTTGGGGACTCTTCTTTTTACTCAGTGGTTTCCATTAATGTGATTTCTTGCAAAACAAGTTGTACTTTTACCATACAGTGTACTGGAAAATAGGAAATAAATTCCAAGCGTGGTGAAAAAGTGCAATTCCAAAATAGTTTTTTTGGTTTCCTTTATTTACCATGTTCACTATTTGATAAAACTGACCTGGTAATATGATTCCCTGGTCTGTACGAGTTCTTAGATACCAAACTTGTATACCGAAGTTTATTTTTTATTTAATCAATGAAAAAAAATCCAAAATTTGAAAGAAAAAAAAGTTTTGCGTTTGTCGACATTTTCACAGACGCATAGCATTTCCATTTTTCGAGATTTGGGGCTGTGTGAGCCCACATCAAAGGCAGGGGCATGACATATGACATAAATATACGTCATATGTCGTGAAGGGGTTAAAAGGCAGGTGTAGACGAACATATGTTCACTCCGAGTGCGATCCAACAAATCATCATCGCACGCGGACCAATTGTTAGTCTATGACGCCATGCACATGTCAGAATTTTCCCTCAGGCAGTGCACTCCGACGAACAACTTGCTTGAGTTTGATCCGATATTCAGATTGCACTCAGCCATGCAAGTCAATGAGTCCGTGGAAACCATCGGACTGCAAGCGAATGACATCTGAGTGCCGTCCGATTTCCACAGACTCACAGAATGGAGAAGATGGAGACTTTTTTTCAATCTTCCCCCTCATCCGAGAGTATTGAACCACCCCATGATCATACTCTGATCAAACTATGATCAGAGTTTCATTTGCATAATTGGCCTTATTCTCACAGATGAGAGAATACACGCTTGTCTGCTCCTGCCGTATAGAGAACCAGTCAGCAAAATTTTGTAATGTAGAGAAAAGGCATGGCTGTAATGACACTGTGACACTGATTACTTTAGCTAAGAATTCCAGCTTTGTTGTTCTGTAATCAGCATTTGAAGTTTTCTACTGCTTAGGTCTTCTCCTCCCGGTCTGTGATTCCCGGTCCTTCTGCCTGCCTCCTGCCTTTGAAGGACCGGTCACAGCTGAGATTTCAAACAGGAGGTAGGTCACTCACAGACTGGAGGCTGATGGAGGGGCTGGAGAATCACAGAACGGAGAAAGGTGTAGGGGCCGGGGATTCACAGACTGGAGGCTGGCGGAGGGGCTAGGGAATCACAGACCAGACACAGGCGGAGGAGCCGAGGAATCACAGATTGGAGGCTGGCGGAGACGCTGGGGAATCACAGAACGGAGAAAGGTGTAGGGGCCGGGGAATCACAGACCGTTACGAAGGCGAAGGGGCTGGAGAATCACAGACCGGAGGCTGGCGAAGGGGCTGGGGAATCACAGACCGGACTCAGGCGGAGGAGCTGAGGAATCACAGACTGGAGGCAGGCGGAGGGGCCAGGGACTCACAGACTGGAGGCAGGTGGAGGGGCTGGGGAATCACAGACTGGAGGCAGGTGGAGGGGCCGGGGAATCACAGACTGGAGGCAGGCGGAGGGGCTGGGGAATTAAAGACTGGAGGCAGGCGGAGGGGCCGGGGAATCACAGACCAAAGGAAGGCAAAAGGGCTGAAGAATCACAGACTGGAGGCTCATGGAGGGCTGAGGAATCACAGACCGGAGGCAGGTGGAGGAGATGAGGAATCACAGACTGGAGGCTGGCGGAGGGGCTGGGAAATCACGGACAGGGAGCAGAAGACCCAGCTTACAGTCCGGCCCCTGGCATCGAAATCTAATTAGCAGAAAACTTATGGTAATTGAAGAAGAACCACATAGTGTATTTCTTTACCAAAGGTAACAATGTAATTAGTATTACAGCCTCATTGTCTTTACAAAGTCATACTGACAGGTTCTCTTTAAAAACAATGACTAATCATCCATGCCCTACCTGCCTGCGGGCAGCCGACTTGTCCAAGACCGCTATTGATCCATTTGGGGCATGCCCACAGCAGTGTGACTGACATCCCAGCACATGCAGCAAGAGCAGGGAGGAGGAGGAAAAGAGACCATCACACACATAAGCACACATACTGTAGCATTTAGGGATAATACAGACATAATGAAGGCCTCTTTCAGATGTTTGTCCAGTGTGTCAGGTTTTACCTTCAGTATTTCATCAGTGATTTTCACTTATAAAAAAATAAAGAAAAACAAAATGCAAAGCTTCTATTCATTGCAATTTTATTCATAGACAGCACCAGTGTGCTATCCGTACGATGTGTATGATTTTCACAGATCCATAGACTTCTTTGGTTGCTTTTAATTCGTGATGCCGATAGAAAATGAGCATGTCTCTGATTTTTGTTTGCTGACACATGGTCCACAAGAAAAGCACATATCTGTGTATATCACCATAGACTATAATAAGTACGTGTTCCGTCCATGAATACCCTGGATAGACCCTTTTGGTTGACAGAAATAAGTTTATATTGTACTTTGCAGCACATGGGCAACCAGTGCAATGAGTGGCACAAGGTAAAGTCATCAGTGTAGCTGCTGGACAGAAATATGAGCCTTTCTGTAGCATTCAGAATGGGGGGAGAGAATAGTCGGGGAAGACAATTTGGTACTGTATTATAGATTAACTGAGCACTTGCTTTTCACACAGTTTGCAACTGATGTGGGGGGTTCTAGTAGCTGCTGTAATGCCTGCAGGTGGCGCATGTGGTTCTTGGACCTCATGTGCCACAGGACCTGCCTAGTAAAGGGCTTATTTAAGCAGCAACCTGATGTTCGCTGGAGCTCATGATGGTGGAGACAGACTGGGCAGATGAAAAGATATCACACAAGGAATTAATTTTTTTTGCCCATTCAAGGTCTGTCATTATATTTGTCTTTAAATCATATTTTTATTTGATTTCAACATAGCTGATATTATGTTTTCTTCTTTATAGATCCTCCTCATCTGTTCCCTGCTTTTCACCCCCCTGTACCAATTGATGCAAGACATCATGAAGGACGTTATCACTATGAACCTTCTCCTATTCCCCCACTACACGTGTAAGTACATTCACAATGACATTACTATGTAACTATGCGTATTTTAACATGTATTCTTCAGGTGACAGGCAGTCTTCTGATGACCAACTTCTGTACCTGTGATCATTCCCATTCTGGTAAAGGCTGTAATACAAGCATTTGTGTTATTTACAAGCATCGGCAGATACAGTCTTACAATCTAACAGAGCACTAGGACCCAGTTGCTCTTGACTCTCATCAGTAATTTCAATTAAAATAGGACTTGCCTTTAAACCTAATGTACATTTACTTTGCAGCATCTCCCTTATTATTTATTATGCATTTCTTATATAGCGCTATCTTATTCTGCAGCCCTTCCAACATTATCATCACTGTCCCCGATGGGGCTCACAATCTAAATTCCCTATCAGGATGTCTTTGGAATGTGGGAGGAAACCGGAGAACCCGAAGGAAACCCACGTAAACACGGGAAGAACATACACACTTCTTGCAGATGCTGTCCTTGGTGGGATTTGAACCCAGGACCCCATCACTGTAAGGCTGCAATGCTAACCACTGAGCCACCGTGCTGCCTGTGCTCCCTTAAATGCCTTCAATCTTGAAGTCTAATCTGTACTTGGAGCAGCATGGTGGTTTAGTGGCTACTGCTGCTGTCTGGCATTGGGGTCCCATGTATGGAATCTTCATATTCTCCCCCATGTTGGTGTGGGTTTCCTCCCACACTTCAAATAAATATAGATAGAAAATACAGATTATGAGCCCCAATGGGGACCATGATGACAATGTGACGACTTTCAGTAAAAAACAGACTTGAAGAGGTTTAGATATATTACTTGCTATTATTTTGATAGCGCTTTACAGACATCATCACTGTCCCCATTGGGTCTCACATTCTGAACCCCCATCAGTATGTCTTTGGAGTGTGGAAGGAAACCAAACATCTCGCTGATGGTGTTCATGGTGGAAGTTAAACCCAGAACCTCAGTGCTGCAAGACTTCAGTGCTCACCACTGAGCCACCATGCTACCCAGCTGACCAACACATAAAAAATAACCAATTAAGTCAACTATTGATTACATCTAATGAACGAGAGCACATTTCTGCAGCCGATCTCCCCCTCTGCAGCAGCTCTTCCCCACGGTCCTTATGTTTTATATAAAATCATGGGAATGGGCTGCTCTGAAGACTGGCAAAGACTAGTGTTGAGCGATACCGTCCGATACTTGAAAGTATCGGTATCGGAAAGTATCGGCCGATACCGGCAAAGTATCGGATCCAATCCGATACCGATACCCGATACCAATACAAGTCAATGGGACTCAGGTATCGGACGGTATTCCTGATGGTTCCCAGGGTCTGAAGGAGAGGAAACTCTCCTTCAGGCCCTGGGAACCATATTAATGTGTAAAAGAAAGAATTAAAATAAAAAATATTGCTATACTCACCTGTCCGACGCAGCCGGGACCTCAGCGAGGGAACCGGCAGCGTTGTTTGTTTAAAATTCGCGCTTTTACTTGGTTACGTGAGGTCCCGGCTTGTGATTGGTCAGGGCGGCCATGTTGCCGGGACGCGGACCAATCACAGCAAGCCGTGACGAAATTACGTCACGGCTTGCTGTGATTGGTCCGCGTCCCGGCAACATGGCCGCCATTAACCAATCACAAGCCGTGACGTCACGGGAGGCTGGACATGCGCGTATTTTGAAAAGCGCGCGTGTCCAGCCTCCAGTGACGTCCCGGCTTATGATTGGTCACGGCGCCATGTTGCCGGGACGCGGACCAATCACAGCAAGCCGTGACGAAATTACGTCACGGCTTGCTGTGATTGGTCCGCGTCCCGGCAACATGGCCGCCATTAACCAATCACAAGCCGTGACGTCACGGGAGGCTGGACACGCGCGTATTTTAAAAAGCGCGCATGTCCAGCCTCCAGTGACGTCCCGGCTTGTGATTGGTTAATGGCGGCCATGTTGCCGGGACGTCACTGGAGGCTGGACACGCGCGCTTTTCAAAATACGCGCATGTCCAGCCTCCCGTGACGTCCCGGCTTGTGATTGGTTAATGGCGGCCATGTTGCCGGGACGTCACTGGAGGCTGGACACGCGCGCTTTTCAAAATACGCGCATGTCCAGCCTCCCGTGACGTCACGGCTTGTGATTGGTTAATGGCGGCCATGTTGCCGGGACTCGGACCAATCACAGCAAGCCGTGACGTAATTTCGTCACGGCTTGCTGTGATTGGTCCGCGTCCCGGCAACATGGCCGCCCTGACCAATCACAAGCCGGGACTTCACGTAACCAAGTAAAAGCGCGAAATTTAAACAAACAACGCTGCCGGTTCCCTCGCTGAGGTCCCGGCTGCGTCGGACAGGTGAGTATAGCGATATTTTTTATTTTAATTCTCTTTTTTACACATTATTACATTAATGTTGTTGCGATACCCGATACCCGATACCACAAAAGTATCGGATCTCGGTATCGGAAATTCCGATACAGCAAGTATCGGCCGATACCCGATACTTGCAGTATCGGAATGCTCAACACTAGCAAAGACCCAAGGACTACTTGTATCCTAATGGAGTTTATAGACAGAATTTGCTCAGTTATGAAATATTCTAAATGTAAATATTTATTGATTATTCTTCAGCTTATTTTACAAGGAGTTAGTAAAAGTTGTGCATCTATTGATATCAACAGTAATATCCCCCCAGTCATTTCTTACTTACACATGGCTAGCGGGCTCCGGGGATTTGTTCTTGTTGTTGTATTCCATCTTTGCAGCCTTTACTCACTCTGTAATTATGTCTGCGAAGAAGATGAATGAGGTTTTTTCTAAACAAGTTCTCCTCTGTGAGTAGAATTAATTGATATTAACACTCCTAACTACCGCTGAAGTACACATCTAATGATGTTTGCTCTAGTCTAGCCATCTCCAGGCTGCACTAGCGGAGCAAATTTGCCAGAAGGAAAGTAATAGATCTGTGTCATAATTTACTTTTTATTGTGTTCTCTACACAGTGTGTAAGGTATATCTCGAAAGGTATTATATATAGAAACAAGCGTAACTCGGTGACGATTTATATAAATTGTTCTGTAAACCTGTGAAAAATTTGATTGATATTTCATAACTGATACATGATGATTAGTGTTGAGAATAGAAAAAAAATATTTAAAATCTCACTAAATGCAGAGATTGATGTATTTAAACGGGTTGTCTTCTAGTAAGACAATCCCTTCTCGATCTGAATGTTTTGGTGCCAATAAAATAAAACTCCTATACTCACGTCAGCCCAATCAGCGCTGATGTC
Source organism: Ranitomeya variabilis (assembly GCF_051348905.1). Lineage (NCBI taxonomy): Eukaryota > Metazoa > Chordata > Amphibia > Anura > Dendrobatidae > Ranitomeya > Ranitomeya variabilis. Next base: position 160,564,088 of record NC_135237.1, read on the forward strand.
ACTGTTCCTACATTTGGACATATTGAACATCAACAGCCAGGGCTGAGACTGCTCTGTGAATTCCTCTTAGGCCGGAGTCACACTAGACCGTAATACGGATGAGTGCTAAGCGATAAAAAATCGCCTAGCACTCGGACCAATGTTAATCTATGGGGCAGGTCACATGATCAGTTTTTTTCTCGGCTGTATTATACGTGCGAGAAAAATCGCAGCATTCTATGATTTGCACCATATATCGGCCGAGAATCACCAATGAAAGTCTATGGGTGCGAGAAAAACCCGCACACCACACGGACCATCAGTGTGACTAGCGAGAAATGCGCAGCGATGTCCTTTAGAAAAGGAAAGATTCAGTGCGGTGTACAGTTAAATCACACTGACAGGTTAGAATAGAATAGATATGTACACATAGTATACTGTAGGTATATACGTATATATCTTTATATTTCATAGAGATCTAGATAGCACAATAGCCGATAATTCAATTGTCGGGTTCTGTATAATCATTGCAGAACCCGACAGGATATGAGACATGGTCATACAGTAAACCATTGCATATCCATTAGATTTTTATATGTCCCTCACTAATAAAGTTAGTAGTGTGTGTGTGTAGAATTTAGGAGCTGTAGGCATTAAAGGGTTAATTCACAGAAAAAACTGGCGTGGGCTCCTGCGCAATTTTCTCCGCCAGAGTGGGAAAGCCAGTAAATGAGGGCAGATATTAAGAGCCTAGAGAGGGACCATGGTTATTGCCCCCCCCCGGCTAAAAACATCTGCCCCCAGCCACCCCAGAAAAGGCTATTCCATCACTTAAGGTACTGTCACACTCAGCAACTTTGCAACGAGAACGACAACAGTCCGTGACGTTGCAGCATCCTGGATAGCGATCTCGTTGTGTTTGACACGCAGCAGCGATCTGGATCCCGCTGTGACATCGCTGGTCAGAGCTAGAAGTCCAGAACTTTATTTCGTCGCCAGGTCGGCGTGTATCGTCGTGTTTGACATCAAAAGCAACGACGCCAGCAGTGTTTGACATGGAGCTAACAACCAGCGAGAACGAGAAGTGAGTCGCCGTTACGTCACTGGATCGCTCCTGCATCGTTCTGGAGTTGCTGTGTTTGACGTCTCTACAGCGACCTAACAGCGACGCTCCAGCGATCTAGTTTAGGTCGGCTCGTTGTCTATATCGCCGCAGCGTCGCTGAGTGTGACGGTACCTTTAGCGTCTCTCTTCCCATTGTCCTGGAGCATTGGCATATGGGGTAATAAGGGGTTAATGTCACCTTGCTATTGTAAGAAGACACTAAGCCTGGTTAATAATGGAGAGCTGTCAATAAGACACCTATCCATTATTAATTCAATAGTCTGAAAGGGTTAAAAATACACACGTTAAGAATAAAGTATTTTAATGAAAGAATGAAACACACAGGTTTAATATGTTTATTGCACGCTCAATCCAAGCGAAGCCCTCGTTCTTCTGTAGAAAAATAAAAAATAAAAAAGCAACAATATCCCAAAAGCGTGGGAAAATCAGCTGGCATTTTCCCAAGCTGAAGAGTTCGTTTGAGTTTATGCCGCCAGGGGGCGCAGCTTCGGTGACAGCACCGCTAGTCACTGAAGCTCCATTCCCTGCATTTCATTCATTCCAAAGTCTTTTACAGCCGGGAGCGGCCGCATTAGCAGCTATCCCGGTTGTAAACTAATTACCGTATATACTCGAGAGTAAGCCAAGATTTTCAGCCCACTTTTTTGGGCTGAAAGTGCCCCTCTCGGCTTATACTCGAGTCGTTGTCCCAGGAGTTGGTGGAGGAAGGGGAGCGGCGGCTGTCACATACTCACCTGCTCCTGGCGCGGTCCCTGCATGTCCGATGGTCTCCGGGCAGCTCTTCCTGTGTTCAGCGGTCACGTGGTACTGCTCATTAAAGTAATGAATATGGACGCATATTCATTACTTTAATGAGCGGTACATGACCGCTGAGCATAGGAAGATGCCGCCGGCTCCCGGAGACCATCTGACAGTGAGACACTGCCAGGGACCGTGTCGGGAGCAGGTGAGTATGACGGGGGAGGTGAGCATTGCGCGATATTCACCTCTCCCCGTCCCACCGCTGCGCGCCCTCTGTCTTCCGTCCTCTGGCTGTGACTGTTCAGGTCAGAGGGCGCGATGACGTAGTTAGCGGCGTGCAGCGTTGGAACGGGGAGAGGTGTATATCGCGAGCGCCGGGGGCCTGAGCGAAGAGAGGTGAGTATGTGATTTTTGTTATTTTAATCGCAACATCATATGGGGCATAATATGTGGAGCATCTTATGGGGCATAATGTATGGAGCATCTTTTGGGGCATAATGGGTGGAGCATCTTATGGGGCATAATGTATGGAGCATATTATGGGGCATAATGTGTGGAGCATCTTATGGGGCATAATGTGTGGAGCATTTTATGGGGCATAATCTATGGAGCATTTTATGGGGCATAATGTATGGAGGATTTTATGGGGCATAATCTATGGAGCATCTTATGGGGCATAATCTATGGAGCATCTTATGGGGCCATCAACCTTTATGCAGCATTGTTTGGGGCAAATATTTCTATGGAGCATCTTATGGGGCCATTATTAACCTTTGTGCAGCATTATATGGGGCATATTTTAATATGGAGCATCTTATGGGGCGTATTTTGTATGGAACATCTTATGGGGCCCATCATGAACTGTATGGAGCATTATATGGGGCTCCTGATTCAATATGGATATTAAAAAACTGGTATCTATTTTCATTTTTGAAATTTACCAGTAGCTGCTGCATTTCCCACCCTAGGCTTATACTCGAGTCATTATGTTTTCCCAGTATTTTGTGGCAAAATTAGGGGGGTCGGCTTATACTCGGGTCGGCTTATACTCGAGTATATACGGTAACCCCTTGAGATGGATTACTGTGTGGGACTTGACTGTACGGCAGACAAGTATAGGATATTGTTGCTTTTTTGTTTTTGAATTTTTTACAGAAGAACGAGGGCTTTGCTTGGATTGAGCATATCTAATATATAATTGCCTAGAATACTACTTCCTGCAATTTGTGCCAACTTCCGTGGCTTTGTCCGGAGCTAATGTTCGGAGATAATGTTCGGAGCTAATGTCCGGAGATTAATTGCCTAGAATACTACTTCCTGCAATTTGTGCCAACTTCCGTGGCTTTGTCCGGAGCTAATGTCCGGAGCTAATGTCCGGAGCTAATGTCCGGAGATAAGTGACGTCACCAGTGTCCTACACCCAGGCAGAGCACAGGGGCCCCAGGCAGCATATGGGGCCCCAGGCAGAGCACAGTGGCCCCAGGCAGAGCACAGGGGCCCCAGGCAGCATATGGGGCCCCAGGCAGAGCACAGTGGTCCCAGGTAGAGCACAGGGGCCCCAGGCAGCCTATGGGGCCCCAGGCAGAGCACAGGGGCCCCAGGCAGCATATGGGGCCCCAGGCAGAGCACAGGGGCCCCAGGCAGCATATGGGGCCCCAGGCAGAGCACTGTGGCCCCAGGCAGAGCACAGGGGCCCCAGGCAGCATATGGGGCCCCAGACAGAGCACAGTGGTCCCAGGCAGAGCACAGGGGCCCCAGGCAGCCTATGGGGCCCCAGGCAGAGCACAGTGGCCCCAGGCAGAACATGGGGCCCCAGGCAGAGCACAGGGGCCCCAGGCAGAGCACAGGGGCCCCAGGCAGCATATGGGGCCCCAGGCAGAGCACAGGGGCCCCAGGCGGCATATGGGGCCCCAGGCAGAGCACAGTGGCCCCAGGCAGAGCACAGGGGCCCCAGGCAGAACATGGGGCCCCAGGCAGAGCACAGGCAGAGCACAGGGGCCCCAGGCAGCATATGGGGCCCCAGGCAGAGCACAGGGGCCCCAGGCAGCATATGGGGCCCCAGGCAGAGCACAGTGGCCCCAGGCAGAGCACAGGAGCCCCAGGCAGAACATGGGGCCCCAGGCAGAGCACAGGGGCCCCAGGCAGAGCACAGGGGCCCCAGGCAGCATATGGGGCCCCAGGCAGAGCACAGGGGCCCCAGGCAGCATATGGGGCCCCAGGCAGAGCACAGTGGCCCCAGGCAGAGCACAGGGGCCCCAGGCAGCATATGGGGCCCCAGGCAGAGCACAGTGGTCCCAGGCAGAGCACAGGGGCCCCAGGCAGCCTATGGGGCCCCAGGCAGAGCACAGTGGCCCCAGGCAGAACATGGGGCCCCAGGCAGAGCACAGGGGCCCCAGGCAGAGCACAGGGGCCCCAGGCAGCATATGGGGCCCCAGGCAGAGCACAGGGGCCCCAGGCAGCATATGGGGCCCCAGGCAGAGCACAGTGGCCCCAGGCAGAGCACAGGGGCCCCAGGCAGAACATGGGGCCCCAGGCAGAGCACAGGGGCCCCAGGCAGAGCACAGGGGCCCCAGGCAGCATATGGGGCCCCAGGCTGAGCACAGGGGCCCCAGGCAGCATATGGGGCCCCAGGCAGAGCACAGTGGCCCCAGGCAGAGCACAGGGGCCCCAGGCAGCATATGGGGCCCCAGGCAGAGCACAGAGGCCCCAGGCAGCATATGGGGCCCCAGGCAGAGCACAGTGGCCCCAGGCAGAGCACAGGGGCCCCAGGCAGCATATGGGGCCCCAGGCAGAGCACAGTGGTCCCAGGCAGAGCACAGGGGCCCCAGGCAGCATATGGGGCCCCAGGCAGAGCACAGGGGCCCTAGGCAGCATATGGGGCCCCAGGCAGAGCACAGTGGCCCCAGGCAGAGCACAGGGGCCCCAGGCAGCATATGGGGCCCCAGGCAGAGCACAGGGGCCCCAGGCAGCATATGGGGCCCCAGGCAGAGCACAGTGGCCCCAGGCAGAGCACAGGGGCCCCAGGCAGCATATGGGGCCCCAGGCAGAGCACAGTGGTCCCAGGCAGAGCACAGGGTCCCCAGGCAGCCTATGGGGCCCCAGGCAGAGCACAGTGGCCCCAGGCAGAACATGGGGCCCCAGGCAGAGCACAGGGGCCCCAGGCAGAGCACAGGGGCCCCAGGCAGCCTATGGGGCCCCAGGCAGAGCACAGTGGCCCCAGGCAGAACATGGGGCCCCAGGCAGAGCACAGGGGCCCCAGGCAGAGCACAGGGGCCCCAGGCAGCATATGGGGCCCCAGGCAGAGCACAGGGGCCCCAGGCAGCATATGGGGCCCCAGGCAGAGCACAGTGGCCCCAGGCAGAGCACAGGGGCCCCAGGCAGAACATGGGGCCCCAGGCAGAGCACAGGGGCCCCAGGCAGCATATGGGGCCCCAGGCAGAGCACAGTGGCCCCAGGCAGAGCACAGGGGCCCCAGGCAGAACATGGGGCCCCAGGCAGAGCACAGGGGCCCCAGGCAGCATATGGGGCCCCAGGCAGCATATGGGGCCCCAGGCAGAGCACAGTGGCCCCAGGCAGAGCACAGGGGCCCCAGGCAGCATATGGGGCCCCAGGCAGAGCACAGGGGCCCCAGGCAGCATATGGGGCCCCAGGCAGAGCACAGGGGCCCCAGGCAGCATATGGGGCCCCAGGCAGAGCACAGTGGCCCCAGGCAGAGCACAGGGGCCCCAGGCAGAACATGGGGCCCCAGGCAGAGCACAGGGGCCCCAGGCAGCATATGGGGCCCCAGGCAGAGCACAGGGGCCCCAGGCAGCATATGGGGCCCCAGGCAGAGCACAGTGGCCCCAGGCAGAGCACAGGGGCCCCAGGCAGCATATGGGGCCCCAGGCAGAGCACAGTGGTCCCAGGCAGAGCACAGGGGCCCCAGGCAGCATATGGGGCCCCAGGCAGAGCACAGGGGCCCCAGGGAGGATATGGGGCCCCAGGCAGAGCACAGTGGCCCCAGGCAGAGCACAGGGGCCCCAGGCAGCATATGGGGCCCCAGGCAGAGCACAGGGGCCCCAGGCAGCATATGGGGCCCCAGGCAGAGCACAGGGGCCCCAGGCAGAGCACAGGGGCCCCAGGCAGCATATGGGGCCCCAGGCAGAGCACAGTGGTCCCAGGTAGAGCACAGGGGCCCCAGGCAGCCTATGGTGCCCCAGGCAGAGCACAGTGGCCCCAGGCAGAACATGGGGCCCCAGGCAGAGCACAGGGGCCCCAGGCAGCATATGGGGCCCCAGGCAGAGCACAGGGGCCCCAGGCAGCATATGGGGCCCCAGGCAGAGCACAGTGGCCCCAGGCAGAGCACAGGGGCCCCAGGCAGCATATGGGGCCCCAGGCAGAGCACAGTGGTCCCAGGTAGAGCACAGGGGCCCCAGGCAGCCTATGGTGCCCCAGGCAGAGCACAGTGGCCCCAGGCAGAACATGGGGCCCCAGGCAGAGCACAGGGGCCCCAGGCAGCATATGGGGCCCCAGGCAGAGCACAGTGGCCCCAGGCAGAGCACAGGGGCCCCAGGCAGCATATGGGGCCCCAGGCAGAGCACAGTGGTCCCAGGCAGAGCACAGGGGCCCCAGGCAGCATATGGGGCCCCAGGCAGAGCACAGGGGCCCCAGGCAGCATATGGGGCCCCAGGCAGAGCACAGTGGCCCCAGGCAGAGCACAGGGGCCCCAGGCAGCATATGGGGCCCCAGGCAGAGCACAGGGGCCCCAGGCAGCATATGGGGCCCCAGGCAGAGCACAGTGGCCCCAGGCAGAGCACAGGGGCCCCAGGCAGCATATGGGGCCCCAGGCAGAGCACAGTGGTCCCAGGTAGAGCACAGGGGCCCCAGGCAGCCTATGGTGCCCCAGGCAGAGCACAGTGGCCCCAGGCAGAACATGGGGCCCCAGGCAGAGCACAGGGGCCCCAGGCAGCATATGGGGCCCCAGGCAGAGCACAGTGGCCCCAGGCAGAGCACAGGGGCCCCAGGCAGAGCACAGGGGCCCCAGGCAGCATATGGGGCCCCAGGCAGAGCACAGGGGCCCCAGGCAGCATATGGGGCCCCAGGCAGAGCAGAGCGATATTTTGGACCACTGTGCGGTGTTTCAGACCCCCTGTGTGATGTCTGGGGCCCTGTTCTTAAGTATATTAAAGATTAAAGTAACGTATATTAAAGTATATTATAGATCAAATTTGACACGTTTATGAGCACCATTGAGTGATATACTCAAGAATGACATAATTTTTCAACATTTTATGGTTTCAAACTGTAAACACTCAGAGTTTTTTTTACTTCAACCAGAAAACCTTAACGGTTCATAAAAAACTTGACTGTTCAGGATATGATACTTCACTTGCGGCAGGTGCGGCACATGTGGTTTCTGCAGTTTTCGCCACAAAATCTCCACTTACCAGTGTTTTTGTTGTGGCTGCATTTAATGCAATTGTCGAAGCCGCGTTTGCCGCATTTACTGCAAGTTAACTCCAAGCTTCATCTACATTGCATGGCACTTGCTGAAAGTGTGTTGTAGGTCAGTTCTTTGGTGCCAAGTGTGGAAGTTGTATTGTTTTTAACATTACTTCTGCAAATATCAGAAACATGCAGATGTGAAAGAGGTTTGAGTATTAAGAAATAGGAATCAGTTAGTTAGGACCCATCAGTTCAAAGGCTACCGTGACGTGGTTGATGGGCATGCTTATATTAGCCCATCGGTGTACTATGAACGTTGATTTCTTAAATTTTACACTTCTGTAATAATAAACACAAAAAATTTGGATACACAAAAAGGCTTTTATTTCTGTTGTACTTATTAGAATTATTTAAAATGAAGGCTTAGCTAAGCCCAAGAGATGATTAAAAACGTTTCATACCAACCCATCAGATGTAAAATTACTGTGAAAATACCTGATGGGCACACAAGTATGCGACAGTATGGGTACTAAGAGCTTTTCCACATAATAATGAAATATTTTAAAATGTCATAGAACATACCAATATACATAGTTATTGATACATATTATTTATTATTTACATTATTGTTCTTAAGCAAAGAACCGTTGTTGTGGCATTTGCCACAACACGCAAAGTTGTTGTCTGATGTCTTTCATCACTCCCCTCATAAGCATGTTCATGGATCCTGTGTAACTGTACCTTAAATAACAAGAATTGTCAAGAGCTGGTGAGTGCAGCCATTTTTTGTTCTTTCTTACTATTATTTATTAATTGTATTATTCTTACATTTGAATAAATAAAGTATATATGGATTCTAGACTCCCGATTCTTTAGAATCGGGCTGCCATCTAGTATATTTATATATATATCTAATATATAAAGCTGAATGTGTGTGTGTATGGGTGTATGTGTGTATGTCCGGGATTGGCATCTGCACCGTCACAGCTACAGCCACAAAATTTTGCACAGTCACACGTCTGGACCCTGAGAGCATCATAGGCTATGTTGTGAGGCGAAATTTTAACCCCACGCGTTCCAATTCACCAAACAATTTTTCCCCAATCTACATAATGGGGAAAAAGTGAAAGGAAATGTGTTGGAGGCAAATTGACAGCTGCCAGATGTGAACAAAGGGGACTTAAAGAGTGAGAGCGATGGCGCCAAAGAGTATATACCATACAGTTGCTAAGGTGGGGCCCCGACATGGGATACTCACCACACACGGGGATATGAACACACACAAAATGCGCCACACACTACCACGTGCTTGAACACATATATCACCCTCAGCACACATTTCACCATACATGCACCAACCTCGCCACATAAAAGTCGAAACACAAAATGTTGTGAATTTGGATTCTGGGCTCCCCCGGTGGCCGCTTGTGGAATTGGACTTGTCATCCTCTTTCCTGTTTCACCTGGTTCCATCAGTAGTGGGTGTCGCTATTTAAGCTCATTTCTCTGGTGGTTTCTTGCCGGTCAACAATGTTATCTGATGCCTCTCAGTGCTTGTTCCTGCTTCTAGACAACTACTAGATAAGTTGGACTTTTGTCCATGTTCTGTTTTGCCTATTTGTTCCAGTTCACAGCTGAAGTTTTGTTACTGTGTCTGGAAAGCTCTCGTTGATCAGGGATTGCTACTCTGGCGTTATGAGTTAATGCCAGAGTTTAAGGTAATCTCTGGATGGTGTTTTGTTAGTGTTTTTCTGCTGACCATGAAAGTATACTATCTGTCTTCTGCTATCTAGTAAGCGGACCTCAAATTTGCTAAGACTATTTTCCTGCTGCGTTTGTTGTTTCATCTGAACTCACCGTCATTATATGTGGGGGGCTACTTTCTTCTTTGGAATATTTCTCTAGAGGTGAGCCAGGTCTTATATTTCCCTCTGCTAGCTATTTAGGTCTTAGGCCAGAGCTGGGCATCTAGCGATAAATAGGAAATGCTACCTGGCTATTTCTAGTTGCGCGGCAGGCTTAGTTCATGGTCAGTATAGTTCCATCTTCCGAGAGCTTGTCCCTCTATAGGCTTGCTATGATCTCTGCCTGCAGAGATCATGACAGTTTGACCGGCCAATAAAGTGTTAAAGACCCAGGTTGAGAAAGGAGAGTTATAAGAAGTCTGCTGGAATTTTTTTTTTTTTTTTTCCTCCAGTCTGCCTTGCTGCAGTCTTTTTTCTCTCTCTCCTCCTAATCTCTGTATGCTCTGTGTGCACCTGACAATAATGGATCTCCAGAGTGTAACTGCGGGTTTGAATAATCTCATCACGAAAGTACAAAATTTACAAGATTTTGTGGTACATGCTCCGGTATCTGAGCCGAGAATTCCTTTGCCGGAGTTCTTCACAGGGAATAGAGCTAGCTTCCAGAATTTCCGAAATAATTGTAAGCTTTATTTGTCCCTGAAGTCTCGTTCAGCTGGAGACCCTGCTCAGCAGGTTAGGATTGTGATTTCCTTGCTCAGGGGTGACCCTCAAGATTGGGCCTTCTCATTGCCAGCAGGGGATCCTGCGTTACGCGATGTGGATGCGTTTTTTCTGGCCTTGGGCTTGCTTTATGAGGAACCTCATTTGGAACTTCAGGCAGAAAAAACTTTGATGGCACTATCTCAGGGGCAAGACGAAGCTGAAGTTTTCTGCCAAAAATTCCGTAAATGGTCTGTGCTTACTCAGTGGAATGAGTGCGCCTTGGCGGCAACTTTCAGAGAAGGTCTCTCTGATGCCGTTAAGGATGTTATGGTGGGGTTCCCTTTGCCTGCAGGTCTGAATGAGTCCATGACAATGGCTATTCAGATTGATAGGCGTCTGCGGGAGCGCAAACCGGTGCACCATCTGGCGGTGTCTATGGAAAAGACGCCAGAAAGTATGCAGTGTGATAGAATTCTGTCCAGGAGCGAGCGACAGAATTTTAGACGGAAGAATGGATTGTGTTTCTATTGTGGGGATTCTACTCATGTTATATCAGCATGCTCTAGGCGTACAAAGAAGCTTGATAAGTCTGTTTCCATTGGCACCATTCAGTCTAAGTTTATTTTGTCTGTAACCCTGATTTGCTCTTTGTCATCCATTGCCACGGACGCCTATGTTGACTCTGGCGCCGCTCTGAGTCTTATGGATTGGTCCTTTGCCAATCGTTGTGGTTTTGATTTAGAGCCTTTGGAGACTCTTATTCCTCTGAAGGGGATTGACTCCACCCCATTGGCTAATAATAAACCACAATACTGGACACAAGTAACCATGCGTATCAATCCGGATCACCAGGAGATTATTCGTTTCCTGGTGCTGTATAATTTACATGACGATTTGGTACTGGGATTGCCATGGTTGCAGTCTCACAACCCAGTCTTGGACTGGAGAGCAATGTCTGTGTTGAGCTGGGGATGTAAGGGTATTCATGGGGACGTACCTTTGGTTTCTATTTCGTCGTCCATTCCCTCTGAAGTCCCTGAGTTCCTCTCTGATTATCAAGACGTCTTTGACGAACCCAAGCTTGGGTCGTTACCTCCGCACCGTGAGTGCGATTGTGCCATAGATTTGATACCGGGTTGTAAATATCCAAAGGGTCGTTTGTTTAATTTGTCTGTGCCGGAACATGCTGCTATGCGGGAATATATAAAGGAGTCTTTGGAAAAGGGACATATTCGTCCATCTTCTTCTCCCTTGGGAGCTGGGTTTTTCTTTGTCTCAAAAAAAGACGGCTCTTTGAGACCATGTATTGATTATCGGCTTCTGAATAAGATCACTGTTAAGTATCAATACCCATTGCCATTGCTTACTGATTTGTTTGCTCGTATAGAGGGTGCTAAGTGGTTCTCTAAAATTGATCTTCGTGGGGCGTATAATTTGGTGCGGATCAGGCAGGGGGATGAGTGGAAGACCGCATTTAATACGCCCGAGGGCCACTTTGAGTATTTGGTCATGCCTTTTGGTCTTTCTAATGCCCCTTCAGTTTTCCAGTCTTTTATGCATGATATTTTCCGCGATTTTCTGGATAAATTTATGATAATATATCTGGATGATATTCTGATTTTTTCTGATGACTGGGACTCTCATGTCCAGCAGGTCAGGAGAGTTTTTCAGGTTCTGCGGTCTAATTCTTTATGTGTGAAGGGGTCTAAGTGCGTTTTTGGGGTCCAGAAAATTTCCTTTTTGGGGTATATTTTTTCTCCCTCTTCCATTGAGATGGATCCCGTCAAGGTGCAAGCTATTTGTGACTGGACTCAGCCCTCCTCTCTTAAGGGTCTTCAGAGATTTTTGGGCTTTGCCAACTTTTACCGCCGATTTATTGCTGGTTTTTCGGATGTCGTTAAACCACTGACTGATTTGACCAGACAAGGCGCTGATGTTGCTAATTGGTCCCCTCATGCTGTAGAGGCCTTTCAGGAGCTTAAGCGCCGTTTTGCCTCTGCCCCTGTGTTGCGTCAGCCTGATGTGAATCTGCCTTTTCAGGTTGAGGTTGACGCTTCGGAGATCGGAGCTGGGGCAGTGTTGTCGCAGAAAGGTTCCGACTGCTCCGTCATTAGGCCTTGTGCCTTCTTTTCTCGCAAATTTTCGCCCGCAGAGCGGAATTATGATGTTGGTAATCGGGAGCTTTTGGCCATGAAGTGGGCGTTTGAGGAGTGGCGCCATTGGCTCGAGGGGGCTAGGCATCAGGTGGTGGTATTGACTGACCACAAAAATTTGATTTATCTTGAGACTGCCAGACGCCTGAATCCTAGACAGGCGCGCTGGTCTTTATTTTTTTCTCGTTTTAATTTTGTGGTGTCATACCTACCGGGTTCTAAGAATGTTAAGGCAGATGCCCTTTCTAGGAGTTTTGACCCGGACTCTCCTGGTAATTCTGAACCCACAGGTATCCTTAGGGAGGGAGTAATTTTGTCGGCCGTTTCTCCTGATCTGCGGCGGTCCTTGCAAGAGTTTCAGGCGGATAGACCGGATCGTTGTCCGCCTGATAGACTGTTTGTTCCGGATGATTGGACCAGCAGAGTCATCTCTGAGGTACATTCTTCTGCATTGGCAGGTCATCCCGGAATTTTTGGTACCAGGGATTTGGTGGCAAGATCCTTCTGGTGGCCTTCCCTGTCACGAGATGTGCGAGTCTTTGTGCAGTCATGTGACGTTTGTGCTCGGGCCAAGTCTTGTAGTTCTCGGGCTAGCGGACTGCTGTTGCCCTTGCCTATTCCTAAGAGGCCTTGGACACACATCTCGATGGATTTTATTTCAGATCTGCCTGTTTCCCAGAAGATGTCTGTCATCTGGGTGGTCTGTGACCGTTTCTCTAAAATGGTCCATTTGGTTCCTCTGCCCAAGTTGCCTTCTTCTTCTGAGTTGGTTCCTCTGTTTTTTCAGAATGTTGTCCGATTGCACGGTATTCCTGAGAATATTGTTTCTGACAGAGGTACCCAATTTGTGTCTAGATTTTGGCGGGCATTCTGTGCTAGGATGGGCATAGATTTGTCTTTTTCATCTGCTTTTCACCCTCAGACTAATGGCCAGACCGAGCGGACTAATCAGACCCTTGAGACATATCTGAGGTGTTTTGTCTCTGCTGACCAGGATGATTGGGTTGCTTTTTTGCCATTGGCAGAGTTCGCCCTCAATAATCGGGCCAGTTCTTCCACCTTGGTGTCCCCGTTTTTCTGTAATTCGGGGTTTCACCCTCGATTTTCCTCCGGTCAGGTGGAATCCTCGGATTGTCCTGGAGTGGATGCGGTGGTGGAGAGATTGCATCACATCTGGGGGCAGGTTATGGACAATTTGAAGTTGTCCCAGGAGAAGACTCAGCGTTTTGCCAACCGTCATCGTCGTGTTGGTTCTCGGCTTTGTGTTGGAGATTTAGTGTGGTTGTCTTCTCGTTTTGTCCCTATGAGGGTCTCTTCTCCTAAGTTTAAACCTCGGTTCATCGGCCCTTATAGAATATTGGAGATTCTTAATCCTGTTTCTTTCCGTTTGGACCTCCCTGCGTCCTTTTCCATTCATAACGTTTTTCATCGGTCGTTATTGCGCAGGTATGAGGTACCTGTTGTACCTTCAGTTGAGCCTCCTGCTCCGGTATTGGTTGAGGGTGAGTTGGAGTACGTTGTGGAGAAAATTTTGGACTCTCGTGTTTCCAGACGGAAACTCCAGTATCTGGTCAACTGGAAGGGTTACGGCCAGGAGGATAATTCTTGGGTCAATGCATCTGATGTTCATGCTTCTGATCTTGTTCGTGCCTTCCATAGGGCTCATCCTGGTCGCCCTGGTGGATCTGGTGAGGGTTCGGTGCCCCCTCCTTGAGGGGGGGGTACTGTTGTGAATTTGGATTCTGGGCTCCCCCGGTGGCCGCTTGTGGAATTGGACTTGTCATCCTCTTTCCTGTTTCACCTGGTTCCATCAGTAGTGGGTGTCGCTATTTAAGCTCATTTCTCTGGTGGTTTCTTGCCGGTCAACAATGTTATCTGATGCCTCTCAGTGCTTGTTCCTGCTTCTAGACAACTACTAGATAAGTTGGACTTTTGTCCATGTTCTGTTTTGCCTATTTGTTCCAGTTCACAGCTGAAGTTTTGTTACTGTGTCTGGAAAGCTCTCGTTGATCAGGGATTGCTACTCTGGCGTTATGAGTTAATGCCAGAGTTTAAGGTAATCTCTGGATGGTGTTTTGTTAGTGTTTTTCTGCTGACCATGAAAGTATACTATCTGTCTTCTGCTATCTAGTAAGCGGACCTCAAATTTGCTAAGACTATTTTCCTGCTGCGTTTGTTGTTTCATCTGAACTCACCGTCATTATATGTGGGGGGCTACTTTCTTCTTTGGAATATTTCTCTAGAGGTGAGCCAGGTCTTATATTTCCCTCTGCTAGCTATTTAGGTCTTAGGCCAGAGCTGGGCATCTAGCGATAAATAGGAAATGCTACCTGGCTATTTCTAGTTGCGCGGCAGGCTTAGTTCATGGTCAGTATAGTTCCATCTTCCGAGAGCTTGTCCCTCTATAGGCTTGCTATGATCTCTGCCTGCAGAGATCATGACAACAAAAGTCGCCGCTCAAAACTTGCCATGCGCAAAACTCGCCACATGCAAAACTAGGCTCACACAAAACTCGCCACACGTGCAAAACTCACTTCATGGAAAACTCGCCACACGCAAAACTTGCACACGCGGAAAAATTGCCACATGCACAAAAGTTGCAACACATGCAAAAGTTGCCTCACACAAAACTTGCACATACTCAAAACGCACCACACATAACTTGCCACGCGCAAAACTCGCCATGCGCAAAACTTGCTGCACACAACTTGATATACTAACCTGTCACATGCAACTCGACACAAAAAGTTGCTACACGCATGTCGCCACACAAAACTCAACACACACAACTTGACACATGAAACTCACCCTAAAACACACACAAGTCTGGTATTATCCTTCAAAAATAAAAATCTGATTAATAAGCAAACTACAAGAGCAACAAATGTACCATATAGGAAATACGGCAGCTGTCAGTCACATGACCTGTCTATTATGTGTATGTGTGAGCTAATATATACTGCCAGGGGGGAGGGCTTCCTGTTGTCTGGGGATTTATCAGGCTGCCAATTTAGCTTACAAATACTGAGGTAAAAATACTGAGCAAATAACGTGTGAATGAGGTCTAATACAGGAGGAGATGACATACAGATATATACTATATACAGGAGGAGATGACACACAGGTATATACTATATACAGGGGAGATGACACACACATACTATATACAGGGGAGATGACACACAGGTATATACTATATACAGGAGGAGATGACATACAGGTATATACTATATGTAGGAGGAGATGACACACACACACATATATACTATATACAGGGGAGATGACACACAGGTATGTACTATATACAGGAGGAGATGACACACTGGTATATACTATATACAGGGGAGATGACATACAGGCACACAGGTATATACTATATACAGGGGAGATGACACACAGGTATATACTATATACAGGGGAGATGACACACAGGTATATACTATATACAGGAGGAGATGACACAGGTATATACTATATACAGGAGGAGATGACATACAGGTACATACTATATACAGGAGGAGATGACATACAGGTACATACTATATACAGGGGAGATGACACACAGATATATACTATATACAGGAGGAGATGACACACAGGTATATACTATATACAGGAGGAGATGACACAGGTATATACTATGTACAGGGGAGATGACACATATACTATATACAGGAGGAGATGACACAGATATATACTATACACAGGAGCAGATGACACACAGGTATATACTATATACAGGAGGAGATGACGCACAGGTATATACTATATACAGGAGGAGATGACATACAGGTACATACTATATACAGGGGAGATGACACAGATATATACTATATACAGGAGCAGATGACACACAGGTATATACTATATACAAGAGGAGATGACACACAGGTATATACTATATACAGGAGGAGATGACATACAGGTACATACTATATACAGGAGGAGATGACACACAGGTATATACTATATACAGGAGGAGATGACTTACAGGTATATACTATATACAGGAGATGACACACATATATACTATATACAGGAGGAGATGACATACAGGTATATACTATATAAAAGAGGAGATGACACATAGGTATATAGAGGAGGAGATGACATACAGCAGGTACAGTTAAGTCCATATGTATTTGGACAGAGACAACATTTTTCAAATTTTGGTTGCAGACATTACCACAATGAATTTTAAACAAAACAATTCAGATGCAGTTGAAGCTCAGACTTTCAGCTTTCATTTGAGGGTATCCACATTAAAATTGGATGAAGGGTTTAGGAGTTTCAGCTCCTTAACATGTGCCACCCTCATTGTGGTAATGTCTATAACCAAAATTAGAAAAATGTTATCTCTGTCCAAATATATATGGACTTAACTGTATATACTATATACAGGGGAGATGACATACAGGTATATACTATATACAGGAGATGACATACAGGTATATACTATATATAGAAGAAGATGACATACAGGTATATAGTATATACAGAAGAGATGACATACAGGTATATACTATATACAGGAGGAGATGTGTTGTGAATTCTGCTCTTGGGCTCCCTCCGGTGGTTATAAGTGGTAGTGCTGCTGTCTCTGGATCGCAGCATTCATCAGGTGTGTCAAGTTTTTGCAATCCTAACTGGGCTATTTAGTCTTGCTTGACCCTTTAGTCAGTGCCAGTTGTCCATTTTTCTTGGAGGATTCACATCCCTGCCTGGTCTCTCCTGCTTTTCTGTTCATTTCAACAAAGATAAGTTCTGGCCTTGATTTTTGCAGTCCACATGCTGCGGGCCTTATTGTTCAGTTCTTTTCCATGTTTTGTCTTGTCCAGCTTGGTCTGTATAAGGATTTGTTTAGCCAAGCTGGTATCTCTGGAGATGCAGATATACCCTCCATATCTTTAGTTAGATGTGGAGATTTTGTATTTTCTGTGGTGGATATTTTCTAGTGTTTTAATACTGACCGCATAGTACTCTGTCCTATCCTTTCTATTTAGCTAGAAGTGGCCTCCTTTGCTAAATTCTGATTTCAGTCTGCGTATGTTATTTCCCTCTCCTCTCACAGTCAATATATGTGGGGGGCTGTCTATCCTTTGGGGATTTTCTCTGAGGCAAGATAGTTTTCCCTTTTCTATCTCTAGGGGTAATTAGTCCTCCAGCTCTGTCGAGATGTCCAGGGAGTGTTAGGTACATTCCATGGCTACTTCTAGTTGCGGTGTTAAGTTCAGGGTCTGCGGTCAGTACAGGTACCACCTTCTCCAGAGTACGTCCCATGCTGCTCCTAGGCCACCAGATCATAACAGAGATGACACATAGGTATATACAATATACAGAAGGAGATGACATACAGCAGGTATATACTATTTACAGGGGAAATGACATACAGGTATATACTATATACAGGAGATGACATACAGGTGTATACTATATATAAGGGAGATGACAAACCTGTATATTCTGAGGGGAAAATGAGAGGTGTGCGGTGAAAATGAGGGGAGTGAGGTGAAAATGAAAAGGTGTGAGTGCAAAATGAGAGGAGTGAGGGAAAATAGTGGAGTGATCGGAAAATGACAGATGTGAGGTCGAAATGACAAGTGTTAGGGGGGAGTGAGGGGGGAATGAGAGGAGTGAGGGGGAAAATAAGAGGAGTGAGGGGGAAAATGAGAGGTGTAAGGGAGAAAATTAGAGATGTGAGGGGGAAAATGAGAGGCGTGATGGGAAAATAAGAGAAGTGAGGTGCTATAACTAACCACAGATATTTACTATGCTCAGGCAACGCCGGGCTCTTCAGCTAGTATATACACTCACCGGCCACTTTATTAGGTACACCATGCTAGTAACGGGTTGGACACCCTTTTGCCTTCAGAACTGCCTCAATTCTTCGTGGCATAGATTCAACAAGGTGCTGGAAGCATTCCTCAGAGATTTTGGTCCATATTGACATGATGGCATCACACAGTTGCCGCAGATTTGTCGGCTGCACATCCCAAAGATGCTCCATACAAGGCAGGATGGATCCATGTTTTCATGTTGTTTACGCCAAATTCTGACCCTACCATCCGAATGTCGCAGCAGAAATCGAGACTCATCAGACCAAGCAACGTTTTTCCAATCTTCTACTGTCCAATTTCGATGAGCTTGTACAAATTGTAGCCTCAGTTTCCTGTTCTTAGCTGAAAGGAGTGGTACCCGGTGTGGTCTTCTGCTGCTGTAGCCCATCTGCCTCAAAGTTCGATGCACTGTGCGTTCAGAGATGCTCTTAGGCCTACCTTGGTTGTAACGGGTGGCGATTTGAGTCACTGTTGCCTTTCTATCAGCTCGAACCAGTCTGCCCATTCTCCTCTGACCTCTGGCATCAACAAGGCATTTCCGCCCACAGAACTGCCGCTCACTGGATTTTTTTTCTTTTTTGGACCATTCTCTGTAAACCCTAGAGATGGTTGTGCGTGAAAATCCCAGTAGATCAGCAGTTTCTGAAATACTCAGACCAGCCCTTCTGGCACCAACAACCATGCCACGTTCAAAGGCACTCAAATCACCTTTCTTCCCCATACTGATGCTCGGTTTGAACTGCAGGAGATTGTCTTGACCATGTCTACATGCCTAAATGCACTGAGTTGCCGCCATGTGATTGGCTGATTAGAAATTAAGTGTTAACAAGAAGTTGGACAGGTGTACCTAATAAAGTGGCCGGTGAGTGTGTATATATATATATATATATATATATATATATATATATATATATATATATATATATACACAGTATATATATATACACAGTATATATATATATATCAGACTGTGTATATGTTTTCAAGAATATTTGAGGTCATGGATCCATTATATGTCCATTTTGCAAGCCGGCGAGAAAATCTCAGCATACGGATGACATATGAATGACATACGGTTATTTTTTGAGAAAAAATTGCATCCTCGCACTGCACACGGATAACATACGGATCACTGTTGGGGAACATTTCTGCGATTCTCAACCGTGTAAAATGGACCGATTTGTTATACGTTGTGTGAGACTCCAGCCTTAAAGTGCGAAATGTTTGTAGGCTGGACAATGACACCAGCGTGATTGGGCACAGTGCTGACGTGTCATAGCAACATCACGAGAGCCTCGGGAACGTGAGTGCTGATGCTGCTGGAACAGCGCCGGCATAAAAGATGAGTATAGGGGTTTTATTTTATCACCGCCAAACATTTAGATCCAGAAGGTGTTGTTCTAGTAGTGAACAACCCTTTTAAACTCTTTTATACTTTGGTATACATTTAAATGGAACCTGTCTCATAATTCATGCTGCCAAAACCACGGGAAGCATAAATAACAGACCAGCTCCCTCATTAGGAATATTTATGTTCTACCCTGAAACTCTGAGGCGCTTCATAGAAAAACATAGTTGAAAACACGATGAGGAAACTATTCCCCTTAGTGACCAAGCAAAATTTTTGAAATCTGACCAGTATCACTTTATGTGGTAATGACTCTGGAACGGTTCAACATATCTCTTTGATTTTGAGATTGTTTTTTTTCGTGACACATTGTACTTCATGATAGTGGTAAATTTATGTTGATTTTTTTTTATTTATAAAAATATTAGAAATTTTACAAAAATTTCAAAAACTTAGCAATGTTCAAACTTTGAATGACTATTCGTTTAATCCAGATAGTCATACCACACAAAATATTAATAAATAACATTTCCCTCATGTCTGCTTTACATCATCACCATTTGTAAAATGTTTTTTATTTTGTTAGCATTTTAGAAGATTTAAAAATGTAGCAGTAATTTTTCACAAGAAAATTTACAAAATGTATTTTTTAGGGACCTATTAAATATTGAAGTGACTTTGGGGGTCCTATATATTGAAAACTGTCAAATGTGACACCATTTATAAATAGCACCCAATGTATTCAAAATTGCTTTGCTTTCACATACCCGTATTTTTCGGACTATAAGACGCACCGGACTATAAGGCGCACCCAGGTTTTAGAGGTGGAACATAGGGAAAAAAATATTTGAAGCAAAAAAATGTGGTAAAATATTTAATAACATACTATTATATGTGGTGTTATTATACATAATAGTATGTTATTATGTTGGAAGCTGCGGGACCAGTGTGGTGTCTGTGAAGTACTATATGAAGATGCTGGAGGGTGAGTATAAGAATGGGGGCACAGGGCTTATATTGAAAGCACCACTCCACTGCAAAATAACACTGGAGTGCTGCTTTAAAATCCCATGGGAGTTACAGTTCACTAAAGGAGTGGCAGAGTGCTTTATTGTGTTTTGGAAAGACTAACCTCTTAATTGTGGCAGCCAGCCACACTGTGGTGAGGTAAAAGCATCCCATGACTGCACACACAGAGCCCTCCCTCTTGTTGCCTTTCCACAGCACAGGTAATGGAAGCCAGCAGATTCTAGTGTTGGAGTCTGAAGGACCTGTGATGATGTCAAGAAAAGGGAGGGCTCTGTGCTGCCATGTGATGTTCCAGCCCGCCCACTTCTGACATCATGACAGGTCCTCCTTGTGCACACTGCACAGCACTCAGCTCCAGCCCAGGAAGGTACCAGCGATCTCCTCTCCCCCAGACCCTGCTGCTGCTGCCTCCTCCTCCCCCGGACACACGGATCTCCCCAGCTGCTGCAGGAATCAGCGCTGAGGAAACCATGTGTGTCCCTGCTTAAGTGCAGTATTCATTTGCTGCTCCCGGCTCACCGCTCAGCTGATAGGTGGGCGGGGAGTAGCTAATGAATATTCACTGCACTTAATCATCGGGACCACATGGTTTCCCCAGTGCTGATTCCCGGCAGTGGGGACATTTTTCTGCCTCCTGAAGTGGGATAACAGTGCGATTCCGCTGCTGCCCCCCTCCCCACATGCTACATCCCTACCATAAGACGCATCCACACTTTCCTCCCAAATTTGGAGGAAAAAAAGTGCGTCTTATGGTCAGAAAAATACGGTAATTCATTAACCCTGCAGGTGCTTTTTATGAATTATAGCAGTGGCATGACAGTAATGAAAACATTTATTTTTACCAGCGAAATGTTGATAAATTCTGAACAGGTCGCTGTAGCTGGCAGACTCTAAGGCCATTATTTGGCCATGAATTGTCATGGCAAACATCAGGACCACACAATCATGATCTCAGGGTGCCGATGGGGATAAAGAGGAAGCCCCCACACTCTGTTAACCATCTAGGTGCTGTAGTCATTATTGACAGCAGCATTTAAGGGGTTAAACGACTATAGTCGGTACCAACACTGATCATGGCTGATGCAGCAAGTTGTCAGCTATAGTGTTCAGCTGACAGCTTCAGGATTGTCACTCATGGAGGGATGCTAGTCTCTTATAACGCAGGTCAGTAAAAAGACGTGTTGATGGTCACTAAGGGGCTAGTTACAGAGGTAGGTCCCTACCGGCTTTTCCCGCCCACTCAGCTAGACTGACAGGTCTCTCTATATTTGTGTGTTTATGGTGGCTTGTCAATCTAACTGAATGGGTGGTGAAATGCTGTCGGTGGTGTTCCTTTGTGTTGTGACTAGATACCTTGAGCCTGACACCATTTTCAACTGTACTTTTCTCAAAAATGCCAATGACCCATTCATGTTTGTATTAAGGTAGCTGGTATATGATTCATGCTGCCTGTAATTCGAGCATCGGGAATCATGTGACAGGCTTCCTTTAAGATGGTTGTCTCAACCTCTTTGTAAAATGAAGCCAGCTACTGATCTGATATGATGGACACCTAAAACCCTTTAGCAGTTGTCATCGAGGGAAGTTATAAGTGGCAGTAAAAACTGTGTCCTCCATTTTTTCATAAGTAGGATGCTGCCATGTAGTCCTCCATATTTATGAGCTCTATGTAACGCCACCCTCACTCCTGATTGGCAATTTTCTGCCTATGCACAGTGTACACTGAAAGCTGGCAATCAGTGGTGTGGGCGGGGTTATACAGAGCTCGGCATTCAGAGAACTGGTAGATCTGGAACAAGCAAGAGCAAACAATGATTTGATTAAAACTGCAGCAAGTAACCTAGTAAGTGACACATCACTGGAATCGGGTCTCTGCGATTATATCGTGCTGATCTCAGATGGGTTAGCAAAAACCTGATGACAGTTTCCCTATAGTAGCAGCTATATAACTATTTATACACAGTATCATTTTTTAATACTTCCAGTAAGCAAAGATTTATTGGACAATGGTTGAAATATCAATGTTACTGCATACTGTATCTTGCACAGCTATGAACGGAGAACTTTCCTAGTCAAATCCAGATTGATTTGAGTATTGTGAAGAATGGCGATTTCTCATTTGTTTTTCGTTATTAAGTTCTTCCTGCATGATGCGGCTGCGCTCCAACTGCCGCTCTTACACTACCAAGCACGTATTAAGACTTCATCACAAAAGAGTAGATTAAATTAAAATCTCATAACATGAAATATGCTCCACATTAACTGGATGACAACTCATTTGCTTCTGAATGTGCAGGAAAGTCACAAATTAACCTGCCTTTGTTTTCCAGCCGTAGTAGTTGAATAGTCTGATCGTTTCAATTATACAGATGATAATAAGCACTAATCCATAGAAATGTAGAATGTGACATAGGAATAAAAGGGAAGCAAGATGATTTTTGTAGCGCAGTTTGCTCTGGAATGCCAATGACTCTATAGTTGGTGGATCTAGCCTGTAAGGTATCATGGCTTATGTGTTACTAGAGCACATTTATGCATTTTACTAGCAGTTACCTGACACTTGATGAGCATGGTGGTAAAATGCATGGAAATATGCTGGTGAATGATCATCTGCTGAACCTCCTGCATTTTCTACCATTTTGGCTGCTATATCTCTGGCACCTGTCTGAAATGTTTTGCGGCACTGACCAAAGGACAAACCGTCTTTCTAGGAATTCTCTTTTCAAGGTGTTCTACCTCTTATTGCAAATATTAGATTAAATCTCCCTATTTGTCATCAGATTTACTTTACCTTGATGTCTTGAGGTAAAATTCAAATGAAAAAAAGCCTAACCCTTACTTAAAGGAGATATCTGGGACTTTACAAGAAACAAAAAATGTACCTAAGCACTAGCAGGTGGGTAATTGCAAATTACCTGCCTCTTGTGTTCGGCGCCGCTCCTGCCAGGGATTCAGACGCCTCTTCTGATGTCACGTCTACAAAGCAGAGGCTTCTTCTCCGCTCTGGTCTGTCAACGCTGCGGGACTTCTGATATAATTCTGATTGACAGCCGGATCCCCACTGTCTAACTGGGGCAGTCAGCTGTCAGTCACAATCACTTCAGAAGTCCCGCCCCATTGCGTCAGCAGAGGCAGCCGAATCCCTGGCAGGAGCGGTCTGTGGCCACTCTGTACTGGGGAAGAATCGCGCCGTGCACAATAAGCAGGTGTGTTGCAATTACCTGCCTGTTAGTGCTTAGATACATTTTTTGTTTTTTGTAAAGTCCCGGACATACCTGTCATGTTCTCAATGGCAAGAGAACATAGCATCAGCATATATAGGAACTAGCTCTTGGAAGATGGGAACTGAGCTGACCATGAACTAAACCTAACGCACAACTAGCAGTGGCCGGGTAGCATGCCTACGTTGATTCTAGATGCCCAGCACCAGCCGGAGGACTAAATAATGCTAGCAGAGGAAAATATTAGTCCTAGCTCACCTCTAGAGAAATACCCCGAAAGGAGACAGAGGCCCCCCACATGTATTGGCGGTGAATTAAGATGAAATAACAAACGTAGTATGAAAATAGGTTTAGCAAATTTGAGGTCCACTTACTACATAGCAGAAGACAGAAAGGACACTTTCATGGTCAGCTGAAAACCCTATCAAAACACCATCCAGAAATTACTTTAAAACTCTGGCATTAACTCATAACACCAGAGTGGCAATTCCTGTTCACAAGAGCTTTCCAGACACAGTAACAAAACTACAGCTGTGAACTGGAACAAAAATGCAAAAACAAACATGGACAAGAGTCCAACTTATCTAGTAGTTGTCTAGGAGCAGGAACAAGCACAGAGAGGCTTCTGATAACATTGTTGACCGGCAAGCAACTAACAGAGCAGCAAGGTTATATAGCGACTCCCACATCTTGATGGGAACAGGTGAACAGAGAAGATGAAGACACCAGTTCAATTCCACCAGAAGCCACCGGGGGAGCCCAGAATCCAAATTCACAACAGTACCCCCCCCTCAAGGAGGGGGCACCGAACCCTCACCAGAACCACCAGGGCGATCAGGATGGGCCCTATGAAAGGCACGAACCAAATCAGAGGCATGAACATCAGATGCATTCACCCAAGAATTATCCTCCTGGCCGTATCCCTTCCACTTGACCAGATACTGGAGTCTCCGTCTGGAAACACGAGAGTCTAAGATTTTCTCCACAACGTACTCCAACTCACCCTCAACCAACACCGGAGCAGGAGGCTCAACGGAAGGCACAACCGGTACCTCATACCTGCGCAATAATGACCGATGAAAAACGTTATGAATAGAAAAGGATGCAGGGAGGTCCAAACGGAAGGAAACAGGGTTAAGAATCTCCAATATCTTATACGGGCCGATGAACCGAGGCTTAAACTTAGGAGAAGAGACCCTCATAGGGACAAAACGAGAAGACAACCACACCAAATCCCCAACACAAAGCCGAGGACCAACACGACGGTGGCGGTTGGCAAAAAGCTGAGTCTTCTCCTGGGACAACCTCAAATTGTCCACCACCTGCCCCCAGATCTGATGCAATCTCTCCACCACAGCATCCACTCCAGGACAATCCGAAGATTCCACCTGACCAGAGGAAAATCGAGGATGAAACCCCGAATTACAGAAAAACGGGGACACCAAAGTGGCAGAGCTGGCCCGATTATTGAGAGCGAACTCTGCCAATGGCAAAAAAGCAACCCAATCATCCTGGTCAGCAGACACAAAACACCTCAGATATGTCTCCAGGGTCTGATTAGTCCGCTCGGTCTGGCCATTCGTCTGAGGATGGAAAGCGGACGAAAAAGATAAATCTATGCCCATCCTAGCACAGAATGCCCGCCAAAATCTAGACACGAATTGGGTCCCTCTGTCAGAAATGATATTCTCAGGAATACCATGCAAACGAACAACATTTTGAAAAAACAGAGGAACCAACTCGGAAGAAGAAGGCAACTTGGGCAGAGGAACCAAATGGACCATCTTAGAGAAACGGTCACACACCACCCAGATGACAGACATCTTCTGAGAAACAGGCAGATCTGAAATAAAATCCATCGAGATGTGCGTCCAAGGCCTCTTAGGAATAGGCAAGGGCAACAATAATCCACTAGCCCGAGAACAACAAGGCTTGGCCCGAGCACAAACGTCACAAGACTGCACAAAGCCTCGCACATCTCGTGACAGGGAAGGCCACCAGAAGGACCTTGCCACCAAATCCCTGGTACCAAAAATGCCAGGATGACCTGCCAACGCAGAAGAATGAACCTCAGAGATGACTCTACTGGTCCAATCATCAGGAACAAACAGTTTATCAGGTGGGCAACGATCCGGTCTATCCGCCTGAAACTCCTGCAAGGCCCGCCGCAGGTCTGGAGAAACGGCTGACAATACCACTCCATCCTTAAGGATACCTGTGGGCTCAGAGTTACCAGGCGAGTCAGGCTCAAAACTCCTAGAAAGGGCATCCGCCTTAACATTCTTAGAACCCGGAAGGTATGACACCACAAAATTAAACCGAGAGAAAAATAATGACCAGCGCGCCTGTCTAGGATTCAGGCGCCTGGCGGTCTCAAGATAAATCAAATTTTTGTGGTCAGTCAATACCACCACCTGATGTCTGGCCCCCTCAAGCCAATGGCGCCACTCCTCAAAAGCCCACTTCATGGCCAAAAGCTCCCGATTCCCAACATCATAATTCCGCTCAGCGGGCGAAAATTTACGGGAAAAGAAGGCACAAGGCCTCATCACGGAGCAGTCAGAACTTTTCTGCGACAACACTGCCCCAGCTCCGATCTCAGAAGCGTCGACCTCAACCTGAAAAGGTAGAGCAACATCAGGCTGACGCAACACAGGGGCAGAGGAAAAACGGCGCTTAAGCTCCCGAAAGGCCTCCACAGCGTCAGGGGACCAATCAGCAACATCAGCACCCTTCTTAGTCAAATCGGTCAATGGCTTAGCAATATCCGAAAAACCAGCAATAAATCGACGATAAAAGTTAGCAAAGCCCAAAAATTTCTGAAGACTCTTAAGAGAAGAGGGCTGCGTCCAATCACAAATAGCTTGAACCTTGACAGGATCCATTTCAATGGAAGAGGGAGAAAAAATATATCCCAAAAAGGAAATCCTCTGTACCCCAAAAACACACTTAGAACCCTTCACACACAAAGAATTAGACCGCAAAACCTGGAAAACCCTCCTGACTTGCTGGACATGAGAGTCCCAGTCATCCGAAAAAATCAGAATATCATCCAGATACACAATCATAAATTTATCCAAATAATCGCGAAAAATATCATGCATAAAGGACTGGAAAACTGACGGAGCATTTGAAAGACCAAAAGGCATCACTAAATACTCAAAGTGGCCCTCGGGCGTATTAAATGCGGTTTTCCACTCATCCCCCTGCCTGATTCGCACCAAATTATACGCCCCACGAAGGTCAATCTTAGAGAACCACTTGGCCCCCTTTATGCGAGCAAACAAATCAGTCAGCAACGACAATGGGTATTGATATTTAACAGTGATTTTGTTCAAAAGCCGATAATCGATACATGGTCTCAAAGAGCCGTCTTTTTTTGACACAAAGAAAAAACCGGCTCCTAAGGGAGATGACGATGGACGAATATGTCCCTTTTCCAAGGACTCCTTTATATATTCTCGCATAGCAGCATGTTCAGGCACAGACAGATTAAACAAACGACCCTTTGGGTATTTACTACCCGGGATTAAATCTATGGCACAATCGCACTCTCGGTGCGGAGGTAACGAACCAAGCTTGGATTCTTCAAAGACGTCACGATAGTCAGACAGGAACTCAGGAATTTCAGAGGGAATAGATGATGAAATGGAAACCACAGGTACATCCCCATGAGCCCCCTTACATCCCCAGCTCAACACAGACATAGCTCTCCAGTCGAGGACTGGGTTGTGAGATTGCAGCCAAGGCAATCCTAGCACCAAATCATCATGTAGATTATACAGCACCAGAAAGTGAATAATCTCCTGGTGATCCGGATTAATACGCATAGTTACTTGTGTCCAGTATTGTGGTTTATTATTAGCCAATGGGGTGGAGTCAATCCCCTTCAGAGGAATAGGAGTCTCCAAAGGCTCTAAATCATACCCACAGCGTTTGGCAAAGGACCAATCCATAAGACTCAAAGCGGCGCCAGAGTCGACATAGGCGTCCGTGGTAATAGATGACAAAGAGCAAATCAGGGTCACAGATAGAATAAACTTAGACGGTAAGGTGCAAATGGAAACAGATTTATCAAGCTTTTTAGTGCGCTTAGAGCATGCTGATATAACATGAGTAGAATCACCACAATAGAAACACAACCCATTTTTCCGTCTAAAATTCTGCCGCTCGCTTCGGGACAGAATTCTATCACACTGCATACTCTCTGGCGACTTCTCAGTGGACACCGCCAGATGGTGCACTGGTTTGCGCTCCCGCAAACGCCTATCGATCTGAATAGCCATTGTCATGGACTCATTCAGACCCGCAGGCACAGGGAACCCCACCATAACATCCTTAATGGCATCAGAGAGACCCTCTCTGAAAGTCGCCGCCAGGGCGCACTCATTCCACTGAGTAAGCACAGACCATTTACGGAATCTTTGGCAGTAAATTTCCGCTTCATCTTGCCCCTGAGATAGGGACATCAAAGTTTTTTCTGCCTGAAGCTCCAAATGAGGTTCGTCATAAAGCAACCCCAAGGCCAGAAAAAACGCATCCACATTGAGCAACGCAGGATCCCCTGGTGTCAATGAAAAAGCCCAGTCTTGAGGGTCGCCCCGGAGCAAGGAAATCACAATCCTGACCTGCTGTGCAGGGTCTCCGGCAGAGCGAAATTTCAGGGACAAAAATAATTTGCAATTATTTCGAAAATTCTGAAACCCAGATCTATTCCCCGAGAAAAATTCCGGCAAAGGAATTCTCGGCTCAGATACAGGTGCATGACAAACAAAGTCTTGCAAATTTTGTACCTTCGTGGCGAGATTATTCAAACCTGCAGTTACACTCTGAAGATCCATTACAAACAGGTGGACACAGAGCCATTCAAAGATTAGAAGGAGAAAAAAAAAAAAAATCTCAGCAGACTTCTTATTTCTCTCCTTTCTCAGCCAAGGATTTTAACCCTTTAGGTGGCCGGTCAAACTGTCATGTTCTCAATGGCAAGAGAACATAGCATCAGCATATATAGGAACTAGCTCTTGGAAGATGGGAACTGAGCTGACCATGAACTAAACCTAACGCACAACTAGCAGTGGCCGGGTAGCATGCCTACGTTGATTCTAGATGCCCAGCACCAGCCGGAGGACTAAATAATGCTAGCAGAGGAAAATATTAGTCCTAGCTCACCTCTAGAGAAATACCCCGAAAGGAGACAGAGGCCCACCACATGTATTGGCGGTGAATTAAGATGAAATAACAAACGTAGTATGAAAATAGGTTTAGCAAATTTGAGGTCCACTTACTACATAGCAGAAGACAGAAAGGACACTTTCATGGTCAGCTGAAAACCCTATCAAAACACCATCCAGAAATTACTTTAAAACTCTGGCATTAACTCATAACACCAGAGTGGCAATTCCTGTTCACAAGAGCTTTCCAGACACAGTAACGAAACTACAGCTGTGAACTGGAACAAAAATGCAAAAACAAACATGGACAAGAGTCCAACTTATCTAGTAGTTGTCTAGGAGCAGGAACAAGCACAGAGAGGCTTCTGATAACATTGTTGACCGGCAAGCAACTAACAGAGCAGCAAGGTTATATAGCGACTCCCACATCTTGATGGGAACAGGTGAACAGAGAAGATGAAGACACCAGTTCAATTCCACCAGAAGCCACCGGGGGAGCCCAGAATCCAAATTCACAACACATACCCTTTACGAAGAGTCTGCCACCACACAATGACTGTTCATACCAAGCACAACACTGTGTAAGAGACGTAGCCCTATCAATAATCATTCCTATAGTGTCCTAACTCAGTCTTATTTGCCAGAAATTGTTCTTTCTTCAAATATGCTAATGAGACACTTGGTGAACCCTGGACTTGGCCAAGTAGTTCAGGGCACTTTCCCAACAATTTATTCATATATCTACATCGCGCTCTTTCATGCCTGACAGGTTTCAATATGATCACGGATCTTCAGTGTCAATATTGTCCCCCTGTTTCCAATCTCCTGGTTACCTTGTCTCCTTAGGACTCGGCAGCGCCTATAAACACAGCATTGACTTTCCAGACGCCAGATCAAAGCTTCACAGACCTCCTCTGCCATGCCAAGGATGCACTGATCACCTGATTAGCAGATTTGAGCAATGAACAATTTCTGTCAAACACAGTGGATTTGGACTCAAAAGGTTGCCATTCTTATTAGGGCTATATATCGTATACAAGACACTGTACTTGCTTTGAACAGTCAGTTTGGACTGACAAACTTCCTTTAAAAGGGCGACCTCATCAGAACATCCTTTTCTCAAAAGTAAGACAATACAGTAAAACAAGTGACCAACTGCTTACAGCTGCCATACATGCAGAAGTGTAATGCATGGCTTTGCCAAATCTGCCACTTTCTGCAGCAGCTTTAACCTTCTCTCTTTATATTTTGCTGGAGACAGATCCAGAGCTCACCCACCATGACTACTTGTACCCTAACAGCATATAGACAAAATTTGATAGGTTACAACATCCTATGAATGTGATAATTATTCATCAACATATTCATTTTATAATTTTAGAAATATTATGGTTTTACAAGGAATCAGTAAATAATATGCATTCATTGACATTGGCAAATTGTCTCTTCAGGAGGAGGAGAACTGTTGTGAATTCTGCTCTTGGGCTCCCTCCGGTGGTTGTTGGTGGTAGTGCAGTTGTCTTGGGGTTGTAATCCAGGGCAGGTATTTCTGCTGATTGCAGCTCTATTAGGTATTTAGGTGTGCAGGATCCATGATTCCTGGCCAGTTGTCCATTGTTCCTGGAGGGATTGCATCTCTCTCTCGCTCCTCATGCCCTGCTGCCAATTCAGCTAAGATAAGTGTCTGGTTTTTTGTCTCTGTGCACACATGCAGTGTGCTTTGCAATTCAGTGCAATTCATTGTGTTTTTTTCCAGCTTAGACTTTGTTTGGATTTTTCAGTCATGCTGGATTCTCAGGAGATGCAGATATACTTTCTATGTCTTTAGTTAGATGTAGTATATTGGTATTATCTGCTGTGGATCTTTTTAGGATTTTAATACTGACCGCTTAGAATTCTGTCCTATCCTTTTCTATTTAGCTAGAAGTGCCTCTTTTGCTAAATCCTTTTTTTCTGCCTGCGTGTGTTTTTCCTCTTATACTCACAGTTAATATTTGTGGGGGGCTGCCTATCCTTTGGGGTTCTGCTCTGAGGCAAGATAGAATTCCCATTTCCATCTATAGGGGTATTTAGTCCTCCGGCTGTGTCGAGGTGTCTAGGACGTGTTAGGTACATCTCACGGCTACTTCTAGTTGCGGTGTTAGTTTAGGGTTTGCGGTCAGTACAGGTACCACCTACTCCTGAGAGTCTCTCATGCGGCTCCAAGGTCACCGGATCATAACAGTACAGCTGGCCAACAATGAGTTAAATGCATCTCAGAAGAAGGGAAGAAAGAGCCATTTTTTTTTCTGTAGCCTGCTTTGTCTTTTCTTCCCTCTTTTCCTCTGGGTTACTGAGGAGTCTTGTGCTAGAATGGATGTTCAGGGATTAGTTTCTCGTATAAACCAGCTTGCTGCTAGGGTACAGGGTATTTCTGATTATATTGTTCAGACTCCGCTTTTAGAGCCTAGGATTCCTACTCCTGATTTGTTTTTTGGGGACAGGTCCAAATTTTTGAGTTTTAAAAACAATTGTAAACTGTTTTTTGCTCTGAAGCCTCGTTCCTCTGGTGATCCCATTCAGCAGGTTAAAATTGTCATCTCCCTGCTGCGTGGCGACCCTCAGGATTGGGCATTTTCCCTGGAATCTGGGAATCCGGCCTTGCTTAATGTAGAGGCCTTTTTTCAGGCTCTAGGATTATTATATGATGAACCAAATTCTGTGGATCAAGCAGAGAAGACCTTGTTGGCCCTGTCTCAGGGTCAAGAAATGGCAGAATTGTATTGTCAGAAATTTAGAAAATGGTCTGTGCTGACTAAATGGAATGAGGATGCTTTGGCGGCAATTTTCAGAAAGGGTCTTTCTGAATCTGTTAAAGATGTTATGGTGGGGTTTCCCACGCCTGTTGGTCTAAGTGATTCTATGTCTCTGGCCATTCAGATTGATCGGCGCTTGCGGGAGCGTAGAACTGTGCGCGCTGTGGCGTTGTCCTCAGAGCAGATGCCTGAGCCTATGCAGTGTGATAGGATTCTGTCTAGAACGGAACAACAAGGATTCAGACGTCAGAATAGGTTGTGTTTTTATTGTGGCGACGCTTCTCATGTCATTTCAGTCTGCCCAAAGCGTACAAAGAGAATCGCTAGTTCAGTTACCATCGGAACTGTACAACCTAAATTTCTGTTATCTGTGACCTTGATCTGCTCATTGTCGTCATTTTCTGTCATGGCGTTTGTGGATTCAGGCGCCTCTTTGAACTTAATGGACTTTGAATTTGCCAGGCGTTGTGGTTCCCCCTTGCAGTCTTTGCAGAACCTTATTCCTTTAAGGGGCATTGATGCTACACCTTTGGCTAAAAATAAACCCCAGTTTTGGACACAGGTGACCATGTGCATGGCGCCAGCCCATCAGGAAGATTGTCGTTTTCTGATGTTGCATAATTTGCATGATGCTATTGTGCTGGGTTTTCCATGGTTGCAGATACATAATCCTGTGTTGGATTGGAAGTCTATGTCTGTGACTAGTTGGGGTTGTCAGGGGGTTCATAATGACGTTCCTGTGATGTCAATCTCCTCTTCCTCCTCTTCTGAAGTTCCAGAGTTTTTGTCTGATTTTCAGGATGTATTCGATGAGCCCGAGTCCAGTTCCCTTCCACCGCATAGGGACTGTGATTGTGCTATTGACTTGATTCCAGGCTGTAAGTTTCCTAAGGGCCAACTTTTCAACCTGTCTGTGCCGGAACATAACCGCCATGCGGAGTTATGTTAAGGAGTCTTTGGAGAAAGGGCATATTCGGCCATCTTCTTCACCGTTGGGAGCGGGATTTTTTTTTGTTGCTAAGAAGGATGGCTCCTTGAGACCCTGTACTGATTATCGCCTCTTGAATAAGATCACGGTCAAGTTTCAATACCCTTTACCTTTGCTTTCGGATTTGTTTGCCAGGATTAAGGGGGCTAGTTGGTTTACTAAAATTGACCTTCGGGGGGGCATATAATCTTGTTCGTATTAAGCAGGGTGACGAATGGAAAACTGCGTTTAATACGCCCGAAGGCCATTTTGAATACCTTGTGATGCCATTCGGGCTCTCTAATGCTCCATCTGTTTTTCAGTCCTTCATGCATGTTATCTTCCGGAATTATCTTGATAAATTCATGATTGTATATTTGGATTACATCTTAATTTTTTCCGATGATTGGGAGTCTCATGTGAAACAGGTCAGGATGGTATTTCAGATCCTTCGTGATAATGCCTTGTTTGTGAAGGGGTCTAAGTGTCTCTTTGGAGTGCAGAAGGTTTCTTTTTTATGCTTCATTTTTTCTCCCTCATCTATAGAGATGGATCCGGTTAAGGTTCAGGCCATTCATGATTGGATTCAGCCCACATCTGTGAAGAGCCTTCAGAAATTTTTGGGCTTTGCTAATTTTTATCGCCGTTTCATTGCTAACTTCTCCAGTGTGGTTAAACCCCTGACCGATTTGACGAAGAAAGGCGTTGATGTAACGAATTGGTCCCCTGTGGCTGTCTCTGCCTTTCAGGAGCTTAAACGCCGATTTACTTCTGCCCCGGTGTTGCGTCAGCCAGATGTTTCTCTTCGTTTCAGGTTGAGGTTGACGCTTCTGAGATTGGGGCAGGGGCCGTTTTGTCTCAGAGGAATTCTGATGGTTCCTTGATGAAACCGTGTGCCTTCTTTTCCCGTAAGTTTTCGCCTGCTGAACGCAATTATGATGTCGGCAATCGGGAGTTGTTGGCTATGAAGTGGGCGTTTGAGGAATGGCGACATTGGCTTGAGGGAGCCAAGCACCGTATTGTGGTCTTGACCGATCATAAAAATCTGATTTACCTCGAATCTGCCAAACGGCTGAATCCTAGACAGGCTCGATGGTCCCTGTTTTTCTCCCGTTTTGATTTCGTGGTCTCGTATCTTCCAGGTTCTAAGAATGTTAAGGCTGATGCCCTCTCTAGGAGTTTTTTGCCTGATTCTCCTGAGGTATTTGAGCCGGTCGGTATTCTGAAGGAAGGGGTGGTCCTTTCTGCCATTTCCCCTGATTTGCGACGGGTTCTGCAGGAATTTCAGGCTGACAAACCTGACCGCTGTCCAGTGGGGAAACTGTTTGTTCCTGATAGATGGACTAGTAGAGTGATTTCTGAGGTTCATTGTTCTGTGTTGGCTGGCCATCCTGGTATTTTTGGTACCAGAGATTTGGTTGGTAGGTCCTTTTGGTGGCCTTCTTTGTCGCGTGATGTGCGTTCTTTTGTGCAGTCCTGTGGGACTTGTGCGCGGGCTAAGCCTTGTTGTTCCCGTGCTAGTGGGTTGCTTTTGCCTTTGCCGGTCCCTGAGAGGCCCTGGACGCATATTTCTATGGATTTTATTTCAGATCTTCCGGTTTCCCAGAGGATGTCGGTTATCTGGGTGGTTTGTGACCGGTTTTCTAAGATGGTTCATTTGGTGCCTTTGCCTAAATTGCCTTCCTCTTCTGATTTGGTTCCGTTGTTTTTTCAGCATGTGGTTCGTTTGCACGGTATTCCGGAGAATATTGTGTCCGACAGAGGTTCCCAGTTTTTTTCTAGGTTTTGGCGGGCCTTTTGTGCTAGGCTGGGCATTGATTTGTCTTTTTCTTCCGCATTTCATCCTCAGACAAATGGCCAGACCGAGAGAACTAATCAGACTTTGGAAACTTATTTGAGATGCTTTGTGTCTGCTGATCAGGATGATTGGGTGGCTTTCTTGCCATTTGACAAGTTTGCCCTTAATAATCGGGCTAGTTCGGCTACCTTGGTTTCGCCCTTCTTTTGTAATTTTGGTTTTCATCCTTGTTTTTCTTCGGGGCAAGTTTAACCTTCTGATTGTCCTGGTGTGGTTTCTGTGGTTGACAGGTTGCAGCAGATTTGGGCTCATGTGGTGGACAATTTGGTGTTGTCTCAGGAGGAGGCTCAGCGTTTTGCTAACCGTCGTCGGTGTGTTGGTTCCCGGCTTCGGGTTGGGGATTTGGTCTGGTTGTCTTCCCGTCATGTTCCTATGAAGGTTTCTTCCCCTAAGTTTAAGCCTCGGTTTATTGGTCCTTATAGGATTTCTGAGATTATCAATCCGGTGTCTTTTCGTTTGGCCCTTCCGGCCTCTTTTGCCATCCATAATGTTTTCCATAGATCTTTATTGCGGAAATATGTGGTGCCCGTTGTTCCCTCAGTTGATCCTCCTGCTCCTGTGTTGGTTGATGGGGAGTTGGAGTATGTGGTTGAGAAGATTTTGGATTCTCGCTTTTCGAGGTGGAGGCTTCAGTACCTTGTCAAATGGAAGGGTTATGGCCAGGAGGATAATTCTTGGGTTTTTGCCTCTGATGTCCATGCTGCTGATTTGGTCCATGCCTTTCATCTGGCTCGTCCTGATCGGCCTGGGGGCTCTGGTGAGGGTTCGGTGACCCCTCTTTAAGGGGGGGGGTACTGTTGTGAATTCTGCTCTTGGGCTCCCTCCGGTGGTTGTTGGTGGTAGTGCAGTTGTCTTGGGGTTGTAATCCAGGGCAGGTGTTTCTGGTGATTGCAGCTCTATTAGGTATTTAGGTGTGCAGGATCCATGATTCCTGGCCAGTTGTCCATTGTTCCTGGAGGGATTGCATCTCTCTCTGGCTCCTCATGCCCTGCTGCCAATTCAGCTAAGATAAGTGTCTGGTTTTTTGTATATGTGCACACATGCAGTGTGCTTTGCAATTCAGTGCAATTCATTGTGTTTTTTTCCAGCTTAGACTTTGTTTGGATTTTTCAGTCATGCTGGATTCTCAGGAGATGCAGATATACTTTCTATGTCTTTAGTTAGATGTAGTATATTGGTATTATCTGCTGTGGATCTTTTTAGGATTTTAATACTGACCGCTTAGAATTCTGTCCTATCCTTTTCTATTTAGCTAGAAGTGCCTCTTTTGCTAAATCCTGTTTTTCTGCCTGCGTGTGTTTTTCCTCTTATACTCACAGTCAATATTTGTGGGGGGTTGCCTATCCTTTGGGGTTCTGCTCTGAGGCAAGATAGAATTCCCATTTCCATTTATATGGGTATTTAGTCTTCCGGCTGTGTCGAGGTGTCTAGGACGTGTTAGGTACATCCCACGGCTACTTCTAGTTGCGGTGTTAGTTTAGGGTTTGCGGTCAGTACAGGTACCACCTACTCCTGAGAAAGTCTCTCATGCGGCTCCAAGGTCACCGGATCATAACAGAGAACTTGAACTCTAGTGCTACCTATTGGAAGTAGCAATCCCAAAAGTTACTATCAACCCAGAACAATTTGAAAACATAATTTCCCAGAGCTGAGGAGCATTGCAAGGCTTATGTCATGTCACTCTCCACAAGGAAATTATCTCTTCAGAGCGGAAGAGGACCAGAACTCTAGCACTACCAATTGTAGGAAGTAGCAATCCTAAAAGTCAATATCGGCTTTCTAACGAACCTTTTCACTTGACTTAGGATAAAAGCCAAAAC
Source organism: Ranitomeya variabilis (assembly GCF_051348905.1). Classification (NCBI taxonomy): domain Eukaryota; kingdom Metazoa; phylum Chordata; class Amphibia; order Anura; family Dendrobatidae; genus Ranitomeya; species Ranitomeya variabilis. The sequence continues at coordinate 160,600,006 of NC_135237.1, forward strand.
CAAAATTTAAATTTTCAGACACTGTGTGTTTCAGGGTACTGCCCCTCATCAGTGCAAGGTGTGAGATCTGGTTTGGCTGGGTGAGAGGTGTCTGACTGGGATCCAAGAAGTACTGTTCCTCCTTGCGAAGAGCGACACGTCAAGCCTTACATGTCGAGATGAAGAGACTTTTAAGCCGCAATGCTCCTCTGGAAAATATGCAAATTGTCTCTTCAGAGAGGAAGCGGACTAGAACTGTAGTGCCACCTATAGGAAGTAGCAATCCTAGCAGTCAATAGTGATTCTCTAATGAGCCTTGTCATGTGGCTTAGGATAAAAGCCAAAACCAAAATCTAAATTTGCAGACACTGTGTTTCAGGGTACTTCCCCTCGTCAGTGCAAAGTGTGAGATCTGGCTTGGCTGGGTGAGAGGTGTCTGACCGGGATCCAAGGGGTAACGTTCCTCCTTGCAGGGAGCGACATGTCAAGCCTGACTTTTAAGCCACATTGTTCCTCTGTTTGACGTGTTGCTATCCTCAAGGAGGAACGTTACCACTTGAATCTCAACTAGCAGAAATGTTATACCCTAGATTGGCATTAGCATTAATTTCTTGGCAAAAGATTTTTTTCAACCAAAGATATTTCATGTAACTATTGGACAAAAAACTCTTAACTAAACTGACTTGATTCAGACAATGATAGTGTGCCATCAGTCAGCTAAAACGATCATAGGTTGCTCTATTTCACCCAAGAAATATTTATTTTCATAGATTCATCATTCAATGTTTATGGGCACCATAAGTTTTCCTAAAAATAGGTTATTAGCCTTAGACAATGACTTATTCTTAGATGGCTCACGAGCTTATAACTGGATGTTCTGTTATCTCGGGTCGTGGAAAAGTTGTAAAAAGTGGGGAAAAGCATCAGGACTACAATTTCCCTACCGCACCACCGTAGGGTACATAATGCATTACAGAGTCCTATAGCGATCACTGGGGAGTCTGTGTAATGCAAGAGACACTATTTGTGGCCGATCTGGCTGATACATGAGGGTTCTAGAATAGCGCCCTCTGCTACTAAATGACACAACCTCAAGAAATCATTTAGAATCTTCAATTGCAGTTGTTGAAGAAAACCTGGCTTTAAATCTACTGAATCTGATAAAACCACATGCCATAATGTATGTTTTAAGGATAATAATTCATTTGTGAAAAACTGCTGAAATTGTTCTGAGATGTCTAATTAATCATAATAAATGCAGAATGCCAGCTCTTGATATTAATGTACATTGGGGGTTTTGCTCCGAACGCCTGGTAAAAAAAAGTCTGTGTTCTTTGTGCAGCAGTCAGCAGTATTAGAAATGAACTCATGTATTCACAAGCAGTGAACCTGAAGCAGGCTGCTTCTATAGACGCCTGTCAAACCTGTTGCAATGGCCGATGATGCACTGAACTGTAACAAAGTTTTCCCCAACACAAAGATGCCTCTCATGAACAGTCCGCCTCTAACTGAAAAGCATTCATACTGTACTTTATATCATATTATAGCCTACTCTACCTCCTACCATGCTTTATATGTAGTCATACCATGTCATACTTCATACTAAATTCATTACATGTACAATTACTACATTGTGGTCATATTACATTCTACTACTGTAGATACAGATTGGGATAATTCAGGTAAATTTCTGCGCTGCTGAATCACTAGAATTCCAGAATTATTAGTACATGTGGCTTTATTATTCCATGCGTTTCAGAGTTCAAGACTCCTTCATCAGGAAACACCACAGGAACATGTCAATACAGTTTACACCATTCTTTAAATAGACAAACAGTTCAAATAATAGCGCTCTTTCCGTCAACAGTTTTCATAGGAATTCTACTACTGTGTAATCATTCAGTACTTAAAGGAAATCTGTCAGCAGGTTTTTGATATTTAATCTGAGTTTAACAAAATGTAGGGACAGATACCCTTATTCTGGTGATGTGTCATTTATTAGGCTGTGTGCTGTAGTTTCAATACCAACACACCTTATTCATTATGTGCTTTATTCTATATTTCATACTGTATTCATTCTATAGTCAAGCTTTATTAGACCTATTCCTGTATTTATACTTTTCGTCACACTGTATACACAGGGGCGTAACTACCGCGGTCGCAGCAGTCGCCATTGCGACCGGGCCCGGCGGGTCAGGGGCCCGGCAGGTCAGAGCAGTGGCGTATCCGGGGCATGTGCAGCGGGCCGCCTGATGATGCGGCGGTCCAAGGAGGGGGTTAGCAGGGCCAGGGAGCGGGGGGCTGTCTAATTATACTCACCTACTCCTGGCGCGGTCCCTGCAGGACCCTGGCTGCCCGGCGCCCCAGCTTCTTCCTGTACAGAGCGGTCACATGGTACCGCTCATTACAGTACTGAATATGCGGCTCCACCTCCCATAAGGGTGGAGCCGCATATTCATTAATGTAATGTGCGGTAACGGTGACCGCTAAGTACAGGAAGAAGCAGCAGCGCCGGGGAAGCAGGGACTGCACCGCGCCGGGAGCAGGTGAGTATAATGGGGAGGGGATGGGAGGGGAGCGCTGCGCGATATTCACCTCTCCTCGTTCCAGCCGCCACTCTGTCTTCTGCAGTGACGCTGAGGTCAGAGGGCGCGGTGACGTAGTTAGTGCGTGCCTCTGCCTGAGCGTCAGTGCGGAGGAGGCTGAAGATGGAGCGGCCAGCGGCAGCTGGAACGAGGAGCGGTGAATATTGAAAGTGCCGGGGGCCTGAGCGACGGAGAGGTGAGTATGTGTTTTTTTTTTTTTTTTTAATCGCAGCAACAGCATATGGGGCCATAACGTTTGTGCAGCATTATATGGGGGCCATAATGTTTGTGCAGCACTATATGGGGGCCATAATGTTTGTGCAGCACTATATGGGGGCCATAATGTTTGTGCAGCACTATATGGGGGCCATAATGTTTGAGCAGCACTATATGGGGCCATAACGTTTGTGCAGCACTATATGGGGGCCATAACATTTGTGCAGCACTATAATGGGGCAAGTGTCTGTATGGAGCATCTATGGGGCCATAACATTTGTGCAGCACTATATGGGGCAAGTGTCCGTATGGAGCATCTTATGGGGCCATAATCAACATTTGTGCAGCATTATATTGGGCAAATGTGTCTATGGAGCATCTTATGGGGCCATTATTAACCTTTATGCAGCATTATATGGGGCATATTTTAATATGGAGCATCTTATGGGCCCATCATGAACTGTATGGAGCATTATATGGGGCTCCTGATTCAATATGGATATTCAAAAACACTTAACCTACTGATGTCTCAATTAATTTTACTTTTATTGGTATCTATTTTAACATTATGGAGATTCAGGAATGTACCTTGGCTTGGTCATACAGTTTCAATAGAGTTAAGGCTCAAATGGGGGAGGTTTTTTTTTGGGGGGGGGCATTTGAAAGTTCGCACCGGAGCCCATAACTTTGTAGTTGCGCCACTGTACTTCATTCTACAGTCATACTTTACTAGACTTCATCCTATATTTATACTTTACGTCCTACTGTATTCCTACTGTGCTTTATTCTATATTCATACTTTATACTGTATTCATTCTGTACTTCATACTATGTTCATAATTTACTGTAATTCATACTCCATTCTGTACTTCATTCTGAAGTCACACTTTACTATACTTCATACTGTATTAATTATGTACTTTATATTATATTCGCACTTTACTGTACATTATACTGTAATTGTTCTTTACATCATCCTGTATTCATACTGTACTTCATTCTATATTCATACTTTACTACACTTCATAGTGTATTTATACTTTATGTCCTACTGTATTCATTCTGTACCTTTATTATATATTCACACTTTACTGTAATTCACACTCTTTTCATTCTGTACTTCATTCTCTATTGACACTTTACTATACTTCATACTGCATTCATTCAGTGCTTCATTCTACAGTCATATTTTACTAGACTTTATCTTGTAATTATACTTTACATCCTACTGTATTCGTACTGTCCTTTATTTTATATTCACACTTTACTTTATACTATATTCATACTGTACTTCATTCTACAGTCATACTTTACTATACTTCATACTGTATTTATACTTTACGTCCTACTGTATTCATACTGTACTTTTATTCTATATTCACACTTTACTGTAATTCATACTCTTCATTCTGTACTTCAATCTCTATTGACACTTTACTACACTTCATACTGTATTCATTCAGTACTTTTATTCTATATTCACACTTTGCTGTAATTATACTCTTTTCATTCTGTACTTCAATCTCTATTGACACTTTACTATACTTCATACTGTATTCATTCAGTACTTCATTCTATAGTCATATTTCACTAGACTTCATCCTGTATTTATACTTTTCGTCATACTGTATTCATACTGTACATAATTTTATATTCATATTTTAGAATACTTCATATTTATACTTTACATCATCTTTTATTCAAACTGTTATTCATTATGAATGCACACTTTTCTCCATACTGTATTTTTACTTTGCATCATACTGTATTCATACTGTACTTCATTCTATAGTCATACTTAACTAGCCCTCATCCTGTATTTATAGTTTATGTAATATTGTATTCATACTGTACATCATTCTATATTTATACTTTGCTATACTTCATACTGTTTTAATTTGATACTTCATTTTATAGACATACGTTACTAGATTTCATCTTGTATTTATATTTTTGTCTTACTGTATTCATACTGTAAATCATTTTATACTGATACTTTACTTCATATTGTGTTTGTACGGTACTTTATTTTAAATTCACACTTTACTTTATACTGTATTCATTCTGTACCTCATTCTGTATTCATATTTTACTATACTCAATACTGTATATATTCTTTACGTCATACTGTATTCATACTGTGCTTCATTTTATATTCACACTTTACTGTGCATCATACTGTATTTGTACTTGACATCATCCTGTATTCATACTGTACTTCATTCTTTAGTGATACTTTACTAGACCTCATCCTGTATTTATAGTTTACGTCATACTGTATTCATACTGTACATCATTTTATATTCATACTTTAGTATAATTCATACTGTATTCTTACTTTAGATCATACTGTATTCATACAGGACTTAATTTTCTATTAATACTGTACTATACTTACGTCATACTGCTTTTATACTTTATTTCATAATGCATTTAATATTTTCTTCATACTTAATCATGCTGCACTCTGATCAGGTTGTATAACTAGATGCACCCAATCACTGGATTACGTATCAGTAGCTTCCATTTTATGATATTATTTGAGGTCAGGAATAGCTTATATTATACAATATAATATGCCGTTCTAGCAATCTGTTGACTTAACGTTTTGGGTTATTTTCTACTGTGAAATATAACTGTTCCTATTGCTTACCTTAAAAAAATAGCAATAATTGCATATATTAATAATGTTCTAAAATGTTAATGACTGTGTGTCATAATGCATTATGGGCTATTCTGAAATATTTATAAATCAGGGCCAATACTTCGGTAGTCCAAGAAATGAGTGTAGGAGTAAGTTAGAGATAAAGAGGACAGGGTTGGACATTGCTGTCTTGAAGAAAATTTACTTCTGTGAAGGGTGTCCTTTGTTTAGGCTTTTGTGAACTGTGCTCACAGTAAAGTTCCAGTGCACTCAAGTGTTTGGAGGGCTATTGTTAAAGGGGTCTTTGTTTCCTTTGTAAAAATGTTTATTTTGTCTTTCTTCCCATAGGGATCCCTGGTCTCTTTCTTCTAACATCCCCCCTCCTTTCCATCTGATTTTCTGCTTGAATGACATTCCTTTAAGCGCCAACCCCAAAGTTCTTGTAAAGGGATTGATTTCTGAATCTTTTTAATAGTCCCCACTTACAGCTGCCCTGGACTAGTAAACTGTTTTTGAAGTACTCCCAGTGTATGGCTCATACTCTATTACTAACTTTTGTAGACCATCTGAATGAGTTCCGCAAGGTTACTATTATCTTTCGCATTGGGTACAAAAAAGTAAAGTTCGGTCAATGAAAATGATCATCGAACATGTGCAAGAAGCGTAAAGCATATGTGTAATTTAAAAATAGCAAATATGTTTGTTTATAAAGTCTTAGGGTTCATTTCCTCGAGCAGATAATCATTTAAATGATGAATGATGCGATTGTAACTCACAGCAAGTAAGTGATGTCACCCAAGCGTTTATACAGGATATATTGTAACATGTAACATCGTGAATGTGATCACACCGACAGATAACCTTAGGCTGCTTTCACAGATCAGTCTTTTGTTGGCAGGCACAATCCGGCGAATTTTGAAAAAACGGATCCATCGGAAATTGTGAAAAACTGATGCAACACATCCGGTCTGATGCAACGTTTTTTCGCCGGATCCTAGTTTGTGGATCTGTTGGCTATTTTGGATTCTGGGGAGGAGAGAGAGAGAGACACTCCATTTGACCTCACGTTTCACCCGTTTTTCGCCGGATCTATCTCTGTCCGTTTTTTCGGCGGACAAAAAAAAGTTCCTATGTCCGTTTTCTCTGGCCGCCGGAAAATGGATTTCCAATGGATCCGGCAAAAAACAGATGAAACGTGAGGCCATCCATCGCTAATACAAGTATATGAGAAAAAAACGGATCCGTTTTTTTCAAAATTCGCCAGATTGTGCCTGACGTCAAAAAACTGATGTGTGAAAGCAGCCTAAGTTAATATACTTGTGTTTACAGTTTAAACCCCATAAGTTATACTATTTATCTTGAATACATGAACTCATAACTTCATGCTCGAATATTTCCATTGATCCTGTACAAAGAAATTGTAATCAAATTAATTTCATGATTTTATATATGAACAGTAGCATTTTCATTTATTAACATGACACGAATATGTGTTCGCTGCAATGCTCCACCTGCTACTGAACATTTATCTCCGAACACCATCAACCAATCTCTGAGAGTAGTCCATATTTAGGACTTGAGTTTCCACTCTTACTATTTGCCTATCTAATTTTTGAACAAGTGAAGATAACTCTCTTCTCGACCCTCTACAATCCGATTTCCGCTCTTTACACTCTGCTGAAACTGCCCTTACTAAAGTCTCTAATGATCTACTAACATCTAAATCTAATGATCACTGCTCCCTTCTAATTCTCTTGGATCTCTCTGCAGCATTCAACACCGTAGATCATCAGCTCCTCCTCACCATGCTCCGCTCCATCGGCCTCAAGGACACCGTTCTTTCCTGGTTCTCCTCCTACCTCTCTGACCACTCCTTTACTGTATCTTTTGCTGGCTCCTCCTCTCATCTTCCCCTTATTGTTGTAGTTCCTCAAGGATTGGTTCTAGGCCCCCTCCTCTTCTCTTTGTATACTGCCCCTTTTGGACAAACAGCCAGTAGATTTGGTTTCCAGTACCATCTCTATGCTGATGACACCCAATTATACACCTCTACTCCTGATATCATGCCTGCCTTGTTAGAAATTACTAGTGATCGTCTTACTGCTGTCTCTAACATCATGTCCCCCCTCTATCTGAAACCGAACCTGTCAAAAACTGAACTCCTTGTGTTTCCTCCCTCTACTAATGTGCCTATGTCTGACATTGCCATTTCCATGTGTGGTTCCTCAATTACTCCTCAGCAACACGCCCGCTGTCTTGGGGTCATACTTGATTCCGAGCTTTCATTCACCCCCAACATCCAATCACTGGCTTGCTCTAGTTATCTGCAGCTCAAAAACATTTCTAGAATTCCACCCTTTCTTACTTTTGACTCTGCAAAAACTCTCACTGTTTCTCTTATTCATTCTCGTCTGGACTGTTTTAACTCTCTACTAATCGGCCTCCCTCTTACCAAACTCTCCCCTCTCCAATCTGTCTTGAATGCTGCAGCCAGGATCATATCCCTCACCAATCGTTACACCGATGCCTCTACCTTGTGCCAGTCATTACACTGGTTATCCATCCACTCCAGAATCCAGTACAAACTTATTACCCTCACCCACAAAGCACTCCATGGCTCAGCACCACCCTAGATCTCCTCCCTCGTCTCAATCTACCACCCTACCTGTGCCCTTCGTTCTGCTAATGAATTGAGGTTAGCATCCTCAATAATCAGAACCTCCCACTCCTGTCTCCAAGACTTTTCACATGTTGTGCCAATTCTTAGGAATGCACTACCCAGGTTAATACGATTAATCCCCAATCCACACAGTTTTAAGCGTGCCCTAAAAATACATTTGTTCAGACTGGCTTACCATCTCAACACATTAACCTAACTATCCCTGTGTTGTCTATTCAACATTTTTACCATAACCAGGTTCCTCGCATCATGTTCTCACAAGCTTTATGCATTTCATAGACCTCTGTGTCTGTACTGTTGCATACTTAGGCTGATAACCGGTTAACGCAGCATTACATGAAAATCCGATTCTTACACTATGGCTGGTCCGAACAACGAAAGCAATTATTGCCATCCTCCTTTCGTGTCTCCCTTTTCCTCATAGACTGTAAGCTTGCGAGCAGGGCCCTCATTCCTCTTAGTATCTGTTTTGATCTATGTGCTTATTGTTATGCTGTAATATCTACTGTATTGTATGTACAAGTTCCCTCTAAAATGTAAAGTGCTGCGGAATATGTCAACGCTATAGAAATAAAATTATTATTATTATTATTATTAACAGTCTCTGTTTACAATTTTTCAAGGATAATTGAGAATTTTTTCGCTGGCATAAACAATTTTGTGTTCGATCAGCGAGCATTTATAGGACACGTGCAGTCACTCAACCCAGTCACACTATATGATTGTTGTAAGCAATGGATCGTTAATGTTGGAATCTGAAGGATTTTTCTTATTAGCTTTAGTCTGGTCACTTACAGAAGAAGCTTTAACTAGGCCTCAAATGCCCTCTTACTGACAATAAAAAAAGATAAATATCTTTAAAAGTCTTTAATGTAAAAGACTTTACACGTGCTGCGCCGATTCTCTGGAATGCACTACCTAGGTTAATACGATTAATCCCCAATCCCCACAGTTTTAAGCGTGCCCTAAAAACTCTTTTGTTCAGATTGGCCTACCGCCTCAACGCATTAACCTAACGATCCCTGTGTGGCCTATCATAAAAAAAAACAAACCATAATCAGGTTCCTCGCATCATGTTCTCATACACTTTATGCAGTTAATAGCGCTCTGTGTCTGTACTGCTACATACTTAGGCAGTTAACTGGTTCATGCAGCTTTACATGAACACCCGAGCCTTACACTATGGCTGGTCCAAATAACTAAAGCAATTGTTACCATCCACCTCTCGTGTCTCCCCTTTTCCTCATAGTTTGTAAGCTTACGAGCAGGGCCCTCATTCCTCCTGGTATCTGTTTTGAACTGTGATTTCTGTTATGCTGTAATGTCTATTGTCTGTACAAGTCCCCTCTATAATTTGTAAAGCGCTGTGGAATATGTTGGCGCTATATAAATACAATTATTATTAAATTATTATTAAATGTAAAAAATTACAATTACATACATTAGTAATATCATAAATTGATTTTTTTTTAATTCTCTGTAAGGTATTAAACAATTGTTTCAACACTTTTCTTTTTCAGAGTGCACGTTACACCGCTAAAGCTGACTAGTTTTGCCAATATAAGTCAATCTTTTTTTTTAAAAAAATGGGTCTGGGATCAGCTAATAGGTAATGCATAAGCAAATAGAGTCATCCATCCTAAGATAGCCATTCCTGGCCACCTTCTTTATTTTTACTGATTATACTACCCACCACTGATAGATACTGCGGCCACTCTCCGACTGGTCCAGAATCATTAGGAGGTTATCGGACTGCGGAGCGACTGTCCAACTCTTCCTCAATGGAGAAAAATAATCAGAGGTTATGAGGTTAAGGATAGAGATGGAGAAGAAAAAGAAAAAAGTGCAGGTTACATGCAATGTTTGCCTGGCGTCTACAGCCATACTAAGCACATCCACTCTGTGGCTGAGACTTCATGATTAATGGTGTTTATTCTTGACAGAAGCCTCCTCTATTTATCTGCTATACAGTTTAGTGATTTTATCAGTCACCTGAATGAGAAATATTCAGTCATACCAATATTGCAGTGTAAATTGAGTAGAGTCACTTTTTATTATATCTCACAGCCTTATCATCCTCACAGTAATTTTCTCGCAGTGGTTTGATACGGAAAGGCTGGATTTAGCTGTACTTGACACAAAGCCTCTTCAATTCCACTGAAAGTTCAGACTGCTCTTAGAAATGCAAAAGAAAAAAAATACCTCACTCTTATCCAAGCAATTTCAGGATTTGAAAGAATACAGATAAAGAAGCTGAGACCTGGATGGGGAAAACGATGTAAATGTGGAATCGTCTAATAGCAGTAAAGTGACTTGTGAAAAGGTCCTTCAGTATTAGAACTTTGAGGCTCAGTTTAAAGCATTTTGCCTTGATATGTAGCTCTGTTTGTTCTAATCAGTGACGACCGGGCTTTGGTCCGAGGGAGACCCGATCTTCATCTAACTGATTACAGACTCTTGGAAATTTCCATGCAGTATTTAGAGCTTTATGAAATGAACCTCAAAGGAAAGTGCACATGTTTAATCATACAAGCTTTCCACTAATATCCTTGGGAATATTTGAAAAGCATAATGGCCTAACAAAAGATACTACCCTAAAGATACAATACCTGGCTCTTCAGCTGGATTTGTAAAGAAAGTTGTTTGTCAGCTTTTCATAGTACTCTAAGGCTGTGTTCACACGTTGCAGATTATTCGCGGTTTTTTCGCGGTTTTTCCCTATAAAAACGCTATAAAACCGCAAATAATCTGCTTATATTATGCATCCTATCATTTTTAATGAATTCTGCACTTTTTGTACACATGATGCGTTTTTTTCCGCGGTAAAAACGCATCGCGGTAAAAAACGCAGCATGTTCATTCATTTTGCGTTTTTTTTGCGGATTTCCCACTTAAAATGCATTGGGAAGTGTCCGGAAAAAACCGCGGCAAAAACGTGTCAAAACCGCGGCAAAAACGCGTCAAAACCGCGGCAAAATCGCGGCAAAAACCCATGCGGTTTTCTTGCGGATTTCTTGCAGAAAATGTCCTGAATTCTCCAGAATTTTCTGCAAGAAATCCTGAACGTGTGCACATAGCCTTAGGGTATGTGCACACATTGCGGATTTCTTGCAGAAATTTCCTGAAGAAAACCGGAAATTTTCTGCAAGAAATCCGCATTTTTTTTTTTGCGTTTTTTTTCCGTTTTTTTTGCGTTTTTTTAGCATTCTGCAAGCGTAATTAGCTTGCAGAATGCTAAAGTTTTCCAAGCGATCTGTATCATCGCTTGGAAAACTGACTGACAGGTTGGTCACACTTGTCAAACATAGCGTTTGACAAGTGTGACCAACTTGTTACTATAGATGCAGCTTATGCAGCATCTATAGTAAAAGATAGAACGTTTAAAAATAATAAAAAAAATAAAAAAAATGCTTATACTCACCCGCAGACATCAGATCTCCTCACCGGCGTCCGTTCCGTATAGCTGATGTGTGCGCGCAGGACCTTCCATGACGTCACGGTCACGTGAGCGGTCTCGGCCAATCACAGGACAGTGACGTCATTCGGCAAGGTCCTTCACCGCACACCAGCTACAGGAACCGAAGCCAGCGTGCAGCACAGAGGCGGGAACACTTCGGGGGCCATCAGAGGGTGAGTATAGGACTATTTTTTATTTTAATTCTTATTTTTTGACCACTTATATGGTGCCCAGTGCGTGGAGGAGAGTCTCCTCTCCTCCACCCTGGGTACCAACCGCACATAATCTGCTTACTTCCCGCATCGTGGGCACAGCCCCGTGCGGGAAGTAAGCAGATCAATGGACTCCTAGGTGTGCGGAATCCCCTGCAATTCCGCATTTTAATGAACATGTTGCTTTTTTTTCCGCGATGCGATTTTTTCGCGGAAAAAAAGGCTACATTTGCACAAAAAATGCGGAATACACTGAAAATAATGGGAGGCATATGTAAGCGTTTTTTTCGCGTTTTTATCACGTTTTTATAGCGAAAAAACGCGAAAAAAACGCGAAAAATACTGAACGTGTGCACATGGCCTTAAGGTTTTGGTTTTTTTTTCATTTTAAAATATTCTAATTAAGGTATAAGGATTATCTCACAATAAAAACCTTTTTTTTTTAATGATCTATAAAGATACTTGGGCATCATAAAAGGGGCATCACCTCAGGTGGCTGTTTATAAAATAGCAAGATGCATGAATGAAATGACAGATAGTCCTTGTTATAGTGGTTGTTTCCATCTTTTGAGCCACTAGGCTCAGTGACATATATAATATCAAACTTAGCTTTTCTTACCAGACCTGGGTCTAGCACTGCCTCACCGCCACTGCTTGATCTCCATTAATTGGCTTCATGCCAACAGCGCAGCAGCCAATCACTCGGGTCAGCAGGAGCCCCTGAGGTTTAAGTCAAAGCCTCAGTTGATCAGGAGCAACGGCGAGGAGGTAGCGTCTATTTCCGGGGTGGGAGAAGTAATTGATGGTCAGTTTGTTACCTTACACATGACTGATGCTGTGGGCTGAAAATATTTCAAACGCATTTATACGTCCTGTTTTCAATTATGTGTTTGTTCCATCTTTTTAGCGGAAAGAACATGTACACATTATAATCTATGGAGTTGTTAACACATCCATTTTTTTTTGATTGTGTGTGATTTTTCTTCCGAGTCAGGGATCAAAATTATTGATACTAGTATGTGGGTTTGTGAAAAACCAATGCCAGCTGACATTGACACCCGTGGGGTCAAAATCCATTTTTGGATCTGTGAAAGATTTGGCGTTTCATATTAAAACTTTTCTCCTTTCAAGCCATCGGGGGTTAATGTCTGTCCCTAGCCCCCGGTGGCTGCTGGTGTAATTACATTGCTGCCTAGACTGCTAATGTGGTTGGTGACCACTCCCACCATCCTTCAAAAGGTCACCTAATGCATCAGCTAACTGTTGGTTATACAGGTCCTTTTGGATACCAACCGTGCTGAAGACTGGAGGTTGCTGGTTCAGTGGTGCTTCAGTTGAATGCAGTAATTTGGTGCCTTACTCTTCTGTGCAGAGCTTTTCAGCAGTGAAAAGCTAAGTGTTTTGTGTTTCCTTTTCCCTGTGGTGTTTGTCTTACCTTACCTTGTGTTGCCTTAGTGCAGCAGTGGGACCAGTGTTCTCACTTGCCAATTCCCTACTTAGCGATAGGAGCAGGGCAAGTGAGGGATTAGGTATCCTGCTCGGCGGCAGGGTGGAAGAACACATATAGGGATGCTAGTAAGAGCAGGGCACATCTTCAGGTGAGTGCAGGAGGTGTCCACTCCCACTTCCCTACCGACAGGGCCCACCGTTGTTAAAGTGTCCCTGGTGTACCCTTTTGTGTTTCGCCATTTTGTGACTGTCCACTCGTTGGGTCGTGCCATGCTAGGACAGTCACTTCGTGACACATGTGCAATCCATGTGTTTTTCTGTGATTATCATTACAATGTACAGGAACTGACACACTGACCCAACAATGATGAAAACACTGCTGAAAAAAAAATTACTGATATCTGGAGGAGGCCTTAATTATAATTAATATTCTGCCCAATGAATAGTGATAATGAGAGCATAAAGTGTAGTCAAGCCTACAGTAAAGTGAAATAGTAAGTTAACTGTGTGTTTGGCATCGCTTTCATCATACTGAACTATGCAATCATGTTACCTGGTTATTTTTACTGCACAATTAACGAAACCCAAAAAACGAAACCCCAAAAATGATATCGGAATGGCATTTTTATTTCACCATTCCACCTCACTTGGAATTTTTTTTATATATGTTTTCAGTACATTTATATGGTAAAATGAATGCTTTCAATCAAAACTACGACTCATCTCACAAAAGACAAGCCTCTATATAGCATTTTGGAAAAGGGAAGGAGAAAACAAGAGTAAAAACAAAAATTGTCTGCATCTTTAAAGGAGTTATTTGGGGCTACTTTACTTTTTTTTCTCATGGGGTTGACGTGCAGATAGTTGCTAACTACCTGCTTGTTTTGCCAGTGCCATCTGTGTTATGATCCGGTGACCTTGGAGCCGCATGAGACTTTCTCAGGAGTAGGTGGAACCTGTACTGACCGCAAACCCTAAACTGCCACCGCAACTAGAAGTAGCCGTAGGGTGTGCCTAACACATCCTAGACACCTCGACACAGCCGGAGGACTAAATACCCCTATAGATGGAAATGGGAATTCTATCTTGCCTCAGAGCAGAACCCCAAAGGATAGGCAGCCCCCCACAAATATTGACTGTGAGTATTAGAGGAAAGACACACGCAAGCAGAAATCAGGATTTAGCAAAAGAGGTCACACTAGCTAAATAGAAAAGGATAGGACAGAATACTAAGCGGTCAGTATTAAAACCCTAAAAATATCCACAGCAGATAATACAAAAATTCCACCATCTAACTAAAGACATGGAATATATATCTGCATCTCCTGAGAATCCAACTTGACTGAAATATCCAAACACAGTCTAAAGGTACCTTCACACGAAGCGACGCTGCAGCGATAGCGACAACGATGCCGATCGCTGCAGCGTCGCTGTTTGGTCGCTGGAGAGCTGTCACACAGACCGCTCTCCAGCGACCAACGATGCCGAGGTCCCCGGGTAACCAGGGTAAATATCGGGTTGCTAAGCGCTGGGCCGCGCTTAGTAACCCGATGTTTACCCTGGTTACCAGCGTAAAATGTGAAAAAAACAAACAGTACATACTTACACGCGTCCCCCGGCGTCCGCTTCCTGCACTGTGTGAGCGCCGGCAGTAGCAGGGCACAGCGGTGACGTCACCGCTGTACTGTGCTTTCACTTTCACTTTGCGGCGCTCAGTCAGTGTGGGAAGCGGACGCCGGGGGACGCATGTAAGTATGTACTGTTTGTTTTTTTTACATTTTACGCTGGTAACCAGGGTAAACATCGGGTTACTAAGCGCGACCCTGCGCTTAGTAACCCGATGTTTACCCTGGTTACCAGTGTAAAATATCGCTGGTATCGTTGCTTTTGCTGTCAAACACAACGATACACGGCGATCGGACGACCAAATAAAGTTCTGAACTTTATTCAGCGACCAGCGACATCACAGCAGGATCCTGATCGCTGCTGCCTGTCAAACTAAACGATATCGCTAGCCAGGACGCCGCAACGTCACGGATCGCTAGCGATATCGTTACAAAGTCGTTTCGTGTGAAGGTACCTTAAGCTGGACAAGAAAAAACATTGAATAGTACTGAATTGTAAAGCTGTAGAAACAAAAGCAGACACTTATCTTTGCTGATTTGGCAGCAGGGCAGGAGGAACCAGACAGAGATGCAAAACCTCCAAGAACAATGGACAACTGGCAAGGGCTAATGAATCCTGCACACCTAAATATCCCAGTCAGAGCTGCAATCAGCAGGGACACCTGCCCAGGATTGCAACCCAGGGACAACTGCATTACTACCAACAACCACCGGAGGGAACCCAAGAGCAGAATTCACAACACATCTGAAAACAGTCACAAACTGCTGCTGCTTCAAGTCAACAGATCAGCTCTTCCGGGCGGCTTTGTCCATGGGGCGTGACTGCTGATGTCATGCTGATTGACAGCCTGTTCCCCACAGATTGTGCAGTGGAAGCCAGCTGTCAATCAGCATGACAACGGCAATGACGCCTCATCAACAGAAGAGAGTGGAAGACAAACAGTAGCTTTGTCGACGTTACAATACCGGAAGCAGCAGAATTTAACTCCCCAGATTACTAAGCGAAGGGGACACATAACTATATGAGGGGGACCCTCAACTACTGCAGTTTTTATTATCTATATTTATATTGATTGTATTAGGATGGGTGTTTCCCCTTTTAGAAAAAGGAGTCTTTTTGTGTGCCTGTTTTTTTTATTACTGTTACTTTCACCTACCAGAAGAGATGGCAGAAGCATTTCCCTCCCAACCTCCCCCTTTTTCTTTGTTTTACTGTGCAATTCTATATTTGATATTTTACTTACTGGTTACCCTGTTTAGGTTAACTTTATGTATTATTGCATCCTTTATCTGTGACCTTCCTACCTACATGTTATCATCTGCAGTGCCTTTCGAAAGTATTCGCCCTCCTGGAACTTTTCAACCTTTTCCCACATATCATGCTTCAAACATAAAGATGCAAAATGTAAATTTTTGGTGAAGAATCAACAACAAGAGGAACACAATTGTGAAGTTGAACAAAATGTATTGGTTATTTTAAATTTTTGTGGAAATTCAAAAACTGAAAATGGGCATGCAATATTATTTGGCCCCTTTAACTTAATACTTTGTTGCGCCACCTTTTGCTGTGATTACAGCTGATAGTCTCTTGGGGTATGTCTCTATCAGTTTTGTACATCGAGAGAATGAAATTCTTGCCCATTCTTCCTTGGCAAACAGCTCGAGCTAAGTGAAGTTTGATGGAGATCGTTTGTGAACAGCAGTTTTCAGCTCTTTCCACAGATTCTCGATTGGTTTGAGGTCTGGACTTGGCCATTCTAACACCTGGATACATTTATTTGTGAACCATTCCATTGTAGATTTTGCTTTATGTTTGGGATCATTGTCTTGTTGGAAGACAAATCTCCATCCCAGTCTCAGGTCTTTTGCAGACTCCAACAGGTTTTCTTCAAGAATGGTCCTGTATTTGGCTCCATCCATCTTCCCATCAATTTTAACCATCTTCCCTGTCCCTGCTGAAGAAAAGCAAGCCATGATGCTGCCACCACCTTGTTTGACAGTAGGGATGGTGTGTTCAGGGTGATGAGCTGTGTTGCCTTTACGCCAAACATATCGTTTGGCATTGTTGCCAAAAAGTTCGATTTTGGTCTCATCTGACCAGAGCACCTTCTTCCACATGTTTGGTGTGTCTCCCAGGTGGCTTGTTGCAAACTTTAAACAACACTTTTTATGGATATCTTTGAGAAATGGCTTTCTTCTTGCCACTCTTCCATAAAGGCCAGATTTGTGCAGTGTATGACTGATTGTTGTGCTATGGACAGACTGTCCCACCTCAGCTGTAGATCTCTGCAGTTCATCCAGAGTGATCATGGGCCTCTCGGCTGCATCTCTGATCAGTCTTCTCCTTGTTTGAAATGAAAGTTTAGAGGGACGGCCGGGTCTTGGTAGATTTGCAGTGGTATGATACTCCTTCCATTTCAATATGATCGCTTGCACAGTGCTCCTTGGGATGTTTAAAGTTTTGGAAATCATTTTGTATCCAAATCCGGCTTTAAACTTCTCCACAACAGTATCACACACCTGCTTGTTGTGTTCCTTGGTCTTCATGATGCTCTCTGTGCTTCAAACAGAACCCTGAGACTATCACAGAGCAGGTGCATTTAAACGGAGACTTGATTACACACAAGTAGATTATATTTATCATCATTAGGCATTTAGGACAATGCATCATTCAGAGAAAATGAACTTCTGGAATGAGTTTTCTGCACTGAAAGTAAAGGGGCTGAATAATATTGCATGCCCTACTTTTCAGTTTTGAATTTCCCCAAAAATTTAAAATAACCAATAAATTTCGTTCAACTTCACAATTGTGTTCCACTTGTTGATTCTTCACCAAAAATTTACATTTCATATCTTTATGTTTGTAGCATGATATGTGGGAAAAGGCTGAAAAGTTCCAGGGGGCAGAATACTTTCGCAAGGCACTGTAATTAAAAAAAGAAAACGTTTTGATTGACATTTTTGGCATTACCCTTCTAAGCTCAACGGTGGACAATCATTCATTTATAGTTCCCTAGAGGTTCCCTCCACAAGGTGAGGTTCCTGTCTTGAGCAAAGATGACTCTTCATGAATTGGGAGTTAAGTGTCTTTTTATAGATTTTGCCTTTTTTTAGCAGGCTGAGAAACTTGATTCCGCCACGAGCATTCTTGGATAACACCTTATCTGAGCATGTTTCTTCGTTGCTAGTAGAGATCGGTGCCTGGTACAGTAGTAAGGTAGTCAGCAACTATGGTACCTGCTTATAAGTTCTTAGGCCAATAAGAAAAAGGAAACTAGTCCTGGATAACCCATTTAGGGAGCTAAACAGAATTCCCTCCAACAATAACATACATGCAAATTCAATATTGGCTGCTTTGTTGTGTTATATCCCATGCTTTTTCTGCAATTGTTTGGTGGTAGTACAACCATATGCGTGCCAGTTATCTATTTGGATTTACTATTGATTTGGAGACACTGACTCTGTATCTAAGGCTGGGTTCACAGGACCGCTTTTCTATCATCTGAGAAAATTCTCTCCATTTATGCTAATTACACTCTGATCAAAGTTTGATCAAAGTGTGATCAGAGTGTGATCCGATTTTTTCAGAGGTAGATGGAAAAAAAAGTTTCTCCACCTTTGCTGTATTGTCAGTCTGTGAAAATCAGACCCGGCTTAAATGTCAGATGAATGTGGTCCGATATTTTCCATGGACCCATAAAGTTGAGTGGGCGAGTGCCATCAGATTTTCAGGACAAAACGTGCATGCTGCAATTTTTTCCTCCGGCCGGCTCGGTCTAAGAAAAAAATCGGATATGTGCATAGTACCACAGAATAACATGGGGACGAGTGCTATCCGTCAAAATGAACGATGATTTTTAAATAGATTTTTCACTTTCAGGAAGATGGACACCAAATGCTCTAAAATATCAAACATAGCTGGCACTTACCTTCCCCTGGTTCTGTGGGAACTCTCCGCCATTGCTCAGGTTTTGTGGCTTTGACAGTGTGCATCACTGCAGCTGCGCATACACAGCTGGGGGCGAGTGAGTACCTAATCTGTTGGTTATTTTAGGTATTTTACAATGTTTAGGGTCTACTTTAATAAATATGGAAAACCCCTTTAAGCAATCTTAAAAATTATTTCACTTAATTAACGAACATTTGCTCTTTCATCAGGTGATTCGCAGCCTGATTCCTCTGGCCAATTATCCTAAGAATGCTCATTTTCTGGTAATCAACTAGTATAAATGCACTGTTAGGACTCATTCATTAAGACATTAATTTTTCGTGCATGAGTGCTACCGTGTTTGTTCACGAATAGCACTTGTACCTATGATAGTGTATAGGGCTGTCCACATGGCCATCATTTTTTGTGGCCCATGCAAATTGTGGAGACGTGGCCGATATTGATCTGAATGTAGGATGAAACTCAGGAATGCAAGTCTTTAGGTCCACAAAAAAATCTCACCCATAAACTTGTATCCAAGTGGCATCCCAGTGCTGTCTGTTTTCCACGGATTGCTACTGTGGACAGTGCATGCGGTAGAACCTTTTTTTTTTTTCTCATCTGAGAAAAACTGCTGAAGCTTGGACCAAACTGATAAAAACACTGATGAAATTTGGTCCATTTTTCTTGTATGTGAAAAAAATGGATATCTCAGGGAGCACTTACCGTACTCATCTGTTTTTTGTATAAATATCTGGATAGTCCCAGTTTATCAGCGTAGATCATCTCCCTTGTGTTGTACACTGATCCTAAGCTAAGTTGCTCCATTTGGTCATTATGGAGCAGGAAGCACCGTTAAGTTTGCGGTAGTATGGATTTATAAGACTGCAGGTGTGAGATTCCCAACGGCTGTTTGACAAATTAATTGCTTCCTGAGCTGTGTGCTCTCACACGACATGCCCTCTTTTTTGAATAGCCCAGATTCTTCAGAGCATTGCAGTATCTGGTACTAATGTAGCTAGAGACACTGAAGTGCATTCTCCTAATAGCCTTACTATTTCATTATCACATTATTAGATAATTGAAAACAGACTGTTCATATACTATTTCTGTAAAGAAGCCCGATGTGTTATTTTTAAAATATATATTACCATATAATTAAATAATGTTAACTATAGTTTTATCTTATAAAAACTAAAAGATCAATGTCTGATCCTCATCTGATAGTCATGTTAAGATATAAAACTGCTCCAATAGTGTCTCCAAAGTTCCTCCCAAGTAACATGAGCATTGTATTTTTACACAGTTGTGCTACACTATTAGGGCTCATGTCATGATTGTGGATTACAGTCAATATCAGATTGCAACACACAACCTGACTGTCAGCCTCCGAAGCTTGACAGCCTCATAGAAATATATGAAGCTGTCACAATTGGGGCGGGAGAGCCTCTGCCCATCCGTGCTTTAGTGGTCCATGCTCGGACCGATTGCCACTGATGTCCAAATAATAATAACAATAATTTCTTTATTTATATAGCGCCAACATACTCCACAGCACTTTACAGACATTATCATCGCTGTCCCCGATGGGGCTCACAATCTAAATTCCCTATCAGTATGTCTTTGAAATGTGGGAGGAAACTGGAGAACCTGGAGGAAACCCACGCAAACACGGGGAGAACATGCAAACTCCTTACAGATGTTGTCCTTGGTGGGATTTGAACCCAGGACCCCAGTGCTGCAAGGCTGCAGTCCTAACCACTGAGCCACTGTGCTGCCAAATGAGCCCTTAGAAAGAATAGGTGGGCATATCTAACAACCAGCATATGTCGACACGAGCAGTCGACCATCTAATGTGTATCAGTACTCCTGATTCTCCCTGACAGATGAGTTTGCTCAAGAGAAATCGCAAGCAATTTATAATTACAGAAAGTGTGTCATCAGAAAATGACCTATTATTGAAATCAGGTTTTTGTGTTGTTATTTACTTTTTTATTCTGCAGTGTTTTTTTTCCCGATATCACAATTTTCAATTTAGAAATCTTACAATTTCCACACCCAATCTTTCTATTAAAGACCCTAATGAGCATGTGTAAAGGTGATTGTGAAGGAAAAGGAGGAGCAGAGTTAGTAGTGGCAGTTAGCCATGATGGTACAAATGTGTCCAATCTTACCGTTTAATCTAATTTGGTTCAGAACTTCATTTTCTCATTCAACAAATGTAATACACTATCACTAGGCTGCAATTCACAACCACGCATAGACACATGCATCAGAATCATCTCGTGACACAGTATTGGGAAATCATCTTATTTTTTCTAATTTTCAAAGTTGGTCATCTCTTGACACACATCCCAGAATATGATCAGTGATCAGCCACAAGCAAAGGTGAAAGAAGACCAGATCTGTAGGACTTTTTTCTTTTTTTAGGGGAAGTGGGCAAAATGACAACAACCACTGCGTTGGGCATCCACAGATCTGCTTTAAATGAAATAGCAATTGTGCACTTATAACAGGATGCAGTTACAAAAGGAAAAAAATCTGTTTTGAGGTAGAGATTTGGTTTGACCAAATTTTTATGTTAGTATGACCCACTCCAGTAGACAGAACGGAGGAGCTTGCTAATTTACTTTACACCATGTGGTTTCCTTTTCAATTCTGAGAGACCATATTTTATCCAAGTAGGTTTGAAACAGAGGATAAGTGGGAAGAGACGAAGGTCTAAGGATGAACAGTACTGTCTGCCCATCTGTGTTAGATGCATATTACCGTACCTCTTTTACTAACAGACAAATCCTCTTTTTATACTGTTATAACTGGTTCACAAATAAAAGAAGGACCAGAGATCACACTCTAACATTTTTTAATGATTAAGTAAATATTTTCACAGCATTTTTATTTGTATAGCTAAGAGGTCTTTGATGCTTCTGCCCACCTCTTTCTCTGCCGTTGATCTTTCTTGTTTGACTATTTGCCATCAACTGTTGCCCTTTAAGAAAATCTTGTGAGATGGCATTAATTTCTAAGAGCAAAGAAATATGAAGGCGAATAGTTTCTATTATAGTGTCTTATAATATACATGACACAGTAGCATCATTTGCACGCAACACATCACTAACCAAACAGTAAGCTGGTCTTCCAGTCTAGAGTGTTATTCTGTAGGCTAATGTGAAGGAACTTAGTCATGGCTGTCTTCATCAAGTCTGATGGACTTTTCAGGACATTGCGTAATGCGTCATCAATCTCATGACAAAATGCATATGCCAATGGTGCAGAATGATTGGCACTCACCTCGCAGCTTTTTATTACTGGACCTCATGACGTAAACAATTTTGGAAATAATGGTGCTCTGCAAAGTATTCTGTATTACGGAGCCTCAGTGACCTCATGTGCTGCTCTACTGAAGGTTGTAGGTAGGAGATATTTTTTTCCTAAGATGAAATACATTTGCTGGGCTGTAGGGTAGTAATAAAAGTATGCCGGATGAACCATACCCCAAAAAAAATTCTGTCGGATACCACTAAAGGCTTGTAAGCCTTCAAGCAAAAATATTGGCCCAAAAAGGAAGGACAATTTTCATATATTTGCCTTTTTTTTTTAAGGGGGGGGGGGGGAGGTTGCTGGTTTTTTTTTACCAGTGCTGAATAGAAAGTGCTGAATTTTTTCTTAAGTCTGCATATTTTAGTTTGCAGCGATTTTAATTTCTGCTGAGGATAGGACAAAGTTTTCCAAGTTCCAGATGCTGAAGATAATAGAGGAATGAGGGAGAAGAGACAAGTATCACATCCACCATAGTTTGTTTCATTGGCTCTGGAGCTCTCCCGGGAATTGCTTTGATCTGTGATTAAGATATCTTTCTGTCTAGCCTGGAAGACATGGCAGAACTGCCTCTAACATTAGATTACAGTCTGCTTTGGTGACATCTGCCAATAGCAGCTCTCGCCATTATCACAACACATCTTCTTCTGTATTCAGGAGCCCTCTGTCTTCGCTACATGTTACTTAATTAGACTCTCTGTCTTTCGTCTTCTTCAAGAGTTTTTCTCTGTTTTGGTTAGGTGATAAAAAAGTATTAATAATGTACATAAAAGATACCACCTTTAACAAAGTACAGCATATTTTCATAATTTTTCGCATTTGTAGGTGGCCCTCACAAAACATTTTAGATAGATCGATAAAATGTCAGTAAATGGAATTGGAGTGAAAATGAGGTACAGTATGGTTTTCTCTCCTGCAAACAGTGCCACTCTTGTTTGTGGGCAGTGTTTGGTATTGCAGCTCAGCATCTTACCCTTGAATGAACAAGAACAGCACTGTTTGTAGAAGAAAAAAAAACAGACTTTGCTTTCTAATCATGTATAACCTTGGTTAAGGCTTGGAATTACTGTAAAGTCAAGTGGCAATGTGTGTTTGATGTGAGGCTATATATTGATATAGAAATTGCTGAAATGTCTGCTGCTTTTCTTGAACACTGACAACGTGGACCGCGTTTCCCAGATCCCCTGCTTATGCCAAGTTAGTGAAGCACTGGGTAATACCGTTCTAAAGAAGAAAGCAAAATGTATGGACAGGGTCATGGTTGTTGTCAGATGATTCACAGCCTTAGCTACTATACATTCCAGCAATGTCTGGACTAGAAATGTAGACCTTGCTTTAATATCAAAGTTGAGTCCCTTGGTTCACAAATTAAGTTTTCAAACTACCCATTGTTTTTCTTTTCCAGGCCTTCTGCATTAGCAAGCAGCCCAACATATCCAGATCTTCCATTCATACGGATATCACCACACAGGAACCCTGCAACCGCTTCGGACTCCCCTTTTAGCCCTCCTCATCCGTACATCAATCCCTACATGGACTATATCAGATCTTTGCACAGTAGCCCCTCACTTTCCATGATCTCGGCAGCTCGGGGGCTCAGCCCCACTGATGGTGAGTATGTATGGCGATTAGTTGGAAAGGTACTCGCAGGTAGTGTTATAATGTGTGTGGTCATTGCTGCAGCTTTGTCCCCCCTACTTTACCAGATGGCTTTGAGTAATAAAATAAAATTATCCCTATCACTTTCCTTTTGCTAACTTTCATACAGTAAAATGATATGTAATTTACTCCTCACAAGTCTTCAGAAAAAGACCAAACCTGAACTAGAGAACCTTGGATTTTAGCTGTTGCTAACTTAATCATAGTCACTGTCAGTTTGATCAGATTGTAATCCTAGCTGAATGTTAAGATTTCACATTGGAACCGCTTGGATTTTAGATGACTATCAAATACATAGACTCAGTCTCAGTGCCAGGTATGATAGGTATGATCAACATTGTGTAAAATGAGGCACTATTAAACGCAAATCCATTCCTGTTCAGCATGTGAAAGGCATCCTCAGCCATTTCTGCGCTGACTGCAGGACAGCAAAGGACATGTCTTATCTATTAGACACCTTAATAAATTATAGAAGATAAGGCGGGATGGTAGGAAATTGCTAACATTTCCTCTTTCACTAAACATCTTGCTTTCTGTCCTCTCGCACCAAATACTGCTGTTGACGAGAGCCTGAAGTGCAAGCAAGAAATGTTCTTTTCTGCCTAAATGTGTGAATAGGATCAGTAATTCAGAAATATAACTATATAAACGTTTTTTCATCATCTTTGACAGCTGCAGTAGCATGAAAGAGGGCCTGTCTACAGTCAAAAAGTGGACAGTTTTTTTTATCTTAATTTATTTCCACTGCTTTACTGAATATTTGTTTTTTGTTTTCTGAAATTCAAAATATAATTCTAGAAATATGGGCTTTTTTTTATTTTATGCAGTTTCTTATAGTCTTTACAAAGGGATGTTGCTCATAGGGTAATAATACAGAGGAGCCTATACTTCCGCCCCCAAGGAATCTTGTGCCACACCCTGTTGGTAATGACCATACAAATTAGTACTAAATAAAAAGATCTATATCTCTTTATAGCAGAGTTAAAAAAGAAAAAAAAGCGGAATACTTAAGTGAGCAGTGGGAATAAAAAAAAGAGCAAAATCTGGTCACTTGTGACCTGATGACAGGTCCTCTTTAAAGAAAGATCAAGTGATTGACAGCAGGATATATATACTTCTAACAAAGATGACAGATTTTCAGCCAGGAAAATAAGATCGTCATAAGATCTGGCATCTATTTATTCCCCAATGGATAAATATTATATGGTATAGATCATACAAATTTGTACAAAATTTACTTTGAAGACTAGAGAAGCTTCAGAAACAGGACTGCACAGATTAGATCTGCCTCTCAGCTGCAAGAAGTGTAACACTAGGTCTGTGGAATTTTCAGCATCTAAATGTGACAAATCTAGATGTAATCCTTCCCATTCACTGACAGCAAGTAGAGATATTTAAAAAGTCAGGAATTAAAAGCTCAAGCATGTGAGAAAATAGCATTTTTATTCTACTGAAATTAAGTGGTGAGGATGATGCCATGAAGACAAATATGCTTTGCAAATTAGCTTTCCTTCAACAATAGGAAAATATTTCTCCATAGATAGCTGTAAGTCAATGACCAACCCATTATAAAGTTATTATTATTAGAAGTATCAGCCAAACTAGAATGGGACCCTTATGTAGACCACTGATGTAGTTTTTGGACGATATTGATTCCTCTAGTGGCAATGTAGCCTGGCTTAGGGAGACTTATAGGCAATGCTTCTTGGGGTAAATTGCAAATTAGTTTTCCTCTGTTAATAAGAAAATGATTTCTCTATTGCCACCAAGTAGTTGCCATTTAAATCAATGAAATTTAAAAGGAATCTGTCACCCCCAAATATCGTATATATGAGCTAAGGCCATCGGCATCAGGGGCTTATCTGCAGCATTCTGTAATTCTGTAGATAAGCCCCCGATTTAACCTGAAAGGTAAGAGAAACAGGTTGTATTATACTCACCCAGGGGCGGCCCCGATGTGGTTCGGGTCCGATGGGCTTCGTGGTCCGGGTCCAGCGCCTCCCATCTTCATACGATTCCGTCCTTTTCTTGTCTTCTGCTGCTGCTCCGGTGCAGGCGTACTTTGTCTGCCCTGTTGAGGGCAGAGCAAAGTACTGCAGTGCGCAGATGCCAGGAAAGGTCAGAGAGGCCCGGCGCCTGCGCACTGCAGTACTTTATGCTGCCCTCAACAGGGCAAATCAGTACGCCTGTGCAGAAGCCGCGACACGAAGCATGGAGGATGACATCATCGCATGAAGATGGGAGGCGCCAGACCTGGACCCATCGGAGCGGACCTCACTGGTCCGCCCCTGGGTGAGTATAATCTAACTTGTTTTTCTTACCTTTCAGGTTACATTGGGGGCTTATCTACAGAATTACAGAATGCTGTAGATAAGCCCCTGATGCCGGTGGCCTTAGCTCATATACGATTTTTGGGGTGACAGATTTCCTTTAAACCTAAATATATCAGTCAAGCCAGAGTGACACCATTCTGCAGACCTCTGTTTCAGAGTTTTTGCTCTTCATCAGTATAGATTAGGATACTTGTTGGCTGAGTAAGATGTCTTTGCAGAAATCAAGTCTCATTTAATGAGTCTTAAAGGTTCTGCTTATATAGAAAAAGTATGCAAGTTAACACTATTCCAGAAGGAAGAAAACTGTGTCTCTAGTGCCATCTGCAAATTCTCTTTAAAAAAGCTAAGTGAACACTTACATTACACATTGGATCTTGATGAACAGAAAATTTATCTATCTAGATTGTGTAATTAGTTGAGAACAAAATGATGCCTCTATCAACCATTTGAAAATCAAAAGTAAAAACATGACATCAAAGTTGGATACAATGTGTGTGAATTTCATCATGGAAACTCATAATGCAAGTAGTGTGTATGGCCCCAACATGCCTCTATGTCCTCCCAACAGTATTTGAGAAGGAAAAAACTGGAAGGAGACAAAGCGCAAAATAGGGTCTTATCTGTGCAACAATATTAACAGAAATGCACAAATTGTGCTCACCTGGTTGTGTTGTGTGCACACAACCACTGATAGTTCTTTAGGTTGATGCAGACCCACAAGGAAATAAATACATGAAAAGTGAGAGCAAATGGGATGTTTTGTGCTGCCGTGAAATAATGGAAGATGCCAATCCAGTAGTATCGTGGTTGTCCTGATAAAGAAACGCGTTGACAAATAAACCACATACTACTGGATTGGCATCTTGCATTCTTTCACTTCAGTGCAGAACAACCCATTTGCTCTCTCTTTTTATGTATTTAACCCAACAATATTTGGGCATACTCCCAATGAAATGGCAGATGGTGTCCTGGAAATCTCCTTCCAGACCTGGATCAGACCTGGAGCTCCTAAACAATCTGTTTCACTAGTTGACAGCATAGCATGCATTAATACATAATGTCTTAGAGATTTTCAGTTAGATTCAGCTCTGAAGAATGTGAGAACCAGCCATAGCAACAGTGCCTGCTTCGTCTAGTAACTGCCTACACACTCTGGCCATATGAGGCTTGGCACCTTCTGCATTAGGAGGAATGCAGGGCCCATTGCACCAGCATAAGGTCTGAGAATGGCTCTGAGAATTTCACCTTGTACAACAGCAGTCATGTTATTGTTGTCTGTGCGACCCTCGAAAAATATGCTTCCCTAGACCGTCACTGACTCACAACCCAAACAGTCATGCTGGATAATATTGTAGATAACATAATGTTCACCATGGTATCTTCTTTCATACCTGTCACATGTGCTCAGTGTATACCTGCATCTGTGAAGAAAATAGGGAACAATAGTGGACTCGTCAATTTTGGTGTTGTTTGGCGGATGTCAATCCATCTGCATGCAGCTGGACTGCGAAGAGCCTGATACCATGGACATCGGGCCCAGTGTCCATTTGGCCCTTAGACAGAATATTGTTGCTCTCATGCCTCCTCAAAGAGCCTGGTCAGAAACTTACAACACAAGTAACCTACTGAAGGCCATTTTGTAGTGTTTTGGCAGTGCTCCTTCTATTCCTCCTCAAACAAAGGAGTAGATACTGAGCCTGTCCAGCTCACTTCATGTAACAGCCTGGCTACTGGTTACTTGTCCATGTTTTTGATACTGCACTGGGAGATACAGGAAACCTTCTTGAGATAGAACATATTGATGTGCCATGGTATAGGATCTAGGCTACCTGTTCAGCCTGAATGGGCTGCAGGTTCCACTTCATGCTACTATTTCTAAACTAACAAAAGGCAAAACTTTGGAAGAATCAGTCAGGAAGGTTAGGGAGAGAGTGGTAGTCCACCACCAAAACCAGCAAAGCTATTAATTGTTTAGGCGTTTTCATACTGTTGCCTCTCCACTGCATCTGATGTCGCTTTCATTAGCACGATTTCTGGTAATTCCTAACCAGATAGATTGGTATCCCTGAAGTTTAATTGTCTTGGTGTTATATTATGATGTGCTAGTGTTCCTCTATTTTTTTTCATCTGTCTAGGTATCATGCTTAAAAAACATCTTGACGCTTGCGACGTAAAACTTGTGGTCATGCACCTGTCTATTGTATTTTGCAGTTCCACATGCCAGTGTGAGCCCTGCTGAATATTACCAACATATGGCCCTGCTTACAGGACAGCGTAGTCCGTATGCTGATATCATCACTTCCCCAGCAACTCCAGGTGTTGGAGCTGCAGCCCTTCATATGGAGTATCTTCATGCTATGGAAAGTAAGTAATGCAGTAGTTCCATCCTTGAATTTTGTTTTTCGGATGCATAATATTTCACACCATAATGTAATGTAAAATATGTAGTTTAATGCCCAGTGTATTGTGTGCACTATTGTGCTTCTGGGGAAGAATATGGTTGGAAAAATGACATTCAGTGTAGCATGCTGTAGATACAGCCATATGAAAATATGGTATTATGTGATCTCTAAAAAGGCCAAACTCAGAATCTGACATGGATCCCATGACATGACTTTTAGTAGGATATTTTTAATTTAACTCCAATGTTTTTTTTCTCTTGTGTGGTATTAAAATAGAGATATAAAGTCATCGCAAACTTTTACTATAAATGTGCCGAGATATTTTCTGGGATTATGTCCAAAGGCAAACAAGTTCTTGAGTGGACCTTGTAAGAACATCAAAGACCGACTGGAAATTTTCAAAAACGCTTTCTTGTGCTCCTCTTTGTAGACATTTCCAGCTAAGAAATTTATCTTGTAGCACTGGCAAGCACAGGAAAATGTTGTGTTCAATCTTAAATTCTTTTGGCTCGAACAAATATCAGTCTGGCACAGATACCGTTACCGTATGTACTGCACTAGGAAATATGTGTAATTTTTATACTTCCATTGGTCTACGGAGGAGCAAACATATATAAATTAGATACATAACAAATCCTCAACGTTTTAGTTTATAGACTGGTTTAGAACACAAAAGAATACAGGTAACATAATGTGTCCAGAGAACAAAAGAGCAGAGAGTGAAAAATAATTGAGGAAAAACATGAAAGAAACTATTATGTATTATGCTATTCACATTTATAATAACAATCTTAAATTAATCAAATTTTAATTCATGTTTTATATTATTGACCTACAAATAAAATGCATGATTTACTAAAAGATTTTGTTATATTCTGTATAAGCAGCCAGTAGAGTTTTAGATATATATAAAGACATGTTGTACATGTACCATACGGATTGTTTCATTTCTTTTACTCCAAATTAGTGCAACTTTCCCTATAAACAGTAGAGTTCATGTATGGCCACTATTTCCCTCTAATGCTTACAGTTAATGGGTCAACTTTCGAGGAAGCTCATTAAAGAAGGGATTATTGAATAAATGTTAGACTAAACTACTCAACAAAGCAGACAAAGATTGCCAGACTGGAGCAGACAGGAATCAAATGTCCAGCCAAAAAAGCATTTTTTTCTCTTTCCCTCCCGCTTGTTGAACTAATATTGTATTATATGATGACAAAATGTGGGTTTTACCAAATGTACATGCTTATTTCTGAAGAGAGTTTAGCAATACTGGAATCCCTAGTTATGACTGTAATGAGATACTTGCAATCCATAAATAGTGGTATAGAGGAACCACCCTAACATAGTAAACTTTTGATTTCCATGACTTACACGTAATACCAATTTAATTTTTTTTTCTTCTCAATCTAATCCAGCATTTTCAGATTTTTAATTATGTACAATCCACAAATAATAGCAAAAATGGAGTAAGGTCTAGAGATGAGCGAACCCGAACTTAAAAGTTCAGTTAGTGTCCAGAACTAAATGCTGAACATGGGCTTTTCCCATAAGTCCGTTGTGGTATTCGGAGTTCCGGGGAAAGTCTGTTGCAGAGAGAGAGATTGATTTTTTTCTTAGATACAAAGTTCAGCTTGTCATTGTTTTCAATGGGGTTTGGCTCCTGGTTCAAGTTTGGGTACAGTTCTTTGGACTAAATTTCGGGTTGGGTACCAATACCCGAACTTCCATGGGTTCACTCATCCCTAATATGATCATATAATGGGCAGCACTGTAGCCTTGCAGTGTTGAAATCCCAACAAGGACATCTTTAAGGAATTAATATGTTCTCCATGTTTGCATGGGTTTCCACATTTCAAAAGCATACTGATTAGTGATGAGGGAATAGCATTGTTGCTCGGGTCTTCCCGAGCATGCTCGGGTGATCTCCTAGTATTTCTTAGTGCTCGGAGATTTAGTTTTCCTTGCCTCAGCTGCATGACTTACGGCTGCTGGACAGCCTGAATACATGTGGGAATTCCCTAACAAACAGGCATTCCTCACATTTATTCAGCCTGTCGAGCAGCCGTAAATCATGCAGCTGAGGGATGAAAATTAAATCTCCGAGCACTAACAAATACTCGGAGATCACCCGAGCGTGCTCCGGGAGACCCGAGCAACAATGCTATTCGCTCATCACTAATACTAATAGGAAATTTGAATTGTGAGTCCCAATGAGGGCAGATGCTGTTGTCTGTAAAGAGCTGAGGAATATGATAGCGCTACACAAGTAAGCACAAAAAATAATATAATAGTACAATTGTACAACAATGTTCCTGTAGAGCTGAAACTCAATATACTGCCATACTGTCTGCTATGAAAATGTTTTCCCCAAAAACATTGCTTCTAGGGTAGAATAACTTACATTATCTAATAAATCATTTTCTCTCTGTGCAGTATTTGTCAGAGAATACATTTCAAGCTGATATAAAGGTGACTATATACGTTACATGGACATTGGCCAAACTGGCCAATTTTCGACAGTACCCGTTGACCATATAAACCAACAGTCCAGTGTTTTCTTGGTGCAGTGCTGGAGTGGTGCTACTGATGTAAGGCCCCTGCACTTAGTCTTATACTTACCATCATAATAATAATAATCTTTATAATAATAATCTTTATTTTTATATAGCGCTAACATATTCTGCAGCGCTTTACAGGTTGCACACATTATCATCGCCGTCCCCGTTGGGTCTCACAATCTAAATTCCCTATCAGTATGTCTTTGGAATGTGGGAGGAAACCGGAGAACCCGGAGGAAACTCACGCAAACACGGAGATAACATACAAACTCTTTGCAGATGTTGTCCTTGGTGGGGTTTGAACCCAGGACTCCAGCGCTGCAAGGCTGCTGTGCTAACCACTGCGCCACCGTGCTGCCCATCTTCACCTTTTATTCGTGCCGCTTTGGGGTGGTCTCCTGCAGTTTGGGATCATTGCAATGTTTGCTAGGGCAAGCCCTGTAATTACTCTCATAGACTTGCATTGTGACCGTTATCTCTGACAGAAGTTACGGTCCAAAGATGGTGGCGCAGGACCTAATGGGCGCCAGCAAGAGCTGAAGACAACGGGTGGGGAGTATAGCATTAGGTGCAGGGAACTTACTTTAGTAGCACCAATCCAGCACTGAAATAAGAACAACTGCTGGAGTGGTGCTTTTTTTTGTGTAGCAGTATACTGACTTTCTGTCCATGGCCCATAAGGAGGGGAGAGGAGAATGGGTTAAGTTGCAGTTGTGAATCTTTATTCTCATGAGAGATAAGCAGTCACTAGAGGAATCTACCGGCAACCTATGCCACAATTCTTAGTGAAAGTACCGCATCCTATTATAATAATACTTGACACAGCTGACCATACTTTTGTATGCACTTAGAAAACGGGCCATTTTTATATTAAGGCTTCTTTTACACTAGCGTCGGGCTCGGTCCGTCGCGGTGAGTCGGGCCGAGGTTCCCGACGCTAGCGTTGTCTCCGCCGGACAACGGGGGCAGCGGATGCATTTTTCCAGCGCATCCGCTGCCCCATTGTGAGGTGCGGGGAAGTGCGGGGAGGTGGGGGCGGAGTTCCGGCCGCGCATGCGCGGTCGGAAAAAGCGGACCGTCGGGAGCAAAAAACGTTACATGTAGCGCTTTTTGCTCCCGACGGTCCGCCACTGCACGACGCATCCGTCGCACGATGGGTGCGACGTGTGGCAATCTGTCACAATGCGTCGCTTAATGTTAATCAATGGTGAAAAAACGCATCCTGCAAACACTTTTGCAGGATGCGTTTTTTCGGCAAAACGACGCATTGTGATGGAATGCAGTTAACGCTAGTGTGATAGTAGCCTTATTTAGAGGGATTATTTAAGTAAATGCAAAAAGGTTGAAAAATTTAAATGAGTTAGAAAATTAAACCTATACAAACTTGTTTCATATAACATTTTCACTGCTTGAATTTCACAAAGTGTTGAATTTGTAGAAAAAAGTAGTATGGATGAATGTGCCCTGTACACTACTGTACTAAAAAGTCATTAATTACATTTAGTGCTTTCCATTTTAACGATGCTGCTTAGTAACTCTCTTTTGTGACTTATTAATATTTATTTTTTTAATTTGTTATCTTTTTTCCTGGTTTGTATTGTGTAACTGTACCGCACTCAATCTCCACTAATGCTAATTACTTGCCGGAACTGTGCTAATGACTAGAAAGACAAATTAAGTTGAAACGCTAAGAAAAACAAAGGCGGTTGACACAGTCCCCTTTTCTTTACATGACGGGTATGTGTGTAGTCAGGTAATGGATGATGGGTGTTTTTATTTAGACAAAGGCTAGTGGGAAAACCAATTAAAATAATTTCCCTGGTCTGTAAATTAATTGTCATTAAGGTGGGCTTTGAATGTCCTATCATTTATCACTTGAGGAAATGAAACCTTTTCCAGTCAGACTTAAAGATCACAGTTGACCTCAATAATACAGGCGATTACAAATAACTTATTTGTGTACCTAGCGTTCATGGACAGATAGTACAGGAAAGCACTGGTCATTTTAAAAACAGACCTAGACAACTGGAATGACAAGGGCACATAACAAAGGAGTTCTGTATATTCAATATCTGCAGAATATATTATTACACTAGCAATACAAATTTGAATAGCACTGCATGATGTCAGTAAATATGATATGCTGTATTTTTCGGACTATAGGATGCACCCCAGGATTAGACTGCAGAAGTTAAGGAAAACATTTCCTACTAATTAAAACTTCCCTGGTTCTATTGGGCACAAAGGTATAACATCAAATTAACAGTTCTTTCGGCTGACACATATATGTCAGTGTGGGCTCCCTGAACACATTACAGTCCTCTCCCTGTCATTTTCTGGCTGAGACTGCCAACACCAGAGGTCATATCTTCCTCTCAGACACAATAAGGTAACATATACAGTCCGTTCTCCTAGAGCAAACTTTACACAAAGAAGAGGTATGATCCTACTAGTGTCGGTATCACCTTCAGCCTGAGCTCCAGCAGTTTCCAGCCCCAAACATAAGTATTCAACTCCATGCTCAGCTAACATTAAACAGGCTGCAGCTTCCATACTACTCTGCAGCTCCAACACACAGACTGTTCAGCTTTCCTGGCTGACCCATGCAGTCTCCATTCTGAGAGACTATAAACATAAGGATGAATGACCTCGGGGAGATCAAAACATCCAACACTGTGGAGACACCATCACGTGTTTCTCAACGCAGTGATCCAGAACACTGCCCCCATCCCTTAAGGGAAATATGCAAATGCATGTAGAAAAGCCGCGGAGACACTATCACGTGTTTCTCAACGCAAGCAATGAATAGCCAGGTCCTTCACCGGGAAGGAACAACCACGGGAAGGGCAGCATCCAATAAAGAAAAACCACCTATGCCAAAACATGGTATCCATCCACAGACAGATGGGGGCAGTGTTCTGGATCACTGCGTTGAGAAACACGTGATGGTGTCTCCGCGGTGTTGGATGTTTTGATCTCCCCAAGGTCATTCATCCTTATGTTTATAGTCTTTTCACTAGGCACTGCTCCTAATAGCCAGTTTCCTACTCCACACTGATGATGGGCAAATACCCCAAAACAGCTGTCTGTGGATGGATACCATGTTTTGGCATAGGTGGTTTTCCTTTATTGGATGCTGCCCTTCCCGTGGTTGTTCCTTCCCGGTTAAAGACCTGGCTATTCATTGCTTGCGTTGAGAAACATGTGATGGTGTCACCGCGGCTTTTCTACATGCATTTCCATTCTGAGAGAGACTCTGGCTTATCTCTCTCCCAGCTACCACTGACATTTTGGCTGGTCACTCGCCAGCTTCAACACACTTTACTCTTCTCAACATCCCTAGCAGACTGAGAGCTTCCAGGTGATCACATGCCCTGGTTCGTAGTCAAAGCTAGCCATGTGCATCAAATTAAGAATCTGCAGTGCTGGGATTTAAGCGTAGCCTACCTGTCTCTGATTCTTCAATTATTCATAAGTACTTTAACTCAGCTACACACACAGTTCTGCTATATGCACACAAGCAACTCTGCTATGTATGTACACACAACGACCTTGCTACGTTAATTCACACACACACAAAAACACACATACTTCTGTTGCACATTGTAAAAAAGAGGACCAGTCACAAAATTTTTCATGTTGAACTGGACACACGATATAACAGTGGCTGCAGAGCATTATACAGCATTTTTTTATTTTTGTTTTTTATTTTGTTTTTGTCATGATCCGTTCCAGGGTTTATTCCTGTCTGCCCTTTCTCTGGGTGGATCATGTTAAGGGTTAACTTTGCTCTGCCTCATTCTGGGTTCAGGTTTGCTATTTAGCTCCCATGAATGTTGCTGGCAGTGTCAGCTATAGTTCTGCCTTCGGCGTGTGAACCTGACTCTGGTAACTCTTGATTTATCTTGCTGTGATCCCTGATTTGCCCCGTGTCTGATGTCTTCCTCTGTCTGCCCTTTTCCCAGCGTCTCTCTGTTTCTTGGTTATATTTTCTGGTTTCTGACTCGGCCTGTATTCGGACTTGTTTCTGCTTTCTGTCTTTGCCTTATCCGCTTTCGATCATTGCTAAACCCTCTGGCTTGCTCCTGACCACGTATACTTCTTACTCCTTTTTGTACTTTGCATCTGAACGGTTTCTGACTTGGCTTGTTTGACCACTCTCTCGCCATCTGATGGCGCCTGTGCGGCTGCTCTGTGGAGTTCTCTGTGTACGCAGTTTCACCTCCCTCTCAAGCTCCCTCTAGTGGAGGTTGCATAACACTGCACTGCAGCAGCGTGACAGTCAGTTACTGAGATATTAGCAATCAAAGTATTTAGCACCTAATGAGTTAACCTTGTTTTTAAGTCCAAGTGGGCGTTATCATATAGCAACTCATATGGGGAGAAGAAGTGCGCACCCCTAAAGTTAACTGTTTAGGTGCCAAATATTTTCATAGCTAATATGTAATGGAGAGACGACATAAGCAAACAAAAGAACAAAATGTTTTATTCTGCTCTGCAGCCACTATTATATCCTGCTTCCTGTTCAACGTGAAAAATGTGGTAAAAGATCCTCTTTAAAGTTCATTTCAGGTATTTCACTGATCATTTGGCCTGAAAGGTCCTTCAGCTAGCTAGTCAGAATCTGCAGGTAGATTTCTATTCTGCCCAGCTCTGATCGGACTCATCAGTGTCATGCTGGAGGAGAGAGGACGGTGCCGCTACATAATTCTCTGAGGGATCAGAAAGTCTCAGCATTCTCCTCCATCATAGGAAGTTGCCTCTGGGCTATAAGGTTACATGCCCACGATCAGGAATACCAGCGTTTTGGATGCAGGTCACCTGCGCTGTGTACAAAACACTGCGTTCTACATTACAAGCACAGTGGATGGGATTTATTTCTATTTACTGCTGCGTAACTCACACGTGGTGTGGGTTACGAGCCACAGTATGTCAATTATCTGCCGCGGAGACTCTTGCCTCCTCTGTGTAGTCTCACCCATAGTCATTCACTAGATGTGGTAAATCTGCATGGTTGACTGAACACATGCGGATATACAGTAACTGCGTGATTAGAATTCAGCGTTTCGGACGTAGTGAAAATACTTTCCATCCAAAACACTGCTATTTTCTCACCGTAGGCACATAGCCTAAGATGTACACTTTTAATTTAGTTTTAACATACATAAGTCATGCTTCCTATTATTGCTACTTTTAGGCTCTTTGCACACAAAGTTTTTTCTTGGAGACGATCAAAAACTACAAGTTTTCTAGTAAAAATCACTTAAGGAAATGTTTTTTCTTTGGGGAGTTTTTGGAGGAGTTCTTCATTTCCTGAAGAGGTTTTGAAGAGTTTTTGAAGTATTTTTGATTTTTTTTCTCCTGAAGTGATGTTTGCAGTCTTTTGATTGAACAGTATTTAATTTGCAGCAGATTCTATCAAGTGATGCTTGAAAGATGTGACATGCATTTTTTTTTACCCACCAGGCAGAAGCGTAGCTAGGGTTTTGGTTCAGGGGGGGTGAAGCTTCTGAGTGGACCCCGAACCAGGTAACCTTGATTACAATTCGGTGACACGCCCTAATAGTGGAGGAGTGGAGGAGAACCTAACATAGATATTACCACCATACGGTCAGTGGTAAATACAGTCCTACAGAACATATAAGAGATCACAGCACAGTTACAGATAATGTCTTACTGCTTATGTTTTCTGATGGAGTTGTTCACTTTTCCCGTCTTTTCCATCTGGCCCAGACCGACATGACAACTTCTTCCAGCCAGGACTCGTCTGCAGAGAAAACAACAAAGACACATTTCACTTCTCACATTCCATCCCCATCATCATCTATTCCCAACCTGCACAAACTCCTCATCCTGCTGATACCCCAATACTGAGCCACTGCTGCCGTATGTGTCCCTATTACTACACCTGTTGTTCCAATACTGAGCCGTTGCTGCCGTATGTGTCTCTATTACTGCACCTGATACCCCGATACTGAGCCGCTGCTGCCGTATGTGTCCCTATTACTGCACCTGATATCCCAATACTGAGCCTTTTCTGCTGTATGTGTCCCTATTACTGCACCTGATACCCGAATACTGAGCCGCTGCTGCCGTATGTGTCCCTATTACTGCACCTGCTGTGTAAATTCTAAAACACCCCCTCTATAATATAGTAATGTCAGGTGCAAGTGCCCTAGAAAACACTGCCCATATTTTGCTCCCTAGAAAGTAATATTGCCCTGTGTGGCCCTTTGATAGTCACAGTAACCCAAGTTCCCCTATAACAATACGTGCCCACTTTAAATTTAATAATGTCCCGAGTCCCCCCCTGTACAGCTCCCCTATACACAGCATGATGCTCTCTTATACACAGTATAATGCTCCCTCACTGTATATTACCACCCACACAGTATACCGACCCCTTAGTAGACTTCAAACTGTTTGATGGCTCCAACACTGTATGATGGCCCCATAGATAACCTCCATATAGTATAATATGCCAGATAGTCCTCAATATAGTACAAGACAGTACCCCTATAGGCAGACCCTGTAGTATAAGGCAGTACCCCTATAGGCAGACCCTGTGGTATAAGGCAGCACCCCCATAGTCAGATCCTGTAGTGTATAAGGCAGCCCCCCATAGACAGATCATATAGTGTATAAGGCAGCAGCCCCCCCCCATAGGCAGATCCTGTAGTGTATAAGGCAGCCCCCCATAGGCAGATTCTGTAGTGTATAAGGCAGCAGTCCCCCCATAGGCAGATCCTGTAGTGTATAAGGCAGCCCCCCCATAGGCAGATCCTGTAGTGTATAAGGCAGCAGTCCCCGCCATAGGCAGATCCTGTAGTGTATAAGGCAGCAGCCCCCCCATAGTCAGATCCTGTAGTGCATTAGGCAACAGCCCCCCCATAGGCAGATCCTGTAGTATGAGGCAGCAGCCCCCCCATAGTCAGATCCTGTAATGCATTAGGCAGCAGCCCCCCCATAGTCAGATCCTGTAGTGCACTCGGCAGCAGCCCCCCACAGTCAGATCCTGTAGTGCATTAGGCAGCCCCCCCATAGGCAGATCCTATAGTGCATTAGGCAGCAGCCACCCCATAGGCAGATCCTGTAGCATAAGGCAGCACCCCCCATTTTCAGATCCTGTAGTGTATTAGGCAGCAGCCCCCCCATAGTCAGATCCTGTAGTATATTAGGCAGCGGCAGCCCCCCCATAGTCAGATCCTGTAGTGTATAAGGCAGCCCCTATAACAAAAAAAACACAATGCTCACCTATCTTCCTCCTTGTTCCAGCGCTGCTCGCTGCTCCCTGCTCTCGCTCTTGTCCTGACAGCGGTCGCAGGGCGGTGATGTCCCCGCGCCCACTGTCAGTGTCGGCGTCTGCGAGTGACGTCAGATGCTGACAGGGGGATGATGGGGGAAGGAGCGCAGCGCTCCTGCCCTCATCAGTGCGGTGAGCTGTAATGGCTAGATGCCGATACAGCTCACCATGCGATGACGGCGGGGGGCCCACTGCTGGTACCGGGCCCCCCCGCCTGCTCAGGGGCCCATAGCGGCAGAGCAGGGAGATTAATTCTCCCTGCTCTGCCACAGAATGTAACTGCATCGGCGCGCCGCGCGCCGATGCAGTTACAGTAGCGTAGCTCCGGGTGGGCCCCCTCAGAGCGCGGGGCCTGGGGCGATGGCCCCCTCTGCCCCCCGGTAGCTATGCTACTGCCACCAGGTATTTTTCAAAACCCAAAATGGAAAAAATAAATATCGAAAGACTAAGCCTATGACCAACAAAGTGGCTTTAAAATACAATTGAATTTTTTAGAGTCTTTTAATAATTATTAAGGTATTTTTTTCAGGCATGTTTTAAATCAGACTTTCTCCAAGAAATTCTTTAAAAAGTTCTGTGGGCACGTATCCTGATGCGTTACATGAGCCTGTCATATGGGCCCAATGAAGTGGTGTGGATCCTTTCCATCTGGCAGGATATTGCACTTACATTCCTACCTGTATGAGCCTAGCATGAAATATTCATTTAGGCAGTACCACAGTTTTTCCATACTGCAATTCCACAATTGTTTTTTTTTTTTTTTTTACAATATCCACCATATGGTAAAACTGACCTGACAATAAGATTCACCAGGTCAGTATGACTACGCAGATACCAAACATGTATAGGTTATTTTTTATTAATGTGGTGAAAAAAGTTCAGAAATTTGTAAGAAACTGTTTTTGCATATGTCGCCATTTTCCGAGACCCTTAACGTTTTTATTTTTTTTGAGATGTGAGGGCTTATTTTTTTAACCCTGAGTTTATATTTTTATTAATACCATTTTGGGGTAGATAAAATGCTTTGATCACCTCATTGCATTTTATTGCAGTGTAGTGGCCTGCAAAAAAACGTAATTCTGGCATTTTGATTTTTTTCTTTTTATGCCATTTACTGATCAAATTAATTTATTTTATAGTTTGACAGATTGAACTTTTATTAATGCAGCAATACCAAATATGTGTATTTATAATTTTCATTTAATTGTTTTATTTTTAATAGGGCAAAAGGAGGGTTGTCTAAATATACGAAGCAGTGCTTCAGCTGTGTGACTGCACTTCTGACCGGCCAAATCGCACAGTGGTTGCTGTGTGAAGTAGAGGTCATTTTTTTTAAATCTTCTCAATGCAAGCCTGTGGAAATTCAGAATGATGCTCTGCAGCCCGGTTCTGAGTCCCATTGACTTGTATTCAGAAAAGTGACTTCTGAAACACACAGTGATCCAGCGGCGTACCAAAGTCGGATCCAGTACACATCAACAGTACGGCATCTGATTTTTATGGATAAATTGTAATTCTTAAAATAGGAAACTATATTTGGTGTTGTATATTTTTCTTTTACTGCTGAGGTATAAAAATAATACAGATTTAAAAACTGACATATGGATGATATACCGATCAAATACCATTGTTTTTTTAATGAACTTGGCCTAAAGGTAAAAATGTCTCGATTTTGTATTCACTTCTGTTTCTGTGTCTCAAAAAAATGACATCAACAGCTGAATCTACGATTCCAACCTGGAAGGGCAATGCTATTCTGTAGCAAAAAAGTTAATAATTCAATGGTAGAATTGCTGAAAACGCAGCAGAAGAGGCACGCGATCTGATTCCTCTTACCTACTGCAGTGGGTCTAACTGGAAAAACATTTAGAGTGGATAATTATCTCTGGGCATAAAATAAATCCTCCCGTGTTTGTGTTTATAATGAGAGCCAAAGGCTTTATTTAAACAGCAGATAAATTGTATTCACGGTGGATAACTTATGTTAATCTCCTCCGTAGCAGGAAGATGTTAATAGGGTTACATGCCATGAGTCGATGGAAACTGATGCTGCCCTGTCATGTCATCCTCTCTTTAACAAGACATAGTTACAGCTTGGACACTTGGTTTTGCAAAAACTGAATTAAGTTATGTAGACATGTAGTGTTATTTAGAACTCATGGTATCGAACATATCCAAGGTCCCTAACACCTACAATTTTGGAGTCTTTGAGTCAGTAAAAAGAAAAGAAAATTATTGGCTACTAGTATGGTCTAATTGTAGTCTAAGCTTTAAAAAGGGAAGCCGTCTCCAGACCATCACCTTTAATGCCTCATTTACAACAGTCTAGCAAGCTGTATATAAATGCACAACCCCTCTTCAGATTCCATAAAATATCCCCCCATACGGTCCTATCCGGTCTGATGGGCATTGCTGATCTTGCTTCTTCGCCTCCTCTCTCCCCCCAATTGCTGTCCTCCTGCTTGCTTCATGTGAATGACACATCCAACATCATCCACGCAGTGGCCAGCAATCCCGCTCCTGCACAGATGCACTTCACTCTGTGGGCAGAGCAATGTACTGTAAAGTGCATGTACTAGGAGAGGCCAAAGAGTGCCGATGACCCAGAGGTAAAGCCGGCGCATGCGCAATACAGTACTTTGCTATATACAGCTTACTAGACTTCTGTAAAAAATGCATTAAGTGTGAAGGCCATAGTTCATATTGAGAAAACCAGGTGACATATTCCCTTCAAAACAAATCTGTCAGCAGGTTCTTGCTATTTAGTCTGAGAGCAGCTGCCCCTGATGTAGAGGCAGATGCCCTGATTCAAGCGATGTGTCACTTAAAGGTGTTGTCCCACCAACAAAGTACATTTTCACTAATAGATCTTGGTGTAAAAATAAGTTTCACAACTGGATGTTTGAAAAAAATGTTCCCGTGCTGAGATAATCTTAGAAATGTGCAGGGGAGGAAGCAAAAGGGAGTATACAGACAGGAAGCATGGCATCACAGCTGATTCTTTCTGTGAGGTAAAACATTACCCTGCCTGTTTAAAAACCATGTTTTGTCTTAGAGAAAAAAAGGTTTACCTCACAGAAAATATTATCTTAGCACAGGAACATTTTTTAATCCATTTGTGGAACTTACCATTATTACAATATCTCTTGATTAAAATGTTCTTTATTTGTGAGACAACACCTTTTATTGGCTGAGTTTTTCTGTTTCAGTAAAATAAGTGTTTTACCTGGAGGAGATTGTAGACTGTGTGTTGACAGAAAGCTGCTAATCAGTGTTGTGGGCGGGTTACAGAGAGCTCAATATTCGAGCTCTGCTACATCTGCAATAGAGAAAACTGTGATTATATCACAACTGCTGCACCCAGTAAACTAAGTCATACATCACTGGAATCAGGGTCTCTGATGCTGACAAATTCCCTTCAAAATCTATAATATTTTGTCCATTGTTGAGCTTATAGTGCAGTGCATATACTTTTTATCAAACTACTATACTATTTTTAACATATTAATTTTTACTACAATCCTATGTGTTTGCATCATATTGATAAGTAATATACCTCAATGGGATCCTCGCTTTATATTCAGCACTTATAAAAAAAAGGTGCGTGTTGTTAGCAGCTCAGACCCAAGCAGCAGCGGCAGCATCTCATCGCTTGTGGAGAATTAATGAATGGAATGTCGTCGCAGCCGTCAGATTCATAAATCACCAGAAATGAGAGGGCTAATACAGAGAAGTCTTATCCTTTTGTTTAGCAATTTATCATGCGCTTGCACATTAATAAACAACGCTCCCTTGAGGGAAGCTTTGGGAAGATACATTTTTCTTCCTAATTTTCCTCAATTGTAGCCAGTAGATCACAGGTGGAAAGTGAAGGCGCTTGTCAAAACTACTCGCTGTTTCGACCCACAAAAGGGTCTGCACCGTAATAATGCTATCATGTATTTACACATCACCCCTTACATCTGGGCTTGAAGGGGAAATAGATCCGCACGACACAGTTTTTTTTTACTGTAACACATTTGGTTCAATGCTTGAGACAAAAATGTACAAAATTACTTTGACTATCCGTTACATGCTGAATGCATCAGACTGAAATAATGCTCAGCCATACTAAGGCATAGTCAGTTGTAACTTCTTCTCTTCCTTTCAGGTTCGAGGTTTCCCAGCCCCAGGCTTGCTGCCCGACCGAGCAGGAAACGGACATTGCCAATATCCCCACTCTCCGATCACAGCTTTGACCTTCAGACTATGATCAGAACATCTCCAAACTCTCTAGTTACCATTCTCAACAACTCACGGAGCAGCTCTTCAGCCAGTGGCTCTTACGGACATTTATCAGCAAGTGCACTAAGGTAACTTTTCTCTTTTCAGAACTTCCTTTTATTAAAGTTATTATAAATCCCATATGAACCATATTTTATGTAAATGATTTTAGGTGGAGAGCCTTTTAACTGCGACTGTAAAGCTCAAGCTTAAAAATAGTGCTACTTATAAAAATAATTTTAGGTATACCATATATACTCGAGCATAAGCTGACCCAAGTATAAGCTGACCCCCCTAATTTTGCCACAAAAAAACTAGGAAAACTTAATGACTCGAGTATAAGCCTGGGGTAGGAAATGCAGCAGATACCTGTAAATGTCAAAATTAAAAATAGATACCAATAAAAGTAAAATTAATTGAGACATCAGTAGGTTAAGTGTTTTTGAATATACATATTGAATCAGGAGCCCCATATAATGCTCCATAAAGTTTATGATGGCTCCATAAGATGCTCCATATTAAAATGTGCCCCATATAATCCAGCACAAAGGTTAATAATGGCCCCATAAGATGCTCCATAGACACATTTTCCCAATATAATGCTGCACAAATGTTGATTATGGCCCCATAAGATGCTTCATAAAGATATTTGCCCCATACAATGCTGCACAAACGTTATGGAACCATAAGATACTCCATGCAGACATTTGCCCTATATAATGCTGCACAAACGTTAATTATGGCCCCATAAGATGCTCCATAAAGATATTTGCCCCATATAGTGCTGCACAAACGTTGATTATGGCCCCATACGATGCTCCATACAGACACTTGCCCCATATAGTGCTGCACAAACGTTGATTATGGCCCCATACAGACACTTGCCCCATATAGTGCTGTACAAACATTATGGCCCCATAAGATGCTCCATAAAGGTATTTGCGCCATATAGTGCTGAACAAAGGTTATGGCCCCCATAATATGCTCCATACAGACACTTGCCCCATATAGTACTGCACAAACGTTGATTATGGCCCCATAAGATGCTCCATACAGACACTTGACCCATATAGTACTGCACAAACGTTGATTATGGCCCCATAAGATGGTCCATACAGACATTTGCCTCATATAATGCTGCACAAACGTTGATTATGGCCCCATAAGATGCTCCATACAGACACTTGCCCCATATAGTGCTGCACAAACGTTATGGCCCCATAAGATGCTCCATAAAGGTATTTGCGCCATATAGTGCTGAACAAATGTTATGGCCCCATAAGATGCTCCATACAGACACTTGCCCCATTTGCTGTTGCTGCAATAAAAAAAATCACATACTCACCTCTCCGTCGCTCAGGCCCCCGGCACTTTCAGTATTCACCTGCTCCACGTTCCAGGGCCGCTCCGTCTTCAGCGTCTTCTGCACTGACTTTCAGGCAGAGGGCGCGCACTAACCACGTCATCGCACCCTCTGACCTGAGCGTCACTGCAGAAGATGCTGAAGACGAAGCGGCGGCTGGAACGAGGAGCAGGTGAATATCGCGCAGCGCAGTGCTCCACCTCCCCGTTATACTCACCTGCTCCTGGCGCGGGGCAGTCCCTGCTTCCCGGCGCTGCTGCTTCTTCCTGTACTGAGCGGTCACCCTTACCGCTCATTACAGTAATGAATATGCGGCTCTACCCCTATGGTAGGTGGAGCAGCATATTCATTACTGTAATGAGCGGTACCATGTGACCGCTCAGTACAGGAAGAAGCAGCAGCGCCATGGTGCCAGGGA
This sequence comes from Ranitomeya variabilis, assembly GCF_051348905.1. Classification (NCBI taxonomy): domain Eukaryota; kingdom Metazoa; phylum Chordata; class Amphibia; order Anura; family Dendrobatidae; genus Ranitomeya; species Ranitomeya variabilis. Next base: position 160,644,401 of record NC_135237.1, read on the forward strand.
CGTGCAGGGACTGCGCCAAGAGCAGGTGAGTATAATTAGACAGCCCCGCTCCCCCTCCCCTGCCGACCCCTGGGTATGACTCGAGTATAAGCCGAGAGGGGGACTTTCAGCCCCAAAAAATGGGCTGAAAATCTCGGCTTATACTCGAGTATATACGGTAATTCAGTTTTTAAAGATGTGCACATACTGTATATAAAAATGGCATGGCTTAATAGAAGTTGGCATTTTAGCAATGGTTTTGTTAGGTTACCAATTGATCGTGCATGTATTGCATTACTGTAAAACTATATAACAGTTTAACAGAGGTGTTAAAAAGTGTCTATTTTTACATGTTTTTGCATCTAATTCTTTCTCTTTATGAAACTATATATTTACCTGACTATGCACAAATATATAGGGGTCATGCTAGTTTTCAGGTCTATAAAAGTCAGAAATCTTTGCACAGCCTTTAGTTGGGCAAAAATGTCACGATTTTTTATTTTTAGCCATCCTCAAACCTTTTTTATTGTTAAAAGTGAGTTGGGCTTTACTCGTGGAGGCATGGCCAACCATGGTCTAATTGACTAACTATAGTTTGCACAAGAAATTGGTATAAAGTTTAGCGGAAACTTATTCCAACTCAAAGCTAGTGTAGATATTTGTGTGTGGTGCAACGCAAAGCCAAAGATGCACCAAATTTATTAATAAATTCAGGGCGTCTTACTCCAGTGGGATTTGATCAAATGTACCAGTCATGATGAATTTTCCCAAAAATCTTTAAATGGTCATTTAATCTAAAGAAAAAAACACATTTGAAAAAAATGCATGTACCGTAAGTGTCTTAGAAAACCCTGCGTTTCCCAAGTAATTTGCCAAACTTTAGCTACATTTATGTAGGAATCTACTGAACTAGAGTACAGGTGATGGCAGTGAAATGGGCCACTCAGTACCTGTGTGCCACTAACTCTGGGGATAAGCTACTGCAGGAGACCATTCAGATAAGCACAACACTTAGGGTTCCTTTCCACTTGCGAGAGAAAAAACGGTCCGTAATCTGGACCGAAAAAACGGATGTAACGTATGCGATTGTCATGCGAGTGTCATGCGAGTGCAATGCGATTTTTAATCGCATCATCCGTATGACATCTGTATTACTGTCCAATTTGTACGCACCGGTGTCCTTTGAAAAGCCGGCAAATCAGTGCTGCGTACAGTAAAATCACACTGACAGGTTAGAATAGAGTAGATATATACACATAGAGTAGGTATATATACATATATATATGTCAGTGAGACACCTATATATGTATATTTATATTTAATGCAGCGCTAGATAGCATAAAAGCCGCTAATTCAATTGCCGGCTTTTGCTCTCTCCTTCCCAAACCCGACAGGATATGAGACATGGTTTACTGTTGTGAATTTGGTTTTTGGGCTCCCCCGGTGGTCGCTGGTGGTACTGGACTTGTGTGCTTCACTTTCTCTGTTCACCTGTTTCCATCAGGATGTGGGAGTATCCTATTTAGCCTTGCTGCTCAGTTATTCTAGTGCCGGCCATCAATGTAACCAGAGCCTTTCTGTTGCATGTTCCTGCTTCTAGACTACTATCAGCTAAGTTGGACTCTTAGTCCTAAGTTTGTTTGCATTTTTGTTCCAGTTCACAGTTATGTTATGTTTCTGTAGCTGGAAGCTCTTGTGGGCCGAAATTACCACTCCGGTGTCATGAGTTGACACATGAGTCTTAAAGTAATTTCTGGATGGTATTTTAATAGGGTTTTCAGCTGACCGTGAAGTTCCCTATTGTATCTTCTTACTATCTAGTAAGCGGACCTCGCTTTGCTGAACCTACCTTCATACTGCGTATGTCTTTTCCTCTGAACTCACCGTCAATATATGTGGGGGGCTTCTGTCTCCTTTTTGGGGGAATTTCCCTAGAGGTAAGCCAGGTCTGTTTTTTCCTCTATTAGGGTTAGTTAGTTCTCCGGCTGGCGCTGGGCGTCTAGGGATAAAACGTAGGTACGTCACCCGGCAACTGTTAGTTGTGTGGTAGGTTTAGCTCACGGTCAGCTCGAGATTCCATCACCCAAGAGCTAGTCTGTTATTTAAGTTCTCTCACGTTCCCTTGCCATTGGGAACCAAGACAGTATGGCCGGCCAAGGGTTAAAACCGTTGGCAGAAGAAAGGAGAGAAAAAGAAGTCTGCAGATTTTTTTTTTTTTTTTTTTTTCTTCTGAGCTTGCTCTATAGTTTACTCAGTTGCATTTCTGCTCTAATTGCAGCCTTTGCCTCTCTCTCTCCTTCTAATCCTTGAATGGCTCTGATCTCACCTGATTAAAATGGATCCTCAGAGTTTGGCTACAGGTTTGAATAATCTTGCTACGAAGGTTCAAAATTTACAGGATTTTGTTATTCATGCTCCTATATCTGAACCTAGAATTCCTATACCAGAATTTTTCTCCGGGGATAGATCTCGTTTCCTGAATTTCAAATATAATTGTAAATTATTTCTTTCCCTGAGATCTCGCTCCGCTGGAGATCCCGCACAGCAGGTTAGGATAGTAATTTCCTTGCTGCGGGGTGACCCTCAAGACTGGGCATTTGCATTGGCACCCGGGGATCCTGCGTTGCTCAATGTGGATGCGTTTTTTCTGGCTTTGGGGTTGCTTTATGAGGAACCTAATTTAGAGATTCAGGCTGAAAAAACCTTGATGGCCCTATCTCAAGGGCAAGATGAAGCTGAAATATACTGCCAAAAATTTCGTAAATGGTCTGTGCTTACTCAGTGGAATGAGTGCGCCCTGGCGGCGAATTTCAGAGAGGGTCTCTCTGATGCCATTAAAGATGTTATGGTGGGGTTCCCTGCACCTACAGGTCTGAATGAGTCCATGACAATGGCTATTCAGATTGATCGGCGTTTGCGGGAGCGCAAACCTGTGCACCATTTGGCGGTGTCTTCTGAGAAGGCTCCAGAAAATATGCAATGTGATAGAATTCTGTCCAGAAGCGAACGGCAGAATTTTAGGCGAAAAAATGGGTTGTGCTTCTATTGTGGTGATTCAACTCATGTTATATCAGCATGCTCTAAACGTACAAAAAAGGTTGATAAGTCTATTTCAATTGGCACTTTACAGTCTAAGTTTATTTTGTCTGTGACCTTGATTTGTTCATTATCGTCAATTACCGCGGATGCCTATGTCGACTCTGGCGCCGCTTTGAGTCTCATGGATTGGTCCTTTGCCAGGCGCTGTGGGTTTGATCTAGAGCCTCTGGAAGTTCCTATACCTCTGAAGGGTATTGACTCTACACCATTGGCTAGTAATAAACCACAATACTGGACACAAGTGACTATGCGTATGAATCCAGACCATCAGGACACGATTCGCTTCCTTGTGTTGTACAATCTACATGATGTTTTGGTGCTCGGATTGCCATGGTTACAATCTCATAACCCAGTTCTTGACTGGAAAGCAATGTCTGTGTTAAGCTGGGGATGTCAGGGGGCTCATGAGGACGTACCTTTGGTTTCCATTTCGTCATCTATTCCCTCTGAGATTCCGGAATTTTTATCTGATTATCGTGATGTTTTTGAGGAGCCTAAGCTTGGTTCACTACCTCCTCACAGAGATTGCGATTGTACCATAGATCTGATTCCGGGCAGTAAATTTCCAAAGGGTCGTTTATTTAATCTATCTGTACCTGAACATGCTGCTATGCGAGAATATATTAAGGAGTCCCTGGAAAAGGGACATATTCGTCCTTCTTCATCTCCCTTAGGAGCCGGTTTTTTCTTTGTATTTAAAAAAGATGGCTCTTTGAGGCCGTGTATTGATTATCGACTCTTGAATAAAATTACAGTCAGATATCAGTATCCTCTGCCACTGCTGACTGATTTGTTTGCTCGAATAAAAGGGGCTAAGTGGTTCTCTAAGATTGATCTCCGTGGGGCGTATAATTTGGTGCGAATTAAGCAGGGGGATGAGTGGAAAACCGCATTTAATACGCCCGAGGGCCATTTTGAGTATTTAGTGTATTATGCCTTTTGGTCTTTCAAATGCCCCTTCAGTCTTTCAGTCCTTTATGCATGACATTTTCCGGGAATATTTGGATAAATTCATGATCGTGTATCTGGATGATATTTTGATTTTTTCGGATGACTGGGATTCTCATGTCCAACATGTCAGGAGGGTTTTTCAGGTTTTGCGGGCTAGTTCCTTGTGTGTGAAGGGTTCTAAGTGTATTTTTGGGGTTCAAAAGATTTCTTTTTTGGGGTACATTTTTTCCCCCTCTTCCATTGAGATGGATCCTGTCAAGGTTCGGGCTATTTGTGATTGGACGCAACCTTCTTCGCTTAAGAGCCTTCAGAAATTTTTGGGCTTTGCTAATTTTTATCGGCGATTTATAACTGGTTTTTCTGATGTTGCTAAACCTTTGACTGATTTGACCAAAAAGGGTGCTGATGTTGCTGATTGGTCCCCTGCTGCTGTGGAGGCCTTTCGGGAGCTTAAGCGCCGCTTTTCTTCCGCCCCTGTGTTGCGTCAGCCTGATGTTACTCTTCCTTTTCAGGTTGAGGTCGATGCTTCCGAGATCGGAGCTGGGGCGGTCTTGTCGCAGAAAAGTTCCGATTGCTCCGTGATGAGACCTTGTGCGTTCTTTTCTCGAAAATTTTCGCCCGCCGAGCGAAATTATGATTTTGGTAATCGGGAGCTTTTGGCTATGAAGTGGGCTTTTGAGGAGTGGCGTCATTGGCTTGAGGGGGCTAGACATCAGGTGGTGGTATTGACCGATCACAAGAATTTGATTTATCTTGAGTCTGGCCAGGCGCCTGAATCCTAGACAGGCGCGCTGGTCGTTGTTTTTCTCTCGGTTTAATTTTGTGGTCTCATACTTACCAGGTTCTAAAAATGTGAAGGCGGATGCCCTTTCTAGGAGTTTTGAGCCTGATTTCCCTGGTGATTCTGAACCTACAGGTATCCTTAAGGATGGGGTGATATTATCTGCTGTTTCCCCAGACCTGCGACGGGCTTTGCAGGAGTTTCAGGCGGATAGACCTGATCGTTGCCCGCCTGGTAGACTGTTTGTTCCTGATGATTGGACCAGTAGAGTCATCTCGGAGGTTCATTCTTCTGCGTTGGCAGGTCATCCCGGGATCTTTGGTACCAGGGATTTGGTGGCTAGGTCCTTCTGGTGGCCTTCTCTGTCTCGAGATGTACGAGTTTTTGTGCAGTCTTGTGATGTTTGTGCTCGGGCCAAACCTTGTTGTTCTCGGGCTAGCGGATTGTTGTTATCTTTGCCTATTCCAAAGAGGCCTTGGACTCACATCTCTATGGATTTTATTTCTGATCTCCCTGTTTCTCAGAAAATGTCTGTCATCTGGGTGGTGTGTGACCGTTTTTCAAAGATGGTTCATTTGGTGCCCTTGCCTAAGTTGCCGTCCTCTTCCGAGTTGGTTCCTCTGTTTTTTCAAAATGTGGTTCGCTTGCATGGTATTCCGGCGAATATCGTTTCTGACAGGGGGACCCAGTTCGTGTCTAGATTTTGGCGGGCGTTCTGTGCTAGGATGGGCATTGATTTGTCTTTTTCGTCTGCGTTCCATCCTCAGACTAATGGCCAGACTGAGCGAACTAATCAGACCTTGGAGACTTATTTGAGGTGTTTTGTGTCTGCGGATCAGGATGACTGGGTTGCCTTTTTGCCGTTGGCGGAGTTTGCCCTCAATAATCGGGCTAGTTCTGCCACTTTGGTTTCTCCTTTTTTTTGCAATTCGGGGTTTCATCCTCGCTTTTCTTCTGGTCAGGTGGAGTCTTCGGATTGTCCTGGAGTGGATACTGTGGTGGATAGGTTGCATCGGATTTGGGGACAGGTGGTGGACAATTTGGAGTTGTCCCAGGAGAAGACTCGGCATTTTGCTAACCGCCGTCGTCGTGTTGGTCCTCGTCTTCATGTTGGGGACTTGGTGTGGTTGTCTTCTCGTTTTGTCCCTATGAGGGTTTCTTCTCCTAAGTTTAAGCCTCAGTTCATCGGCCCGTATAAGATTTTGGAGATTCTTAACCCTGTGTCCTTTCGATTGGACCTCCCGGCATCTTTTTCTATCCATAATGTCTTCCATCGGTCATTATTGCGCAGGTATGAGGTACCGGTTGTGCCTTCCGTTGAGCCTCCCGCTCCGGTGTTGGTTGAGGGTGAATTGGAGTACGTTGTGGAGAAGATCTTGGACTGCCGTGTTTCCAGACGGAAACTTCAGTATCTGGTCAAGTGGAAGGGCTACGGTCAGGAGGATAATTCTTGGGTGACAGCCTCTGATGTCCATGCCTCTGATTTGGTCCGTGCCTTTCATAGGTCTCATCCTGATCGCCCTGGTGGTTCTTGTGAGGGTTCGGTGCCCCCTCCTTGAGGGGGGGGGTACTGTTGTGAATTTGGTTTTTGGGCTCCCCCGGTGGTCGCTGGTGGTACTGGACTTGTGTGCTTCATTTTCTCTGTTCACCTGTTTCCATCAGGATGTGGGAGTATCCTATTTAGCCTTGCTGCTCAGTTATTCTAGTGCCGGCCATCAATGTAACCAGAGCCTTTCTGTTGCATGTTCCTGCTTCTAGACTACTATCAGCTAAGTTGGACTCTTAGTCCTAAGTTTGTTTGCATTTTTGTTCCAGTTCACAGTTATGTTATGTTTCTGTAGCTGGAAGCTCTTGTGGGCCGAAATTACCACTCCGGTGTCATGAGTTGACACATGAGTCTTAAAGTAATTTCTGGATGGTATTTTAATAGGGTTTTCAGCTGACCGTGAAGTTCCCTATTGTATCTTCTTACTATCTAGTAAGCGGACCTCGCTTTGCTGAACCTACCTTCATACTGTGTATGTCTTTTCCTCTGAACTCACCGTCAATATATGTGGGGGGCTTCTGTCTCCTTTTTGGGGGAATTTCCCTAGAGGTAAGCCAGGTCTGTTTTTTCCTCTATTAGGGTTAGTTAGTTCTCCGGCTGGCGCTGGGCGTCTAGGGATAAAACGTAGGTACGTCACCCGGCCACTGTTAGTTGTGTGGTAGGTTTAGCTCACGGTCAGCTCGAGATTCCATTACCCAAGAGCTAGTCTGTTATTTAAGTTCTCTCACGTTCCCTTGCCATTGGGAACCATGACAGTTTACATACAGTAAACCATCTCATATCCCTTTTTTTTTTGCATACTCCACACTACTAATGTTAGTAGTGTGTATGTGCAAAATTTGGGCGCTGTAGCTGCTAAAATAAAGGGTTAAATGGCGGAAAAAATTGGCGTGGGCTCCCGCGCAATTTTCTCCGCCAGAGTGGTAAAGCCAGTGACTGAGTGCAGATATTAATAGGCTAGAGAGGGTCCATGGTTATTGGCCCCCCCCTGGCTAAAAACATCTGCCCCCAGCCACCCCAGAAAAGGCACATCTGGAAGATGCGCCTATTCTGGCACTTGGCCACTCTCTTCCCACTCCCGTGTAGCGGTGGGATATGGGGTAATGAAGGGTTAATGTCACCTTTCTATTGTAAGGTGACATTAAGCCAGGTTAATAATGGAGAGGCGTCAATTATGACACCTATCCATTATTAATCCAATTGTATGAAATGTTTAAAAAAAAACACACACAATATTGCAAAGTATTTTAATGAAATAAACACACAGGTTGTTGTAATATTTTATTGCTCTCTCAATCCACCTGAAGACCATCGTTCTGTAACAAATTAAAAATAATAAACCAACAATATACATACCTTTCGTAGATCTGTAACGTCCCACGATGTAAATCCATCTGAAGGGGTTAAAATATTTTACAGGCAGGAGCTCTGCTATAATGCAGCTGTGCTCCTGCCTGTAAACCCCGGCGAATGAAGGTAATGTAGGTCAATGACCTGTAGTTACCTTCATTCGCGGTGATGCGCCCTCTGCTGGATGTCCTCATGAACTAGAGCCTGGGAAAAGTTCCCACGCTCGAGTTCATATGAGGACATCCAGCAGAGGGCGCCTCACCGCAACTCAAGGTAACTACAGGTCACCCTGCATTTCATTCATTCGCCGGGGTTTTTACACACAGGAGCACAATTGCATTAGCACAGCTCCTGGGTGTAAAATGATTTAACCCCTTCAGATGGATTTACTTCGTGGGACTGACTGAACGACGGAAGGTATGGGATATCGTTTATTTTTACTTTGTTACAGAACGAGGGTCTTCAGCTGGATTAAGAGAATAATAAAATATTACAACAACCTGTGTCTTTATTTCATTAAAGGACTTTGTAATAATGTGTGTGTGTTTTCTTAACCATTTCGTACTATTGGATTAATAATGGATAGGTGACATAATTGACGCCTCTCCATTATTAAGCTGGCTTAATGTCACCTTACAATAGCAAGGTGACATTAACCCTTCATTACCCCATATCCCACCGCTACACAGGAGTGGGAAGAGAGAGGCCAAGTGCCAGAATAGGCGCATCTTCCAGATGTGCCTTTTCTGGGGTGGCTGGGGGCAGATGTTTTTAGCCAGGGGGTGCCAATAACCATGGACCCTCTCTAGGTTATTAATATCTGCCCTCAGTCACTGGCTTTACCACTCTAGCGGAGAAAATTGCGCGGGAGCCCACGCCAATTTTTTCCGCCATTTAACCCTTTATTTTACAAGCTACAGCTCCTAAATTTTGCACATACACACTACTAACATTAGTAGTGTGGAATATGCAAAAAAATAAGGGATATGAGATGGTTTACTGTATGTAAACCATGTCTCATATCATGTCGGGTTTGGGAAGGAGAGAGCAAAAGCCGGCAATTGAATTAGCGGCTTTTATGCTATCTAGCGCTGCATTAAATATACATATATAGGTGGGAATAGAGAAGAACGCGGCCACACTCACCGGACCTGTGATACAGACTTTTCCTTTTATTGAAGCGATTGTGAACACATCTTCACGGCACGGGGAGACAAGGAGCAAAGAGGTGAGCGGGGAGCGGGAAGAGGCAGGCTTTGACCATTTAACTGCCATCATCTGTACTCCAAGTGAGTAAGCTCTGATACCAATGCAGCTGATAGAGTGGGGAAAAGCAGGGGTTTGGAAGCCTCTAACATGCTATCTTTATACACGGATGAAGGCAAATCTCATAATAAAAGTGCCTTACAAAGTTTCATAACTTTTCATGCTAGATAGCCTTATTTAAAAAAAGTTTAGTTACTCTTTAATCTTGAGTTTAGGATTAAAAAAATAAAGCTTGTTCTAAGGTAAAGGTTTAAGGTGGACATGTCACCATAATTTGCTGCCTTATTTAAGGTCAGCGTATAGGTACAGGTCAATTTTCTTTAGCCCAATACTGCACAAAAATACTGTGTAGCAGACACAGAATACAGTGGACTCATTGTTTTTGGTGTTTATACTAAGGGCACATTTCCATGAGAAACAAATATTTGGACTCCTGAATTTCTTCATCATTTTAGTGTGTTGACATAAAAACACAAGTTGCATGAGCCCCAAAATTCACTAACGAAATCCTGAGAATGATGGTAAGTTTGGCCCCAGCTGTTTCTGGGTAAATTCCTCAGCTGTGACCGGTATCACAATTGCCACAAGGTTTGGTTTTCATTACGAGGTCTGTAATGTTTTGTTTTATTATTTTTCTAAGTTAGTTAAGCTAGCTATTCGAGACTCCACATCCTAATAAAATTACAATGCAGTTCATTGACCCACATGAAAAAAATCTTTCCAGAAGTGCATATCAGAGTCTCGAATGTTTCACGCACAAAAGACTTGTGTCTTTGTCTTGTTCCCTGCATGCAGCGATATTCTTTTCTGTTGCATATTTCTCATGTACATACAACTAATCCTCTTCCCCCGGACCTAATAAGGAATAGAGCTATGACTCATTTTATATCACACCGGCAATAAAACTCTATACAAGGCAAATAGCAGATTGACAGCGCTTGAGACTTCCAGGCGGCCTGGTCTGCCAAATATAGGAAGAAACTACTGTCTTTGTTGAAATGTACACCAAGAAAAAAATGTATTACCTAACTCTGAGACTGAGGCTGCGGAAGTAATATTATGGCATCTCTATAATACATAAAAGGTGTTTTGTATGTAAGAAAGCTTCAGCATGTATATGAGAAGATATAGCATTCAGAATGGGCATCATAGTTTTCATAATACTGTGTGAGACTTAAATATAACGCTCCAGAATGCTATCACATAATGCACCTAAAACAAAACACATGTGCCTGTGAAATCTATAGATCTTAGATACTTCTTATACCTATCGCAACCATGCTGTCATCAAAAGTAAAATGAAAAGTTGTCTAAGAACAATATTGATAAATAACAAGCAGACTAGTGACCTTTAAAGATTGGAAGTTATAACTTCACAATTGATGGGAGTTAGACCGCTGGGACCGCTACCGATGCTAAAAACCAGGCCTCTGAAGAGCACAGTATGAAAAAAGCAATGGTCGACCATGCGCTCTGCCACTACTGTCTGGCTGATCTTCGTCATTCTTTTTAGATTGAATGGAGCGGCAGTGTTCCCTATTGACCACTGCTTCACTTACACAGGACTATTCAGAGCCGCGATTCTTGGGATCATTGGAGGCTCCAGCAGTCTAATCTGGATTAATCTGGAAGGTATCCCCTATTCCATGGTTGTAGACACTGCCTCATGCTACTCTACCTCTAGGGGTGAGAATATTTACACTTCTGAGCATCAGTTTCTTGTCTTGAGGCGTTTCCACTGAAGTTGGATCAGTCTGTAATTTGATTTTCCACGTTGATTTTGAGTATTATTCCAAATCAAGACCTCCGTGTGATATTAATTTTTATTTACATTGATCATTTTTATGTTTACTTGTTCTCAACACATTCCATTATGTAATGGATACAGATTTGCAACTGGAATATTTCATTCTGTGATATCTAGAATGTGGGATTTTAGTGTTCCCTTTATTTTTTTGAGCAGTTTATATGAACCGTACATGGACAATAATTACTAGAATAGGAACAATTTTCCTATCTTTGCAGATATCTTTTAGCGACTGTATTCCATAGTATAAAACCCCCCCATACAGAAAAGATAGCTGTTGGATGAATGACAATTTTTTGGCCGACTGCTGTCTCTCTGTACTCCCCTATACATAGGATCGCTCAGTTCAGCTGAGCGCTCCTGTGCTGTCTGTCAGAGAACCGCTGGCAGTGACATAGTTCAGGGAGAACAAAAGGATCAGAATTCCAATAATGGACATGCTGGATCCTTCTCTCACAGACCGATGATCATCTGCTGGGGAAGTATCATGATAACCCTCATAATTATTAGAATGTTGATCGATCTCAACAAGAGCTCCGATTCTCACAAAATCTCCTTATCAACTCCCGTCTTATCGTCTCTTCCCACAATCGCATGCAAGACATTTCCCTTACACCCCCCACTTGGGAACTCTCTACCCCAACATATCAGATTCTCACCTACCATGGAAACCTTCAAAAGGACCCTGAAGACCTACCTCTTCCGCTACATGACCAGCTCTACTCTCACCTACCGTATCCTCACCCATTCCTTGTAGATTGTGAGCCCTTATGGTCAGGGTCCTCTCTCCTCCTGTTTTGTTCAAGATTATTGTACTTGTTTTTTGTTATGTTCACACCTTTTCACATGTAAAGCGCCATGGAATAAATGGCGCCATAATAATACATAGTAATAATATGGAGAGACCTATCAGTCTATGGGATTAGTCACCTTAGACATATTCTTTCTGACCAGCTTTTCAGAGCATGTTTTCTCTGATACACTAAAATACTAAAACATACGGCTCCAATAACGCGCCCGTTGTTTTTTTTGAAGGACACTGATTCCAATGTTTATTGTATCAGTTTATCATATCACTCCATTATATCTCTTGTTCTGTGAAATGGCAGAACATTTTACGACAGCTAATATACAGTTAGGTCCATATATATTTGGACAGAGACAACATTTTTCTTATTTTGGTTATAGACATTACCACAATGAATTTTAAACAAAACAATTCAGATGCAGTTGAAGTTCAGACTTTCAGCTTTCATTTGAGGGTATCCACATTAAAATTGGATGAAGGGTTTAGGAGTTTCAGCTCCTTAACATGTGCCACCCTGTTTTTAAAGGGACCAAAAGTATTTGGACAATTGACTCCAAGGCTATTTCATGGACAGGTGTGGGTAATCCCTTCGTTATGTCATTCTCAATTAAGCAGATAAAAGGTCTGGAGTTGATTTGAAGTGTGGTGCTTGCATTTGGAAGGTTTTGCTGTGAAGTAAACATGCGGTCAAAGAGGCTCTCCATGCAGGTGAAACAAGCCATCCTTAAGCTGCGAAAACAGAAAAAACCCATCCGAGAAATTGCTACAATATTAGGAGTGGCAAAATATACAGTTTGGTACATCTTGAGAAAGAAAGAAAGCACTGGTGAACTCATCAATGCAAAAAGACCTGGGCGCCCACGGAAGACAACAGTGGTGGATGATCGCAGAATAATCTCCATGGTGAAGAGAAACCCCTTCACAACAGCCAACCAAGTGAACAACACTCTCCAGGAGGTCGGCGTATCAATATCCAAATCTATCATAAAGAGAAGACTGCATGAAAGTAAATACAGAGGGTTCACTGCACGGTGCAAGCCACTCATAAGCATCAAGAATAAAAAGGCTGAAAAACATCTAAAAAAGCCAGCACAGTTCTGGAAGAACATTCTTTGGACAGATTAAACCAAGATCAACCTCTACCAGAATGATGGACAGAGAAAAGTATGGCGAAGGCGTGGTACAGCTCATGATCCAAAGCATACCACATCATCTGTAAAACACTACAGAGGCAATGTGATGGCTTGGGCATGCATGGCTGCCAGTGGCACTGGGTCACTAGTGTTTATTGATGATGTGACACAGGACAGAAGCAGCCGAATGAATTCTGAGGTATTCAGAGCCATACTGTGTGCTCAGATCCAGCCAAATGCAGCCAAACTGATTGGTCGTCGTTTCATACTACAGATGGACAATGACCCAAAACATAAAGCCAAAGAAACCCAGGAGTTTATTAAAGCAAAGAAGTGGAATATTCCTGAATGGCCAAGTCAGTCACCTGATCTCAACCCAATTGAGCATGCATTTCACTTGTTAAAGACTAAACTTCAGACAGAAAGGCCCACAAACAAACAGCAACTGAAAACCACTGCAGTGAAGGCCTGGCAGAGCATCAAAAAGGAGGAAACACAGAGTCTGGTGATGTCCATGAGTTCAAGACTTCAGGCAGTCATTGCCAACAAAGGGTTTTCAACCAAGCACTAAAAATAAACATTTTATTTAAAATTATTGAATCTGTCCAATTACTTTTGGTCCCTTTAAAAACAGGGTGGCACATGTTAAGAAGCTGAAACTTCTAAACCCTTCATCCAATTTTAATGTGGATACCCTTAAATGAAAGCTGAAAGTCTGATCTTCAACTGCATCTGAATTGTTTTGTTTAAAATTCATTGTGGTAATGTCTATAACCAAAATAAGAAAAATGTTGTCTCTGTCCAAATATATATGGACCTAACTGTATATGCAACTAACTTATATATTTAATACATAATGACTGTTTGTATAAGTTGCTTAATCAGAGTTGTGGTTGGTTCAGGGGTAAATTGGTTCTTATACCATTAGATTTAGATTATACGGGTAACAATGTCTTCACAATACTTCACACAGCTGCAAATACAAATCAGAATTTCAACATTATACAAAACAATGTCAGGTTTTTATGAACTTTAGTGGTGTTTTCCTTTCACATTAGTGGTATATATTAGTCTCTGTCCATTTATATTGTAACTTAGAATAGCAAAAATTTTATTTAAATGTGTAAAGAGGGTTAATAGCCGCAGAGTACGACATAGCAGAAGTGTAAATTGTGTCTTGTTATTACAGAGGGAAATTTTGTATAGAAGTAGATTGAGATGATATATTTTCCCCATCTGTAGGTGTCAGGAGGAGCGGAATGAGCTGCCGTGATTGTATCTGTACAGAAGCTTGGTTAGGCTTACCTCCTTCTCATGTTTCTTCTCTTTCTCCCGTATAAGTATGTACCTTTCCTTTATGGAACTAAAGACTAACAAAAGCAGCTATCCAATGTTCTTCTGCTAACATTTTCGGATAGGTTTAGAAATCCATATTTCAACCTGAAAACACGTCAACACTGCCAACATTGTTCTGTGAGGCATACTCTGAAAACTAGCATAGTCTTAATCATAGTCAAAATCATTTTTGGACAGTTACTGTAGTGATTCTGGGTACATTATCTGGCCAAAAGAGGGTATGCCTATTTGGGAATACCATACAGCAAAGTTTAGGTAGGTGGTATGTGTTAGGGGTCACTCACACGACCGTATAACATGGCTGAGTGCTATCCCATGTTTTATGGGATAGCACTCGGACCAATGTTATTCTATGGGGCACTGCATTCTATGTTATTCTATGGGGCAGTGGCGACCAGCGCTTTATTTCTCATAATTGTATTGCATGTTATCTGACTGTATTCCAATTACCACTGACAGAGACAATAGAGAAAATGGAGAAGTTCTCCTTCTCCACAAAAAAATCCTAAATAAATAATAAAATAAAATATTGTTCCAATAAATACATTCCATTATCTAAATTAAAAAAAAACAATAAAAGTACACATATTTAGTATCGCCGCGTCCGTAACGACCCGACCTATAAAACTGTCCCACTAGTTAACCCCTTCAGTGAACACCGTAAAAAAAATACGGTGAAAAAAATAAAAAAAAATTTAAAAATGTTTTTAAAAAAAATGAGGCAAAAAACAACCCTTTATTATCATACCACCGAACAAAAAGTGGAATAGCACGCGATCAAAAAGACAGATATAAATAACCATGGTACCGCTGAAAACGTCATCTTGTTCCACAAAAAACGACCCGCTATACAGCGTCATCAGTGAAAAAATAAAAAGTTATAGTCCTCAGAGTAAAGCGATGCAAAAATAATTCTCTATCCTATAAAATAGTTTTTATTGTATAAAAGAGCCAAAACATAACAAAATCTAAATGAGGTATCGTTGTAGTCGTACTGACCCGATGAATAAAACTGCTTTATCCATTTTACCAAACGCGGAACGATATAAACCCCCCCCCCCCAAAAAAAAAAAAAAAGAATTTCATGAATAGCTGGTTTTTGGTCATACTGCCTCACAAAAATCGGAATAAAAAGCGATCAAAAAATGTCACGTGCCCGAAAATGTTACCAATAAAAACGTAAACTCGTCCTGCAAAAAACAAGACCTCACATGACTTTGTGGACCAAAATATGGAAAAATTATAGCTCTCAAAATGTGGTAACGCAAAAATATATTTTTTGCAATAAAAAGCGTCTTTTAGTGTGTGACAGCTGCCAATCATAAAAATCCGCTAAAAAAAACCACTATAAAAGAAAATCAAATCCCCCTTCATCACCCCCTTAGTTAGGGAAAAATGAAAAAAATTTAAAAAATGTATTTATTTCCATTTTCCCATTAGGGTTAGGGCTAGGGTTAGGGTTAGGGTTATGGCTAGGGTTAGAGTTGGGGCTAGGGTTAGGGTTTGGATTACATTTAGGGTTGGGATTAGAGTTAGGGGTGTGTTGGAGTTAGGGGTGTGGTTAGGGTTGGGGTTAGGGGTGTGGTTGGGATTAGGGGTGTGTTTGGGTTAGGGTTTCAGTTAGAATTAGGGGTTTCCATTGTTTAGGCACATCAGGGGCTCTCCAAACGCGACATGGCGTCCGATTTCAATTCCAGCCAATTCTGTGTTGAAAAAGTAAAACACTGCTACTTCCCTTCCGAGCTCTCCCGTGCGCCCAAACAGGGGTTTACCCCAACATATGGGGTATCAGCGTACTCAGGACAAATTGGACAACAACTTCTGGGGTCCAATGTCTCTTGTTACCCTTGGGAAAATAAAAATTTGGGGGGCTAAAAAAACATTTTTGTGGGACAAAAATTATTTTTTATTTTCACGGCTCTGCGTTATAAACTGTAGTGAAATACTTGGGGGTTCAAAGTTCTCACAACACATCTAGATAAGTTCCTTGGGGGGGTCTAGGTTCCAATATGGGGTCACTTGTGGGGGGTTTCTACTGTTTAGGTACATCAGGGGCTCTGCAAATGCAACGTGACGCCTGCCGACCAATCCATCTAAGTCTGCATTCCAAATGGCGCTCCTTCCCTTTCAAGCTCTGCCATGCGTGCGCCCAAACGGTGGTTCCCCCCAACATATGGGGTATCAGCGTACTCAGGACAAATTGGACAACTTTTGGGGTCCAATTTCTCGTTACCTTTGGGAAAATAAAAATTTGGGGGCTAAAAAAACATTTTTGTAGTAAAAAATAATTTTTTATTTTCACGGCTCTGCATTATAAACTGTAGTGAAATACTTCGGGATTCAGAGCTCTCACAACACATCTAGATAAGTTCCTTGGGGTCTCTAGGTTCCAATATGGGGTCACTTGTGGGGGGTTTCTACTGTTTAGGTACATCAGGGGCTCTGCAAATGCAACATGACACCTGCCGACCAATCCATCTAAGTCTGCATTCCAAATGGCGCTCCTTCACTTCCGAGCTCTGCCATGCGCCCAAACGGTGGTTCCCCCCACATATGGGGTATCAGCGTACTCAGGACAAATTGGACAACAACTTTTGGTGACCAATTTCTCCTGCTACCCTTGGGAAAATACAAAACTGGGTGTTAAAGATAATTTTTGTGGAAAAAAATAATTTTTTATTTTCACGGCTCTGCGTTATTAACTGTAGTGAAACACTTGGGGGTTCCAAGTTCTCACAACACATCTAGATAAGTTCCTTGGGGGGTCTAGTTTCTAATATGGGGTCATTTGTGAGGGGTTTCTACTGTTTAGGTACATTAGGGGCTCTGCAAACGCAATGTGATGCCTGCAGACCATTCCATCTATGTCTGCATTCCAAATGGCGCTCCTTCCCTTCCGAGCTCTGCCATGCGCCCAAACGGTGGTTACCCCCCACATATGGGGTATCAGCGTACTCAGGACAAATTGCACAACAAATTTTGAGGTCCAATTTCTCCTGTTACCCTTGGGAAAATACAAAACTGGGGGCTAAAAAATAATTTTTGTGGAAAAATAAATTAATTTTTATTTTCACGGCTTTGCGTCATAAACTGTAGTGAAACACTTGGGGGTTCAAAGCTCTCACAACACATCTAGATAAGATCCTTAGGGGGTCTTCTTTCCAAAATGGTGTCACTTCAATGTTTAGGCACTTCAGGGGCTCTCCAAATGCAGTATGGCGTCCCATCTTAATTCCAGCCAATTTTGCATTGAAAAGTTAAACGGCGCTCCTTCCCTTCCGAGCTCTGCCATGCACCCAAACAGTGGTTTACCCCCACATATGGGGTATCAGCGTACTCAGGACAAATTGTACAACAACGTTTGGGGTACAAATTCTTCTGGTAACCTTGGGAAAATAAAAAATTCATTTTTGTGAAAAAAATATTTTTTATTTTTACGGCTCTACATTATAAACTTCTGTGAAGCACTTGTTGGGTCAAAGTGCTCACCACATGTCTAGATAAGTTCCTTAGGGGGTCTACTTTCCAAAATGGTGTCACTTGTGGGGGGTTTCAATGTTTAGGCACATTAGTGGCTCTCCAAAAGCAACCTGGCGTCCCATCTCAATTCCAGGCAATTTTGCATTGAAAAGTAAAATGGCGCTCTTTCCCTTCTGAGCTCTGCCATGCGCCCAAACAGTGGTTTACCCCCACATATGGAGTATCGGAAGACTCAGGACAAATTGTACAACAACTTTTGGGGTCCTTTTTCTCCTGTTACCCTTTGTAAAATAAAACAAATTGGAGCTGAAGTAAAAATTTTTGTGAAAAAAAATTAAATGTTCATTTTTTTTTTAAACATTCCAAAAATTCAAGTGAAGCACCAGGAGGGTTAATAAACTTCTTGAATGTGGTTTTGAGCACCCTGAGGGGTGCAGTTTTTAGAATGGTGTCACACTTGGTTATTTTCTATCATATAGACCCCTCAAAATGACTTCAAATGTGATGTGGTCCCTAAAAAAAAATGGTGTTGTAAAAATGAGAAATTGCTGGTCAAATTTTAACCCTTATAACTCCCTAACAAAAAAAAATTTGTTTCCAAAATTGTGCTGATGTAAAGTAGACATGTGGGAAGTGTTACTTATTAAGTATTTTGTGTGACATATCTCTGTGATTTAAGGGCATAAAAATTCAAAGTTGGAAAATTGCGAAATTTTCACCAAATTTCCAATTTTTTTCACATATAAACGCAGGTAATGTCAAAGAAATTTTACCGCTATCATTAAGTACAATATGTCTCGAGAAAACCATGTCAGAATCACCGGAATCCGTTGAAGCGTTCCAGAGTTATAACCTCATAAAGGGACAGTGGTCAGAATTGTAAAAATTAGCCCGGTCATTAACGTGCAAACCACCCTCGGGGCTTAAGGGGTTAATGATACCATTTTGGTGCAGATAGGTTCTTTTGATCGCCCATTATTACATTTTAATGCAATGTCATGGCGACCAAAAAAAATGTAATTCTGGTGTTTCAATTTTTTTTTCTCGCTACGCCGTTTGGCAATCATGTTAATCCTTTTTTTATTGATAGATCGGGCGATTGTGAACGCGGCGATACCAAATATGTGTAGGTTTGATTTTTTTATTGTTTTATTTTGAATGGTGCAAAAGGGGAGTGATTTAACTTTTATATTTTTTTTATATTTTAAAAGCATTTTTTTTTTTACTTTTGAAATGCTTCAATAGCCTCCATGGGAGGCTAGAAGCTGGCACAACTTGATCGGCTCTGCTACATAGGAGCGGTCCTCAAATCGCTCCTGTGTAGTAGATTTACTGCATTGCTATGAACGCCGACCACAGGGTGGCGCTCACAGCAATCCGGCATCAACAACCATAGATGCATCGCTGACCCGCGATCATATGACAGGGTCGGCGATGCGCTCATTTCCGGCCAGATGGCCGGAAGCAGTAGTTAAATGCCGCTGTCAGCATTTGACTGCAGTATTTAACTAGTTAATAACTGCGGGTGAATCGCGATTCCACCCACCGCTATTGCGGGCACATGTCAGCTGTTCAAAACAGCTGACATGTCCCGGCTTTGGTGCGGGCTCACCGCCGGAGCCTGCATTAAAGCAGGGGATCTGACCTCCGCAGTACTAGTACAGCGGAGGTTGGTAAGGGGTTAAAGATATGAAGGAAAATCCCTTAATAAATTGATTTGTAACATTTCATAACTTTCCATACTGGACACAATTTTTGATAAGTAATGAAACTTTATTTACTCTTGAAGTATTATAGTTTTATATAACTTTTACACCTACCCCAAGGCATTTTTATGCTGTTCCTCCTGGTCTCAGTGACTGGATAGAGAATGACTGCACATGAATTAATTATCTGCTCAGGACTGAATAACCACAGAATACAGAGCAGAAGGTTATTGGGGAAAAAAACTGTAATTGATAGCATTCAAGTCTACCCAAAATGGCAATGAATTGTTGAGTTAGCTGGATTATTTATGGTAAATTGGGAAAGTGAAATATTCTGGAAATAAATACTAAGCTGTACTGTTTCAGTGAAGGACTCAGTATTTTTCGGCGTACAGTCATTCTCTATCAATGCAGAATGATCTTCTAAATCCACACATGACATTGTTTTCCTGCGTTTTAATGAACAGAACAGGGTAGTTACACTTTGTAATATATGTTCACTGAAAGGAAGAGGGAGCATTAAATCATTGTGCCGTGTGATGAATGGTTTGCACTGTACATTGAAGAATAAATTGAACAAACTGGCAGAGAAGTCAGTGAACATGAAATCAGCTATTAGAAGGGAGCTTGTGAACAAATTCTGAAGCTGATATGCATCTTTTGATTAATGCCCTATCAATCATCCGTAGTGGTTACCTTAGCAAAGTCAGCCTGTAATCATTCATAGTTCCTTTCAGGAACACTGGCAGGGACTATGGGCTTGTAATAACTGAACATTATTACTGATTTCCTTCTGACTCTTGCAGAGAACAATTACCGTGTTCCCCATGTTTGGGCTTTGCATTATGAAGAAGAAAAAAAAGAGCGCAGAATAAAATGAAAAGAGTTCTCTCCGAATCCTGCCAACATTCTCTTAGGGTATTTCTAATGATATTCTGTCCTAAACGGCAAAAAGCTCCTGCAAGTCATAATAATAGCAATATAATTACTGGGAATAAGTCCTGTTTTGGGCTGTGCTTTATCAAGGAGGCATAATAATGAAAATCATTGGGATTATTTGCTTTAATGAGTTAATTTGCCTGTAATTATAAGATGTGTGTTTTTTAATCTAATGTGGCTGAATGTGAGATGTGTTCATTTATCATGAAAGTAGCAGCTAATCTGGAGGAGAAAAGCAAAGCATTTCAATGTCAGGGCGCTGTACTGTACCATTCACTATTTTGTATACCAGGCAGGAAAGAAGCAGGTCATATTTCACTGTCAATTTCCTAATGCCTTCTTAAAGTATGAATGTATCAGTTACGGTATATTTTATTGACTAAAAACAAATAATTGTACATATTCTTAATTCTTTTTAGTTTATATGATTATGAGGCTAGCCATCTTGCTGGAGTTTCTTTTATCAGCATTTAGGCATACACTTCACACCAGCCTTGTCTACTGTAGAATGTCATAGTCTTTGGAGTGGTGCCACTAACGTAAGGTCCCTGACTCAACCATTAGACTTATCAGTCACCGTCTTTAGCTGTTCCCGACTTTGCTCCGATCGCACACAGCCATCTTGTGACCACAGGTTCTTACTGACCAGAGGTCGGAGGTAACGGTCACAAACTCTCAATGCAAGTCTATGAGGTCCACGTTCTGGCCACATTCTTGCTATCATAGACTTATATTGACTTGTAACTTTAGGCTCGCCCAGCAAACACTGGAGCGATCTCGCAGGTCACAACCCGCTGGAGACTGACTGGAACAGCACCAAGAACAGATGAAGATGGGGCTGATAAATAAGAGACTAGATTCAGGGAACTTAGATTAGTAGCACCACTCCAGCATAAAAATAAAAAAAAAACTGCTAAAGTGGTGCCTTTATTGACTTCTATGGGAGAGTTTTCAAAGCATGTTCTGTTATCTGTGCAAAAGTAATTGTGAAGGGAGGGGCATGTAAACTGTGATCATTACCTACAAAGAATGGTGGATCCCATATTACCCATATACTGTATACAGTGATTGTATTTCTGACTGTAATGATAATGAAACGACTGCTGAAATTGTCGCCTACAAAACAGATGTGTCAAGCTAATATTCAAAGGGTTTTTAGTATTACCACATTGATGACATATGCTAGAAAGGTTAATGATATCAGATCAATTTTCTGATCTGCCGTTACCGGGAGTTGGCACTAAACACTCCATAGTTGTGGTATTGTGCATCAAACACTGTTTACATCTGCTCGCTGCCGAACGTGGTATCAGCTGTTTGGTAGGGGTTCTGGGTGTCGGACCCAATCCAACTGACGACCCTCGATCTTCTGAAAAAAAAGGAAAAATAAAAAACAACAATATCCCATACCTGTCCGGCGTACAGTCATGCCCCACGATGTAAATCCATCTGAAGGGGTTAAATAATTTTACAACCAGGAGCCTGCTAATGCAGCTGCCCCTGGCTGTAAAAACTGGGGAATGAATGGAATGCAGTTTCGTTGACTTGCGGTACTGCCCCCCCTGGTGGCATAAACTCATATGAACTCTATCGTGGGAATTTTTCGGAATATTTTCTCACGCTAGAGTTAATATGAGTTTATGCCACCAGGGGGAGCAGCACCGCAAGTCAACGAAGCTGCATTCCATTAATTCCCAAGTTTTTACAGCCAGGGGCAACTGCATTAGCAGGCTCCTGGTTGTAAAATTATTTAACCCCTTCAGATGGTTTTACATCGTGGGACATGACTGTACGGCGGACAGGTATGGGATATTGTTGTTTTTTATTTTTCCCTTTTTTTCAGAAGATCGAGGGTCGTCAGTTGGATTGAGCGTACAATAAAGATATTAAAACCCCATGTGTTTTATTTACTTCATTAAAATACTTTATGCATAACGGGTGTGTGTTTTTTTTAACCCTTTATTACTATTGGATTAATAATGGATAGGTGTGTTATTGACATCTCTCCATTATTAACCTGGCTTAATGTCATCTTACATTAGCAAGGTGACATTAACCCTTCATTACCCCATATCCCACCGCTACAGGGGAGTGGGAAGAGAGAGGCTAAGTGCCAGAACAGGCGCATCTTAAGCTACTTTCACACTAGCGTTAACTGCAATACGTCGCAAATGCGTCGTTTTGCCGAAAATACGCATCCAGCAAAAGTTCTTGCTGGATACGTTTTTTCGTCATAGACTAACATTAGCGACGCATTTGCGACGCATTGCAAAACGTCGCGTCCGTTTTGCGACGCTTGGGCGTGTGGTAGCGGACCGTCGGGAGAAAAAAACGTTACATGTAACGTTTTTTGCTCCCGATGGTCCGCTTTTTCCGACCGCGCATGCGCGGCCGGAACTCTGCCCCCACCTCCCCGCACTTCCCCGCACCTCACAATGGGGCAGCGGATGCGTGGGTAAAATGCATCCGCTGCCCCCGTTGTGCGGCGGAGACCACGCTAGCGTCGGGAACCTCGGCCCGACGCACAGCGACGGGTTGTTCCCGACGCTAGTGTGAAAGTAGCCTTACAGATGTACCTTTTCTGGGGTGGCTGGGGGCAGATGTTCTTAGCCGGGGAGGGGGGCAATAACCATGGTCCCTCTCTAGGCTATTGATACCTGCCCTCAGTCACTGGCTTTCCCACTCTGGCGGAGAAAATTGTGCGGGAGCCCACACCAGTTTTTTCCGTGATTTAACCCCTTATTTTAACACCTAGAGCTCCCAAATTTTACACACAGACACTTATAACATTATTAATGAGGAATATGAAATGGTTTACTGTATGTAAACCATGTCTCATATCCTGTCGGGTTTGATAAGGAGATAGCAAAAGCCGGCAATTGAATTACCGGCTTTTAAGCTATCCAGCTCTGTATTAAATATAAATATATATATATATGTGTGTCTCACTGATATATATATAGAGAGAGAGAGACTGTATATATGTTTTCATGAATATTTGAGCCCATGGATCCATCCTATGTCCATTTTGCAAGCCGGCGAGATAATCTCGCCGTACGGATGCCATACGGATGACACACGGATAATTTTTGGAGAAAAAATTGCATCCTCGCATTGAATACGGATCACTGTTCAGGAAATTTTCTGCGTATCTCGGCCGTAAAAAACAGACCGTATTTTCCTACGCTAGGTGTGACCCCGGCCTTATAGTAGGAGACAACTCTTTTAAGATCAACGGCCAATAGGAAAGCTGCAAGCTTTCAGGATTTTTTTTTTTACAAATGGAAAAACATTTTTCAAATTGAGAAAAACAAACAAAATATATATAAGTTCGAAAGTAGAACTTGATTTAAGAAATTGGTCATTTTGTAATGACACATGACTACCGTTCTTGTGGACCACAACTATGTAGTAGAGTGTAACACTGTGTTTTATTTCTCTATAGTAAATATGAATACTTTTTATACTTCACAAACTGTTTCTTACTTGATTGCAGCCTTAAATCACGTTCTTACCCAAAGACAATTAAAATAAATATCCTAGAAGAAAAATAAAAGGCTGAGCTTTGTGAAATTTTCCAACCCCCTATATGTAATTATTCACGCTTTCATGAAGACTCATTAATCAAGAAAACTTTCCAAAGTGACCATGTGAACAGTACAAAGAAATACAAAAAATTTCACATACAAATATGTGAAATCTTTTTTTAGGTAAAGAGGTCACTTATGGAAGGAGCAATACAAATCATCCAGATGCAGACATCCAGTAAGAAAGCTAAGTTGTATAAAAAAAAGAAAAAGCGAGAATTAAAAATAGCTTTCCCTTATCGTCCATTAACGATTGGAGTGTATCACTGGGAACAATTTACTTGAGGAGCATGCAATAAAGAGTGGTTTGGCAATGCCTTCTTGCAGAGTGAAGTCTTTATGCTGTAATATAATTTTCCTCCGAATTGAACCGTAGGCTCAGGAACACAGAGGAGTAATGAAGTGATGACAGGTATTAGCATGCATAATGGGCTTTAATAGACATTTAATGATGTTAAACTGAAAGAGAGAGACGGGATCTCCCATCGGAATATCCCCACACTGAAACGCATTGATCAGAAGTCTTACAGCAGATTTTAATGCGAGCTGCACTGACGGAAATTCTTTTTAGGTGACATTCTGGCTGAGCAGAACCTTCCATCGCTTTTTTCTGAATGACTGATATGACAAGCGCTGTGTGCAAGACACATTTACCAATTGATTTTCTTTCCTGATAATGTGATTTGAAGACTTATGTTGCAGTTTTCACCTTTTAAGATTTAAGATCTAAAGGATCTCTCATTACACAAGAAGCCTTAGAAAATCCTGTGACATATTTTTTCTGCTCCATACAACATTTTAATAGTTCACATTGTTTTCAATCTTTTCAAGTATTGCACGTAGTGATAATCATAGATGATAAGTACATATGTAAAATTGTTCATGAATAAGTTCCTGTTTTTTTGGTAAAATTCTTTTTGTTTTCTTTTGTTTGCAGCCCGGCCCTGAGCTTTACGTATCCACCAACTCCTGTATCTTTGCAGCAGATGCATCAGCATATAATAAATCGCCAGCATGGTATAGGCTCAGCATTTGGACACAGCCCCCCACTTATACACCCAGCACCCACATTTCCCAGCCAGAGAGCCATTCCAGGAATTCCCAGTGTCTTGAATCCCATCCAGGTCAGCGTGGGTCCATCAGAGATCACACAGGTGAGATGTTTTCCATAACGCATCCTTTTATGTTATGACATATGTGGTATATACTATAAATACAATATTCTACCTGTTTTTCTCTTCGGATAAGAATTTTTTTTAAGTACCGGTATACTTATACTTCCACAAATTCTTGTTAAAAATGGTAGATGGAGCCTTTCTCATACGTTAGGTAAATGCATACCCAAAGGCAATCATATTCCTTTCCACGTACAAAAATCCAAATAAAAATCACAGGTTTTTTTTCTTGTTCTTATGGAGACCAGTGTACCACATAAAAAAATCCTATGTATGAATATGCCATGAATTCAAATATGATCTGGGTTATACATATTTAATGGATAATAGAATACTTGTTCGGTTGGATTTGCAGATTTACCTTCTGGAAGATGTTTTAAAGCAAAGTTTCTGAAATATTTGTTATGGTTACACATCAATGGATTTTTTTTTTAATATGAAAATGTGTTTGCACTCATGTATCAAAGTCATTTTGCCTGTCCATTGTAGGCTATCACTTCAAAGCACTAGGATGGATTGTAGAGGAGTTATGTGGAGCATACATTATACTCCCATATATCATTCCTGTCTGGCCTATTGTTTTTCTTGTATATTTTCCCATGTCCTGTACGTCTTACATTATGCACATCATTATATTAACATGTGATTCAACTGGGCTCCTAATTAACTGTCAATGTAGCCTTCTGCGTCTTGTCTTCATTTGTAATGAACATCTGTAGGCACCAATGGCATCTCTGAGCATACTAGTCAGCGTGATGTATTTCCAGGGGAGGCACTTCTTCTTACAAATGTAGACATATATACACCTCTCATCCCACCCTGCAGCCCCCAGTTTCTAGGCACCATCAAAAATAATAAGGACATTATACCAAGTATAAACCCTGTAGACCAGCAACACACCGTAAAGAATTGCTTATCTAACTTTGAAGACAAAAAGCAAAAATAGAGGCAGCAATCATGGGGTCCAAGTGAAAAAAGTGTGAAGTTTTAATCACCCATCAATGGTGACTTTGAAGACAGTAGTATAGATAAGATTGTGGGCCACAATAGATATGGATACCTTGGTTGATATAGCATTTCCATTCTTTAATGTTCAAACCTGATTGGTTCAAAAATTAAAATGGCAACCCTGACATAGCCAACAATTGCAAAGTGGAAATTCTAGGAGTCGAATTACTGCGATGAACAATGTTTTCTTTGTTCCCCCTTGCAATTGGTGTTTGAGGTGTCCATGCATAAACATAGACCATACAGTACTTTTATATGGTCTTTAAAGGAATGCCCACTTTTGCAATTGATATTGCTCCAGTGCATCTGAAATAAAAATATGAGGCACCTTTCTAATACGACTCGATTAAACATCTACTTTTTATGTACACAGCTCCCCTGCAGACCTATGTGTATCCACTGATGCAGATGACAGGTAACCCCTGTGTAGTCTGATTATGCAGTCATTTGTCCTTCCATCCATGCTTTACATAAATTAAATGTACATCCAGTAGATTGACAAGAAGACCGGTGGAGTTTAGAAATGACAATTTCATTTTTCAGCAGGTCACAGTTTGCCTAGGGCAATATTTCGGGGTTGATTCTTCTCTAGGCCTTATAAAGTTGGTGTGTAAATGTATGCAAATTAGTTTTCACACTTTTATGTTTGTTCATGTTTTTTAAGCTAGTTTTAAATAGAAAAAAATGGTTTGTATAATGTGTCAATTTCATTCCTATAGGATACAAACTGATGCTAAAATGTAGAGATGGAGCAAATCTATTCCAGGACCTAGTCCACCGGCCACGTCACTATTATGTGGCTACTGGACAGGAGCCCTAAGGACTGCTTCTTACCTGACCACATCCCTGTTTCCTCTTTTGATAAGCCTACTTGTCAAGATGTCATCACTGTGGCGAGTTGCACATGTGACGTCATACCAGGCTGGCTAATCAAAAGAAGGGTTCTGGATGATGTCAAGAAAGAGACGGTTCCCAGGGCTTTTGGTCATTGGCCACAGGTTACAGACATGGCCGCTGGACCAGTTTCTATGAATCGGTTTGCCACATCTTCACAAAAAATGTATACCATAGGTTTGGATAATATAAAGATACCAATTTCATCATAACCCATAATATACCCTTCAGACTGAGTAACACTAAATCAATGACATCAGCTCCAGTTTATTTCAAGGTTGTACAAATCACAGGAGCCAATGCGCCTAGAATTTTTGGCCTCACTTTTAGCTTTCTGGGTTGTTCTCACATGGCTATAAAAAAAAAAAAAAAAATATGCCCTGAAGTTGTACACTTGGATCATTTCTGTTTCTCAAGGGCTCAGTTTTTTTTATTCAGTAGAAAGCAAAGCAAACTGGAATTTTGTCTTCAGTTGTCCTTAATTCTTAGATCTGTTATGGGCAGCACGGTGGCTCAGTGGTTAGCACTACAGCATCGCAGCAAAGGGATCCCACCAGGGACAACATCTGCAAGGAGTTTGTATGCTCTCCCCTTGTTTGCGTAGGGAATATAATAACCCTTTTAGGCAAAAAGTGTATATATGTTTTGCCTAAATTTTACAAACGTTTATTATCTTGTTTGCTCAGCAGAACAAGCCAACGAGTGAGTCTGCAGTGAGCAGCACAGGGGATCCAATGCACAATAAGCGGTCCAAAATCAAGCCGGAGGACGAGCTGCCAAGTCCTATTGCAGGGAGCATACAGGTAACATCTCTACTTTTCTTTATAATCTTCATGTTTCAAGATCCATAACTTTTCTGTCTTTCCTTTTTCTGTAACTAAGCTCCAAATATCCAGTGTATCCCCACATAGTCATGTGGCCCCTGTAGCCCCCAACCATCTAAACATGGTAATGATGGCATATGTGTGGCTGCTTATATATAGATTCTGTGCCAGTGAAGTGTAGGAACAGGGAGCAGCGCAACTCTGGGTCCCCGATTCATCAGGAGAATCAGACGTTTATCGCATACCCTATTAATATGATATAAATGACAGAGACCCCTTTTACCTTTATTGTGTTCTTAAAAACCAGTTCAATATGACAGTTTGGCCGTCAGACTAGAAACAGTTTTGCACCCCTGCCATAGTGGCATCTAATGGCAGCCAGAATCTCCGCATGAAGATAGCAAGAGTACTCTGTAGAAAAAAATAATAAAGTGATTGCTCTTCAGGAGTGCACCACTCCTCTGCTTTTTGGATGCCGGGGGCAGGGTGCTCTTGAAGACTGACAGTTCAGACCAGCAGCATGATCACGGTGCTGTAGTGAACTGAGCGCTCTCCAAGGCTGCTAGCCAAGGCATGGGAAAAGGCAAGGGAAATGAAGCTGGCCCCCTCCAGCGACCTGGTCACCTTCAGAGTGGCACGGGCTCCTTTCCTATGTAACCAGCTGCTCTGAGAGGGCAGTATGCTCAGTAGCCTTGGTTTAACATTAAAAAAACCCCCATACTTGAGAGAGGTAAATTACAAAGTTGCTTGTTTTAGCACTTTGCAATTTTAACTGTTTAAGAGCAACCTATTGGAAGTAGCAATCCTAACAGTCAATGTCGACCATTTAACGAGCATTGAGATTCTGGTTTGGCTATTATCCTAAGTCATGTGACAAGGCTCGTTAAAGGGTCGACATTGACTGTTAGGATTGCTACTTCCAATACGTGGCACTAGAGTTCTAGTCCTCTTCCTCTCTGAAGAGACAATTTGCATATTTCCCAGAGGAGCATTGCGGCTTTAAGTCTCCTCACCTCAACATGCTTAACATGTCACTCTCCACAAGGAGAAACGATACTTCTTGGACAACTGTTTAACCTCTTTCTGACCTCGGACGGGATAGTACGTCCGAGGTCAGATACCGCGCTTTGATGCAGGGCTCCGGCGGTGGGCCCGCATCAAAGCCGGGACATGTCAGCTGTTTTGAACAGCTGACATGTGCCCGCAATAACGGCGGGTGAAATCACGATTCACCCACCGCTATTAACTAGCTAAATGCCGCTGTCAAACGCAGACAGCGGCATTAGCTGGCACTTCCGGCCGGGCGGCCGGAAATGAGTGCATCCCTGCCCCCCGTCACATGATCGGGGGTCAGCGATGCTTCTGCAGTGTAACCATAGAGGTCCTTGAGAACTCTATGGTTACTGATCGCCGGCAGCTGTGAGCGCCACCCTGTGGTCGGCGCTCACAGCACACCTGCATTTCTGCTGCATAGCAACGATCTGATGATCGCTGCTATGTAGCAGAGCCGATCGCGTTGTGCCAGCTTCTAGCCTCCCATGGAGGCTATAGAAGCATGGCAAAAGTTAAAAAAAAAAGTAAAAAAAAATGTGAAAAAAAAAGAATATATAAAAGTTTAAATCACCCCCCTTTCGCCCCAATCAAAATAAATCAATAAAAAGAAAATCAAACCTGCACATATTTGGTATCGCCGCGTTCAGAATCGCCCGATCTATCAATAAAAAAAAAGCATTAACCTGATCGCTAAACGGCGTAGCGAGAAAAAAATTAGAAACGCCAGAATTACATGGTCTCCGCGACATTGCATTAAAATGCAATAACGGGCGATCAAAAGAACATATCTGCACCAAAATGGTATCATTAAAAACGCCAGCTCGGCACGCAAAAAATAAGCCCTCAACCGACCCCAGATCATGAAAAATGAAGACGCTACGAGTATCGGAAAATGGCACAATTTTATTTTTTTTTAGCAAAGTTTGGAATTTTTTTTCACCACTTAAAAAATGACCTAGTCATGTTAGGTGTCTATGAACTCGTACTGACCTGGAGAATCATTATGGCAGGTCAGTTTTAGCATTTAGTGAACCTAGCAAAAAAGCCAAAGTGTGGGACTGCACTTTTTTTGCAATTTCACCGCACTTGGAATTTTTTTCCCGTTTTCTAGTACACGACATAGTAAAACCAATGATGTCGTTCAAAAGTACAACTCGTCCCACAAAAAATAAGCCCTCACATGGCCAAATTGACGGAAAAATAAAAAAGTTATGGCTCTGGGAAGGAGGGGAGCGAAAAACGAACACGGAAAAATGGAAAATCCCAAGGTCATGAAGGGGTTAAGAGAAAACACTTTTAAGGTTAATGACCAGCTGAAGACTATTGTGGATGTCCTGTCCCATAGGCTAATAGGTTTGTCTATTGTTTTCTCCCTATTGTTACATTCATACTATCATTATTATTATTATAGCGCCATTTATTCCATGGCGCTTTACATCTGAGGAGGGGTATACATAATAAATACATGTACAGTAATCTTAAACAATACAAGTCACGACTGGTACAGGAGGAGAGAGGACCCTGCCCGCGAGGGCTCACAATCATAAATATATTGTACCAAAAAGGTCTACGTGTATGTTTCTTGTGATAAACTAGAGTTTCCTGCCAGTAATACCATGTCTATGAATATAAGTAAATGCTGTATCTAGATCTCTACTGGCTAGCTTAAGTCAGCGAGTATTTAGAGCAATTAGGCAGATCTCTGTCTTTCCATCTCACCCCCCTCGTAATTTAACATTCCCATCTTTTAACTCTGTGTCTAGGATCAGCCAGATGGAATGACTCTGGTGAAAGAAGAAGGGGACAAAGATGAAAGTAAGCAAGAGCCTGAAGTAGTCTACGAGACAAACTGCCATTGGGAAGCCTGCTCCAGAGAGTTTGACACACAAGAACAGCTAGTGCATGTAAGTTAATGGAATTCAGGAACTGGGGTTTGAAAGCTATGTGACCTTTCTCCACAGAGGTCAGGGTCTTTGACCCCGCGTTGAGTCAAGTTTCTTAGCCAGCAGCATTGCATGCCGGAGAGGACTTTATGAGTTTCAAAGAATAAAGGGAAGTCTTAGCTGTGGTGCTTGACCTGTTCAGTCAGCTAAAGCTTACTGCAAAATTCAATAAAGTCTTCAGCAGAGAGTGTAATGGCTCTGATCTTGTAAGCCAGCAAACATTATTTTTTTCTGTAGGAGACTTTGATATTTATTGAGTAATAGTAAGCTGAACATGAATTAATACTAACCTGAAGCCAGGACTCCTTCTATAAACCAAAGCGTCTTTTTTTCTTCACAAATGTAATACGTTATTAGTTTTGTTAAAAGAAGACTGTGCGCTTCAGGCTGAAAATGATTGTTGACCCTCACATCCTTTGGACCACCGCTCAGCTCAATGCCGGAGAGTCTTCTTCATCCTCCAGCACAGGGGAGGGAGATGTACCTCTAATATTCATTGGGAAATTATGCAAAGGAAGAACTGGAGGCGTTTAGTGCAGAAATGCAAACATATTACATAGAATATTTAGCTTAGTGCTGCATGTGATGATGAGAATAATATAATGGTAGTTATTACAACGTTTAAGTAAAGGGAATCTCACACCAGGATAGGATTTTACCACCTAATCTGACAGCAGTGTAATGTAGAGAGATGGAGACTCTGATTGCAGAGATTTGTCATTTGCTGGGCTACTTGCTGTAGTTTTGATAAAAATCCTATCTGTTAGCAAAATATTTAGAATTGAAAGTCCTCAGTGGTTGATATATATCTTATCTGTATCTATTAGCAAGAGATTATAAGTAAAAGACTAGTAAGCCTTCTTCCATGTAGTCCTCCATATTTATGAGCTCTATATAACCACAACCCCATTACTAATTCATAGATTTCTGCCTATACACAGTGTACACAGAAAGCTGCCAATCATCGATGGTATTATACGGAGCTCAGCATTCAGAGAACTGCTAGATCTGCAGCAGATAAAACAGTGATTTTTTCAAACTGCAACAAGCAGCCCAATAAGGCTACGTTCACATTAGCGTCTTTGGGCGCAGCGTCGTCGACGGATACCGACGCATGCGTCATGCGCCCCTATCTTTAACATGGGGGGCGCATGGACATGTGCCGGTATGCGTTGTCAAGCGTTTAAGGACGCATGCGTCATTTGGGCGCACCAGACAGGGCGCGGCCGACACTACATGTTGCATTTTTCCTGCGCCAAATTTCCGGTAAACAACGCATGCAACGCACTTGCATCGTAAATGCGCCAAAAAACCACATTACTGTCTATGTGCAACGCATAGGGCGCAGGTGCCTGGGTTGACCCGCATTGTTCGACGCATGCGCCATTTGAGTAAAAAACAAGTGATGAAGTGTCTAGACAGTGACAAGACCACCCCATAGATATAAAAAAAAGGGTGATTGCATTGTATTTGACTTGCCTGCACGTCTGGAAACAGAGAGTACACGAGACACAGCTCTGCCTTCAAGAGATGTAAGTATATAATTTCTCTGCCCATTTTTTTTTTATTCTTTGCAATGTTTGTTGTTTGTTTGTTTTTTTTATGTGTGTGACATTTTTTTTTTCTTGCAATTTATGGTGGTTTATTTAATTTTTATTGGATTGTTCTGCGTTGACCGCATGCGTCAAAAAACGCTGCGTTGTGTATTGCGTTTTGGGTTGCGTCGACGATGCTGCGCCCAAAGACGCTAATGTGAACGTAGCCTAAGTGATACATCGCTGGACTCAGGATTTCTGCCCAAATATCATGCTGCTTTAAGATGGGATAGTAAAATCTTTGTGACAAATTCCTTTTAAAAGGGTTGTTCAAACTTTTATTTTCAAAGAGCAAGAAAAGTAATTTAATAATAAAGCAAGACATACTCACCAGCTCTGACACAGGCGGCTCCATTATTCTTCAACAGGATATGAGGCGATGATGTCTCATTCCAAGGTTACCTCACAGACGAGGCCTGTGATTGACCCCAGCGGTCAGGTGACTGGAATAAGATATCATCAGATGTGCCTCAGAGTTTGATTTTAAAACAATACTCCAGCAGTTTCTATACTGTGCCGCTAGAGTGGTGCTTTAAAAGTAATTCACCTGCCCTTAGTCATATACTCACCTTATGGTGTTTTCATCTATTTTCGCCACCGCTCCGGTCCGTGTCCAACGAAAAGTGACCCACCTGCAGCTCCAGTGTTTCACTTTTCAGTACAAGTCAATGAGAGCCTTGTCCTGGCTATCACAGACTTACATCGAGATGGCACAGCAGGACCGGAGCGGCACCAAAAAATTGTGAAGACGCCAGAGGGTGAGTATATGACTGGGGGCAGGGGCTTACATTTAAAGCGCCACTTCAGCGCTGCATAAAATCATATCGCTGGAGTGGTTCTTTAAATATGAATTATCGCAGGTCAAATGTGGGTAGTTCTTGCTCATATTTTATTCCTTCGTCTCCCCTTAGTATAATTTTTTTTATTTCTCTTTATATCCGCCATACAGTTTCAGGGTCTTTATCAAGGGGTCATAGCTTACAAGATTCTCATGGGCTTGTATTTAAGCTGCTCTGCATTATTGCCCTGTGAGCCATGCATATTGCTAAAGACCATAAATATTAATAATATCAATAATAATAATAATTAATAAATTAATTAATTTGAAGCTTCAAATAAAAAGGTCCATATCTCTGGACCCATATGGGATGGATTAGAAAAAAAAGCAGAACAAAACAGAGCAGCAGGAATAAAATAAGAACGAAAAACTGCCCATTTTTGACTTGGAAACAGGTCCTTTTTAAAAAGATTTCCAGTTTTCCTCGAAAACAATATTGTCTATTTTTCCAGAAATTATGTCACTCCTGTCTATGGGCAGTGTGTGATATTGCAGCTCAGCCTTATGGCTATAGTGACTTTGGACAGGTGAGTTGCGGTTTCTAGATACACAAAACTTTTTTTTTAAGTTCAGAACAATCTTTAATGTGGATGTAATGCAAGGACGTGTATCATTATTGTATGTGTGGATCACTTCTTCTCACCATGTAATGAGATAAAGACCCTTAGCAATTCCACCATCATAAATTCAGATCTGAGTGTCGGAATTAATAGTATGGTTATGTCACTTAGTGTGACCAAGGGAACCTTGTTTAATACTGCAGGTTGGGTATCGACATGCTATTTTTATAGAAGCCACTTTACGAAGGGAGATCTGTGACCAAAATTGAAAAATACCTTTCAACTGTTAATATAGCGAAGCTTTCATGATACATTTATCGGTAGACAAGATGTTTTAAACCATCCTTACTCCCTGTCTTATTTACAGCGCCTATCCATCGTCACCACCACATCCAGTTAATAGCAGGATTCATGGTTCTCCATGGTTGTCTATCTAGTGTGTGACAGTACAGGCTTCCTACTATACAAGTCACTATCTATAATTGATATCCTTCCATGGAATGGGGCAGCAGAGTTTTACTGAGCAGTTTTAAATCCTGCCTCTTGTCCTGACTTGGATGTGAAACGAGAAGCAGGAATCAGAAGCTTCTTTTTATTAACCTGGTGAAGACACAAACTGTTTAATATAACAACCAAGGAAAAGGCATTGTGCAAATACATGACAGACAATGCAGGAGCGGACACAGACAGGAGAGGGCCCTTGTGCAAAATTGTAGTCCAATATTTCATCATACTGCACCCCTTTAATTGTCTCTGACAGAAGCTGCTAGAGCTGCAGAAGTGGCAGTGAGCCCCTTTACCTGTCGGGCACCTTAACGAATGGTATGTCCATCTTAGACAAAACTTAAACAATTTACTACCCTCCTATCTACCAATACGTGCCATTTCTCAGTAATCTCTTCAGAGAAAAGAGTACTTAAAGGGAACTTGTCAGCATGATTGTTCACAGTAACCTACAGACAGTGTCTGGTCGGCGCCATTATACTGATTAAAATGATACCTTGGGTGATGAAATCCATCTTGTGGTTGTTGTTTAATCTTTATTTTCAGTTTTCTGTTAATGAGATTCTCGTGCTCCAGGGAGGCCTGTGTGGGGCTTCATGTGGTGCTTTACTTACATATTCATACTTATAGGCATATGACAGCTCACCGATCCTTCCGTGATCGGCCTCCTATTTACATACTGCACATAATATTGTGGGGTTAGAAAAAAAAATGTAAGTAAGCAAAGCACCACATGAAGATCCCCCCACAGGCCGCCCCCGGAGCACAACAATCTCATTAACTGAAAACTGCAAATAAAAATTAAACAACAACCACGAGACGGATTTCATCAAGGTATCATTTTAATTAGTATAACAGTGCCAACCTGACAGTTTTTGTAGTTTACTTAACACGATCCGGCTGACAGGTTCACTTTAAACGCTAGTGCCAGCTATTTAGGATTGCTACTTCCAG
The DNA here is from genome assembly GCF_051348905.1 of Ranitomeya variabilis. NCBI lineage: Eukaryota > Metazoa > Chordata > Amphibia > Anura > Dendrobatidae > Ranitomeya > Ranitomeya variabilis. The sequence continues at coordinate 160,679,537 of NC_135237.1, forward strand.
TAGGTGGCACAAGAGTTCTAGTCCTCTTCCTCTCTGAAGACACAATTTACATATTTAATTTCCCAGAGAAGCATTTATTGATTTTATTATATGGAAGGAATTATTTAATGATACGAAAAATATATACCGGTAGATGAGAATAATCCTGGCTGATTACGTTATTAAAACCTTCACTTAGTGGACATACGAGTGAATGACTAAGGAAGCAGTAAAAAGCCCCTAATCAGAAAGGCGGTGTTGTGTGTAGTCTTACTGAAGACTCTCCAGATATTTGTTACCATTCCTGTAGCATTTAATTTATGGAGTGTTGGTCATACATTGACTTCTCACTGGCTTTGAAACAAGGTCAAAAGACAGTTGGGCTCCATTAATCTTCCTCTTGTTTTCTGGACAGGTTTAGTGTGTTGCGTTAATTCAGTGTCCTACTTGTTACATAGAATTGTTATTCGCCGTTTTCTTCACTGAGCGGACCTGTACGTAATTATCGAAAGTCATCTGTAAAAGTTTATGTTCTTAGGCAGTTGCCGCATGTTAGCCCCAATATTCCTCTTACTTTTTTTTTACTAGGAAGGAAGCAGAATGTTTCCACTGCTCAATCTTCTTTTTTTAAGAGATTTCTCTGTTTTAAAAGCAAAGCCCTCTAATGTGAGCACAATATCAGTTACAGAGCTGGGGTGCATGAGGCGATTACCTCTGTTTGCCTAATTCATATTGAAGTTTAAAGACTAAGGGTTTTTTATGTGGGATTCTATACAGATATAAAAAAAAAACGTGGAAAGCTTGAACATGCTCCATATGTACAGAGGTCACATTTCTTAGAAGCACTGTTTAAGTGAGATTGGGGGTGATTCATTAAGGTGCTTACATCACAAATCTGGAGTAAACACCTCAGGAAGTTGCAATACTTTTGTGCAACTCGACAGTTGCAGAAAAATATTGTGACTTTTGGTGTTCCCACACCAGTTATGGCCGACTACGTCAACATGGGCATAAAAAGAACGTGACATGATCATGCCCGCCCATCAAATTCATCATCCGTTTATACTGTCAGTTTGGGCTGATGGACCCCCTTTAACAATTTAACTGGTCATTATTAGGGAATAGTCAAACAGACGTATAACTTGGATTAGGGGGAATACCAACCTAATGCTCGGACAGGCAGTAGGACTTCCCAATTTGAGCATGACAGCAAGTATTTCTATGCAGCTATCATAATCAGGCCGGGAAAGCTGCCGGCCAGTCCAAGCATTGTGTTATGTTCCTTGTCCCAAGTTACACAGACGTCTGACTCTTCCCTTGAGTCCGGGGTCACACTTGTGTGTACAGTGCGAGGAACTTGCATGAGTCTCTGGCATCAATACCCGGCACTGCCGCCGGCACTCGGGACTGGAGCATAAAAATACATGCAGCCGCACACTCCGGTCCCGAGTGCCGGTTGCAGTGCCGGGTATTGATGCCAGAGACTCGTGCGAGTTTCTCGCATTGCACACGCAAGTGGGACACCGGCGTAAGGTAGATTACATGGTTTTGGTGCCTTCAGAGAACCTTTCTTCCTTGGAGAATTATTAGAATGCTCTATCAGTAACATTGCCGTGTAGAAGCAGTGCGGCCAAGAAACACTTCATAAAACTGTAAAAACCTATGATAAAACATGGGGGCCAACAAGGCAATGTAAAGGCACCCTTAATAACTCTTTTTCCGGGATAGAAAAGTAGAGCTCTGTAGACTACCTCTGTGTATTTCTAATTATTTGCGCCTGGTGCAGCTATTTGTACACTGGTCAGGTGTCTGCGTGTCTGATCCGCACAATATAGGGTCAGTGTCTGCATTTTCCGTCATATAGTCAGCTGTGGTGTAGGTATGGGACGAGCGTATCACCAGGCCTAGACGTTGCAGTTCTTAAAGAAAGATAAGTATTCAAGCTGAAAATGAAACAAAGCTCTGACTGTATTCCTCCTTGTGTTTAGCAGAGATAAACTTCACTGGAGTCTCAGTGCTGCTCCTGGCAGAAGCTTTAATTGGTAAAATGCAGATTTTTTTTTTGATCAGGAGAGGATTACTCTTCTTATCAGTATAAAGCATCTTATTTGAAGATGAAAAGGCTTCTCTGAATCACAGATGCCAACATTGTTGCAAGGCGCTGTGGCGACTGACATCTCAAATGAAACAGTGATTTATTAGTCTGTATTGGCCAGCCTAGCCTAAGTAATCTAGTAAAGGTCCTGCTGATTTGCAAATTTTTCTAAGTGAAATGCTTTTTATATACAATTCCTTGGTAATATTTCCTAAACTGCCAGCATTTAGAATAAATAATACGCAGAGAATTGAACAGTGTACCAAGAATTGCTAAGCAGATTTTTAGGATGTGAGCGCTAGTCAGTGCTTCTTCAAATCTATCTTGGTGGTTCTTTTTCGGCGTTGTCTGATAAGCTGGCGAAGGAAAGATTAATAACAGTGCCTTGTTGCTATCAGTAGCGTCTTGTCGATTCCCTGTAAGAGGCCTGTCTGCTCAGCATGGAAATTATTGATTAAATAAGAAGTGTCATTAGGTTGTGAGTAGATCCATAATCACAAAAAGCAGCGGACAGTAAGATGCGGTGCCATGAATCAAACCTTCTGCCCAGCTCATTTATATTGCTGTGACATCCACACCTATTAGGGACATTCATTTCGTATATACGTGCCAGCCAAGGAAGAACAACACTCAAACTAAGCAGCAATATATGACAGAGACAAAGCCACATCCGGGGAGAAGGACAGAGGGTGGCAGTAATTTGTTTGGAGGATTGCCCACTAAGAACGGACTATATTGATCACAGAGGAAACTAGATAGCTCTGACTCTTCTAGTCCTTTTTTTAATTGGTCTCACTTCACTTGTGATGGGGAGGAGAACACATATCATCTTTTGTAAGGAAATCATGTTGCGGTATTTGTGAGCATGCTCGGGTCAGGGTTCCAGCTGAGCATTTTATCTCAGCATGTAAATTGGAATGCAGGATTTATAAATAACTAAAAAATGTTGCTAAGAAAAAGTGTTGGATGCCGTGTAATAGAACCCTGACTGGGAAGTTTAGCAATAGATGGTATGACATGTCTCATAACTTCAGCTGAAAGCCCCATCTACAAATTGTCTCCATTGCTGAAAACCATCATGAATCTCCACTTTTACATATAGCCAGTGGAGATGAAAAGCATTGTCGATAACCCATAATGCAGCTTTTGTTGTGGGTAGGCCAGTGTCTTATTTCCTCTCAATATTACGGAAATAGGATGCGACTCTGATGATGAGATGTTGTACAGCAGGAGTGCACAACCTTTCCGATCCAAGGGCCACATTGTCATATTGAACGACTTCCAAGGGCTGCAGTAAATAGGAATATCACCTTTTCAGATATTTACGGCCTATCAAAAGAATATGCCATAATGTCTAAGAGAAGCAGGTTCAACTACCAGGGCTCCTACATATCTGGGGAATGAGGGTGCCCTTTTCCCCCAATCAGTACTCTGGAGAGGAGGACACCCTGCACACATGTAATGAAGACTGTGGGTGTTGTAGTAGCTGGCCGCATTTCACAGTTCTCTTAAAGTGATTAAAGTCTTCTGAATTCTTACAGTTTGTGCATCTCATGATGTTAGGATTCCTAAGTGTTGCTGGTGGGAGCTTAAAGTCATGTGCCCGCAAGTATGTGATTTGCATACATCCAGTCACATACCAACTAGACTAATACAAGTGAAATGACTGAGCCCAAGCACGTCTAGTCGAAATGTGGCAGAAGAATGCAAATCATATAGTTGCAGTCATGTGACCGACCTCTCTCACCTGCACCTCTGGAGAATCCTGACAGCATGTGGTGTAAGAATTCAGAAGTCTAAAATCACATAGAGCGACTTCAGACTTTCATCGGAAGACCTGCATCCCCTTTAAAATTGAATAGTAAGAGCTGCACGCTTTATCTAACCTATGCCTTTTTGGAGTGCTAAACAGGGGTCAAGGAACCCTTGTCTCCTGATGTATGGGGACCCATGTATGGTTACACAATGCTCTATTCATACTTGGCCATTAATTCTCCTGAGCAATCTGCTATTCTTCTTTCCTCAGACATGGAAACAACTTTATACAGAAGGTTGAGAGTCGCACTAAATGGCATGGTGGGCTGCATGTCACCCCTTGGCCGCATGCTGTGCACCCCTACGTTAACGCCTGCAGTAAATGGTTAGAGCCCTTTATGAGCCACAAATACTTGTGCCAATTGGTGTCTTAACTACTCGATCATGAAGTCTTCCCCCTTCTGGTAAGAAATAGCAGAAACCCTCTTAAAATATAGATAATCAGCCAGTTGGAGCCGCCAATTCAATGTGGCTCCTAATGACAATCCTGAGAGGAGCAAAAATGTCATTTTTAATTATTCCCTTCAAACTTCTCGTATATCTTGACAATGACCTGATGGGATCAAGGAGCCGCAGATACAGATTTCTGAGCTATCACACCGGGCCTGTATAGACTTCACTCTTAGCTTCTGTTGCGTACTAAAGCACTTTAGAAGGGTATTCTGAGATACTGAATGTTCTTACACACAGACTTATAAAGATATTTCACAATGTAGTGACCTGGATTACAAAAATTTACTTCTAAAAATGTGATTTTTAAAAAAAAAATTGATGTTTTTATCTGATTAACAGACCTCATTAAAGGGCTGCGATGAGCAGTCGGGTCTTTTTACTTTTACGATTGGCATAGACTATATTGTTGACTGAATACAAGGAAATATAACTTCCAAAAAGCTTTCAGCAGTTAATCCTAGTTTGTTACTGGTCATCAGGCTGTTTGGATGTTTGGCAGCAGATGACACAAGCTACATGGAGAACTGTAGTTAGACATGCTTCACATGTCAGAAGGGGATACAATGGTGTGAGCAAAACGTAAGAAGGGAGTTCAAACAAAGGTCCATCCAAAAAAGAAAAAATACAGCTTAAAGGGAATGTGTCATCTGAAAATGGCCTAAATCAGGTTTTCACATTAACTGCATTTTTAAAATTGCTTTGATATAGTTTTTTTTCTACACATTAGAACTCTGACCTCCAGGTCTTATACTAAATCCTGATTTGTACAGATGTTTTTCACCAGTCTCATTATCAGCCAAGACAGGATGATGGAAGGTAACTCCTCTGTATGTCTATATACAATAATTAAAAATATATCCACCATTTACAATAGATGATCTCACAGCTCACCTCCTCCCCTCTCTTTATAATGACCTTTGTCCAGATTAGAGCATGCTCAGATAAATCTTCTACACAAAAAAAGGGTCCAAGTCAGTCTAATTCTGCTAATGTCCATGTAGCTGCTGAGACTAACATTAGGCCTAGTATTTATTTAGTCAGATAAACCTGATTCAAACAATTATTATTATTAATTATTATAGCGCCATTTATTCCATGGCGCTTTACATGTGAGGAGGGGTATACATAATAAAAACAAGTACAATAATCTTGAACAATACAAGTCAACTGGTACAGGAGGAGAGAGAACCCTGCCCGCGAGGGCTCACAATCTACAAGGGATGGGTGAGGATACAGTAGGTGAGGATAGAGCTGGTTGTGCAGTGGTTTGGTCGATCGGTGGTTATTGCAGGTTATAGGCTTGCCGGAAGAGGTGGGTCTTCAGGTTATTTTTGAAGGTTTCGATGGTAGGTGAGAGTCTGATATGTTGCGGTAGAGAGTTCCAGAGTAGGGGTGATGCGCGAGAGAAATCTTGTATGCGATTGTGGGAAGAGGAGATAAGAGGGGAGTAGGGAAGGAGATCTTGTAATGATCGGAGGTTGCGTGCAGTAAAGTACCGGGAGACGAGGTCACAGATGTATGGAGGAGACAGGTTGTGGATGGCTTTGTATGTCATGGTTAGGCTTTTGTACTGGAGTCTCTGGCTAGTGGGGAGCCAGTGAAGGGATTTACAAAGGGGAGAGGCCGGGGAATAGCAGGGGGACAGGTGGATTAGTTGGGCAGCTGAGTTTAGAATAGATTGGAGGGGTGCGAGAGCGTTAGAGGGGAGGCCACAGAGCAGGAGGTTACAGTTGTCGTGGCGGGAGATGATGAGGGCATCGACTAGGGTTTTTGCAGATTCTTGGTTTAGGAATGTACGGATCCGTGAAATATTTTTGAGTTGAAGGCGGCAGGAAGTGGAAAGGGCTTGGATATGTGGTTTGAAGGAGAGATCAGTGTCAAGGATTACCCCGAGGCAGCGAGCTTGTGGGACTGGGGAGAGTGGGCAGCCGTTTACTGTAATGGATAGGTTCGTTGGGGGGGTCGCGGGAGATGGAGAAAGACGATGAATTCTGTTTTGTCCATGTTAAGTTTTAGAAATCTAGTGGAGAAGAAGGATGAAATATCAGATAGAAATTGAGGTATTCTGGTTAGTAGGGTGGTGATATCTGGTCCAGAGATGTACATATGTGTGTCGTCAGCATAGAGGTGATACTGAAAACCATGAGATTCTATAAGCTGTCCCAGGCCAAAAGTGTAAATGGAGAAGAGCAGGGGCCCTAGAATCTGACTCTGACAGATAGGTGGCGAGGTGAGGAGGTGGTGTATGAGTGGGAGACGCTGAATGTCCGGTCAGTTAGGTATCACTAGATGATCCAGGATAGGGCCAAGTCTGTGATGCCAAGGGATGAGAGGGTACGCAGCAACAGGGAATGGTCCACTGTGTCAAAGGCAGAGGACAGGTCCAGGAGGAGGAGGATAGAGTAGTGTCGCTTGCTCTTGGCGGTTAATAGGTCATTAGTGACCTTAGTTAGGGCAGTTTCAGTGGAGTGGTGTGACTGGAAGCCTGATTGTAAGCGGTCGAAGACGGATCAGGAAGATAGATGGGAGGACAGTTCAAGATGGACAATGTAACATTTTGGTGAAAATCTCCTTTATGATAGTTTTTATTTACTTGTCAAAGAAATCGTAAATTAAAGCACACAGTCTTATTCATACCCACAGCAATATTAATAAACTAAGATTTTTTTTCAACTTGTCATATGTATGTTCACATGGCATTACCATTATGGCTGCAGCACCGTGATGCAACATTAGTGTAGTAGGTGCAAATCTAGAGATCTCCTCTGGGTACTAGTCCTTCTGTCTCTAGGTAATTAAGTGGTATCCTTTTCAATTACTATACATTAATGATGAATTTGCAGTGTCATTTGTAAAAAGATTCTCTTCAATAAAATGCCCCTGAAAACATAATAAATGTGATAACTTTATACTTTTTTTTTCACCTTAAGAGTAGGGTCAGACAACCGTTTTCTCCACATCTGAGAAAAATGGTCCGATTATTCTGATCAGACTTTGATCAGAGTTTGACCAGAGTGGCATCAGTTTTTCTTGGACATGGAGAGGAAAAAAAGTTTCTCCATCTTCTCCATTCTGTCAGTCTTTGAAAATCGGACCACACTTGGATGTTATCCGAATGCAGTCTGAAGTTTTTCACGGACTCAAAGACTTGTGTTGCCGATTTTGATCCCACACTCAGATCAAAATATCTTCCAAGGAGAAAAATTAGACATTTTCACAGCCCCATAGAATATCATTGGTAGAAATGCTATTCGTGAAAACCAGTCAGAAAATCCGTCGTGTGCATGAGCCCTAAGACAAATACATTTTCTCCAATCCCACATTCTTTCCATTCAGCACATTTCCATAAACATATCTATTTCTTTCTTCTGTTCCTCTCCTGTTGTCATGTTGTCCCCGTGCTTGCCTAAAAACCGTTATGATTTCATCCGCATCCCAGACTCATTATCCATGGCTTATCACTTACAAAGCATTTCAAGAAATTATTACTTTGTGACTTAAGATGTTTCCAAGATTATAATCCACTCACTCGTCACATCTCAGCTAGATGTGGCTGCTTCTGCCAAACTGGCATCATATTAAGCTGTCTGTCCCGTCTCCAATCCACTAAAAATGGGATTGCAAGATGTGCCCAATTCAGTCAGCATACTTCATAGTGCTCTCTAGAGTAAAGGTTTCTCCGGTGTTTTATTTCCATACAAGCGCAAGGAACCATTTACAAATAGAATATGTCGTTATGGCATCTTTATGCAGTTAGTATTTCGGATAATTTAACTGCATGAATTGTGGTTTTAAAAGTAGATTTTTTTTACCATATTAAAGTGCCATATTTTTTCATTTTGAATATATTTTAATAGATAATATCATAAAATACAGTAGGGGTGGCAAAGTTCTTTAACACATCTTCCATAATCTTTCTGTGAAATTTTTGTGCTAGCAAATTTTCCATACTTTTTCTGTGATTTTTTTTTCTAGCACTAAAGCATCATTAGAAGCTAGCTGGATCCAGATGTCTTCAAAGCCTTTGTGCTTCTCCAATGCTACAGAGGCAACGTTACCTCTGCTTGCAGCATAGAAGAGTGTACAATTTTGGGACAACAGCCCAGTAATGCTGCTGATTTGAACTGTCAGTCTTTGAATAAGGCCGGGATCACACTTGCGAGTGCAATGCGAAAAATTTGCGCGCGTCTCTCGCATCAATACCGGCACTTGGGACCGAAGCGTTCAGATGCATGTATTTCTATGCAGCCTCACGCTCCGGTGCCGGTGGCAGTGCCGGGTATTGATGCGAGAGCCTCGCGCAAGTTTCTCGTGTCACACTCGCAAGTGTGACCCTGGCCTAATGAAAAGAGAAAGACCCTTTAATCCGGTGGTGGAGTAGGGTGGTGGCCCTGTGTCTGAAGGCTTATAACATGCAAAGCAAAGTGTTTGTTTAGTTTTTAAATAAAATATTTATTTTTTCCTTCTTTAAACTCCAAACCATAAAGTAGGCAGCTTCAAAATTAACTACAGCATAGAAAATCTTCTCAGACGTCGGTTTTTCTAACGTCCTATAAAAACTGGACAATTATTTTGATCAGAGTGTGGTCCAAGCATCATCCATTTTTCTTGCACGTGAAAAAAAAAATTCTCCACGCTCTCCTTTCAGACAGTCTGCGAAAATCGGACCACACTTGAATGTCATCAGAGTGCGGTCTGGTTTTTTTTAACGGACCCATTGACTTACATTGCTGATTTTAATCCAACCCTGCAATAAAAATTGGACATGTCCCCGATATTTTCTGCGGACTGCTTGGTTTGTGAAAACCATCGACATGTGAATGGCCCCATAGAGTATTACAGGTACGAGTGCAATCTGTGAAAGCCAAGGTACAAGAATATCGGATGTCTGAATGAGGCCATAGAGTTAGTTAGAACATGTGCACACTTCCAAGTATTTTCTGTGTTTTTGGTGCACACAGTTATGCCACAAAAACGTAAGGATTTCCTAGTGCCAGCAAAGTGAATGGGAGTTCTGAAACCTCATGCACATGTTGCTTTTTTTTCCTTGTGGATTTGGAGCAGTTCAAATCTGCAGTTAGTCAGTTCTTTCAGTGTTTTTCCAGTGTTTTTCACCCACTCTAATGACTGGGGTAAAAACACATAAAAAATGCAAGCCAAAAAACTCAGCAAACATGAGTGTATTTTACACACTGTTTTCCTGCCAAATGACTTGTTGGTGGAGCAAAAATGTCTGCAGAAAATATTTACCGTAACATGTGCACATAACGTTACTGATGTAACCAAAACTATCAAGCATTTAACTGGTTGGTGCTTGATTTCCATTTCAGTGAAATTCTCTTCTTGTACAAACATTTCTTGCTTCCCCTGTAGTATGTCAGCCCTTATCTTTTTTCCCCTTACTGATGACTGACACCTCTTCTTCATACTCATCGCCTCCACACCCTGTACTCCCACAGTAAATATCTGCTATACCCATGTACACACTTGCCAGCTTATTTAGGCTCCATGTTATAAAACAAACAGCCCGCATACTGGCCCCAGCATTGTATATGGGATTGGTTTATGGGAATGACTTTCTTTGAGCCAGTATTGATCAGTGAATATGGAAAGGTCTTAAGGTGCTGAGTTTCTGGTAAGACAGATTCACTCATAATACTAATCACCTGGAAGTATTGGTGTAGGAGATATTGGCATTTTAAGCTTTTTTACGCCTTCCAAAACTACTGAACGAAGATCCTCTTTTTATTTCTTCTACTCTTTATTTGGTTAAACCTCCATGTACTAATGTGCTACTTCCAGGATCTTGCTGGAAAAGTAAAGCATCTAAGGCTCATGTGGAGATGCTGGCGTTGTAAAAAAAGACGAAAGTTTAGCAGCGGCTGAAAAAAGATCATGGTTACAGATGTTTTTTGTTTGTTCAGCTTCGTGTCCTTTTTTTCCTGCCCGGGACTTGTCGTTTTAAGTGATGATAGCTATTTTGTCGCATGTTGGTGACATTAGACGTTGCCTCACTTGGAGTTGGAGGACTGTAATTACCATCAATTATCTCCTACTTTCCATAGTAACAATTAAATGTCGTTGGATTCTTGCTTCTTGTGAAATGTAATTTCCAATGCTGACCTGTGCAGTTTCCGTTATTTATGGTGCAGTCTGATGTAGTTTATTAGCATGACTAAATGAATCCTGGACTTCACGGCAGAGAAAGAACATAGATAGTCTGCCAAGTGAAGATGGTGCCAAGTTGATGAGACTCTACAGACCAGCTCTTTTGATTCCTATAATAATTTTAGTGAATTCCTCCATGTTGGAAATGAGCAATAAAAACCCACAATGTGCTACGTGTCTAATAGCAGAGCTAGGTAAACCTGTTCTAGACCTGGCCGATCTCCCTAACGGTGTCCTGTCTGCCTTCTCGACAGGAAACGGGTTCCTTCAAGGCTTAGGTGGCCAGAAGTCAGGTTGGGATTCATCGCCACGTGTACCTTTCTTTACTTGCATAATATAAAATGTGACATTAACAGCAATTTTAATGCACCATTTAAAATAGTTTAACACTTTGTTAACCTATTTTTTCCTTTTATTTCCTGTAGATAAAGGGAATCTGTCATTGGGTTTTTGCTGTGTGATGGGGCAGAGAGCCTGATTACAGAGAATATCACATACTGGACTGCGTGGTGCAGTGTTCAAAATTAGAATCCCTGTCTTCTCTGCTGTAGATGTAGCAATGCCATGAATTCTGAGCTGTGTATAATCCCACCCACACCCCTGATTGGCGGTTTCCTGTGTACGTTGTCAGCAAGCTGCCAATCGTTGCTGGTTGTGGGGTTACACAGAATAGCTGGACTGTTTTGCACGTAACATCTTGTCCTGTAGTAATAATCTCCTGCTGATAAAACACTGATTGTATTGAAACTTCAGCCCACAGCCTAGCAAGTGACACATCCCTAGAAACAGGCTCTCTGCCCCTACATTATGCTGCTCAGATTAAATAGCAAAAGCTGCTGCCAGATTCCCTTTAAGATTTTATTTTTCAAAGGATCTTATTCCAATCTTTCCTAACATCTGTCTTTCACAACAAACCTCATTTGTTTGCATCTCTCATACATGTTAGCGTCAGGAACGCTTTCCCTTTTCTGATATAATTTGATCAGTGTGAATGACTATTGTCCAGCAGAGGACCTCCGGTTACCCTAATGTGAGGGTTTAGCATGCAATTAAAATAAGAGCTGTAGAATAGAGAATGTGTTCCCCAGTTACTTTCTTTCTCCTGTAAATTCCTATATTTTGTGTGACAAAACATCTTTGAAATGATTCGGGTATAGATGATTTACCATATTAAACAGTCATGACAAGCTTGGGCAGAATACTAAAAGAAGAAGCAAATCGAAATAAGAGTAGGCAATGTAAAATAAAAAAGTATATTTCATATACTGGTAATTTGTATTTTATCCCTATCAGTTCCTGCACTTTTTGGGCTTAGAAGTCCAAGGGGTGGTCCTACTCTCCGAACTTCATATGTTACCTTATACAAATCAGGCTGTCAGTCACTGATTAGGACCACCCACTTGAATGACAGGCGTAGAATAAGCAAGAATTTCATTAAAAAATGCATTTTATACAGATTTTTTTCCCCACAAGTCTATATATGAATCTGCTCAACTCCTGCTCTGTAACCTGGTGCCCATAGATTATTCAGTATTACTAAGATGGCTTGTTCCCTTTAACAGAAGAGGAATCCCTAAGGACAGGAGCAGGGCCGGCGTCAGCACCCGGCGTACCCAGGCAAGTGCCGGGGCCCTGGCGAGACATGGGGGCCCATTCAGGGCCGGCGTTAGGGGCAGGCAGCTGCCTAGGGCCCCCACTCCCCCAGGGGCCCTCAGCTAGCGGCACATCACGTAGCCGCTATGGGGTCTCTGTGAGGCAGGGGGGCCTGCCTGTCGCCAGTGCCAACTTCCCCGCCGCCGCATTGAACTATACCGGCTTCTGCCGATAAAGTTCAAAGCAAATGAAGGAGGAGAGAGCATCACCTGACTCTCCCTCTCCCATCATTCCCTACTCTGCCACTGACACTGCCGCTGCGGGTGCGCGATTATGTAATCGCGCACTCGCTGTGTGTCAGGCAGTGCAGCGGCAGCCGCCGAGACCGGAGCAGGGAGTAGCACGGGCACGTTGAGAGGTGAGGAGTGTTTTTTTTTGTAACTATAACAGTGAGTACTGGACTATGGGGCCATTCTTGGTCTGTATATATAGCTGTGCTATATACTACATGTCTGTGCTATATACTACATGGCTGTGTTATATACTATGTGGGCTGTGCTATATACTATATGGGCTGTTATATACTATGTGGCTGTGCTATATACTATATGGGCTGTTATATGCTATGTGAGCTGTGCTATATACTACATGGCTGTTCTATGTACTACGTGGGCCGTGTTATATACTAAGTGGGCTGCTATATGCTATGTGGGCTGTTCTATATACTACGTGGGCTGTGTTATATAATATATGGCTGTGCTATATACTATATGGGCTGTTATATGCTACGTGGGCTGTTAAATACTACATGGCTGTGTTATATACTACGTGGGCTGTGTTATATGCGATCATGAATCGTGGTATGTGTTAAAGGGGGGGCCCACCGAGACTTTCGCCTGAGGCCCTCAAAAACCTGGAGCCGGCCCTGGACAGGAGCATAGTTACAAAGGGTGCAAAGGAAGCAGTCACACCTTGTCAAATGCGAAGGCCTCCTTACCACATAGAAAAATAAACAGTATTTTAGATGTCACCTGGTGTATAACTGGACCTGTTAAACATTTTGTATTGGAATCCAAGCTTTAAAGATTTTGCACAGGATTGCTGGGTTCACATAACATCCAAGCAGTCCGTTAGACGGACTGTGTTACACCGTGGCATAACGCGGTGTAACGCAGTCCGTTATCGCTGCCATTAATCTCTATTTCGGGCACATCGCTAGCGCACGTCCAAAATGGGCGTGCGCTAGTGATGTGCAGTCATTTAGTGATGGACCCTCGGACGCGGGCTGCAGCGTTTCCGGGTCCGTCACCGCTAGCGCAGATAGAGCATCTGCTAGCTCTATCTGCGCTAGCGCGATGGCATGTCGGCACTTGCGTTAACGCAGCCTGTTTAACGCATGTGTTGAACAGGCTGCTGTTAACGCAATGTTAGAGTTTTTTCTATAAACTCGCCATACCTGTCTATGGCCATTTGTATAAAACAGTCTTCCAGTTCCCAACAGACTCCGAAATGATGACAATCTGAATACTACATTTCTTTTTCTGTTCGTAATTGATCATTTGATGTCCTATGAGATCGGCGGGCTCTGACGCCTGGCACCTTCACCAATCAGCCAAAGTCTGCTCTAGCAGTGGTCAGATAGAAGCGATGTACAGGGAGGTACTCTGCTATCCCTTACATTGCTTAGTGGCTGCTCCCAGGTGCTGCATTTTATCTCCCTTTTCCTTGATTTGTAGATGAATAGCAGTACTTGGCAGCGGCCACTGAGCTCTGTATAGGGCGGCTGTCTTCCACCTCGTACATTGCTTATATCTGGCTGACGCTGCAGGGGATCTCTGCTGATAAGTGGGGGTGTCGGATACCCTCAAACCTAATAATGATGACCTTTCTTATGTGAAGGTCATGAAATGTTACGTCCTAGACCATTGAAATTCCATGCCTCTCAAGCTCTTATAGCGCTCTGGTCTACCAATTCGTCTTAATTAAGTTTTAACCTCAGCCCTGACTTACTATTCATACTGAGGTCACTATTGCTGACAGCAATTGGTGTTCCAGCATGGGGACAGTGTTAAATCCATACGGTAAGTATATTATTGTTTCTTTTTTTTCAGCCATATGAAGGCTACAATAAGCTTAGATGTCCCATCGTCACTCTGAATTTCAGTTTGTATTCAAGAATCCTAAGGAACAGATTACCGCAATCAGAATCAAAGGTAGAAAGCTTTCTCATCTCAAAAGACTACATTAAAGGGATTATCCAGGACTATTTAATTGTATTACTGTGGGCCACAGAGCCATCACAGGCCACTCCTGCCGGCGATACATTGGCTTCTGCTGACGTTACATTAACAGAGCAGCGGCTTCTCTTCTGCTCTGCTCTGTTGTCCTGGGGGAATAACTGCCAATGTCATGCTGTTTGACAGCTGGATCCCCGCTGCCTAACTGCGGGGAGCCAGCTGACAAGTAGCATATTGTAAGCAGTCACGCCCTGTCAACAGAGCAGCCTGGAGAGGAAGAGCTGCTCTGTTCACTTGGAGTAGCTGAATTGCCAGCAGAAGCTGTATGTGACCGCTCTGAACCAGAGTCGAGTAGAACAGGCAAATAGTTACCTCTGTTAAAAATAATAGTCCTGGACAACCCCTTTAACCTTTTGATAAGCCCAACAGTGGTTACAGAAAAAAAGTCTTGAATCATAAAATTTGTCTCCCAATTTCGACGTTCTTGCCATAAATATGTGAAAACAATAAATTGGCATTAGAATTTCATAATGTGTGAAAATAATTACGCTCGCCTTGGACCAATGCAAATGCTTTATAAAAATGTCAGCACTGTGTGGAAGAGACTGGCAAGGCTCAGCCTGTGAGCCGGTCTGGAGGTGTTACAGAAGAAGGGTTTTCTTTCCACAACACCAGAGTGAACCATATTAAGCTATTAACTTTCCAGCTATCAATACCTGAATTAAGCCGGAATTTATTTTTAATACATTATGAGAAAATTCATAGCCCACATAAAAATGTGATTCTCACAAATAGAAAAAATATGTCAAATGTCTCTCTATTAAAGCTGCATATTTCTTTCCTTCTCTTGATCCTAAAATTACCTTACATTTATATGGAAAAAAAGGCAATATTTTCCTGCGCCGTGTATTTACCCAGTAAAACCAACGCAGACTGTATATAAGGTAATTTGGTGCCGGTCCTTTTTGGTAGAGATTTCATTATTTTGCCTATATTATGTATTGTGTAGCCTTGCAGATGTGTGCTTGGAAAACACCTGACGTTGGAATGAAACACTTCCCTTCATCCCGTTTTCTTTGCTGAGATGTTTAATAGGAAACTGAAGCTCACTGAGCAATAAACCGTCTGCACCAAGGTAACACTTATTTAATGAGTGAACACAGGAGGGAATTGTATCAGCATGACGCTGCGCTACCATATGGGTGCGATAGAAATATAGCCGGCAAGAGTGATCAGAAAGCCGCTGTAGAACAGTGACAAAGCTCTTTTCATTAAGGCAACCATGTGGCCATATTTAAAGGGGTAAAGGGGTTGTTCAGGTTTAGTAAAAAAAAAAAAGGTCTGTCTTTCTCTACATGCAATTCCACGCTTGTCCATGGGTATTGCAACTAATATTTACATTACCAGACACAACCGATACATGAGTGGTGTATTTGCTGGAAAAAAACTATTTTTTTTAACCTTGACAACCTTGTTGAAGAAAAGTTGAAGAAATATATACAATAATGAAGCTGACTTAAAGAGGTTGTCCACTACTTTTACATTGATGGCCTACCTTTGGGATAGGTTCTCAATGTTTGATTGGCCAGGGTCTGGCACCCCTGCCAATCAGCTGTTATCGGTGGCGGTGGTGGACGCCGGCTGGAAGTACTTACTTGGAGAGCTGATTGTCTACTTGTAGTGTTTGGGGCTTGTTACTGTACATCTGCCTCCTATTGATTTGTATAGGAGGTGGATATGTAGTACCCTGTGGCGGCCACTACAAGTAGACGTCCAGCTCCGCTGCCGCCACTGGTAACAGTTGATAGGCGGTGGTGTCGGGTGCATTACCTCGGCCGATCAGACATTGATGACCTATCCTAAGGATAGGCTATCAATGTAAAAGTAGTGGACAACCTCTATAATGTGTAGCTACAGCTTAGAGCCACACTTGTCACCAGTTATTAGGGAATTTATTGTGCTATATGATATCATTGAGCTACAGGGTCATAAATTCCTTGTATTTGCTCATTACGGGGTGCAGGCCTCATTTAATGATAGCTCCTATTCAAACAGTTGGTCAGTGACTGTATTAAAGTGTAAGTAAAATTTAAAAAAAACCAAAAAACTTTTGAAATCCCATAAAGTTGTGTTCAAAATTTGCTCAGTAGGGATCCAGGTCCGATGACCCAAATTGCTCATTAAAATGAAGGAACTGAACAGCAGACAGATTCAATACGTAGGTTAGAAGGAGGGCTGCGCCAGCGACAGAGGAGAACAGCACTAGAAAGAGCACTTCTCCTTTAAGTTAGCAATTGGTGAGGGCTAGGGATCAAAATTTCCGATATGTCTGTATAAGTCAAAAGTTTCTTAAAGGGGTTGTGCAGCCTTAGGTTACATGACTACAGTTACGCTATTTAACTTGTGAATCCTCACAGTGCACGCACTTTTCTCTATGAGGAGTCGGACTTTCTGGTTCCGAGAGTAGGCAGTCATGTGACAACAGGTATGCGATTTGTATACTTCCAGCCACATTCCGACTAGACGTGTTCGGCCTCACTCAGTTCACTTGCATTGTGGGCTGTCATGCACGTCTAGTCATCACCCCACCGCATGTTTGCAAATAGAATAATTGTGGTCACATGACCACCCACTCCCGACACTGGAGAATCCTCACAGTGCATAGTTTTTGACTGTAGACTTGTACTCTAAGGCCGGACAACACCTTTAAGTGTCTAGATGTTCATATTTTCCATTATATCAGTACAGTTTATTCAAGATTTGTAAAAAGCTATTTTTTATAACAAATGTGAAGTATAATTCTCAAGGAGAATTGCATTTACAATATCTTCAATGAGCAAATTCATCTTGGCTGGTAGTTTAGCAAGATATCCCTCCAGTACTAATGCAACCACAGTCCTCTATTTATAAAGAAAAAACGAAACACATCATTCAGAGCTGCTCTCCTGTCCACGGAGACTACCTGGGCCAACAAAGTGCAGATCTCAAGGGAAGAATGTCACATCATAAATACCACCTCCTTAACTAGCTTCCTGTTGGATTCCATTTCTCCAGGCAGAGCACAGGATGGTCATGGAACGTGAAACAGCATCACATTGCTACAGGCTTCCACCGCCGTGTTGACAGAGTCTAAAAGACAAACCCAGCAACACCGCTATGAAAGCAAGCACTGTAAATGCAAGACTCAGAGTACTGTTAACCACTAACTTGCTTAAGAAGAATGCACATTGCTGCATCACTCATTTTTTATGAATTAGAAAAGAAATGCTAGAACATTCCTCAGACAACCATTAATATCATCATTGATAGCAGCCAAAGCTTGTAAGTGTGTGCATTTCTGCGTGTGGCACTCATACTCAATGATGAATAAATTGAATAAATCGAGATGGTTTGAAAAATTTTGTTTCAAATTTTGTTATTTTCACAATTCCGCGTCTTTTCCTCCTTTCTTTTTGTTGCTCCAATATAAATCTTGAGAAATGTAGGAATGTATAAATATATATACCATATATGATGAAAATCTTGAAGCAAAACTTTTGAAATATCTCAATTTATTCACTATCAAGCATGAATGCTATGCACAGAAGTACACACAGTCACACACATTGGCAGTCTATCAAGATGTGTAGTAGAGGGGTGACAAGGACACTAAACTTCAGGAGGGCAAATTTCCAACGGATGAGAGAGGATCTTGGTGCAATTAACTGGGACGATATCCTGAGACATAAAAATACACAAAGAAAATGGGAGATATTTATTAGCATCCTGGATAGGACCTGTGCACAGTATATACCGTATGGGAATAAACATACTAGAAATAGGAGGAAACCAATATGGCTAAATAGAGCTGTAAGGGGCGCAATAAGTGACAAAAAGAAAGCATTTAGAGAATTAAAGGAAGTAGGTAGTGATGAGGCATTAAATAAATACAGAAAATTAAATAAATTCTGTAAAAAGCAAATCAAGGCAGCAAAAATTGAGACAGAGAGACTCATTGCCAGAGAGAGTAAAAATAATCCCAAAATATTCTTTAACTACATAAATAGTAAGAAACTAAAAAATGAAAGTGTTGGCCCCCTTAAAAATAGTCTGGGGGAAATGGTGGATGAGGATAAGGAAAAAGCCAATATGCTAAATGACTTTTTTTCATCAGTATTTACACAAGAAAATCCCATGGCAGACAATATGATCAGTGATAACAAAAATTCCCCATTAAGTGTCACCTGCTTAACCCAGCAGGAAGTACAGTGGCGTCTAAAAATCACTAAAATTGACAAATCTCCAGGCCCGGATGGGATACACCCCCGAGTACTGCAGGAATTAAGTACAGTCATTGATAGACCATTATTTTTAATCTTTAAAGAGTCCATAATAACAGGGTCTGTACCACAGGACTGGCTTATAGCAAATGTGGTGCCAATATTCAAAAAGGGGACAAAAACTGAACTCGGAAATTATAGGCCAGTAAGCTTAACCTCTACTGTGGGTAAAATCCTGGAGGGCATTCTAAGGGATGCTATACTGGAGTATCTGAAGAGGAATAACCTCATGACCCAGTATCAGCATGGGTTTACTAGGGACCGTTCATGTCAGACTAATTTGATCAGCTTCTATGAAGAGGTAAGTTCCGGACTGGACCAAGGGAATCCAGTAGATGTAGTGTATATGGACTTTTCAAAAGCTTTTGATACGGTGCCACACAAAAGGTTGATACATAAAATGAGAATAATGGGGATAGGGGAAAATATGTGCAAGTGGGTTGAGAGCTGGCTCAGGGAAAGGAAACAAAGGGTGGTTATTAATGGAGCACACTCAGACTGGGTCGCGGTTAGTAGTGGGGTACCACAGGGGTCAGTATTGGGCCCTCTTCTTTTTAACATATTTATTAATGACCTTGTAGGGGGCATTCAGAGTAGAATTTCAATATTTGCAGATGACACTAAACTCTGCAGGGTAATCAATACAGGGGAGGACAATTTTATATTATAGGATGATTTATGTAAACTAGAAGCTTGGGCTGATAAATGGCAAATGAGCTTTAATGAGGATAAATGTAAGGTCATGCACTTGGGTAGAAGTAATAGGATGTATAACTATGTGCTTAATTCTAAAACTCTGGGCAAAACCGTCAATGAAAAAGACCTGGGTGTATGGGTGGATGACAAACTCATATTCAGTGGCCAGTGTCAGGCAGCTGCTACAAAGGCAAATAAAATAATGGGATGCATTAAAAGAGGCATAGATGCTCATTAGGGGGTCATAATTTTACCTCTATACAAGTCACTAGTTTGACCACACTTAGAATACTGTGCACAGTTCTGGTCTCCGGTGTATAAGAAATACATAGCTGAACTAGAGCGGGTGCAGAGAAGAGCGACCAAGGTTATTAGAGGACTGGGGGGTCTGCAATACCAAGATAGGTTATTACACTTGGGGCTGTTTAGTTTGGAAAAACGAAGACTAAGGGGCGATCTTATTTTAATGTATAAATATATGAGGGGACAGTACAAAGACCTTTCTGATGATCTTTTTAATCATAGACCTGAGAAAGGGACAAGGGGGCATCCTCTACGTCTGGAGGAAAGAAGGGTTAAGCATAATAACAGACGCAGATTCTTTACTGTAAGAGCAGTGAGACTATGGAACTCTCTGCCGTATGATGTTGTAATGAGTGATTCATTACTTAAATTTAAGAGGGGACTGGATACCTTTCTTGAAAAGTATAATGTTACAGGGTATATACACTAGATTCCTTGATAGGGCGTTGATCCAGGGAACTAGTCTGACTGCCGTATGTGGAGTCGGGAAGGAATTTTTTCCCCAATGTGGAGCTTACTATTTGCCACATGGGGTTTTTTTGCCTTCGTCTGGATCAACATGTTAGGGCATGTTAGGTTAGGCTATGGGTTGAACTAGATGGACTTAAAGTCTTCCTTCAACCTTAATAACTATGTAACTATGTAACAAGGTTATTAATGGTTGTCTGAGGAATGTTCTTTTACACTAAATGCACTTGGACACAAAAATCATCAAGATCCACTGTTGTACAAATGACTCGACTCAGAGAAAGATGCATGATCAGCATCAATGTATATATTAATCAAGTAAACATTATGACATGTCCATCATGCAGATATTTACAAGGACTAGAATGGACCATTCGTCATGAGATACGTGTGGAAAGCAAGAAAGCAACGCTTATAATAGTCCAAAGTGGTATTCAAAAAATGCAAAATGTATTTATTGAATAAAACACTTCCAGGACAGAGGAAATAGCAGGCAAGCACATGTGTGTGGAAACTGTGATAAAGGGGCACACAAGATAGGAACAATTACAGTTGTATGTAAATATATCTTATACCTCATATCACAAATGACGTGTAATAGTATTACTATATTGTTCCAAAAATCCTGCCAGTGTCCCAATAAATGTGGTGTCAAAGCTACATATAAAGTTGTTAATATATGCCTAGGAAAAATGTACCAGGCAATACAGGGTAAATATGCTTGTAAATTAACTTGACCACCAATAAATGCAGGAGCTCCCAATACTTGTGCATCCGCCCCGACGCGTGTTTCGGACCAGCCTTCGTCAGGGGGTCCACTGTTGGCAGGTCTCTTTGCAATTGTCGACCAATGACAATCCAAATGTGCGCCATGTAGACAAGTTCAGAGACCCTTTAGACCATAGTAGCACGTTTAGTCCACAGGCTGTTCACAGTAGCACAAGCAAGATGTGGCCTGGCATTGTTGTTTTGAAAAATGGCTCCTTTAAGACTAGAAGGGTCTGACTACCATACATCATGCCACCCTGTACCATAATCTTGGGAGTAGTACTTCAGAGCGTTCCCTCATAAAGGCCTCTTAATGCTCAACTGTGGTGCCAGCACTTGCTCCCCTGTCCCTTGGCCACCTCCTTTTTGCAGTAGTCCACGTCAGGTTTCTTAGGTCACTCCTAACAAACTCTTCAGACATCATTATCCTGGGCTTTTAATGCCAGCTCAGTCAGAGGTCAGGTGCTTGGGTATTAAAGGTATTAAGTGACATTGTTCACAGTTGCCTCAAGTTTGTCATAGAATTTCATCTACTTGACTTGATTCAGCTCCGCTACTTCTAGGTGTGTACATCTGTCTCTGCTACTCCTGACTTCCATGCTACAGGCAGAGTTATTTCCCAGGTCAGTCCAGCTCACTAGGTCTTGTCCACACAACCCACTCCTCAAAACTGTTATTGGTCCTATTCACACCTGGCTTTTGTAATCAAGGTAAGGAATCTTTTCAGGGGAATCTCCAGGTTGACTATGCTTTACTGTTTTCCTGCGGTAAACCATTTTCTTGCTACAAGTCCCAGTTAGCATACATCTTTGTTATTAACCATTTCCCAGCTGGAAGATACTAGACTGTACTGGTATCTTGATACTGCATTTACTCCTGTGTTTAACAATTCCCCTGCTGAAAGATTCCAGACTACATTCCTTTGAGTAACTGTTTCCCTGCTGAAAAATAACAGTTTCATATACAGTCTGCATACCTGGTTCTGATTGATCTGTGTACCTGCTCTGCTTGTTTCTCTGCCTTTCTATATAGCCTGCTGTCCTTGTTTTTGCTGATCCACATGTTGTCCTTCAAGACCCACTCCATTGCACCATTGCTTCCTGTTTGTGTTTGTGCTGCTTTCCTAGACCTATAGCTTAGAAAATCCACCTCACCAGGTGAGCCCATAACAAAAGGGAATCATATTCATGCTTTCTGAACTTCAAGCAGTATGAATCAGAGTCGAGCTGGGTAATTGTTGCAAGGTATGTTTTAGTCTGAAATTCTGCAGCATTTCTTAGTAAGCATACTTTGAGAAGCCAGCAGAGGACTATGTGTCTGAGAATACTAGTCTGATGTGGTCTCTGACCAGCTTCTCTCCTACCTCCTTCCCGTGACTATGTACACACATAGGAAGATGCCTGTCAGTCAAGCCAAGCCACAAAGTCCCTGGCCAACTTTTCAATGTATGTTTACTCTGAAATGGTACAGTGTTTCAGAGTAGACCATACCTGGCTGCAATCACACAGCCAGTGCCTGGTTCACGCTGTCAGTGGTTCAAGCATCATGAATCTGATCACAGGTTCCCTTTAAACTACCTGTCTTATAATGTTTAGGTCCCCCTTGTGCAATTCTGAACTTTAGAGGCATGGTCTCTGCAAAGTCTCCATAGTGCCCTCTGGTCCCTGACACTTAGCAGCAGATGCTCCCCAAGGCCCAAATTCATGTAACTGCAGAATTCTAGTGTACATCTATTTAAATAGTTATAATATTTTTACTTTCTAGAAAGTAGGCGGAACTAAGCAGTGGTGGGTAAGACAAAGCATGGCCCACCAGTTCATTATCATAAATGACACAAAAGTCCCTGACTGGAGAACATTTTTCTTACTCTGATGCTTGGCAGCCTAAAGATGGATCAATTTCTGTAAGAGGCCCTGGCCAACTTTCTCCAGCAGTCTCTTCAAAAAGACAGTTTTGATGAATTAGGGCCTACGTGCAAAGCAAGCTCTCTCAATAGCTTCAAGATTTACTTATGAAGCCGCAAGCCCACATCCACAGATCACTGGCTTCAGTTGCTCCATGGTCCAGTTTTGATGCTGACCTGCCAATGATAGCTGCGTTGGCAGCTGGAAAGGGGACAAGACGGGCGCCCTAGAGGCATGGGCATGGAGCTGCATAACAAGCAAGCTGTGATTCACTACATGCTCTAATATGCTGGCGCATGTCTCCAATATCATTAAGATTTTTCACTAATTTATGCTTCTGTAGTTCTGTTGTGGATCAGAGCAGACAGACTAATTCATACTTCCCACGTGCATAAATGAGCTTGGCTGCTTTATTTTGGGAATCTTCCTACCTTGCAAGTTAATTCTTGTCTAGAGACTACTGACCTTCCTGTAATCCTGAATGTTTTATAATTATCAAACTTGCTTTATAGTAGTAATAATAATAATAACTGATAATTAAAATGAAATTAATTAAAAGTAAGTAATAATTGACAATTAAACTTACTTGATAATCAAGTTATTAAAGCGAGAATTTTCCTGTATTTTCATAAGTTGATTTTCTTTACTTCAGAATTCAATGCTTATAAAAGAATATACAACATTTAACAGCTTGTTATTTTTCTGTTTGCATAAATATAACTACGAAAACAAAAATAAGAAGAATGGAACAGCCATGTATTTCTGTCTTGCTGTTCCTCCTTGACAGCCCATTTCTATAAGGTTAGTTCAGGACTGACGAATAGGACCATTTTGATAATTTATTCCGTCAGTTTAATCTGTATAATATTAGTAGTTCAGTGATCTGTACAAGCCTTAAGAGCATGTTGGCGCTGTGTTTCTTGGCCAATGTAAAATTCATTGGAACCGTCTTTTCATTGTTCACGTTGCACAATTGTAATATTGAATGTCTTGCTGGAGCGAGAAGGGGAGCCTTGCATTATGGATAAGTGTATTTTTGTGAATACATACCTTCTGAACAAGTCCCTGCGGGGGCATATCTTCTTCTTGGGGTCAGGAATGTTATAAGGTAGATTTGACTTCTCCAGGATATTGTGTCTGTCTCTGTACATTTAAATTGCCACAGAAAGCTCTTTGGAGCAAAGTACTATGTTTTCTTTGTACAAGAACCAGGGATTTTCTTCCCTTTTGGGAATTCTCAGTCTCGTATTTAAACATACAAACGGAGCATGCTTAACCTATTGACTGTTATGTGCGGGCAGCTGCAAAACCACTGGATAAAAATGAAAGTCAAGCTATATTATGAAATGAGGGCAGGAGTATAAACTACCCTGGTAACACAGCTACACTTTATCTCAGGGATTCCGAAGGTTGACAGGTAGAATGATAGGAGACCTTGCAAAATCTGACAATACGCACAATTGTATCTTCTTCCAATAACTCTTTTTTCCAGTCTTTACCAGTTATTTTCAGATTCCTCCTCCTTTGCCCTTATTATACACCACTGTCCTGGGTGCACAGGACTTTATACTGTATGATATGATTGGCACATTTCATGTCCATCGATATTGTGCAGCATGATGGGGTGTACTATTCAGTTCTACCCTATGGTGGGGTGTGATTACTCATGTCAGTTGTGTACCCTTCGTTCGTGGTTAATTGGCACACATACAGGAGTTAGGAGGATACTAGTGATTTTATTAGCACTACTACACATTGCTTGTGTAGCTTGAAGTAATTTCTAGTTTATGATTAGGCTTCTTAATAGACTCTATCTCTTTTAAGAGCATTTGCTTTTCCAACTTAGGTTGAATATGTTTAATAGTTCAAGTTCTGGAAATGGAAGAGGAACGAAATTGTTCCTGAACTACTTACCGGGGGCAGTGCTGGTCTCTGAATGCTGGGTATTCTGACCCCGGTCTGTTGCCGGCTCGTTACTGCTGATCTGAGCTGACAACAGAGTGCGCTGTCATTGTGCACAGTGCACAGCGCCCAGGACTAGCCCAGCCCCTGAAAGGAGCGTCACTAATGATGCATTGTTTCGGGGAGGGGGCAGAAGCTGCGGCAGTGACTGCAGCATTTGCCTCCTAATAATGCCTCATTGAAATATCCCATCATGCACTGGTATACTCAAACAAAGTGTCATCAGAAAGGAAGTGGAAAAAAATAGATTAGCAGTTAGATAGTATAGTTAGGGAAGGGTAGGGAATTATAACTGCAAGTATATTAGAAAATAGTTTAGATTATGGCACTAAATACTGTAGATGAAAATTACTTTGAATTTGGACTGCCCCTTTAAGCCTCAGCCAGGGAGAGTGCATCATTGGATTTTTCTCCGATGGCGTTCTCTTTTAGTCACCTGACCTCTGCAGCCAGTTACCGACTGCAGCGGTGCTGGGTGTTGTGAATTCTGTTCTCGAGCTCCCTCCTGTGGTTATGAATGGTACTTCGGCGAGTTCTGTTCATGGACTCCCTCTGGTGGCTGTGAGTGGAGCTGCTGGTTCTGAGATTCCTTCTCCAGGTGATCTCGTTTAGGTCTTGGCTGGCTGCTCTATTTAACTCCACTCAGATCGTTACTTGATGCCAGCTGTCAATGTCCTTGTACTGGTTCAGTTCTCTTGGATCTTTCAGATGACCTGTCTACTTCAGCAAAAGATAAGTCCCTGCTAGTTTATTTGTTACCACTGTGTTTTTGTCCAGCTTGCTATTATGATTTAATCTTGTTAGCTGGAAGCTCTGGGATGCAGAGTGGCACCACCGCGCCGTGAGTCGGTGCGGTGGTTTCTTTTGCACACTCTGCGTGGTTTTTTGTTAGTTTTTATGCTGACCGCAAAGATACCTTTTCTATCCTCAGTCTGTTTAGTTAAGTCTGGCCTCCTATGCTGAAACCTATTTCATTCCTGTGTTTGTGACTTCCATCTTAACTCACAGTCAATATATGTGGGGGCTGCCTATTTTTTTGGGGAATTTCTCTGAGGCAAGGTAGGCTGTATTTTCTATCTTTAGGGGTAGTTAGCTCTTAGGCTGTGAAGAGGCGTCTAGGCCGAGTCAGGAACGCTCCACGGCTATTTCTAGTTGTTGTGATAGGCTCAACAGAGCTCCCACTTCCCAGAGCTCGTCCTGTATTGCTAGTTTGCTCATCTGGTCATTTCTAGTGCTCCTAACCACCAGCCCAACATAACAGCTGGGACTTCCATACGGGACAGATAATTGTTTCCAGAGCCAGCAGAACAAGTTGCGTATGCCTTTGTTTATTATTTTTAAACATTCCATAGTTAAAAAACAATGCAGTTTACTTTTGCACAACCCCTTTAACAGTTAGCTGTAGTTAATAAAGTTGCACTAAGTTTCTGTCTGCAAACTTTGCTCCTTCGTTTTGAGACCCCAATATGCAGTCTGAATCTGAGGAGTGTCCCACCCTGTAATATAGGCTGAATGTGAGCTCTGCAGAGCTGCAGTCTTAATGTGCTTTCATGTATCAAAATATATACTGTATTAAAGGGGCGGTGACATCAGGGCAACCTTTGCCATAATGTCCTATGTGGGGGATCCTAAACCCACTTTTTAGAGTCATAGTGATGAGTCGCTGAGGAGGAGGGAGTGAGGCCATTTATGTCCAGTCATTAATCAGTGAAAAAGCTACATCTCCCCTCATCATATAGACGATATCTGTAATGAGAGTTCGTGTTTTGTTTATTTGAAAAAACCCCATTGTAATGCAGTGATGTGCTGAAACGCCATTGACCTGTCACGCAGCACAGCGATTCTGCTGTCAATCTGCCCATCTGACATGGCCCCGAGTCAGCTAGCTGCTAGACAATGTATTAAAACATTAATTACCAACCAGGTGAATGTTACTCCAGGTAAAAAAAAAAAAATCAGATGCTTCATTTCATAGAAAGCCTTGGGCCGATTTTGAACTTGTGTTACAAGTGTTGTATTATGTGCCTGTCTTTGTTTTAAAGAGCTCTTTGAGTTTTGATTTTACAGGATATGTACCCCAGGCAGCAGTCAAATTAAAATATTATACTTATCCCTGTCAAGGTTTTGATTTCATGTAATTAGTGTTTTTGCAACATGTGAATGTGTCTGTACAAAGTAAAGTCACTCCGGGCAAAATATTGTATGTATATTGTTATGGGAATAGGGGAAACCCTCTGTGTTGTTATGGAACATATTGGTGCAGTGCTCCACCTACAGGTAATCTGGAGGAATTACTACTACTTACATTTGCAGAAATGTCTTGCTAACGATAGTTTAAGCTTTTAAAGGGAATCTGTCACCAGATTTTTTGCCACCTAATCTGAGAGCAGCATAATGTAAAGGAAGAGACCCGAATTACAGCAATGTATCACTTACTAGGCTGCTCATTGTAGTTTTCATTAAAATCTTTTTTTTATCAGCTGGAGATTATCACACGAGAACTAGTAAACCTCCTGCCCTGTAGTCCTCCATTTTTATAAGCTCTGTATAACCTTGCCCTCAACACTGATTGGCAGTTGTCTGCCTATGCACAGTGTGCACAGAAAGCAGCCAATGAGTTATACCGAGCTCAGCAGTCATAAAACTGCTAGATCTTCAGCAAAGAAGACAGTAACTTTATCAAAACTGCAGCACCCAGCCCAGTAAGTGATTAATTCTTGGAATCAGGGTCTCTGCCCCGATATTTTGCTGCTGTCAGATGGGGTAGCAAAAACCTGATGACCGATTTCCTGTAACTATATACATACCAAGACCCTATTATTATTTTCAGAATATTTGTGTATCTCTGCTAGGTTGATGCTTAAGAAAAAAAGACTGTGTCATAGTCAATTATAGGTTTTATTTTTTTTCATAATTGATCTGTAGCATAATATTTTAAAACAGTTTGACAAATTAATGCTGCATTTTAATAGGCGTATATTGTAAATCTTTAATATTACACCCATAGCCTGCTTTGGTCTTATACTCCTTATTATGGAGGTATTATCTCCATAAAACATTGCTGAGATACATAAACGGACCTTATGGCACAAATGGTGCGGGTCCATAAATAGACCTGTAGGTACTCTGTGTCACATATGAGAAAATGTTAATCTTATCCTGCAGTCAATCTCTAAATTTACATAAAAAAACTTTATTAATCAATTAAAAAGATAATGTCCGAAAAACACACAAGTTTAAAAACAGGACATCCTGAGAATAAATCCTATGCATGCATTTCGAACCTGAAAATAAAACTGTTCTTTATCAAGGTTCCGACTCCCATCTACATGATTTCTACAGATAATAGAGAGCTCAAAGTTCCTTTCAGTCGAGAAAAGTCCTAATTGATAAAACAAAAGGATTTCCTTGGGCAAATCTACTCATTCAGTGAGTGTTTACCGGCAGTAAATGTGCCCAGCTTGGTTTAGTATGTGAAGTGCCTTCTTAACCTGTGCCGAGGTTGCGTCTGCTGAAAGCTTCGGACTTTGCAATAGTCCCTTTAGGCTTTTCTGAAATGTCATCAACTCTAATTGCTGCTTGACCCATTCCTCTCTCGCAAGGAAACAAGGTTTATGTGTCTTTGTCTGTACAGCGCCTGCTGTCATTTCACCGGAATCAGTACAGCTGGAATTGTTACAAAGATTAGTCCCTGTGGCTTTCTAAACATAACGCTGCCTGACAACCCTGACCTAAACGGTTTTTGACACAGTTAT
Source organism: Ranitomeya variabilis (assembly GCF_051348905.1). Classification (NCBI taxonomy): domain Eukaryota; kingdom Metazoa; phylum Chordata; class Amphibia; order Anura; family Dendrobatidae; genus Ranitomeya; species Ranitomeya variabilis. Next base: position 160,708,052 of record NC_135237.1, read on the forward strand.
ACTAGTTTAGAGGTTTACTGTGTCTTGTAGGAAGGTGCGAGATGAAATGCAGGAACCACAATGGTGAATGGAGAGCGACCATTATACAGTATGGATGGCAGTCAATAATGATATTTTATTACGGCACTGTGAAAAGGGTTTTATAAAAAGTCACTGTGACTACACAGTCCCCAAAAGCTCTTCCATGGAATGAACAGAGTTCATAAATACTTCTGTAAAAAATTAGTCTGAAATTAAGAATACAGCTTGTACTAAATAATAATTTGATCAAACATTTTGTGTAAGATCACACACATTTTTACTTTTTTTATTTTTACTTTTTTTTCGACTTTTTAATATTTGATAGTTTGGTTAGATTTTTGTAATTATTATTGTTCTTTTTTTCATGATTTTGTTTTATCTCATTTACAGCATATAAACAATGATCACATACATGGAGAAAAAAAAGAATTTGTTTGCCGATGGTTGGACTGTTCGAGAGAGCAGAAGCCATTCAAGGCTCAGTACATGTTGGTGGTCCACATGAGGCGACACACAGGGGAGAAGCCCCACAAATGCACTGTAAGTAATAGTGATATCTCACACTGATACACATTTATCAAGTTGCCTAATAAGAAAGATTTTCACTAAATGATTTTTCACCAAAAGTCTCAAATTAAATGTATCTTTAAAAAAATCCAATTACCGTAATAATGGATCCTGAATTGAAGAAAAAGGAGGCTAATGAGTCTTGACAGATCTTAACCCTGTTATTTTTCTAGTTCTCTGTAATATTGACATATCTACCTTTTTGTTGGGAGATATGAATATGCAATACTGTTGATACCACTGAATTAGCCACAGAAAAAAAAGTGGCCTCCTGAAAGTTGCCCTTCACACGTCCATATAATACCAATACCAGAAAAACTGGTCATCATTGTGCCATCAGTGTACCATCCGTTTTTTTTCCGGTTTGGCTTAAGAAAAATTACTTTCAAAGCATCTCCTATTATTTTCAATGTTTAACACGTACAGCACACGGATGACACACATATGCCATCAGTGTGCTGTACGCATTTTACATAGGCCCATAGACTTGTTTGGCCCTCGTCATCTGTGCGGCAGGAAAAATCAGACATGTCTCCATGTAATTCACACAGACATACGATCCATGTGAAGATCACCATAGGTTTTAATAGATATGTGTATATACCTGTCTCCGGCACGTGTGAAAACTGATGCCACACGTATCGGAAACACATTCGGTACTTGTGAATGGGGCCGAAGGTAAACTAACAAAGACCATTACTTACTATATATTAAAATTGATGCTATCTAATAGCACATGTGATTCTGCCCACCAGTTTGATAAATGCTAATCAACAATGAGGCCTCATTTAGAGAAGAAATTGACAAGATAGTACAGCCACCTTTAACCAATTCAGGACATGGACATTTTACTCCTTCCCTAAAAGGCACATTTTCAATTTTTTTTCTGGTGGGCATTATTTTTATTGCTGATTTCACCTGTAACTGAGGCAGATATATTAGCCCCAGTTGCAGAGGAAATTCAGCCCTCTATCTGCATAGTAGAGCTTACTAGGTCACCTAGAATCTAACAGCTCTGCTCTCTCCCTATACCCATCGATTACATGATGTCGAGACCTGGATGGGTAACTACTGACAGCGCTTCCTATACTGTGTACACATCGCTTGTTTAGTGTTGTATATACAGTGATCAGGATGGCTGAGATGGTACCGAACCATCTCGTAAGTCTTATCATCTCTGCTTTCTCTATGGGAAGTCTGGAATCTGCAGTTGCTCGACCACGTGTAAGCAGCTTACTTTGCAATGGCGTTATAGAATCCAGATATTTAAAATCTGTGGGTGTTCTGGAACTGGTTAGTAATATTTTGGTAAATATATATTCAAATGGAAAACCTCTTATGAAATATTTACAGTACTTACAAAACGATGATAAACTTTCTTGTCTTGTAGTTTGAAGGGTGTTCAAAGGCTTACTCCAGATTAGAAAACTTGAAAACGCACTTGCGATCTCACACTGGAGAGAAACCATATGTCTGTGAGCATGAAGGCTGCAACAAGGCTTTCTCCAATGCATCGGACAGAGCGAAGCACCAAAACCGCACTCATTCTAATGAGGTAAGTGCCAACAGCCAAAACATTTACAGCCCATTTAGATGGGCAGATTTCTGCACATAAGCAAATACCAATCGACTAATATACAAGTCGGTCAGCACTTGTTTATGGTCTCGTTAACAATCTCAGATGATTGTTAATGGAATGATCTGTTGACATACAGTGTTCTTGTTGTCCGTTCATCCCCTGTTTACATGGGGTGATGTGTTGCTGACAAAATAACTTAAGGGTACCGTTACACAAACGATTTACCAACGATCACGACCAGCGATACGACCTGGCCGTGATCGTTGGTAAGTCGTTGTGTGGTCGCTGGGGAGCTGTCACACAGACAGCTCTCCAGCGACCAACGATGCCGAAGTCCCCGGGTAACCAGGGTAAACATCGGGTTACTAAGCGCAGGGCTGTGCTTAGTAACCCGATGTTTACCCTGGTTACCAGTGTAAAAGTAAAAAAAAACAAACCGTACATACTCACATTCCGGTGTCCGTCAGGTCCCTAGCCGTCTGCTTCCCGCACTGACTGAGTGCCGGCCGTAAAGTGAAAGCAGAGCACAGCGGTGACGTCACCGCTGTGCTGTGCTTTTACTTTCCGGCCGGCAGTCAGTCAGTGCGGGAAGCAGACGGCTAGGGACCTGACGGACACCGGAATGTGAGTATGTACGGTTTGTTTTTTTTTACATTTACGATGGTAACCAGGGTAAACATCGGGTTACTAAGCGCGGCCCTGCGCTTAGTAACACGATGTTTACCCTGGTTACAAGCGAACGCATCGCTGGATCGGTGTCACACACACCGATCCAGCGATGACAGCGGGAGATCCAGCGACGAAATAAAGTTCCAAACGATCTGCTACAACGTACGATTCTCAGCAGGGTCCCTGATCGCTGCTGCGTGTCAGACACAGCGATATCGTATGGATATCGTTGGAACGTCATGGATCGTACCGTCATAGCGAGAAAAGTGCCACTGTGAGACGGTACCCTAATGGTTGGCGTTAAAGTTGCAATCAGCAGATAAAACACTGTTTTTGCTTGTTCGTAAGTTGATCACCTGCGTGTTTGTACAGGCTGAGAATTGAAGCATTCTTTTAAAAGATTGTTTGCCAGTAAATGTACCTTGATGCATCATACTATATCTTGACTATGTTTTAAACACACAACACAATCAGTGAATTTATTCCATGAGCCTCCACCTTTATATTGTGGACTACCATTGAATATATGCAAGTGCTAATGGCAAATTCACCAGGATAATCTTTGAATTGTGTACGGTAATTTCTTACCTTCAAACATTGCTATGAATGTGCCATATTAGGGTCAACTCCCCAGTTCTTCTTGGATTCTGGAATTTTAAGTTCTCATTACTATACTGTACAATATTGAAAGTTTAAATAAATATAATTCTTCATATTGTTAGATGTTTATATTTTCTTACTTATCAAACAGTTTTAAACTTACTGTAAGAAGTTTTTGTCCATGAAGTAGAAATCATAGCAACACTAATATGTGCTCAAGAATGGTCTTCCTCTGCTAGTCTGCTACTTGTGCCTCAGAGCTGTACTTCCTACTGTAATTAATGACAAGAAGGAGCATTTGGAAGATTGAAATAACAAACTGCATCCTACTGTCAGTAATGTGTTATCATTCTCATGTGCAATTTTTGCATGCTCGGTGAAAAACTCATCAAAGAATAACCACTCTTTAATTTTTTTCATAAATGGATAGTACATGTGAAAATAAGAAACTTTATAATAAGATTCTAAGCTGATTATTCATTCTCAAAATTCTCAACTCACTGGTGAAATCTATCTTCATTAAGTATAGATTTTTTCATTACTTAGATAAGGTATGACAGTTAGTGCTCATAAAGTTTTGTTGAGAATTTTTACTGTCATTTCAATACAATTTCCAGCAGAAGATCGGTGTCAGCCTCCGTCTCCTTCCCCTCTATGCTATATAGAATTTTAAAAGCACCAATTGTCATCTATCTCAGTTATGATAAAATTATACAGACACAGATTATACCTGTGAATTGAGAGTAAAAGATCAATACAGTGGCATGTATTTCTTTCCCTGCATGAAGTTGACCAATCATAAGCAGGCAGCGTCATGCAGAGAAGAAAAGATCATGCCCTCCTCATGATCTATGCAGCTACAGTGTAGAGATACAACAGATTTGAGTTATGTTTCATTAGAAACCCTTACAGATCTAATCCTACCCCACACTAACTGCCATGAGATGAGATCTGGAAGTGTTTGTAATCATATGTAACTCAGCTTTGTGTTAATTCCTTATACAGTAGCTGCAGAGGAAGATGCAACCTCATGCAGTGGAAAAAGTATATGCCCCAAAGCCAAATCTCTGGTAACACCCAGTTGAACAATAACATAAATTATACACTAAACTTTTCAAGTTAAAACCTCTGCAAGAAGGAGGAGAAAAATAAAAACAAAGTTTTACTCTGCATCCAGTATTCCCTTATATGGCCAGTATGTCATATGATGAAAGGTGCACATTTAATTAGGATTTATAAATGAAAGCTGCTTGTTTTGGATTTTGAATTTATTTCAATTGAAGGATCAAAGATCAAGAATGATCTGTTGGCATGCAAATTTATTGTAAGAAACAGAGTTATGTAATGGTGAGCCCTGATTATTGTGAGAACCTTTTGTTGGAGTTCTTCTAGAAGTGTAGAATACATATAGTTTTTTATGAAAGTAGTCAGAACAGAATTACAGGAACACTAGATAATATAATTAATGAAGTCATCCCACTAAGTTTTTCATTTGTAAAATACGTGTGCACTGTATGTGCATGTAATGTAGTGTAGAATGGGGAAAATAAGTTTTTGATACACTGCCGATTCAAAGTTTTTCCACCTACAAAAAATGGAGAGGTCTGTAATTTTTATTGTAGGTACACTTCAATTGTGAGAGACAGAATCGAAAAATAAAAAAAACAGAAAATCACATTGTATGATTTTTAAAAAAATAAATTGAATTTTATTGCATGAAATGAGTATTTGATCACCTACCAACCAGCAAGAATTGTGGCTCTCACAGACCTAACGCCCTCCTACTCTGCACTCATTACCTGTATTAATTGCACCTGTTTGAATTTGTTACCTGTGTAAAAGACTAAAAGACACCTATCATCACATTCAATCAATCACACTCCAACCTCTTCACCATGGCCAAGACCAAAGAACTGTGTAAGGACACCAAGGACAAAATTGTAGACCTGCACAAGGTTGGGATGGGCTACATGACAATAGGCAAGCACCTTGGTGAGAAGGAAAAAACTGTTGGCACACTTATTAGAAAATAAAAGAAACACAAGATGACTGTTAATCTTCCTCGTTCTGGGCTCCATGCAAGATCTTGCCTCATGGGGTAAGGATGGCCATACAGCCAGATGAATGCTGGCTGTATGGCCACAGTTAAGTCAGCGTGCCACGCTCCCCGGAGGAAGGCAAGCATCAAAACGCACGTAGGGGAATGCAGGACACATCTACACTCTGGTAATGAATACTACTATTTCCCGCTTTACTTCTTTCCATTGCACATGCGCTTTACTGCTGACTTAACTATGGCCATATAGCCAGCATTCATCTGGCATTTTCAGACCAACAGCAACTTATAAATCCCTTATTGCATTTTGCACTTTATTACACAGTATGATCGCTGTTTAGGTTTGAATGGGAATACATCTTACCCTGCCTTTTAAATAGATTGGTATATTGCATACTACTTTGTTCAGGGTACTTACATCCCCAACTCCATATTTATGCGCCATAAATACTACCATGTGATTATTTGCCCATGTTTCAGTTTGTGTCCTGTTTTTTTTTGGTTCAGTCTGTGTGTTTTTTAACTTTTCAATACTAATTATTGATCAGTTATTGTTTAAATAAAATGTATACATTTTTAATCTATTTTCCTTTTATGGTCTTTTGTGCACCAATCCTTTATATGACCCACTATTGAGATTACGTAGGCTCAAGGCAAACGAATGTGTTGTACTGTTAGTTAGTTGTTCCTGTTAGCATCCTTGAACATATCGCCATCTAGTGATACAGACACATAATGCATCAGTTATACCACACTATTGCCTATGTTGTGTATGTTCTACAGATATAATTTGCAGGTATACATTACATGTATTTACTTAGAGATTGAGGGTTGAATTAAAATAATGGCACCATAATGTGCGTCTGCAAACTTTACAGGACTACCGTACATCATTCTATAGAGCAATCAGTAAAATAATTTTCCATTCTTTTTCCATGAAGAAACCATATGTGTGCAAGATTCCTGGCTGCACTAAACGTTACACAGATCCCAGCTCTCTGAGAAAACATGTAAAAACAGTACATGGTCCTGAGGCACACGTAACGAAGAAACAGCGAGGAGACATCCACCCAAGACCTCCTCCACCCCGGGAACCTGGAAGCCATTCACAGTCCCGATCACCAGGTCACCCCATTCAGGGTGCACATGGCGAGCACAAGGACCTCAATAACACTACCTCAAAGCATGAAGAATGCCTCCACGTAAAATCAGTAAAGACTGAAAAGCCAATGGTATGTAGACACCAGTTTACATTGTCTTTCTCTGCCCCTTCCATGTCGTTTAAAGAACATATTGAGGAACTTACATTTTTAATTCAGTTTTCAGAAATGGGCAAAAATCTTTATCTAACATTAGGGACATATGTTCTCAGCCATGAACCCGTAACTTTCATATTATAGTCTTTTCACACCGCTCTAAATAATATAATACAACCACTTCTGCTGAGGTTTGACACACGTCGGGGTGTCACATGTCATCTTGGGGTCCTTCACTCTTCTGATTTTAAGCATTTCCTAATGCAGGGCCTGAGGGGGGCACTAAGAATTACCTAGTGTTATTTTACGCCCATGCAGTAGGTATAATCTTGCCCAGAATTTGTCTGTAAATGCACATGTAATAATGCTTCATCTTTTTCAGGAAATGATTTTGTAGGATGTGCTTAGCTTCGTGCAAGTGATAAGACATGAGCTGTGCCTTCTCACATTCTGTACAGTATCTAAGCTTGAGACATGATTTCACAATGTAATTTATGAGGCTGACTTGCCATGACCAAACTTGCATTTATAAAATCACAAAGAAACTCTTTAAATATTTGCAACAGGTTTTTCTGCACCAAAAACTAGAGTATTGGCAGGAAAAACCCTGCGTAAAACACGTGCATTTTTACTTGTGTTTTTTTCCCCATTCATTTAAATTGGTGAAAAATACTGAAATGATGCTGAAAAAATTCACATGCTTTAGCGATAAAAAAAATAATGCTTTGATGGTTCAAATTCACAAGGAGAAAATAAGCAGCAGATGCATGAAATTTCAGAAATCTCATTCACTTTGCTATTACTGTACTTTGTATTGTAAAGTGCAGTGGGTTTTTTCTTTCTTGAAAAACGCAAGGAAAAAAGACGGCAAAAATGCAAAGTGTGAAGAAGCCCTAAAAGGCAATTAGAACAATATTAATATAAAACATGTAATCAGTTGGCAACAGATACAAAGCTTCAGGCAAAGTTCCCACAATGGTCTGTTATCTCATTTTTGATGCTGTGTGTTTTCCATTCATCAAAAATGCTGCATCTTACAGTTCCAGCAAAGTGGATGGGATTTATAGAAATCTCATGTACAATGTGCGTCTTATTTACGTTGTGGAAACTTACCTGCCGTGCGGGTTTGAAATCCTCAGCATGTTAATTTCTCTTGTTTGTACACTGAGGTTTACAGTGCCTACAAGTAGTATTCAACCCCCTGCAGATTTAGCAGGTTTCCACATTTGGAATTAACTTGGCATTGTGACATTTGGACTGTAGATCAGCCTGGAAGTGTGAAATGCACTGCAGCAAAAAAGAATGTTATTTCTTTGTTTATTTTTTTTTTAAATTGGGAAAAGTTTTTTCAGAGGGTCATTTATTATTCAACCCCTCAACCCACCAGAATTCTGTTTGGTTCCCCTAAAGTATTAAGAAGTAGTTCAGGCAAAAAGAACAATGAGCTTCACATGTTTGGATTAATTATCTCTTTTTCCAGCCTTTTCTGACTATTTAAGACCCTCCCCAAACTTGTGAACAGCACTCATACATGGTCAACATGGGGAAGACAAAGGAGCATTCCAAGGCCATCAGAGACAAGATCATGGAGGGTCACAAGGCTGGCAAGGGGTACAAAACCCTTTCCAAGGAGTTGGGCCTACTTGTCTCCACTGTTGGGAGCATCATCCGGAAGTGGAATGCTTATGGAACTACTGTTAGCCTTCCACGGCCTGGACAGCCTTTGAAAGTTTCCTCCCGTGTCGAGGCCAGGCTTGTCCGAAGAGTCAAGGCTAACCCAAGGACAACAAGGAAGGAGCTCCGGGAAGATCTCATGGCAGTGGGGACATTGGTTTCAGTCAATAACATAAGTAACGTACTCCACCGCAATGGTCTCCGTTCCAGATGAGCCCGTAAGGTACCTTTACTTTCAAAGCGTCATGTCAAGGCTCGTCTACAGTTTGCTCATGATCACTTGGAGGACTCAGACTGACTGGTTCAAGGTTCTCTGGTCTGATGAGACCAAGATCGAGATCTTTGGTGCCAACCACACACGTGACATTTGGAGACTGGATGGCACTGCATACGACCCCAAGAATACCATCCCTACAGTCAAGCATGGTGGTGGCAGCATCATGCTGTGGGGCTGTTTCTCAGCCAAGGGGCCTGGCCATCTGGTCCGCATCCATGGGAAGATGGATAGCACGGCCTACCTGGAGATTTTGGCCAAGAACCTCCACTCCTCCATCAAGGATCTTAAGATGGGTCGTCATTTCATCTTCCAACAAGACAACGACCCAAAGCACACAGCCAAGAAAACCAAGGCCTGGTTCAAGAGGCAAAAAATCAAGGTGTTGCAGTGGCCTAGTCAGTCTCCTGACCTTAACCCAATTGAAAACTTGTGGAAGGAGCTCAAGATTAAAGTCCACATGAGACACCCAAAGAACCTAGATAACTTGGAGAAGATCTGCATGGAAGAGTGGGCCAAGATAACTCCAGAGACCTGTGCCGGCCTGATCAGGTCTTATAAAAGACGAATATTAGCTGTAATTGCAAACAAAGGTTATTCCACAAAATATTAAACTTAGGGGTTGAATAATAATTGACCCACACTTTTATGTTTAAAATTTATAAAAATTTAACTGAGCAACAAAACTTTTTGGTTTGTAAGATTTATGCATCTGTTAATAAATCCTGCTCTTGTTTGAAGTTTGAAGGCTCTAACTTATTTGCATCTTATTAAACCTGCTAAATCTGCAGGGGGTTGAATACTACTTGTAGGCACTGTATGTGCAGATTTTCCCCATAGACTTACATTAGATGCGGAAAATGCCGCAAACTTTTTTAATGCGTTTCCGCTGTGGAGCGCTTCAAAAAAGCATGTAGTCCGCACCTAAGTATATATAAATAGAGTTCAGTGACATCAAAATACCAGGCCCTGGCTGCAACCGCCCCGGCTGAAAACTATGAATGAGGAGATGCTGCGAGCGGAGCTTCAGTGACTAGCGGTGACATCACTGAAGCTGCGCTCCCTCACAGCCTGAACTGCGGTAAACTCTGGACTGTGGGAAAATGATTTTAAATTAAAAGGAGACATCCAGTTGAGTTTTTTGTACTTACAAAATGAAATGTGTTTAGGACTTACTGCAAATTTGCATTATTTTCTTTCTGGCTGCATTTCATATGGTCTAACCTAAATCCTTTAGATAATGCATGCAAAGTACAAAGATGACATCTTGTGATTACTAAGATGTAACAATGTTGTAGATTGAATTTACTAATTTAATGTTTTTTTCTGTTTGATGTTATTAAATGTCTTTCTCAAACTTTCTAAGGACAGTGGGTAATAAGGTGAGGGCTGATACTCTTTTCTATATATTTGGATCAGTAATACCATTTCCTCATCATCACGGTTTTAATTAGAATAGTTTTGAAACATGATTTGTCTAATTTCCTTCAGAATAGATTTTATTTTATTTTTTTATATATTTATGCAGTGGGGGAAATAAGTATTTGATACTTTCCTGATTTTGTAAGTTTGCCCACTGACAAAGACATGAACAGTCTATAATTTTAATTTAACATTGAGAGATAGAATATCAAAAATAAAATTCAGAAAATCACATTGTATAAATTATATAAATTTATTTGCATTTTGCAGTGAGAAATAAGTATTTGATCCCTCTGGCAAACAAGACTTAATACTTGGTGGCAAAACCTTTGTTGGCAAGCACAGCAGTCAGACTTTTTTTGTAGTTGATTATGAAGTTTGCGCACATGTCAGGAGGAATTTTGGTCCACTCTTTGCAGATCATCTCTAAATCATTAAGATTTTGAGGCTGTTGCTTGGCAACTCAGAGCTTCAATTCAATAAGTTTTCTATGGGATTAAGGTCTGGAGACTGGCTAGGCCACTCCATGACCTTAATGTGCTTTTTTTGAGCCACCCCTTTGTTGCCTTGGCTGTATGTTTTTAGGTCATTGTCTTGCTGGAAGACCCAGCCACAACCCGTTTTTAATGTCCTGGCGGAGGGAAGGAGGTGGTCACTCAGGATTTTACTGTACATGGTGTTAGGGCTAGCGAAACGCACCGAGTATAGGAAGGAAACAACAAGGTGCGTTCGCAGCCCGGGGTCCACCGTGCGGAGATATCTGCTGCAAAGTAATTGGCAGCACTATATGGCGGTATAAGCAAACTCTGTTAACTTCACAGAACCGCAAAGATAGGAAAAAGCTGTGCCCTGTTAACCTCACAGAGGATCACAGCTACCTAACTGAGCAAAGCAAAGAGTGTTTATGCAGACAGCATAGCACACAAACAACTCCTCACCGGAGGTGCCGGTATTCTAGCGGCTTATTTCAGCCAGGCCCTGAATCCAAGCATACAAACTCCTCACCGGAGGTGCCGGTATTCTAAGGGCTTATTTCAGCCAACCGTGACCACATGCAGACATGACCACCAAGTAGCAAAGCTCATAACATAGGTTGATACTAGCGCATGGCCGTGCGGCCATGTGAACCTTATATAGCTTCAGCAGACAAGGACCTTCCTAGTGGTCCAATTGGAGCTGCTACAGGACCTGAGCATGTGACTCCCAACCTCCAATGAGAGGTCCTCCCGTGGGCATGCTCAGTGTGTACAAAGCAGGACTTAGTCCCAGAAAAGCCTGCTTGCCGCTGACCAGTGCTGACTACAAAAGCAGAGCCTGGAAAGGCAGCAGTAACCCTTTGCACAGTATCAGGCTGAGCGAGATGCTGGGACCAACGTCTCCGCTGAGCAGGCTCCACTGCAGCTGATGCAGAATGGGAGACCGCAGCAGACATGGCTCGAGATTCCACCTGTGCAGCGGCGGGAACGCGACCCCTAACACATGACTCCATCCATTCTCACATTGATGTGGTGAAGTAGTCCTGTGCCCTTAGCAGAGAAACACCCCAAAACATAATGTTTCCACTTCCATGCTTGACAGTGGGGACGGTGTTCTTTGGGTCATAGGCAGCATTTCTCTTCCTCCAAACACAGCGAGTTGAGTTAATGCCAAAGACCTCAATTTCTGTCTTATCTGACCACAGCACCTTCTCCCAATCACTCACAGAATCATCCAGGTGTTCATTGGCAAACGTGAGATGGGCCTGCACATGTACCATCTTGAGCAGGGGGACTTTGCAGGCACTGCAGGATTTTAAACCTTTACAACGTAATGTGTTACCAATGGTTTTCTTGATGACTGTGGTTCCAGCTGCCTTGATATCATTAACAAGTTTCCCCCATGTAGTTTTAGGCTGATCTCTCACCTTCCTCATGATCAAGGATACCCCACGAGGTGAGATTTTGCATGGTGCCCCAGATCGATGTCGATTGACAGTCATTTGTATTTCTTCCATTTTCTTACTATTTCACCAACAGTTGTCTCCGTCTCACCCAGTGTCTTACTTATGGTTTTGTAGCCCATTCCAGCTTCATGCAGGTCTATGATCTTGTCCATGACAACCTCTTTGTTCTTGCCCAGGTTGTAGAGGTTAGAGTCTGTCTGATTACCTGAGTCTGTGGACAGGAGTCTTTTATAAAGGTGACTATGTAAGACAGCTGTCTTTAATGCAAGTAACAAGTTGATTAGGAGTGTCTAACTGGTCTGTAGGAGCCAGAACTCTTAATGGTTTGTAGGGGATCAAATACTTATTTCTCAATGCAAAATACAAATAAATTTATATAATTTATACAATGTGATTTTCTGGATTTTATTTTTGATATTCTTTCTCTCAATATTAAAATTAACCTACTTTTAAAATTATAGACTGTTCATGCCTTTGTCAGTGGGCAAACTTACAAAATCAGCAAGGGATCAAATATTTATTTCCCCCACTGTAGTTTACCTTTGTTTTGTGTTGTTTGCATTGTATGTTTCAGTGCTTGTTAGTCATGTACTATCATGTATGTTTTTACTGTTTTTGTTCTAAAAATGATCAAAGTGTGTAAATATGAAGAATATTTACAGTTCAAATGCAAAAAGATAAAAAGCATGTAAGTTGCTTGTATTATATCTATGGCCAATACATCATGCCTTTAGACCACTCTGTGCATGTTCTTTAAATGTTGTTAACTTATTCATATTTTTTTTATGTCAAGCAGACATCTCAGCCAAGCCCTGGTGGTAAGTCTTCATGCAGCAGCGAGCAGTCCCCCATCAGCAACTATACCAACAGTGGGATCGAGCTTACTGTGAACAATGGAGGCAGCATAGGAGACCTCAGCACCCTGGACGATACCCCAATCATGGACTCTACCATTTCCACAGCAACCACAGGACTTGGTTTACAAGGCAGGAGGATCATGACAGGAACCAAATGGATGGAACAAGTCAAAGTAGAAAGAATAAAGCAGATTAATGGAGTGCTTCCAAGACTGAACCCAGTTCCACCTTCAAGAACACCATCTCTACCACCAATCACTGGAAATGGTAAAGTATTATTTTTTTTTCACTTATTAATAACCAAATGGATGAAGGGCGCCCTGGAGTAATATGCGCCACATTCGTTAAGATCTGTACATCTCTCGATGAATTTCATGTATCTTTCAGCTGCTTTGTGACACTGCAAAAAATTTACTCCCAAGACATTTGTGGTGAAAATGATGATGATTTTGTTGGCCATGCTCAGCCATGGCCCGACCTAGTAAAGCACCACCCACTTTAGAAGAAGTTGGTGGGACTGGCGTAAGAATGCTAAAAGTCTCAACATTTTATAACAGTTTATGCCAGAATAAATTGAGACAAGAACTTGGGAGTCAATTTAAGGTGCAAATTAGAGTTCTTTCTTAGAAAATGCAATTCACATCAAAGTATTACATAGAATCATAGAATGTTAGAGTTGGAAGGGACCTCAAGCATCATCCTGTCCAACCCCCTGCTCAATGTAGGATTCAATAAACCATCTCAGAAAGATGTCTGTCCAGCCTCTGTTTGAAGACTTCCTTTGAAGGAGAACTCACCACCTCTCGTGGGACCCTGTTCCACTCAATGATCACCCTCACTGTCAAAAAGTTTTTTCTAATATCTAATCTGTAACTCCTCCCTTTCAGTTTCTTTCCATTGGTTCTCGGGTTTCCATGTGCAAATTAGAATAAGGATGATCCCTCTACATACTGTGTCCCCTTCAGATATTTGTAGACCGCTATTAAGTCTTAGCCTTCTTTTTTGCAAGCTAAACATTCCCAGGTCCTTTTACCGTTCCTTGTAGGACATACTTTGCAGTCCGCTTACCATACTGGTAGCTCTTCTCTGAACTTGCTCCAGTTTTTCAATGTATTTTTTAAAATGTGGTGCCCAGAACTGGACACATTATTCCAGATGAGGCCTGACCAAGGAGGAGTAGAGGGGAAAATAACAAACAATTGCAAACTTATTATTTTTCTGTGAGTCTCCCAAGTCTTGAGCCCATGACCTTAACATTACTGAGAGGTGCTATAAGCTGCTTAACCACAAGCTCTAGATTTCTGTCAAGTCTCTGACCTTCATCAGATTCATGGATTGCAGAGAAATTTGGTGAAAATATCATTAGAGAAAAGCAGAGTGTGTAAAGCGGAGAATCCACTGTGAGGATAGCGCCAGTGTAATGTGTCAGTGTGGGTCCATTCTCGCAGTGTGTCTCTGCTTCACACAGAGCATTTTTCTCTAAAAATATTTTCACAATATTCACCAAGTTCCTATGCATTTTGTGTATCTGATGAAGGTGAGATACTTGACTGAAACTTAACATTTTGATGTGAATTGTGGTTATTAATAAAGACCTCTAGTTTTCATCTTAAATTGAGTGCCACGTTCTTTGCAGAATTCTGCATAATAAGGGTTAGGACCCTACTTGAATACCATCCTTTGAGAAGTGCCATTCTACTTGAGAATTCTGGAAAATATGTTTGATGAATTGGGCCCAAAAACTCAATGCTTACTTATTTGTATTCCTTGCAATGCTCTATACTGTGTTCACGTTCCTTTAAAAAGCAAAAAAAACAAGGTGAAACTTATCATGTACCTTCATTGCTTCTAGGTTTACAGTTGGGCTGCAACATAAATTTGGGAGGATCCGTGGCTGCACTTCCAAACAGAAATGAACTTTCTAGCACGGACATCACAGTATTGAATATTTTGAACAACAGGAGGGACAGCAATACGAGCACAATTAGTTCTGCATACTTAAGTAGTCGAAGGTCTTCTGGAATCTCACCGTGCTTTTCTAGCCGAAGATCCAGTGAAGCTTCCCAGGCAGAAGGAAGACTACAGAATATAAGTGTTGCAGATTCCTATGATCCCATATCAACTGATGCCTCAAGGAGATCTAGTGAATCCAGCCAGTGTGATGGGTTACCAAGCCTCCTCAGTCTCACTCCCGCACAGCAATATAGGTTAAAAGCAAAATACGCTGCTGCTACAGGTGGTCCTCCACCAACACCACTGCCAAACATGGACATGATAAGTCTGAAGACTAGAATGGCATTACTAGGAGATACTAGAGATAGTAGAATATCTCCTCTTTCTTCATCAAATGTTCCTAGAAGGTGTAGTGATGGTGGGGTAGGCACTTTTGGAAGAAGACATTTTATTTCCAATGAGCTACAGGGGAATGCTATGCGCAGGGCAAGTGACCCCATTAAAATGGTTTCTGCTAATTTGTCTACTGGTAGAGTTCAGCGTTTCAACAGCCTAAACAGCATCAGCACTCACGATGTGGCTCCGCCTATGGAAAGGCGCAATTTAGCCCTGCAAAACTATACCCGCAGTGTGTATTCTCCATGTCCTCCCAGCATAAGTGAAAATGTTGCCTTGGAGGCCATGATCATGGAAGCAGAAGGGAATTTGGATGATGAAGATTTCTTACCAGATGATATGGTTCAATATCTTAACTTGCGAAACCAAAGCCTGTATGAAAATTCACAAAATAATGAGTTGGACAAGCCGCAAAACAGTGCTGCAAGAAATAACTATGACCAATCTCAAATTAATAATAACTCGTATAATCAAACCTTCCAAAATGTTGAGCAGACAGACCAAGTAATTAATAAGAATGACCTTCCTATACAATGGAATGAAGTTACCTCAGGTAGTGCCGAGCACTCCCCTTCCAGAGTTAGGTATGGACATCGCCTAAATGCACAACCGAATAGAGCTTTTGGAACGTACAATAATATGATGGTCCAGCAGCAAATCATGTCAAAAAGTGGCCAATCACAGCAAAGAGGATACCAAGGTATGCCGATCAATCCTCAAGCATTACAGCAAAACCTTAACCTGTACAATAGTTCACTGTCTGTAAAAGATCAACAGTATCCAGTAACAGGCAGTTCCTATAATCCAGCCATTCGGGGGCAGAAATTTACAGGCAACAATCAAAGTATGACTGTTCAACAGAATATTATACCATCAATGCACTGCACCGAGCAGTCACCTAATGCGGCTGACATTGTCCAGAATCAGAACCTCCTAAACCAGGAATATCTACAGCAATTTGCAACTGAACATATGATTCATGGCATGTATTTCCTAGAAGTGAATCGGCCTAATCCGGCACCTGGAGGTCAAAACAATCACAGTATGGAAGGTACACAGACCTTCCTGCCAACCTCACAGCCCAGCGTTAATCAACAGGTCCGAAATTACCAGTCATGTGCAAACAACCAACAAATTTATAAAGCAAATGTCATTAAATTAGAAATGCAGCCACAGCAACATTGTTCCAATCTGCAGAATTATTCAGGTCAGTTCTATGACCAGACTTTGGGATACATTCAACAGCGGGTCAAATCAGGCTCTCACACAGAAGCCAACTGTCTCCTAGAAGATAGCTGTAATACCAATGCATCTGAGCTTCTTTCACCAGGAGCTAATCAAGTGACCAGCACAGTAAATAATATTGAAGCCAGTAGCCTAGAAGGGGTCCAAATTGATTTCGATGCCATTATAGATGATGGGGATCATGCCAGCCTAATTTCAGGAGCTCTTAGCCCTAGCATCATCCAAAATCTGTCACGGAATTCGTCACGTCTTACCACACCTCGAGCGTCTCTTACATTTCCAACCATGCCAGTGAGCACCAGTAACATGGCAATTGGGGACATGAGTTCTTTGCTAACATCACTTGCAGAAGAAAGCAAGTTTCTTGCTGTTATGCAATAGACTGTAGACTAGAACAAACTTATATCAACAAAAAAGAGCAACTCATTTTATATGTATGTAGTTATTTTAGCAATTTTATCCCAAATAAATGGGATGCATTCCAAGTATGTTCCATTTATGGAATAAAGACTCAAACCCTAAAGTATTGTAGGGAGAAATAGTCTTCCACTTCAAGTTTGGATCAGTATTGCCAACACAAAACCTTGTTTGTTTTTTTTGTTTGTTTTTTACTTTTTTAATTATTTTTCTCCAAATGGGTCTATGTACACTTTTTCCTTAGTGTACGACAACATAAAGTAATGTCTGCATGTATGACATGTGAAAAAAGACTTAATTATGTTGAATTGTTCTGTTTAGTAAATTAGAAAAATTGGTATTGTGTAAAGTATATTGTGTTTGGAAAATCACAACCTAGTTGCTGTCAAGCTCATCCTTATCAATGGTGACTATATTGCCCGCATATTGCATACTGTATGTCCTCACCTACTTACTAAAGTTAAATCTTCTCATTCTACACTGCTCCTATGAAAGTCAACTCTTGTGTGAGTATTTTCGGAGGTTGCATGGAAAACGTATATATGGACAACACATCCCAGACGCTTTTTGTAATATGTTGATTTCTGTTTATTTTGTATGACATGTATTTTTTAACTGATATTTTAACCCAGAAATTAACCATTTTCAATAGTTAGAGAAGGACGTTCCTTTATGTTAATCAGTATGTCTTGTCATGCCAGTTTTTAATTGGGTTATAGTTATGATTTTTTTGTCATACTTGATACAGGGCACACTCCTTTACCAATATGAACCTGATATTTGTGCTTACGCCTTGAATCGTGAAGAAGCAATCTTTTTGTAGAAAGGGAAGTATCCACTTTTAATTAGTAGAATTGTTGTTACGTACATAAATATTGTATTCTTGCATATGGTGGAACGGTACTTGACTTCAAGTAGCACTGTTGACTTTATTTCCCAAAGAGACTTGGTTTGCGTTTTATTAGTGCTTTTTAAAAGGTACTACATTTCCTTTCACGTTATTTTATATTATTTTGTATTTTGCCTATAGCATATTATGTTGTCCGTAACATATCAGCATTTTAGTACATTCTTGAAATGTATGTGCCTTAAGTTTGTTTTTTGCTATTGCTATTTTTCTTTTTTTTTTATGGGGACCAAGAACATTGCCAAACTTGTCATCCTACTACAGTTTTCAGTCAATAGCATGCCAGTCTTTTCATATTCAAATCTTTTTCTTTTCATGACTGCTTATTGAGACTTTATAGAATGGCCTTTGTACGGTGCATCCTGAAAATAATGTATGATAGAAATAAGTACTTTTTATTTGTCACCTTTTCCTTTTTTTTTTACAAATGTTTTTGTATTGAAATGTGTACTCTTTTTTTTTCCTTATTTTCTTCTTTTTTTTACTGTGTAAATATATGAAAAAATGCTTTAGAGATAGGAGTATGAATTTATAGGCCCGCTAGCCATAGTTCAATACAGACATTCAACATCTCTGGATCCAATAGTCTCAAGCCTTGGACCAGTTGGATGGATCTGTAGCACTATGTACACAATAAATGTACTTTTTGCTGTCAGAACCACTTAGCTTTTTTGTAACAAAAATAAAAAATGAAGCAAAAAAAAATTCTTACATTAATAAAAAGAACTTTGTAATTATCCATGATTTTCACTGTCTCTTTTCTAATGCTATACACATAATATACATGTGGATGTGGTTAAGAGTATTTGTTAAACATAACAAGCACTAGAACCTACAAAACTAAGTTCTCTTACATTTAGGTTTAAAGGGAATCTGTCACCCCATTTTAGGCCTATAAGCTAAGGCCACTGCCATCAGGGGCTTATCTACAGCATTATAGATGCCGATGTAACCTGAAAGATATGAAAAACAAGTTAGATTATACTCACCCAGGGGCGGTCCCGTTGTGGTCCGGTGCCTCCCATCTTCATTCGATGATGTCCTCTTCTTTGCTTCCTGTTGCGGCTCCTGCGCAGGCTTACTTTGTCTGCCCTGTTGAGGGCCTGGCGCCTGCGCACTGCAGTACTTTGTTCTGCTCTCAACAGGGCAGACAAAGTATGCCTGCGTAGGAGCCACGACAGGAAGCAAAGAAGAGGACATCATCGAATGAAGATGGGAGGCGCTGGACCCTGACCGTGACGCCCATCGGATCTGACTGCATCGGGACCGCACCTGGGTAAGTATAATCTAACTTGTTTTTTCTTATCTTTCAGGTTACATCGGGGGCTTATCTACAGCATTATAGAATGCTGTACATAAGCCCCTGATGGTGGTGGCCTTAGCTTATATGCCTAAAATGGGGCTTTAAATGATCCTCAACTGATTACCAGAATCTTACTTTCTTACCAGTCAAATCATATTACCTTAGAAAAAGTTTGAAAGAAAGTCTTATAAGTCTTATTGTCTCTTCACTTAGCTGTCTCTCAATGGCTAGGAAATCCATAAATATCCTAGTATTCAAATACCAGACCAACAATACATGACACCCATCCAACGTATTCCTCATGTCACAAGTGGGTCACGTCCTCCTGGAATATCTGGAGTTAGAAGATCACTATGTATTGTGAATTGCAGATCTTCCATTTAGCCTTTGTGTTTGTGCTGAAGAGGTTAACGACCCTTTTTATGCTGGTTAGAAACTTGCAGCTGTTCCTGACTTAGTCATTTCATCTCACTATAAAATCTTGCCAGACCTTCTCTTCCTTGTCAGTGAAAGTATTACTTCCTTTTATTCACTAGCATATCTGTCCCAGTTCCCCTGGGGAAGGGGGTAGGGAACAGCTTAAGATTCGATTAACAGGACATAACATTAAGGCTGGTGGCCCAAACCTCCTCACCTTCAGAGGTACCTTTGATAGCAGGGATAGATGGGGACGATTCAGGGCTCCTTTCCCGAATCACATACAGTCACAGCGTGACACCTCATCTGTATATGGCTTCTACTTGGTTTATTGGATTCGGTTAAGGTTTCTGTCATTTACTATGGCAACAATAGTCCAGCATGCAAGAAAATCCATTGTAACGTCTGTAGCCAGAGGGAAAAAAACACTTAGCCTAATAAATCACACAAAATCTATTTGGATTTGTAAGTAACTAAGCTATCAAAACTATTATAATAATATTCTCCACAACCCCAGGAAACCAGCCAAGATGGCCAAAATGTACATTAATGATTGCAAGGTTGTTGTCTCTTTAAATCCTTCTTCTTAACACTTCACATTATTTACCCTAAGGGTCTGTTAACACCCATTTTTTAATATCAAAATCTTTGTAAAAATCTGCATGCGTTACATTGGGATTTGTCACATATTTTGATTCAGAGTTGCTAGGGAATTTTAATTCTTGACCAAAATACGTGAAATCTGGAGTAAAAACATCAACATATATTTGCATGCTGTGGATTTAAAATCTACGTCAATTTCCGTGGCAGATTTTTTTTTGCATTGTGTGGAATAGGTTTGGTAAATTCAGTTTATGAAGCCTCATCAATCCAAACCTTTTTTGACAATAGGAATATGCTAGCTCATCAGGAATTGCTTGGCATTTCGTATTAATAAATGACAGTGGTTAAACCAGTTAACAGTACACAAAGTAATGAACTTGCTGAGCCACAACTGATACGGAAAAAAGGCAAACAATATGGACATCCATATCTATATGTAAGCAGCATACAAATGTCCAACTGGTCTAATGATTAATTATGAGTAGAGATACATGATCTTGTGGCACATGGTTTTATGGTATGTTGTCATACAAAGGTCAGAGAGATGTTATAAGAATAAAGCTCCAGTCTGGCTACGTGGAATATCTAAGACCTCAAAGCTCACTATGGGTACCTTCTTTCAGCATGCCAAAAGGTCAGTTCCAAAATATAAATATATAATTATGTGTCCTCTGCTGAGTCTTAGAGCTAACATAGAGGGGAGACTATCTGGTGAATCTTGTGTAGTTTTCAGGGGACATAATACTATCTATGCAATAATTTGTATCCTGCTGTTTACTGGCAATCCAGGATTTGTGGGTAAATATATCCGTACAAGGTTTATCTAATTTTTCCACTAATATCAACATGGGTTTACTAGGGACCGTTCCTGTCAGACTAATCTGATCAATTTCTATGAAGAGGTGAGTTCCGGACTGGACCAAGGGAACCCAGTGGACGTAGTGTATATGGACTTTTCAAAAGCTTTTGATACGGTGCCACACAAAAGGTTGATACATAAAATGAGAATAATGGGGATAGGGGAAAATATGTGTAAGTAGGTTAAGAGCTGGCTCAGGGATAGGAAACAAAGGGTGGTTATTAATGGAGCACACTCAGACTGGGTCGCGGCTTGCAGTGGGGTACCACAGGGGTCAGTATTGGGCCCTCTTCTTTTTACATATTTATTAATGATCGTGTAGGGGGCATACAGAGCAGAATTTCAATATTTGCAGGTGACACTAAACTCTGCAGGGTACTCAATACAGAGGAGGACAATTTTATATTACAGGATGATTTATGTAAACTAGAAGCTTGGGCTGATAAATGGCAAATGAGCTTTAATGGGGATAAATGTAAGGTCATGCACTTGGGTAGAATGTTATGAACTGGTGGTTTAGGAGCAACATGGGACGTGCTCTGGAGGAGGTGGTACCTGTACTGACCGCAGTTCCTGAGCTTAACACAACACTAGAAGTAGCCGTGGGATGTTCCTGTCACTCCCTAGACACCTCGTCACAGCCGGAGGACTAACTACCCCTAAAGATAGAAACAGGAAAGGTATCTTGCCTCAGAGAAAATTCCCAAAGGACAGACAGCCCCCCACAAATATTGACTGTGAGTGGAGAGGGAAATGACATACACAGAATGAAACCAGGATGTAGCAAAGGAGGCCAATCTAGCTAGACAGATAGTACAGGACAGAATACTGTGCGGTCAATATTAAAAACTAGAAAAATCCACCACAGAGTTTGCAAAAATCTCCACACCTGACTAAAGGTGCGGAGGGTAAATCTGCTTTCCAGAGCTTCCAGCTTAACTGAAAAAACATACTGACAAGCTGGACTAGAAAAAACAGAATGTGCTGAACGATTAAGTCCACAACAAGTGAACTGCAAAAGAACAAAGCAAGGACTTATCTTTGGTGAACTGGACAGAATATCAGGGAAATCCAAGAGAGATGTAAATCCAACCAGGAACCATTGACAACTGGCACAGGCTGAAGGACAAAGCCAGGATAAATAGCCGAGCCAGAATAGACGATCAGTGGAAGCAGCTGCTGAATGCTAAATCCAAGAAGCAGCAGTTCCACTTAAATCCACCGGAGGGAGCCCAAGAGCAGAACTCACAAAAGTGCCACCTACAACCACTGGAGGGAGCCAAAGAGCGGAATTCACAACAGTACCCCCCCCTTGAGGAGGGGTCACCGAACCCTCACCAGAGCCCCCAGGCCGATCAGGACGAGCCAAGTGAAAGGCACGAACCAAATCGGCGGCATGGACATCGGAGGCAACAACCCAAGAATTATCCTCCTGGCCATAACCCTTCCACTTGACAAGATACTGAAGCCTCCGCCTCGAAAAACGAAAATCCAAAATTTTCTCCACATATTCCAACTCCCCCTCAACCAACACCGGGGCAGGAGGATCAACCGAGGGAGCAACGGGCACCACATATCTCCGCAACAAGGATCTATGGAAAACATTATGGATGGCAAAAGAGGCTGGAAGGGCCAAACGAAAAGACACCGGATTGATAATCTCAGAAATCTTATAAGGACCAATAAACCGAGGCTTGAACTTAGGGGAAGAAACCTTCATAGGAACATGACGAGAAGATAACCAGACTAAATCCCCCACCCGAAGCCGGGGACCAACACACCGACGGCGGTTAGCAAAACGTTGAGCCTTTTCCTGAGACAACGTCAAATTGTCTACCACATGAGTCCAAATCTGCTATAACCTGTCCACCACAGAATCCACACCAGGACAATCAGAAGGCTCAACCTGCCCCGAAGAAAAACGAGGATGAAAACCAAAATTACGAAAGAAAGGCGATACCAAAGTAGCCGAACTAGCCCGATTATTAAGGGCAAACTCGGCCAACGGCAAGAAAGCCACCCAATCATCCTGATCAGCAGACACAAAGCATCTCAAATAGGTTTCCAAGGTCTGATTAGTTCGCTCAGTTTGGCCATTAGTCTGAGGATGGAACGCCGAAGAAAAAGACAAATCAATGCCCATCCTAGCACAAAAGGCCCGCCAAAACCTAGAAACAAACTGGGAACCTCTGTCAGACACAATATTCTCCGGAATGCCATGCAAACAAACCACATGCTGAAAAAACAATGGAACCAAATCAGAGGATGAAGGCAATTTAGGCAAAGGTACCAAATGGACCATTTTAGAGAACCGGTCACCAACCACCCAGATAACAGACATCTTCTGGGAAACAGGAAGATCCAAAATAAAATCCATGGAAATATGCGTCCAGGGCCTCTCAGGGACCGGCAAAGGCAAAAGCAACCCACTAGCGCGGGAACAGCAAGGCTTGGCCCGGGCACAAGTCCCACAGGACTGCACAAAAGAACGCACATCCTGTGACAAGGAAGGCCACCAAAAGGACCTAGCAACCAAATCTCTGGTACCAAAAATCCCAGGATGACCAGCCAACACTGAATAATGAACCTCAGAAATTACCTTACTAGTCCATCTATCAGGAACAAACAGCTTCCCCACAGGACAGCGGTCAGGTTTATCAGCCTGAAATTCCTGAAGCACCCGCTGCAAATCAGGGGAGATGGCAGAAAGAATCACCCCTTCTTTAAGAATGCCAACCACCTCAAGGACTCCGGGAGAATCAGGCAAAAAACTCCTAGAGAGGGCATCAGCCTTAACATTCTTAGATCCCGGAAGATACGAGACCACAAAATCAAAACGGGAGAAAAACAGGGACCATCGAGCCTGTCTAGGGTTCAGCCGCTTGGCCAACTCGAGGTAAATCAGATTCTTATGATCGGTCAAGACCACAACGCGGTGCTTGGCTCCCTCAAGCCAATGTCGCCACTCCTCAAATGCCCACTTCATAGCCAACAACTCCCGATTTCCAACGTCATAATTGCGCTCCGCAGGCGAAAACTTTCTGGAAAAAAAAGCACACGGTTTCATCAAAGAACCATCAGAATTCCTCTGAGACAAAACGGCCCCTGCCCCAATCTCAGAAGCGTCAACCTCAACCTGAAAAGGAAGAGAAACATCCGGCTGACGCAACACAGGGGCAGATGTAAATCGGCGTTTAAGCTCCTGAAAGGCCTCAACAGCCGCAGAGGACCAATTCGTCACATCAGCGCCTTTCTTCGTCAAATCGGTCAGGGGCTTAACCACACTGGAAAAGTTGGCTATGAAACGACGATAAAAATTAGCAAAGCCCAAAAATTTCTGAAGGCTCTTCACCGATGTGGGTTGAATGGCTTGGACCTTAACAGGATCCATTTCTATAGACGAGGGAAAAAAAATAAAACCCAAAAAAGAGACCTTCTGAACTCCAAATAAGCACTTCACAACAGTAGAAGTAATAAGATGTATAACTTTGTGCTTAGTTCTAAAACTCTGGGCAAAACCGTCAATGAAAAAGACCTGGGAGTATGGGTGGATGACAAACTCACATTTAGTGGCCAGTGTCAAGCAGCTGCTACAAAGGCAAATAAAATAATGGGATGCATTAAAAGAAGCATAGATGCTCATGAGGAGAACATAATTTTACCTCTATACAAGTCACTAGTTCGACCACACTTAGAATACTGTGTACAGTTCTGGTCTCCGGTGTATAAGAAAGACATAGCTGAACTAGAGCGGGTGCAGAGAAGAGTGACCAAGGTTATTAGAGGACTGGGGGGTCTGCAATACCAAGATAGATTATTACACTTGGGGCTATTTAGTTTGGAAAAACGAAGGCTAAGGGGTGATCTTATGTTAATGTATAAATATATGAGGGGACAGTACAAAGACCTTTCTGATGATCTTTTTAATCATAGACCTGAGACCGGGACAAGGGGGCATCCTCTACGTCTGGAGGAAAGAAGGTTTAAGCATAATAACAGAAGCGGATTCTTTACTGTAAGAGCAATGAGACTATGGAACTCTCTGCCATATGATGTTGTAATGAGTGATTCATTACTTAAATTTAAGAGGGGACTGGATTTCTTTTCTTGAAAAGTATAATGTTACAGGTTATATACACTAGATTCCTTGATAGGGTGTTGATCCAGGGAACTAGTCTGATTGCCGTATGTGGAGTCAGGAAGGATTTGTTTTCCCCAATGTGGAGCTTACTCTTTGCCACATGGTTTTTTTTTGCCTTCCTCTGGATCAATATGTTAGGGCATGTTAGGTTAGGCTATGGGTTGAACTAGATGGACTTAAAGTCTTCTAGTCCATGAGCCAAGAACCAAATTTGACGATATCGGTACCAAGCGGAGTGACTAATTCTCTTTGGTATTTTTAGGTAGATGCATGTCTGTAGTTTATTTTTTGATATGATAGCCCTTACATATACGTAGCTTATTAACCCCTTCAGCCCTAGGCCTATTTGTACCCAAGTGCCTAAGCCAATCTGACCTGTGCCACTTCATGGGCTAATAACTTTGGAACGCTTTCACCTATCCAAGCCATTCTGAGATTGTTTTCTCGTGACATATTGTACTTCACGTCAGTGCTAAATGGGAGTCAATATATTTTACCTTTCTATATAAAAAAATGCTAAATATTCGGAAATTTTGGAAAAATCGGCAATTTTTTAACTTTGAAATTCTCTGCTTTTTACAAAAATACTGATACCCCCCATAATAGTTATTAATTTACACTCCCCACATGTTTACTTCATATTGGCATCATTTTGAAAATGAAACCTTATTGTTTTACGACGTAATAGGGCTTATAGTTTTATGCGCAATTTTTCACATTTACAGCAAAACCCACTTTTCAAAGGACCAAGTCACTTCTGAAGTCACTTTAAGGGGCTTACATAACAGAAACCACCCATAAATTACCCCATTTTGCAAACTACACCCCTCAAGCTGTTCAAAACTCATTTTTAAAAACTGTTAACCCTTTAGGTGTTCCACAGGAATTTTAGCATGAGCCAAGAACCAAATATGACGATATCGGTACCACCCGGAGTGACTAGATGTAGTATTTGTAACAAAATTTAATCCAAGTTATGTAAATACACACTGAACATGTCATGTGCATATATATATATATATATATATATATATATATATATATATATATATATATATATATATGTTACTCCATAATATCTTCAACATCGGACTCTGAATCTGACTGTTGTTCTACTGGCTCGTCTTCAGTACCCTTGTTCTGGCATGTCTGTAATCTGCACATGTCTGTGCACTTCAGGCCATTGCTGAGGCAAGTACACTGAGGAAGTTCACATGACCGCACACACTTGCAGGACAGTAGCTGTATAATAGCTTCTGGTGCTGGTGCCCCTTGCATCCACTTGACAACAAGCTTTCCGTCGTTATCTATCATCCAACCGCAGTCTGTTGGGTTTGCAACCCATGGCTGGCTCTGCAGACTTCTCCTCCAGATCGCAGCCTGGTAGTTTGCACGCAGTGCATGCATGAAAAGGCAGTCCTGGCAAGGAGGGAGTTGACTTGACTCTACCACTCCACGTCTGGCACAGAACAGCTGATAACGGAGCCTGTTTACCTCAGTTGTTTGGGTAGTTGGCAGGTACATGTGGCAGGTGATTTCCTGTAACTTCTCAAAAAGTTCGGTAGACACTTCCCATGAACGACCAACTTCCTGAAAGGCATCCTGGTATGTCTTGTTCATCTT
Organism: Ranitomeya variabilis; assembly: GCF_051348905.1. NCBI lineage: Eukaryota > Metazoa > Chordata > Amphibia > Anura > Dendrobatidae > Ranitomeya > Ranitomeya variabilis. The sequence continues at coordinate 160,734,833 of NC_135237.1, forward strand.
CAACTGCTTGAGTGTCGTCATCTTCCCACGGCCAGCGAATGCACTGACGGTGTCACAGCCTGTAAATGCATGCATACCAATCAATGAATCACATACGCTGCCTCCCAATGTTCGGCTCAGAGTGGTGATATCCAGGAATCTTGTCCGGTTCTGTGTACCGCATTTCTGGAACAGGTGGGATGGGATTTTGTGGCACATGCCCAGACACAGGACCATGACATCAGTATCCTCCGAAGTGATGATGACCGACTTGTAACCAGATTCTGCTGCATGAAGAGCATGGAGAAGGAGGCGTGTGTCTGCTTCTTCTTGATTTGACTTAAGGTCAGCAGCCTCTTCCCACTGTTCTTTGGTGATCTTAAAGCAGAGCTGCTCACATGTGACATACAGCTCCTTCTCCTCAAGCTTCTCCCTGTGGTGTTTCGCCTTCCATTCTTCTACCAGAAACTTTATGAGACTTGCCTTGTTGGAGGAACTACTTAGAAGCTTTTTCCACTGCTGGATGTTGTGCCCATGTTGAATGTTCTTGAAATGGATCCCTGTGCCTTCATATCTGTTGACTCTTTCTGTATCTTTGATGGATGTCTCCTTGTAGACGTCAAAGACAATATCAATGCGCTTGCTCTTAGCACCCTCATGGATAGCGCGACTCATTGCTGTGCCTGCTAGCTGGCCAAATGTTGCATTGTTTCCCTTCAGTTTCTGAACCAGGCTCATCCCATCAATGATGGTTGCAGAGGGCTCGGGGATCACTTCTGCAGGACGAGCATTCCTCTCCAACTCCCTTGCGAGGGCAGCCTTGTTGGTCTTGCGGATAGACCCATCACCATTGGCAAGTGCCCATGGCAATGGACCCAGGGGATGAGTCAAGACATCACTCATTTGTAGCTTTCTGTTCTCAGCTACAAGTATCATCTGGCCAAATAGGTTTCTGTCAGCCTTCAAAATTACCTCCTTGCCAAGACCTTGTCTGCGTGTCTTCATTTGGATGTTAGAGAACGTTTTAAGTTTGTTCTTCGTCATCTTGTCATGAAACAATGTAGTTGGCTTATCGGTACCCAAACGCTCATCCTTGAATGTTTGATATGCATCCTCTCCTATACTGTATGCCCCTTGAAGGTCTTTGGCTACATCTGGTGGTGCTACAGTCGCTGTTGACAAACTGATAAGTTCACCATTATGCTCTTTGTTGAAGGGGTTCACCCAACCTGTCTCCAGCAGTTGAACGAAAGATTGGACATCGGCTTCATCTCTTCTAATCCTAGACACCTGTAGGTCTGAATGGCTGAAGTCAGTATATTGTTGGCCTACCAGGGCCCTCAGCTGCCTCAAGTACATACTGCGGTACTCTGATGTCAGGTAGAACCTGGAAACAGCTCCAACTTTGAGGCTGAAGCCTTTTGTGCCCCCTGGTGTCTGGGTGTCTTTGTTGATTGTCTCTTCAATGGTCTGGTCCACAGGAATTCGTCCAAAAGGATTCTTGCTACCGATCTGGACCGAAAAGCCACCTTGCATGAAGTATTCATGGACCTCTGGGTGTTCTATGGGCAGCCGAGACATTGTGGCATAGTAATAGGTTATGTGTCAGTGTGTGTGCGTGTGTTGGGGCACCTCAGGGTGTCTTCAAATGTGACATAGCCCCCTAGATTTCTTCCAGTAAAATTTGCACTCCAAAAGTCATTTGGCGCTCCTTCCCTTCCGAGGCCTGCCGTTCCCCAATACTGCAGTGTACGACAACATATCGGGTGTTGTTGTGTTCGGGAGAGATTGGTGAACAAATAGTGGGGTGCATTTTTTGCTGGTACACCTCTTAAAAATAAAAAAATGAGCCTAAAATGACACCTTCATGTAAAAAATGCACTTTTTCCATTTTCTCAACCAAGTGTTTCCAACTACTGTGAAACACTGGTTGGGTCAAAGTGGTCACTATACCCCCTAAAAGATTCCTTGGGGGTGTAGTTTCCAAAATAGGGTCACTTTTTGGGGTTTCCACTGTGGGGGTACCTCAGGCAGCCTTCAAATGTGACATGGCCCCCTAGATTTCTTCCAGTGAATCCGCCACCCAAAAACCACATAGCGCTCCTTCCGTGTTGAGCTGTGCTGTGTGCCCATACTTTAGTTTACGAGTACATGTGGGGTGTTTCTATAAACTGCAGAATTAGGGTAACCAAGTTTGGGTTTGCCGTTAACCCTTGCTAGGTTGCAGGTAAAATTGGATTACAATGTAATATCTGGAAAAAAAATGAAATTTTGAAATTTCGCCTTCATTCTGCTAAAATTCCTGTGGAACACCTAAAGGGTTAACAGTTTTTAAAAATGAGTTTTGAACAGCTTGAGGGGTGTAGTTTGCAAAATGGGGTAATTTATGGGTGGTTTCTGTTATGTAAGCCCCTTAAAGTGACTTCAGAAGTGACTTGGTCCTTTGAAAAGTGGGTTTTGCTGTAAATGTGAAAAATTGCGCATAAAACTATAAGCCCTATTACGTCGTAAAACAATAAGGTTTCATTTTCAAAATGATGCCAATATGAAGTAAACATGTGGGGAGTGTAAATTAATAACTATTATGGGGGGTATCAGTATTTTTGTAAAAAGCAGAGAATTTCAAAGTTAAAAAATTGCCGATTTTTCCAAAATTTCCGAATATTTAGCATTTTTTTATATAGAAAGGTAAAATATATTGACTCCCATTTAGCACTGACGTGAAGTACAATATGTCACGAGAAAACAATCTCAGAATGGCTTGGATAGGTGAAAGCGTTCCAAAGTTATTAGCCCATGAAGTGGCACAGGTCAGATTGGCTTAGGCACTTGGGTACAAATAGGCCTAGGGCTGAAGGGGTTAATAAGCTACGTATATGTAAGGGCTATCATATCAAAAAATAAACTACAGACATGCATCTACCTAAAAATACCAAAGAAAATTAGTCACTCCGGGTGGTACCGATATCTGGCCCGGCTCATGGACTATTCCTTCAACTTTAACCCTGCTGTTCTGTTCGTTTCCACTATACACTTGTACTGCTCCGGTCATTTTTGACCGGACCTATTAAAATGCTGTTTTAGCTACTTAAAAATAATTTTTTGAATACCTGTTGCACTATTATACTGTATGTGAACATGGTTGGTCATTATAAAAAAAAAAAAAAAAAAAAAATATGTAAAAAAACTCAATTTTTTTAAATTTATTTTGTGTTTATAAAGGTTACAAGGGCTTACTGAATTCTGCAAAGAAATTACAAATTTGAGCTTAACTAACTTACTAAAACCACTACTACTACTACTACTATAACTACTAAAATTAACTATAGTATAAAATTTAACTGCGTGCAAACATTTTGAAAAAAAAAATAGAAAAAATAATAAAAAAAATAAAAAAAATCATTTTTTTTTTCAGAAAATCTTCACATTATTCTATTGTTTACATTCAGGACAACAATGATACACATGTCTGCCTAGTCCATTATCATGTCCGGCTTTCTATCTTCTCGATTGCTTATTGCATCATCATTGTGCTCATAAGTATCACTTGTTTATGTTTTTTTGGAACATAAGAAACTACTGTTGTGTCTTGAGTGAAATAAAACATGAAACTATGTACACCTCTTTTGCTGAGAATACCTTGTGGAAGCTCAGGCTTGTTTTTTCTTACCGTTCCCAGCATTGTCATTTCTCTTTTTTGCAATATCTGCCCAAGTTGGTACGATCTTTTCTTTTACAATATGCAATCTTGACAACTGAATTTATTTATTTTTAGAGGAAAAGCAGGGTAAATAACATACAGAGAAAAAAAATTGCACAGAACTGTACTGAAAGCCAATGCGTATGGTTTGTACTGAAAGCATGTGTAAATCTGCACCTAAAGCAACTTTTTACTTCATAAACAATAGTAGATGCAATAAGTAACTATAGTAAAAAAGAGAACACACGCGCTACCTCACACAAGCTAAGTATGTAAGTGCTCCTCAGCTGCAGGAATCAGGACAGGTAGGTGCCACTGCTGTCAGATGTGGAAATAGTGAGTGATAATGCAGCTGATTCTGCGCTCAACGGGTGACAAAGTGCAAACAACATGGTATGACCACTTAAATGAAACCTCCCATCAAATGCCTGTGCTAAGCACTGATGCAGAAGAAGCAGTAGGACCGCAAGGGGTTAACAAAGCCTATGCTGCTGGTGCCCTGCAAATGGAACAACCGTCTTGTGTGGGCTGCAGCTAGCGTAGTGTCACATGGAATGTCAGCACAAATAGTACCGCGCCAGGCGGGAACTCACCAGGAGGCAGGTGTAGCAGTGTGTGACGAAGTCCAGTCCGTCCGGCTCTGTGGTGGAAAATCCGGCGTGTCAGAGATGGGCCAGAGAGCAGGCAGGCAGAGTTAATCGACCGCGGCACAGCGATGAAACAGGGAAGCTACGCAGAGCCAGGGAAAGCCCCGGCCGGTGTCGTCCCTGGATACGAGCGGGGAAGGAAAGGGAAAAAAATGGCTGACGCATGGTACAGCGTGTGACGTCACGAGAACCACGGGGCGGCACAGAGACCAGAAAGGTGACCGATGCGTTTCGAAGGAGTGGCGTCCTTCATCAGGGTTACCGGTCTCTGAGTGCGCCCAGACATTTAAGTACCGCCTGCCCGCTTAACCCATTGCTGCACTACCCAAAATGGTGATCGTGGGTTTAAAGCCAAAGGGGCCCAGAGGTCACAATGTGGACATATAGGACAAATCCCTCAGTCTCCCCTTTCCCCCCCTCCCCCTTTTTTGTCTATATCCTTTCAGGCCACTAGGGGGGGATGATGAGCCCATTTTATGCATAATTATTTTTATCTATTTTAGTGTTATTTATTTGTTTTTATCTTCATGTTTCATTATTCTGGCCCCGTGGTTTTATGTACCACGTCCCGAGTCTCTTTTTCGGGCCAGGCACAGAGCCCACATATGGGTTCTGCGATTAAGTTACCCGCACATATTTATGAATACGAGCATTCGTGTACTTTTACTGGTGCGGGCTCCACTACTAGTGCTTGTAACTTTCCAGTTTGTAGTCCTTTAGTGTATGGGTTTTTAGGTACGTATTTATTATCTTTTAACTGGTCACTGATTAAAGGTTAATTTTTAAATTTTTTATTGTTATTTTGGAATTTCTCAATTCGATCTATAGGCCACCAGTCTGCCTCTATCTATAAAAGTTTATCGAACAGAGTGTACAGGTATATTTATATTGAGCTTTACACGTCATTTCAGTGTAATGTTATCATACCCCTGTATTTCATTTATCCTATTCTATGGGTCACGTCCTATATGTCCACATTGCGACCTCTGGGCCCCTTTGGCTTTGAACCCACGATCACCATTTTGGGTAGTGCAGCAATGGGTTAAGCGGGCAGGCGGTACTTAAATGTCTGGGCGCACTCAGAGACCGGTAACCCTGATGAAGAAGGATGCCACTCCTTCGAAACGCGTCAGTCACCTTTCTGGTCTCTGTGCCGCCCCGTGGTTCTCGTGACATCACACGCTGTGCCACGCACCAGCCATTTTTTTCCCTTTCCTTCCCCACTCGTATCCAGGGACGCCACCGGCCGGGGCTTTCCCTGGCTCTGCGTAGCTTCCCTGTTTCATCGCTGTGCCGCGGTCAATTAGCTCTGCCTGCCTGCTCTCTGGCCCATCTCTGACACGCCGGATCTTCCACCACAGATCCGGATGGACTGCACTTCGTCACACACTGCTACACCTGCCTCCTGGTGAGTTCCCGCCTGGCGCGGTACTATTTGTGCTGACATTCCATGTGTCACTACGCTAGCTGCAGCCCACACAAGACGGTCGTTCCATTTGCAGGGCACCAGCAGCACAGGCTTTGTTAACCCCTTGCGGTCCTACTGCTTCTTCTGCATCAGTGCCCAGCACAGGCATTTGATGGGAGGTTTCATTTACGTGGTCATACCATGTTGTTTGCACTTTCCTTGTGTTTTGTCACCCCTTGAGCGCGGAATCAGCTGCATTATCACTCAGATGCAATAAGTAGTCTCAAAAGAAATTATAACTCATTTGTTTTACTCAAAAATGGCTGACATAGCATAAAATGCTATTCGGTCATTTTTGACCGGGAACAGTACAAGTGCAAAATAAAATGTGGCACAAAAACTAAACCCAAAAAAATGGTACCCTTAGAAAGAACCCCTCTAATTAGGAAAATAGAAGTAACCATAAGTTTCAGAACCGCATAATGAATTTTTAAAAAAATATCAAAGTTCAAAAACGGTCATTTTCGAACAGAACAGCAGGGTTAACAACTATGTTACTAGGTCGGAAAAATGGTTTCAAATTCTAACTCTGGCATATTAGTAAAAAGTAAAATCCTGATCATGAGAAACCCACTGTAAGAACGCTCACATGGAGTCAGGAGACCTAATGAAATGTAAGGCAAACAGGCATAATCCCCAACTTAGGGTGCTTTCACATTTCATTCTGTGTCCCCGTTGAGGCATATGTCCGAAGTCCCCCCGCAAAATGGGGTCTGGACGTATGTGCCAGCGGGGCCATTTATAATATAATCGGAGATGTGTCCTTCTGTCTGAAGCCTCCATGACTGCACAGTCTGGTGCCGGAGTCAGCGCATGTGCATACCATACTACAGTGCCATTTTATTGAAGAGTTTGTTCAATAAAATGGCGCCGTAGTGTGGGCACCGCTGACACCAGCCCCTACTTCAGCTGGATGTGCATCCTCGGATGCACATGCAGCTGAAGTGTATTGCAGCGCACAAACTTGTCTTGTCCATGTGCCGCAATACACGTTGCCAGCCGATCAGAGGCCAACAGCTGATATCAGTGTGTACATGACTGGGCACATGGCAATGACATCATGCTTGGACGTTGAAGCCAGCTGCTGGGTTCAGAAGACGACGAGCTGCAGGGGAAAGATGAGTAGGAGTGTTTTTTGTTTTTTTCTCTATGTATTGGACAACAGCAGCTCAGGCAGGATGGGGGATCATATACCAGGTTGGGGGACATATGCCAGCATGGAGGGGGCATATACCAGGATGGGGGGAGCATATACCAGGATAAAGGAGCATAGGCCAGGATAGGGTTATATACAAAGATGGTGGACCATATACCAGGATGAAGGAGCATATACCAGGATGGAGAAGCATATACCAGGATGGAGGAGCATATACCAGAATGGGGACATATACAAGAATGGAGACATATTTACAAAAATGGGGGACTATATACCAGGATGGAGGGACATATATCAGTATGGAGGGACATATACCTGGATGAGGGAGCATATACTAGGATGGAGGAGCATATACCAGGAAGGAAGGGCACATACCAGGATGGGGACATATACAAAAATGGGGCACCATATGCGAGGTTAAGGGGCATATACCAGGATGGAGGGACATGTATCAGAATGGATGGACATATATCAGGATGGGGGAGCATATACTAGGATGGAGGAGCATATATCATGATGGGATAGCATATACCAGGATGGAGGAGAACATACCAGGATGGGGGCATATACCAGGATGGAGGCACATATATCACAATGGAGGGACATATACCAGGATGGAGGAGCATATACCAGGATGGGGGAGCATATACCATGATGGCGACCTATACAAATATGGGGGACCATTTACCACGATGGGGGACATATAAGAGGATGGAGGGATGTATACTAGGATGGTGGAGAATATATCAGGATGGTGGAGTATATACCAGGATGGGGGAGCATATACCATGATGGGGACATATACAAATATGGGGGACCATTTACCACGATGGGGGACATATAAGAGGATGGGGGGATGTATACTAGGATGGTGGAGAATATACCAGGATGGGGGAGCATATATATCAGGATGGGGGAGCATATTCCTTTATATCTGCAGTCCGGTAGCCCTGCTTCTGTCTGTGGCTACACTTTGTTGCCTCTGCCTGCTCTTTGTTGCCCAGGCCTACTCTGCTGCCCCCGCCTGCTCTCTGTATGAGATTTTTTTTCTAAACTAAAACCTCAGTATTTAGGTTAAATTGCAGTGTTGGCACTTTGAGATAAATAATTGGGTTTTGGGTTGCAGTTTGGGCACTCGGTCTCTAAAAGGTGCGCCATCACTGTTGTAAAACATTACTTCAATAAAAAGGCGCTGAAGTCAGCGAGCATGCATTTCACGATCTTTGGCACCATTTTATTGAAAATGCTATACGCAAATTCAAAGACACAAATGCCTTCAAAAATTGCATAAAATTAAAAGTGTACAATTAAAAATGCTTGCCACCCCGGCATAGAACCGGTTCAATAGTTAGTATACTGTAATGGTGACAGCAGAGCGAACGTGTGCTCTGACATGCACCATTTTCAGAACTGTACACCTACAGAAGGTGGACACTCAGATATAGTAGACTGCCTCTGAATGTCCACCTCCTGTAGTCATACACTCCCCAAATAAAGCACACAGCAGAGCTCACGTTCACTTTGCTGTCACCCTTACAGTCTTTTGGCCCAATCAACACTTGAGTCCGGACCCTGTTTTGTGGATGATTTCGGACGTATGCCCCGACGGGGAACAGAACGGAATGTGAAAGCACCTTAACTCACAAACTACTAAACCTAGAAATTTCTAGCATTGCTTTCAAGAGGTCATTTAGGAAGGGTTTTGTCTTAAACAAAACTGTTAAGTAAGAGGGTTAAATATACTCCTTTATGTTGTATAAGCATTGAGGATAAATATGAGTCAGGCTATATAATGGCATTAGTTAGGCTAGATTCACAATTTATAATCCGGTAAAAATTCTTAAAAACATATAGTATTATCCCTGTTTCTCCTTGTCCTACTGTTCAGACTGAGTTATGCATTGAATACAGCAATCACATTAAGTGAAACATTTAACCCTTTCACTCCACAAGGCTTTTTGCACCTTCATGATCAGGCCAAATTTTACAATTTTGACCACTGTCACTTTATGAGGTAATAACTCTGGAACACTTCAATAGATCCCACTGATTCTAAGTGATTTTTCATGACATATTGTACTTCACGACAGTGGTAACATTTATTCGATATGACTTGAAAAAAATGGTAATTAGGCAAAAATGTAAAAATGTTGAAATTTTCAAACTTTTAATTTTTCTGCCCTTAAATCAGCGAGTTATGTCACACAAAATAGTTAATAAATAACATTTCCCACATGTTTACTTTATATAAGCACAATGCTTGAAACATATTTTTTTTTGTTACGAAGTTATAAGGGTTAAAAGTTGACCAGCAATTTCTCATTTTTTCAACAAAATTTACAAAACCATTTTATTTTGGGACCACCTCACATTTGAAGTGAGTTTGAGGTTTTAATATGACAGAAAATACCCAAGAATGACAGCATTCTAAAAATTGCACCCCTCAAAGTTCTCAAAACCACATTCAAGAAGTTTTTTTGTGACATATTATACTTCATGTCTGTGGTAAAATTTCCTTGATATGACTTGCATTTATTTATGGAACAAGAAGTAAATTTGGCAAAAATTTGGCAAATTTTGCAATTTTCAAACTTAATTTTTGTGCCCTTAAATCAGAGAGATTTGTCACACAAAATCTATATATATAAGAGGCATCGTGATTACTCGCTAATCCCGCCCCCTGTACAGTAGCTCCGCCCCCACCACATCACCACACATAATCCTGCCCCCCACCCCATTACCACACACAATCCTGCCTGACCACATCACCACACACAATCCTGCCCCCCACCAGATTACCACACACAATCCGCACCACATCACCACACACAATCCCGCTCCCAACCACATCACCACACATAATCCCGCCCCCCCACATCACCACACATAATCCCGCCCCTTCAACACATCACCACACATAATCCCGCCCCCCAACACATCACCACACAATCCCACCCCCCAACACATCACCATACATTATCCCACCCCCCACCCCATTACCACACACAATACTGCCCCCCACCCCATTACCACACACAATCCCGCCCCCCACCACATAACCACACATAATCCCGCCCCCCACCACATTACCACAGATAACCCCGCCCCCCACCACATTACCACACACAATCCCGCCCCCCCACCACATTACCACAGATAATCCCACCCCACCACATTACCACACATAATCCTGCCCCCTACCACATTACCACAGATAATCCCGCCCACCACCACATTACCACACATAATCCCGCCCCCACCACATTACCACACATAATCCCACCCCCCCACCACATTACCACACATAATCCTGCCCCCCACCACACTACCACACATAATCCCGCTCGCCACCACATCACCACACAATCCCGCCCCCACCACATTACCACACGTAATCCTGCCCCCCACCCCATTACCACACATAATCCCGCCCCCCCACCACATCACCACACATAATCCCGCCCCCACCACATTACTACACATAATCCCGCCCGCCCACCACATTACCACACATAATCCTGCCCCCACCACATTACCACACACAATCCCGCCCCCCACCACATTACCAGACATAATCCCGCCCCCCCACCACATTACCACAGATAATCCCGCCCCCACCACATTACCACAGATAATCCCGCACCCCACCACATTACCAAACACAATCCCGCCCCCCCACCACATTACCGCACATAATCCCGCCCCTACCCCATTACCACACATAATCCCGCCCCCCCACCACATCACCACACATAATCCCGCCCCACCACATTACCACACACAATCCTGCCCCCCACCACATTACCACAGATAATCCCACCCCCACCACATTACCACATATAATCCCACTCCCCACCACATTACCATACACAATCCTGTCCCCCACCACATTACCACAGATAATCCCACCCCCACCACATTACCACAGATAATCCCACCCCCCACCACATGACCACACACAATCCTGCCCCCCACCACATTACCACACATATTCATGCCCCCCACCACATTACCACACATAATCCCGCTCCCCCACCACATCACCACACGTAATTCCGCCCCCCCACCACATTACCACACACAATCCTGCCCCCCACCCATTACCACACACAATCCCGCCCCCCACCACATCACCACACATAATCCCGCCCCCACCACATTACCACACATAATCCTGCCCCCCACTACATTACCACAGATAATCCCACCCCCCACCACATTACCACAGATAATACCGCCCCCCCACCACATTACCACACATAATCCCGCCCCCCACCACATCACCACACATAATCCCGCCCCCCACCACATTACCACACATAATCCCACCCCCCACCACATTACCACACATAATCCCGCCCCCACCTCATTATCACACATAACCCCGCCCCCACCACATTACCACACATAATCCCACCCCCCCACCACATTACCACACATAATCCCGCCCCCCCACCACATTACCACAGATAATCCCACCCCCCACCACATTACCACACATAATCCCGCCCCCCACCACATTACCACACATAATCCCACCCCCCCACCACATTACCACAGATAATCCCGCCCCCCACCACATTACCACAGATAACCCCGCCCCCCACCACATTACCACACACAATCCCGCCCCCCCACCACATTACCACAGATAATCCCACCCCACCACATTACCACACATAATCCTGCCCCCTACCACATTACCACAGATAATCCCGCCCACCACCACATTACCACACATAATCCCGCCCCCCACCACATTACCACACATAATCCCACCCTCCCACCACATTACCACACATAATCCTGCCCCCCACCACATCACCACACATAATCCCGCCCCCCACCACATTACCACACATAATCTTGCTCGCCACCACATCACCACACATAATCCCGCCCCCACCACATTACCACACATAATCCTGCCCCCCACCCCATTACCACACATAATCCCGCCCCCCCACCACATCACCACACATAATCCCGCCCCCACCACATTACTACACATAATCCCTCCCCCCACCACATTACCACACATAATCCTGCCCCAACCACATTACCACACATGATCCCGCCCCCCACCACATTACCAGACATAATCCCGCACCCCACCACATTACCACAGATAATCCCACCCCCACCACATTACCACAGATAATCCCGCACCCCACCACATTACCAACAATCCCGCCCCCCCGCCACATTACCGCACATAATCCCGCCCCCCACCCCATTACCACACATAATCCCGCCCCCCCACCACATCACCACACATAATCCCGCCCCCCCACCACATCACCACACATAATCCCGCCCCCACCACATTACCACACACAATCCTGCCCCCACCACATTACCACAGATAATCCCACCCCCACCACATTACCACATATAATCCCGCCCCCCCACATCACCACACATAATCCCGCCCCCCCACATCACCACACATAATCCCGCCCCTTCAACACATCACCACACATAATCCCGCCCCCCAACACATCACCACACAATCCCGCCCCCCCAACACATCACCATACATTATCCCACCCCATTACCACACACAATACTGCCCCCCACCCCATTACCACACACAATCCCGCCCCCCACCACATAACCACACATAATCCCGCCCCCCACCACATTACCACACATAATCCTGCCCCCCACTACATTACCACAGATAATCGCACCCCCCACCACATTACCACAGATAATCCCGCCCCCCCACCACATTACCACACATAATCCCGCCCCCCACCACATCACCACACATAATCCCGCCCCCACCACATTACCACACATAATCCCACCCCCCACCACATTACCACACATAATCCCGCCCCCCACCACATTACCACACATAATCCCGCCCCCCACCACATTACCACACATAATCCCACCCCCCCACCACATTACCACACATAATCCCACCCCCCACCACATTACCACAGATAATCCCGCCCCCCACCACATTACCACACATAATCCCGCCCCCCACCACATTACCACACATAATCCCACCCCCCACCACATTACCACAGATAATCCCGCCCCCCACCACATTACCACAGATAACCCCGCCCCCACCACATTACCACACACAATCCCACCCCCAACCACATTACCACAGATAATCCCACCCCACATTACCACAGATAATCCCGCCCCCACCACATTACCACACATAATCCCGCCCCCCACCACATTACCACACATAATCCCACCCCCCCACCACATTACCACACATAATCCCGACCCCACCACATCACCACACATAATCCCGCCCCCCACCACACTACCACACATAATCCCGCTCGCCACCACATCACCACACAATCCCGCCCCCACCACATTACCACACGTAATCCTGCCCCCCACCCCATTACCACACATAATCCCGCCCCCCCACCACATCACCACACATAATCCCGCCCCCACCACATTACTACACATAATCCCGCCCCCCCACCACATTACCACACATAATCCCGCCCCCCCACCACATTACCAGACATAATCCCGCCACCCACCACATTACCACAGATAATCCCGCCCCCACCACATTACCACAGATAATCCCGCACCCCACCACATTACCAAACACAATCCCGCCCCCCCACCACATTACCGCACATAATCCCGCCCCCACCCCATTACCACACATAATCCCGCCCCCCCAACACATCACCACACATAATCCCGCCCCACCACATTACCACACACAATCCTGCCCCCCACCACATTACCACAGATAATCCCACCCCCACCACATTACCACATATAATCCCACTCCCCACCACATTACCATACACAATCCTGCCCCCCACCACATTACCACAGATAATCCCACCCCCACCACATTAACACAGATAATCCCACCCCCCACCACATTACCACACACAATCCTGCCCCCCACCACATTACCACACATATTCATGCCCCCCACCACATTACCACACATAATCCCGCTCCCCCACCACATCACCACACGTAATTCCGCCCCCCCACCACATTACCACACACAATCCTGCCCCCCACCCATTACCACACACAATCCCGCCCCCCACCACATCACCACACATAATCCCGCCCCCCACCACATCACCACACATAATCCCGCCCCCCACCACATTACCACACATAATCCCACCCCCCCACCACATTACCACACATAATCCCACCCCCCACCACATTACCACACATAATCCCGCCCCCACCACATTGCCACACATAACCCCGCCCCCCACCACATTACCACACATAATCCCACCCCCCCACCACATTACCACACATAATCCCGCCCCCCACCACATTACCACAGATAAACCCACCCCCCACCACATTACCACACATAATCCCGCCCCCCACCACATTACCACACATAATCCCACCCCCCCACACATTACCACAGATAATCCCGCCCCCCACCACATTACCACAGATAACCCCGCCCCCCACCACATTACCACACACAATCCCGCCCCCCCACCACATTACCACAGATAATCCCACCCCACCACATTACCACACATAATCCTGCCCCCTACCACATTACCACAGATAATCCCGCCCACCACCACATTACCACACATAATCCCGCCCCCCACCACATTACCACACATAATCCCACCCCCCCCACCACATTACCACACATAATCCTGCCCCCCACCACATCACCACACATAATCCCGCCCCCCACCACATTACCACACATAATCCCGCTCGCCACCACATCACCACACATAATCCCACCCCCACCACATTACCACACATAATCCTGCCCCCCACCCCATTACCACACATAATCCCGCCCCCCCACCACATCACCACACACAATCCCGCCCCCACCACATTACTACACATAATCCCTCCCCCCACCACATTACCACACATAATCCTGCCCCAACCACATTACCACACATGATCCCGCCCCCCACCACATTACCAGACATAATCCCGCACCCCACCACATTACCACAGATAATCCCACCTCCACCACATTACCACAGATAATCCCGCACCCCACCACATTACCAACAATCCCGCCCCCCCGCCACATTACCGCACATAATCCCGCCCCCCACCCCATTACCACACATAATCCCGCCCCCCCACCACATCACCACACATAATCCCGCCCCCACCACATTACCACACACAATCCTGCCCCCACCACATTACCACAGATAATCCCACCCCCACCACATTACCACATATAATCCCGCCCCCCCACATCACCACACATAATCCCGCCCCCCCACATCACCACACATAATCCCGCCCCTTCAACACATCACCACACATAATCCCGCCCCCCAACACATCACCACACAATCCCGCCCCCCCAACACATCACCATACATTATCCCACCCCCCACCCCATTACCACACACAATACTGCCCCCCACCCCATTACCACACACAATCCCGCCCCCACCACATAACCACACATAATCCCGCCCCCCACCACATTACCACACATAATCCTGCCCCCCCACTACATTACCACAGATAATCGCACCCCCCACCACATTACCACAGATAATCCCGCCCCCCCACCACATTACCACACATAATCCCGCCCCCCACCACATCACCACACATAATCCCGCCCCCACCACATTACCACACATAATCCCACCCCCCACCACATTACCACACATAATCCCACCCCCCCACCACATTACCACACATAATCCCACCCCCCACCACATTACCACAGATAATCCCGCCCCCCACCACATTACCACACATAATCCCGCCCCCCACCACATTACCACACATAATCCCACCCCCCACCACATTACCACAGATAATCCCGCCCCCCACCACATTACCACAGATAACCCCGCCCCCACCACATTACCACACACAATCCCACCCCCAACCACATTACCACAGATAATCCCACCCCACATTACCACAGATAATCCCGCCCCCACCACATTACCACACATAATCCCGCCCCCCACCACATTACCACACATAATCCCACCCCCCCACCACATTACCACACATAATCCCGACCCCACCACATCACCACACATAATCCCGCCCCCCACCACACTACCACACATAATCCCGCTCGCCACCACATCACCACACAATCCCGCCCCCACCACATTACCACACGTAATCCTGCCCCCCACCCCATTACCACCCCCACCACATTACCACATATAATCCCACTCCCCACCACATTACCATACACAATCCTGCCCCCCACCACATTACCACAGATAATCCCACCCCCACCACATTACCACAGATAATCCCACCCCCCACCACATTACCACACACAATCCTGCCCCCCACCACATTACCACACATATTCATGCCCCCCACCACATTACCACACATAATCCCGCTCCCCCACCACATCACCACACGTAATTCCGCCCCCCCACCACATTACCACACACAATCCTGCCCCCCACCCATTACCACACACAATCCCGCCCCCCACCACATCACCACACATAATCCCGCTCCCACCACATTACCACACATAATCCTGCCCCCCACTACATTACCACAGATAATCCCACCCCCCACCACATTACCACAGATAATCCCGCCCCCCCACCACATTACCACACATAATCACGCCCCCCACCACATCACCACACATAATCCCGCCCCCCACCACATTGCCACACATAATCCCACCCCCCCACCATATTACCACACATAATCCCACCCCCCACCACATTACCACACATAATCCCGCCCCCACCACATTACCACACATAACCCCGCCCCCCACCACATTACCACACATAATCCCACCCCCCCACCACATTACCACACATAATCCCACCCCCCCACCACATTACCACACATAATCCCGCCCCCCACCACATTACCACAGATAATCCCACCCCCCACCACATTACCACACATAATCCCGCCCCCCACCACATTACCACACATAATCCCACCCCCCCACCACATTACCACAAATAATCCCGCCCCCCACCACATTACCACAGATAACCCCGCCCCCACCACATTACCACACACAATCCCGCCCCCCCACCACATTACCACAGATAATCCCACCCCACCACATTACCACACATAATCCTGCCCCCTACCACATTACCACAGATAATCCCGCCCACCACCACATTACCACACATAATCCCGCCCCCCACCACATTACCACACATAATCCCACCCCCCCACCACATTACCACACATAATCCTGCCCCCCACCACATCACCACACATAATCCCGCCCCCCACCACATTACCACACATAATCCCGCTCGCCACCACATCACCACACATAATCCCGCCCCCACCACATTACCACACATAATCCTGCCCCCCACCCCATTACCACACATAATCCCGCCCCCCCACCACATCACCACACATAATCCCGCCCCCACCACATTACTACACATAATCCCTCCCCCCACCACATTACCACACATAATCCTGCCCCAACCACATTACCACACATGATCCCGCCCCCCACCACATTACCAGACATAATCCCGCACCCCACCACATTACCACAGATAATCCCACCCCCACCACATTACCACAGATAATCCCGCACCCCACCACATTACCAACAATCCCGCCCCCCCGCCACATTACCGCACATAATCCCGCCCCCCCACCCCATTACCACACATAATCCCGCCCCCCACCCCATTACCACACATAATCCCGCCCCCCCACCACATCACCACACATAATCCCGCCCCCACCACATTACCACACACAATCCTGCCCCCACCACATTACCACAGATAATCCCACCCCCACCACATTACCACATATAATCCCACCCCCCACCACATTACCATACACAATCCTGCCCCCCACCACATTACCACAGATAATCCCACCCCCACCACATTACCACATATAATCCCGCCCCCAACACATTACCACACATAATCATGCCCCCCACCACATTACCACACATAATCCCGCTCCCTTACCACATCACCACACATAATTCTGCCCCCCACCACATTACCACACATAATTCCGCCCCCCACCACATCACCACACATAATCCCGCCCCCCCACCACATTACCACACATAATCCCACCCCCCACCCCATTACCACACATAATCCCGTTCCCCCACCCCATTACCACACATAATCCCACCGCCCACCACATCACCACACATAATCCCGCCCCACCACATTGCTACACATAATCCTGCCTGCCCACCACATTACCACACATAATCCCGTTCCCCCACCACCTTACCACACATAATCCCGTTCCCCTACCACCTTACCACACATAATCCTGCCCCCCACCACATTACCACACATAATCCTGCCCCCCACCACATTACCACACATAATCCCTCCCCCCACCACATTACCACAGATAATCCCACCCCCCACCACATTACCACAGATAATCCCGCCCCCCCACCACATTACCACACATAATCCCGCCCCCCACCACATTACCACAGATAATCCCGCCCCCACCACATTACCACACACAATCCCGCCCCCTACCACATTACCACACATAATCCCGCCCCCCACCACATTACCACACATAATCCCGCCCCCCACCACATTACCACACATAATCCTGCCCCCCACCACATATAATCCCACCACACCACCACACATAATCCCGCCCCTCCACCACATCACCACACATAATCCCACCCCCCAACACATCACCA
Organism: Ranitomeya variabilis; assembly: GCF_051348905.1. Lineage (NCBI taxonomy): Eukaryota > Metazoa > Chordata > Amphibia > Anura > Dendrobatidae > Ranitomeya > Ranitomeya variabilis. Next base: position 160,753,466 of record NC_135237.1, read on the forward strand.
CACATAATTACCATTACCACACATAATCACACCCCCTCACCACATTACCACAGATAATCCCGCCCCCCACCACATTACCACACATAATCCCACCCCCCACCACATTACCATACATAATCCCTCCCCCCACCACAATACCACCCATAATCCCATCTCCCACCACATTACTACAGATAATCCCACCCCCTCACCACATTACCACACAAAATCCCACCCAGTGAGCATGCCGAGCACCATTTGACTTTTTGAATGTGAAATTTACTGGAACTGCCATGTCACATTTGGATAGCCCCTGATGTGCCTAAACAGTGGAAACCCCCAACAAGTGACACCATTTTGGAAACTAGACATTTTGAGGACTTATCTAGATGTGTATTGAACACCTTGAACCCAGGTGTTTCACAGAAATTTATAACGTAGAGCCGTGAAAATTAAAAAAATCAGATTTTTCCTGCAAAAATCTTTTTTAGCTCCAAATGTTGTATTTTCACAAGGGTAACGGGAGAAAATGGATGCCAAAAATAGTTTTGCAATTTCTACTGAGTTCACTGATACCCCATATGTGGGCAAAAACTACTTTTGAGACACAGTGCAAAGCTCAGAAGGGATGTAGCACTATATTACAGTGCAGATTTTTCTGCACTGGTTTGAGGGTGTCATGTCACATTGGCAGAGCCCCTGAGGTGCCAAAACAGCAGAACCCCCGATAAGTGACCCCATTTAACAAACTATAAACCTCTTAATGAATTCAAAATGGCACCAAAATTTGACCCACAATTTCTGCTAAATGTAGAAATACCCCATATGTGGCTGTAGAGTACTGCTTAGCCATACGGAGAGACTTGGGAGGGATGAAGTGCTATTTGCCTCCTGGAGCGCAGATTTTCCTAGAATAGTTTGTGGACTCCATATACAGAGACCCTAAGTGCTAGGAAATCAGAATCCCCTCTCAAGTGTCCCCATTTTGGAAATTATAACCCTTTGGGAATTTATCTACTTGTATAGTAACGATTTTGACTCCATGTGTGTTTTCCAGTAACTATCAGCAGTGGATGTTACTGAGTGGAAATTGCAAACTGTTGTTGTAGTGACCAGTACGTTGCAGTCACCAGTACATTATGCCAGCCCCTGCTTCTGGAGGCATGCACCCGTAAGTTAGGTAGGCTGTCATCACTATAGCAAAGCCAAATATGTGGGGCACTAAATGTGGTTTAGGCTCACTGGGGCTTAGAAGGGAGGGGGGCATTTGGATTTGGGAGTCGAGAATTTGCTGAATTTCTTTTGGGGGTGAGTAGCTATTTAGCTTTTGTGCTACCAGTAACGTGGATGCCCCTATATTTCTGATAACAGATGACAGACCTGAGTGGGTGATTGCTTTTTTGTGGATTGAGTTGAAGCTTTTATTGGGAACATTTTACATAACATTTATCACATTTATCCATTGCTCTACTCTGAGCACTTACATAGGGGTTTCCATCTAAATCTCAAAATGACGTGACAGATGAAACCCCAGATGGATCCATTCACTATAAGGAAGCAGCAGAGTTACTCTGGACTCCGTCTGGCCTCTGTTCAGCAGTGTCCTTCTTTTCAGAAGTGCACAAAACTGGCCAACGGCACTTTTATGCAATCCTAAAAAGACAGACTCTGCCAGATCACAGGTCCTATGGCATCCACAGTGCCTCCATCTGCCTCATTATAGGGAATCTTCCACCAGAGGTTCCTTCTGAATCATGTATTTCCGAGATTTACATGGAAACCCCAGTGTGAGTGCTCAGTGTGCAGGATTAATGTACACCGAGCCTTTCTGCGATCTTTGGGAGGTAGAATTAAAAAAATCAACAGCATGTGAAAAATTGTTTTATCGGCGGTATGATGATAAATCATTGTTTTTTTCCTCGTTATTTATTTTTTTGTACAGTGTTTACTGAAGGAGTTAACAGTTTTAGGGTATGTTCACACGATCCTGATTTCAATCCTTTTTTTTTCAGGACAAAAACCGCAGCTCTTGGCAGAAAACGCAGGTGCGTTTTTGGTGCGTTTTTGGTGCGTTTTTGGTGCGTTTTTGGTGCGGTTTTTAGTGCGGTTTTTTGTGCGGTTTTTTATGCAGTTTTCTCTGCAAATTGTCTGTGTTTGACACAAATAAAGCTTTAACTGCAGTGGGGGAAAAAAAAAAAAAGAAATGATGTAATTTCCTTGTCCAACCCTTTTCTTCTTCCATCCTCCATTTTGGGACTAAACACCAAAATGAGTGGACGTGTTTTGAATGACAGCGCTCCGCGTTTTGCGCCGCATGCGTCACTGCAGCGCACGCATCCGGGCGCAGAGGACGCAGCAAGTTGCATTTTTGCTGCGTCCAAAATCAATCAAAAAAAGGACGCATGCGGCACAAAACGCAGCGTTGTGCATGCGTTTTGCTGCGTTTTACTTTGCGTTGTGTGTTGCGGCGCCGACGCTGCGGCGCACAACGCAAATGTGAACATAGCCTAAGTGCCACGTGCCACGTATTTCAGTGCCACGTATTTCAGTGCCACGTATTTAAGTGCCACGTGCCACGTATTTCAGTGCCACGTATTTCAGTGCCACGTATTTCAGTGCCACGTGCCACGTATTTAAGTGCCACGTATTTCAGTGCCACGTGCCACGTATTTAAGTGCCACGTGCCACATATTTAAGTGCCACGTGCCACGTATTTCAGTGCCACGTGCCACGTATTTAAGTGCCACGTGCCACGTATTTCAGTGCCACGTATTTAAGTGCCACGTGCCACGTATTTCAGTGCCACGTATTTCAGTGCCACGTGCAACGTATTTAAGTGACACGTATCACGTATAAGTGACACGTGTCACGTAGTTAAGTGCCACGTATCCCACGAAGATTTTCCATGGAGAACAGACACATCCAGCGATATGTCTGCTCTCCACGGATGCAGCAACACACTGACAGGAGCCATAGTTCCTGTCGGTGTGTCACTGCGCATGCGCGAGCGAGTTTACCGGCGGTCATTGACCCCGGCACTCTCGCTTAACGGCAGTGCTGCGTGGGAAAGTTCAACGCAGCTGTACTGCCGTTAACCGAGACGCCGGAGCCATTGAGCTCCGGGACAGTACGCGATACACTGCTAGGAGCTTCGCTCCTGGCAGTGTATCGCCGGAGAGCAGCCGATCGGCGTGGGACACTCGTTTTATGGATTCTGCGGACAGGGAGTATGGATTTGGTTTATTATTTTGTGATTTTTTCCTGGAGGATCGAGGGCTTCGCCTACAAGTGTGCTGTTGGTGAGTATATACTCTATGTTATGTGTTGTATGTACTGTACTGTGTGTCATGTATGTGTATTGTGTGTAGGTGTTTGGTGTAACTTTACCATTGTGCTAAGTCGCCGGACACAGGGACAACTCTCCCATCCTAATACCGGATGGGAGTAGTAGTCCCATACGGCGACTTAGCACAATGGTGGCACTAGCGTCGCATGGGGACACGCACACACACACGCATACACACACACACACACACAGACACACACACATACACACACACACAGACACATACACACACACAGGCACACATACCAAATCAATCAAACGGCCGACACGATCCCCATGCGCCGGTATGCCTCCATGTCTCTCCGCCCAAGCACTTCCGGCCCCGCACTTCCGCCGGCTTCCCCGCACTTCCGGCTGCAGCGGTTCTGCACAACAAACCGCAGTAAAACCCGCAGATATATTTTTGATCTGCGGGTTTTACTGCGATTTTGACCTCACAATGGAGGTCTATGAGTACAGAACCGCTGCGGTTTAGGAAAAAGAAGTGACATGCTCCTTCTTTTTTCCCGCACCGATTCACCGCGGCTTTTTAAGGGAAATTCAGGACCGTGTGCACAGCGGTTCCTGTTTTCCATAGGGGTACATTGTAATGTACCCTGCATGGAAAACAGCTGCGGAACTGCAGTAAAAAACGCACTGTGTGAACATGGCCTTAAAGAGTGGATCATTACGGACACTTCGATACCAAATATGTGTACGTTTATTTTTTATTTATATAAATAAATGTATTTATTGGATAAATATTTGATTTTTTTTATTTATTTGTGGATTTAAAAAAATATATTTTTACACTTTAATATTTTTTTTTAACTTTTTTACATTGTCCCATACTGGGACATCACTGTTTTACATCAGATCACTGATCTGATGTTCTGCAATGCATATGCACTGCAGAACATTGAAGCAGCAACTGACAGGCAGGGAAGGATGTATCTCAAGTCCTGCTCTCTGCAGGCACTGGGAAGCCACCTTCCCTGCAGGACCCAGTGAACATCTTGGGGCTGGGTGTCTCCATGGAGGCCATGAGAACAACGCAATCGCAGTGTGTTGTCCTGATGGAAGTGTGCAGGGAATAATTAATTCCCTGCACGATGCTCATCTATGCTGCTGTCACTACTGACAGCGGTATCAGATGGTTTAAATTAGGATGTATTGATGCGGCCGAAACCATATAATCCCATTAGTTAATTCCCCATGAACATACTAACTAGCTACTAAAACAAGCTCCTAAGCCTCCCCAACATGTTTCACCAGTTAGACTGGCTTCATTAGGGGAGTGAAACTATAATTGAGGCTATAATAAAAAGATAATTTTTGTGGTCTTTAGATAGGGTTTATTTGCCTTTGGCAATTTGTTAATAAATTAAACATAATTGGCATGAGCTGTCCAGTTACCATTTCCAGAAATACATTTTCCGGAGTGCAGTGTGTTTTTTAGTAGTCTGGGAAATAAATAATTGGCATCAGCCATCTAGTTGCCATTTCTGGGACAAATAAATAATTATTCAGGACCACTGTGTGTGAGAACACTGACTCAAATTGTCCATAACATAAGGCTGAAGGTGGGGTCTTTTCATTATGAAGTAATCCCTTGTTATGTCCTGAAGTGTCTCCACACTCCAATGATTCTGGGTTTGCCCTGGTTGGTGAAGCATAATGTAACTGTGGATTGGCAATCCAGAGAGATTGTAAAGTGGGGAGATTACTGTCATGGTAACTGCCTAAACGTTTCCCCTTTTGCTGTATATACAGGGCCCTTACCGGCATTTTTGTCTGACTTTGAGGACCCTGCCCCAATGGGGTAGGCGTATCGGCCTTGTTCACTGACCGGGAGGGTGAGGTGTTGGTGGCTCAGGGGGAAGCCCCTGCCTCCTGCCCTTCGGGGAGGTTATTTTTGCCATCCAAATTGCATCACAAAGTAACTGGAGAGTTTCATAACTGCACTTGCTGGTCACCCGGGTGATAAGGCAACTGCGGACCTCCTTTCTCATAATTTTTGATGGCCGGGGTTGCATCAGGATGTGGTTGAACAGGTGTCTTCCTGCAACATTTGCGCACATTCTAAAGTCCCATCCATCTGGTCCTGTTTCACCACTACCTGTTCCTAACAGGGTCAAGGGAGACAGGTATAAACATATGACTGTCAGTAACCGCATGCCAGGTCCAGACCTGAATATGAATGACTGTGTGGTTGTCTACCAGGAATTTCAGGTTGAGGGTTCCTTCCTGGAAGTTGGGAGCTAGATTCATTGGTCCCTATAAGATAACCACCGTAATTGGTCCAGCAGCTTTTCGTGAGGAGCTACCTCAGGCTGTTAAGGTCCACAATGTTTTTAACAGGTATTTGCTCAAGAGATATGTGGAACCCTTTGAGCCCTCACCCCTACTGCCTTCCCCAATAATGGTTGATGGAAACATAGAGTTTCATATTTCAAGGATTGTAGATTCTCACCTCCGACGTCATTTCCTACAATACTTGGTGCATTGGTGGGGTTATGGTCCAGAGGAAAAGATGTGGTTTCTGCATCACAGGTGAACACCCCCACACTGGTTTGTTCATTCCACACCTCTTAACCTGAGAAACCTGGTCCTGAGTGTCCGGAGGCCACTTGTAGAAGGGGGGTACTGTCACGGATGTGTCAGCAGCTGCAGACCATTGGACTGCATCTGGCTGCAGAGGGTCTCAACAGTTTGCTTAGCAGACTTTTGCTTGGTTCTTCTGATGACAGAACCCAGTGACCACATCTCCCATCTCTAATGGTGTCACCTGGATCTGGGTGTTTATAACTCCCGACTTCCTGTTGGGAGTTGCAGGTGATATTCTCTATTTGCACTTCTCTGTTGAGGCTTGGAGTTGTAGCAGTCTGTTAGCGTCCTCTTTGGAGTTTAGAGGGCTCTCTCTGAGTCTACTCAAACCAAGTGTCTCCGTTGTTTCATTTATCCTAGCTGTCTTTAGCGTTAGTTGGGGTTCGACCATCGTATACCCCTTCCTTTCCTAAGCAGGGCTTTCTGCTAGGGTCTCGCAGTGATTAGGTATCCTGCTCGGCGATAGGTGCGGAACCTATTTAGGGTCTCTTATATCAGACAGGGTGACGTTAGATCTTCCTAGGGGTCTCCACTCCCCACTTCCCCAGTGTTGAGCCCATCCTTCCCCTCATCCATTTGTGTTGCAGTTAGTCTGTCCTACACTGTGTGTGAAATTTGTTCTGGAATTATCTGAGTATCTTGGGTGTGCTTCAGTAATATGCGAGGATAAATGCGGGGATTGTCTAACAAACAGGCAATCCCCACAGGTGTTGCGGCTGTCTAACAGCTATGAATCATACAGCCGCAGAGACTCAAACATATTACTGGAGCACACCCAAGCATGCTCGCTCATCACTAATGTTGACCTATATGCCTAGTGTAAACGTGCTATTATGAGATTGTCTCCCACTGAGCACATCTGAAATGTCATTGGCAGCAGATCTTGATGATTTGTGTGCCCAACTGCATTCAGCCTGGCCGAACATTCCTCAGACGACCATTAATAACTTAATTAAAAGCATGACAAAATGTGTACGTAAGTGCGTGTATTTCTGTGTGTGACACTCATGCTGCTTGATGCTGAATAAATTGAGATGTTTTAAACATTTTGTTTACATTTTTTCATCGTTTGCATATAATTAACATGTCTATCCATCCTGTGATTTCAACAGTTCAAAGACTAGCCCCCACATAGCCTACTATTAAAATATGAGCTCCACATAGACCCTTATAAAAAGTTTGAGCCCTCACATAGCCTCTCTATATACAGCATGAACCCCCCATAGCGTCTCTATACACAGTATGTCCCTTCTATATACAGTATGAACCCCCATATAGACCCATTATACAGTATGAGCCTCCATATCACCTCCTAAATACAGTTTAAGCCTCCACATAGCCCCCTAAATACAATATGAGCCCCAACATAGCCTTCTAAATACAGTATGAGCAGACATATATGAAAAAAACACATACTCGACTCGCTCCCATTCCCCAGGAGCTCTGCTCCTGTCTCTGGAGCAAAGGCTCTCTGCACAGTAGATGAGATGAAGTGACATCATCACATCTGCATTCTTACATGGTGATTGATCAAAGAAGGAGTTGGCATCTATGTGTTCCATCAATGTATTCACCGCTGTCTGCATCCTGACAATTCAGATAGCTGTGGCAGTGGGCGAGGGCATGGTTCAGCCCTTGGGACACTTTTTTCAGCCTTTCAGCTATCTCAGTTCCCGAGCCAGAATGGAACAGCCAGAGGGCCGGATCTGGCCCATGAAATGCACTTTGCCCAGCTCTGACTAAGGGCTCATTCAGTTGTAATGGATTTTTCATCAGCATTTGTATGCCAAAACCAGGAGTGTCTTCAAAACACAGAACAGGTGTCAATCTTTCAATTATAGTTTTTCTCTGTATGTTCCACTACTGGTTTGCCATACAAACACTGATGCAAAACCACTTACGTCTGAATGGGCCCTTAGAGCAGGGATGAAGGCATAAATACTGGGAAAACAAATGGATTATTGTGCACTGCCATAGAAGAAAGGATGAAGGTTACAAATGCAAGTGGTTTATTCGTCAGTGCCTTTCGAAGTATACAACTTCTTCATCATGGCAACCAAGATAGATATACAATCAGCATGGGCAGAAAATAAATAGACAAAATATTTGAAAAAAGGCGTGTGAAAAAAGAGGGGATCACTAGGATCATGTGACAGCAGAGCGACATTTCACTAGAGGTCAGCAATTGCATATCACATGTTACAGCTTAAACAGACATTATTTAAAAATCATAACAGTATGAAATATGTTGAAAAAGTTGTCCGAATGTGTAATATTAAGCAGGAAGTATAAAATGTAAAAATTATGTAGGAATATACAGCAAATAAAATGCATGAAATCGAACCTGACTTTGCATGTTCTTTAGTGGTAAAAGAATGTGTGCTTGTCCATATACTGTATGTCGCACTATAAGTTGGGGTTTTAGATTGTAAACCACTACTCAAGCAGGTGCAAATATGTGTACAAGCTGCTATTATAAATACATATATACATATAATCAGATGAGATGATATGTGTATCTGTAAGGTAAAGCACTGATCATTAAAATATGCATAATAAAGAACAGGACAATTCCAGATAATATCACAAAATATAAATTACATCGAGATGCAGCAAAACACAGAGAGATGAAAGATAATGTCAACATAAGTACAATGGTGCTGTGGGACTCCTACCAGATACCCTAATACCATGCAGTTAGTTATCAAAAATATTTACTTTTCTTATATATATATATATATATATATATATATATATATATATATATATATATATATATATATATATATATATATATATATATATATATATATATATATATATATATATATATACAGTATATATAATGTGCACACAATGTTATTAGAAAATATAATTATGTAATGGTAAAACAGGGTTTAGGACACCTACTCACAATGTGGCAAAAAACTGCTAAAGGCGAGTGATACTGAAGTGATGTGTTACAGCCAAGTCTATATAGGGAAAGGAAATCCCCAGGTCGAATGAGTTTACTACCGTGGGGACCTAATTATTATGTGTGGGTCATCGCAGAGGAAGGTTGTTGGCACTGACTAGATGTTGGTTCAGCATTCAGCAGCCTGATAACTAGGTGGGAGACGAAGCCCGATTCTGAGATTAGTGATTTGATAGATCTAGTACCGTAGTATAAAATCATAGATCTATACAGAAGATAATGTCTTGCGAAAAAAACTGCTGGGTAAGAACTAAAGCGGTGAAGTATCATATATCAGGTTCCAATAAAAGGTTAAAAAAAATGAAAAAACCATGTAAGATAGGATCCTAGGCAACCAAAAGAACCATGAAAACAAAGGGTCTCTAGAATATAACTTTTAATAGATAAAGTCTAAAAAACGTTCCAAATTGGAGACAAAGCAGCAAATATTAAAAATATTAATAATATAAAAGGTAACCATAGGGAAGTGGATATATACCAATAATGTATCCTAATGCACCCTGCAGGTCCACTACACTGACTCCTGCCTGGCAGTGGAGGTTAGCACCCTAAGTTTCAGCGGTAGGCGCCCCACTCAGCGGCGGCTCGCCCTGTTCTCCCTACAAGGCTTGTTTCATCTTTATGGCCAGTATCCCGTGATGAACCCCCGCTATTCCCATGGGGGGGAAACGCGTCGGGCACTGCTCAGGGATGTCGCTTCTGGATAGACCCCGACTGATGGCTCAGTGTGGATGATGATCTCCACCTCTTTGAATTGATGCATCACAGCTCAGATGAGTACATGGTCATTGCACTACACTCTGTACAATCAGACACCATTGCAACTTTTTACTGCATGTATTGTAATTATACATAGCTCTATTATGGATGATCTATGGCAAGAGAGCTGTTGATTGCGGAGCTCTGTCCCTTTGCTATTATGCATTAGGACAATGAGACAAGTATATAATTACTGCATCCTATTTGCCCACACTTTATATTGGTCTACATAGACTATGGTTAACAAAGGGATGTTGATATTGTCTACATCTATAGTGGCTATCAATTGTCTAGTATTATAACCTTAATATCAAGGATAAAAATATCCCCTTGACTTGATTTTTTTTTTCATTTTTTCTATTTCCTTTTTTTAATTTTTTTGTGTTTTTTTCCAATAAAAGGTTACAACTAAAGTCTAATGAAAAAATTATTATAAAAGTGGAAAAATGCTATAAAGGTAACCAAAAATAAATTATTGAAAGAATGTAAATTGTTAAAACAATATTTGTGGTTAAAAATAATAATAATAATAATAATAATAATAATAATAATAATAATAATCTTTATTTATATAGCGCCAACATATTCCCCAACGCTTTACAGTTTAACAGTTTCAAACAACAATCATAGGTAACAATGTTAAAAATACAAAAATAAAGCAAAATAAGTCGACCCTGCTCGTGAGAGCTTACAATCTACAATGAGGTGGGGGAGATACAAAGTACAGGTGTGTATTTACAATGATGTATTTACAATGATGGTCCAGCCATCTTCAGGGGGTGGGGGATAGATGGAGATAGTGAATGGGCTACACAGACACAAACATAAAATGACCTTGATTAGTTAATGTGGTAGGCAGCTCTGAATAAATGTGCTTTGAGGGAGCGCCTAAAAATAAATGATTACTAATCAATATAATAATAAAACAAACACACACATACAGTTGTGGCCAAAAGTATTGACACCCCTGCAATTCTGTCAGATAATACTCAGTTTCTTCCTGAAAATGATTGCAAACACAAACTCTATGGTATTATTATCTTCATTTAGTTTTTCTTAAATAAAAAAACACAAAAATAATTGTCCTAAAGCCAAATTGGATATAATTCCACACCAAACATAAAAAGGGGGTGGACAAAAGTATTGGCACTGTTCGAAAAATCATGTGATGCTTCTCTAATTTGTGTCATTAACAGCACCTGTAACTTACCTGTGGCACCTAACAGGTGTTGGCAATAACTAAATCACACTTGCAGCCAGTTGACATGGATTAAAGTTGACTCAACCTCTGTCCTGTGTCCTTGTGTGTACCACATTGAGCATGGAGAAAAGAAAAGACCAAAGAACTGTCTGGGGACTTGAGAAACCAAATTGTGAGGAAGCATGAGCAATCTCAAGGCTACAAGTCCATCTCCAAAGACCGGAATGTTCCTGTGTCTACCGTGCGCAGTGTCATCAAGAAGTTTAAAGCCCATGGCACTGTGGCTAACCTCCCTAGATGTGGACGGAAAAGAAAAATTGACAAGAGATTTCAACACAAGATCCAAACAAGTTCAAGCTGCCCTGCAGTCCGAAGGTACAACCGTACTATCCGGCGGCGTCTCAATGAAAAGGGACTGTATGGTAGGAGACCCAGAAAGACCCCACTTCTTACCCCGAGACATAAAAAAGCCAGGCTGGAGTTTGCCAAAACTTACCTGAAAAAGCCTAAAACGTTTTTGAAGAATGTTCTCTGGTCAGATGAGACAAAAGTAGAGCTTTTTGGGCAAAGGCATCAACATAGAGTTTACAGGAGAAAAAAAGAGGCATTCAAAGAAAAGAACACTGTCCCTACAGTCAAACATGGCGGAGGTTCCCTGATGTTTTGGGGTTACTTTGCTGCCTCTGGCACTGGACTGCTTGACCGTGTGCATAGCATTATGAAGTCTGAAGACTACCAACAAATTTTGCAGCATAATGTAGGGCCCAGTGTGAGAAAGCTGGGTCTCCCTCAGAGGTCATGGGTCTTCCAGCAGGACAATGTCCCAAAACACACTTCAAAAAGCACTAGAAAATGGTTTGAGAGAAAGCACTGGAGACTTCTAAGGTGGCCAGCAATGAGCCAGACCTGAATCCCATAGAACACCTGTGGAGAGATCTAAAAATGGCAGTTTGGAGAAGGCACCCTTCAAATATCCGGGACCTGGAGCAGTTTGCCAAAGACGAATGGTCTAAAATTCCAGCAGAGCATTGTAAGAAACTCATTCATGGTTAACAGAAGCGGTTGGTCGCAGTTATTTTGGCTAAAGGTTGTGCAACCAAGTAATAGGCTGTGGGTGCCAATACTTTTGTCTGGCCCATTTTTGGAGTTTTGTGTGAAATGATCAATGTTTTGCTTTTTGCTTCATTCTCTTTTGTGTTTTTTCATTTAAGACAAACTAAATGAAGATAATAATACCAAAGAATTTGTGATTGCAATCATTTTCAGGAAGAAACTGAGTATTATCTGACAGAATTGCAGGGGTGTCAATACTTTTGGCCACAACTGTACATATACATATAAAATAAAATGAATAAATAAATATAAAAAATATATACAGGTGCTTCTCATTAAAATTGGAATATCATCAAAAATGTAAGTTCTTCAATACAAAAAGTGTATCTCATATATTATATGGAGTCATTACAACAAAATGATCTATTTCAGGTGTTTATTTCTGTTAATGTTGATGATTATGGCTTACAGCCAATGAAAACCTAAAAGTCATTAACTCAGTAAATTAGAATACTTTATAACACCAGCTTTAAAAATTATTTTAAAATCCAAATTGTTGGCCTACTGAAATGTATGTTCAGTAAATGCAATACTTGATCGAGGCTCCATTTGCATCAATTACTGCATCAATGCGGTGTTGCATGGAGGCAATCAGCCTGTGGCACTGCTGAGGTGTTATGGAAGCCCAGGTTACTTTGATAGCAGCCTTCAGCTTGTCTGCACTGTTGGATCTGGTGTCTTTCATCTTCCTCTTGACAATACCCCATAGATTCTCCATGGGGTTAGGGTCAGGCGAGATTGCTGTCCAATCAAGCACAGTCATACTGTTGTTTTTAAATCAGGTATTGGTACTTTTGGCAGTGTGGACAAGTGCCAAGTCCTGCTGGAGAATGAAATTTCCATAAAGCTTGTTGGCAGAAAGAAGCATGAAGTGCTCTAAAATTTCCTGGTAGACTGCTGCTCTGACTTTGGTCTTGATAAAACACAATGGACTTACCTAACAGATGATGTGGCTCCCCAAACCATCACACTAGACCTCAAGGAGCTTGGATTGTATGCCTCTCCACTCTTCCTCCAGATTCTGAGACCTTGATTACCAAATGAAATGCTAATTTTGCTTTCATCTGAAAACAACACCTTGGACCACTGAGCAACAGTCCAATTCTTTTTCTCCTTGTCCAAGGTAAGATGCTTTTGGCATTGTCTATTGGTCATGAGTGGCTTAACACAAGCAATGCAACACTTGTAGCCCATGTCCTGGATACGTCTGTGTGTGTGGTGGCTCTTGAAGCAATGACTGCAGCAGCAGTCCACTCCTTGTGAATCTCCCAAAAATTTTAGAATGGCCCTTTCTTAATAATCCTTTCAAGGCTGTGGTTATCCCTGTTGCATTTGTACCTTTTTCTACCACACTTTTCCCTTCCACTCAACCTTCCATTAATATGTTTGGATACAGCACTCTGTGAATAGCCAGCTTCTTCAGCAATGACCTTTTGTGGCTTACCCTCCTTGTGGGGTGTGTCAATGACTTCCTTCTGGACATATGTCAAGTCACCAGTCTTCCCCATGATTGTGGAGCCTACTGAAACAGACTAAGGGATATTTTTAAATGCTTAGGAAGCCATTGCAAGTGGTTTTTTTTGTTAATTATTCTAATTTACTGAGATAATGACTTTTGGGTTTTCATTGGCTGTAAGCCATAATCATCAACATTAACGAAAATAAACACTTGATATAGATCATTTTGTTTGTAATGACTCTATATAACATATGAGTTTCACTTTTTGTATTGAAGAACTTAAATAAATTAACTTTTTGATGATATTCTAATTATGTGAGAAGCACCTGGATGTAGATACTAATGCAAAGTATTCATATATATATTTTTATATTAATTAAAAAAAATATCTGTAAATTCACTCAGGCAATGGGGTTTCAGAGCATTGAGCTAGTGAATTTAAAATTCCTCTTTCCTATCCAACTAATCTCTACAATTAGGAGTTTCAGGAGATATACACAACAACGTGTCCCGCAAAAAAACAAGCCGTGACATGACTATGTCGGCCGAAATATAGAAACATTATAGCTCCCAAAATATGGTGATGCAACAGCTAGTTTTTGCAAAAAAAGCATCTTTTAGTGTTACAGCAGCCAAACAGAAAAACCAGATATAAATCTGGTATTGCTGTAATCGCACCGAACTGAAGAATAAAGTAGTCTAATCAGTTGTACCGCATGACAAACGGCATAAAAAATAAATTAAGCCAATTCTTCACCTGCTGTTGATTTGTTCATTCTGCCTCTCAAAGATCGCAGTAAGGCTTGGCGCAAATTTATACTGCACTCTTCGCTGAGCGCTTGCATCGTGGTTTCCATGTAAATCTCTGAAATACGTGATTCAGATGGAACCCCTGGCAGATAATTCCCTATAAGGAGGCAGATGGGGACCCTGTGGACAATGTTTAGCCTATGATCTAAAGGTTTCTGTCTATATAGGCGTGCATAGAAGCATAGTCTGCCACAGTTTTGTGCACTTTGGAAAAAAGTACATAGCTGAACAGAGTTAACTCTGCTGCCTCATTATAGTGAATGGATTCTTCGGGTGTTTCATCTGAGTGACATCACTCAAAGATTTAGAAGGAAATCTCAAAGTAAGTGCTCAGTGTAGAGCACAAGATAAATGCAGTCCCAAACATCATGTTAAAATGTTCTAAAAAAAATTCAGCAAATTTTGCGCTCCCAAATCCAAATGTCCTTCTCCCTTCTGAGCCCCACAGTGTGTCTAAACCACATTTTTGGCATTTCTGTAGCGATGACAGCCCTCCTAATTTACTGGTGTGTGTCTCCAAAGCCATGAGCTGGGCATGATGTACTGGTCACTACATCATACTGGTCTGTACAATAGACTGGTCACTACAAAGGCAGTTTGCAATTTTCACTCAGCAGCATCCACTGCTGCTTGTTTCTGGAAAACACACATGCAGTCAAAATCATCACTTCACCTGTAAATAAATTCTCAAAGAGGTATAATTTCCAAACTGGGGTCACATGATGTGTGATTCTGCTCTTCTAGCACTTAGGGGCTCTGTATATGAAGTCCACAAACAAAAGCGCTCCATCCCTCAAATGTTTCGCAGTACGGCTAAAGTACTACTGTACAGCCATATATAGGGCATTTCTACATTCAGCCGAAATTGTGGGGTCCCTTTTGGTGCCATTTTTTACCGAATTCCCAGTGTGAAAGTGTAAAATCCGGAGCTAAAGTTAAATTTTAGTGGTAAAAATTTAATAATTTTTTTCTTCACTGTCCAATGGTATAAAATAGTATAAAATTCTGTGACCCACCTGTGGTGTCAATATGATTACTGCACTCCTAGATGAATTCGTTGAGAGGTGTAGTTTTTAAAATGGTGCCTCTTATGGGGATTCTGCTGTTCTGGCACCTCAGGGGCACTGCCAATGTGACATGGCACCAGTCCAGCAAAATCTGAACTCCAATATGGCACTTCTTCCTTTCTGAGCTTTGCACTGTGCCTCAAAAGTAGTTTTCAACCACATATGGGGTATCCTGGTACACAGGAGAAATTGCACAACAAATTTTGTTGTCCTGTTACCCTTGTGAAAATAAAAAAAAGTTCCCTGAGGGGTCTAGTTTACAAAATGTGGTCCCTTGTTTTTTTTTAACTTTTTATGCACATCGGGGGCTCGCCAACTGCAACATGACATCTGCAGACCATTCCATCAAAATCTAAGTTCCAAAACATCCCTCCTTCCTTTCTAAGCCCTGCCGTGTACCAAATCAGTAGTTTTTCACCCCATATGTGGTATCTGCGTACTCAGGAGAAAATGCACAACAATTTTTGGGGTCCATTTTCTCCTGGTACAAAAATAAATAAAACATTTGAGAATAAAAGAAATTTTTTTGTGGGAAAAAATATGATTTTTGTATTTTCACGGCTCTATGTTATAAACTTCTGTGAAGTACCTGGGGGTTCAAGATGCTCAGCACACAACTGGATAAGTTCCCTGAGCAGTCTAGTTTACAAAATGGTGTCACTTGTGGGAAGTTTCCACTGTTTAGGCACATAAGGGGCTCTCCAAACATGACATGGCATCCGCTAATTATTCCAGCAAGTTTTGCATTCAAAAAGTCAAATGGCGCTTCTTTCCTTCTGAGCCCTGCATGCACCCCAACAGTAGTTTTTCCTTACATATAGGGTAGCGGCATACTCGGGAGAAATTGCAGAACAAAATGTATGAAGATAAGGATAATTTGTGGATATCTCCTGCTCTGCTGTGGACAGAAGACGTCAAATCTCAGTGATTCATTTAAGTGGTTTTTATTCAATGAGTTCCAAAGTATCAAGTGCTTCTTCTTCAGGAAATGACCACATACAAATATCAGACATACAAGGTAGTTTTTGAAGGAATGATTTTCAAATAAAGGCACTAAACCAACACATGACAGTGTGTGCGTGCTATGTTCACCAGGTCATCACGTGGTAAAATCCAATAATGCTAAAAATATGCACTAAAAATGTGGAATAAAATAATAATCTTTATTTTTATATAGCACTAACATATTCCGCAGCGCTTTACAGTTTGCACACATTATCATCACTGCCCCAATTGGGCTCACAATCTAAATTTCCTATCAGTATGTCTTTGGAATGTAGGAGGAAACCGGAGTACCTGGAGGAAACACACGCAAACACGGGGAGAAAGTGCAAACTCCTTATAGATGTTGTCCCTGGTGGGTTGTGAACCCAGGACTTCCAGGGCTGCAAGGCTGCTGTGCTAACCACTGAGCCACTGTGCATATTAAGGACATGTAAAAAAATTACATTTATTTTAATAAAAATGCATTATAGCAAAAATAAATTAAGACAAAAAAACTGGACTAGAACTAAGGTTATATTGGGGCGAACGATAAGATTCACTATTCTTTAGGCTGTTGTGAATATGTGCAGTTTTTCAATAATATATGTATAAATTCAAAACTGTAATGGTCTCTGATCTGTTTCATATCCCTGTCTTTTTAAAACTATTTCTATAGCGCAATTTCTCCTGTTACCCTTGTGAAAATTCAAAATTTGGGGCTAAAAAACATTTTTGTAGGAAAGTTGTGATTTTTTTTATTTTCACGGCTCAATGTTATACATTTTGGGGTCCATTGTCTCCTGTTACCCTTGAGAAAATTTTTAAAAAATGAGTCTAAGGTAAAATGTTTGTTAAAAAAGTTAAATGTTCATTTTTTTCTTCCACATTCTAAAAATTCCTGTGAAGCACCTGAAGGGTTAATAAACTTCTTGAATGTGGTTTTGAGCACTTTGAGGGATGCAGTGTTTAGATTGGTGCCACTTTTGGGTATTTTGTGTCATATAGGCCCCTCAAAGTCACTTTTAATGGTCCCTAAAAATAGTTTTGTAAATTTGTTGAAATCATGAGAAATCGCTTGTCAACTTTCAACCTTTATAACTTCCTAGCAAAAAAATTATGTTTCAAAAATTGTGCTGATGTAAAGTGGGAAATATCATTTATTAACTATTTTGTGTGACATATCTCTCTTATTTAAGGGCATAAAAATTTAAAGTTTGGAAATTGCTACATTTTCGCGAACTTTCCTCTCTTTTTCACAAATAAACACAAGTGATAACAAAGAAATTTTACTACTATCATGAAGTACAATATGTCAAGAAAAAACAGCCTCAGAATCAGTGAGATCCGTTTAAGCGTTCCACAGTTATTACCTCATAAACAGACTGGTCAGAATTGTAAAATTTGGCCTGGTCATGAAGGTGAAAACAGGCTTGGGGGCTGAAGGGGTTAATATAACATGTCCAGATAACAACGTTTCAACGTATTTCATGCTATTATGATTTTTATATAATGTTTGTTTAAGCTGTCACTCCACGGTCATATGATCCTCCTGACCCCCTCTTTTTTCAAATGTTATGTCTATTTATATTTGTCCATTCTGTTTGTATCTTTATCATAGAGATCCTGATGAAGAAGTTGTATACTTCAAAATGCATTGACGAATAAACCACCTGCATTTTGGATTGGTATCCTTCATCCTTTCTTCTAGGAAAGGGCAGAATAACACATTTGTTTTTCCATTATTTATTCTGTTAGCTCATCGTTGGTCTGCAGCATGCTTAAGTCTTACCCAGATAAGTCCATATTTTGCTCTTTGTCTTTCTCTGGTTTCTCTGTCTTAGAGCAGCGATGTCAAATTCAATAACACAGAGGGACAAAATGAAAAGATTGGACAAAGTCCAACCTTGATATTTATTAAAAAAAAGTCTACAATTGATTAAGTTTTTCCTTATCATCAAATATAAGGATGAATCTGTATATGAAACAAACTTAAAAGGGTTGTCCCAAGAGCAAAGTACAAGTTAATTAATAGGTTTTAAGAGTCAGATCACATGACCGAAGCATTGTGTATTTCCTCGCGGGCAGGTGCATACATAGAAGTCATGTGGTCCCATAGCAGAAATTCTAATTGTCCACACTCAAAGAAAAACCTTAATATTCGATAGGGTCACAGAAGAAAATATCTCAAAGCTTTGCAAACCAACAAAGTAATTGTCCTCCTATTGAAGACCCTAGATTGACTTTTCATTGTCCAGATGAAGTATGATGCCAACAAAAGTGCCCCCAAACAGAGTATGATATCCCCATGGTAAATTCACCTACAGTACCCTCTACAAGCACACGATATGATGACCCTACTGTACCCCACCCCAGCCATTCCGGTAAAGTATTGACACAGTATGAAGCCCCACCTATGATCCTGTCAGGAATCTGACCTGTTGTGAATCTGCTTTTGGGCTCCTTCTGGTGGTGGCTAGTGGTACTGGTGACTCGGGTGTGTTTTCTTTCTCAGTTCACCTGTTTTCATCAGTAGTGGGGAGTTCCTATTTATTCCTGCTCTTCAGTCATTGCCTTGCCGGCCATCAATGTAACCAGAGCCTTTCTGTTGCATGTTCCTGCTCCTAGACTACTGATCAGCTAAGTTGGACTCTTAGTCCTAAGTTTGTTTGCATTTTTTGTTCCAGTTTACAGTTATATCATTCTCTGTAGCTGGAAGCTCTTGTGGGCTGAAATTACCACTCCGGTGTCATGAGTTGACACATGAGTCTTAAAGTAATTTCAGGATGGTATTTTCAAAGGGTTTTCAGCTGACCGTGCAGTTCCCTTTTGTATCTTTCTACTATCTAGTAAGCGGACCTCGCTTTGCTGAACCTACCTTCATTCTGCGTATGTCTTTTCCTCTGAACTCACCGTCAATATATGTGGGGGGCTTCTGTCTCCTTTTCGGGGGAATTTCCCTAGAGGTAAGCCAGGTCTGTTTTTTCCTCTACTAGGGTTAGTTAGTCCTCCGGCTGGCGAGAGACGTCTAGGGATAAAACGTAGGCACGCCCCCCGGCCACTATTAGTTGTGTGGTAGGTTTAGCTCACGGTCAGCTCGAGATTCCATCACCCAAGAGCTCGTCTGTTATTTATGTGTCCTGACGTTCCCCTGCCATTGGGAACCATGACACTGACCATTTTGTATTACCTTTTGTGCATTACTGCCCTTTTCCAAGATGGCGTCTTTGGTCTCCTGTGCACTGTGTCTTCCTGCTATAAAACTCCACCCCAGCCTTCAGTCTGTGCTAGAGTATTCTTCCTTGCATCCAGCTCCTGACCTCTGATTACTCCCTTGCTATATACCTGCTCCTGTGAACCTGTGTAGTGATCCTGCTACTCTGCTCTGAGTTCCTGCTGCATACACCAGTTCCAGTAATCCTCCTTCATCTGCTGCTCGTGTTTACTTCCATCTGCATTTGCTGGACATGTAAGCATTTGCTGCTCTGCAAAAACCTGAGACTATTAACCAGGCCTCCCTGTTTGAGCTAAGATATTATTTGAACTGCCTTATAAGCTTATCTATCTGTGTTTGGACTAAGACAAGGATTTATTCGTGTCAAGTATCCTCAAGAATAACTGTGCTTCATAGACTTTCTGCGTGATTGCATTTTCCTCTGAAGTTTCCTATAGACTGCTAAGCTGCATTTATTATTTGCACCAAGTGTTGTGGACTTGAATTTCTCTCTGCACCTGTTTGAATCACCGTGTGATAATATAGACTTTACCACTTATAAAACTGTGTCCTGTAGTTGTCTTGTTCCACGCAAAGAGTCTCCTGAGTTATCCCCTATAATTATTACAGGATACTCTAGCCATAAAAAAAGGAGACTGCTGGAACAATGACTGCAGAAAGCAGACTAGAGCAGGTGTTTTCCATAATTAGATCACTGCAGAAAGATGTGGAAGGTCTGCAAAAGAAGTTTGGAAGCTTTGAACTCAATCAACAAGTGTTTGGACAGACTTTGCAGGACTTAAGCAACCGCATGGCAGCCCAGGAAAACAATCTTGCTGGCATAGAGTCCCAGTATGGATGGGCTTTTCAGGACATAAGCACGCAAATAGCTGCATAAGTAACTTTACCCTCTGGGCAACCGCCACCAGCTAGCCCACCTAAGTTGCCCCCATTCAGATTTAATGGTGATCACGACAAATTTTGTGGCTTTGTGAATCAATGTATGTTATATTTTGATGTGCATGCTGACCGTTTTCCTACTAATAGATCCAAAGTATTGTGTGTAATAATGCTACTGACCTCACGAGCACTCGCCTGGGCAAATCCGATGATTGAGTCTCGTGACCCATGGTTAAATAACTTGGATGATTTCTTGGCCGCTATGGCATCAATGTTTGATGACCCTAATCGCCGTGCAACCACTGAATCTGCTTTGTTGTCTTTATGCCAGGCTAAACGTTCTGTTATTGAGTATGCCACTGAATTCAGGAGATTAGTGGTAGATACTAATTGGGATAGTTATGCACAATTGCCTATTTTTAAAAGGGGTCTGTCTAGTATTATAAAAGATGAACTAGCACGCTCTGAGTCACCACAAGAGCTAGAGACATTTATACAGCATTGTGTGCGCATAGACATTCGCCTTACTGAGAGTAGGAAGGAGAAATTTGCTGCATATAACCGTATTTCTAACTTTTCCCTTAGTTCCAAAGAGCCTGCAGGTAAAACCTCTCGGGAGGTGGAGGAGGTGCCCGTGCAAATTGATTCCGTTCAGAGGCGCGAGATCAATGAGCGCCTGGAGCATCGCCTTCGTGAAAGTCTATGTTTCTACTGCGGTCAGTCTGACCACTTCTTGATCAATTGTCCTAAGTGTCCTAGACGGCCTAACAAGGTGCTAGCAGCAGTAGGGGAGTATGACAACTGTGATGATGAATCTGACATCTCTGAATGTAGCCTGCCTTTAAACGCTGTATTCCATTCACTTTCTATGACTTCACCCCCCAAGGAGCTTAAGGAAAGGAACTCTCACTGTTCTCTCCCTATTAAGATCCTGTGTTCAGGACAGTGGATTTCCAGTGCAGCTATGATTGACTCTGGTGCAGGTGGCAATTTCATGGATATCGCATTTGCCAAGGAACATGTTATTGAAATTCAGCAAAGAGCCTCTCCAATTACCATGGAAACAGTGGATGGGTCACCTTTAATCTCTGGGCCTGTGGATCAGGAGACCGCACCCCTTGAAATTTTGTTGGAGCCTAATCATCAGGAGCAACTTTCTTTCTTGCTAATTTCTTCTCCTCATTTTCCAGTGATTTTTGGCATTCCTTGGTTGCGTTCTCAGAACCCAATTATCAACTGGGAGACCAAGGAGATTATCTTTCCAACAAGGAGTGACTCAGCGTTAACAGAAGCTGTCCCTGAGTCCACGGCTACGGAACCACATGTACAGGTATTTTCTTTACCTCCAGCATATAAAGAGTTCTCTGACATCTGTGACAAGAAGAATGCAGATCAGCTTCCTCCACACAGGCATTATGACTGTCCCATTGAGTTGCTTCCTGGGGCAGCTATTCCTTTTGGTAACGTATACCCTTTGGGGGCACCTGAGCTTCAAGCCTTATAGGAGTATATTGATGAAAATCTGGCCAAAGGCTTCATACGTCCTTC
The DNA here is from genome assembly GCF_051348905.1 of Ranitomeya variabilis. Taxonomy (NCBI): domain Eukaryota; kingdom Metazoa; phylum Chordata; class Amphibia; order Anura; family Dendrobatidae; genus Ranitomeya; species Ranitomeya variabilis. The sequence goes on from NC_135237.1 coordinate 160,775,403, forward strand.
TTCCTCACCAGCAGGGGCACCTATCTTATTTGTAAAGAAGAAGGATGGGACCCTGAGACCCTGTGTTGACTATCGGGAACTCAATAAGGTAACCGTACGAAACCGTTACCCTTTGCCTCTAATTCCTGAATTACTGGAAAGAGTCCGCCATGCTAAAGTGTTCTCTAAACTGGATCTTCATGGGGCTTATAATTTGGTGCGTATTCGTCCAAGGGATGAGTGGAAGACAGCATTCAGATGCCGGTATGGACACTTTGAATCTCTTGTGATGCCCTTCGGGCTTTGTAACGCCCCTGCAACGTTTCAACACCTTGCTAATGACATTTTCAGAGATTTGTTGGACTAGTTTGTAGTGATCTATTTGGACGATATACTAATCTTTTCTGACTCTCTACAGGAACATGAAGAACATGTCAAAACTGTTTTAAGACATCTGAAAGAGAACCATCTGTATATTAAGCCGGAGAAATGCGAGTTCCATCGTTCTGAGATACAGTTCTTAGGTTATATCATCTATCCCCAGGGGCTGAACATGGAATCTGGTAAGATTCAGGCTATCCTTGACTGGCCGGTACCTAAGAACGTTAAGGAGGTCCAACTTTTTATTGGTTTTGCAAATTTCTACAGACGCTTCATTTGAAATTTTTCTGATATTGTCCGTCCCATTACTTCCTTGACAAAGAAGGAAAAGCCCTTTAAGTGGTCATCACAAGCTCAAGAAGCTTTTGATCGGCTTAAGATCTGTTTCACATCAGCACCGCTGTTGATACACCCAGACCCAACACTTTCTTTCATTGTGGAGGTGGACGCTTCTGATAATGCTTTGGGGGCTATTCTCTCCCAAAGAACTGGAGAGAAGGGTCTGCTACATCCTTGTGCTTTCTTTTACCGTAGACTAACCTCAGCAGAGAAGAATTACGACGTGGGAGACAAGGAATTGCTGGCTATTATTGCGGCTTTCAAAGAATGGAGGCATCATCCTCAAGAAGCTGCACAACAGATCATAGTGCTAACTGACCATCAAAATTTAGAGTTCATTAGATCCGCTAGATGTCTTTCTCCTCGTCAGGCTCGTTGGAACTTATTTTTAAATCAATTTAACTTTGTTATCTCGTACCGTCCAGGTTCTCGTAATGGGAAGGCTGATGCTTTATCCCGAATCCATGCTATGGAATCCATACCTGGAGCCCCATCCAAGACCATTCTATCTGATGCCAATTTCATCGGAGTTATCCACGATCAGGACTTGTGGAAGGAGTTCAGGGAGGCCTATGACGGTGTTGTATTTCTGGCCAACCCACCTGTGGATATTAATCTTGTCTTTAAGGGTGGCATGTGGTTCAGAGATCGACGTATCTACGTCCCTGAGGTCATCCGTCTGCAGATTCTCAAGTTGGTACATGACTCCAAGTTGGCTGGTCACAGGGGGGTACAGAAGACACAAGAGTTCCTGAGCCGATTCTTCTGGTGGCCTACTTGCCTGAAGGATACCAAGGACTATGTTCTCTCTTGCAAGGTATGTGCTCATTACAAGACTCCTCATGTGGCACCTACGGGTCTTCTACAACCATTACCTGTTCCGTCCCGCCCTTGGGGGTCTATATCAATGGACTTTATTGTGGAGCTGCCTACATCAGGGGGCATGAATACAATCATGGTGGTAGTTGATCGCCTTACTAAAGCTGCTCATTTTGTTCCGTGCACCGGCCTCCCCTCAGCTAAAGATACAGTGAACTTGGTTATACAGAATGTCTTTTGGTTGCATGGGGTTCCGGATGAGATCATCTCTGATCGTGGAGTGCAGTTCACTTCAAGATTCTGGAAGGGGTTTTGCTCTGCACTCAATATTAATGTCTGTGTCTCTTCCGCTTACCATCCCCAGACAAATGGTCAGACTGAGCGTACCAACCAGACGCTGGAACAATATCTAAGGTGCTATGTCAGCCATCTCCAGGATGATTGGTTGGAGTTGCTGCCGTTAGCCGAATTTTCATATAACAATTCTCAGAGCGCCTCCACTAAATTTACACCTTTCTTTGCCAATCTGGGTTATCATCCGTGTATATTACCTAGGTCTCCAATTAGTTCTCCGGTGCCGGTAGTGGAGGAAAGGCTGACTGCGATGAGGCAAAATCTGGAGGTTCTGAAGGAATCCCTGACCACAGCTCAAGAACATTATAAGAGATCGGCTGATAGATTCCGTAAACCTGCACCCATGTTCAAGGTAGGAGATTCCGTGTGGTTATCAACTAAGAATCTGAAGTTAAACGTTCCTTCACAAAAACTTGGACAGAAATTCATTGGCCCTTTCAAGATCAATGGTATTGTGAGCTCTGTGGCCTGTTGGCTGAAGCTGCCTAGGACTATGAAGGTACAACCAGTTTTTCATGTATCTTTACTAAAGCCTGTATCTCCTAATACCTTCCAGGGACGTGTTGTGCCACCTCCGCAACCTGTGGTGATTGATGGGCAAGAACAATTTGTGGTGGAGGAAATTGTTGATTCCAGGATTCGCAGGAATCGGCTCCAATATCTGATAAGATGGAAGGGATATCCCCCTGAGGAAGACTCTTGGGAACCTGTGGAAAACATCAATGCCCACAGAAGATTTCTCGTTTTCATCAGAGATTCCCTGAGAAACCAGGTCCAGGATCATCCTGAGGCCGCTTCTAAGGAGAGAGTAATGTCAGGACTCTGAACATTTTTTATTACCTTTTGTGCATTACTGCCCTTTTCCAAGATGGCATCTTTGGTCTCATGTGCACTGTGTCTTCCTGCTATAAAACTCCACCCCAGCCTTCAGTCTGTGCTAGAGTATTCTGCCTTGCATCCAGCTCCTGACCTCTGGTGACTCCCTGGCTATATACCTGCTCCTGTGAACCTGTGGGGTTATCCTGCTACTCTGCTCTGAGTTCCTGCTGAATACACCAGTTCCAGTAATCCTCCTTCATCTGCTGCTCATGTTTGCTTCCATCTGCATTTGCTGGACATGTAACCTGCTTCTGCTCTGCAAGAACCTGAGACTATTACCCAGGCCTCCCTGGTTGAGCTAAGATATTATTTGAACTGCCTTATAAGCATATCTATATGTGTTTTGGACTAAGCAAGGACTTATTCGTGTCAAGTATCCTTAAGAATAATTGTGCTTCATAGACTTTCTGCATGATTGCATTTTCCTCTGAAATTTCCTATAGACTGCTGAGCTGCATTTGATATTTGCACCAAGTGTTGTGGACTTGAGTTTCTCTCTGCACCTATTTGAATCACCGTGTGATAATATAGACTTTACCACTTATAAAACTGTGTCCTGTAGTTGTCTTGTTCCACGCAAAGAGTCTCCTGAGTTATCCCCTATAATTATTACAGTTATATACTACATGGGCTGCATTATATACTGCATGGGCTGTTCTATATACTACGTGTGCTGTGTTATATACTATGTGGGCTGTGTTATATACTATGTGGGCTGTGCTATACTGCGTGGGCTGTGCTATATACTATGTGGACTGTGCTATATACTACGTGGGCTGTTATATACTACATGGGCTGTGTTATATACTACGTGGGCTGTGGTATATACTACGTGGGCTGTGTTATATACTACATGGGCTGTGCTATATACTGCATGGGCTGTGCTATATACTATGTGGGCTGTGCTATATACTACGTGGGCTGTGTTATATACTTCGTGGGCTGTTCTATATGTTATGTGGGCTGTGCTATATGCTACATGGGCTGTGTTATATACTACATGGGCTGTGTTATATACTGCATGGGCTTTGCTATATACTACATGGGCTCTGATATATACTATGTGGGCTGTGCTATATACTATGTGGCTGTGCAATATACTATGTGGCTGTGCAATATTCTATGTGGCTGTGCTTTATACTACGTGGCTGTGTTATATACTACATGGCTGTGCTATATACTACGTGGCTGTGCTATATACTACGTGGGCTGTGTTATATGCTACATGGCTGTTATATACTATGCGGGCTGTGTTATACACTATGTGGCTGTGTTATATACTACATGGCTGTGCTATATACTACGTGGCTGTGTTACATACTACGTGGCTGTGCTATATGCTACGTAGGCTGTGTTATATGCTACGTGGGCTGTGCAATATTCTACGTGGCTGTGTTATATGCTATGTGGCTGTGTTAAATGCTACGTGGCTGTGCTATAAACTACGTGGATTGTGCTATTTACTACGTGGGCTGTGTTATATGCTATGTGGCTGTGCTATATGCTATGTGGGCTGTGTTATATACTACGTGGGCTGTGTTATATGCTACGTGGCTGTCCTATTTTTCTCTGCTGTATCTGTGCATTATGAATCATGGTATGTGTTAAAGGGGGGCCCACTGAGACTCTTTCACCCGGGGCCCTCAAAAACCTGGAGCCGGCCCTGGCTTCACCGGCTGGGCATGACCAATCAGCGACCGGCGCAGTCCGGCCGCGAATTGGCGCGGTATTTGAACCACGCTGGGATGATTGGTCGCGCCCGACTGGCCGAATCCTGTGTATTCATTGCATTATTCTTAAATCTTCATAAATAAACTACATGCATATTCTAGAATACCTGATGCATTATGCCACCATCTAGTCAAATATAACAATTAACTTTTTTATATGGAAACAAACTTAAAGGAGTTGTCCCATGAACAAAGAACATTTTAATGAATAGATCTTAGAATAAAATATTGCAATAATATAATATGCTATGTAAGAGCAGTAAAAAGCATATGACCCAATGTCCTAATTTAAATATGTAATAACAAAAGATAAAAAAAACTTGATTCAAGATAGTAAACAATAATATTAACAAGAATGCCCCCAAACACAGTAAGATATCCCCACAGTGAATTTGTCTATATGTACGGTATGATGATCACACTGTACCCTCGTGAATCCCCCTTGACAAAGAATGTTGACCACAGCCCTTCTTACAGTATAATGGCCAGAAAAAGTGCTCCTTACAGTATAAAGGGCACCACATAGTCTTCCATACAGTATAACGGGGCCCTGCATTGCCTTCCATACAGTATAATAAGCCTCTCATACTGCTCCATACAGTATAATGGCCCCACATAGTGCTCCATACAGTATAATGACCTCACATAGCGCTCCATACAGTATAATGGCCTCACATAGTGCTCCATACAGTATAAGAACCCTACGTTAAGTTGCATACAGTATAATGGTGCCACATAGAGCTCCATACAGACTAAAGGGCCCCACATAGTGCTCTCCATACAGAATAATTGCCACACATAGTGCTTCATACAGTATAATGACATCACACAGTGCTCCATACAGTATAATTGCCCCACATAGAGCTCCATACAGTTTAATGGCCTCACATAGTGCTCCATACAGTATAATGACCCCTTGTAGTGTTGCATACAGTATAAAGCCCCCACATAATGCTCCATACAGGATAAAGGGCCCCACATTGTGCTCCATACAGTATAATGGTCACACATAGTGCTCCATACAGTTTAAAGACCTTACATAGGGTTCCATACAGTATAATGGCCTCACAACTTACTTACAGCCAAAGCTAACAGACAATTCTCTATACTCCTCCTTCTAGATCCGTCCTCTGTTTTCGACACAGTTGACCACTGCCTCCTACTGCAGACCATCTCTTCCTTTGGCATCAAAGACCTTGCCCTATCCTGGATCTCCCAATACCTTACCAACTGCACATTTAGGGTTTCCTACTCCCACACTACCGCTTCATCTCGCCCTCGCTCTGTTGGTGTCCCTCAAGGCTCTGTCCTAAGACCCCTACTCTTCTCCATCTATAGCCTTGGCCTGGGACAACTCATAAAGTCCTATGGCTTCCAGTACCATCTACAGTATATTCTGATGATACTCAGATCTACCTCTCTGGCCCAGATGTCACCTCTCTGCTGTCCAGAACTCTATAGTGTCTACCAGCCATATATTTTCTTCTTCCCTAGCTTATCTTTCTATCAATCACAATAAATGACATCACACTTTCCCCTGTATCAGAAATCTGCGGTCTCAGAGTAACCCTTGACTGCCCTGTCCTTCAAACCACACATCCAAGCTCTCGCCATCTCCAGTCACCTAGAGCTCAAAAATATTTCCAGAATTCTTCCTTTCCTCAACCCTCAATCTAATAAAATGCTTGTACATGCCCTAATCATCTCCCAGCTCAACTACTGCAATATTCTCCTCTGTGGCCTACCATCTAACACTCTCGCACTTGTCCAGTCTGCCCTGAACTCTGCTGCTCAACTAATTAATCTCTTTCCTTGTTACACTCCTGCTTCCCCCCTTTGCAAAACCCTTCACTAGCTCCCAATTTCCCAGCGTATCCAGTTCAAACTACTAACACTGACCTACAAAGCCATCCATAACCTTTCTTCTCTGTATATTTCCAAACTAATCTCCCGATATCTTCCCTCACATAATCTCTGGTCCTTCCAAGACCTCCTTCTCTATTCCACACTGAATCGCACCTCAGTCAATCGCCTTCAAGACTCGAAAATCCCCCATCCTCTGGAATTTTGTGCCCCAACACATCAGATTAGCTATGACATTCGGATCCTTCAGACGGAACCTGAAAACCCATCTCTTCATGTAAGCTTGCAACCTGCAATGACCACGCTGCCACAACACCATTGGAGCTACTGCAGCCCTCAACCTACTGTCTCTTTTTCCATAGTTCCTGTAGAATGTAAGCCTGCAAGGGCATGGTTCTCTTTCCTCTGTACCAGTCTACCATTGTTAGTTTGTTTACTATAAGTGATATTTTTATTTTGATGTATCCCCTTCTCATGTACAGCACCATGGAATCAATGGTGCTATATAAATTATTATTATTATTATTATTATTATTATTAACATAGTGCTCCATACAGTATAAAGTCTACACATAGTGCTCCATATAGGATAAAGGGCCCCACATAGTGCTCCATACAGTATAATAGCCTCACATAGTGCTCCATACAGGATAAAGGGCCCCACATAGTGCTCCATACAATATAATGGCCACACATAGTGTTCCATAAAGTATAATGAGCCCCACATAGTGCACCATACAGTTTGATGGGCACCACAACTTATCACCTCTGTCCGTCAGCCTGTTGCTCTATGCTCATCATGGTGTCTTCAGATCCTCCGCATATGTCGATACAGTTGCCGTGTTGTAATGATATCACGGTGTCTGCTGTGCTAAGACATCAGAGGCAGAGGGAATGATGTGACAGTGAGTGTCAGCTGACGCTCTTTCTCCATTATTTCTTTCAACCTTATCAGTGTCCAGGATGCCGATACAGTATAGTTGAAAGTGCAATGCTGAATGAAAGTGTGACGTCAGTGTAAGGCTACTTTCACACTAGCGTTAACTGCAATCCGTCACAATGCGTCGTTTTGCAGAAAAAACGCATCCTGCAAAAGTGCTTGCAGGATGCGTTTTTTCTCCATTGGCTTACATTATGCGACGCATTGCGACGGATTGCCACACGTCGCAACCGTTGCGCGACAGTTGTGCCGTGTTGTGGCGGACCGTCGGCCGCAAAAAACGTTACATGTAACGTTTTTTGCAGCCGACGGTCCGCTATTTCCGACCGCGCATGCGCGGCCCGAACTCCGCCCCCACCTCCCCGCACCTCACAATGGGGCAGCGGATGCGCTGAAAAGCAGCATCCGCTGCACCCGTTGTGCGGCGGAGACAATGCTAGCGTCGGTAACCTCGGCCCGACGCACTGCGACGGGCCGAGCCCGACACTAGTGTGAAAGTAGCCTAACAGGTCCAAGTCCAGACTGTACCCAGGGTTAAAGTGGCCTAGGCCATTTCATACAACCTCATTCTAGATCAGCAGCGTTGAGTGATATACATAGGAATTACTTAATTTTTCAACATCTTATTAGGGGTTCAGGTTTGTCAGGTAAGTTATGTGAGAAGATAACCGGCCTTAAATCTTAAAGTTCTAAACACATAGACTTTTATTACTCGAAACAGAAAAACTTCAGTCTGTAAAAATATTAGATTTCCACAAAGATATGAGGTAAAGAATCCTAGAGCACTTCTCAGTAGTGTTGAGCATTCCGATACCGCAAGTATCGGGTATCGGCCGATACTTGCGGTATCGGAATTCCGATACCGAGATCCGATACTTTTGTGGTATCGGGAATCGGAATTGGAAGTTTCCAGTGTATGGTTCCCAGGGTCTGAAGGGGAGGAAACTCTCCTTCAGGCCCTGGGATCCATATGAATGTGTAAAATAAAGAATTAAAATAAAAAATATTGATATACTCACCTGTCCGGAGGCCCCTGGACATCACCGCTGGTAACCGGCAGCCTTCTTTGTTTAAAATGAGCGCGTTCAGCACCTTCCATGACATCACGGCTTCTGATTGGTCACGTGCCGCTCATGTGACCGCCACGCGACCAATCACAAACCGCGACGTCATCCCTCAGGTCCTAAATTCCCTTCTAGGAATTTAGGACCTGAGGGATGACGTCACGGCTTGTGATTGGTCGCGTGAGCGGTCACATGGGCGGCCGCGACCAATCACAAGCCGTGACGTCATCTAAGGCCCTGAACGTGCTCATTCTTAAGAAGGAAGGCTGCCGGAAAGAAGCAGGGCGCGTCCGAGGGTGAGTATATACCTAATAGGAATATACTCACCCTCGGCTTCTTTCTGGCAGCCTTCCTTCCTAAGAATGAGCGCGTTCAGGGCCTTAGGTGACGTCACGGCTTGTGATTGGTCGCGGCCGCCCATGTGACCGCCACGCGACCAATCACAAGCCGTGACGTAATTCTCAGGTCCTAAATTCCTAGAATTAGGAATTTAGGACCTGAGAATTACGTCACGGCTTGTGATTGGTCGCGTGGCGGTCACATGGGCGGCCGCGACCAATCAGAAGCCGTGACGTCATGGAAGGCCCTGAACGCGCTCATTTTAAGCAAAGAAGGCTGCCGGTTACCAGCGGTAAGGTCCAGGCTGCGTCGGAGAGGTGAGTATATCAATATTTTTTATTTTAATTCTTTATTTTACACATTAATATGGATCCCAGGGCCTGAAGGAGAGTTTCCTCTCCTTCAGACCCTGGGAACCATCAGGATACCTTCCGATACTTGAGTCCTATTGACTTGTATTGGTATCGGGTATCGGTATCGGATCAGATCCGATACTTTGCCGGTATCGGCTGATACTTTCCGATACCGATACTTTCAAGTATCGGACGGTATCGCTCAACACTACTTCTCAGTAGTTACACATGAAAAGCAGCTGTGTGTCTGAGGAGGATAGAAAGGTGAAAAACCAGTGAAGTGATAAGATCATGTTACAATTGCATTAAGGTACCGTTACACTAAATGACTTACCAACGATCACGACCAGCGATACGACCTGGCCATGATCGTTGGTAAGTCGTTGTGTGGTCGCTGGGGAGCTCTCACACAGACAGCTCTCTCCAGCGACCAACGATCAGGGGAACGACTTCGGCATCATTGAAACTGTCTTCAACGATGCTGAAGTCCCCCTGCAGCACCCGGGTAACCAGGGCAAACATCGGGTTACTAAGTGCAGGGCCGTGCTTAATAACCCGATATTTACCCTGGTTACCATTGTAAAAGTTAAAAAAAAAAAACAGTACATACTCACATTCTGATGTCTGTCACGTCCCCCGGCGTCCACAGGGTTACGCGCTGCTGCTCAGAACTTCCTGCACTGAATGTGTCAGCGCCGGCAGTAGCAGAGCACAGCGGTGACGTCACCGCTGTGCTCTGCTTTACGGCCGGCACTGACACAGTCAGTGCAGGAAGCTCTGAGCAGCAGCGCGTAACCCTGTGGACGCCGGGGGACGTGGCAGACATCAGAATGTGAGTATGTACTTTTTTTTAAACTTTTACAATGGTAACCAGGGTAAATATCGGGTTACTAAGCGCGGCCCTGCACTTAGTAACCCGATATTTACCCTGGTTACAAGTGAACACATCGCTGGATCGGCGTCACACACGCCGATCCAGCGATGACAGCGGGTGATCAGAGACGAAATAAAGTTCTGGACTTCTAGCTCCGACCAGCGATATCACAGCGGGATCCAGATCGCTGCTGCGTGTCAAACACAACGAGATCGCTATCCAGGATGCTGCAACGTCACGGATCGTCGTCATTCTCGCTGCAAAGTCGCTTAGTGTGACGGTACCTTTAGGTAAAAGCCCTTATCTGATCGGACAACAGTGTAATCTCAGATGTAATGCCTGTTGTCTGTTACCAGTCACATTGTATTGTAAGATCAATCTTCATCGTGTGATTAACAACACAAATTCCTTCCCACTACGTGTAAGTTCGTTTTAAGTTCTTAAAAAATGGCATCTAAAATCTATCTCATTTACAAGGGCTCATAAAATAGAGGGGTATTCTGTAGCCTGGAGGGGCATAGTTTGACCTAGGCTATTTTATACCCCCAGGTATAGTTTGGCCTAAGCCACTTTATTCCCCGGGGGTATATTGTATAAAGTTTGGCATAGGCTATTTTACAGCCCTTGGTATAGTTCGGCCTAGGGCAGTTTATCCGCCTGTGCCAAACTATACCCAGGTTCAATCTGGACAAGGGTTAATATGGCCTGTTCCCCGACCAGCATTGCTGGCCAAATATACCCACCCTGTGGACCAGATTTGGCCTGCGGGCCAGGGTTTGACATATGTACCTTAGAGGAATCTAGAAGGAACGACAATTGCATGTAGAATATAACAAAACAAGAAAAAGCACACAATCCTGATGTATATTTTGTGCGGAATAATGATGGATCATCTTATTTTACACTTCTGAGCTGTTTCCTTTTTTTAAATTATTATTTTTATTTTGTTTGTGTCATTTTGTAACTACAGTGTATATATACTGAAAAAGAATGCGACTCTTCAAAACTAAGGCAACTGCACCATCTGGTGGTAAAAGTGTAAAATGCGTGATTAATCAAGTAGCAATTGACAGAAAGGCTGTGGGAAATTTATTAAGAAAAGTCTACAATAATTTATTTGGCTGAGAGCATTTATAAAGATAGCATGCAGTAATAATTTAGTGAAAAATATCAGCATAAAGTAGGCTTGCCAAGACTTGACCGAAAAGTGTCTGGAAAATCAATTATATTAATTATACAGCATGTTGCGCTATCATAAACTTTTCTGCCGCTTTTATCTATTTTTATGATGTCTAATAACACAATAATATTAAATCTACTCCAGTAGATTTACTCATATGTAGCAATGAAGGGATTTTTATATCAACAATCAACAATGCAAGTCAATGGATCAAATGGAGCTGGTCGACGGAAGAAAGAATTGAAAGTACTGAATAACTGTTTAGGGTTCTGAGACAAGTATGATATGAGGGATGAGAAGTCGATTTGTTTTGCTGTAGTGAGCAATTGCACAGCATTTTTACAACTTCTGTTACTGGACAGCTACTCCCTTTCTTTGGCAGCTGCACAGTGGTATGCTTTGTAGATGAGGGCCAGAAAGAGCATGTGCTCCAGTAGATGGCAAGCGCTGTATCAAGTTGCCCCTGCTCCTCTTCCTCCACCTTGACATCACACACAGTACAGTCCTCCAAGGTGGAAACCCAATTACCCTTGCTTTCACCCACGTCACAACTCTCCAACAGCCCAACTGACTGTTGGGAACTACAGATGGCAGAGTCTGCAGATCTGTTCACACATTCTATGCCATGGGTAACAGAAGTATAGTCCAAAGATTCAGAGTCAAGAGGAGGAAATCAACTGCACCGATGCCCAAATTTTTTTCAGATTGATTCAGGGCTGGACAAAGTAGGGTCCAAGCAGAATCCAAACCCTCATCAGCAGACATTAACCCTAGTGGATGGAGGTGATCCATTTGTGATGAGACTCAGATACTTAGGCTCCAGCGGACTGTAATGTGTTGTCAGGGCAGGAAAAGGAGGAGGGCGATTCTTAGAGTGAGGAATAGGAGAACAGAGTGGATGATGATGAGGTAGTAGATCACGCTTGGTGTAAACCCAGAGGCATGCAGCTGAGTAGTTCAGCAGAGGAGGAGGAGGAAGACAAGGAGGTTATGTTGCGGCTTCCCTCAGACACAGAGTTCTGCAACCACGACAGGCAATGCACTCTGAGCTCCAACTCTGGCAGTGGCCAGCAGCGTTCACGGGTCTGCAGTAGCGTAGCTTGGGTCTTTTTTTAGACATGCAAAAGTGTAAAAAATCAAGTTATCTGCCAACTTTGTTAAAAATGACAGAGTAGAGTTAAAAAAAATTCAATAATTTGATGACTACATACATGAACTGGCACATGTGTGACTAACGTGTTATTCTGGGAACCTCATTGTGCTAAAATGCAGACTTGTGGGCCTCGCCAATCACCGTACACCCCAAGTGTTGTCACACAGGTCTGCAGCTGCAGAACCTCCACTTGTTTATCCTCTAGAGTTGAAGTGACTGAGAGCCTGTCAGCTGATACGGAAGTGGCATGCCTGCTGTTTTTGACTGATCTTAGATACCAAGCACACCCCATCTTTCTCAATCCACCGTAACATCTCTGCCTGCATCTCACTCACAGTCCAGCAACTTGTCGTGTTCACCCTACTGCAAACTGTGTCAGCACAGCAGCGAGCCCTCGTTTGTGCGGTTGTGCTCACATAAATTATTGTTTCCTCCTACACATGGCAAAGCTAAGAGCTTGAACTTCACCATCTTCAATCTACTAATAATAACTAGCACTAAAATGCTCGGGTGCTCATTGCTTGGGTCAAGCAATTTGTAATACTCAGGTACTCGACCAGACAACCAGAGCAATGAGCCCAATGTAAGTCTATGGGAACCCCGAGCATTTTTACCGCTATCCTCCCGGGGGTTCTTTTAAGGTCTAAAAACATCTGAAAATGATGGAAACAGTGCTCTAATTACATGTGAACATCATGGGGAATGTCCCTGGAAGCATTTCTGACTCCCAGGTCACAGCTGTGAGCAATGTTGTCAATGTTGTCAGAGTCTTATGCCATTTTTACAGGTGCACCCAAAAACATACTAAAACGAAACCAAAATGGATTTTCCTGGGAGATATGTTAAAAACATCCTTTCCAGGGTAATGACTATTATAGAAGGCAAAATAATTAACCCAAAACAAAAATGTTCCTCCACCACTTGGGCTATGATTACACGTAGCGTTTTTGATGCGTTTTTCAACTTTAGCATTGCTTTCAACCAATACAAATGCATTCACTGGGAAATGTCATTGTAACATTTAACAACCTTAGCTGGTCTTATGGTGTGTGACACAACATCAGACACATCTTGTTTCATTTATGAAGGAGGGACTATTAAAGTCACAAAGCCTATTTTTATAGGGCCATCAGGCGGCATTAATATTCTTAACCCCTTCATGACCGTGGGATTTTCCGTTTTTCCGTATTCGTTTTTCACTCCCCTCCTTCCCAGAGCCATAACTTTTTTATTTTTCCGTCAATTTGGCCATGTGAGGGCTTATTTTTTGCGGGACGAGTTGTACTTTTGAACGACATCATTGGTTTTACCATGTCGTGTACTAGAAAAAGGGAAACAAATTCCAAGTGCGGTGAAATTGCAAAAAAAGTGCAATCCCACACTTGTTTTTTGTTTGGCTTTTTTGCTAGGTTCACTAAATGCTAAAACTGACCTGCCATTGTGATTCTCCAGGTCATTACGAGTTCATAGACACCTAACATGACTAGGTTGTTTTTTACCTAAGTGGTGAAAAAAAATTCCAAACTTTGCAAAAAAATAAATAAATAAAATTGCGCCATTTTCCGATACCCGTAGCGTCTCCATTTTTCGTGATCTGGGGTCGGGTGAGGGCTTATTTTTTGCGTGCCAAGCTGGCATTTTTAATGATAGCATTTTGGTGCAGATACGTTCTTTTGATCGCCCGTTATTGCATTTTAATGCAATGTCGTGGCGACCAAAAAAACGTAAATCTGGCGTTTCGATTTTTTTTTTCATTACGCCGTTTAGCGATCAGGTTAATGCTTTTTTTTTATTGATAGATCGGGCGATTCTGAACGCGGCGATACCAAATATGTGTAGGTTGGGTTTTTTTTTTTATTGATTTATTTTGATTGGGGCGAAAGGGGGGTGATTTAAACTTTTATATTTTTTTTATTTTTTTCACATATAGGCTAGAAGCAGGCACAGCACGATCGCCTCTGCTACATAACAGCGATCATCAGATCGCTGTTATGTAGCTAAAATGCAGGTGTGCTGTGAGCGCCGACCACAGGGGGGCGCTCACAGCCACCGGCGATCAGTAACCATAGAGGTCTCCAGGACCTCTATGGTTACCTTCCTGACGCATCGCCGACCCCCGATCATGTGACGGGGGTCGGCGATGCGCTCATATCCGGCCGCACGGCCGGATGCGGTAGTTAAATGCCGCTGTCTGAGTTTGACAGCGGCATTTAACTAGTTAATAGCGGCGGGTGATCGCGATTTCACCCGCCGCTATTGCGCGCACATGTCAGCTGTAAAAAACAGCTGACATGTCGCGACTTTGATGTGCGCTCACCGCCGGAGCGCACATCAAAGCGGGGGTCCCGACATGTGACGTACTATCCCGTCACATGTCGGGAAGGGGTTAAAGGGCCATTATTAAACAGTGGGTCTCCTATACTGTTATTGCCTATGCAGTGAGTGGCTTGGCTGCCAAAAATTACGATGCACCCCCAATACCCCTTTCACGAGGCGTACAGGAGGGCATTCTGAAAAATGTTCCCATTATAAAAAAGTGGGTCTCCCATAGTGTTTGCCTATGTATTGAATGCAAGGCCTGCCCTGCCCCAAAGTTACACGCACCCCACTAACCCTTTCGACAGACATACTTGAGGACCTCACAACAATGTTCCCATTAGAATAAAGTGTGTCTTCCATACAGTTTGACTATGCAGTGAATTGCAGTGTTAAGCCTGAAGAACCTGCATTTTTGAATTGCAGTGGTGAGCCTGAAGAACTTGTAGTGGAGAATTGCATTGTTGATTCTGAAGAACCTGCATTGGTGAAATGCAGTGTTGAGGCTGAAGAACCTGTATTGATGAATTGCAGTGGTGAGCCTGAAGAACCTGTAGTGGAGAATTGCAGTGTTGAGGCTAAAGAATACCTGGCAGTGGAGAATTGCATTGTTGAAGCAGCCGACCAATCCCTACAGTTCCCATTATAAGAAAGTGTGTCTCCCATACTGTTTGCTTATGCATTGAATGAAAGGCCTGCCCTGCCCCAAAGTAACACACACCCCAATAAGCCTTTGAGCCCACATACTGGATGGCCACAGGAAAACCAAGTTCACATTATTCTTTTTGTACTGCCATACTGTTAGCCTATGCATTGAATGCAAGGCCCGCCTTGCCACAAA
Organism: Ranitomeya variabilis; assembly: GCF_051348905.1. Taxonomy (NCBI): domain Eukaryota; kingdom Metazoa; phylum Chordata; class Amphibia; order Anura; family Dendrobatidae; genus Ranitomeya; species Ranitomeya variabilis. The sequence continues at coordinate 160,790,807 of NC_135237.1, forward strand.
GTTACAAGCACCCCAATAACCCTTTGAAATGACGTATTGGATGGCCATATGAAACGAAATTTCCCATTATTATTATTTTTTTAATACCATAAAATTTGCCCATGAAGTGAATGCAAGGCCTGGCACAAATTTGCACACACCCCAATCCCCCTTGGAAGAAACATGGAGGAGGGCCTCATAAAAATATTTTCCTATTACAAAGGAGCAGGTCTCCTACACTTGGAATGCACTAAGTGTATGGGCTGACAAACATTTCCCCCTGGGGGGTACACATCAACATACTGTAGTGTGTAAATATTTTTTTTTACGGGCATCATAAACACCCTGGAAAATAGTAACGTGTTTTCCTACACAGTTTCTGCTGGAAAGGTGCAGGTTTTTAGCAAAAATATGGCGGACTAGTCATTGGATGAAGTGATCAGGAAAAGGGGCTTGGTGACGGCAGGAATGGGAACGTACAGGATTAATAACAGCGGTGGCTATGGGAGGTATGAGATCCAGGATACAGCCTACAATGATTAGTTGTTTAGCCACCACCAATTACCAGAATGCGTTTCATGCCCGTCAGAAGACTGGTGTAACAGATGTGCATCTGAAGCTCGACATAAAAGATGCCCGTAAGAAATATGTTGCCAAAGACATACGTGTCTGTATATAGGGCAAAGTGCAACATGCTCGTGAGATGCTGAATACTAGAAAGAAGATCAATGTTGGAGGAAAACCAAACAAACTGATGGATGCTCGTGAAAAACTAAGCTTAAAGAGGAGTGCAGCGGCCGTAACTATCAACACACCCATGGCACAAGGTTCTTCATCTTCACCCATACATATTACCAATAATATCCAAATGTCACAGCCGAAAACTATTTGTTCCAGAGTAACGAACACTGTTAAAGGAATGCCAATAAACGTAGTTAAGCATGAACCTGGGAAACAACAGATTTCCTCTTCACAAGATATGAACGATGATTGTATTGATGATGACTTGGAACTTTACCACAACTCCACCAAGAAGATGAAGATCACAGCTGCAAATAATGTGCAAAAAAGGCAGTGAATGTCTGGAAACTCATTTTCACTTGGGCAAACTTTACCTCTTACTAAAGTGTTACAGAATGATGCATAAACAGCTCCCATGTCTACACAGCATGACACTTCGCCAATCACCACCTTTATTGCACACAAAGGCTGTAACCAACGTGTCATGGACACTTGTCACAAAGGAGGCCAGCTCATCAGTAGGGCCCACTCATAAAGAGTCTGTCTTTAGCTCATTAGAAGGCACAAAAATGACCATTAATAATTTGCATCCAAGAGTCACAGAGGAAGATATTGTAGAGCTTTTCTGTGTATGCAGTGCCTTGAAGCGCACCTGCTTGTTGAGTTCAGGAGTTGCAGACGTTGTGTTTGTACGAAAAGAAGATGCAGTTGGTGCCTACAAAAAATACAACAACAGATACATAGACAGACAACCAATGAAATGCAATCTTCCTTTGAATGGTAGTGTGATAACATCAGACCAGCCCTTGCTTCTAAGATTAAGCGACACCTCATCAAAGAAGAAAGGTTAATGTCAAAGAAACACAAACTCCTCCTCCTCCAGTGTTGCTTAAAATCCTCCAGCTGAAGTTGATCCTGATACTATCTTAAAAGCACTCTTTAAATCCTTACGGTTGTCAGCAGTCCTCCAACCACCTGCATTTAAGATTAAGGTCTGATGACACCAACACAACTTGGATACTGTAATAACAGAGATTCACAATTCACATATGGGCCCAGAGATGCCTTAAAAAAAAAAAAAATCTTTTTGGGTTTTGTTTAATGCTGGTGATGAACACCAGCAGGTAGTTGATGTTTGAAGGAGTCTGGCATCAGACACTGGACAATTTATCCTGTTCACAGCATTGTTGTAGAGTTCACCTTTGTTGTGGGGCAGTTGCGTTATTGCATCAAGAATTTCTGTTCTCTACTTGCTCTATTATTGTTAAACAGCATGATTATGGTTCTACTGTTCTGTCAAGGGAGGATAAATAAATGTTGAATAACTTGTTTAAATTTCTTCAATAATCTGTTTCAACTTAAAAGATAATATTTGTTGTTTGGTAGCTTTAATATCTGGATTCCTACAAATGGATCTCAAGACCTTCATATTCCAGTAAATGGGGGGAGGGGGAATTACTTAGTGTCCACTGACTGTGTTCTAGAGAAATACTTTTTTTTATGACTAATTAATGTTTACACTGTAAAAATGTCATCCAGAACTGTTTAATCGTATGCCATACTCGTTGCCCTGCGGCTGAAGCATTTTGTGATATCTGTGATCTGAAGACAGAAAAATACTGAAGGGAAAGAGATCACGGTAATAGTGATCTAAATACTGAGATGTCTACACAGGAATGCTGGGAGAACATAGATTGTGGTTTTTTATAAACTTCAGCTGCATTTTAAAATTTTTATGTAATGCTGGTAATTAAAAAAAAAGGTACTCTACTGTTGACAGGGCACAGTGCCAGACCATGACTATCTATGCTCTTCCTGTACAACCCTATAATTTTTTAATAATTGATATTTATTTGTACTTCTCATTGGGAAGGGGGATACACAAGAAACGATAGGTGAACTCTGCTGAGACCAAAAACATCCGTTTGCATCACGGAACACGTTCACCCTGGTGTTCTAGTGGTGGTGTCTGAAGAGATGTGGAGGATGTGTGGTATCCCACTAAGAAGCCATTTCTATGGGATACCGTATATATTGTGTGTTTTCATATAAAAATGCTCGCTATTTTTATGTGGACTGGGCATTTTACATACATTGTGAGACCTGCTGACAGGCAGCACAAAAAAGGTTAATCTTCTCCCAGGCTTGATCAGTTGAACAAGCTCAGTTTTAATATGCATAAGGTATCAGGCCTCCATCGAATTTTTTGGGTTGTGTCTTAGCCTACTTATTCAAACAATTTTCCTGCCCCCCCCCAAAAAAAAATACAGGCAAGATATTTGAGAGTGGCCTGTTTCCTTCAGACACCACATCTCTCTGTGTGCTACAAATTGTGGCATTTGAGTCCTCCATTGAACTGTTTTTCCTGTCTCTTAAGGTACCTTCACACGAAGCGACGCTGCAGCGATAGCGACAACGATGCCGATCGCTGCAGCGTCGCTGTGTGGTCGCTGGAGAGCTGTCACACAGACCGCTCTCCAGCGACCAACGATGCCGAGGTCCCTGGGTAACCAGGGTAAACATCGGGTTGCTAAGCGCAGGGCCGCGCTTAGTAACTCGATGTTTACCCTGGTTACCAGCGTAAAAGTAAAAATAACAAACAGTACATGCTCACCTGCGCGTCCCCCGGCGTCCGCTTCCTGTACTGTGTGAGCGCCGGCCCTAACAGCACAGCGGTGACGTCACCGCTGTGCTGTGCTGTTACTTTCACTTTACGGCACTCAGTCAGAGCAGGAAGCGGGCGGCAGGGGACGCGCAGGTGAGTATGTACTGTTTGTTTTTTTTACTTTTACGCTGGTAACCAGGGTAAACATCGGGTTACTAAGCGCGGCCCTGCGCTTAGTAACCCGATATTTACCCTGGTTACCAGCGTAAAACATCGCTGGTATCGTTGCTTTTGGTGTCAAACCTGACGATACACGCCGGTCTGACGACCAAATAAAGTTCTGAACTTTATTCAACGACCAGCGATATCACAGCAGGATCCTGATCGCTGCTGCGTGTCAAACACAACGATATCGCTAGCCAGGACGCTGCAACGTCACGGATCGTTGTCGTTCTCGGTGTAAAGTCGTTTCGTGTGAAGGTACCTTTACTTACGTTATTGCCACCAGTGTGCCGAAAAATTTTTTTTACCTACAGGCCAGATATTTTAAACTGTGTGTTTCCCCACCCACAGATAACACATAAGATCGCTCCAAATTCGGGACGTGCATGGACATGCTAAGTGGACATGATGGTGCATGTGGAGCGCCCGCCAGGGCTGTGGGGTCCTCTGTACCGGGTCGGTACGTAAAGGCATGTGTCACGGCGGTGGTGACCCGGTCTGTGGCCCTGGGCACCCATGTTAGAGGGAAGTTCTTTAAAGGGATTTGTAAAATAATAAAAGTTTGTGACACCACCTGTGGTATTCAGTCAGGGGTGACCGACGCTGTTTAAAGGGGTCCACTGGGGTGATGTTATGGCAGCAGGGATGGTATGGCTTCCCACAGGTGAAGCTGGGTCCCCAGGGCTCCTGGTGTAGTAGATGGTGATAGATGGTGTAGTAAGAAATGGAGGACACAGGGTTGCAGTCTCTTTACCTCTTTACTGTATGATTCAAGCAGCCACAGTCCAGGGTACTAGATCACAGGTGCTGGTGGTGGTCTGGCTGGCTTGGAAGCATCTCAGGAATCCCTCTAACCAGGTGGAGTTGGAAGCCTTCCTTCTAGCGCTGTGTTGTTGTAATCCCTTGCTGCCTTAGGCCTCACACAAGGTCCTCATGTTCTCTCTTTGTCCCCCTTTAGGTAGGACACTAACCCGTACGACAGGTAACTCGATCCTTTTTACAGGATCTCTATCACGACCCGGGCTCTATGCGTTACTGTGTCCTCGGGTGTTAATGGTGGACAGGTAACTTGAAATCCATCTGTCTGCCGATTTCTGCCGTGGGGCATGAAGTTACCCCCACTGTTGTGGATTCTGTTGGTGGGCTCCCTCTGGTGGTTACTGCTGGTACTGGGTGACTTTGGTGGGTTGCGGCCTTTGGTTTCCACCTGTCCATCAGAGGCTGGGTGTTTCCTATTTGACCTGGCCTTTCTGTCATTTCCCTTGCCGGCTATCAATGTGTTCAGATGTGCTCTGTTTGGTTCCTGCCTACCTGCTCCCAGATCTTTCAGGATAAGCTAAGTGCTGATTTTCAGTTGTTTGGTTTTTGGTCCAGCTTGCTTAGAATGTCTCTATGCTAGCTGGTTGCTCTAGTGGACTGAGGTTCTCCCCATGTGCCATGAGTTGGCACATGGGTTCTTGTAATCTCAGGATGGTTTTTTTGATTAGGGTTTTTTGCTGACCGCTCAGTCCCCTTTTGTATCATTCTGCTTTCTAGTTTTTAGCGGGCCTCTATTTGCTAAAGCTATATACATCATCTCTATGTGTGTGCCTTCCTCTCATTTCACCGTCAATACATGTGGGGGGCAACTATACCTTTGGGGTTAATTCCTCTGGAGGCAAGTGAGGTCTTGTTTTCTCTGCAGTACTAGTTAGCTCTTAGGCTGGTGCGTGGCGTCTAGAACCAACGTAGGCACGCTCCCTGGCTATCTCTAGTTGCGTTTGTCAGGCGTAGGGCAGCGGTCAGCCCAGGTTCCATCACCCTAGAGCTCGTCCGATATTTTGTTATACTTTGCTTGTCCTGTGCTATCCCTAGCCATTGGGGATTCATGACAGTATAGCCGGCCCACAAAGTGTTAATTGTTTGGGCTGAAGCAGGAGGAAAAGAAGTGTTCTAGGAAAATTTTTTTTTTTTTTTTTTTCCTTCAGAGTTTTGCTGCCTAGCCCTTAATTGCTGTCTAGCTGCTTCTTACCTCCTCTTAACCCTTGAATGGCTCTGATCTTAGCTGTTTATCATGGATGTCCAGAGTTTGGCTTCCAGCCTGAGTAATCTCGCGGCAAAGGTTCAAAACATACAGGATTTCATTGTTCACACTCCCATGTCTGAACCTAGAATTCCTATTCCAGAGTTTTTTTCTGGAGATAGATCTACCTTCCTGAATTTCAGGAACAATTGTAAATTGTTTCTCTCTTTGAAATCTCGCTCCTCTGGAGACCCTGCTCAACAGGTCAAGATTGTTATATCGTTCCTACGGGGCGACCCTCAGAATTGGGCATTTGCATTGGCACCAGGGGATCCTGCGTTGCTCAGTGTGGATGCGTTTTTTCTGGCATTGGGATTGCTCTATGAGGAACCTAACCTAGAGATTCAGGCTGAAAAGGCTTTATTAGCCCTCTCTCAGGGGCATGATGAAGCGGAAATATATTGTCAGAAATTTCGGAAATGGTCGGTGCTTACTCAGTGGAATGAGTGCGCCCTGGCTGCAAACTTCAGAAATGGTCTTTCTGAGGCCATTAAGGATATTATGGTGGGGTTCCCTGCGCCTACAGGTCTGAATGAGTCTATGGCTATGGCCATTCAGATTGATCGGCGTTTACGGGAGCGCAAACCCGTGCACCAGTTGGCGGTGTCTTCTGAACAGGCACCTGAGACTATGCAATGTGATAGAATTCAGTCCAGAAGTGAACGGCAAAATTATAGGCGGAAAAATGGTTTGTGTTTTTATTGTGGTGATTCAGCTCATGTTATATCAGCATGCTCTAAACGCACAAAAAGGGTTGATAAATCTTTTGCCATTGATACTCTGCAGTCTAAGTTCATTTTGTCTGTGACTCTGATTTTTTCACTGTCTTCCATTTCCGTCGATGCCTATGTGGATTCAGGCGCTGCCCTGAGTCTTATGGATTGGTCATTTGCTAAACGCTGCGGTTTTAGTCTAGAGCCTCTGGAAGTTCCTATTCCTCTGAAGGGAATTGATTCTACACCATTGGCTATGAATAAACCGCAGTATTGGACACAAGTGACCATGCGCATGACTCCCGTTCATCAGGAGGTGATTCGCTTCCTTGTACTGTATAATTTACATGATGTACTAGTGCTTGGTCTGCCATGGTTACAAACTCATAATCCTGTCCTGGACTGGAAAACAATGTCTGTGCTAAGCTGGGGATGTCAGGGGGTTCATGATGATGCACCTCCGATTTCAATCGCTTCATCGACTCCTTCGGAGATCCCTGCGTTTTTGTCAGATTATAAGGATGTTTTTGAGGAGCCTAAGCTCAATTCGCTCCCTCCTCATAGAGAGTGTGACTGTGCTATAGAATTGATTCCTGGCAGTAAGTTCCCTAAGGGTCGTTTATTTAATCTGTCACTGCCAGAGCATACTGCTATGCGGAATTATATTAAGGAGTCCTTGGAAAAGGGACATATTCGTCCATCTTCGTCCCCTCTGGGAGCAGGTTTTTTTTTCGTGGCAAAAAAGATGGTTCCCTGAGGCCTTGTATAGATTATCGCCTTCTGAATAAGATTACAGTCAAATACCAGTATCCATTGCCATTATTTACTGATTTGTTTGCTCGCATTAAGGGGGCTAGGTGGTTCACTAAAATAGATCTTCGTGGTGCGTATAATCTGGTGCGGATAAAACAGGGTGATGAGTGGAAAACCGCATTTAATACGCCTGAGGGCCATTTTGAGTATTTGGTAATGCCTTTTGGACTCTCCAATGCTCCGTCAGTCTTTCAGTCCTTTATGCACAATATTTTCCGTGAATATCTGGATAAGTTTATGATTGTGTATTTGGATGATATTTTGGTGTTTTCTGATGACTGGGAGTCTCATGTTCTACAGGTCAGGAAGGTGTTTCAGGTTTTGCGGGCCAATTCTCTGTTTGTGAAGGGCTCAAAGTGTCTCTTCGGAGTCCAGAAGATTTCTTTTTTGGGGTACATTTTTTCTCCTTCTACTATTGAGATGGATCCCGTTAAGGTTCAGGCTATTTGTGACTGGACACAACCTACATCTGTTAAGAGCCTTCAGAAGTTCTTGGGGTTTGCTAATTTTTATCGTCGGTTCATTGCTAATTTTTCCAGTATTGTTAAACCTTTGACTGATTTGACTAAAAAGGGTGCTGATGTTGCTGATTGGTCTCCTGCGGCCGTGGAGGCCTTTCGGGAACTTAAGCGCCGGTTTTCTTCTGCTCCTGTGTTGTGTCAGCCAGATGTGTCACTTCCTTTTCAGGTGGAGGTTGATGCTTCCGAGATTGGAGCGGGGGCGGTTTTGTCACAGAGAAGTTCTAATGGCTCGGTGACGAAGCCATGTGCTTTCTTCTCTAGAAAATTCTCGCCCGCCGAGCGCAATTATGATGTGGGTGATCGGGAGCTTTTGGCCATGAAGTGGGCATTTGAGGAGTGGCGTCATTGGCTTGAGGGTGCTAAACATCGCGTGGTGGTCTTGACTGATCACAAGAATCTCATTTACCTTGAGTCTGCCAGGCGTTTGAATCCTAGACAGGCTCGTTGGTCATTATTTTTTTCTCGTTTCAATTTCGTGGTTTCATACCTGCCAGGTTCAAAGAATGTGAAGGCAGATGCTCTTTCCAGGAGTTTTGTGCCTGATTCTCCTGGAGACACTGGGCCTGCTGGTATCCTTAGGGATGGGGTAATATTGTCCGCCGTATCCCCAGACTTGCGACGCGCATTGCAGGAGTTTCAGGTGGATAAACCGGATCGATGTCCACCAGAAAGACTGTTTGTTCCGGATGATTGGACCAGTAGAGTCATCTCCGAGGTCCATTCTTCTGTGTTGGCTGGTCATCCTGGAATATTTGGTACAAGAGATTTGGTGGCCAGGTCTTTTTGGTGGCCTTCCTTGTCTAGGGATGTGCGTACCTTTGTGCAGTCTTGTGAAGTGTGTGCTCGAGCTAAGCCTTGCTGTTCACGGGCTAGTGGGTTGTTGTTATCTTTGCCCATCCCGAAGAGGCCTTGGACGCACATTTCCATGGATTTTATTTCTGATCTCCCGGTTTCACAGAAAATGTCCGTTATCTGAGTTGTGTGTGACCGCTTTTCTAAGATGGTTCATTTGGTGCCCTTGCCTAAGTTACCCTCCTCCTCTGAGTTGGTTCCTTTGTTTTTTCAGAACGTGGTTCGTTTGCATGGGATTCCGGAGAATATCGTTTCTGACAGGGGATCCCAGTTTGTGTCTAGATTTTGGCGGACGTTTTGTGCCAAGATGGGCATTGATTTGTCTTTCTCGTCTGCATTCCATCCTCAGACGAATGGCCAGACGGAGCGAACTAATCAGACCTTGGAAACTTATTTGAGGTGTTTTGTTTCTGCTGATCAGGATGACTGGGTTGCTTTTTTGCCACTGTCCGAATTTGCTCTTAATAATCGGGCTAGTTCTGCCACGTTGGTCTCTCCTTTTTTTTGTAATTCGGGGTTTCATCCTCGTTTTTCCTCTGGTCAGGGGGAATCTTCGGATTGTCCTGGAGTAGACGTGGTGGTGGACAGGCTACATCAGATTTGGAATCAGGTGGTGGACAATTTGAAGTTATCTCAGGAGAAGACTCAGCAGTTTGCTAATCGCCGTCGCCGCGTGGGTCCCCGACTTCTTGTTGGGGACTTGGTGTGGTTGTCTTCTCGTTTTGTCCCTATGAAGGTCTCTTCTCCTAAGTTCAAGCCTCGGTTCATCGGTCCTTATAGGATCTCGGAGATTCTTAACCCTGTATCTTTTCGTTTGGATCTCCCAGCATCGTTTGCTATTCATAATGTGTTCCATCGGTCGTTGTTGCGGAGGTATGAGGTGCCCGTTGTTCCTTCGGTCGAGCCTCCTGCTCCGGTGCTGGTGGAGGGAGAATTGGAGTATGTTGTTGAAAAGATCTTGGATTCTCGTGTTTCCAGACGCAAACTCCAGTATTTGGTTAAGTGGAAGGGTTATGGTCAGGAGGATAATTCCTGGGTGGTCGCCTCCGATGTTCACGCGACTGATTTGGTCCGCGCCTTCCATAGAGCTCACCCTGATTGCCCTGGGAGTTCTCGTGAGGGTTCGGTGACCCCTCCTCAAGGGGGGGTACTGTTGTGGATTCTGTTGGTGGGCTCCCTCTGGTGGTTACTGCTGGTACTGGGTGACTTTGGTGGGTTGCGGCCTTTGGTTTCCACCTGTCCATCAGAGGCTGGGTGTTTCCTATTTGACCTGGCCTTTCTGTCATTTCCCTTGCCGGCTATCAATGTGTTCAGATGTGCTCTGTTTGGTTCCTGCCTACCTGCTCCCAGATCTTTCAGGATAAGCTAAGTGCTGATTTTCAGTTGTTTGGTTTTTGGTCCAGCTTGCTTAGAATGTCTCTATGCTAGCTGGTTGCTCTAGTGGACTGAGGTTCTCCCCATGTGCCATGAGTTGGCACATGGGTTCTTGTAATCTCAGGATGGTTTTTTTGATTAGGGTTTTTTGCTGACCGCTCAGTCCCCTTTTGTATCATTCTGCTTTCTAGTTTTTAGCGGGCCTCTATTTGCTAAAGCTATATACATCATCTCTATGTGTGTGCCTTCCTCTCATTTCACCGTCAATACATGTGGGGGGCAACTATACCTTTGGGGTTAATTCCTCTGGAGGCAAGTGAGGTCTTGTTTTCTCTGCAGTACTAGTTAGCTCTTAGGCTGGTGCGTGGCATCTAGAACCAACGTAGGCACGCTCCCTGGCTATCTCTAGTTGCGTTTGTCAGGCGTAGGGCAGCGGTCAGCCCAGGTTCCATCACCCTAGAGCTCGTCCGATATTTTGTTATACTTTGCTTGTCCTGTGCTATCCCTAGCCATTGGGGATTCATGTCACCCCACAACCTCGGTCTACTGGTATATGCGCTCAGCGTGGAGGAAGTTCAGTCACAAGTTCTCTCTCCAGCTCTTCACTTCGCCTTTACGCCTTCCTCCTTTCAGTCTCTTTACAAGTTGCTCTGCTTTCTTTTTCCTTCCCAAGAGCTGCAGAATCATTCATCTGCATGGCCCCAGCTTTCCTTCCTCACTCCTTGCTCTCCTCTCACCAACTGCCACTCTCCAACTGCCTAGCAACTGACTCCTCCTCCCGACCAGAGAGAGAGCTGCTCCCCTGAAGTCGGTTGTAGAGCTCCCTCTTCTGGCCTGGAGTCAGAACGGTGTTGTATGTGCTGAATACCTGTTAAAGAGATCCTTCCTCATTTCCAAGCATGGCATCACTCTTCCCATGAGGAAAGCAATGCCACTGTAACAACTGGTTACCTGGGGTGTTACGCATGCAGGGGCTGAGACTGTGGGCTAGCTGAATTTGGGTCACAACGAACACCCACATCTTCTCGCTTGATCTTCCTGTCCCAATTACTAGGGGAACAAATCAGCACACCACGTCTTGATCCCAGAGTAGTGTCAAAAGGTTGTTGGTTGGATAGCTTTTAATGCTTCCAGCCACTTTGCCACTACCAGTCACTTTGCCACCACCACCACCATCACCCTGTCTTCCACATGGTCAAGTCTGGGTAGCCATGAGTCTGGACTGCATATTCCACACCATGATACTCCCACAATGCCTATTGCCTGTAGACAATTGATCCCACACCTGGACACTCTGAAGAGCTGTTCACTTTACCATTTATAGATTCGGGCCTCTCGCACGATACACTTTAAGCGGGGCAAAATGATATCGCATGTAGTGCTGCCCAAATATTTGAGCAGCCACGGTCACACAAAGGCGACGGTGGAAACATGTCACAAGAGGTGGACGATGATGAGACACAATTGCCAGAAAGTCAGGAGGAGGACCAGCGTGCGAAAGTGGAAGATGAGGTGGTGGATGATATTATTATTATTAGTCATTTTTATAGCGCCATTTATTACATTGCCCTTTACATGTGAAAAAGGGGCATACTTAGACAAGTACACTAAACATGAGCAATAAAAGGCACACGCAAGTACAGAAGGAGAAAGGACCCTTCCCACGAGGGCTCACAGTCTACAAGGAATGGGTGTGGATACACTAGGAGAGGGTAGAGCTGGTCATGCGGTTTTGTAGACTGAGGATCACTGCAGGTTGTAGGCTTTTGGAAGAGGTTGTTCTTCAGGTTCTTTTTGAATGTTTGCATGGTAGGCGGTAGTCTGATGTGTTGGGGTAGAGAGTTACAGAGTGTGGGTGAAGCACGGGAGAAGTCTTGTATGCGGTTGGGGGAAGAAGAGATAAGAGGGGAGTAGAGAAGAAGATGTTGAGAGGATCGAAGGTTGCGTGTAGGTAAGTCCAGGGAGACCAGGTCACAGATTTATGGTGGAGTCAGATTGTGGATGGCTTTGTATGTCATAGTTTTATGGTTTAGAGAGGAGAGTCTGGGGAATAACGGAGAGACAGGTGGATTAGTTGGGCAGCAGAGTTTAGGATAGATTGGAGTGGTCCAAGAGTGCTAGAGGGGAGGCCAGAGAGTAGAAGATTGCAATAGTCGAGGCGGGAGATGATGAGAGCATGCAAAATCATTTTTGCAGTTTCTTGGTTAAAGAATGTAAGGATCCAGGAAATGTTTTTCAGTTTGAGTCGGCAGGAGGAGGCAAGGGCTTGGATATGTGGCTTGAAAGAGAGGGCAGAGTCGAGGATCACCCCAAGTCACCGATCATGCGGGACCGGTGAAAGTGATCAGCCATTAACATATATGGATAGTTTTGGTGGAGGGGTACAGTGAGATGGTTGAAAGATCATGAATTCTGTTTTGCCATGTTCACTTTTAGAAAGCAAGCAGAAAAGAAGGATGAAATAGCGGACAGACATTATGTGATTTTGATCATTAAGGAGGTGATGTCAGGTCGCAATAGGTAGATCTGCGTGTCATCGGCGTAGAGATGATATTGCAAACTGTGGGATTCTATGAGCTGTCCCAGGCCGAAGGTGTAGATGGAAAAGAGTAGGGGTTCTAGAACTGAGCCTTGGGGAACACCGAAAGACAGGGGGCGAGGTGAGGAGGTGGTGTGGGAGAGGGAGACACTGAATGCCCCCTTAACACCAATACAACAGAAGTTGCCAGTACAACTGTTAGGTCTTCTCGAGTCTGGTTGTTTTTTAAAACTAAAAGCGGATAGGATCAGGCTCAACCACTGTTAGGGGTCAGGGGTAAAATGGTAAGACAATGCAAAAGATCTAACCCCGACACACTCCAAAAACATGAAGACAGAACTGTTGCTTTCAAAGTTTTTTAATTTATCTTGCGTAAAAGCTTTCGTCAGAAAGACAATCTGTTCATTCTTAATAACAAAAAATATATATTACAATCAAAATCATAAGAATGAGAATAGGAATGGGAGTCGTACTGCATATATCATCTAAAAACCCTCTCTCCATTAGGACTCAATAAAAAACTTGAAATCTGGTATTGAATTATATTGCTCTACTGTATTTTGTTGGCATTTGGAAATGTATGCTTTATATATTCTGCTCACGGTTATGTCCTAGAAATATATAGAACCACTATGTATACACAAAGCAATCGGGGCAGCACAGTGGCTCAGTGGTTAGCACTGAAGCCTTGCAGCGCTGGAGTCCTTGGTACAAATCTCACCAAAGACAACATCTGCAAGGAGTTTGTATGTTCTCCCTGTGTTTGCGTGGGTTTCCTCCCACATTCCAAAGATATGTTGATACGGAATTTAGATTGTGAGCCCCAATGGCGACAGCGATGATAATGTGTGCAAACTGTAAAGCACTGTGGAATATGTTAGTGCTATATAAAAATAAAGATTATTATTATTAAAGCAATGTTATTCTATGTTAAATGCAGCAGTATGAATTGGCACTAATCCCCCCCCCCCCCTTTTTTCTCTTTTTCAGGCAGGTCAAAGAATGTAGCACATTGTTTAAGTTAAGCTGCACCGATCCTTTCACTACCATCAGCACTCCTTCCTATGCACAAAACCACAATTTGTCTTGTATCTGCAGAGCGTCTGTGTTGCATAGCAACTAGTGTTGAGCATTCCGATACCACAAGTATCGGGTATCGGCCGATATTCGCGGTATCGGAATTCCGATACCGAGTTCCGATACTTTCAGTATATTGGATACCGGAATCGGAAGTTCCCATAATTCACAGAGCCAGAATTCAGCCAATGAGGACTAATTAGAAGTGTTGGCACATCCAGTTCTGCATGGTAGGCATGTAACTACTGGTATGGCTGTGATTGGCTGCTGAAATGATGTCATGATGCACTATAAAAGTCGCCGCTGCCATTTTGGGTTCACTCTGCTGTGAATTCAGTTAGGGACAGGATGCTGTGTTCTGACTGAGGGCCAGTTTAGAGATAGCGATTTGCTTCATTGTGCTTTACCCAGGCTAATATAGCAACTGCTGTGTGAGAACCTTTTTTTTGCCTTGCAGCGCTGTTCACGGCTGTCTGCAAGGTGTCTATGTGTGAGTGCAGCTCACTCTGCAGTCTGGTCTGCAGCCACCGCTGGTTGTAGTCAACTCAGGGTGCATCACTGCCTCATACCGTTCCATTGTCCGTTTTTCAAATAGTGCAGCCTGCAGCACATTTTTTTCAAATTTATCCTATTAGTGGCTTTCCATCCGTATCCTGCTAGATTGTGGAAAAACACTATATAGGATTACATAGAGGAGTTTTTTTTGGCCTTGCAGCGCCGTTTACAGCTGTCTGCACGGTCTCTGTGTGAGTGCAGCTCACTCTGTAGTCTGTTCTGCGACCACAGCCGGTTGTAGTCAGGTCAGGGTGCGTCACTGCCTCATACCGTTCCATTGTCCGTTTTTCAAATAGTGCAGCCTACTGCACATTTTTTCAAATTTATCCTATTAGTGGCTTTCCATCCGTATCCTGCTAGATTGTGGAAAAACACTATATAGGATTACATAGAGGAGTTTTTTTGGCCTTGCAGCGCCGTTTACGGCTGTCTGCATGGTCTCCGTGTGAATGCAGCTCACTCTGTAGTCTGTTCTGCCACCACAGCCGGTTGTAGTCAGCTCAGGGTGCATCACTGCCTCATACTGTTCCATTGCCCGTTTCTCAATTAGTGCAGCCTGCTGCACATTTTTTCAAATTTATCCTATTAGTGGCTTTCCATCTGTATCCTGCTAGATTGTGGAAAAACTCTATATAGGATTACATAGAGGAGCTTTTTTTGGCCTTGCAGCGCCGTTAACGGCTGTCTGCATGGTCTCTGTGTGAGTGCAGCTCACTCTGTCGTCTGTTCTGCGGAAAAAACAAACAGTTAATAAAGTTCACCAAACACTCCACTTTAGAGTTGTGTAGGCCACATTAGCTCATATTAAAGTCTAGTCCACACTTGATAAAGTTAGTGTTCCTTATACCTGTCAGCAGCTGTTCAGGAAAAAGCACACTAAGCCCTTAGTACTTTTCTTCCTATCTTTATCAGTCTACCAAGATGAAGAAGGCAGGGAGTAAGGCACGTGAAGGTGGAGCAGGGAGAGGACGTGGGGATTCTGTGCCTGCTGCGGGCACCGGTGACTCATCATCCCTCAGTTTTAGCAGGGAACAGTCCTTCATGCACAGCTTTGTAGGAGCTCGCTGTGCCCCGCTGCTGCGGGACGAACAAATTGAAGCCATTGTCGGATGGATGGCAGCTAATGCATCAACTTCAATTAGTGCCACATCCTCTCAGGCACAGAGCACTGAAGAGCACCAATCTGTCTCTTCACCACCTGCCAAATTGCCCAGGCAGTCAGAGAGCCCAGGACAGGAGCCATCTCTACTTCTGTTCTCTGAATTTCTTGGCTTGGAAAGAGGGGGCCAGCCAAGCAGCATTGGAGAAATGGAAGAAGAGGCAGTATGCAGTGATGCCCAACAGCTTTTTCCCTCTGACTCTGAAGAGACGGGTGGGCCAGTGACTCCGGTCAGCACACCTCAGTACGCATCTGATGATGAGACTCAGGTGCCACTTTCCGTTGCGTACTGTGCTGCCGAGACTACCGAGGAGAAGCAGTTGGTGGAAGAGGGTAGTGTAGATGATAAGGTCCTTGACCCATCATGGCGTGAGGTACAGGAGGGTAGTGGGAGCAGCTTTGAGGAAGAGATTCGCCAAACGGCCGAAAGAGGGAGAGGGAGGGGGAAGACTGTGGTGCCTGTAGCCTCCACTTCAGCACCCGTTAGGAGCATGCCTGTTTCAAAAGCCAAAACGGGCACTCCCAAGACTTGCAGTGCCTAGTCCTTTTTTGACACAGTTGCAGATGACATTTGCTTTTTCAAATGCAAGATGTGTCATCAGAAAGTCAAAAGAGGGAAAAGTGTCAGCAACCTCAATACCACAAATATGTGGAAACATGTGCGGACCAAGCACGCGGTGGAGTTACAAAAACACACTAAAGACCTAGGCCAACCTACAGCGTCACCTACCACCTCTTCAGCTCGTGTTGTTGCCTCTTCCTCCAGCTCACACACAGCTGGTTTGGCTTCCTCACAGGATCGCCATGGAAGAACCTCTGGCACTGTTGTCCAGAGACCCAGTGTAATTCCACCCACACCACCATGTTCCCAGTCATCCTCACACTCCCAGCCCAGTCTACAGCCATCGGTAGCACAGGCATGGGAGAAAAGGCTGCCATTCTCGGCAAACCACCCCCGAGCACAGGCTCTGAATGCTGGCATTGCAAAACTACTGTCTCTTGAAATGCTGTCATTCAGGCTGGTGGAGACTGACAGCTTCTGTAACTTGATGGCATTGGCAGTCCCACAATACAACGTGCCCAGCCGCTTTTATTTCAGCAGGCAAGCCATCCCTGCCCTGCAAAAGCATGTGGAGGGAAACATTAAACATGCACTACTAAACACCATCAGTAGCAAGGTCCACCTCACCACCGATGCGTGGACCAGTCACCAAGGACAGGGACGATACCTTTCCCTCACTGCCCATTGGGTAAATGTTGTGGAGCTGTGTACAGATCGTGAGAGTGGCGCTGTACGTGTTCTGCCAACTCCAAGGATTGCAGGAATCCAGTCTGTACACATTGACTCCTCCTCATACTCCAGTTCCTCAGAATCAGCACTGCAGGAGCCGTCACAGTCCACCTCCACATTGACCCGTGAATGCTTACCTGTTACGACCGATATGAGCACAGCTGTGGCCAAACGTCAACAGGACATTTTGAAATTAATTTCTTTGGGGAATTGAAGCCACACAGTGCAGGAGCTCTGGAATGCCATCAAGCAGGATAGCGACGTGTGGTTTGTGCCAGCGAATCTCCAGCCAGGCATGGTAGTGTGTGACAATGGCCGAAATCTGGTGGCAGCTCTGGCCCTAGGCAAACTCACTCACATCCCATGTCTGGCACATATGCTCAACTTGGTCGTTCAGAGTTTTTTGTGGGACTATCTGGATCTTGATGCACTGCTGCACAAGGTCCACCTAGAGTGTGCTCACTTGCGTCGTTCCAGCATGGCACGATTGCGCATTGCAGCTCTCCAGCGCCGATTCTGCCTTCCGGAACATCGCATCATATGTGACCTACCCACCAGTTGGAATTCCACGTTACATATGTTGGAGCGGTTGTGTGAGCAGCAGCCAGCAGTAATGGAGTACCAGCTGCATCAGGCGCAAAGAAGTCGCACTCCGCGCCGTTCAGACTTCACAACCACTGAGTGGGCCACTATGAAGGAAGTCTGCCAGGTTTTGCATGCCTTCGATGATTCCACGCGGATGGAGAGTGCAGATGATGCGCTAGTCAGCATTAGGGTTGAGCGACTTTCATTTTTTTAAGATCGAGTAGGGTTTTGGGAAACCCGATTTTGTCCAGAGTCGAGTCGAGTGCAGTCGGCCGATTATCGCTAAAAGTCGGGGATCGACCGAAACACGAAACCCAATGCAAGTCAATGGGGAAGCATAGTCGGCAGTGAGTGGAGGCCAGGAAAACACCTACAGTGCCCATTTTAATGCCAAAAACATCCATTCTTGTTTCTGAAGCTTGCCAATCTTAATTAACTGTATAATAATAGTTGGGCATAGGGAATTGGGGGAAAGTTGTGGGGGGAGTAGGGCTGGCTCAAGTTTTTCGTGGGCCCAGGAAATGCGGACTACGTCACGGCGGTGTTGCAGGGAAAGGTAAGTATTTAAAAGTTGCAAGTGCTGTGATCCTGAGCAAGCAGGGGGGGGGCCCACTCGTTCGCATTGCCACTGGCACAGGGCCCCTCAAAGTACGGCGGTGTGTTTGCATGGCGGGGGCGCCTCCCACCAGCAGCGACACTTTTGCGTACTCTGAGGGGCCCTGTGCCAGTGACGTCGCCAACGAGTATGCCCCCCCACCTGATGAAGGAACCTGCACTTTCATCTGCACCTTCCTCTTTGTCCCTGTGTAAGGTGGTATAACATGCGGGAAGGGGAACCTTACTTTCAGCAGGGACAGATTCTGGCTGTGTAGAGTACAAGGGGAATGTAGTGGTCTAGGTCAATGTACCAGCAGACTCATTTAGCAGTGGCTGGGCAATGGGCAGGATGAGGAGGAAACAGATATAGGGCCAAAGAATAAAGTAGGCTACATGCAGTTCAAAATTGGTAACAGGACTAAACAGGCGGCATTGCTTTGTTCAGTGGAGTAGCAAACCCAAGAGCAGCAGACACTGTTTCAAGGGCCTAACCACACTAGTAGGCCAAATGCAGTTTAATATCTGATAGTATAGGGCGAAAGCCAGAATGTGGAAGCTCAGCTTTGTTCAGTTGAGGACAACACCAGGGAGGGGCAGACACCTTTAGTAGGCCGGAAAAGCCTATTGCATTTTTTAAAATGGTAATTTGGAGCAGAAGGTTGAAGCTCAGCTTTATTTAGTTGAGGGCAACACCAGGCAGGGGCACACAGACAGACACCTTTAGTAGGCCGGAAAAGCCTATTGCATTTTTCAAAATGGTAATTTGGAGCAGAAGGTTGAAGCTCAGCTTTATTTAGTTGAGGGCAACACCAGGGAGGGGCAGAAGCCGTTAGTAGGCCCTAACCACCATTTTTTTTTTAAAACCACTTAATGAGAGCCGGAAGGTTGAAGCTCAGCTTTATTTAGTTGAGGACAACACCAGGGAGGGGCAGAAGCCGTTAGTAGGCCCTAACCACCATTTTTTTTTTTTAAAACCACTTAATGAGAGCCGGAAGGTTGAAGCTCAGCTTTATTTAGTTGAGGACAACACCAGGGAGGGGCAGAAGCCGTTAGTAGGCCCTAACCACCATTTTTTTTTTTAAAACCACATAATGAGAGCCGGAAGGTTGAAGCTCAGCTTTATTTAGTTGAGGACAACACCAGGGAGGGGCAGAAGCCGTTAGTAGGCCCTAACCACCATTTTTTTTTTTAAAACCACATAATGAGAGCCGGAAGGTTGAAGCTCAGCTTTATTTAGTTGAGGACAACACCAGGGAGGGGCACACAGACAGACACCTTTAGTAGGCCTGAAAAGCCTATTGCATTTTTCAAAATGGTAATTTGGAGCAGAAGGTTGAAGCTCAGCTTTATTTAGTTGAGGGCAACACCAGGGAGGGGCAGAAGCCGTTAGTAGGCCCTAACCACCATTTTTTTTTTTAAAACCACATAATGAGAGCCGGAAGGTTGAAGCTCAGCTTTATTTAGTTGAGGACAACACCAGGGAGGGGCAGAAGCCGTTAGTAGGCCCTAACCACCATTTTTTTTTTTAAAACCACATAATGAGAGCCGGAAGGTTGAAGCTCAGCTTTATTTAGTTGAGGACAACACCAGGGAGGGGCACACAGACAGACACCTTTAGTAGGCCTGAAAAGCCTATTGCATTTTTCAAAATGGTAATTTGGAGCAGAAGGTTGAAGCTCAGCTTTATTTAGTTGAGGGCAACACCAGGGAGGGGCAGAAGCCGTTAGTAGGCCCTAACCACCATTTTTTTTTTTAAAACCACATAATGAGAGCCGGAAGGTTGAAGCTCAGCTTTATTTAGTTGAGGACAACACCAGGGAGGGGCAGAAGCCGTTAGTAGGCCCTAACCACCATTTTTTTTTTTAAAACCACATAATGAGAGCCGGAAGGTTGAAGCTCAGCTTTATTTAGTTGAGGACAACACCAGGGAGGGGCACACAGACAGACACCTTTAGTAGGCCTGAAAAGCCTATTGCATTTTTCAAAATGGTAATTTGGAGCAGAAGGTTGAAGCTCAGCTTTATTTAGTTGAGGGCAACACCAGGGAGGGGCAGAAGCCGTTAGTAGGCCCTAACCACCATTTTTTTTTTTAAAACCACATAATGAGAGCCGGAAGGTTGAAGCTCAGCTTTATTTAGTTGAGGACAACACCAGGGAGGGGCACACAGACAGACACCTTTAGTAGGCCTGAAAAGCCTATTGCATTTTTCAAAATGGTAATTTGGAGCAGAAGGTTGAAGCTCAGCTTTATTTAGTTGAGGGCAACACCAGGGAGGGGCAGAAGCCGTTAGTAGGCCCTAACCACCATTTTTTTTTTTAAAACCACATAATGAGAGCCGGAAGGTTGAAGCTCAGCTTTATTTAGTTGAGGACAACACCAGGGAGGGGCACACAGACAGACACCTTTAGTAGGCCTGAAAAGCCTATTGCATTTTTCAAAATGGTAATTTGGAGCAGAAGGTTGAAGCTCAGCTTTATTTAGTTGAGGGCAACACCAGGGAGGGGCAGAAGCCGTTAGTAGGCCCTAACCACCATTTTTTTTTTTTAAAACCACTTAATGAGAGCCGGAAGGTTGAAGCTCAGCTTTATTTAGTTGAGGACAACACCAGGGAGGGGCAGAAGCCGTTAGTAGGCCCTAACCACCATTTTTTTTTTTAAAACCACATAATGAGAGCCGGAAGGTTGAAGCTCAGCTTTATTTAGTTGAGGACAACACCAGGGAGGGGCACACAGACAGACACCTTTAGTAGGCCTGAAAAGCCTATTGCATTTTTCAAAATGGCAATTTGGAGCAGAAGGTTGAAGCTCAGCTTTATTTAGTTGAGGGCAACACCAGGGAGGGGCAGAAGCCGTTAGTAGGCCCTAACCACCATTTTTTTTTTTAAAACCACTTAATGAGAGCCGGAAGGTTGAAGCTCAGCTTTATTTAGTTGAGGACAACACCAGGGAGGGGCAGAAGCCGTTAGTAGGCCCTAACCACCATTTTTTTTTTTTAAAACCACTTAATGAGAGCCGGAAGGTTGAAGCTCAGCTTTATTTAGTTGAGGACAACACCAGGGAGGGGCAGAAGCCGTTAGTAGGCCCTAACCACCATTTTTTTTTTTATAACCACATAATGAGAGCCGGAAGGTTGAAGCTCAGCTTTATTTAGTTGAGGACAACACCAGGGAGGGGCACACAGACAGACACCTTTAGTAGGCCTGAAAAGCCTATTGCATTTTTCAAAATGGTAATTTGGAGCAGAAGGTTGAAGCTCAGCTTTATTTAGTTGAGGGCAACACCAGGGAGGGGCAGAAGCCGTTAGTAGGCCCTAACCAAAGTTGAAGGCCAAATGCAGTTTAATTTCTGATACTATAGGCCGAAAGCCAGAAGGTGGAAGTTCCGATTTAGACAGTGGAGGACAATTTGAATTAGGGACTGCAGACAGACTTAGTAGGCTGTCCCCTGTGGACCATGCATCCACCACATTAACCCATTGCGCCGTAATGGACACGTAATCTTCCGTGGCCATGCCTACAGGTCCATGCGTCTGTTGTCAGGTGCACCTTTGTACTCACAGATTGCCAGAGTGCATGGACAATGCGGTCTTCTACATGCTGGTGGAGGGTTGGGATGGCTTTTCTCGCAAAAGAAGTGTCGACTGGTTAGCTTGTAGCGTGGTACAGCGTAGTCCATCATGGCCTTATTAATAGTAAATAAAATATATAACTAGGCTCTATGAACTTTTAAATAGGTTCCAGGGGTACACGGGCAGCATTGGTGTGGTCAGTGGAGGAGTATTGCAAGTAGGGGCTGCAGACAGGCTATCAAAGGCCTAAAATAACAAACAGTAGGCAGTCATGGCAGTTTTACATCGGTTACATGGATACACAGGCAGGCACTCCAGGCAGCATTGTGGTCAGTGGAGGAGTATTGCAAGTAGGGGCCGCAGACAGGCTATCAAAGGCCTAAAATAACAAACAATAGGCTCATGGCAGTTTTACAGCGGTTACATGGATACACGGGCAGGCAGCTTGGTGGTCAGTGGAGGAGTATTTAAAGTAGGGACCGCAGACAGGCTATCAAAGGCCTAAAATAACAAACAATAGGCTCATGGCAGTTTTACAGCGGTTACATGGATACACGGGCAGGCAGCTTGGTGGTCAGTGGAGGAGTATTTAAAGTAGGGACCGCAGACAGGCTTCAAAGGCCTAACATAAGAAAATGGGCTGGCTGTAGGCACTTTATAATTGGTTCCAGGGGTACACGGGCAGCAGTGGTCTGGTCAGTGGAGGAGTATTTAAAGTAGGGACCGCAGACAGGCTTCAAAGGCCTAACATAAGAAAATGGGCTGGCTGTAGGCACTTTATAATTGGTTCCAGGGGTACACGGGCAGCAGTGGTCTGGTCAGTGGAGGAGTATTTAAAGTAGGGACCGCAGACAGGCTATCAAAGGCCTAACATAACAAACAATAGGCTCATGGCAGTTTCACAGCGGTTACATGGATACACGGGCAGGCAGCTTGGTGGTCAGTGGAGGAGTATTTAAAGTAGGGACCGCAGACAGGCTATCAAAGGCCTAAAATAACAAACAATAGGCTCATGGCAGTTTTACAGCGGTTACATGGATACACGGGCAGGCAGCTTGGTGGTCAGTGGAGGAGTATTGCAAGTAGGGGCCGCAGACAGGCTATCAAAGGCCTAACATAACAAACAATAGGCTCATGGCAGTTTCACAGCGGTTACATGGATACACGGGCAGGCAGCTTGGTGGTCAGTGGAGGAGTATTTAAAGTAGGGACCGCAGACAGGCTTCAAAGGCCTAACATAAGAAAATGGGCTGGCTGTAGGCACTTTATAATTGGTTCCAGGGGTACACGGGCAGCAGTGGTCTGGTCAGTGGAGGAGTATTTAAAGTAGGGACCGCAGACAGGCTTCAAAGGCCTAACATAAGAAAATGGGCTGGCTGTAGGCACTTTATAATTGGTTCCAGGGGTACACGGGCAGCAGTGGTCTGGTCAGTGGAGGAGTATTTAAAGTAGGGACCGCAGACAGGCTATCAAAGGCCTAACATAACAAACAATAGGCTCATGGCAGTTTCACAGCGGTTACATGGATACACGGGCAGGCAGCTTGGTGGTCAGTGGAGGAGTATTTAAAGTAGGGACCGCAGACAGGCTATCAAAGGCCTAAAATAACAAACAATAGGCTCATGGCAGTTTTACAGCGGTTACATGGATACACGGGCAGGCAGCTTGGTGGTCAGTGGAGGAGTATTGCAAGTAGGGGTCGCAGACAGGCTATCAAAGGCCTAACATAACAAACAATAGGCTCATGGCAGTTTCACAGCGGTTACATGGATACACGGGCAGGCAGCTTGGTGGTGGTGAGTGGAGGAGTATTTAAAGTAGGGACCGCAGACAGGCTTCAAAGGCCTAACATAAGAAAATGGGCTGGCTGTAGGCACTTTATAATTGGTTCCAGGGGTACACGGGCAGCAGTGGTCTGGTCAGTGGAGGAGTATTTAAAGTAGGGACCGCAGACAGGCTTCAAAGGCCTAACATAAGAAAATGGGCTGGCTGTAGGCACTTTATAATTGGTTCCAGGGGTACACGGGCAGCAGTGGTCTGGTCAGTGGAGGAGTATTTAAAGTAGGGACCGCAGACAGGCTATCAAAGGCCTAACATAACAAACAATAGGCTCATGGCAGTTTCACAGCGGTTACATGGATACACGGGCAGGCAGCTTGGTGGTCAGTGGAGGAGTATTTAAAGTAGGGACCGCAGACAGGCTATCAAAGGCCTAAAATAACAAACAATAGGCTCATGGCAGTTTTACAGCGGTTACATGGATACACGGGCAGGCAGCTTGGTGGTCAGTGGAGGAGTATTTAAAGTAGGGACCGCAGACAGGCTTCAAGGCCTAACATAAGAAAATGGGCTGGCTGTAGGCACTTTATAATTGGTTCCAGGGGTACACGGGCAGCAGTGGTCTGGTCAGTGGAGGAGTATTTAAAGTAGGGACCGCAGACAGGCTTCAAAGGCCTAACATAAGAAAATGGGCTGGCTGTAGGCACTTTATAATTGGTTCCAGGGGTACACGGGCAGCAGTGGTCTGGTCAGTGGAGGAGTATTTAAAGTAGGGACCGCAGACAGGCTATCAAAGGCCTAACATAACAAACAATAGGCTCATGGCAGTTTTACAGCGGTTACATGGATACACGGGCAGGCAGCTTGGTGGTCAGTGGAGGAGTATTTAAAGTAGGGACCGCAGACAGGCTTCAAAGGCCTAACATAAGAAAATGGGCTGGCTGTAGGCACTTTATAATTGGTTCCAGGGGTACACGGGCAGCAGTGGTCTGGTCAGTGGAGGAGTATTTAAAGTAGGGACCGCAGACAGGCTTCAAAGGCCTAACATAAGAAAATGGGCTGGCTGTAGGCACTTTATAATTGGTTCCAGGGGTACACGGGCAGCAGTGGTCTGGTCAGTGGAGGAGTATTTAAAGTAGGGACCGCAGACAGGCTATCAAAGGCCTAACATAACAAACAATAGGCTCATGGCAGTTTCACAGCGGTTACATGGATACACGGGCAGGCAGCTTGGTGGTCAGTGGAGGAGTATTTAAAGTAGGGACCGCAGACAGGCTATCAAAGGCCTAAAATAACAAACAATAGGCTCATGGCAGTTTTACAGCGGTTACATGGATACACGGGCAGGCAGCTTGGTGGTCAGTGGAGGAGTATTTAAAGTAGGGACCGCAGACAGGCTTCAAAGGCCTAACATAAGAAAATGGGCTGGCTGTAGGCACTTTATAATTGGTTCCAGGGGTACACGGGCAGCAGTGGTCTGGTCAGTGGAGGAGTATTTAAAGTAGGGACCGCAGACAGGCTATCAAAGGCCTAACATAACAAACAATAGGCTCATGGCAGTTTCACAGCGGTTACATGGATACACGGGCAGGCAGCTTGGTGGTCAGTGGAGGAGTATTTAAAGTAGGGACCGCAGACAGGCTATCAAAGGCCTAACATAACAAACAATAGGCTCATGGCAGTTTCACAGCGGTTACATGGATACACGGGCAGGCAGCTTGGTGGTCAGTGGAGGAGTATTTAAAGTAGGGACCGCAGACAGGCTATCAAAGGCCTAAAATAACAAACAATAGGCTCATGGCAGTTTTACAGCGGTTACATGGATACACGGGCAGGCAGCTTGGTGGTCAGTGGAGGAGTATTGCAAGTAGGGGCCGCAGACAGGCTATCAAAGGCCTAAAATAACAAACAATAGGCTCATGGCAGTTTTACAGCGGTTACATGGATACACAGGCAGCTTGGTGGTGAGTGGAGGAGTAGTGCAAGGAGTGTCTGTCCCAGTACTCCCAAAATATAAATAGATGTTAATGTCTCGCAAAACAACCAAAACAAAAAAAAAAGGTGGCATACTTAGGTACAGGGGTGGGCTCATCTACTGAGTTTCTGACATAGTAATTTGGCAGTAACTATTTAATGGTGCCAATATAGGACACAGACACAGACTACTTTAAGTTGCATCATAGATGTCTACAAATTTGTATTGTCAGTGCCAGACATTGAATGATGTCAGCGAATAGACTAAAGATTGGTGGAGCTGTGCGACATAATTTTGCACATGGTAGAGCACATTTTGAGCTGGGGTAGGGGGGAACTCTCTTGAGGCCGGCGGGACCGCCCCAGGGCCCCTCATGTTACAACGGTGTGTCTGACGTTGGGTGCGCACCACCACCGCCAGAGACACTACATTGTACTATGAGGGACCCAGTAGCAATGCCGTCAACCAAAAGCGAGCACACCCACCTCTTCAGACAAACAGCAGTCTCACGGGTGCTTGCGCCAAGTCGCGATACCACGGCCCCGTGTGGGGAGTTTTGCCATTTAGGGAGGTGTAAACATGTCGTATGCTGTACAATCAGCTGCAGCAAATTAGACATTAGAAAAGTAATTCACAGGCAAGAGCTTTTCATAGGAAAGCTAGGTGTCGGCCGGGCAAGGTGGGGCAAAAGATTTCGAAATCCAGTTGTGGTTCATTTTAATGAATGTTAGATCGTCAACATTTTGGGTAGCCAGACGAGTCCTTTTTTCGGTTAATATTGAACCTGCAGCACTGAATACTCTTTCTGATAGGACACTTGCTGCCGGGCAAGCAAGCTCCTGCAATGCATATTCTGCCAATTCTGGCCAGGTGTCTAATTTGGAGGCCCAGTAATCAAATGGGAATGACGGTTGAGGGAGAACATCGATAAGGGATGAAAAATAGTTAGTAACCATACTGGACAAATGTTGTCTCCTGTCACTTTCAATTGATGCAGCAGTACCTGTCCTGTCTGCGGTCATAGCAAAATCACTCCACAACCTGGTCAGAAAACCCCTCTGTCCAACGCCACTTCTGATGTGTGCACCCCTAACACTCCTAGTCTGCTGCCCCCTGGAGCTCGTGTGAGAACGATCACGTGCGCTGTGTGCTGGGAATGCCTGAAGCAAACGGTCAACAAGAGTTGATTGTTTGGTTGCTAATATTAGTTCCAAGTTCTCATGTGGCATAATATTTTGCAATTTGCCTTTATAGCGTGGATCAAGGAGGCAGGCCAACCAGTAATCGTCATCGTTCATCATTTTCGTAATGCGTGTGTCCCTTTTTAGGATACGTAAGGCATAATCCGCCATGTGGGCCAAAGTTCCAGTTGTCAAATCTCCGGTTGTGATTGGTTGAGGGGCAGTTGCAGGCAAATCTACGTCACTTGTGTCCCTCAAAAAACCAGAACCCGGCCGTGACACGCAACCAAATTCCTGTGCCCCCGGGAAAGGTTCGGCATTAAAAATATACTCATCCCCATCATCCTCCTCGTCCTCCACCTCCTCTTCGCCCGCTACCTCGTCCTGTACACTGCCCTGACCAGACAATGGCTGACTGTCATCAAGGCTTTCCTCTTCCTCTGGTGCAGACGCCTGCTCCTTTATGTGCGTCAAACTTTGCATCAGCAGACGCATTAGGGGGATGCTCATGCTTATTACGGCGTTGTCTGCACTAACCAGCCGTGTGCATTCCTCAAAGCACTGAAGGACTTGACACATGTCTTGTATCTTAGACCACTGCACACCTGACAACTCCATGTCTGCCATCCTACTGCCTGCCCGTGTATCCTCCCACAAATAAATAACAGCACGCCTCTGTTCGCACAGTCTCTGAAGCATGTGCAGTGTTGAGTTCCACCTTGTTGCAACGTCTATGATTAGGCGATGCTGGGGAAGGTTCAAAGACCGCTGATAGGTCTGCATACGGCTGGCGTGTACAGGCGAACGTCGGATATGTGAGCAAAGTGCACGCACTTTGAGGAGCAGGTCGGAGAACCCAGGATAAGTTTTCAATAAGCACTGCACCACCAGGTTTAAGGTGTGAGCCAGGCAAGGAATGTGTTTCAGTTGGGAAAGGGAGATGGCAGCCATGAAATTCCTTCCGTTATCACTCACTACCTTGCCTGCCTCAAGATCTACTGTGCCCAGCCACGACTGCGTTTCTTGTTGCAAGAACTCGGACAGAACTTCCGCGGTGTGTCTATTGTCGCCCAAGCACTTCATAGCCAATACAGCCTGCTGACGCTTGGCAGTAGCTGGCCCATAATGGGACAACTGGTGTGCAACAGTGTCATCTGCCGATGGAGTGGTTGGCAGACTGCGTTCTGTGGAAGAGCTGTAGCTTCTGCAGGAGGACGAGGAGGAGGAGGAGGAGGGGGTGCGAACGCCTACAGCCAACTGTTTCCTAGACCGTGGGCTAGGCACAACTGTCCCTAAATTGATGTCGCCTGTGGACCCTGCATCCACCACATTCACCCAGTGTGCCGTGATGGACACATAACGTCCCTGGCCATGCCTACTGGTCCATGCATCTGTAGTCAGGTGCACCTTTGTACTCACAGATTGCCTGAGTGCATGGACGATGCGCTGTTTAACATGCTGGTGCAGGGCTGGGATGGCTTTTCTGGAAAAAAAGTGTCGACTGGGTAGCTCGTATCGTGGTTCAGCGTACTCCATCAGGGCTTTGAAAGCTTCGCTTTCAACTAACCGGTAGGGCATCATCTCTAACGAGATTAGTCTAGCTATGTGGGCGTTAAAACCCTGTGTACGCGGATGCGAGGATAAGTACTTCCTTTTTCTAACCAGAGTCTCATGTAGGGTGAGCTGGACTGGAGAGCTGGAGATCGTGGAACTTTCGGGTGTGCCGGTGTACATGGCAGACTGAGAGACGGTTGGAGACGGTATTGTTTCCGCCGGTGCCCTAGATGCAATATTTCCTCCTACAAAACTGGTGATTCCCTGACCCTGACTGCTTTTGGCTGGCAAAGAAACCTGCACAGATACTGCCGGTGGTGCGGAAAATGGTGGCCTTACAGTGACGGAAGGGATGTTGCGTTGCTGACTAGCTTCATTGGCCGAGGGTGCTACAACCTTGAGGGACGTTTGGTAGTTAGTCCAGGCTTGAAAATGCATGGTGGTTAAGTGTCTATGCATGCAACTAGTATTTAGACTTTTCAGATTCTGACCTCTGCTTAAGCTAGTTGAACATTTTTGACAGATGACTTTGCGCTGATCAGTTGGATGTTGTTTAAAAAAATGCCAGACTGCACTCTTCCTAGACTCGGATCCCTTTTCAGGGATTGCAGACTGAGCTTTAACCGGATGGCAACGCTGTGCTCCAACAGGTTTTGGCTTTGACACGCGTTTTGGTCCAGATACGGGCCCGGCAGATGGCACCTGTTGCGATGTTGATGCCTGCTGCGGCCCCTCCTCCACCTCCGCTTCTGAACTACTGCCGCCTGCACCCTGTTCCCCCAATGGCTGCCAATCGGGGTCAATAACTGGGTCATCTATTACCTCCTCTTCGAGCTCGTGTGCAACTTCGTCTGTGTCACTGTGTCGGTCGGTGGTATAGCGTTCGTGGCGGGGCAACATAGTCTCATCAGGGTCTGATTGTGGATCTGTACCCTGAGAGGGCAATGTGGTGGTCTGAGTCAAAGGAGCAGCATAGTACTCTGGCTGTGGCTGTGCATCAGTGCACTCCATGTCAGAATATACTTGTAATGGGCATGGCCTGTTAAATGTTTCACTTTCTAAGCCAGGGACGGTATGTGTAAAGAGCTCCATGGAGTGACCCGTTGTGTCGCCTGCTGCATCCTTCTCTCTTGTTGTAGTTTTTGCTGAGGAGGACAAGGAAGCGACTTGTCCCTGACCGTGAACATCCACAAGCGACGCGCTGCTTTTACATTTACCAGTTTCGGAAGAGGAGGCAAAAGAGCTAGAGGCTGAGTCTGCAATGTAAGCCAAAACTTGCTGTTGCTGCTCCGCCTTTAAAAGCGGTTTTCCTACTCCCAGAAAAGAGAGCGTTCGAGGCCTTGTGTAGCCTGACGACGAAACTGGCTCCACAGCTCCAGACTTAGGTGGAATATTTTTATCCCCACGACCACCTGATGCTCCACTACCACTACCATCATTACCAGCTGACAATGAACGCCCACGACGACCTCTTGCACCAGACTTCCTCATTGTTTTAAAATCTTAACCAAAGTAACTTTATTTGTTGCTGTCAAACAACTTACACGGTGAGCTATAACTTCAGTATGATTTCAATATCCCTTAACAGGTTGGTGAGACCACAAGGAAAATCAGGCACAATGTTACACACTCTGTTTTCTGTGGCACAAAATCACAGAGATGACACACACGCAGGACTGTCACTCAAGCACTAATGTCAATATTAATCTCCCACCTAATTTATTTTTTTTTTTTTCTCAGGGAGACTTTAGAAACCAAATAATATTAAAAAAAAAAAAAAAAAAAGGCTTTCTATGGCCCACAATTAGAGAGAGAGAGGTGGCACAACCAGGAGTCAAGACTGGCGCACAAGCTGAAAGGGCAATATTACTCTCCCACTGTTTTTTATGTTTTTTTTGTTTTTTTCAGGGAGACTTTAGAAACCAAATAATATTAAAAAAACCAAAAAAAAAAAAGGCTTTCTATGGCCCACTGAATGAGAGGGAGAGAGGTGGCACACCCAGGAGTCAAGACTGGCACACAAGCTGAAAGGGCAATATTACTCTCCCACTGTTTTTTTAGGTTTTTTTTTTTTTTTCAGGGAGACTTTAGAAACCAAATAATATTAAAAAAAAAAAAAAAAAAAAAAAAATAGGCTTGCTATAGCCCACTGAATGAGAGATAGCACACACAGCAGTGGCACACAAGCCCTGACTGAGGCCAATATTTTTCTCCCACTGATTGATGTAGTGTTTTTGTGTTGAGGTAGAATTTAGAACACAAATCACGGAAAAAATAAATAGGCTTTCTATGGCCCACTGAATGAAAGGGAGAGAGGTGGCACACCCAGGAGTCAAGACTGGCACACAAGCTGAAAGGGCAATATTACTCTCCCACTGTTTTTTTATGTATTTTTTGTTTTTTCAGGGAGACTTTAGAAACCCAATAATATTTAAAAAAAAAAATAAATAGGCTTTCTATGGCCCACTGAATGAGAGGGAGAGAGGTGGCACACCCAGGAGTCAAGACTGGCACACAAGCTGAAAGGGCAATATTATTCTCCCACTGTTTTTTTAGGTTTTTTTTTTTTTTTTCAGGGAGAATTAGAAACCAAATAATATTAAAAAAAAAAAATAAATAGGCTTTCTATGGCCCACTGAATGAGAGGGAGAGAGGTGGCACACCCAGGAGTCAAGACTGGCACACAAGCTGAAAGGGCAATATTACTCTCCCACTGTTTTTTTAGGTTTTTTTTTTTTTTTCAGGGAGACTTTAGAAACCAAATAATATTAAAAAAAAAAAAAAAAAAAAAAAAAAATAGGCTTGCTATAGCCCACTGAATGAGAGATAGCACACACAGCAGTGGCACACAAGCCCTGACTGAGGCCAATATTTTTCTCCCACTGATTGATGTAGTGTTTTTGTGTTGAGGTAGAATTTAGAACACAAATCACGGAAAAAATAAATAGGCTTTCTATGGCCCACTGAATGAAAGGGAGAGAGGTGGCACACCCAGGAGTCAAGACTGGCACACAAGCTGAAAGGGCAATATTACTCTCCCACTGTTTTTTTATGTATTTTTTGTTTTTTCAGGGAGACTTTAGAAACCAAATAATATTTAAAAAAATAAATAAATAGGCTTTCTATGGCCCACTGAATGAGAGGGAGAGAGGTGGCACACCCAGGAGTCAAGACTGGCACACAAGCTGAAAGGGCAATATTATTCTCCCACTGTTTTTTTAGGTTTTTTTTTTTTTTTTCAGGGAGAATTAGAAACCAAATAATATTAAAAAAAAAAAATAAATAGGCTTTCTATGGCCCACTGAATGAGAGGGAGAGAGGTGGCACACCCAGGAGTCAAGACTGGCACACAAGCTGAAAGGGCAATATTACTCTCCCACTGTTTTTTTAGGTTTTTTTTTTTTTTTCAGGGAGACTTTAGAAACCAAATAATATTAAAAAAAAAAAAAAAAAAAAAAAAATAGGCTTGCTATAGCCCACTGAATGAGAGATAGCACACACAGCAGTGGCACACAAGCCCTGACTGAGGCCAATATTTTTCTCCCACTGATTGATGTAGTGTTTTTGTGTTGAGGTAGAATTTAGAACACAAATCACGGAAAAAATAAATAGGCTTTCTATGGCCCACTGAATGAAAGGGAGAGAGGTGGCACACCCAGGAGTCAAGACTGGCACACAAGCTGAAAGGGCAATATTACTCTCCCACTGTTTTTTTATGTATTTTTTGTTTTTTCAGGGAGACTTTAGAAACCCAATAATATTTAAAAAAAAAAATAAATAGGCTTTCTATGGCCCACTGAATGAGAGGGAGAGAGGTGGCACACCCAGGAGTCAAGACTGGCACACAAGCTGAAAGGGCAATATTATTCTCCCACTGTTTTTTTAGGTTTTTTTTTTTTTTTTCAGGGAGAATTAGAAACCAAATAATATTAAAAAAAATAAATAAATAGGCTTTCTATGGCCCACTGAATGAGAGGGAGAGAGGTGGCACACCCAGGAGTCAAGACTGGCACACAAGCTGAAAGGGCAATATTACTCTCCCACTGTTTTTTTAGGTTTTTTTTTTTTTTTCAGGGAGACTTTAGAAACCAAATAATATTAAAAAAAAAAAAAAAAAAAAAAATAGGCTTGCTATAGCCCACTGAATGAGAGA
Source organism: Ranitomeya variabilis (assembly GCF_051348905.1). Taxonomy (NCBI): domain Eukaryota; kingdom Metazoa; phylum Chordata; class Amphibia; order Anura; family Dendrobatidae; genus Ranitomeya; species Ranitomeya variabilis. Next base: position 160,822,702 of record NC_135237.1, read on the forward strand.
TAGCACACACAGCAGTGGCACACAAGCCCTGACTGAGGCCAATATTTTTCTCCCACTGATTGATGTAGTGTTTTTGTGTTGAGGTAGAATTTAGAACACAAATCACGGAAAAAATAAATAGGCTTTCTATGGCCCACTGAATGAAAGGGAGAGAGGTGGCACACCCAGGAGTCAAGACTGGCACACAAGCTGAAAGGGCAATATTACTCTCCCACTGTTTTTTTAGGTTTTTTTTTTTTTTTCAGGGAGACTTTAGAAACCAAATAATATTAAAAAAAAAAAAAAAAAAAAAAATAGGCTTGCTATAGCCCACTGAATGAGAGATAGCACACACAGCAGTGGCACACAAGCCCTGACTGAGGCCAATATTTTTCTCCCACTGATTGATGTAGTGTTTTTGTGTTGAGGTAGAATTTAGAACACAAATCACGGAAAAAATAAATAGGCTTTCTATGGCCCACTGAATGAAAGGGAGAGAGGTGGCACACCCAGGAGTCAAGACTGGCACACAAGCTGAAAGGGCAATATTACTCTCCCACTGTTTTTTTATGTATTTTTTGTTTTTTCAGGGAGACTTTAGAAACCCAATAATATTTAAAAAAAAAAATAAATAGGCTTTCTATGGCCCACTGAATGAGAGGGAGAGAGGTGGCACACCCAGGAGTCAAGACTGGCACACAAGCTGAAAGGGCAATATTATTCTCCCACTGTTTTTTTAGGTTTTTTTTTTTTTTTTCAGGGAGAATTAGAAACCAAATAATATTAAAAAAAATAAATAAATAGGCTTTCTATGGCCCACTGAATGAGAGGGAGAGAGGTGGCACACCCAGGAGTCAAGACTGGCACACAAGCTGAAAGGGCAATATTACTCTCCCACTGTTTTTTTAGGTTTTTTTTTTTTTTTCAGGGAGACTTTAGAAACCAAATAATATTAAAAAAAAAAAAAAAAAATAGGCTTGCTATAGCCCACTGAATGAGAGATAGCACACACAGCAGTGGCACACAAGCCCTGACTGAGGCCAATATTTTTCTCCCACTGATTGATGTAGTGTTTTTGTGTTGAGGTAGAATTTAGAACACAAATCACGGAAAAAATAAATAGGCTTTCTATGGCCCACTGAATGAAAGGGAGAGAGGTGGCACACCCAGGAGTCAAGACTGGCACACAAGCTGAAAGGGCAATATTACTCTCCCACTGTTTTTTTATGTATTTTTTGTTTTTTCAGGGAGTCTTTAGAAACCAAATAATATTTAAAAAAAAAAATAAATAGGCTTTCTATGGCCCACTGAATGAGAGGGAGAGAGGTGGCACACCCAGGAGTCAAGACTGGCACACAAGCTGAAAGGGCAATATTATTCTCCCACTGTTTTTTTAGGTTTTTTTTTTTTTTTTCAGGGAGAATTAGAAACCAAATAATATTAAAAAAAAAAAATAAATAGGCTTTCTATGGCCCACTGAATGAGAGGGAGAGAGGTGGCACACCCAGGAGTCAAGACTGGCACACAAGCTGAAAGGGCAATATTACTCTCCCACTGTTTTTTTAGGTTTTTTTTTTTTTTTCAGGGAGACTTTAGAAACCAAATAATATTAAAAAAAAAAAAAAAAAATAGGCTTGCTATAGCCCACTGAATGAGAGATAGCACACACAGCAGTGGCACACAAGCCCTGACTGAGGCCAATATTTTTCTCCCACTGATTGATGTAGTGTTTTTGTGTTGAGGTAGAATTTAGAACACAAATCACGGAAAAAATAAATAGGCTTTCTATGGCCCACTGAATGAAAGGGAGAGAGGTGGCACACCCAGGAGTCAAGACTGGCACACAAGCTGAAAGGGCAATATTACTCTCCCACTGTTTTTTTATGTATTTTTTGTTTTTTCAGGGAGACTTTAGAAACCAAATAATATTAAAAAAAAAAAAAAAAAATAGGCTTGCTATAGCCCACTGAATGAGAGATAGCACACACAGCAGTGGCACACAAGCCCTGACTGAGGCCAATATTTTTCTCCCACTGATTGATGTAGTGTTTTTGTGTTGAGGTAGATTTTAGAACACAAATCACGGAAAAAATAAATAGGCTTTCTATGGCCCACTCAGTGAGAGATGGCACACACAGGGATGGCACTGTAGCAGAAATGCCAATCTTAATCTCCCACAAAAAAAAAACAAAAAAAAAAAAAAAACTGTCCTACAATTACTATCTCCCTGCAGTAATGTAAGCCAGGTATGGCAGGCAGCAATAGGAGTGGACTGATGCACAAATTAAATAAAAAGTGTGGACAAACAAAAAAGATAGCTGTGCAGAAAGGAAGGAACAAGAGGATATGTGCTTTGAAAAAAGCAGTTGGTTTCCACAGTGGCGTACACACAGCAATACAGCTATCACGGAGCCTTCTAGGGCAGCCCAATGAGCTACAGCGCTGAGGGGAAAAAAAAAAAAAAATAGCTTCCACAGTCCCTGCACACCGAAGGTGGTGTTGGACAGTGGAAATCGCTGCAGCACAAGCGGTTTGGTGGTTAGTGGACCCTGCCTAACGCTCTCCCTGCTTCTGACGAAGCGGCAGCAACCTGTCCCTAAGCTCAGATCAGCAGCAGTAAGATGGCGGTCGGCGGGAACGCCCCTTTATAGCCCCTGTGACGCCGCAGACAGCAAGCCAATCACTGCAATGCCCTTCTCTAAGATGGTGGGGACCAGGATCTATGTCATCACGCTGCCCACACTCTGCGTTCACCTTCATTGGCTGAGAAATGGCGCTTTTCGCGTCATTGAAACGCGACTTTGGCGCGAAAGTCGCGTACCGCATGGCCGACAAGCACAGGGGTCGGATCGGGTTTCATGAGACGCCGACTTAGCCAAAAGTCGGCGACTTTTGAAAATGATCGACCCGTTTCGCTCAACCCTAGTCAGCATGACTGTCCCCCTTATCTGCCTGCTTGAAAGAACACTGCAAGCACTAAGCGATGATGTTGTGGAAGAGGTGGAGGATGAGGAGTCACCAATTCCATCTGCTTCTGGACAGTCAGTGCAACGTGGTTCCTCACAAAGGCCTAGGCTGGGGACACTTTGTGAGGAGGATGAGGAGGAGTCAATGGAGGAGGAAGACATCTGTCCAGAGGAGGGAGTTACACAATTCTCCAGTAGTCAGTGTGTAGAGCGAGGGTGGGGCGATGCAGAGCAGGCAGAGATCACGCCTCAAGCAGGGGACAGCGTTTCTTGGCCACTTGGCAGTCTGCAGCACATGGTTGATTTCATGCTGCAGTGCCTGAGAAACGACCGCCGCATCGCCCACATTCTCAACACGGCTGATTATTGGGTGTACATCCTCCTAGATCCCTGCTACCAAGATACCTTACAAAGCCTCATAACACCGTTGAACCAGAAGCATAAAATGCGGGAGTACCAAGACACACTGGTGAATTCCATCATCTTCCCCAGTCCAACTGAAAGCAGTGCTGCTAGTGCTTTACAAAGCAGCTCAGTGCGTCGAGGCAGTGGAGGAAGCTCTGCACAAAGAGGGAGCAGAAGCAGTGCCTCAGCACAAGGCAAGACCAGTATGGCCCAACTGTGGCACAGTTTTGTGAGCCTGCCACAAATGTCTACACCATCACAGACGGCTCCAGTCAGCAGGAGGCAACATTTCCGTCAGATGGTGACAGACTACATGTCTTGCCCTCTCAGTGTACTCCCAGATGGCTCTTCCCCCTTCAAGTTTTGGGTCTCTAAGCTGGATACATGGCCAGAGCTTAGCCAGTATGCATTGGAGGTGCTGGCTTGCCCTGCTGCTAGTGTATTATCGGAACGCGTCTTTAGTGCCGCAGGTGGTGTACTAACAGACCGTCGCATGCGACTATCCTCCGATAATGTTCACCGGCTTACTTTTCTGAAAATGAACAAGGCCTGGATCTCGCAGGAATTTGTCAGTCCTCTTCCAGATTAAATAATAGGTTGGCTACAGTATCCAGGTCTCCTGTTGTGTTCATGTTTCTACCACCTGAACTGTGATCCCTGGGCACCAATACCGCCAGTTGCTGCTCAGAAGTGCCGTCTGCACAGTCAACACATGACCCAGTGTTATTGGGTTTCAGTAATGTCAGCTGATCCCCAGCTGTGTATCTGGCAATGTGTCCTGCTGCCTCCACGCTGACACTACAACTGAAATTTAAGGGAACCTGTCACCCCCTGGCATTTGTTACTGAACGAGCCACTTGTGCAGCAGTAATGCTGCACAAGGAAAAGGTGGCTCTTTTAGTTATGCTCCTTGCACCCGCTGAACTTAACACTTATAAAATGTGTCCCCTCATAACATGAAACCATCCCGGAGGTGGGACTTTCCTTCGTAATGAGACGCAACACAGCCGTCATTCCTACCCCCTTGGCGCCATGAGCCGACTCCTCAGCGTTGTTTTAATCTGTCCTGTAGCCTGCACTGTTATGTTAAACCTTGGTCATGCGCAGTTAGCGCTGCCCGTCTTCTGACATCATTTGTTGTCAGGCTGACTGCGCCTGTGCGGCTCGCTGACCAAGATCCCGCCTCGCAGTGTCTTCTGATTTATTCACACTGCGGGGCTGGGATTCATGGCCTTGCGCAGTGCATATCTTCACCTCAGGCTCTCACTCATCTCCCTCCGCCTTCTTCAAACTGTGTGCCGTCAGCTGATCCCTAATCGAATGCCACGGCCATGATGACGCACAGTCTGAAGAAGCCGGAAGGAGATGAATGAGAGGCGAAGATATGCACTGCGCATGACCATGAATCCCAGGCGTGCAGTATGATTAAATCAGAAGACACTGCGAGGCGGGATCTCGGGCAGCGCTGCCGCACAGGCACAGTCAGCCTGACACCAAATGATGCCAGAAGACGGGCAACGCTAACTGCGCATGCCCAAGTTTTAACATAACAGCGCAGGCTACTGGACAGATTCAAACAACGCTGAGGAGGCGGTGTACGGCGCCAAGGGGGTAGGCATGATGGCTGTGTTGCGTCTCATTACAAAGGAAAATCCCACCTCCTGGACGGTTTCACGGTATCAGGGGACACATTTTATAAGTGTTTAGTTCTGCGTTTGCAAGGAGCATAAATAAAAGAGCCGCCTTTTCTTTGTGCGGCATTAGTGCTGCACAAGGTGGCTCTTTCAGTTACAAACAACTGGGGGGGTTAAAGGTTCCCTTTCAACTTGCTCCAAGTAGGCCTCGGCCTACACTCTGCTTCTCCTGCATTCCCTGGGCTCCAACACTGCCAGTTGCTGCTCGGAAGTGCTGTCTGCACAGTCAACACTTGCTGCCGTGTTATTGGGGTTCAGTAACGCCAGCTGCTCCCCTGCAGTGTGTACGGCAATACCTCTAGTATGTTCCTCCTGCATTCCCTGGGCTCCAACACCGCCAGTTGCTGCCCGGAAGTGCCATCTGCACAGAGAAAAACACGCGCTCCTGTGTTAGTGGGGTTCAGTAACGCCAGCTGCTCCCCTGCTGTGTGCTTGGCAATTGCTCCTGCTACCTCCACAGTCAAATTACATCACATATTAAACTTGCTCCAATTAGGCCTCGGCCTACAGCCTGATTGACCCTGGGCTCCAACACCGCCAGTTGCTGCCCGGAAGTGCCGTCTGCACAGAGAAAAACACTCGCTCCTGTGTTATTGGGGTTCAGTAACGTCAGCTGATCCCCAGCTGTGTATCCATCAATGTGTCCTGCGACCGCCACGCAAACACTACAACAGATATTAAACTGCCTCGAGTGCAGGCCTCGGCCTACACTCTGCTCCTCCTGCTGTCCCTGGGCTCCAACACCACCAGTTGGTGCCCGGAAGTGCTGTCTGCACAGTCAACAGTTGCTCCTCTGTTAATGGGTTTCAGTAACGTCAGCTGATCCCCAGCTGTGTATCCGGCAATGTGTCCTGCGACCGCCACGCAGACACTACAACAGATATTAAACTGCCTCGAGTGCAGGCCTCGGCCTACACTCTGCTCCTCCTGCTGTCCCTGGGCTCCAACACCGCCAGTTGCTGCCCGGAAGGGCTGTCTGCACAGTCAACAGTTGCTCCTCTGTTATTGGGGTTCAGTAACGCCAGCTGCTCCCCTGCTGTGTGCGGCAATCACTCTAGTCTGCTCCTCCTGCTGTCCCTGGGCTCCAACACCACCAGTTGCTGCTCGGAAGTGCTGTCTGCACAGTCAACAGTTGCTCCTCTGTTATTGGGGTTCAGTAACGCCAGCTTCTCCCCTGCTGTGTGTGTGGCAATCACTCTAGTCTGCTCCTCCTGCTGTCCCTGGGCTCCCACACCGCCAGTTGCTGCTCGGAAGTGATGTCTGCACAGAGAAAAACACTAGCTCCTGTGTTAGTGGGTTCAGTAATGCCAGCTGCTCCCCTGCTGTGTGTGCGGCAATCACTCTAGTCTGCTCCTCCTGCTGTCCCTGGGCTCCAACACCGCCAGTTGCTGCTCGGAAGTGCTGTCTGCACAGTCAACAGTTGCTCCTCTGTTATTGGGGTTCAGTAACGCCAGCTACTCCACTGCTGTGTGTGCGGCAATCACTCTACTGTGCTCCTCCTGCTGTCCCTGGGCTCCAACACTGCCAGTTGCTGCTCGGAAGTGCTGTCTGCACAGAGAAAAACACTAGCTCCTGTGTTAGTGGGGTTCAGTAACTCCAGCTGCTCCCCTGCTGTGTGTGTGGCAATCACTCTACTGTGCTCCTCCTGCTGTCCCTGGGCTCCAACACTGCCAGTTGCTGCTCGGAAGTGCTGTCTGCACAGAGAAAAACACTAGCTCCTGTGTTAGTGGGGTTCAGTAACTCCAGCTGCTCCCCTGCTGTGTGTGCGGCAATTGCTCCTGCTCCCTCCAAGCTCACACAACTTCAGAAATTAAACTTGCTCCAATTAGGCTTCGGCCTACACTCTTTTTTTCTGTAATCCCTGGGCTTCAACACCGCCAGTTGCTGCTCGGAAGTGCTGTCTGCACAGAGAAAAACACAAGCTCCAGTGTTAGTGGTGTTCAGTAATGCCAGCTGCTCCCCTGCTGTGTGTGCGGCAATCACTCAAGTCTGCTCCTCCTGCAGTCCCTGGGCTCCAACACCGCCAGTTGCTGCCCAGAAGTGCCGTTTGCACAGTCAACACTTGCTGCCGTGTTATTGGGTTTCAGTAACGTCAGCTGATCCCCAGCTGTGTATCTTGCAATGTGTCCTGCAACCTCCACACTGACACAACAACAGAAATTAAAGGGAACCTGTCCGCCCAGGCGTTTGTAACTAGAAGAGCCACTTGTGCAGCACTAATGCTGCATTTGGACAAGGTGGCTCTTTTAGTTATTCTCCTTGCACACGCTGAAGTTAACACTTATAAAATGTGTCCCCTTTTACCTTCAAACCGTCCCGGAGGTGGGACTTTCCTTCTTAATGAGATGCAGCTCAGCCGTCATTCCTCCCCCCTTGGCACCATTCGCCGCATCCTCAGCGTTGTTTGAATCTGTCCCGGAGCCTGCACTGTTATGTTATCCCTTGGCCATGCGCAGTTAGCGCTGCCCGTCTTCTGACATCATTTGGTGTCAGGCTGGCTGCGCCTGTGCGGCCGCCCTGCCCGAGATCTCGACCCCCAGTGTCTTATTTATTCACACTGCGGGCTGGGATTCATGGGCATGCACAGTGCATATCTTCGCCTCTCACTCATCTCCTTCCGTCTTCTTCAGACTGTGCGGCGTCACGGCCGTGGCATATGATTAGGGATCAGCTGACGCCGCACAGTCTGAAGAAGGCAGAAGGAGATAAGTTAGAGAGGCGAAGATCTGCACTGCAAAAGGCCATGAATCCCAGCTTTGGCCATGAATCCCAGCCCCGCAGTGTGAATAAATCAGAAGACACTGCGGGGCCTGATCTCTTGCAGCGCGACCGCACAGGCGCAGTCAGGCTGACATCAAGTGATGTCAGAAGATGGGCAGCGCTAACTGCGCATGGCCAAGGGATAACATAAAAGCGCAGACACCGGTACACAAACAAACAACGCTCAGGAGGCTGCGCCCGGTGTCAAGGGGGTATGATTGACAGCTGTGCTGCGTCTCATTAAGAAGGAAAGTCCCACCTCTGGGACAGTTTCACGGTATGAAGGGCCTAATTTTCTAAGTGTTTCGTTCAGCGTGTGCAAGGAGCATAATTAAAAGAGCCACCTTTTCCTTGTGCAGCATTACTGCTGCACAAGATGGCTCTTCTAGTTGCTAACACCTGGAGGGTTAAAGGTTCCCTTTCAACTTGCTCCAATTAGGCCTCAGCCTACACTCTGCTTCTCCTTTATTCCCTGGGCTCCAACACTGCCAGTTGCTGCTCAGAAGTGTCTTTGGCACGGGTACTCCCTCCTGCCCAGCCCGGTTCCAGCACGCCAGCTGTTTCTGGGTAGTGTCAAGGACGCTTTGCCTCCAATACATTGTCCTGTCGTGTTGCGGTCGGGTTAGCCGACTCTATGGTGCCTGCAGTTTAGGTGCTTCCTATGTGGGCTGCAGGAACTGGCAATCAAGGCTGGTTCCGTAGTGCCAATAGGACAAGGTCCCCCTGTAGGACTGTGGATTTTCTGTGACTACGGCCGTCTCGCGGCCTAGCAACTTTTGTTTTAACTGTGGACCTTCTGCTGCCTATCTGAGTTCCAGCACCATTACCTGGTTCTTAGGAAGACAATCTTGAATAGGTCCCCCTGGTTCCAGTTCCGTCAGCTGGTTCCGGGCAGAGCCTTTGGCTTAGGTGCCTCCTTCTGGGTATCCGAGTTCCACCAATGTCATGTGGTCCTTGGTAGTGCTTTCTGGCATGGGTACCTCCTGCTTAGTAACCGGGTTCCAGTAACGTCAGCTGGTCCTAGGTTATTCCATTGGCTCTTGTACCTTCTGCTACCCATCCGGGTTCCAGTACCATCAGCTGGTTCTCAACAGTGTCTTTTGCTCTTGTACCTTCTGCTCTCCATCCTGGTTCCAGTACCGTCAGCTGGTTCCGGGCAGAGCCTTTGACTTAGGTGCCTGCTTCTGGGTATCCGAGTTCCACCAACATCAGGTGGTACTTGGTAGTGCTTTCTGGCAGGGTACCTACTGCTTAGTAACCGGGTTCCAGTAACATCAACTGGTCTTTGGTAATTCCATTGGCTCTTGTACCTTCGGCTACCTATCCGGGTTCCAGTACTGTCAGCTGGTTCACAGCAATGTCTTTGGCTCTTGTACCTTCTGCTCCCCATCCTGGTTCCAGTACCGTCAGCTGGTTCCAGGCAGAGCCTTTGGCTTAGGTGCCTCCTACTGGGTATCCAAGTTCCACCAAGGCCAGGTGGTCCTTGGTAGTGCTTTCTGGCATGGGTACCTCCTGCTTAGTAACCAGGTTCCAGTACCATCAGCTGGTCCTTGGTAGTTCCATTGGCTCTTGGATCTTCGGGTAGCCATCTGGGTTCCAGTACCGTCAGCTGGCTCTCAGCATTTCCTCAGCCTTCTTGTACCTTCTGCTACATTTCCAAGTTCAAGACCCTAAAGAAGACGACCCTGAAGACCACCCCTAAGATGACGACAACCCCAGAGATGACGACCCCTGAGACGACGACCCTGAAGACCACCCGAAGACGACGATGACCCCGGAGACGACAACCCTGGAGATGACGACCCTGGAGATGACGACCCTGAAGACCGAGAAGCAGAAGAACAAGAAGCTGCAGAACAAAGAGCAGAAGAACATTAAGCATAAGACTAAACATCAGAGCAAAAGATGTTATCTAAATTATAAGCAGAAGACTAAGCAGTGTATGGGGGGTGAGTCCGTTCCTCCTCGTGGTGCCCCTGGAAAAAGCCTGCTGCTGCAGGCCAAACTGAACATGGACAAATCCTGTTGTAACTCTTTTGTGACAGGCAGAACGGAAGGTGTAATCTTCAAACTTTTATAGATAACAACTACAGGAATGCCTGTCACAAATAAGAATATGATGAAGAAGTAGAATATGAGGAAGAATAATAGTTTAATAAAAATACTATGAAGAATGTAACAAAAAAGAATAATAGGAAGAAGGTGAAGAAGAAGATGAATAAGGTGAAGAAGAAGTTGATGTAAAAGATGCTGCTGCTGAGGATGATGAAGAAGAAAGTGTCGGAGAAGTAAAAAAGAAGGTGAAGAGCATGGAACTAATGAAACATCAATATCTGACAAAATATAAAAAATCTTAACATAGTCAATATCTTTGTAACTCCGAATGTCTTAAAAAAAATGTAATTCCTGCTATTCCATTTGATTGGGCTAAACCTCTATGCCTTTAATGTCTCCTCCACGTCCCCCAATACATCCTACATTATTCTTAGTTGTTTTCCTTCATGTAGAATGAACCTACAAGGAAAGAAAGGGTTTATTTTAATTCCGATATTTTGGTCCCATTGACTTGCATTGGTATCGGGTATCGGTATCGGCGATATCCAATATTTTTTGAATATCGGCCGATCCAATCCGATACCGATACTTTTCAATATCGGAAGGTATCGCTCAACACTAATAGCAACTTGTCTCCACAACAGACAAGCAGCAAAAGGCCTACTCCGACCAACCCCTCCCACACCAGAACACCAGTGCTCACTAGGGTTGAGCGACTTTCATTTTTTTAAGATCGAGTAGGGTTTTGGGAAACCCGATTTTGTCCAGAGTCGAGTCGAGTGCAGTCGGCCGATTATCGCTAAAAGTCGGGGATCGACCGAAACACGAAACCCAATGCAAGTCAATGGGGAAGCATAGTCGGCAGTGAGTGGAGGCCAGGAAAACACCTACAGTGCCCATTTTAATGCCAAAAACATCCATTCTTGTTTCTGAAGCTTGCCAATCTTAATTAACTGTATAATAATAGTTGGGCATAGGGAATTGGGGGAAAGTTGTGGGGGGAGTAGGGCTGGCTCAAGTTTTTCGTGGGCCCAGGAAATGCGGACTACGTCACGGCGGTGTTGCAGGGAAAGGTAAGTATTTAAAAGTTGCAAGTGCTGTGATCCTGAGCAAGCAGGGGGGGGGCCCACTCGTTCGCATTGCCACTGGCACAGGGCCCCTCAAAGTACGGCGGTGTGTTTGCATGGCGGGGGCGCCTCCCACCAGCAGCGACACTTTTGCGTACTCTGAGGGGCCCTGTGCCAGTGACGTCGCCAACGAGTATGCCCCCCCACCTGATGAAGGAACCTGCACTTTCATCTGCACCTTCCTCTTTGTCCCTGTGTAAGGTGGTATAACATGCGGGAAGGGGAACCTTACTTTCAGCAGGGACAGATTCTGGCTGTGTAGAGTACAAGGGGAATGTAGTGGTCTAGGTCAATGTACCAGCAGACTCATTTAGCAGTGGCTGGGCAATGGGCAGGATGAGGAGGAAACAGATATAGGGCCAAAGAATAAAGTAGGCTACATGCAGTTCAAAATTGGTAACAGGACTAAACAGGCGGCATTGCTTTGTTCAGTGGAGTAGCAAACCCAAGAGCAGCAGACACTGTTTCAAGGGCCTAACCACACTAGTAGGCCAAATGCAGTTTAATATCTGATAGTATAGGGCGAAAGCCAGAATGTGGAAGCTCAGCTTTGTTCAGTTGAGGACAACACCAGGGAGGGGCAGACACCTTTAGTAGGCCGGAAAAGCCTATTGCATTTTTTAAAATGGTAATTTGGAGCAGAAGGTTGAAGCTCAGCTTTATTTAGTTGAGGGCAACACCAGGCAGGGGCACACAGACAGACACCTTTAGTAGGCCGGAAAAGCCTATTGCATTTTTCAAAATGGTAATTTGGAGCAGAAGGTTGAAGCTCAGCTTTATTTAGTTGAGGGCAACACCAGGGAGGGGCAGAAGCCGTTAGTAGGCCCTAACCACCATTTTTTTTTTAAAACCACTTAATGAGAGCCGGAAGGTTGAAGCTCAGCTTTATTTAGTTGAGGACAACACCAGGGAGGGGCAGAAGCCGTTAGTAGGCCCTAACCACCATTTTTTTTTTTTAAAACCACTTAATGAGAGCCGGAAGGTTGAAGCTCAGCTTTATTTAGTTGAGGACAACACCAGGGAGGGGCAGAAGCCGTTAGTAGGCCCTAACCACCATTTTTTTTTTTAAAACCACATAATGAGAGCCGGAAGGTTGAAGCTCAGCTTTATTTAGTTGAGGACAACACCAGGGAGGGGCAGAAGCCGTTAGTAGGCCCTAACCACCATTTTTTTTTTTAAAACCACATAATGAGAGCCGGAAGGTTGAAGCTCAGCTTTATTTAGTTGAGGACAACACCAGGGAGGGGCACACAGACAGACACCTTTAGTAGGCCTGAAAAGCCTATTGCATTTTTCAAAATGGTAATTTGGAGCAGAAGGTTGAAGCTCAGCTTTATTTAGTTGAGGGCAACACCAGGGAGGGGCAGAAGCCGTTAGTAGGCCCTAACCACCATTTTTTTTTTTAAAACCACATAATGAGAGCCGGAAGGTTGAAGCTCAGCTTTATTTAGTTGAGGACAACACCAGGGAGGGGCAGAAGCCGTTAGTAGGCCCTAACCACCATTTTTTTTTTTAAAACCACATAATGAGAGCCGGAAGGTTGAAGCTCAGCTTTATTTAGTTGAGGACAACACCAGGGAGGGGCACACAGACAGACACCTTTAGTAGGCCTGAAAAGCCTATTGCATTTTTCAAAATGGTAATTTGGAGCAGAAGGTTGAAGCTCAGCTTTATTTAGTTGAGGGCAACACCAGGGAGGGGCAGAAGCCGTTAGTAGGCCCTAACCACCATTTTTTTTTTTAAAACCACATAATGAGAGCCGGAAGGTTGAAGCTCAGCTTTATTTAGTTGAGGACAACACCAGGGAGGGGCAGAAGCCGTTAGTAGGCCCTAACCACCATTTTTTTTTTTAAAACCACATAATGAGAGCCGGAAGGTTGAAGCTCAGCTTTATTTAGTTGAGGACAACACCAGGGAGGGGCACACAGACAGACACCTTTAGTAGGCCTGAAAAGCCTATTGCATTTTTCAAAATGGTAATTTGGAGCAGAAGGTTGAAGCTCAGCTTTATTTAGTTGAGGGCAACACCAGGGAGGGGCAGAAGCCGTTAGTAGGCCCTAACCACCATTTTTTTTTTTAAAACCACATAATGAGAGCCGGAAGGTTGAAGCTCAGCTTTATTTAGTTGAGGACAACACCAGGGAGGGGCACACAGACAGACACCTTTAGTAGGCCTGAAAAGCCTATTGCATTTTTCAAAATGGTAATTTGGAGCAGAAGGTTGAAGCTCAGCTTTATTTAGTTGAGGGCAACACCAGGGAGGGGCAGAAGCCGTTAGTAGGCCCTAACCACCATTTTTTTTTTTAAAACCACATAATGAGAGCCGGAAGGTTGAAGCTCAGCTTTATTTAGTTGAGGACAACACCAGGGAGGGGCACACAGACAGACACCTTTAGTAGGCCTGAAAAGCCTATTGCATTTTTCAAAATGGTAATTTGGAGCAGAAGGTTGAAGCTCAGCTTTATTTAGTTGAGGGCAACACCAGGGAGGGGCAGAAGCCGTTAGTAGGCCCTAACCACCATTTTTTTTTTTTAAAACCACTTAATGAGAGCCGGAAGGTTGAAGCTCAGCTTTATTTAGTTGAGGACAACACCAGGGAGGGGCAGAAGCCGTTAGTAGGCCCTAACCACCATTTTTTTTTTTAAAACCACATAATGAGAGCCGGAAGGTTGAAGCTCAGCTTTATTTAGTTGAGGACAACACCAGGGAGGGGCACACAGACAGACACCTTTAGTAGGCCTGAAAAGCCTATTGCATTTTTCAAAATGGTAATTTGGAGCAGAAGGTTGAAGCTCAGCTTTATTTAGTTGAGGGCAACACCAGGGAGGGGCAGAAGCCGTTAGTAGGCCCTAACCACCATTTTTTTTTTAAAACCACTTAATGAGAGCCGGAAGGTTGAAGCTCAGCTTTATTTAGTTGAGGACAACACCAGGGAGGGGCAGAAGCCGTTAGTAGGCCCTAACCACCATTTTTTTTTTTTAAAACCACTTAATGAGAGCCGGAAGGTTGAAGCTCAGCTTTATTTAGTTGAGGACAACACCAGGGAGGGGCAGAAGCCGTTAGTAGGCCCTAACCACCATTTTTTTTTTTAAAACCACATAATGAGAGCCGGAAGGTTGAAGCTCAGCTTTATTTAGTTGAGGACAACACCAGGGAGGGGCACACAGACAGACACCTTTAGTAGGCCTGAAAAGCCTATTGCATTTTTCAAAATGGTAATTTGGAGCAGAAGGTTGAAGCTCAGCTTTATTTAGTTGAGGGCAACACCAGGGAGGGGCAGAAGCCGTTAGTAGGCCCTAACCAAAGTTGAAGGCCAAATGCAGTTTAATTTCTGATACTATAGGCCGAAAGCCAGAAGGTGGAAGTTCCGATTTAGACAGTGGAGGACAATTTGAATTAGGGACTGCAGACAGACTTAGTAGGCTGTCCCCTGTGGACCATGCATCCACCACATTAACCCATTGCGCCGTAATGGACACGTAATCTTCCGTGGCCATGCCTACAGGTCCATGCGTCTGTTGTCAGGTGCACCTTTGTACTCACAGATTGCCAGAGTGCATGGACAATGCGGTCTTCTACATGCTGGTGGAGGGTTGGGATGGCTTTTCTCGCAAAAGAAGTGTCGACTGGTTAGCTTGTAGCGTGGTACAGCGTAGTCCATCATGGCCTTATTAATAGTAAATAAAATATATAACTAGGCTCTATGAACTTTTAAATAGGTTCCAGGGGTACACGGGCAGCATTGGTGTGGTCAGTGGAGGAGTATTGCAAGTAGGGGCTGCAGACAGGCTATCAAAGGCCTAAAATAACAAACAGTAGGCAGTCATGGCAGTTTTACATCGGTTACATGGATACACAGGCAGGCACTCCAGGCAGCATTGTGGTCAGTGGAGGAGTATTGCAAGTAGGGGCCGCAGACAGGCTATCAAAGGCCTAAAATAACAAACAATAGGCTCATGGCAGTTTTACAGCGGTTACATGGATACACGGGCAGGCAGCTTGGTGGTCAGTGGAGGAGTATTTAAAGTAGGGACCGCAGACAGGCTATCAAAGGCCTAAAATAACAAACAATAGGCTCATGGCAGTTTTACAGCGGTTACATGGATACACGGGCAGGCAGCTTGGTGGTCAGTGGAGGAGTATTTAAAGTAGGGACCGCAGACAGGCTTCAAAGGCCTAACATAAGAAAATGGGCTGGCTGTAGGCACTTTATAATTGGTTCCAGGGGTACACGGGCAGCAGTGGTCTGGTCAGTGGAGGAGTATTTAAAGTAGGGACCGCAGACAGGCTTCAAAGGCCTAACATAAGAAAATGGGCTGGCTGTAGGCACTTTATAATTGGTTCCAGGGGTACACGGGCAGCAGTGGTCTGGTCAGTGGAGGAGTATTTAAAGTAGGGACCGCAGACAGGCTATCAAAGGCCTAACATAACAAACAATAGGCTCATGGCAGTTTCACAGCGGTTACATGGATACACGGGCAGGCAGCTTGGTGGTCAGTGGAGGAGTATTTAAAGTAGGGACCGCAGACAGGCTATCAAAGGCCTAAAATAACAAACAATAGGCTCATGGCAGTTTTACAGCGGTTACATGGATACACGGGCAGGCAGCTTGGTGGTCAGTGGAGGAGTATTGCAAGTAGGGGCCGCAGACAGGCTATCAAAGGCCTAACATAACAAACAATAGGCTCATGGCAGTTTCACAGCGGTTACATGGATACACGGGCAGGCAGCTTGGTGGTCAGTGGAGGAGTATTTAAAGTAGGGACCGCAGACAGGCTTCAAAGGCCTAACATAAGAAAATGGGCTGGCTGTAGGCACTTTATAATTGGTTCCAGGGGTACACGGGCAGCAGTGGTCTGGTCAGTGGAGGAGTATTTAAAGTAGGGACCGCAGACAGGCTTCAAAGGCCTAACATAAGAAAATGGGCTGGCTGTAGGCACTTTATAATTGGTTCCAGGGGTACACGGGCAGCAGTGGTCTGGTCAGTGGAGGAGTATTTAAAGTAGGGACCGCAGACAGGCTATCAAAGGCCTAACATAACAAACAATAGGCTCATGGCAGTTTCACAGCGGTTACATGGATACACGGGCAGGCAGCTTGGTGGTCAGTGGAGGAGTATTTAAAGTAGGGACCGCAGACAGGCTATCAAAGGCCTAAAATAACAAACAATAGGCTCATGGCAGTTTTACAGCGGTTACATGGATACACGGGCAGGCAGCTTGGTGGTCAGTGGAGGAGTATTGCAAGTAGGGGTCGCAGACAGGCTATCAAAGGCCTAACATAACAAACAATAGGCTCATGGCAGTTTCACAGCGGTTACATGGATACACGGGCAGGCAGCTTGGTGGTGGTGAGTGGAGGAGTATTTAAAGTAGGGACCGCAGACAGGCTTCAAAGGCCTAACATAAGAAAATGGGCTGGCTGTAGGCACTTTATAATTGGTTCCAGGGGTACACGGGCAGCAGTGGTCTGGTCAGTGGAGGAGTATTTAAAGTAGGGACCGCAGACAGGCTTCAAAGGCCTAACATAAGAAAATGGGCTGGCTGTAGGCACTTTATAATTGGTTCCAGGGGTACACGGGCAGCAGTGGTCTGGTCAGTGGAGGAGTATTTAAAGTAGGGACCGCAGACAGGCTATCAAAGGCCTAACATAACAAACAATAGGCTCATGGCAGTTTCACAGCGGTTACATGGATACACGGGCAGGCAGCTTGGTGGTCAGTGGAGGAGTATTTAAAGTAGGGACCGCAGACAGGCTATCAAAGGCCTAAAATAACAAACAATAGGCTCATGGCAGTTTTACAGCGGTTACATGGATACACGGGCAGGCAGCTTGGTGGTCAGTGGAGGAGTATTTAAAGTAGGGACCGCAGACAGGCTTCAAAGGCCTAACATAAGAAAATGGGC
This sequence comes from Ranitomeya variabilis, assembly GCF_051348905.1. NCBI lineage: Eukaryota > Metazoa > Chordata > Amphibia > Anura > Dendrobatidae > Ranitomeya > Ranitomeya variabilis. Next base: position 160,839,594 of record NC_135237.1, read on the forward strand.
TGGCTGTAGGCACTTTATAATTGGTTCCAGGGGTACACGGGCAGCAGTGGTCTGGTCAGTGGAGGAGTATTTAAAGTAGGGACCGCAGACAGGCTTCAAAGGCCTAACATAAGAAAATGGGCTGGCTGTAGGCACTTTATAATTGGTTCCAGGGGTACACGGGCAGCAGTGGTCTGGTCAGTGGAGGAGTATTTAAAGTAGGGACCGCAGACAGGCTATAAAAGGCCTAACATAACAAACAATAGGCTCATGGCAGTTTTACAGCGGTTACATGGATACACGGGCAGGCAGCTTGGTGGTCAGTGGAGGAGTATTTAAAGTAGGGACCGCAGACAGGCTTCAAAGGCCTAACATAAGAAAATGGGCTGGCTGTAGGCACTTTATAATTGGTTCCAGGGGTACACGGGCAGCAGTGGTCTGGTCAGTGGAGGAGTATTTAAAGTAGGGACCGCAGACAGGCTTCAAAGGCCTAACATAAGAAAATGGGCTGGCTGTAGGCACTTTATAATTGGTTCCAGGGGTACACGGGCAGCAGTGGTCTGGTCAGTGGAGGAGTATTTAAAGTAGGGACCGCAGACAGGCTATCAAAGGCCTAACATAACAAACAATAGGCTCATGGCAGTTTCACAGCGGTTACATGGATACACGGGCAGGCAGCTTGGTGGTCAGTGGAGGAGTATTTAAAGTAGGGACCGCAGACAGGCTATCAAAGGCCTAAAATAACAAACAATAGGCTCATGGCAGTTTTACAGCGGTTACATGGATACACGGGCAGGCAGCTTGGTGGTCAGTGGAGGAGTATTTAAAGTAGGGACCGCAGACAGGCTTCAAAGGCCTAACATAAGAAAATGGGCTGGCTGTAGGCACTTTATAATTGGTTCCAGGGGTACACGGGCAGCAGTGGTCTGGTCAGTGGAGGAGTATTTAAAGTAGGGACCGCAGACAGGCTATCAAAGGCCTAACATAACAAACAATAGGCTCATGGCAGTTTCACAGCGGTTACATGGATACACGGGCAGGCAGCTTGGTGGTCAGTGGAGGAGTATTTAAAGTAGGGACCGCAGACAGGCTATCAAAGGCCTAACATAACAAACAATAGGCTCATGGCAGTTTCACAGCGGTTACATGGATACACGGGCAGGCAGCTTGGTGGTCAGTGGAGGAGTATTTAAAGTAGGGACCGCAGACAGGCTATCAAAGGCCTAAAATAACAAACAATAGGCTCATGGCAGTTTTACAGCGGTTACATGGATACACGGGCAGGCAGCTTGGTGGTCAGTGGAGGAGTATTGCAAGTAGGGGCCGCAGACAGGCTATCAAAGGCCTAAAATAACAAACAATAGGCTCATGGCAGTTTTACAGCGGTTACATGGATACACAGGCAGCTTGGTGGTGAGTGGAGGAGTAGTGCAAGGAGTGTCTGTCCCAGTACTCCCAAAATATAAATAGATGTTAATGTCTCGCAAAACAACCAAAACAAAAAAAAAAGGTGGCATACTTAGGTACAGGGGTGGGCTCATCTACTGAGTTTCTGACATAGTAATTTGGCAGTAACTATTTAATGGTGCCAATATAGGACACAGACACAGACTACTTTAAGTTGCATCATAGATGTCTACAAATTTGTATTGTCAGTGCCAGACATTGAATGATGTCAGCGAATAGACTAAAGATTGGTGGAGCTGTGCGACATAATTTTGCACATGGTAGAGCACATTTTGAGCTGGGGTAGGGGGGAACTCTCTTGAGGCCGGCGGGACCGCCCCAGGGCCCCTCATGTTACAACGGTGTGTCTGACGTTGGGTGCGCACCACCACCGCCAGAGACACTACATTGTACTATGAGGGACCCAGTAGCAATGCCGTCAACCAAAAGCGAGCACACCCACCTCTTCAGACAAACAGCAGTCTCACGGGTGCTTGCGCCAAGTCGCGATACCACGGCCCCGTGTGGGGAGTTTTGCCATTTAGGGAGGTGTAAACATGTCGTATGCTGTACAATCAGCTGCAGCAAATTAGACATTAGAAAAGTAATTCACAGGCAAGAGCTTTTCATAGGAAAGCTAGGTGTCGGCCGGGCAAGGTGGGGCAAAAGATTTCGAAATCCAGTTGTGGTTCATTTTAATGAATGTTAGATCGTCAACATTTTGGGTAGCCAGACGAGTCCTTTTTTCGGTTAATATTGAACCTGCAGCACTGAATACTCTTTCTGATAGGACACTTGCTGCCGGGCAAGCAAGCTCCTGCAATGCATATTCTGCCAATTCTGGCCAGGTGTCTAATTTGGAGGCCCAGTAATCAAATGGGAATGACGGTTGAGGGAGAACATCGATAAGGGATGAAAAATAGTTAGTAACCATACTGGACAAATGTTGTCTCCTGTCACTTTCAATTGATGCAGCAGTACCTGTCCTGTCTGCGGTCATAGCAAAATCACTCCACAACCTGGTCAGAAAACCCCTCTGTCCAACGCCACTTCTGATGTGTGCACCCCTAACACTCCTAGTCTGCTGCCCCCTGGAGCTCGTGTGAGAACGATCACGTGCGCTGTGTGCTGGGAATGCCTGAAGCAAACGGTCAACAAGAGTTGATTGTTTGGTTGCTAATATTAGTTCCAAGTTCTCATGTGGCATAATATTTTGCAATTTGCCTTTATAGCGTGGATCAAGGAGGCAGGCCAACCAGTAATCGTCATCGTTCATCATTTTCGTAATGCGTGTGTCCCTTTTTAGGATACGTAAGGCATAATCCGCCATGTGGGCCAAAGTTCCAGTTGTCAAATCTCCGGTTGTGATTGGTTGAGGGGCAGTTGCAGGCAAATCTACGTCACTTGTGTCCCTCAAAAAACCAGAACCCGGCCGTGACACGCAACCAAATTCCTGTGCCCCCGGGAAAGGTTCGGCATTAAAAATATACTCATCCCCATCATCCTCCTCGTCCTCCACCTCCTCTTCGCCCGCTACCTCGTCCTGTACACTGCCCTGACCAGACAATGGCTGACTGTCATCAAGGCTTTCCTCTTCCTCTGGTGCAGACGCCTGCTCCTTTATGTGCGTCAAACTTTGCATCAGCAGATGCATTAGGGGGATGCTCATGCTTATTACGGCGTTGTCTGCACTAACCAGCCGTGTGCATTCCTCAAAGCACTGAAGGACTTGACACATGTCTTGTATCTTAGACCACTGCACACCTGACAACTCCATGTCTGCCATCCTACTGCCTGCCCGTGTATCCTCCCACAAATAAATAACAGCACGCCTCTGTTCGCACAGTCTCTGAAGCATGTGCAGTGTTGAGTTCCACCTTGTTGCAACGTCTATGATTAGGCGATGCTGGGGAAGGTTCAAAGACCGCTGATAGGTCTGCATACGGCTGGCGTGTACAGGCGAACGTCGGATATGTGAGCAAAGTGCACGCACTTTGAGGAGCAGGTCGGAGAACCCAGGATAAGTTTTCAATAAGCACTGCACCACCAGGTTTAAGGTGTGAGCCAGGCAAGGAATGTGTTTCAGTTGGGAAAGGGAGATGGCAGCCATGAAATTCCTTCCGTTATCACTCACTACCTTGCCTGCCTCAAGATCTACTGTGCCCAGCCACGACTGCGTTTCTTGTTGCAAGAACTCGGACAGAACTTCCGCGGTGTGTCTATTGTCGCCCAAGCACTTCATAGCCAATACAGCCTGCTGACGCTTGGCAGTAGCTGGCCCATAATGGGACAACTGGTGTGCAACAGTGTCATCTGCCGATGGAGTGGTTGGCAGACTGCATTCTGTGGAAGAGCTGTAGCTTCTGCAGAAGGACGAGGAGGAGGAGGAGGAGGGGGTGCGAACGCCTACAGCCAACTGTTTCCTAGACCGTGGGCTAGGCACAACTGTCCCTAAATTGATGTCGCCTGTGGACCCTGCATCCACCACATTCACCCAGTGTGCCGTGATGGACACATAACGTCCCTGGCCATGCCTACTGGTCCATGCATCTGTAGTCAGGTGCACCTTTGTACTCACAGATTGCCTGAGTGCATGGACGATGCGCTGTTTAACATGCTGGTGCAGGGCTGGGATGGCTTTTCTGGAAAAAAAGTGTCGACTGGGTAGCTCGTATCGTGGTTCAGCGTACTCCATCAGGGCTTTGAAAGCTTCGCTTTCAACTAACCGGTAGGGCATCATCTCTAACGAGATTAGTCTAGCTATGTGGGCGTTAAAACCCTGTGTACGCGGATGCGAGGATAAGTACTTCCTTTTTCTAACCAGAGTCTCATGTAGGGTGAGCTGGACTGGAGAGCTGGAGATCGTGGAACTTTCGGGTGTGCCGGTGTACATGGCAGACTGAGAGACGGTTGGAGACGGTATTGTTTCCGCCGGTGCCCTAGATGCAATATTTCCTCCTACAAAACTGGTGATTCCCTGACCCTGACTGCTTTTGGCTGGCAAAGAAACCTGCACAGATACTGCCGGTGGTGCGGAAAATGGTGGCCTTACAGTGACGGAAGGGATGTTGCGTTGCTGACTAGCTTCATTGGCCGAGGGTGCTACAACCTTGAGGGACGTTTGGTAGTTAGTCCAGGCTTGAAAATGCATGGTGGTTAAGTGTCTATGCATGCAACTAGTATTTAGACTTTTCAGATTCTGACCTCTGCTTAAGCTAGTTGAACATTTTTGACAGATGACTTTGCGCTGATCAGTTGGATGTTGTTTAAAAAAATGCCAGACTGCACTCTTCCTAGACTCGGATCCCTTTTCAGGGATTGCAGACTGAGCTTTAACCGGATGGCAACGCTGTGCTCCAACAGGTTTTGGCTTTGACACGCGTTTTGGTCCAGATACGGGCCCGGCAGATGGAACCTGTTGCGATGTTGATGCCTGCTGCGGCCCCTCCTCCACCTCCGCTTCTGAACTACTGCCGCCTGCACCCTGTTCCCCCAATGGCTGCCAATCGGGGTCAATAACTGGGTCATCTATTACCTCCTCTTCGAGCTCGTGTGCAACTTCGTCTGTGTCACTGTGTCGGTCGGTGGTATAGCGTTCGTGGCGGGGCAACATAGTCTCATCAGGGTCTGATTGTGGATCTGTACCCTGAGAGGGCAATGTGGTGGTCTGAGTCAAAGGAGCAGCATAGTACTCTGGCTGTGGCTGTGCATCAGTGCACTCCATGTCAGAATATACTTGTAATGGGCATGGCCTGTTAAATGTTTCACTTTCTAAGCCAGGGACGGTATGTGTAAAGAGCTCCATGGAGTGACCCGTTGTGTCGCCTGCTGCATCCTTCTCTCTTGTTGTAGTTTTTGCTGAGGAGGACAAGGAAGCGACTTGTCCCTGACCGTGAACATCCACAAGCGACGCGCTGCTTTTACATTTACCAGTTTCGGAAGAGGAGGCAAAAGAGCTAGAGGCTGAGTCTGCAATGTAAGCCAAAACTTGCTGTTGCTGCTCCGCCTTTAAAAGCGGTTTTCCTACTCCCAGAAAAGAGAGCGTTCGAGGCCTTGTGTAGCCTGACGACGAAACTGGCTCCACAGCTCCAGACTTAGGTGGAATATTTTTATCCCCACGACCACCTGATGCTCCACTACCACTACCATCATTACCAGCTGACAATGAACGCCCATGACGACCTCTTGCACCAGACTTCCTCATTGTTTTAAAATCTTAACCAAAGTAACTTTATTTGTTGCTGTCAAACAACTTACACGGTGAGCTATAACTTCAGTATGATTTCAATATCCCTTAACAGGTTGGTGAGACCACAAGGAAAATCAGGCACAATGTTACACACTCTGTTTTCTGTGGCACAAAATCACAGAGATGACACACACGCAGGACTGTCACTCAAGCACTAATGTCAATATTAATCTCCCACCTAATTTATTTATTTTTTTTTCTCAGGGAGACTTTAGAAACCAAATAATATTAAAAAAAAAAAAAAAAAAAGGCTTTCTATGGCCCACAATTAGAGAGAGAGAGGTGGCACAACCAGGAGTCAAGACTGGCGCACAAGCTGAAAGGGCAATATTACTCTCCCACTGTTTTTTATGTTTTTTTTGTTTTTTTCAGGGAGACTTTAGAAACCAAATAATATTAAAAAAACCAAAAAAAAAAAAGGCTTTCTATGGCCCACTGAATGAGAGGGAGAGAGGTGGCACACCCAGGAGTCAAGACTGGCACACAAGCTGAAAGGGCAATATTACTCTCCCACTGTTTTTTTAGGTTTTTTTTTTTTTTTCAGGGAGACTTTAGAAACCAAATAATATTAAAAAAAAAAAAAAAAAAAAAAAATAGGCTTGCTATAGCCCACTGAATGAGAGATAGCACACACAGCAGTGGCACACAAGCCCTGACTGAGGCCAATATTTTTCTCCCACTGATTGATGTAGTGTTTTTGTGTTGAGGTAGAATTTAGAACACAAATCACGGAAAAAATAAATAGGCTTTCTATGGCCCACTGAATGAAAGGGAGAGAGGTGGCACACCCAGGAGTCAAGACTGGCACACAAGCTGAAAGGGCAATATTACTCTCCCACTGTTTTTTTATGTATTTTTTGTTTTTTCAGGGAGACTTTAGAAACCCAATAATATTTAAAAAAATAAATAAATAGGCTTTCTATGGCCCACTGAATGAGAGGGAGAGAGGTGGCACACCCAGGAGTCAAGACTGGCACACAAGCTGAAAGGGCAATATTATTCTCCCACTGTTTTTTTAGGTTTTTTTTTTTTTTTTCAGGGAGAATTAGAAACCAAATAATATTAAAAAAAAAAAATAAATAGGCTTTCTATGGCCCACTGAATGAGAGGGAGAGAGGTGGCACACCCAGGAGTCAAGACTGGCACACAAGCTGAAAGGGCAATATTACTCTCCCACTGTTTTTTTAGGTTTTTTTTTTTTTTCAGGGAGACTTTAGAAACCAAATAATATTAAAAAAAAAAAAAAAAAAAAAAAATAGGCTTGCTATAGCCCACTGAATGAGAGATAGCACACACAGCAGTGGCACACAAGCCCTGACTGAGGCCAATATTTTTCTCCCACTGATTGATGTAGTGTTTTTGTGTTGAGGTAGAATTTAGAACACAAATCACGGAAAAAATAAATAGGCTTTCTATGGCCCACTGAATGAAAGGGAGAGAGGTGGCACACCCAGGAGTCAAGACTGGCACACAAGCTGAAAGGGCAATATTACTCTCCCACTGTTTTTTTATGTATTTTTTGTTTTTTCAGGGAGACTTTAGAAACCAAATAATATTTAAAAAAAAAAATAAATAGGCTTTCTATGGCCCACTGAATGAGAGGGAGAGAGGTGGCACACCCAGGAGTCAAGACTGGCACACAAGCTGAAAGGGCAATATTATTCTCCCACTGTTTTTTTAGGTTTTTTTTTTTTTTTTCAGGGAGAATTAGAAACCAAATAATATTAAAAAAAAAAAATAAATAGGCTTTCTATGGCCCACTGAATGAGAGGGAGAGAGGTGGCACACCCAGGAGTCAAGACTGGCACACAAGCTGAAAGGGCAATATTACTCTCCCACTGTTTTTTTAGGTTTTTTTTTTTTTTTCAGGGAGACTTTAGAAACCAAATAATATTAAAAAAAAAAAAAAAAAAAAAAAAAAAAATAGGCTTGCTATAGCCCACTGAATGAGAGATAGCACACACAGCAGTGGCACACAAGCCCTGACTGAGGCCAATATTTTTCTCCCACTGATTGATGTAGTGTTTTTGTGTTGAGGTAGAATTTAGAACACAAATCACGGAAAAAATAAATAGGCTTTCTATGGCCCACTGAATGAAAGGGAGAGAGGTGGCACACCCAGGAGTCAAGACTGGCACACAAGCTGAAAGGGCAATATTACTCTCCCACTGTTTTTTTATGTATTTTTTGTTTTTTCAGGGAGACTTTAGAAACCCAATAATATTTAAAAAAAAAAATAAATAGGCTTTCTATGGCCCACTGAATGAGAGGGAGAGAGGTGGCACACCCAGGAGTCAAGACTGGCACACAAGCTGAAAGGGCAATATTATTCTCCCACTGTTTTTTTAGGTTTTTTTTTTTTTTTTCAGGGAGAATTAGAAACCAAATAATATTAAAAAAAATAAATAAATAGGCTTTCTATGGCCCACTGAATGAGAGGGAGAGAGGTGGCACACCCAGGAGTCAAGACTGGCACACAAGCTGAAAGGGCAATATTACTCTCCCACTGTTTTTTTAGGTTTTTTTTTTTTTTTCAGGGAGACTTTAGAAACCAAATAATATTAAAAAAAAAAAAAAAAAAAAAAAAAAAATAGGCTTGCTATAGCCCACTGAATGAGAGATAGCACACACAGCAGTGGCACACAAGCCCTGACTGAGGCCAATATTTTTCTCCCACTGATTGATGTAGTGTTTTTGTGTTGAGGTAGAATTTAGAACACAAATCACGGAAAAAATAAATAGGCTTTCTATGGCCCACTGAATGAAAGGGAGAGAGGTGGCACACCCAGGAGTCAAGACTGGCACACAAGCTGAAAGGGCAATATTACTCTCCCACTGTTTTTTTATGTATTTTTTGTTTTTTCAGGGAGACTTTAGAAACCCAATAATATTTAAAAAAAAAATAAATAGGCTTTCTATGGCCCACTGAATGAGAGGGAGAGAGGTGGCACACCCAGGAGTCAAGACTGGCACACAAGCTGAAAGGGCAATATTACTCTCCCACTGTTTTTTTAGGTTTTTTTTTTTTTTTCAGGGAGACTTTAGAAACCAAATAATATTAAAAAAAAAAAAAAAAAAAAAAAAATAGGCTTGCTATAGCCCACTGAATGAGAGATAGCACACACAGCAGTGGCACACAAGCCCTGACTGAGGCCAATATTTTTCTCCCACTGATTGATGTAGTGTTTTTGTGTTGAGGTAGAATTTAGAACACAAATCACGGAAAAAATAAATAGGCTTTCTATGGCCCACTGAATGAAAGGGAGAGAGGTGGCACACCCAGGAGTCAAGACTGGCACACAAGCTGAAAGGGCAATATTACTCTCCCACTGTTTTTTTATGTATTTTTTGTTTTTTCAGGGAGACTTTAGAAACCAAATAATATTTAAAAAAAAAAATAAATAGGCTTTCTATGGCCCACTGAATGAGAGGGAGAGAGGTGGCACACCCAGGAGTCAAGACTGGCACACAAGCTGAAAGGGCAATATTATTCTCCCACTGTTTTTTTAGGTTTTTTTTTTTTTTTTCAGGGAGAATTAGAAACCAAATAATATTAAAAAAAAAAAATAAATAGGCTTTCTATGGCCCACTGAATGAGAGGGAGAGAGGTGGCACACCCAGGAGTCAAGACTGGCACACAAGCTGAAAGGGCAATATTACTCTCCCACTGTGTTTTTAGGTTTTTTTTTTTTTTTCAGGGAGACTTTAGAAACCAAATAATATTAAAAAAAAAAAAAAAAAATAGGCTTGCTATAGCCCACTGAATGAGAGATAGCACACACAGCAGTGGCACACAAGCCCTGACTGAGGCCAATATTTTTCTCCCACTGATTGATGTAGTGTTTTTGTGTTGAGGTAGAATTTAGAACACAAATCACGGAAAAAATAAATAGGCTTTCTATGGCCCACTGAATGAAAGGGAGAGAGGTGGCACACCCAGGAGTCAAGACTGGCACACAAGCTGAAAGGGCAATATTACTCTCCCACTGTTTTTTTATGTATTTTTTGTTTTTTCAGGGAGACTTTAGAAACCAAATAATATTAAAAAAAAAAAAAAAAAATAGGCTTGCTATAGCCCACTGAATGAGAGATAGCACACACAGCAGTGGCACACAAGCCCTGACTGAGGCCAATATTTTTCTCCCACTGATTGATGTAGTGTTTTTGTGTTGAGGTAGATTTTAGAACACAAATCACGGAAAAAATAAATAGGCTTTCTATGGCCCACTCAGTGAGAGATGGCACACACAGGGATGGCACTGTAGCAGAAATGCCAATCTTAATCTCCCACAAAAAAAAAACAAAAAAAAAAAAAAAACTGTCCTACAATTACTATCTCCCTGCAGTAATGTAAGCCAGGTATGGCAGGCAGCAATAGGAGTGGACTGATGCACAAATTAAATAAAAAGTGTGGACAAACAAAAAAGATAGCTGTGCAGAAAGGAAGGAACAAGAGGATATGTGCTTTGAAAAAAGCAGTTGGTTTCCACAGTGGCGTACACACAGCAATACAGCTATCACGGAGCCTTCTAGGGCAGCCCAATGAGCTACAGCGCTGAGGGGAAAAAAAAAAAAAAATAGCTTCCACAGTCCCTGCACACCGAAGGTGGTGTTGGACAGTGGAAATCGCTGCAGCACAAGCGGTTTGGTGGTTAGTGGACCCTGCCTAACGCTCTCCCTGCTTCTGACGAAGCGGCAGCAACCTGTCCCTAAGCTCAGATCAGCAGCAGTAAGATGGCGGTCGGCGGGAACGCCCCTTTATAGCCCCTGTGACGCCGCAGACAGCAAGCCAATCACTGCAATGCCCTTCTCTAAGATGGTGGGGACCAGGATCTATGTCATCACGCTGCCCACACTCTGCGTTCACCTTCATTGGCTGAGAAATGGCGCTTTTCGCGTCATTGAAACGCGACTTTGGCGCGAAAGTCGCGTACCGCATGGCCGACAAGCACAGGGGTCGGATCGGGTTTCATGAGACGCCGACTTAGCCAAAAGTCGGCGACTTTTGAAAATGATCGACCCGTTTCGCTCAACCCTAGTGCTCACACTATATACAATGGGGATTCTCTGCCCCAGGCAAGATGGCTGCACCGCCCACCCACTGATTCACTTCTGGTATCGGATGACACACTTCCTGTGACGCAAGTGGTGCTGTCCATTCAGGAAGTATCACCCACTATAAATAGATGCTACGGCCAGCACACAGTGCTCCTTGCCTCCACACTGAAGCGGTCTGTCAGTATTCCGGGATTTCCAAATCACCTTGTGAATGATCTTGCCCTTTGTTAAGATGGAGTTTGCTGTTTTTGTCTGCCCTACTTCCTGTTCGTTTGTTTAAAACCGGGTTCAGGTGTCAGCTTCCTTGCTGGAGTATTCTGCTTCTGTTCCCCTTCAGCTCAGCTGCTTGTTCTGTGTGTGCCTCTATGGCCAGGATCACACATACGCGAGATATGGCCGAGTCTCGCAGGTGAAATCCCTCCTGTGGCGCCGGCACTCCGGAGCGGAGCGTGCAGCTGCACAGCAACACATGGAGCTGCACGCTCCGCTCCCAAGTGCCGGCGTCAGAGGAGGGATTTCACCTGCGAGACTCGGCCGTATCTCGCATATGTGTGATCCTGGCCTACCTCTGGCTCTGGACATTCTCAGCATATGTAAGCTACACTCTCCATGTTATCATTAGTCTGTTGACTTTGGAACTTAACCCTTGGTTCACTCCCCCTGGTAAGAACTGTGTTTTTGAGCTATGTTTTTTGGACTATGTTTCTTGACTGTGTGTTGCTATTCAATCCTTCATTTACTCCCCCCGGTGGGAGCCGTTGGAAACAACACCAGTATAATACTTTATTGTGAACCTGTTTCTGGACTTACTCGTGTTTATGCCACATGTGGGATCAACTTGTGAACTAGTTTCTGGACTTACCCGTGTTCATGCCACACCTGGGATTAACTTGTGGACTTGTTCTGGACTTCCCTGTGTTTACTTCATACCTGGATTTGACTCTTTCTGCACCGACAGTGTTTTGGATCTGCACCACGTCACCTGTCACACTCACCTTTTGATCACTTGGCTGAGGACTCTGCCTTAAGAACTCTGCCAATTTGCTGTATATGTTTCAAGGACTTGTTTCATTGCAGGTCACTGCGGGTTATCAGCATATTGTTTTGGGTGTTATTGCTGTTGTACAAATACACTATTTGCACTAAAGAAACCTGTCTCTGTCTGTTCATTGCCCCACGCTATCAGAATCCTCGAGTTCCTACAATAGTATTACACTGTCACTAACAATGACACAGATACTGTCTACCTTCACTTAAAGGGTTTGTCCACTACTTTCAATTAACCCCTCAATGTATCCCCCCGGGGCCCCTAATGAATTTTATGAATACCTTCTGTTGCCCTTTTTGCCTGTGAGCGGCGCTATGCCGGTGGCTGAGTCCGGGTCATGTGACCCCCAGGCTGCAGACGCCGCTAATTTCCGCCGACATCACGTCAATTTCCAGACTCTGGAAATTGTGCTGTTCTCTTCCTGCCCTTTCTTAAAGTACATACCGGCTGCAGCATGTCCCTATAATTTGGACGCTCATGACCGCTTACAGAGCACCCCTTCACATCCAGGTACACCATTATTCAGTGACCCCCAGTCAAAAGTTTTCCTTAATTTTTTTGCCAGAGTACCTCTCAGGGGCCCATGCTGGGCACTAGGACACGGATCTCATCTACACCATCTAGGTTAGCGCTGTTACCATAGGTCTTATGATGAGTCTCACGTTTGTTTTCCTCCTATACAGCATAATGGACACTAGGGTTGAGCGACTTTCATTTTTTTAAGATCGAGTAGGGTTTTGGGAAACCCGATTTTGTCCAGAGTCGAGTCGAGTGCAGTCGGCCGATTATCGCTAAAAATCGGGGATCGACCGAAACACGAAACCCAATGCAAGTCAATGGGGAAGCATAGTCGGCAGTGAGTGGAGGCCAGGAAAACACCTACAGTGCCCATTTTAATGCCAAAAACATCCATTCTTGTTTCTGAAGCTTGCCAATCTTAATTAACTGTATAATAATAGTTGGGCATAGGGAATTGGGGGAAAGTTGTGGGGGGAGTAGGGCTGGCTCAAGTTTTTCGTGGGCCCAGGAAATGCGGACTACGTCACGGCGGTGTTGCAGGGAAAGGTAAGTATTTAAAAGTTGCAAGTGCTGTGATCCTGAGCAAGCAGGGGGGGCCCACTCGTTCGCATTGCCACTGGCACAGGGCCCCTCAAAGTACGGCGGTGTGTTTGCATGGCGGGGGCGCCTCCCACCAGCAGCGACACTTTTGCGTACTCTGAGGGGCCCTGTGCCAGTGACGTCGCCAACGAGTATGCCCCCCCACCTGATGAAGGAACCTGCACTTTCATCTGCACCTTCCTCTTTGTCCCTGTGTAAGGTGGTATAACATGCGGGAAGGGGAACCTTACTTTCAGCAGGGACAGATTCTGGCTGTGTAGAGTACAAGGGGAATGTAGTGGTCTAGGTCAATGTACCAGCAGACTCATTTAGCAGTGGCTGGGCAATGGGCAGGATGAGGAGGAAACAGATATAGGGCCAAAGAATAAAGTAGGCTACATGCAGTTCAAAATTGGTAACAGGACTAAACAGGCGGCATTGCTTTGTTCAGTGGAGTAGCAAACCCAAGAGCAGCAGACACTGTTTCAAGGGCCTAACCACACTAGTAGGCCAAATGCAGTTTAATATCTGATAGTATAGGGCGAAAGCCAGAATGTGGAAGCTCAGCTTTGTTCAGTTGAGGACAACACCAGGGAGGGGCAGACACCTTTAGTAGGCCGGAAAAGCCTATTGCATTTTTTAAAATGGTAATTTGGAGCAGAAGGTTGAAGCTCAGCTTTATTTAGTTGAGGGCAACACCAGGGAGGGGCAGAAGCCGTTAGTAGGCCCTAACCACCATTTTTTTTTTTTTTAAAACCACTTAATGAGAGCCGGAAGGTTGAAGCTCAGCTTTATTTAGTTGAGGACAACACCAGGGAGGGGCAGAAGCCGTTAGTAGGCCCTAACCACCATTTTTTTTTTAAAACCACTTAATGAGAGCCGGAAGGTTGAAGCTCAGCTTTATTTAGTTGAGGACAACACCAGGGAGGGGCAGAAGCCGTTAGTAGGCCCTAACCACCATTTTTTTTTTTTTTAAAACCACTTAATGAGAGCCGGAAGGTTGAAGCTCAGCTTTATTTAGTTGAGGACAACACCAGGGAGGGGCAGAAGCCGTTAGTAGGCCCTAACCACCATTTTTTTTTTAAAACCACTTAATGAGAGCCGGAAGGTTGAAGCTCAGCTTTATTTAGTTGAGGACAACACCAGGGAGGGGCAGAAGCCGTTAGTAGGCCCTAACCACCATTTTTTTTTTTTTTAAAACCACTTAATGAGAGCCGGAAGGTTGAAGCTCAGCTTTATTTAGTTGAGGACAACACCAGGGAGGGGCAGAAGCCGTTAGTAGGCCCTAACCACCATTTTTTTTTTAAAACCACTTAATGAGAGCCGGAAGGTTGAAGCTCAGCTTTATTTAGTTGAGGACAACACCAGGGAGGGGCAGAAGCCGTTAGTAGGCCCTAACCACCATTTTTTTTTTTTAAACCACATAATGAGAGCCGGAAGGTTGAAGCTCAGCTTTATTTAGTTGAGGACAACACCAGGGAGGGGCAGAAGCCGTTAGTAGGCCCTAACCACCATTTTTTTTTTTTTTAAAACCACTTAATGAGAGCCGGAAGGTTGAAGCTCAGCTTTATTTAGTTGAGGACAACACCAGGGAGGGGCAGAAGCCGTTAGTAGGCCCTAACCACCATTTTTTTTTTTTTTAAAACCACTTAATGATAGCCGGAAGGTTGAAGCTCAGCTTTATTTAGTTGAGGACAACACCAGGGAGGGGCAGAAGCCGTTAGTAGGCCCTAACCACCATTTTTTTTTTAAAACCACTTAATGAGAGCCGGAAGGTTGAAGCTCAGCTTTATTTAGTTGAGGACAACACCAGGGAGGGGCAGAAGCCGTTAGTAGGCCCTAACCACCATTTTTTTTTTTAAAACCACATAATGAGAGCCGGAAGGTTGAAGCTCAGCTTTATTTAGTTGAGGACAACACCAGGGAGGGGCAGAAGCCGTTAGTAGGCCCTAACCACCATTTTTTTTTTAAAACCACTTAATGAGAGCCGGAAGGTTGAAGCTCAGCTTTATTTAGTTGAGGACAACACCAGGGAGGGGCAGAAGCCGTTAGTAGGCCCTAACCACCATTTTTTTTTTTTAAACCACATAATGAGAGCCGGAAGGTTGAAGCTCAGCTTTATTTAGTTGAGGACAACACCAGGGAGGGGCAGAAGCCGTTAGTAGGCCCTAACCACCATTTTTTTTTTAAAACCACTTAATGAGAGCCGGAAGGTTGAAGCTCAGCTTTATTTAGTTGAGGACAACACCAGGGAGGGGCAGAAGCCGTTAGTAGGCCCTAACCACCATTTTTTTTTTTTAAACCATATAATGAGAGCCGGAAGGTTGAAGCTCAGCTTTATTTAGTTGAGGACAACACCAGGGAGGGGCAGAAGCCGTTAGTAGGCCCTAACCACCATTTTTTTTTTTAAAACCACATAATGAGAGCCGGAAGGTTGAAGCTCAGCTTTATTTAGTTGAGGGCAACACCAGGGAGGGGCAGAAGCCGTTAGTAGGCCCTAACCAAAGTTGAAGGCCAAATGCAGTTTAATTTCTGATACTATAGGCCGAAAGCCAGAAGGTGGAAGTTCCGATTTAGACAGTGGAGGACAATTTGAATTAGGGACTGCAGACAGACTTAGTAGGCTGTCCCCTGTGGACCATGCATCCACCACATTAACCCATTGCGCCGTAATGGACACGTAATCTTCCGTGGCCATGCCTACAGGTCCATGCGTCTGTTGTCAGGTGCACCTTTGTACTCACAGATTGCCAGAGTGCATGGACAATGCGGTCTTCTACATGCTGGTGGAGGGTTGGGATGGCTTTTCTCGCAAAAGAAGTGTCGACTGGTTAGCTTGTAGCGTGGTACAGCGTAGTCCATCATGGCCTTATTAATAGTAAATAAAATATATAACTAGGCTCTATGAACTTTTAAATAGGTTCCAGGGGTACACGGGCAGCATTGGTGTGGTCAGTGGAGGAGTATTGCAAGTAGGGGCTGCAGACAGGCTATCAAAGGCCTAAAATAACAAACAGTAGGCAGTCATGGCAGTTTTACATCGGTTACATGGATACACAGGCAGGCACTCCAGGCAGCATTGTGCTCAGTGGAGGAGTATTGCAAGTAGGGGCCGCAGACAGGCTATCAAAGGCCTAAAATAACAAACAGTAGGCAGTCATGGCAGTTTTACATCGGTTACATGGATACACAGGCAGGCACTCCAGGCAGCATTGTGGTCAGTGGAGGAGTATTGCAAGTAGGGGCCGCAGACAGGCTATCAAAGGCCTAAAATAACAAACAGTAGGCAGTCATGGCAGTTTTACATCGGTTACATGGATACACAGGCAGCTAGGTGGTGAGTGGAGGAGTATTTAAAGTAAGGACCGCAGACAGGCTATCAAAGGCCTAACATAACAAACAATAGGCTCATGGCAGTTTTACAGCGGTTACATGGATACACGGGCAGGCAGCTTGGTGGTGAGTGGAGGAGTATTTAAAGTATGGACCGCAGACAGGCTTCGAAGGCCTAACACAATAAAATGGGCTGGCTGTAGGCACTTTAAAATTGGTTCCAGGGGTACACGGGCAGCAGTGGTCTGGTCAGTGGAGGCCTAGTGGAAGTATGGACCGCAGACAGGCTTCGAAGGCCTAACACAATAAAATGGGCTGGCTGTAGGCACTTTAAAATTGGTTCCAGGGGTACACGGGCAGCAGTGGTCTGGTCAGTGGAGGCCTAGTGGAAGTATGGACCGCAGACAGGCTTCGAAGGCCTAACACAATAAAATGGGCTGGCTGTAGGCACTTTAAAATTGGTTCCAGGGGTACACGGGCAGCAGTGGTCTGGTCAGTGGAGGACTAGTGGAAGTATGGACCGCAGACAGGCTTCGAAGGCCTAACACAATAAAATGGGCTGGCTGTAGGCACTTTAAAATTGGTTCCAGGGGTACACGGGCAGCAGTGGTCTGGTCAGTGGAGGCCTAGTGGAAGTATGGACCGCAGACAGGCTTCGAAGGCCTAACACAATAAAATGGGCTGACTGTAGGCACTTTAAAATTGGTTCCAGGGGTACACGGGCAGCAGTGGTCTGGTCAGTGGAGGACTAGTGGAAGTATGGACCGCAGACAGGCTTCGAAGGCCTAACACAATAAAATGGGCTGGCTGTAGGCACTTTAAAATTGGTTCCAGGGGTACACGGGCAGCAGTGGTCTGGTCAGTGGAGGACTAGTGGAAGGAGGGAGCGCAGAAAGGCTTCAAAGGCCTAACATAACAAACAATAGGCTCATGGCAGTTTTACAGCGGTTACATGGATACACGGGCAGGCAGCTTGGTGGTGGTGAGTGGAGGAGTATTTAAAGTAGGGACCGCAGACAGGCTATCAAAGGCCTAACATAAAAAAACAATAGGCTCATGGCAGTTTCACAGCGGTTACATGGATACACGGGCAGGCAGCTTGGTGGTGGTGAGTGGAGGAGTATTTAAAGTAGGGACCGCAGACAGGCTATCAAAGGCCTAACATAACAAACAATAGGCTCATGGCAGTTTTACAGCGGTTACATGGATACACGGGCAGGCAGCTTGGTGCTGAGTGGAGGAGTATTTAAAGTATGGACCGCAGACAGGCTTCGAAGGCCTAACACAATAAAATGGGCTGGCTGTAGGCACTTTAAAATTGGTTCCAGGGGTACACGGGCAGCAGTGGTCTGGTCAGTGGAGGCCTAGTGGAAGGAGGGACCGCAGACAGGCTTCGAAGGCCTAACACAATAAAATGGGCTGGCTGTAGGCACTTTAAAATTGGTTCCAGGGGTACACGGGCAGCAGTGGTCTGGTCAGTGGAGGCCTAGTGGAAGTATGGACCGCAGACAGGCTTCGAAGGCCTAACACAATAAAATGGGCTGGCTGTAGGCACTTTAAAATTGGTTCCAGGGGTACACGGGCAGCAGTGGTCTGGTCAGTGGAGGACTAGTGGAAGTATGGACCGCAGACAGGCTTCGAAGGCCTAACACAATAAAATGGGCTGGCTGTAGGCACTTTAAAATTGGTTCCAGGGGTACACGGGCAGCAGTGGTCTGGTCAGTGGAGGCCTAGTGGAAGGAGGGACCGCAGACAGGCTTCGAAGGCCTAACACAATAAAATGGGCTGGCTGTAGGCACTTTAAAATTGGTTCCAGGGGTACACGGGCAGCAGTGGTCTGGTCAGTGGAGGACTAGTGGAAGGAGGGAGCGCAGAAAGGCTTCAAAGGCCTAAAATAACAAACAATAGGCTCATGGCAGTTTTACAGCGGTTACATGGATACACGGGCAGGCAGCTTGGTGGTCAGTGGAGGAGTAGGGACCGCAGACAGGCTATCAAAGGCCTAAAATAACAAACAATAGGCTCATGGCAGTTTTACAGCGGTTACATGGATACACGGGCAGGCAGCTTGGTGCTGAGTGGAGGAGTAGTGCAAGGAGTGTCTGTCCCAGTACTCCCAAAATATAAATAGATGTTAATGTCTCGCAAAACAACCAAAACAAAAAAAAAGATGGCATACTTAGGTACAGGGGTGGGCTCATCTGCTGTGTTTCTGACATAGTAATTTGGCAGTAACTATTTAATGGTGCCAATATAGGACACAGACACAGACTACTTTAAGTTGCATCATAGATGTCTACAAATTTGTATTGTCAGTGCCAGACATTGAATGATGTCAGCGAATAGACTAAAGATTGGTGGAGCTGTGCGACATAATTTTGCACGTAGTAGAGCCCAGTTTGAGCTGGGGTAGGGGGGAACTCTCTTGAGGCCGGCGGGACCGCCCCAGGGCCACTCATGTTACAACGGTGTGTCTGACGTTGGGTGCGCACCACCACCGCCAGAGACACTACATTGTACTATGAGGGACCCAGTAGCAATGCCGTCAACCAAAAGCGAGCACACCCACCTCTTCAGACAAACAGCAGTCTCACGGGTGCTTGCGCCAAGTCGCGATACCACGGCCCCGTGTGGGGAGTTTGGCCATTTAGGGAGGTGTAAACATGTCGTATGCTGTACAATCTGCAGCAGCAAATTAGACATTAGAAAAGTAATTCACAGGCAAGAGCTTTTCATAGGAAAGCTAGGTGTCGGCCGGGCAAGGTGGGGCAAAAGATTTTGAAATCCAGTTGTGGTTCATTTTAATGAATGTTAGATCGTCAACATTTTGGGTAGCCAGACGAGTCCTTTTTTCGGTTAATATTGACCCTGCAGCACTGAATACTCTTTCTGATAGGACACTTGCTGCCGGGCAAGCAAGCTCCTGCAATGCATATTCTGCCAATTCTGGCCAGGTGTCTAATTTGGAGGCCCAGTAATCAAATGGGAATGACGGTTGAGGGAGAACATCGATAAGGGATGAAAAATAGTTAGTAACCATACTGGACAAATGTTGTCTCCTGTCACTTTCAATTGATGCAGCAGTACCTGTCCTGTCTGCGGTCATAGCAAAATCACTCCACAACCTGGTCAGAAAACCCCTCTGTCCAACGCCACTTCTGATGTGTGCACCCCTAACACTCCTAGTCTGCTGCCCCCTGGAGCTCGTGTGAGAACGATCACGTGCGCTGTGTGCTGGGAATGCCTGAAGCAAACGGTCAACAAGAGTTGATTGTTTGGTTGCTAATATTAGTTCCAAGTTCTCATGTGGCATAATATTTTGCAATTTGCCTTTATAGCGTGGATCAAGGAGGCAGGCCAACCAGTAATCGTCATCGTTCATCATTTTCGTAATGCGTGTGTCCCTTTGTAGGATACGTAAGGCATAATCCGCCATGTGGGCCAAAGTTCCACTTGTCAAATCTCCGGTTGTGATTGGTTGAGGGGCAGTTGCAGGCAAATCTACGTCACTTGTGTCCCTCAAAAAACCAGAACCCGGCCGTGACACGCAACCAATTTCCTGTGCCCCCGTGAAAGTTTCCGCATTAAAAATATACTCATCCCCATCATCCTCCTCGTCCTCCACCTCCTCTTCGCCCGCTACCTCGTCCTGTACACTGCCCTGACCAGACAATGGCTGACTGTCATCAAGGCTTCCCTCTTCCTCTGGTGCAGACGCCTGCTCCTTTATGTGCGTCAAACTTTGCATCAGCAGACGCATTAGGGGGATGCTCATGCTTATTACGGCGTTGTCTGCACTAACCAGCCGTGTGCATTCCTCAAAACACTGAAGGACTTGACACATGTCTTGTATCTTCGACCACTGCACACCTGACAACTCCATGTCTGCCATCCTACTGCCTGCCCGTGTATCCTCCCACAAATAAATAACAGCACGCCTCTGTTCGCACAGTCTCTGAAGCATGTGCAGTGTTGAGTTCCACCTTGTTGCAACGTCTATGATTAGGCGATGCTGGGGAAGGTTCAAAGACCGCTGATAGGTCTGCATACGGCTGGCGTGTACAGGCGAACGTCGGATATGTGAGCAAAGTGCACGCACTTTGAGGAGCAGGTCGGAGAACCCAGGATAAGTTTTCAATAAGCACTGCACCACCAGGTTTAAGGTGTGAGCCAGGCAAGGAATGTGTTTCAGTTGGGAAAGGGAGATGGCAGCCATGAAATTCCTTCCGTTATCACTCACTACCTTGCCTGCCTCAAGATCTACTGTGCCCAGCCACGACTGCGTTTCTTGTTGCAAGAACTCGGACAGAACTTCCGCGGTGTGTCTGTTGTCGCCCAAACACTTCATAGCCAATACAGCCTGCTGACGCTTGGCAGTAGCTGGCCCATAATGGGACAACTGGTGTGCAACAGTGTCATCTGCCGATGGAGTGGTTGGCCGACTGCGTTCTGTGGAAGAGCTGTAGCTTCTGCAGGAGGACGAGGAGGAGGAGGAGGGGGTGCGAACGCCTACAGCCAACTGTTTCCTAGACCGTGGGCTAGGCACAACTGTCCCTAAATTGATGTCGCCTGTGGACCCTGCATCCACCACATTCACCCAGTGTGCCGTGATGGACACATAACGTCCCTGGCCATGCCTACTGGTCCATGCATCTGTAGTCAGGTGCACCTTTGTACTCACAGATTGCCTGAGTGCATGGACGATGCGCTGTTTAACATGCTGGTGCAGGGCTGGGATGGCTTTTCTGGAAAAAAAGTGTCGACTGGGTAGCTCGTATCGTGGTTCAGCGTACTCCATCAGGGCTTTGAAAGCTTCGCTTTCAACTAACCGGTAGGGCATCATCTCTAACGAGATTAGTCTAGCTATGTGGGCGTTAAAACCCTGTGTACGCGGATGCGAGGATAAGTACTTCCTTTTTCTAACCAGAGTCTCATGTAGGGTGAGCTGGACTGGAGAGCTGTAGATCGTGGAACTTTCGGGTGTGCCGGTGGACATGGCAGACTGAGAGACGGTTGGAGACGGTATTGTTTCCGCCGGTGCCCTACATGCAATATTTCCTCCTACAAAACTGGTGATTCCCTGACCCTGACTGCTTTTGGCTGGCAAAGAAACCTGCACAGATACTGCCGGTGGTGCGGAAAATGGTGGCCTTACAGTGACGGAAGGGATGTTGCGTTGCTGACTAGCTTCATTGGCCGAGGGTGCTACAACCTTGAGGGACGTTTGGTAGTTAGTCCAGGCTTGAGAATGCATGGTGGTTAAGTGTCTATGCATGCAACTAGTATTTAGACTTTTCAGATTCTGACCTCTGCTTAAGCTAGTTGAACATTTTTGACAGATGACTTTGCGCTGATCAGTTGGATGTTGTTTAAAAAAATGCCAGACTGCACTCTTCCTAGACTCTGATCCCTTTTCAGGGATTGCAGACTGAGCTTTAACCGGATGGCAACGCTGTGCTCCAACAGGTTTTGGCTTTGACACGCGTTTTGGTCCAGATACGGGCCCGGCAGATGGAACCTGTTGCGATGTTGATGCCTGCTGCGGCCCCTCCTCCACCTCCGCTTCTGAACTACTGCCGCCTGCACCCTGTTCCCCCAATGGCTGCCAATCGGGGTCAATAACTGGGTCATCTATTACCTCCTCTTCGAGCTCGTGTGCAACTTCGTCTGTGTCACTGTGTCGGTCGGTGGTATAGCGTTCGTGGCGGGGCAACATAGTCTCATCAGGGTCTGATTGTGGATCTGTACCCTGAGAGGGCAATGTGGTGGTCTGAGTCAAAGGAGCAGCATAGTACTCTGGCTGTGGCTGTGCATCAGTGCACTCCATGTCAGAATATACTTGTAATGGGCATGGCCTGTTAAATGTTTCACTTTCTAAGCCAGGGACGGTATGTGTAAAGAGCTCCATGGAGTGACCCGTTGTGTCGCCTGCTGCATCCTTCTCTCTTGTTGTAGTTTTTGCTGAGGAGGACAAGGAAGCGACTTGTCCCTGACCGTGAACATCCACAAGCGACGCGCTGCTTTTACATTTACCAGTTTCGGAAGAGGAGGCAAAAGAGCTAGAGGCTGAGTCTGCAATGTAAGCCAAAACTTGCTGTTGCTGCTCCGCCTTTAAAAGCGGTTTTCCTACTCCCAGAAAAGAGAGCGTTCGAGGCCTTGTGTAGCCTGACGACGAAACTGGCTCCACAGCTCCAGACTTAGGTGGAATATTTTTATCCCCACGACCACCTGATGCTCCACTACCACTACCATCATTACCAGCTGACAATGAACGCCCACGACGACCTCTTGCACCAGACTTCCTCATTGTTTTAAAATCTTAACCAAAGTAACTTTATTTGTTGCTATCAAACAACTTACACGGTGAGCTATAACTTCAGTATGATTTCAATATCCCTTAACAGGTTGGTGAGACCACAAGGAAAATCAGGCACAATGTTACACACTCTGTTTTCTGTGGCACAAAATCACAGAGATGACACACACGCAGGACTGTCACTCAAGCACTAATGTCAATATTAATCTCCCACCTAATTTATTTATTTTTTTTTCTCAGGGAGACTTTAGAAACCAAATAATATTAAAAAAAAAAAAAAAAAAGGCTTTCTATGGCCCACAATTAGAGAGAGAGAGGTGGCACAACCAGGAGTCAAGACTGGCGCACAAGCTGAAAGGGCAATATTACTCTCCCACTGTTTTTTATGTTTTTTTTGTTTTTTTCAGGGAGACTTTAGAAACCAAATAATATTAAAAAAACCAAAAAAAAAAAAGGCTTTCTATGGCCCACTGAATGAGAGGGAGAGAGGTGGCACACCCAGGAGTCAAGACTGGCACACAAGCTGAAAGGGCAATATTACTCTCCCACTGTTTTTTTATGTATTTTTTGTTTTTTCAGGGAGACTTTAGAAACCCAATAATATTTAAAAAAAAAAAAAAGGCTTTCTATGGCCCACAATTAGAGAGAGAGAGGTGGCACAACCAGGAGTCAAGACTGGCGCACAAGCTGAAAGGGCAATATTACTCTCCCACTGTTTTTTATGTTTTTTTTGTTTTTTTCAGGGAGACTTTAGAAACCAAATAATATTAAAAAAACCAAAAAAAAAAAAGGCTTTCTATGGCCCACTGAATGAGAGGGAGAGAGGTGGCACACCCAGGAGTCAAGACTGGCACACAAGCTGAAAGGGCAATATTACTCTCCCACTGTTTTTTTAGGTTTTTTTTTTTTTTTCAGGGAGAATTAGAAACCAAATAATATTAAAAAAAAAAAAAATAGGCTTTCTATGGCCCACTGAATGAAAGGGAGAGAGGTGGCACACCCAGGAGTCAAGACTGGCACACAAGCTGAAAGGGCAATATTACTCTCCCACTGTTTTTTTATGTATTTTTTGTTTTTTCAGGGAGACTTTAGAAACCCAATAATATTTAAAAAAAAAAATAAATAGGCTTTCTATGGCCCACTGAATGAGAGGGAGAGAGGTGGCACACCCAGGAGTCAAGACTGGCACACAAGCTGAAAGGGCAATATTACTCTCCCACTGTTTTTTTAGGTTTTTTTTGTTTTTTCAGGGAGACTTTAGAAACCCAATAATATTTAAAAAAAAAAATAAATAGGCTTTCTATGGCCCACTGAATGAAAGGGAGAGAGGTGGCACACCCAGGAGTCAAGACTGGCACACAAGCTGAAAGGGCAATATTACTCTCCCACTGTTTTTTTATGTATTTTTTGTTTTTTTCAGGGAGACTTTAGAAACCCAATAATATTTTAAAAAAAAAATAAATAGGCTTTCTATGGCCCACTGAATGAGAGGGAGAGAGGTGGCACACCCAGGAGTCAAGACTGGCACACAAGCTGAAAGGGCAATATTACTCTCCCACTGTTTTTTTAGGTTTTTTTTTTTTTTTCAGGGAGAATTAGAAACCAAATAATATTAAAAAAAAAAAAAATAGGCTTTCTATGGCCCACTGAATGAAAGGGAGAGAGGTGGCACACCCAGGAGTCAAGACTGGCACACAAGCTGAAAGGGCAATATTACTCTCCCACTGTTTTTTTATGTATTTTTTGTTTTTTCAGGGAGACTTTAGAAACCCAATAATATTTAAAAAAAAAAATAAATAGGCTTTCTATGGCCCACTGAATGAGAGGGAGAGAGGTGGCACACCCAGGAGTCAAGACTGGCACACAAGCTGAAAGGGCAATATTACTCTCCCACTGTTTTTTTAGGTTTTTTTTTTTTTTCAGGGAGACTTTAGAAACCAAATAATATTAAAAAAAAAAAAAAAAAAAAAAAAATAGGCTTGCTATAGCCCACTGAATGAGAGATAGCACACACAGCAGTGGCACACAAGCCCTGACTGAGGCCAATATTTTTCTCCCACTGATTGATGTAGTGTTTTTGTGTTGAGGTAGAATTTAGAACACAAATCACGGAAAAAATAAATAGGCTTTCTATGGCCCACTGAATGAAAGGGAGAGAGGTGGCACACCCAGGAGTCAAGACTGGCACACAAGCTGAAAGGGCAATATTACTCTCCCACTGTTTTTTTATGTATTTTTTGTTTTTTCAGGGAGACTTTAGAAACCCAATAATATTTTAAAAAAAAAAAAAGGCTTTCTATGGCCCACAATTAGAGAGAGAGAGGTGGCACAACCAGGAGTCAAGACTGGCGCACAAGCTGAAAGGGCAATATTACTCTCCCACTGTTTTTTATGTTTTTTTTGTTTTTTTCAGGGAGACTTTAGAAACCAAATAATATTAAAAAAAGCAAAAAAAAAAAAGGCTTTCTATGGCCCACTGAATGAGAGGGAGAGAGGTGGCACACCCAGGAGTCAAGACTGGCACACAAGCTGAAAGGGCAATATTACTCTCCCACTGTTTTTTTATGTATTTTTTGTTTTTTTCAGGGAGACTTTAGAAACCCAATAATATTTAAAAAAAAAAATAAATAGGCTTTCTATGGCCCACTGAATGAGAGGGAGAGAGGTGGCACACCCAGGAGTCAAGACTGGCACACAAGCTGAAAGGGCAATATTACTCTCCCACTGTTTTTTTAGGTTTTTTTTTTTTTTCAGGGAGACTTTTGAAACCAAATAATATTAAAAAAAAAAAAAAAAAAAAAATATAGGCTTGCTATAGCCCACTGAATGAGAGATAGCGCACACACAGCAGTGGCACACAAGCCCTGACTGAGGCCAATATTTTTCTCCCACTGATTGATGTAGTGTTTCTGTGTTGAGGTAGATTTTAGAACACAAATCACGGAAAAAATAAATAGGCTTTCTATGGCCCACTCAGTGAGAGATGGCACACACAGGGATGGCACTGTAGCAGAAATGCCAATCTTAATCTCCCACAAAAAAAAAACAAAAAAAAAAAAAAAACTGTCCTACAATTACTATCTCCCTGCAGTAATGTAAGCCAGGTATGGCAGGCAGCAATAGGAGTGGACTGATGCACAAATTAAATAAAAAGTGTGGACAAACAAAAAAGATAGCTGTGCAGAAAGGAAGGAACAAGAGGATATGTGCTTTGAAAAAAGCAGTTGGTTTCCACAGTGGCGTACACACAGCAATACAGCTATCACGGAGCCTTCTAGGGCAGCCCAATGAGCTACAGCGCTGAGGGGAAAAAAAAAAAAAAATAGCTTCCACTGTTCCTGCACACCGAAGGTGGTGTTGGACAGTGGAAATCGCTGCAGCACAAGCGGTTTGGTGGTTAGTGGACCCTGCCTAACGCTCTCCCTGCTTCTGATGAAGCGGCAGCAACCTGTCCCTAAGCTCAGATCAGCAGCAGTAAGATGGCGGTCGGCGGGAACGCCCCTTTATAGCCCCTGTGACGCCGCAGACAGCAAGCCAATCACTGCAATGCCCTTCTCTAAGATGGTGGGGACCAGGATCTATGTCATCACGCTGCCCACACTCTGCGTTCACCTTCATTGGCTGAGAAATGGCGCTTTTCGCGTCATTGAAACGCGACTTTGGCGCGAAAGTCGCGTACCGCATGGCCGACAAGCACAGGGGTCGGATCGGGTTTCATGAGACGCCGACTTAGCCAAAAGTCGGCGACTTTTGAAAATGATCGACCCGTTTCGCTCAACCCTAATGGACACCTTTATGCACTGTTATTTATGCTAAATCGTATTTTTTAGGTATTCACCTCACAGCCTTAACACTCCGCTGTATAGACTCACGCGTCTTCAAGCACTCTGAAAATCTTGCTCGTATTATGTGAGAAACGGTGTATCCTTTATTGTACCGCAACATCACTAGTACACCCACAAGTGTACACTCTTATGTTGGTATCACAGTAACCGTTTTCCCTTAACGACTAAGAATAGTATGGATCGCACCTCCACTGGAATCGCCCACAGCTCATGGAGCACCACTGGATAGCATTTCTCCTGTCGTGCTGTTCACCTTTACCCTCAGCTATTTGGAACAAGATCACCACCGATGTATGACAATTTGTAACTGTGCTATTATGCATCATGTGACTAAAGTTTCTTTATTTTGTGTATACTTTTAGTTCATGTTAAAGAAAGTTCTGATGAAGGTCCTGTGACGGACCGAAAACGTTCATAACCATTATTGTCTGGATGCACAAATAAAAGGAAGCTCTTTTTTGTTCAAGTACTGAGTTCCAAGTTTATTATTATATTTTACAGCATACTCACAATCAGAAAAATAAGTAAACAAGTCCTTCGGTACAAAGCCGGGAGAAAAAAAACCAGTTCACAATCCGTTACCTTGAACGTATTACACCACCGTGTACGCTGGGGTTCAGGCTTTTTAGACTCTGCCTGGCCTATGTTGCCCTACATGGAAAGAGCTCCGCATAAGCCTCCTGCTAGGTCTGATTCCCAGACCAATACTGACACACCCCAACTCTCTTGCAGGGTTTTTGTTTCTTTCTTCCAGAGTTTGTGGCCAAGGGCCACTTATAAGATCTGGGCTGGAGGAAACGGACTGGCCCCACTACCTTCCTGCAGTCCGTTTAAAAAATAAAAGCCCATACCTGGTTTTCCTTAATTACACTGGCCAACAGTGAAAATGTTTCTGAAATGAAAATAGCTGGTTTGTAATAATTTTAGCATCCTAAAAACGAATATGTTACTTAAAAATCATTATTAGCTCTTGTTGCTGAGATACAGGTCATTTAAGATTATTATGCAGGAAAATAGGGAAATTTTGAATTTTCAACAAATGTGTATTGGTAAACCTGATTACAGACCTGTTGAACCAATGTCAGCCATTTTATAAATTGTGTCTGCATAGTTTGTACTAATTGAAGTCTCTTTCTCTTGTTGCAGTAATTTTGTGGAGAGAATTTACACTTTGAAAATGCCTCGTAAATGTGCAAATATTGTTAACAATTTTTGTTACGTGTGTGGTTATGTGACATTTGCCAACCAAAGAAGACCAATTACTCCACTTGTGAAGACTGCTTACCATCATTACTTTGCTTATACGTGGCACTTAAATACGTGGCACTTATACGTGGCACTTAAATACGTGGCACTTATATACGTGGCATTTTGAGACCTATAATTTTTCCACATTTTGGTCCACAGAGTCATGTGAGGTCTTGTTTTTTGCGGGACGAGTTGACGTTTTTATTGGTAACATTTTCGGACACGTGACCATTTTTTATCACTTTTTATTCCGTTTTTTGTGAGGCAGAATAACCAAAAACCAGCTATTCATGAATTTCTTTATACCGTTCTGCGTTTGGTAAAATTGATAAAGCAGTTTTATTCGTCGGGTCAGTACGATTACAGCGATACCTCATTTATATCATTTTTTAATGTTTTGGCGCTTTTATACGATAAAAACTATTTTATAGAAAAAATAATTATTTTGGCATCGCTTTATTCTGAGGACTATAACTTTTTTATTTTTTTGCTGATGATGCTGTATGGCGGCTTGTTTTTTGCGGGACAAGATGACGTTTTCAGCGGTACCATGGTTATTTATATCCATCTTTTTGATCGCGTGTTATTCCACTTTTTGTTCGGCGGTATGGTAATAAAGCGTTGTTTTTTGCCTCGTTTTTTTTTTTTTTTTCTTACGGTGTTTACTGAAGGGGTTAACTAGTGGGACAGTTTTATAGGTTGGGTCGTTACGGACGCGGCGATACTAAATATGTGTACTGTACTGTGCAATTTATACTCTTGTAATGAATTCTTCTCGCTACCTACAGCACATACTTCCATGGCGTGTATCTAAAAAACGAGAGCTAATTAAACAATTCTGTGGGTATATTTGAGTTTCTCGACCCAAAATTAGTAATATTTGCCTATTTTCATCAAAGAAACATAAAAAAAGTTGTTTTTTGTTGGCCTGTGTTATTTCTGAGTCAAATAACTTGACCAAGTTCACACACTCCCTTTTATTCTGCCTTGTGGCTCACAGGCAACCTGCTGTGAGCACAGGGCACTCCAGCAGATCTAATAAGCTTCTGAGCACATCCTGGGGGACACGTAGCGACCCTCACATATGACATCGGTCACTGCCTCACAATACCTATAAAGAGACAAATCAGACAAACTGAACATTTTGCAGTGGTTTCTTAATTTTTACCAGAGCTGTACTATTTCTACTCTGGGGAATCTGATGGCACTTTAGTGGTGTGTGCCAATCATTTTTTGAAATATTGAGACTCCAAGTTTGGTCTCCATCTGGTGGGTTGCCCGTAGTTGAAGGGATGTCAGAGCCCCATTATTCTATTTCTACTCTGGGAAAATTGATGCCACTTTAGTAATGTGTGCCAATATTTTTTGAAATGTGGAGACTGCAAGTTGGGTCTCTATCTGGTGGGTTGCCTGCAGTGGAAGTGCCCCAGGCCTGCCCCTGTCACTTATCCACCTCTTAGTGATCAATTTGTAAGCTAGAAATGCTGGACCATCCCTGTCCCATCCATACATGCTGCGCTATTATAAAGTATTTACTGTGGGTCCTTCATGTGTGCTGCCTGAATTTGACAGGGTTCCCAGCACAACAACCCTTCAACTTAATATCAAAGCTGTATCAGACCCTGTCTTATGCATGGTCTATGCCTAACTTCTGTGCCATTGAAAGGAGGTGACGGAGAACCTCACGTGCCTCCATTCTTTTAGATGCTGTTCACACAGTCACCTGCGTCACCTCATTATTTATGAGTGTTTATGCACTGTAATGTCATGTACTGTTTACAGGCTTAGGGATAGAATAGGATCTTAGGTAGTATAGGACCATAGTGGGGTAGAACAGAGGGGGGCATTATAGAGTTAAGGACTAGAGATAGAGAGTATTATAGAATAGGTTAGGAGATAGGCAGCACAGAGCAAGGGGGTTTAGTCAGGATACTTCCTGGTTGTGTCAGATGCCTGGGCAGCTTGCCAAAGGGCAGGACGTGTGAGCAGAGTACTATAGGCCACGATGAAAAAGCTGTGGAACAGTAAGGGGCCCTCGGCTGAGAATAGTGTTAACGGGCACCAGTGGGACAAGATCAGCCTTAAACGGTATCCGGGTTTAGGACTAGGGTGGTAGAAGCTGAAATGACCAGGCACCTTTCCAAGATGGAACCGGACAGGGGGCTGACAAGGAACTGATGACAGCAGGGAGCAGGAGGGACACAGACTGTCCAAATGATATGGCCAGGATTGCTGGGCAGTGGGAGCTGCTAGAAGGATCAAGGGCAGGCCTGTCAGGGAAAGTGCAGGATGAGAGACTCTGAATGAAATTTGCTGCATATGAGATGTAGATGCTGGTACCCAGTAAAGTTAATACTGGGTGTTTGAAAAGACTTATGACTCTGGGATATTTTATGAAGCTTTAGTGGTGGGACCTGAGAAGAGCCTGGCAGTGACCGTAAGTGTTTTGTCACACACACAGCAGAAAGGACTTGTTGTTTCATTTGTGAGGCGCCAGGGTGTGGGAACAGTAAAATCCGTTGCCATGACTACCACCCTGGCCGCCTTACACCATTATAAAATTTCAAATGTGGGTCAATTGATGCCACTTTTCATTGTGTCTGACCCTAATTTTTGGAAATGTTTGGGTCTCTTTCATGTGTGTTGCCTGAATTTGGCAGAGCTCCCAGCACAGCAGGTCTATAGCTGTCACTCACCACCTCTTAATTTCAGCTTAATTTCAAAACTGTAAATGCTGGCCCAGACCATATCTCGTGCATGTTCCATGCCTGATTTCTGCATCATTACAAAATGTCTACTATGGGTCAATTGATGCCACTTTACATGGTGTCTGACCCTAATTTTTGGAAATGTTTGGACTCCAAGTTGGGTCTCCTTCATGTGTGTTGCCTGTAGCAGTAGGGCTCCCAGACTGGCAGGCCTATGAAGCTGATATTTGTGACAAATGAGTGTGGCTGAGCAGAAAAGCAGTTTGAGCGGTTGCATGAGGTATCAGGGCTCCTAGCACAGTAGGCCTAAATAGGTTCCTCACCCACCTCAAATTTGTACTGTAGATCAATTGATGCCACTTTTACTGGTGTCTGCCCCTAATTTTTGGAAATGTTTGGACTCCAAGTTCGGTCTCCTTCATGTGTGTTAGGACCCGTTGAAGTGTGCAAGATGCAAAACGGCCATAGTCGTCTTTTTCTGTATGTTCTGCTAACGTCCCTCCCTCATAACCTTCTCCACTCTGAGCAAATGAAATAAAGGACAAAGGTTTTTTTATTCCACGGAAGATTTGAGTTGTGCGGCTGTTTTCTTCTTATTATTGGATTACTTCACATGTGTTTTTCAGCAAGCACCTCCACATACCATGAATATACCGTGAAGGGTGTCGTTGATTTTGAGATCACCATCTCCACCAGTAAGTCGATTTTTTGTCTTTGTGCTATTCAATTTTCTCTTTTTTGTGATCTCCTTCATGTGTGTTGCCTAAATTTGGCAGGGCTCTCAGAGCACCAGGCCTACACCGGTCACTCATCCACCTGTTACTAATCAATGTTTAAGCTAGAAATGCTGGTCTAAGCCCTGCCCCAGGCCCTGTCACATAAATCCATGCTGCGGAATTATATTATTTGTACTCTGGTCAATTGATGCCATTTGTATTGGTGTCTGCCCTTATATTGAGTTGTTTTGGCACCTTTTGGGCCCCGTAAAAGTATTGGCTATGTGTTTGGTTTTGCCTCCCATTGAATTCAATGGGGGTCGGTTATGTTCGGCGAACTGTTCTTTGAACTTCGGGAAGTGCGTTGATTCAAGCAGAACCAAACCTTAAAAGGTTCGCTCATCTCTAAAAAGGAATAAAAAATGCAGCAAAGATGCAATAAGCAGAGAAGATTTTTATTGTGCAGTTTGGTCTGGATACCTGCAGAAAACGAAAAGTACCAGGCAGTAGAAAAACAAAGCAGCTTTATTTAAAACATGACACTAAAAAGATACAAAACAGCAGCATAAAAAACGCAATAAAAACACAAAATAATAATAAAAAACGCAAGTAACCTAGTTTACCTACCATATATACTCGAGTATAAGTCGACTTGT
The DNA here is from genome assembly GCF_051348905.1 of Ranitomeya variabilis. NCBI lineage: Eukaryota > Metazoa > Chordata > Amphibia > Anura > Dendrobatidae > Ranitomeya > Ranitomeya variabilis. The sequence continues at coordinate 160,871,294 of NC_135237.1, forward strand.
GTATAAGCTGAGGCACCAAATTTTGCCACGAAAAACTGGGTAAGCTATTATCGAGTATAAGCCGGGTATGCATTGTCCCCTCACCGCTGTCCTGCTATGTGTGGGTCCCCCAATTGCTGTCCTGGTATGTGGCTCCCTGTTTTGTCCTGGTATGTGTGGCTCCCTCATCCTGTCCTGCTATGTGTGGCTCCCCCGTCCTGTCCTGGTATGTGTGGTTCCCGCCCATCCTGTCCAGGTATGTGTGGCTCCCCCTGTTGTATGCATGGCTCCCCCGGTCCCGCATGGCTCACCCCCATCCCATCGTTGTATGCATGGCTCACTTCCCCTGTCCTACTCGCCCTCCTCGCGCTGTCACTACATCACTGTTGTCCCAACACAGCAGCTCTCCTGTGCTGAGCGGTCACAAGGTACCGCTCATTAAGGTAATGAATATGCGCTCCACGCCTATGGGAGGGGGAGACGCATGCATATTCATTACCTTAATGAGCTGTACCATGTCACCGCTCAGCACAGGAAGAGCCGCCGGTATGGAGATGTAGAGACAGAGATGCAGCAACGGCGGGAGGAGGGAGAGTATGATGTCTTCTGTTAGCCGGCTCCTGCCGCTGCTCCGCCGCTCCCCCTCCCCCGACTGCTTTCTGGACAATAACTCGTGTATAAAAATGTGCTGAAGATCTTGGCTTATACACAAGTATATATGGTAATAGAAAAGTGCAGAAAATCCACAACATCAAGAACTCACCAAATACTCGTGTGGGAACTTATTCTTATTTGTGCAGTAAAGGAAAACTGTAAACTTTAAAATATCAAAAAACAACATTAGAATTGTTTTTTTTTCTCATAAAGAGTTAATAAAAGTTAGCCATTAGTAATTGTACTCCAAAAAAAATTCCCCTGATAAAAATAACACATCCTAAATCAACAAGCTCACTCATAGCCATGTCTAAAAAAATAACTAAAAAAGTGGTGCACCCAATTGGGTACATTTTGTTGCGGTGGGACAGCTTTATGCTTTTTTTGATCAAAAACAATGTTTACTATGTACCCTATGTTAATTATTTAATGCACTTGCTTTTTTACTTATTTATTTCCATTAGGGTATATGCACATATTGTCTTTTCTTTGGTTTTCTCCCGTATAACTAAAAAAGTGGTGATAAATGGAATGTGACAATGAAAATATGAAAAAAAAGTCTTGTCATTAAGGCCAAATTAGTCGTGACCTTTAAGAGGTTAAATTGTAGGTATAAAGATCAATTATGCTTTAAATTAGGATTTTTTTTAAATTAAAATTATACACAAGTATATAGTTTATTTGTTTATGCCAAAAGCGAGTGACTACTTTGTTTATAGGCATTGTAAATGCATTACAGAACAATTTGTACACATAAGGATAAAACACAGGACCTAGAATACTTTACAATACAGCTGTGTAAAGGAAAAAAAGCCTTGTTATTCAGAATGAAAATGATTTAAGAAAATGTCAACAATGTTATGGTCCTGTGGGTTAACACTATTGTGTTTGTGAAGGGGTTAAAACCTTCCTTTTCCTGATGTGCCTGGAATTTAATTTATTGATTTCTACAATAAAATGACTTAAGTTATTGCCTGTTACCAAGGATAGACCATTTGTTCTTTTCCATTTTTTTCCCATGTGCTCCAATAATAAAAACATGTTTATTGAAGAGCGTGTGCAGAGGAACTGTAATTAACAAGGGTTGTATAAGTTATTGCAATTACGAAACCTTTGCCTATAACAGGACATACTTCAGCTTGACCAATGCAAACTAAAATTTAACAAGCATGACCAATTTGAGTTAAAATTCCCCTGTTGTACTGTCCTGGATGTCATCCATTACATTACATGGTTGATACACGGGCTGTCACTGGCAGGTTATGTGATTTCCTGTAACATATGAGTAATTGTACTAGCAGAAAATGAATATCTGTTCTTGCTGTCCTTACACAACCGTTTGCATTTTAATATTTTGTGAACTGTCCATGCAAAATGGAGCTATAGTTGTCCTATTAGCTGTGATTTGTGGACAATTCTCTGGAGCTGCGTGCCCCGGATGGTGCCTTGTTACTTCATTGACCAGCGGTCCTTACTTTTACTCTGTAGAATGAATCACACAAATGAAACATCTGCAAAAAATGTTATAAACCTGAATAAATGTTTGGTGGTATTTTCCTACATCTAGAAGCTCAGAACAGATTAACAGTTTTTTTCCTGTATTTTAAAGGGTGTGAAAAGCTATGATTACCTATCCCCAGCTGTACATTACATGACTTCGAGCGTTGGGTGTTGAGGTGATTGAAGCCATGAGACCACAGGTGCACGAAGGGTCTCCCAACCGATATGGGTCTGAGCAAGCTATAGAAATATGTCCGTGTAAGCAAGTGTTGGAAATCTCACACGTCTTATTGATTTAAAACTTCCAATGTGTGGAAAATGCAACTGGGGTCATATCATGTTCGTGGGGGTTCTGTTTACAGCAACATATGCATTTGTTAGCCAGAGGCTTCTAATATAACATGATACTCCATAATAAGAATAGAAGTTGTTATTTATGTTGTGGAAATGAGGCCAAAAGTTCATATTCTGTATATTATATATATATATATATATATATATATATATATATATATATATATAATGTAGGAGATATTGGCTTATTAGAATCTTACAAGCATTAGTTTTTGAGAAATCAGTTTGGTTATCCGAAGAGAGTAAGTAGGGGCACATAGGATGTCATGGGTTGGAGTTATGCCAATAGAAACTTGCAAGTAGACACAAATACACATTGACACATATGCAGGCAGTTATGAAAGATTCACAAATACTAACGACATATTTAATCCTGCGAAAAAATTGGAGTCCGGCTCAAAAGGACTGTATTTTCAATTTATTTTTATTTTTCAAAAGAATATATGAGTCATGAGTAAGACTGCCTAGTGCAGTCTAAACGCGTCGACTGGGTCATGTCGACCATGTAAATTTTTCTTTTGTATGCACCATATTTTCTTTTGAAAAATAAAAAGAAAAGGAAAATCCAGTCCTGTTGAGCCGGACTACAATTTTTTTCTATTTTTCTTGATGTGAGGCCAGGGCGAGGCCGTGTCTGAGCCCCAGGTGGATGAGCATAGAGCAACTGGGTGAGCTGGAATCAAGTTTTTATAAATGTTTAATCCTTGCTATAAATTATCCAATCACACAAAAACAATGTCACAAAACTACAACCACAAATGTGTCAACTTTCTGAAAATTTTCCACAATACAAATTCAAAATAGTCACAAAATTCTTGACTGGCTGTAATTTACATGAGAAAAACTAGGTGCTCAGCCGTAGACACATATAGCATAATCAAAATCCGAGTAATGTAAAGTAATGTAATTACAATTTTTTTTTAAAGCTGGAATTTTTGCAACTCTCACCTTTGGATAATGTTGAGCTAAGAGGAAAGGTAACAAAGGACACATCTGTAAATAATGCTTACTGCTCAGCAGGGCCATATTTGCCACTAGGCACGTGAGGGCACATGCCTAGGGTGGGGACAATGCAGGGGGCGGGACCTGAGCAAGGTTTGGTTGTTTTTTTTTTTTTTAAAGCTGGGTCACCTCCCGCCCGATGCGCATATTCATGACCTTAATGAGCGGTATCACCTGACTACTCACGCAGGAAGAAGGTGCAGCGCTGGGAGTTGGGACAGCCAGAGGGACATAGCGGCCGCACTGTGAGGAACAGGTGAGTATGAGTGATTTAGTCCACAAGTAGAATTGGCCGTGTACACTCACTATAATAGACCCATTATGCACAAGGATCCATTCTATGCTTGTCTGAAAGAGCCCTTTGCCTGACAGGCGGCCAATGTATCCCCATCTCCAGCAGGATCGTACAGGCTATAGCATATGTCAGACCTGTATGGGGGGACAGGGGAGGGGGGAAGAAGGAAGACAGTAAGCCGCGCCATTCAAGATTGGGGGGTGGTGGAGAGATGAGCGATGCATACAGGGGGGTGGAATATGAGCCATGCATAGGGGGGGTGAATATGAGCCATGCATACAGGGGGGTGAATATGAGCCATGCAGGGGGGGTGAATATGAGCCATGCATATAGGGGGGGTGGAATATGAGCCATGCATACAGGGGGGGAATATGAGCCATGCATACAGGAGGGGGGTCATTATACAGTATGGAGAACTGTGTGGCCATTATACAGTATTGAGCATCATGTGTGGCTGTTATACAGTATTGAGCATCATGTGTGGCTGTTATACAGTATGGAGCATCATGTGTGGCCATTATACAGTATGGAGCATCATGTGTGGTCATAATACAGTATGGAGCATCATATGTGGCCAATGGCCATTATACAGTATGGAGCATCATGTGTGGCCGTTATACCGTATGGAGCATCATGTGTGGCCATAATACAGTATGGAGCATCATGTGTGGCCAGTGGCCATTATACAGTATGGAGCATCATGTGTGGCTGTTATACAGTATGGAGCATCATGTGTGGCCAATGGCCATTATACAGTATGGAGCATCATGTGTGGCCGTTATACAGTATGGAGCATCATGTGCGGCCATAATACAGTATGGAGCATCATGTGTGGCCAATGGCCATTATACAGTATGGCGCATCATGTGTGGCCGTTATACAGTATGGAGCATCATGTGTGGCCAATCGCCATTATACAGTATGGAGCATCATGTGTGGCCATTATACAGTATGGAGCATCATGTGTGGCCGTTATACAGGATGGAGCATCATGTGTGGCCATTATACAGTATGGAGCATCATGTGTGGCCGTTATACAGTATGGAGCATCATGTGTGGCCAATGGCCATTATATAGTATGGAGCATCATGTGTGGCCATTATACAGTATTGAGCATCATGTGTGGCTATTATACAGTATGGAGCATCATGTGTGGCCGTTATACAGTATGGAGCATCATGTGTGGCCATTATACAGTATGGAGCACTGTGGCCATATTTTTTCGTTTATAATTATTGTATATAAAACAGTGTGATCAGCAGTGCTAAATGGCTGTGGTTGGGACGTGGATATGGGTGTGACTAGTTGTGAAATGGGTGTGGTCAGAGGTGTGGCCTAAAATTTGCCGCGGCGCACTACGCGCGACGCAAACTTTATACCTCCTTCCCTTCTTCAAAAGTTGGGAGGTATGATACCGCATTTGCCAGATCATGGCAAGTGCCGCAAATCCCATAGGGAATGAATGAGGCCGAACGCAATGTTGCTGTAAGTGATCCCTTACGCGGCACATGCAGAAAAACTGCCGGATCTGCTGCAAAAGGCGACTTTCACATCAGCGATTCTTGCCAAAGTCACTGCCGATAGTGTCATACCCACCAAAGGGGGAGGCAGCGCTAAAAGTGCCTAGGGCAGCAGAAACTCTAAATACGGCCCTGCTGCTCAGTTAAATAAAGTCACTATATTGGACATCTTAAACCTTGTGGAATAACTAAGCAATATCCTTAAATTCCACAGCTAAACTATTTCCATACTATGCAAGTTAAAATAATTCCATTTGGTGCACCAAAATGTGTTAACAAACAAATTACACTCAGGCATACAAAATGCAATTACTCTTTTTTCACTCCACGTTATATAGGTTTCCACATAAGCGCTTTCACCACATATACACATAAACTTGCAGTTACACACCTTGGCTGCTATTATTGAGATTATTAATAGTTGTTTGATGAATGTGCTCCCTTGCTGAATGCACTTCAGCCCACAAATCATTAAGATCAACTGCTTGCAGCTAGCTTTGCAATTGCCAAAGTGTGTAAGTGTGTGTATTTCTACACATGGTGCTCATGCTTAAAGGGCCACTGTCACCCCCCCCCAGCCGTTATAAACTAAAAGAGCCACCTTGTGCAGCAGTAATGCTGTAGTCTAACAAGGTGGCTCTTTTAGTTTTTGATTCATTTATTACCTCAAAAAAGCGTTTTAAAAATTGGCCACACATACCAGATATTGTCCCAGGAGGCGGTCCGAAGCGTCCTGTATGAAGCTCCCAACTGCCGTCACTCTTCTCTTCAGGGCCGATGGTACCCGCCCCCTGAGCGCTGTTATCTTCTGAAATCCGGCGCCTGCGCTGTGCGTGCCTGCCTGGGGCCTGCGCAGTGTTCATTGTCAGTGCGGCCACACTGTTGCTGAATCCCCCGCCCCGCACTGTTATTCATTATGCACAGTGCGGGGCTGGGGTTCCTGGGCATGCGCACTGCGCTGTTAAGACGCTTCCCAGCTCCGACGCTCCCCAGCTCCCCCGCCTTCCCAGGAACCCCAGCCCCGCACTGTGCATAATGAATAACAGTGCGGGGCGGGGAATTCAGCAACAGTGTGGCCGCACTGACAATGAACACTGCGCAGGCCCCAGGCAGGCACGCACAGCGCAGGCGCCGGATTTCAGAAGATAACAGCGCTCAGGGAGCGGGTACCATCGGCCCTGAAGAGAAGAGTGACGGCAGTTGGGAGCTTCATACAGGACGCTTCGGACCGCCTCCTGGGACAATATCTGGTATGTGTGGCCAATTTTTAAAACGCTTTTTTGAGGTAATAAATGAATCAAAAACTAAAAGAGCCACCTTGTTAGACTGCAGCATTACTGCTGCACAAGTTGGCTCTTTTAGTTTATAACGGCTGGGGGGGGTGACAGTGGCCCTTTAATATAGGATAAATCAAGATGTTTTGAAAAATGTTGTTACATTTTTTCATCATTTTCATGATTTGGATATCAATTACATGTCTATTGATCCTGTGAGTTCCAAAAATAAAAAAATGTTCCTTCTTGGTGCTGTAAATTCAATTGAGAAGGAGTGTATGAATGCTGAGTAGTGTTGAGCGATACCTTCCAATATCCAGAAGTATCGGTATCGGATTGGATCGGCCGATATTCAAAAAATATCGGATATCGCCGATACCGATACCCGATACCAATGCAAGTCAATGGGACAAAAATAGCGGAATTAAAATAAACCCTTTCTTTCCTTGTAGGTTAATTCTACATGAAGGAAAACAACTAAGAATAATGTAGGATGTATTGGGGGAGGTGGAGGAAACATTAACCCCTTCCTGACATCGGACGTACTATCCCGTCGAGGTGGGGTGGGCCCGTATGACCGCCGACGGGATAGTACGTCCAGCGCGATCGGCGGCGCTCACGGGGGGAGCGCGGCCGATCGCGGCCGGGTGTCAGCTGCATATCGCAGCTGACATCCGGCACTATGTGCCAGGAGCGGTCACGGACCGCCCCCGGCACATTAACCCCCGGCACACCGCGATCAAACATGATCGCGATGTGCCGGCGGTGCAGGGAAGCATCGCGCAGGGAGGGGGCTCCCTGCGGGCTTCCCTGAGCCCCCCGCAGCAACGCGATGTGATCGCATTGCTGCGAGGGTCTTACCTCCCTCCCTGCCTGCTCCAGACCCGGATCCAAGATGGCCGCGGATCCGGGTCCTGCAGGGAGGGAGGTGGCTTCACAGAAGCCTGCTCAGAGCAGGCACTGTGAAGCAGCCTGCACTTCTCGCAGATCGATGATCTGTCAGAGTGCTATGCAAACTGACAGATCACCGATCTGTATTGTCCCCCCCTGGGGCAAAGTAAAAAAGTAAAAAAAAAAAATTTCAAATGTGTAAAAAAAAAAAAAAAAAAAAAAAAAATTCCAAAATAATGAAAAAAAATATATATATTATTCCCATAAATACATTTCTTTATCTAAATAAAATAAAAAAACAATAAAAGTACACATATTTAGTATTGCCGCGTCCGTAACGACCCGACCTATAAAACTGGCCCACTAGTTAACCCCTTCAGTAAACACCGTAAGAAAAAAAAAAAAAACGAGGCAAAAAACAACGCTTTATTATCATACCGCCGAACAAAAAGTGGAATAACACGCGATCAAAAAGACTGATATAAATAACCATGGTAACGCTGAAAACGTCATCTTGTCGCAAAAAACGAGCCGCCATACAGCATCATCAGCAAAAAAATAAAAAAGTTATAGTCCTGAGAATAAAGCAATACCAAAATAATTATTTTTTCTATAAAATAGTTTTTATCGTATAAAAGCGCCAAAACATAAAAAAAAGATATAAATGAGATATCGCTGTAATCGTACTGACCCGACGAATAAAACTGCTTTATCAATTTTACCAAACGTGGAACGGTATAAACGCCTCCCCAAAAAGAAATTCATGAATAGCTGGTTTTTGATCACTCTGCCTCACAAAAATCGGAATAAAAAGCGATCAAAATATGTCACGTGTCCGAAAGATCTCACATGACTCTGTGGACTCAAATATGGAAAAATTACAGCTCTCAAAATGTGGTAACGCAAAAAATATTTTTTGCAATGAAAAGCGTCTTTCAGTGTGTGACGGCTGCCAATCATAAAAATCCGCTAAAAAACCCGCTATAAAAGTAAATCAAACCCCCCTTCATCACCCCCTCAGTTAGGGAAAAATAAAAAAATTAAAAAATGTATTTATTTCCATTTTCCCATTAGGGTTAGGGTTAGGGCTAGAGTTAGGACTAGAGTTAGGGCTAGGGTTATTGCTAGGGTTAGGGCTAGGGTTGGGGCTAGGGTTGGGGCTACAGTTAGGGTTGGGGCTAAAGATAGGGTTAGGGTTTGGATTACATTTACGGTTGGGAATAGGATTGGGTGTGTCTGGGTTAGAGGAGTGGTTAGGGTTACTGTTGGGATTAGGGTAAGGGGTGTGTTTGGATTAGGGTTTCAGTTATAATTGGGGGGTTTCCACTGTTCGGGCACATCAGGGGCTTTCCAAACGGGATATGGCATCCGATCTGAATTCCAGCCAATTCTGCGTTGAAAAAGGAAAACAGTGCTCCTTCCCTTCCGAGCTCTCCCGTGTGCCCAAACAGGGGTTTACCCCAACATATGGGGTATCAGCGTACTCAGGACAAATTGGACATCATCTTTTGGGGTCCAATTTCTCCTGCTACCCTTGTGAAAATACAAAACTGGGGGCCAAAAAATAAGTTTTGTGGGAAAAAAAAGATTTTTTTTTTTCACGGCTCTGCGTTGTAAACTGTAGTGAAACACTTGGGGGTTCAAAGTTCTCACAACACATCTAGATAAGTTCCTTGGGGGGTCTAGTTTCCGATATGGGGTCACTTGTGGGGGGTTTGTACTGTTTGCGTACATCAGGGGCTCTGCAAATGCAACGTGACGCCTGCAGACCAATCCATTTAAGTCTGCATTCCAAATGGCGCTCCTTCCCTTCCGAGCTCTGTCATGCGCCCAAACAGTGGTTGCCCCCACATATGGGGTATCAGCATACTCAGGACAAATTGGACAACAACTTTTTGGGTCCAATTTATCCTGATACCCTTGTGAAAATACAAAACTGGGGGCTAAAAAAATCATTTTTGTGAAAAAAAAAAGAATTTTTATTTTCACGGCTCTGCGTTATAAACTGTAGTGAAACACTTGGGGGTTCAAAGTTCTCACAACACATCTAGATAAGTTCCTTGGGGGGTCTAGTTTCCAATATGGGGTCACTTGTGGGGGGTTTGTACTGTTTGGGTACATCAGGGGCTCTGCAAATGCAACGTGACGCCTGCAGACCAATCCATTTAAGTCTGCATTCCAAATGGCGCTCCTTCCCTTCCGAGCTCTGTCATGCGCCCAAACAGTGGTTCCCCCCCACATATGGGGTATCAGCATACTCAGGACAAATTGGACAACAACTTTTGAGGTCCAATTTATCCTGATACCCTTGTGAAAATACAAAACTGGGGGCTAAAAAATCATTTTTGTGAAAAAAAAAAGAATTTTTATTTTCACGGCTCTGCGTTATAAACTGTAGTGAAACGCTTGGGGGTTCAAAGCTCTCAAAACACATCTAGATAAGTTCCTTAGGGGGTCTACTTTCCAAAATGGTGTCAGTTGTGGGGGTTTTTAATGTTTAGGCACATCAGGGGCTCTGCAAACGCAACATGGCATCCCATCTTAATTCCAGTCAATTTTGCATTGAAAAGTAAAATAGCGCTCCTTCCCTTCCGAGCTCTGCTATGCGCCCAAACAGTGGTTTACCCCCACATATGGGGTATCGTCGTACTCAGAACAAATTGCACAACAACTTTTGTGCTCTAATTTCTTCTCTTACCCTTGGGGAAATAAAAAAATGGGGGCGAAAAGATCATTTTTGTGAAAAAATATGATTTTTTATTTTTACGGCTCTGCATTATAAACTTCTGTGAAGCACTTGTTGGGTCAAAGTGCTCACCACACATCTATATAAGTTCCTTAGGGGGTCTACTTTCCAAAATGGTGTCACTTGTGGGGGGTTTCAATGTTTAGGCACATCAGGAGCTCTCCAAACGCAACATGACGTCCCATCTCAATTCCAGTCAATTTTGCATTGAAAAGTCAAATGGCGCTCCTTCCCTTCCGAGCTCTGCCCTGCGCCCAAACAATGGTTTACACCCACATATGGGGTATCAGCGTACTCAGGACAAATTGCACAACAATTTTTGGGGTCCAATTTCTTCTCTTACCCTTGGGAAAATAAAAAATTGGGGGCGAAAAGATCATTTTTGTGAAAAAATATGATTTTTTATTTTTACGGCTCTGCATTATAAACTTCTGTGAAGCACTTGTTGGGTCAAAGTGCTCACCACACATCTAGATAAGTTCCTTAGGGGGTCTACTTTCCAAAATGGTGTCACTTGTGGGGGGTTTCAATGTTTAGGCACATCAGGGGCTCTCCAAATGCAACATGGCGTCCCATCTCAATTCCAGTCAATTTTGCATTGAAAAGTCAAATGGCGCTCCTTCCCTTCCGAGCTCTGCCCTGCGCCCAAACAATGGTTTACACCCACATATGGGGTATCAGCGTACTCAGGACAAATTGCACAACAATTTTTGGGGTCCAATTTCTTCTCTTACCCTTGGGAAAATAAAAAATTGGGGGCGAAAAGATCATTTTTGTGAAAAAATATGATTTTTTATTTTTACGGCTCTGCATTATAAACTTCTGTGAAGCACTTGTTGGGTCAAAGTGCTCACCACACATCTAGATAAGTTCCTTAGGGGGTCTACTTTCCAAAATGGTGTCACTTGTGGGGGGTTTCAATGTTTAGGCACATCAGGGGCTCTCCAAATGCAACATGGCGTCCCATCTCAATTCCAGTCAATTTTGCATTGAAAAGTCAAATGGCGCTCCTTTCCTTCCGAGCTCTGCCATGCGCCCAAACAGTGGATTACCCCCACATATGGGGTATCAGCGTACTCAGGACAAATTGTACAACAAATTTCGGGGTCTATTTTCTCCTGTTACCCTTGGTAAAATAAAACAAATTGGATCTGAAATAAATTTTGTGTGAAAAAAAGTTAAATGTTCATTTTTATTTAAACATTCCAAAAATTCCTGTGAAACACCTGAAGGGTTAATAAACTTCTTGAAAGTGGTTTTGAGTACCTTGAGGGGTGCAGTTTTTAGAATGGTGTCACACTTGGGTATTTTCTATCATATAGACCCCTCAAAATGACTTCAAATGAGATGTGGTCCCTAAAAAAAAATGGTGTTGTAAAAATGAGAAATTGCTGGTCAACTTTTAACCCTTATAACTCCGTCACAAAAAAAAATTTTGGTTCCAAAATTGTGCTGATGTAAAGTAGACATGTGGGAAATGTTACTTATTAAGTATTTTGCGTGACATATGTCTGTAATTTAAGGGCATAAAAATTAAAAGTTGGAAAATTGCGAAATTTTCAAAATTTTCGCCAAATATTCGTTTTTTTCACAAATAAACGCAACTTATATCGAAGAAATTTTACCACTATCATGAAGTACAATATGTCACGAGAAAACAATGTCAGAATCGCCAAGATCCGTTGAAGCGTTCCAGAGTTATAACCTCATAAAGGGACAGTGGTCAGAATTGTAAAAATTGGCCCGGTCATTAACGTGCAAACCACCCTTGGGGGTGAAGGGGTTAAAGGCATACAGAGACACAGAGACCGTGCAGACAGCCGTGAACGGTGCTGCAAGGCCAAAAAAAGCTCCTCTATGTAATCCTTTATAGTATTTTTCCACAATCTAGCAGGATACAGATGGAAAGCCACTAATAGGATAAATTTGAAAAAATGTGCAGCAGGCTGCACTAATTGAAAAAAGGACAATGGAACAGTATGAGGCAGTGACTAGTGTTGAGCGATACCGTCCGATACTTGAAAGTATCGGTATCGGAAAGTATCGGCCGATACCGGCAAAGTATCGGATCTAATCCGATACCGATACCCGATACCAATACAAGTCAATGGAACTCAAGTATCGGACGGTATCCCTGATGGTTCCCAGGGTCTGAAGGAGAGGAAACTCTCCTTCAGGCCCTGGGATCCATATTAATGTGTAAAAGAAAGAATTAAAATAAAAAATATTGCTATACTCACCTCTCCGACGCAGCCTGGACCTTACCGAGGGAACCGGCAGCGTTCTTTGCTTAAAATGCGCGCGTTTACTGCCTTCTGTGACGTCACGGCTTGTGATTGGTCGCGTGCCGCCCATGTGGCCGCGACGCGACCAATCACAGCAAGCCGTGACGTAATTTTCAGGTCCTGAATGCCTAATTCTAGGCATTCAGGATTTGAAAATTACGTTACGGCTTGTGATTGGTCGCGTCGCGGTCACATGGGCGACGCGACCAATCACAAGCCGTGACGTCACGGGAGGCAGGAAGCGCGCGCATTTTAAAATTACGTCATGGCTTGTGATTGGTTGCGTGCCGCCCATGTGACCGCGACGCGACCAATCACAGCAAGCCGTGACGTAATTTCAGGTCCTGAATGCCTAATTCTGCATTCAGGACCTGAAAATTACGTCACGGCTTGCTGTGATTGGTCGCGTCGCGGTCACATGGACGGCACGCAACCAATCACAAGCCGTGACGTAATTTTAAAATGCACGCGTTTCCTGCCTCCCGTGACGTCACGGCTTGTGATTGGTCTCGTCGCCCATGTGACCGCGACGCGACCAATCACAAGCCGTAACGTAATTTTCAAATCCTGAATGCTTAGAATTAGGCATTCAGGACCTGAAAATTACGTCACGGCTTGCTGTGATTGGTCGCGTCGCGGCCACATGGGCGGCACACGACCAATCACAAGCCGTGACGTCACGGAAGGCAGTAAACGCGCGCATTTTAAGCAAAGAACGCTGCCGGTTCCCTCGGTAAGGTCCAGGCTGCGTCGGAGAGGTGAGTATAGCAATATTTTTTATTTTAATTCTTTCTTTTACACATTAATGTTGTTTCGATACCGATACCCGATACCACGAAAGTATCGGATCTCGGTATTGGAATTCCGATACCCGCAAGTATCGGCCGATACCCGATACTTGCGGTATCGGAATGCTCAACACTAGCAGTGACGCACCCTGAGCTGACTACAACCAGCGGTGGCTGCAGACCAGACTACAGAGTGAGCTGCACTCACACACAGACCTTGCAGACAGCCGTGAACAGCTCTGCAAGGCAAAAACAAGGTTCTCACACAGCGGTTGCTAAATTATCCCGGGTAAAGCACAATGAAGCAAATCGCTATCTCCAAACTGGCCCTCAGTCAGAACACAGCATCCTGTCCCTAACTGAATTCACAGCAGAGTGAACCGAAAATGGCGGCGGTGACTTTTATAGTGCATCATGACATCATTTCAGCAGCCAATGACAGCCATGCCAGTAGTTACATGCCTAACGTGCAGAACAGGATGTGCCCACACTTCTAATGATTCATCATTGGCTGAATTCTGGCTCTTTGAATTATGGAACTTCTGATTCGGTATCCGATATACTGAAAGTATCGGAACTCAGTATCAGAATTCCTATACTGCAAATATCGGCCAATACCCGATACTTGCGGTATCGGAATGCTCAACACTAATGCTGAGTGTTATGCTAGAGAAGCAACTCACTACAGATTAAAGGTAAAGCTAAAAAACTGCAACTGACCCTGTTGATTCCTGTACAGACTAGAGTTCCTGACCCCACAGCAGGGCCGGATTGGCCATCTGGCAATTCTGGCAAATACCAGAAGGGCCTGTCTGGTTGTGGGCTGCATTGTCTGCAATGTTGTTAGCATAATCTGTAAACTCAAGATACCCATACTGTTAAAGAGTTGTGATGGAGCACAAAGTCGCTGACTCCGTCACTTACCCCAACAGGCCACGGGTATCATTAGAAATATTGGTCATATCGAAAATCTTGCTTTCCTCCATCCAGGGTAATATTAGTAATATATCCCATCTGGTGCTTGACAGGGATGGCATGGGCCTGTGTGATTTCAAATGCCAGGGCTGAATTTCAGCCCCAGTCCGTACCTGCCCCACAGTCCCTAGTGGTTCCTGTGTGAGCTGAGATAGCCCTAACCACAAACTTGAAGATGGCAACTCTGACCTACGTTGCCTGAAAGGATGTCAAACACTTCACATTCCTCCTAAAGAACTGGAGGGTAGAGCAGAGTATCAATTACCTACAAAAAGGAAAGTGTGTGTCACAATTCCACCCCTCAGTGTGTCTGGGATGCATTTACTGATGACTCAACCATCCAATCTGGTACAGGAGCATGCTGAAAATGTCAGTACTTTGACTGACAGCTTGGTCTAACAATCTGAAACTGGGATGTGCTGGCTGTCTCCAGGTGCTCATTGACCCATGTGATTTCCAGGCTACTTAACTGGGCTGTTAGTCCCAGACCTCTGTTAGATGTACATTCAGCTGTTGTGTTGTTTGTCTCTCTGTGCCTTGTGTTCTGGTTGTTGATCTTTCATTGCCTGATCTAGGACCTCATTCTGACCATGAGTCTGTTTAGCCTCTTTACTGTGATATGATATCCTCCTGATATTTTGACCTCGGACCGTTACCTGACTATGCCTTTGTCTATTCATTCTTTTTATGACGTACTCTCCTGGCTTTTGACCTTGGACACCTTTTGACCTCACGCTCACATAGTGTCATTCATGACTCTTAACCCTGGATCCTGTTAGCAGTGGCCACAGATAAAAGTCAGCAATGGGCACTGACAATTATGGTGTGTGAGTGTGGCTGCAGTCAGGGCAGAAGTGCAGAGCTACTGAAAGAGTTCACCACTGTCAATCAAGATATGACAATCAGATGTCCTTCAGCTCTGCACAGACAATGTAGCTGGGCTCACATATAGATATTGCCATCTGTCATTGCCTGCTCCTGTCTGTGGCTGCCGCTTGATACTGTACTGTAGACAGGAACCGGAAGGGCGGACTGGTCGTGGGCCACCTTGTCTGCTACATTGTTAAGAGAATCAGTGTTGTCAAGACACCCATACTGTTAAGAGTTGTGACGGAGGTTTTATTAGAAATATTGGTCTTGTAGTAAATCTTGCTTTCCTCCATGCAGGGTATTATTAGTAATATATCCCATCTGGTTCAAGGGGAAGGGGACAACATGGGCCTGTGTGATTTCAAATGCCAGGGCTGAATTTCAGCCCCAGTTCGTAGCTAGGAACCGGTGTTGAGGTCCCGCAATGACACTATGAGAGCTTGGCTGCAGTGTTCATTCAGAGCTCAGTCAATCAAGATACAAAAGTACTCAGTATGCTAATTGAAGGGCCATAATGGTGCACTGAGCCAATTATATCCACACAACCTACTGGACACATCTTCCAAATTAGACAACTTCTTAAACTAAGCTGTGTTTACAAATAGACTATAACCTTTTGGAAGTCAGTACAAACAATATTTGTACCTTAAAAAAATGCAGACCTTAATTTATGTTTAGCTGTCAAATGGACATGAACATGTTTTATTATTTGCAAGAAATAAAATACAGAGCTGCTATTGTTACATTTTGAATCGATACAGCAGAATGTTAAATTTCTATTGTACACGCCATATTTCTAGAGTTAACAAGGCATTGGTCTAAGGGCATTTAGGGAAACAGCTTAATGTATTGTATAGGAAGTATTATCAAATAAATCCAGCTGTCCAAACCACATGGTAACAACGTGTAAAATAAATTATTATTAGCTATATCGCCAGAAGGGTGATACAAAACCATTGGATCTGCACAGCTGTCCCATCGTAAAGAGCAGGTGGGATTTGACATTTGCCTCATATCACCCCTTAAGGGTAGTTTTTTTTTGTTGCAAAGCTTCAAGTAAATAAATCTAATGCCCACATTATATGTGTATACATACATGTAGACACTTGTTTGTGATAAATTCTGGAGTTAAGATAGATCTGGTATGTATGAATACGTATGATATTGTCATATGTTATCTGACGGTCTGTTTCTTTCTACACCTATCTATCTATCTATCTATCTATCTATCTATCTATCTATCTATCTATCGATCGATCGATCGATCGATCTATCTATCTATCTATCTATCGATCTATCTATCCATTTATAAAAATAGAAAAGAAAAAGGTTTTTTACCTTTTACAGCAATATTGGAGTTCATGTATTCATTGGTTGCAGTGTGCTGACTCATCGTGTATATCTTTGTATATTAACTACATAGCGTATTTGTGCACCTGTACATTAATTTAACATTAAAGGTGCATGGGACCTATTTTTTTAACTACATGTTAGGGGGTGTGATCCCCTCCAGGGCTCAGCATGTTTATCCACCAAATACACCCATCTTTCCCACACAAGGGTTAATTTGTGAGCTACACCTGTTTTCCTTTTCGCTCCCCATATAGTGCTTAGGGACTATCCTTATTTAAAGTACATTTGGACGTGGTTGGATGACTGTTGCACTTGTTGATCAAAAACCACTAAGCACCTTACGTTTTTAACAATTTAGCAATATTGGAATTTGTGCATTCACTAATCTCGGAGTGCAGACGTGTTGTACATGTACATGTTTATAAAAATGAGAGGCAGAACTGCCAAAATTACTCCACAAAGAATGGGCTCTTCATTTGCTCAATGTACAGAGACAATTCAGTGGTTACTTGGATTTTTCTCAACATTGCTGGACCTTTGGTAAATAGTCTTTTTTTTTGCACAATCATTTTTGAAGTTCTCTCTCTTTCCATTTTTATCTTTAAAGGAAAACAGATTGTGACCTATCTACCTATCCGTCTGTCTCTTTGTCTGTCTGTCTATCTATCTATCTATCTATCTATCTATCTGTCTGTCTGTCTGTCTGTCTGTCTGTCTGTCTGTCTATCTATCTATCTGACTGTGTGTGCATGTATCTATCACTTTTTATTTTTCCATCTATTTGTGTCTTATTGTCTGTCTATGCATCTATTTATCTATATCTTTCTATCTATCTATCTATCTATCTATCTATCTATCTATCTATCTATCTATCATCTATTTATTATCTATCTATCTATCTATCTATCTATCTATCTGTCTGTCTGTCTGTCTGTCTGTCTGTCTATCCAGTTATATACCAATCAATTATTGATCAAGCATCTATTTAATATCTATTTATTATCTATTTTTCAGTAGAGTAAGTCAGCCTATTTGTTACAATGCTGATTCCCACCACAACGGAAACATTTGGGGTAGTCCTATAGAGCACACCAGACTTTAATAGTTACAGGATCAAATGTCAAAATAAAGTCAGGCTAGAGTTGCTGGGAAACCCTGAATTACAACAGAAGATAATTCAACTCCATCAACCCTGAATATCTTTCCCAAAGTTATCCTAGTTAAACCATTTGATAAGCAACGAATGTAGAGCGTAGCTTTGGTACGGGGCCACTGCACCTGCTGGACAGGGTTGTAAGGGTTCACAAATGCATACCATATTTTACACACTGCCTGAAGCTGTTGATCAATTGCTTCCTGCATGACAAGGGAATGTGAAAATTATGCTTTGAGAGACGCATAAAATCTGTGAAGTGTTCAGCTGTTCTTCTGTCAAACTAAGAAATATTCTTGTAAGGTCACCGCCAGGGAACATCTTGCCAGAGCATCAGCTGAAACAGGAGGCTTTTCCATGACTCTCTGCAACAACACAAAGCTGTGCATATCTATGGAAATAAATAGAAGAAACCCAGGCAGATGTTGCATGAAACCCGATTACTAGAACCTTGGCCAATTAGCTTACTTCCTTCATTAGACATTATTGGAAAGCAATCATAAATCATTTGGGAGAGTTATGACATGGCAATTTTCTTTTTAACATGTAAACTACATAAACTGATCTCACATTAACATTTATCATGTGTTACATCTATCAATAGTAATAATAAAGGGCAGAAAACTACAAAAGTCTGAATGTCGGACTGTATAATTCATATAGTATGTTTATTTTGGGCTGTTAAAGCTCAAAGAGTGGAAGACATCTGTAAGAAGGTGCCTCACTGTTCAAATGATGATGAAGCTCTTTCCTTAGAATAGCTCATCAATATCAGATTGGTGGGGTCCAGCTCACACCACCACCGATCAGTTGTTAATAGCTCAATCGGCAGCTGGATATAAACATTGATGGAGCTGCACTTCACAGCTTCATTCAGTGTATAGCGGTCAAAAGAATATGAGCTGATCTGCAGTATGTGGCAGTAGCCACTACACTTTGAACTGATCTGTGCAGTGTAGTTTTGTTCAATTTTTATGTGACACCCACTAGGGCTGCGGGGTACTCGGTCTGGGTCGGGCAGTTCTTCAGGAGGTTGTCATGGCAGCAGTGACCCGGACCGTAGCCCTGGGCGTGCAATAAAATAATGAGAGAAAGTTTATAGGGGATTGATTCGTGATGCCACCTGTGGATGGCCGATGCTGCTTAAGGGGACCGCTGGGGCCGATGGTGACGCAGCTCAGATGGTTCTGCTCCCCACAAGTGGAGCGGGGCCAAAGGGCTACCGGTACTGTTGTAAGAGATCGTGGACGTTGGGGTGCAGTACTGAGGGTGCGAGAAATTACTGGAGGACTCAAGGGCTGTTGTTTTCTTTACCTTTACTCGATGTCTGAAGGTGCAGTCTGGGGCACCGGTAACAGATGGTAATGGAGACTCAGGCAACCTGGAAGCAATTTAGGATCCACCTAGCCAGGTGGGTTTGGAGGTCTTCCTACTGTGCTGTCCTATTAGATCCTTGCTGCTTTAAGCTCTGCTCAAGTTTCTTTCATGGACTGACAGTTAGAATAAAACATTACCCACATGGCAGGCCGCTTGAGCCTATTACAGGTGTCGCTCCTTCGTGGTGACTCTGGGCTCTGGTATGCTGCTGTGCCACTGGGTGTTAGATGGGTCAGGAGACCTGCATTCTTCTGTCCTCTGGATTTAGCTGCCGAGACTTCAGTACCCATGCAATCACAGACTTCAGTTTCCGGTTTCTAGAGCTCAGCTCTGTGGTGAGCTTGGCTACAGCTCCACTCCTCAGGTTCTCCTCGACTTCTCTCCTCTCACTCTCTCCCTCAGACTAACTAACTTCGCTTCTAGGCCAGAACCTATAGGGAAGCTCCCCTGAAACCTGGTGTTAGAGCTCCCCCTTCTTGTCTGAAGAAAAGAATAAGTGTTGGATGCTGGTGTTACCTGGTAAGGGGACCCCTACTTGCTTCCAGGCATGACATTACCCCCTGTGAGGGAGGCAATGCTACTGTGGCAACCGGACTCCTGGGGTTTCACATTCCCCCCTAGTGAAATTCAGTACTCCCGGACTGAGGAAACATAAACATTTAAAAAAGTGAACAATCATAACTACTTACAAGATTTCAGAAATAAAAATTACAAAAACCAAAGCTCAAAAATAGTCCTAGCGATGATTAGTCCATTCTTCATTGTCCATTGTTCATTCTTGCGCTAAGTTGGTAACTATATACAAGTATTGTCCTGGTCACAACGAGTTCAGTGTCCCAATCGTCCATTAAATCAAGTAAAATATTATTGCTCCAAAAGTTCTTACAGAGTCTCTGTAGGCTCATATGTAGGCTCATATGCTTGACGGTTACGTATTTACACTTCTTATTTACACAATCTACTTACATGCAGAACCTTATGGGGGTCTGACCTAAGGTACTACGGGCAGACCTTTGTAGCACTGGTACTGGTAGTGACCTAACCGTATTCACTATGTTTGCTACCACTGGTGTAGGGGGCTCTCTATTGGCTACCCTACGGGTGACTATGTAGCACAGGTATACCTGATTTTCTAGGACAACTCTTGCTCACCATGGGCATGACAGTTTCACCATTGGCAGGGGGTGGATTCTCTTGCTCCACTGCTGGTCTGGCATCTGCTGCTTGAGCCCACTGGTCTTCAGGCTGGTCTTGAGTCGCATCTCTTTCTGGCACTGCTAGCTGGGGAAAGGTCAAAATGGGTATGACTATGGCACTTTGCGGTATTGCTGCTGCCGCTCTGTATTCCAGTCTGCAACTGGTAATGTCGTTTCATTTGTTAAGACTCCCATGTCCAAGTCAATGGGTAACTTGCCAGGTCTCGCTTTCATCAGGTAGGCCGGAGTGCAGTTGGTGGAGTTCACTAGATCTACCAAGTCCGGCAACTTCTCTGGCCACTGGTTTCACTCTTCCAGGGGCAAGGTCTTCAACAGGTCAATTACCACCTGGTTCATTTTCTCGCACATTCCATTATTCTGCGGATGGTACGGCATCGTCCCGATTTTCTTGCAGCCGTACAGGTTACAGAACTCCTGGAAAACTTCTGCCTCAAAGGCTGTGCCTTGGTCGGTGAGCAGTTGTTCAGGGTAACCGTGCGGTTGACAAAAATGTGTTCTTGGAACACTTTGGCTGCCGTCTTCGCTGTTTGGTCTTTGACAGGCACGATTACCAGGAACCTTGCATAATGGTCCACTATGGTGAGGGTGTAGACACAGCCTGAACAGTTTGGGGCTAGCTTCACATGGTCCAAGGCTACAAGTTCAAGCAGCTGCTTCGTGATGATCGGCTGTAATGGGTCTTGTTGGCTGTTATGGTCTTTCCTGTGCAGGTTGCATGGGCCACACTCTCGGCACCACCTCTCAATGGCTTTCCTCATGCCAATCCAGTAGAATCTCTCACGAAGTTGGACCTCCAGCTTCTCCCACCCGAAGTGTCCTGCTCCATTGTGGTATGCCTCTAAGATCATTGGCTCATCCTGCTTTGGGACTATCACTTGCCAGACCAGTTCGTGAGTGCGTGAGTTGATGTTTCTCCGACACAGCTTACCCTCATAGATGAACAGCCTGTCCTTCTCCTTCCACAACTGTTGCGATTCCTGTGGAGCATCTGGGCCAGGGTGTGAGTCAGCTTGTGCCAGCAACTCCTTTACTAGGTGAACTGCCGGGCCACTATCCTGCGTCTCTGCCCATCCATGGTGGGGCAACGGGTTAAACATGGCCTCTTGCACGACATAGCACTTGTTCCTCACACAATGGGAGCACTGGGGCGCCTCGTGGCAGTAGAAGGCTGGTAACTCGATTTCTCCTAGCTCTTCCGGGTCTTCTCCCCAGTCTGGTAAATTGGGCATCCTGGACAGTGAATCAGCATTAGCTTTCTTATGCCCCGCTCAGTACTCGGTACAGCCAGGCCATCCATCACTGTTCCAATGCACCTAGCCTTGTGGTTTTCAAGTGAGTCAGCGGATTATTGTCCGTGAAGAAGGTAAACTTCGCTGAAGCCAGGTAATGTTTGAATCGATCGGTCACAGCCCAGACTATGGCGAGAAACTCCAATCTGAAGGAACTATAGTTGTCGGGGTTTCTTTCAGTGGGACAAAGCTTCCTGCTGGCATAGGCAATCACACTCTTTCTATGATTGGTTGGTCATAGTCAGGATAGGCCAGGACTTCATCTCCCATGAGAGCCAACTTCAACCGAGTGAAGGATTCTTCTATCCTGTTGTTCCACTCGAATGGAGGATTCTTGTTCTTTGCCTTATTGGATTGGTCCACTAGAAGGTCTTGCAGGGGTGCCGCTATCTTGGTGAAGCCCATGATGAATCTCCGGTAATAGCCTACCAACCCAAGGAACTGCCGTACTTCATGAATGGTGTTGGGTTTTGGCCAGTCCCTGATAATAGTTACATTGTCAGGATCTGGTGCCATGCCTTCCGTGCTTACTACATGGCCTAGGTACTGCACCTTGGGCTTCAACAGGTGGCATTTGGATGGCTTCACTTTCAGGCCAAAGTTGGTCAGGGCTTCGAACACCTTGGCCAGGTGCTACAAATGGTCTTCATTAGGGTTGAGCGAAACGGGTCGGCCATTTTCAGAAGTCGCCGACTTTTGGCTGTGACTGTGTGGGGTCGGCCATGAGGTCGGCGATCTTCTGAATCTGGTATCGGAATTCCGATACCGAGTTCCGATATGTTAGCGAAATCGGAACTCGGTATCGGAATCCACATTTAAGTGTAAATTAAAGAATTAAAAAAAAAAATATTGATATACTCACCTCTCCGACGCAGCCTGGACATCGCCGCTGGTAACCGGCATCTTCCGTTCCTAAGAATGGCGCTTGAAAGACCTTTCGATGACGTCACGGCTTGTGATTGGTCGTGGCGGCCCACGTGACTGCTGAGCGACCAATCACAACAAGCCGTGACGTAATTCTCAGGTCCTAAATTCCTCATTCTAGGAATTTAGGCCATGAGAATTACGTCACGGCTTGTGATTGGTCGCTGAGCGGTCACGTGGGCCGCCGCGACCAATCACAAGCCGTGACGTCATCGAAAGGTCCTTCACGCGCTGATTCTTAAGAAGGAAGGCTGCCGGAAAGAAGCAGGGTGCGTCCGAGGGTGAGTATATACCTAATAGGAATATACTCACCCTCGGCTTCTTTCCGGCAGCCTTCCTTCTTAAGAATGAGCGCGTGAAGGACCTTTTGATGACGTCACGGCTTGTGATTGGTCGCGGCGGCCCACGTGACCGCTCAGCGACCAATCACAAGCCGTGACGTAATTCTCATGGCCTAAATTCCTAGAATGAGGAATTTAGGACCTGAGAATTACGTCACGGCTTGTTGTGATTGGTCGCTCAGCGGTCACGTGGGCCGCCGCGACCAATCACAAGCCGTGACGTCATCGAAAGGTCTTTCAAGCGCCATTCTTAGGAACGGAAGATGCCAATTACTACCAGGGCGCGTCAGAGGGTGAGTATATCAATATTTTTTATTTTAATTCTTTATTTTACACTTAAATATGGATCCCAGGGCCTGAAGGAGAGTCTTCTCTCCTTCAGACCCTGGGAACCATAGTATCCCATTGCCCTGCATTGGGTTTCGCGTTTCGGCCGACCCCGACTTTTTGATAGGATCGGCCGATTTCACTCGACCCGACTTTTGAGAAAGTCGGGTTTCGTGAAACCCGACCCGATCCTATAAAAATAAAAGTCACTCAACCCTAGTCTTCATAGGTTTTGGAGAAGACAATGACATCATCCAGGTACAACAGAACTGTTTTTAAGTTTTTATATCCTAGGCAGCATTCCATTTACCTCTGGAACGTTTCCGGTGCATTGTAGAGCCCGAATGGCATGCAGTTGCACTCGCAGAGGCCCATTGGTGTTGTAAACGCTGTCTTCTCTATCCGCCTCTGCCACTGGAACCTGCAAATACCCACTGGTGCGAGCTAAGGGGGAGAAATATTTAGTGGATTTAAGTACAGCTAATGATTCCTCCATTCTGGGTAATGGGTAGGCATCCTTATGTGTAATGCAGTTAATCTGCCTGTAGTCAACACACATCCTCATTGTACCATCTTTCTTTCTAACAAGGACTAACGGAGCTGCCCAGGGGCTACAACTGTCTCTCATCACCCCAGCTTACTTCATCTCCAGTAATATACCCTTGGCACATTGATAGTGAGCTGGAGGTACAGGCCAGTACCTCTCTTTAATGGCCAGATGATCTCTGTTGGGGATATGGTGTTGGACCCCTTTTACCTGCCCAAAGTCTAGAGGGTGTTTGCTAAAGACCCGCTCATATTCATGGACCACCCGGTAAGCCCCATGCTTTTGGTGCATAGGGGTGTAGTCAATGCTTATGTACAGCTTCTGACACCAATCCTACAGCTGTTCTGCAGAGCCATTGTCCTCCACCTGGTCGAACGGGACCAAGGGTTCTACTGCCTGTATTGCGTTGCTGCTGACAGTGATGTTGTTGCGGATCGGGGTAGTTTGACCTCTTTCTCTCCACAATTTAAGATGCATACAGGTACCCTTCCCTTGCAGACATCTACTACCACTCTGGCTATCAGTATGGTGGGCCTACTTTCAGAGTACACAGATTCTACAAGGGTCTGGTAGTCTTGACCCCCGAGGCCTATTGCTGCTCGATTCCAGATTAACATTTCACTCCTAGGGGGTATTGCAATGGCGATTGGGTCACTCACTCTGACACTGCTGACTTCTCCACCAGACAGCTATCCCTGTTGTCTCTGCATCAGGGCTTTGATCTCTTTTTGCAGGACACGCTGCTCACCGAAACTGGCAGCTTCGACTACCTGCTACAATAAAACAATAACCTCTCCAAGACAATTTTCTATCACATTGGTCCCTAGGGTCATCATTGGGTTACATTCTCACCGGTCAATATCTACAATTATCAGACCTTGGGCTTTCAACTCTACTCGCCTTACCTTAATAGTCACCTTCTTATACCCCACTTGTGACAAAGGCTGACCATTGCTGGCGACTATTGTTAGATCATTATTTGGGCCACCGGTAATATCAGAGTCAGCCCAGTACTGCTTGTAAAGAATATATGGCATAGTTGTCACCTGGGAGCCGGTGTCCAATAAAGCGTTCATCGGGATGCCATCAATCACGACGGCCAGGCCCGGCTGTCCTCCCACGTACTTGTCTCCCCAGCTTTGTGAGCCTGGTCATCCTACTCCTTGGGGTTGGCCCTCTGTCACAGGGGTTGCTCGTTTAAATTGCAGAATCTTGCGATGTGTCCCACCTTGTTGCAGCGGCAACAGATGGGCTGTCCGTCCTCGTCATAGCAATTGCTGTCTCTCCCTCTGGTCAGTGGAATTCTCTTCTGCTGTTCCCACGGGACATCATCTGGACTGGAGGCCAGCTGGATCTTCTCCTTTGGGGACACTTGCATGGACCGCACTTTTTGGTTAGTGCAGCCACACTTTTGGTCAGTTCCTGGACCTGGAGACATAGGTCTGCAGAGCAGTTATTATCTAGGGTCTGCGCATCGGCCTCAACGAGGGTCTGGGGAAAGGATGCCGCCTCCTGTTGGCATGTAATTGCTGGGTGCTTAGGTGGCGCGATGCTGCTGGAATTTGGTTCACAGAGCACCCAGATGGCCCTATCTTTAAAGTATGCAAAGTCCAGGTCAGGGTTTTGTAGGGCCATGATGCGCAGCTGTGTCCTGTGGTTGTTGGACAGGAGTCCCGCAATAAACTGCTCTTTTAGCAATCTATCCTCATCTTGCACGCTGTCGGGGTCAACCTGCTTTATGGCCCTCAGCGCCTCCAGAAGATTAAGGGCATAGTCTGGTATACTGTCCTGCACCCTTTGTTTGCACCCAAAGAATCTCATTTTTTTTATCTCTGCCGCAGTGCGGGTGTCAAAGGGGTCCTTCAGCCTGGCCAAGATTTTCTTGACAGCTCTATTATCAGTGTCCAGCCAGGACTTTACCTCCCTCTGGGCCACACCAGTTAACTGGCCAGTAAGGATGCAGACTTTTTGACTCTCAGAGGGTACACTTCAAACAAACTACATAGTCTCTCCTTGAAATCACTCAGGGTGTGCGACTCCCCTGAGTACTGCAGTAACCAGGCCATTCCCGGTGGTGGCATTGATAGTGGCATTATGGGGGCTGTGGCTTTGGCCGCCTCTGGATCTCCACCCAGGTTGGATATTTTCCTCCCCCCAGTAAAGTTCAGCCATGCTCTGGGTATTGTTACCGTAGTAAGCGGCTGTTCCACAGGCGGGATGGATTGAGCTCTTGAGGGTGTCCAAGTCAGGGCCTCCTGCCCTCCGCCTGCTGACGTCAGAGAGTGGGGCAGGGCTTCTCTTCATGCCCTTTCTTGGGCTCTGCCGACGACAACACACCCCTTCTGGTTCTCGAATGCCACACGGCGTGATAATGGCAGTTACCCAACAGTTCAATAAAGTGTATGACACACAGGACCCGATGGTATCGGGTTACGAAATCCTATTTGTGATGTCAAGTAGCGACGACTGCTCGGGATGCGGGGTACTCGATCTCAGTCGGGCAGTTCTTCAGGGGGTTGTCACGGCAGCAGTGACCCGTCCGAGGCCCTGGGCACGCAATAAAATAATTAGGGAAAGTTTATAGGGAATAGATTTATGACCTGCAGTCTCCTGCCCTCTGGATTTTGCTGCCAGGACTTCAGTACTCGTGCAACCATGGACTCCGGTGTCCGGTTTCTAGCGCTCAGCTCTGGGGTGAGCTTGGTTACAGCTCCACTCCCCAGGTTCTCCTCAACTTCTCTCCTCTCACTCTCTCCCTCAGACTGACTAACTCTGCCTCCAGGCCAGAAATTTTTTGGTGATGCAAAGGACACACCGAGCACCTTTGCTTGGTTTGGAGAAGTAATTTTGTGCTGTAGCACTCCCTTTAGAGTTGATGTGGTCCATTGGAATTGCCTAATATGCGTTTGAAAACATACTGTATGTACCTGTTTATATGAACTTAGTTATACTACAACGAATGGAGAGTCACATTCATTATTTAGTCAATCTCCAAAACGGAAATAATGCCTATTTGAGGACAAGATACACATAAGATAAATTAAGGTTGAATTAACCAATTTAGGTGGGATGGGATTGTCTGAATGTCATTTAGAATTTTCTAAGTTTTCTGCTGCATACAAATCAAGATACTTAGGCTTCTTTCACACTAGCGTCGGCCTGACGTGCCGACGCGCGTTGTGAAAATAATGCCCGACGTGGGCAGTGGAAGCAGTCTTACGACGCTTCCGCTGCCCCATTGTAATGTCTGGGGGGGAGGGGGTGGAGTTTTGGCCGCGCATGCGCGGTCCAAAATGGCGGACACGACGCACAAAAAAAGTTACATGTAACGTTTTTTGTGCCGACGGTCCGCCAAAACATGACGCAACCGTCGCACAACGGTTGCGATGTGTGGCCATACATAGCAATGCGTTGCTAATAGTGTTGAGTATTCCGATACCGCAAGTATCGGGTATCGGCCGATACTTGCGGGTATCGGAATTCCGATACCGAGATCCGATACTTTTGTGGTATCGGGTATCGGTATCGGTATCGAAACATTAATGTGTAAAATAAAGAATTCAAATAAAAAATATTGCTATACTCACCTCTCCGACGCAGCCTGGACCTCACCGAGGGAACCGGCAGCATTCTTTGCTTAAAATGCGCGCGTTTACTTCCTTCCGTGACGTCACGGCTTGTGATTGGTCGCGTGCCGCCCATGTGGCCGCGACGCAACCAATCACAAGCCGTGACGTAATTTTAAAATGCGCGCGTTTCCTGCCTCCCGTGACGTCACGGCTTGTGATTGGTCGCGTCGCCCATGTGACCGCGACGCGACCAATCACAAGCCGGATCGTAATTTTAAAATCATGAATGCCTAGAATTAGGCATTGAGGACCTGAAAATTACGTCACGGCTTGCTGTGATTGGTCGCGTCGCGGCCACATGGGCGGCACGTGACCAATCACAAGCCGTGACGTCACGGAAGGAAGTAAACGCGCGCATTTTTAGCAAAGAACGCTGCCGGTTCCCTCGGTGAGGTCCAGGCTGCATCGGAGAGGTGAGTATATCAATATTTTTTATTTTAATTCTTTCTTTTACACATTAATATGGATCCCAGGGCCTGAAGGAGAGTTTCCTCTCCTTCAGACCCTGGGAACCATCAGGGATACCTTCCGATACTTGAGTCCCATTGACTTGTATTGGTATCGGGTATCGGTATCGGATTAGATCCGATACTTTGCCGGTATTGGCCGATACTTTCCGATACCGATACTTTCAAGTATCGGACGGTATCGCTCAACACTAGTCGCTAATGAAAGTCTATGGGTAAAAAACGCATTCCTGCAGACTAGGGTTGAGCGACTTTCATTTTTTTAAGATCGAGTAGGGTTTTGGGAAACCCGATTTTGTCCAGAGTCGAGTCGAGTGCAGTCGGCCGATTATCGCTAAAAGTCGGGGATCGACCGAAACACGAAACCCAATGCAAGTCAATGGGGAAGCATAGTCGGCAGTGAGTGGAGGCCAGGAAAACACCTACAGTGCCCATTTTAATGCCAAAAACATCCATTCTTGTTTCTGAAGCTTGCCAATCTTAATTAACTGTATAATAATAGTTGGGCATAGGGAATTGGGGGAAAGTTGTGGGGGGAGTAGGGCTGGCTCAAGTTTTTCGTGGGCCCAGGAAATGCGGACTACGTCACGGCGGTGTTGCAGGGAAAGGTAAGTATTTAAACGTTGCAAGTGCTGTGATCCTGAGCAAGCAGGGGGGGGCCCACTCGTTCGCATTGCCACTGGCACAGGGCCTCTCAAAGTACGGCGGTGTGTTTGCATGGCGGGGGCGCCTCCCACCAGCAGCGACACTTTTGCGTACTCTGAGGGGCCCTGTGCCAGTGACGTCGCCAACGAGTATGCCCCCCCACCTGATGAAGGAACCTGCACTTTCATCTGCACCTTCCTCTTTGTCCCTGTGTAAGGTGGTATAACATGCGGGAAGGGGAACCTTACTTTCAGCAGGGTCAGATTCTGGCTGTGTAGAGTACAAGGGGAATGTAGTGGTCTAGGTCAATGTACCAGCAGACTCATTTAGCAGTGGCTGGGCAATGGGCAGGATGAGGAGGAAACAGATATAGGGCCAAAGAATAAAGTAGGCTACATGCAGTTCAAAATTGGTAACAGGACTAAACAGGCGGCATTGCTTTGTTCAGTGGAGTAGCAAACCCAAGAGCAGCAGACACTGTTTCAAGGGCCTAACCACACTAGTAGGCCAAATGCAGTTTAATATCTGATAGTATAGGGCGAAAGCCAGAATGTGGAAGCTCAGCTTTGTTCAGTTGAGGACAACACCAGGGAGGGGCAGACACCTTTAGTAGGCCGGAAAAGCCTATTGCATTTTTTAAAATGGTAATTTGGAGCAGAAGGTTGAAGCTCAGCTTTATTTAGTTGAGGACAACACCAGGCAGGGGCACACAGACAGACACCTTTAGTAGGCCGGAAAAGCCTATTGCATTTTTTAAAATGGTAATTTGGAGCAGAAGGTTGAAGCTCAGCTTTATTTAGTTGAGGACAACACCAGGGAGGGGCAGAAGCCGTTAGTAGGCCCTAACCACCATTTTTTTTTTTTAAAACCACTTAATGAGAGCCGGAAGGTTGAAGCTCAGCTTTATTTAGTTGAGGACAACACCAGGCAGGGGCACACAGACAGACACCTTTAGTAGGCCGGAAAAGCCTATTGCATTTTTGAAAATGGTAATTTGGAGCAGAAGGTTGAAGCTCAGCTTTATTTAGTTGAGGACAACACCAGGCAGGGGCACACAGACAGACACCTTTAGTAGGCCGGAAAAGCCTATTGCATTTTTTAAAATGGTAATTTGGAGCAGAAGGTTGAAGCTCAGCTTTATTTAGTTGAGGACAACACCAGGGAGGGGCAGAAGCCGTTAGTAGGCCCTAACCAAAGTTGAAGGCCAAATGCAGTTTAATTTCTGATACTATAGGCCGAAAGCCAGAAGGTGGAAGCTCCGATTTAGACAGTGGAGGACAATTTGAATTAGGGACTGCAGACAGACTTAGTAGGCTGTCCCCTGTGGACCATGCATCCACCACATTAACCCATTGCGCCGTAATGGACACGTAATCTTCCGTGGCCATGCCTACAGGTCCATGCGTCTGTTGTCAGGTGCACCTTTGTACTCACAGATTGCCAGAGTGCATGGACAATGCGGTCTTCTACATGCTGGTGGAGGGTTGGGATGGCTTTTCTCGCAAAAGAAGTGTCGACTGGTTAGCTTGTAGCGTGGTACAGCGTAGTCCATCATGGCCTTATTAATAGTAAATAAAATATATAACTAGGCTCTATGAACTTTTAAATAGGTTCCAGGGGTACACGGGCAGCATTGGTGTGGTCAGTGGAGGAGTATTGCAAGTAGGGGCTGCAGACAGGCTATCAAAGGCCTAAAATAACAAACAGTAGGCAGTCATGGCAGTTTTACATCGGTTACGTGGATACACAGGCAGGCACTCCAGGCAGCATTGTGGTCAGTGGAGGAGTATTGCAAGTAGGGGCCGCAGACAGGCTATCAAAGGCCTAAAATAACAAACAATAGGCTCATTGCAGTTTTACAGCGGTTACATGGATAGACGGGCAGGCAGCTTGGTGGTGAGTGGAGGAGTATTTAAAGTAGGGACCGCAGACAGGCTATCAAAGGCCTAACATAACAAACAATAGGCTCATGGCAGTTTTACAGCGGTTACATGGATACACGGGCAGGCAGCTTGGTGGTCAGTGGAGGAGTATTTAAAGTAGGGACCGCAGACAGGCTTCAAAGGCCTAACATAAGAAAATGGGCTGGCTGTAGGCACTTTATAATTGGTTCCAGGGGTACACGGGCAGCAGTGGTCTGGCCAGTGGAGGACTAGTGGAAGGAGGGACCGCAGACAGGCTTCAAAGGCCTAACATAAAAAAATGGGCTGGCTGTAGGCACTTTATAATTGGTTCCAGGGGTACACGGGCAGCAGTGGTCTGGCCAGTGGAGGACTAGTGGAAGGAGGGACCGCAGACAGGCTTCAAAGGCCTAACATAAAAAAATGGGCTGGCTGTAGGCACTTTATAATTGGTTCCAGGGGTACACGGGCAGCAGTGGTCTGGCCAGTGGAGGACTAGTGGAAGGAGGGACCGCAGACAGGCTTCAAAGGCCTAACATAAAAAAATGGGCTGGCTGTAGGCACTTTATAATTGGTTCCAGGGGTACACGGGCAGCAGTGGTCTGGCCAGTGGAGGACTAGTGGAAGGAGGGACCGCAGACAGGCTTCAAAGGCCTAACATAAAAAAATGGGCTGGCTGTAGGCACTTTATAATTGGTTCCAGGGGTACACGGGCAGCAGTGGTCTGGCCAGTGGAGGACTAGTGGAAGGAGGGACCGCAGACAGGCTTCAAAGGCCTAACATAAAAAAATGGGCTGGCTGTAGGCACTTTATAATTGGTTCCAGGGGTACACGGGCAGCAGTGGTCTGGCCAGTGGAGGACTAGTGGAAGGAGGGACCGCAGACAGGCTTCAAAGGCCTAACATAAAAAAATGGGCTGGCTGTAGGCACTTTATAATTGGTTCCAGGGGTACACGGGCAGCAGTGGTCTGGCCAGTGGAGGACTAGTGGAAGGAGGGACCGCAGACAGGCTTCAAAGGCCTAACATAAAAAAATGGGCTGGCTGTAGGCACTTTATAATTGGTTCCAGGGGTACACGGGCAGCAGTGGTCTGGCCAGTGGAGGACTAGTGGAAGGAGGGACCGCAGACAGGCTTCAAAGGCCTAACATAAAAAAATGGGCTGGCTGTAGGCACTTTATAATTGGTTCCAGGGGTACACGGGCAGCAGTGGTCTGGCCAGTGGAGGACTAGTGGAAGGAGGGACCGCAGACAGGCTTCAAAGGCCTAACATAAAAAATGGGCTGGCTGTAGGCACTTTATAATTGGTTCCAGGGGTACACGGGCAGCAGTGGTCTGGTCAGTGGAGGACTAGTGGAAGGAGGGACCGCAGACAGGCTTCAAAGGCCTAACATAAAAAAATGGGCTGGCTGTAGGCACTTTATAATTGGTTCCAGGGGTACACGGGCAGCAGTGGTCTGGTCAGTGGAGGACTAGTGGAAGGAGGGACCGCAGACAGGCTTCAAAGGCCTAACATAAAAAAATGGGCTGGCTGTAGGCACTTTATAATTGGTTCCAGGGGTACTCGGGCAGCAGTGGTCTGGTCAGTGGAGGACTAGTGGAAGGAGGGACCGCAGACAGGCTTCAAAGGCCTAAAATAACAAACAATAGGCTCATGGCAGTTTTACAGCGGTTACATGGATACACGGGCAGCTTGGTGGTGAGTGGAGGAGTAGTGCAAGGAGTGTCTGTCCCAGTACTCCCAAAATATAAATAGATGTTAATGTCTCGCAAAACAACCAAAACAAAAAAAAAGGTGGCATACTTAGGTACAGGGGTGGGCTCATCTGCTGAGTTTCTGACATAGTAATTTGGCAGTAACTATTTAATGGTGCCAATATAGGACACAGACACAGACTACTTTAAGTTGCATCATAGATGTCTACAAATTTGTATTGTCAGTGCCAGACATTGAATGATGTCAGCGAATAGACTAAAGATTGGTGGAGCTGTGCGACATAATTTTGCATATGGTAGAGCACATTTTGAGCTGGGGTACGGGGGGAACTCTCTAGAGGCCGGCGGGACCGCCCCAGGGCCCCTCATGTTACAACGGTGTGTCTGACGTTGGGTGCGCACCACCACCGCCAGAGACACTACATTGTACTATGAGGGACCCAGTAGCAATGCCGTCAACCAAAAGCGAGCACACCCACCTCTTCAGACAAACAGCAGTCTCACGGGTGCTTGCGCCAAGTCGCGATACCACGGCCCCGTGTGGGGAGTTTGGCCATTTAGGGAGGTGTAAACATGTCGTATGCTGTACAATCAGCTGCAGCAAATTAGACATTAGAAAAGTAATTCACAGGCAAGAGCCTTTCATAGGAAAGCTAGGTGTCGGCCGGGCAAGGTGGGGCAAAAGATTTCGAAATCCAGTTGTGGTTCATTTTAATGAATGTTAGATCGTCAACATTTTGGGTAGCCAGACGAGTCCTTTTTTCGGTTAATATTGAACCTGCAGCACTGAATACTCTTTCTGATAGGACACTTGCTGCCGGGCAAGCAAGCTCCTGCAATGCATATTCTGCCAATTCTGGCCAGGTGTCTAATTTGGAGGCCCAGTAATCAAATGGGAATGACGGTTGAGGGAGAACATCGATAAGGGATGAAAAATAGTTAGTAACCATACTGGACAAATGTTGTCTCCTGTCACTTTCAATTGATGCAGCAGTACCTGTCCTGTCTGCGGTCATAGCAAAATCACTCCACAACCTGGTCAGAAAACCCCTCTGTCCAACGCCACTTCTGATGTGTGCACCCCTAACACTCCTAGTCTGCTGCCCCCTGGAGCTCGTGTGAGAACGATCACGTGCGCTGTGTGCTGGGAATGCCTGAAGCAAACGGTCAACAAGAGTTGATTGTTTGGTTGCTAATATTAGTTCCAAGTTCTCATGTGGCATAATATTTTGCAATTTGCCTTTATAGCGTGGATCAAGGAGGCAGGCCAACCAGTAATCGTCATCGTTCATCATTTTCGTAATGCGTGTGTCCCTTTTTAGGATACGTAAGGCATAATCCGCCATGTGGGCCAAAGTTCCAGTTGTCAAATCTCCGGTTGTGATTAGTTGAGGGGCAGTTGCAGGCAAATCTACGTCACTTGTGTCCCTCAAAAAAACAGAACCCGGCCGTGACACGCAACCAATTTCCTGTGCCCCCGGGAAAGGTTCGGCATTAAAAATATACTCATCCCCATCATCCTCCTCGTCCTCCACCTCCTCTTCGCCCGCTACCTCGTCCTGTACACTGCCCTGACCAGACAATGGCTGACTGTCATCAAGGCTTTCCTCTTCCTCTGGTGCAGACGCCTGCTCCTTTATGTGCGTCAAACTTTGCATCAGCAGACGCATTAGGGGGATGCTCATGCTTATTACGGCGTTGTCTGCACTAACCAGCCGTGTGCATTCCTCAAAACACTGAAGGACTTGACACATGTCTTGTATCTTAGACCACTGCACACCTGACAACTCCATGTCTGCCATCCTACTGCCTGCCCGTGTATCCTCCCACAAATAAATAACAGCACGCCTCTGTTCGCACAGTCTCTGAAGCATGTGCAGTGTTGAGTTCCACCTTGTTGCAACGTCTATGATTAGGCGATGCTGGGGAAGGTTCAAAGACCGCTGATAGGTCTGCATATGGCTGGCGTGTACAGGCGAACGTCGGATATGTGAGCAAAGTGCACGCACTTTGAGGAGCAGGTCGGAGAACCCAGGATAAGTTTTCAATAAGCACTGCACCACCAGGTTTAAGGTGTGAGCCAGGCAAGGAATGTGTTTCAGTTGGGAAAGGGAGATGGCAGCCATGAAATTCCTTCCGTTATCACTCACTACCTTGCCTGCCTCAAGATCTACTGTGCCCAGCCACGACTGCGTTTCTTGTTGCAAGAACTCGGACAGAACTTCCGCGGTGTGTCTGTTGTCGCCCAAGCACTTCATAGCCAATACAGCCTGCTGACGCTTGGCAGTAGCTGGCCCATAATGGGACAACTGGTGTGCAACAGTGTCATCTGCCGATGGAGTGGTTGGCAGACTGCGTTCTGTGGAAGAGCTGTAGCTTCTGCAGGAGGATGAGGAGGAGGAGGAGGAGGGGGTGCGAACGCCTACAGCCAACTGTTTCCTAGACCGTGGGCTAGGCACAACTGTCCCTAAATTGATGTCGCCTGTGGACCCTGCATCCACCACATTCACCCAGTGTGCCGTGATGGACACATAACGTCCCTGGCCATGCCTACTGGTCCATGAATCTGTAGTCAGGTGCACCTTTGTACTCACAGATTGCCTGAGTGCATGGACGATGCGCTGTTTAACATGCTGGTGCAGGGCTGGGATGGCTTTTCTGGAAAAAAAGTGTCGACTGGGTAGCTCGTATCGTGGTTCAGCGTACTCCATCAGGGCTTTGAAAGCTTCGCTTTCAACTAACCGGTAGGGCATCATCTCTAACGAGATTAGTCTAGCTATGTGGGCGTTAAAACACTGTGTACGCGGATGCGAGGATAAGTACTTCCTTTTTCTAACCAGAGTCTCATGTAGGGTGAGCTGGACTGGAGAGCTGGAGATCGTGGAACTTTCAGGTGTGCCGGTGTACATGGCAGACTGAGAGACGGTTGGAGACGGTATTGTTTCCGCCGGTGCCCTAGATGCAATATTTCCTCCTACAAAACTGGTGATTCCCTGACCCTGACTGCTTTTGGCTGGCAAAGAAACCTGCACAGATACTGCCGGTGGTGCGGAAAATGGTGGCCTTACAGTGACGGAAGGGATGTTGCGTTGCTGACTAGCTTCATTGGCCGAGGGTAGTGTTGAGCATTCCGATGCTGCAAGTATCGGGTATCGGCCGATACTTGCTGTATCGGAATTCCGATACCGGGATTCCGATACTCTTGTGGTATCGGGTATCGGGTATCGGAACAACATTAATGTTAAAATGTGTAAAATAGAGAATTAAAATAAAAAATATCGCTATACTCACCTGTCCGACGCAGCCGGGACCTCAGCGCAGGAACCGGCAGCGTTGTTTGTTTAAAATTCCCGCTTTTACATGGTTACGCGAAGTCCCGGCTTGTGATTGGTCAGGGCGGCCATGTTGCCGGGCCGCGGACCAATCACAGCAAGCCGTGACGAAAATACGTCACGGCTTGCTGTGATTGGTCCGCGTCCCGGCAACATGGCCGCCATTAACCAATCACAAGCCGTGACGTCACGGGAGGCTGGAAACGCGCTCATTTTAAAAAGGGCGCGTGTCCAGCCTCCCGTGACGTCACGGCTTGTGATTGGTTGCGTCGCGGTCAACCAATCACAAGCCGGGAGGCTGGACACGCGCCCATTTCAAAATGAGCGCGTCCAGCCTCCCGGCTTGTGATTGGTTGATCGCGGCGCAACCAATCACAAGCCGTGACGTCACGGGAGGCTGGACACGCGCCCATTTCAAAATGAGCGCGTCCAGCCTCCCGGCTTGTGATTGGTTGATCGCGGCGCAACCAATCACAAGCCGTGACGTCACGGGAGGCTGGACACGCGCCCATTTTAAAATGAGCGCGTGTCCAGCCTCCCGTGACGTCCCGGCTTGTGATTGGTCAGGGCGGCCATATTGCCGGGACGCGGACCAATCACAGCAAGCCGTGACGTAATTTCGTCACGGCTTGCTGTGATTGGTCCGCGTCCCGGCAACATGGCCGACCTGACCAATCACAAGCCGGGAATTCACGTAACCAAGTAATAGCGCGATTTTTAAACAAACAACGCTGCCGGTTCCCTCGCTGAAGTCCCGGCTGCGTCGGACAGGTGAGTATAGCAATATTTTTTATTTTAATTCTTTCTTTTACACATTTATATGGTTCCCAGGGCCTGAAGGAGAGTTTCCTCTCCTTCAGACCCTGGGAACCATCAGGGATACCGTCCGATACTTGAGTCCCATTGACTTGTATTGGTATCGGGTATCGGTATCGGATTGGATCCGATACTTTGCCGGTATCGGCCGATACTTTCCGATACCGATACTTTCAAGTATCGGACGGTATCGCTCAACACTAGCCGAGGGTGCTACAACCTTGAGGGACGTTTGGTAGTTAGTCCAGGCTTGAAAATGCATGGTGGTTAAGTGTCTATGCATGCAACTAGTATTTAGACTTTTCAGATTCTGACCTCTGCTTAAGCTAGTTGAACATTTTTGACAGATGACTTTGCGCTGATCAGTTGGATGTTGTTTAAAAAAATGCCAGACTGCACTCTTCCTAGACTCGGATCCCTTTTCAGGGATTGCAGACTGAGCTTTAACCGGATGGCAACGCTGTGCTCCAACAGGTTTTGGCTTTGACACGCGTTTTGGGCCAGATACGGGCCCGGCAGATGGAACCTGTTGCGATGTTGATGCCTGCTGCGGCCCCTCCTCCACCTCCGCTTCTGAACTACTGCCGCCTGCACCCTGTTCCCCCAATGGCTGCCAATCGGGGTCAATAACTGGGTCATCTATTACCTCCTCTTCGAGCTCGTGTGCAACTTCGTCTGTGTCACTGTGTCGGTCGGTGGTATAGCGTTCGTGGCGGGGCAACATAGTCTCATCAGGGTCTGATTGTGGATCTGTACCCTGAGAGGGCAATGTGGTGGTCTGAGTCAAAGGAGCAGCATAGTACTCTGGCTGTGGCTGTGCATCAGTGCACTCCATGTCAGAATATACTTGTAATGGGCATGGCCTGTTAAATGTTTCACTTTCTAAGCCAGGGACGGTATGTGTAAAGAGCTCCATGGAGTGACCCGTTGTGTCGCCTGCTGCATCCTTCTCTCTTGTTGTAGTTTTTGCTGAGGAGGACAAGGAAGCGACTTGTCCCTGACCGTGAACATCCACAAGCGACGCGCTGCTTTTACATTTACCAGTTTCGGAAGAGGAGGCAAAAGAGCTAGAGGCTGAGTCTGCAATGTAAGCCAAAACTTGCTGTTGCTGCTCCGCCTTTAAAAGCGGTTTTCCTACTCCCAGAAAAGAGAGCGTTCGAGGCCTTGTGTAGCCTGACGACGAAACTGGCTCCACAGCTCCAGACTTAGGTGGAATATTTTTATCCCCACGACCACCTGATGCTCCACTACCACTACCATCATTACCAGCTGACAATGAACGCCCACGACGACCTCTTGCACCAGACTTCCTCATTGTTTTAAAATCTTAACCAAGGTAACTTTATTTGTTGCTGTCAAACAACTTACACGGTGAGCTATAACTTCAGTATGATTTCAATATCCCTTAACAGGTTGGTGAGACCACAAGGAAAATCAGGCACAATGTTACACACTCTGTTTTCTGTGGCACAAAATCACAGAGATGACACACACGCAGGACTGTCACTCAAGCACTAATGTCAATATTAATCTCCCACCTAATTTATTTTTATTTTTTTCTCAGGGAGACTTTAGAAACCAAATAATATTAAAAAAAAAAAAAAAAAAAAGGCTTTCTATGGCCCACAATTAGAGAGAGAGAGGTGGCACACCCAGGAGTCAAGACTGGCGCACAAGCTGAAAGGGCAATATTACTCTCCCACTGTTTTTTTAAGTTTTTTTTTTATTTCAGGGAGACTTTAGAAACCAAATAATATTAAAAAAAAAAAATATAAAAATAGGCTTTCTATAGCCCACTGAATGAGAGAGAGAGGTGGCACACCCAGGAGTCAAGACTGGCACACAAGCTGAAAGGGCAATATTACTCTCCCACTGTTTTTTTATGTATTTTTTGTTTTTTAAGGGAGACTTTAGAAACCCAATAATATTTAAAAAAAAAAATAAATAGGCTTTCTATGGCCCACTGAATGAGA
The DNA here is from genome assembly GCF_051348905.1 of Ranitomeya variabilis. Classification (NCBI taxonomy): domain Eukaryota; kingdom Metazoa; phylum Chordata; class Amphibia; order Anura; family Dendrobatidae; genus Ranitomeya; species Ranitomeya variabilis. The sequence continues at coordinate 160,909,432 of NC_135237.1, forward strand.
GGGAGAGAGGTGGCACACCCAGGAGTCAAGACTGGCACACAAGCTGAAAGGGCAATATTACTCTCCCACTGTTTTTTTATGTTTTTGTTTTTTTTCAGGGAGACTATAGAAACCAAATAATATTAAAAAAACCAAAAAAAAAATAGCCTTTCTATGGCCCACTGAATGAGAGAGAGAGGTGGCACACCCAGGAGTCAAGCCTGGCACACAAGCTGAAAGGGCAATATTACTCTCCCACTGTTTTTTTATGTATTTTTTGTTTTTTAAGGGAGACTTTAGAAACCCAATAATATTTAAAAAAAATAATAAATAGGCTTTCTATGGCCCACTGAATGAGAGGGAGAGAGGTGGCACACCCAGGAGTCAAGACTGGCACACAAGCTGAAAGGGCAATATTACTCTCCCACTGTTTTTTTATGTTTTTTTTTTTTTTTCAGGGAGACTTTAGAAACCAAATAATATTAAAAAAACCCAAAAAAAAAATAGCCTTTCTATGGCCCACTGAATGAGAGAGAGAGGTGGCACACCCAGGAGTCAAGACTGGCACACAAGCTGAAAGGGCAATATTACTCTCCCACTGTTTTTTTATGTATTTTTTGTTTTTTAAGGGAGACTTTAGAAACCCAATAATATTTAAAAAAAAAAAAAATAGGCTTTCTATGGCCCACTGAATGAGAGGGAGAGAGGTGGCACACCCAGGAGTCAAGACTGGCACACAAGCTGAAAGGGCAATATTACTCTCCCACTGTTTTTTTATGTATTTTTTGTTTTTTAAGGGAGACTTTAGAAACCCAATAATATTTAAAAAAAAAATAAATAGGCTTTCTATGGCCCACTGAATGAGAGGGAGAGAGGTGGCACACCCAGGAGTCAAGCCTGGCACACAAGCTGAAAGGGCAATATTACTCTCCCACTGTTTTTTTATGTATTTTTTGTTTTTTAAGGGAGACTTTAGAAACCCAATAATATTTAAAAAAATAAATAAATAGGCTTTCTATGGCCCACTGAATGAGAGGGAGAGAGGTGGCACACCCAGGAGTCAAGACTGGCACACAAGCTGAAAGGGCAATATTACTCTCCCACTGTTTTTTTATGTATTTTTTGTTTTTTAAGGGAGACTTTAGAAACCCAATAATATTAAAAAAAAAAAAAAAAAAAAGGCTTTCTATGGCCCACAATTAGAGAGAGAGAGGTGGCACACCCAGGAGTCAAGACTGGCGCACAAGCTGAAAGGGCAATATTACTCTCCCACTGTTTTTTTAAGTTTTTTTTTTATTTCAGGGAGACTTTAGAAACCCAATAATATTTTAAAAAAAAATAAATAGGCTTTCTATGGCCCACTGAATGAGAGGGAGAGAGGTGGCACACCCAGGAGTCAAGACTGGCACACAAGCTGAAAGGGCAATATTACTCTCCCACTGTTTTTTTATGTATTTTTTGTTTTTTAAGGGAGACTTTAGAAACCCAATAATATTTTTAAAAAAAAATAAATAGGCTTTCTATGGCTCACTGAATGAGAGGGAGAGAGGTGGCACACCCAGGAGTCAAGACTGGCACACAAGCTGAAAGGGCAATATTACTCTCCCACTGTTTTTTTATGTTTTTTTTTTTCAGGGAGACTTTAGAAACCAAATAATATTAAAAAAACAAAAAAAAAAATAGCCTTTCTATGGCCCACTGAATGAGAGAGAGAGGTGGCACACCCAGGAGTCAAGACTGGCACACAAGCTGAAAGGGCAATATTACTCTCCCACTGTTTTTTTATGTATTTTTTGTTTTTTAAGGGAGACTTTAGAAACCCAATAATATTTTAAAAAAAAAAAATAGGCTTTCTATGGCCCACTGAATGAGAGGGAGAGAGGTGGCACACCCAGGAGTCAAGACTGGCACACAAGCTGAAAGGGCAATATTACTCTCCCACTGTTTTTTAATGTATTTTTTGTTTTTTAAGGGAGACTTTAGAAACCCAATAATATTTAAAAAAAAAATAAATAGGCTTTCTATGGCCCACTGAATGAGAGGGAGAGAGGTGGCACACCCAGGAGTCAAGCCTGGCACACAAGCTGAAAGGGCAATATTACTCTCCCACTGTTTTTTTATGTATTTTTTGTTTTTTAAGGGAGACTTTAGAAACCCAATAATATTTAAAAAAAAAAAAAAATAGGCTTTCTATGGCCCACTGAATGAGAGGGAGAGAGGTGGCACACCCAGGAGTCAAGACTGGCACACAAGCTGAAAGGGCAATATTACTCTCCCACTGTTTTTTTATGTATTTTTTGTTTTTTAAGGGAGACTTTAGAAACCAAATAATATTAAAAAAAAAAAATATAAAAATAGGCTTTCTATAGCCCACTGAATGAGAGAGAGAGGTGGCACACCCAGGAGTCAAGACTGGCACACAAGCTGAAAGGGCAATATTACTCTCCCACTGTTTTTTTATGTATTTTTTGTTTTTTAAGGGAGACTTTAGAAACCCAATAATATTTAAAAAAAAAAATAAATAGGCTTTCTATGGCCCACTGAATGAGAGGGAGAGAGGTGGCACACCCAGGAGTCAAGACTGGCACACAAGCTGAAAGGGCAATATTACTCTCCCACTGTTTTTTTATGTTTTTGTTTTTTTTCAGGGAGACTATAGAAACCAAATAATATTAAAAAAACCAAAAAAAAAATAGCCTTTCTATGGCCCACTGAATGAGAGAGAGAGGTGGCACACCCAGGAGTCAAGCCTGGCACACAAGCTGAAAGGGCAATATTACTCTCCCACTGTTTTTTTATGTATTTTTTGTTTTTTAAGGGAGACTTTAGAAACCCAATAATATTTAAAAAAAATAATAAATAGGCTTTCTATGGCCCACTGAATGAGAGGGAGAGAGGTGGCACACCCAGGAGTCAAGACTGGCACACAAGCTGAAAGGGCAATATTACTCTCCCACTGTTTTTTTATGTTTTTTTTTTTTTTTCAGGGAGACTTTAGAAACCAAATAATATTAAAAAAACCCAAAAAAAAAATAGCCTTTCTATGGCCCACTGAATGAGAGAGAGAGGTGGCACACCCAGGAGTCAAGACTGGCACACAAGCTGAAAGGGCAATATTACTCTCCCACTGTTTTTTTATGTATTTTTTGTTTTTTAAGGGAGACTTTAGAAACCCAATAATATTTAAAAAAAAAAAAATAGGCTTTCTATGGCCCACTGAATGAGAGGGAGAGAGGTGGCACACCCAGGAGTCAAGACTGGCACACAAGCTGAAAGGGCAATATTACTCTCCCACTGTTTTTTTATGTATTTTTTGTTTTTTAAGGGAGACTTTAGAAACCCAATAATATTTAAAAAAAAAATAAATAGGCTTTCTATGGCCCACTGAATGAGAGGGAGAGAGGTGGCACACCCAGGAGTCAAGCCTGGCACACAAGCTGAAAGGGCAATATTACTCTCCCACTGTTTTTTTATGTATTTTTTGTTTTTTAAGGGAGACTTTAGAAACCCAATAATATTTTAAAAAATAAATAAATAGGCTTTCTATGGCCCACTGAATGAGAGGGAGAGAGGTGGCACACCCAGGAGTCAAGACTGGCACACAAGCTGAAAGGGCAATATTACTCTCCCACTGTTTTTTTATGTATTTTTTGTTTTTTAAGGGAGACTTTAGAAACCCAATAATATTAAAAAAAAAAAAAAAAAAAAGGCTTTCTATGGCCCACAATTAGAGAGAGAGAGGTGGCACACCCAGGAGTCAAGACTGGCGCACAAGCTGAAAGGGCAATATTACTCTCCCACTGTTTTTTTAAGTTTTTTTTTTATTTCAGGGAGACTTTAGAAACCCAATAATATTTTAAAAAAAAATAAATAGGCTTTCTATGGCCCACTGAATGAGAGGGAGAGAGGTGGCACACCCAGGAGTCAAGACTGGCACACAAGCTGAAAGGGCAATATTACTCTCCCACTGTTTTTTTATGTATTTTTTGTTTTTTAAGGGAGACTTTAGAAACCCAATAATATTTTAAAAAAAAAATAAATAGGCTTTCTATGGCTCACTGAATGAGAGGGAGAGAGGTGGCACACCCAGGAGTCAAGACTGGCACACAAGCTGAAAGGGCAATATTACTCTCCCACTGTTTTTTTATGTTTTTTTTTTTCAGGGAGACTTTAGAAACCAAATAATATTAAAAAAACAAAAAAAAAAATAGCCTTTCTATGGCCCACTGAATGAGAGAGAGAGGTGGCACACCCAGGAGTCAAGACTGGCACACAAGCTGAAAGGGCAATATTACTCTCCCACTGTTTTTTTATGTATTTTTTGTTTTTTAAGGGAGACTTTAGAAACCCAATAATATTTAAAAAAAAAAAAAATAGGCTTTCTATGGCCCACTGAATGAGAGGGAGAGAGGTGGCACACCCAGGAGTCAAGACTGGCACACAAGCTGAAAGGGCAATATTACTCTCCCACTGTTTTTTTATGTATTTTTTGTTTTTTAAGGGAGACTTTAGAAACCCAATAATATTTAAAAAAAAAATAAATAGGCTTTCTATGGCCCACTGAATGAGAGGGAGAGAGGTGGCACACCCAGGAGTCAAGCCTGGCACACAAGCTGAAAGGGCAATATTACTCTCCCACTGTTTTTTTATGTATTTTTTGTTTTTTAAGGGAGACTTTAGAAACCCAATAATATTTAAAAAAAAAAATAAATAGGCTTTCTATGGCCCACTGAATGAGAGGGAGAGAGGTGGCACACCCAGGAGTCAAGACTGGCACACAAGCTGAAAGGGCAATATTACTCTCCCACTGTTTTTTTATGTATTTTTTGTTTTTTAAGGGAGACTTTAGAAACCCAATAATATTTAAAAAAAAAAAAATAGGCTTTCTATAGCCCACTGAATGAGAGATAGCACACACAGCAGTGGCACACAAGCCCTGACTGAGGCCAATATTTTTCTCCCACTGATTGATGTAGTGTTTTTGTGTTGAGGTAGAATTTAGAACACAAATCACGGAAAAAATAAATAGGCTTTCTATGGCCCACTCAGTGAGAGATGGCACACACAGGGATGGCACTGTAGCAGAAATGCAAATCTTAATCTCCCACAAAAAAAAACAAAAAAAAAACAGGGACTGTCCTACAATTACTATCTCCCTGCAGTAATCTAAGCCAGGTATGGCAGGCAGCAATAGGAGTGGACTGATGCACAAATTAAATAAAAAGTGTGGACAAACAAAAAAGATAGCTGTGCAGAAAGGAAGGAACAAGAGGATATGTGCTTTGAAAAAAGCAGTTGGTTTCCACAGTGGCGTACACACAGCAATACAGCTATCACGGAGCCTTCTAGGGCAGCCCAATGAGCTACAGCGCTGAGGGGAAAAAAAAAAAAAATAGCTTCCACAGTCCCTGCACACCGAAGGTGGTGTTGGACAGTGGAAATCGCTGCAGCACAAGCGGTTTGGTGGTTAGTGGACCCTGCCTAACGCTCTCCCTGCTTCTGACGAAGCGGCAGCAACCTGTCCCTAAGCTCAGATCAGCAGCAGTAAGATGGCGGTCGGCGGGAACGCCCCTTTATAGCCCCTGTGACGCCGCAGACAGCAAGCCAATCACTGCAATGCCCTTCTCTAAGATGGTGGGGACCAGGATCTATGTCATCACGCTGCCCACACTCTGCGTTCACCTTCATTGGCTGAGAAATGGCGCTTTTCGCGTCATTGAAACGCGACTTTGGCGCGAAAGTCGCGTACCGCATGGCCGACAAGCACAGGGGTCGGATCGGGTTTCATGAGACGCCGACTTAGCCAAAAGTCGGCGACTTTTGAAAATGATCGACCCGTTTCGCTCAACCCTACTGCAGACAACTTTGCAGGATGCGTTTTTTCTCATAAACGACGCATTGCGACGTATTACAAACGACGCTAGTGTGAAAGTAGCCTTACAGTCATATTCCTGCAAGACCAGCAAATGCTGTATGCATTGGATTCCTTAGTTAAAAAAAATGTTTAGGCTCTTTTCTGGTGCAGGGTTACAGTGCTCATAGGGAAGGTAGGTTGGGCTGGTCTAAGCCTGACCTCTGTTCTTGAAGATCTAACAGCCCCATAAACTCTGTGTTACATATACCCATGTCTACATTAGAACTCATTTATTTATCATTCAGTTAAAAATTTTAGTAGAGTTGCCTTGAAGATTGAATGTGGTTAAATGAAGAACATGTGTAATATGTATGTTATGTATGTAATATTAAACAATCAAAGGAACACTCCTGATAATTTTTGTATTTGGTAAATCTGTCTAAATACTGTACATGTGTTGTGTAATGTAAGAGCAGGGGTGCTCTGACTGACTGAATCAGAGGTGTCTATGCAGCATGCTGTGCTTGGCCATGCCCTGTCACAGAGCAGCTGCTTGAAGGGGATTCCGGGTTTTAGGGTATGTTCCCACAGTCAGGAACCGGCAACGCTTTGGACGCAGCACATGTCCGCTCCGTCCAAAGCGCTGCTGGCTTTTGAATGCAGGTGATTCTGCATGTGTTTACTGAACCGTACAGAATCACCGTGCCCAATACATTGGACGGGAAATTTTTCTTGCAGAGACTGGGCGGCAAGTATGCCGCCAAGTATTATGTGTGATCTATAAGATGGTATTATATGTGATCTGTATGATGGTATTATGTTTAATCAGTATGGTGGAATAATGTAAAAAATATATGACTGTATTATATGATAACTATATTGTGGGATTATGTGTGATCTATGTGGCATTATTATGTGAGAAATATATGGTGGTTTTATGTGTGATCTACATGGTGTTGGGTGTGATCTATATGACGGTATTATGTGTGATCTATATGGTGGTATTATGTGAGAACTATATGGTGCCATTATGTGTGATCTATATGGCGGTATCATGTGAGAACTGTATGATGTTTATAGCCTAGGAAGGGGTTAATACCCATGGATCTTCCCAGGCTACGAATATCAGCCCGCATCTGTATATTTAGCCTTTACTGGCTATTAAAATAGGGGGACCCCAAAAAAACGACGTGGGGTTGCCCTATAATTAACAACCAGAAAAGGCTATGCAGACAGCTGCAGGCTGATATTAGCAGGAAAACCATGTGAAATAATGAACGAAACGCGGCATCACTTACCGAGTGAGACGGAGGATATAGTGAGCAGAGAGGGACGACGGCCGTTTCACGCTACAACCAGCGCTTCTACGGGTTCATGCTGAAAGGAAGTGGTGTCCGGGGAGAAAAGTGGAAAACCACCGCCCCCTCCAGCACCAGATCCAATCAACATGCAAGAAGTGACAGGTGCATTTTAAAACATAATTAAAAACAAACATGTCTGTAGACATCTCTATACCTGACCAACAATGATAAAGGAGATAAACTGTCATTGATGTTAAACAGTGACAACAGAACTGTAAGAGCAATTCCAAACTAGTATCCGTTTTTTCTTTTTGTCTTTTAACACTATAGCATATTACTTGAATTACCTCCTCCATTAATCGGGCGAACAGCTAAATAAAAAATTCCTATAGATCAATATGAACAGAAAACAATCAGTGTAACAACAAAAAAATAAATAAAAAAATAACCAAATTAACCAAAAAGAAGGAGAAAGCAAAAACAATGCATAAGCGTACAAAAATCGTACAAAATAACAAATTAGTACGACATATAAATTGCCAAAAATCCTTAATCCAACAGCTAATAAACCTCTTCCAAATTGTCGCAAAGAACATAGAAGAGACGCAACAATATAAAAATACAGAAAAAAACAGAAAAAGAAACAAGCTCGAATTACTATTATTTTAACCGATATTTACGTAGCACATTATTTAATATCAAACGAATCTTGACATATTAAAGGGTTCTCTTACCAGAGATGTACAAATTTATTCAATCCTCTTCCAAAGGGAACACATATATTTCTCATGAGCGCTTGCACTATCTCATTCATAAAAAGACCGACATATCGATTCTATCGTTAAGACCTGCTGGTCCTGTTGCTCGTGTTTTCATAATCCACCTAGCTTCCTGTTGTAACAAAAATTTATGCAAATCCCCTCCTTGTCTGCGTGACATAACTCTCTCAATACCTGCAAAAGTAAGTATATCTGGGTTACCTTCATGGTGTTCTATGACGTGCTGAATCAACCGTGGAACTCCTTTTCCGGAGGTAATGGATTTATAATGCTCTCTAAAGCGCATGTACTTGTACAGTTTTCGTATAGTTTTTCCGATATAAATCTTTTGCAAGGGCAAAAGACAACATATACCACGTATTCAGTTTTCCACGTAATAAGTTATTGCACAATATGAGTTATAGGACCAATATTCAAAACCCGATCTTGGATGTTATGATCTGGTGGATTGGCATGAGACGTACTCTGGAGAATGTGGTAACTGTACTGACCGCAGACCCTGGACTTAACACTAGCAACTAGAAGTAGCCGTGGGATGTACCTACCAATCCTAGACACCTCGACACAGCCGGAGGACTAATTAACCCTATAGATAGAAAAGGGAAAACTATCTTGCCTCAGGGAAAATTCCCAAAGGATAGGCAGCCCCCCACAAATATTGACTGTGAGAGGAGAGGAAAAAACATACACAGGCTGAAAACAGAATTTAGCAAAGGAGGCCAATCTAGCTAAAATAGGAAAGATAGGACAGAGAACTATGCGGTCAGTATTAAAATACTATGAAATGTCCACCACAGATAATACAAAAACTCCACATCTAACTAAAGACATGGCCGACCTGACCAATCACAAGCCGGGAATTCACGTAACCAAGTAATAGCGCGATTTTTAAACAAACAACGCTGCCGGTTCCCTCGCTGAAGTCCCGGCTGCGTCGGACAGGTGAGTATAGCAATATTTTTTATTTTAATTCTTTCTTTTACACATTTATATGGTTCCCAGGGCCTGAAGGAGAGTTTCCTCTCCTTCAGACCCTGGGAACCATCAGGGATACCGTCCGATACTTGAGTCCCATTGACTTGTATTGGTATCGGGTATCGGTATCGGATTGGATCCGATACTTTGCCGGTATCGGCCGATACTTTCCGATACCGATACTTTCAAGTATCGGACGGTATCGCTCAACACTAGCCGAGGGTGCTACAACCTTGAGGGACGTTTGGTAGTTAGTCCAGGCTTGAAAATGCATGGTGGTTAAGTGTCTATGCATGCAACTAGTATTTAGACTTTTCAGATTCTGACCTCTGCTTAAGCTAGTTGAACATTTTTGACAGATGACTTTGCGCTGATCAGTTGGATGTTGTTTAAAAAAATGCCAGACTGCACTCTTCCTAGACTCGGATCCCTTTTCAGGGATTGCAGACTGAGCTTTAACCGGATGGCAACGCTGTGCTCCAACAGGTTTTGGCTTTGACACGCGTTTTGGGCCAGATACGGGCCCGGCAGATGGAACCTGTTGCGATGTTGATGCCTGCTGCGGCCCCTCCTCCACCTCCGCTTCTGAACTACTGCCGCCTGCACCCTGTTCCCCCAATGGCTGCCAATCGGGGTCAATAACTGGGTCATCTATTACCTCCTCTTCGAGCTCGTGTGCAACTTCGTCTGTGTCACTGTGTCGGTCGGTGGTATAGCGTTCGTGGCGGGGCAACATAGTCTCATCAGGGTCTGATTGTGGATCTGTACCCTGAGAGGGCAATGTGGTGGTCTGAGTCAAAGGAGCAGCATAGTACTCTGGCTGTGGCTGTGCATCAGTGCACTCCATGTCAGAATATACTTGTAATGGGCATGGCCTGTTAAATGTTTCACTTTCTAAGCCAGGGACGGTATGTGTAAAGAGCTCCATGGAGTGACCCGTTGTGTCGCCTGCTGCATCCTTCTCTCTTGTTGTAGTTTTTGCTGAGGAGGACAAGGAAGCGACTTGTCCCTGACCGTGAACATCCACAAGCGACGCGCTGCTTTTACATTTACCAGTTTCGGAAGAGGAGGCAAAAGAGCTAGAGGCTGAGTCTGCAATGTAAGCCAAAACTTGCTGTTGCTGCTCCGCCTTTAAAAGCGGTTTTCCTACTCCCAGAAAAGAGAGCGTTCGAGGCCTTGTGTAGCCTGACGACGAAACTGGCTCCACAGCTCCAGACTTAGGTGGAATATTTTTATCCCCACGACCACCTGATGCTCCACTACCACTACCATCATTACCAGCTGACAATGAACGCCCACGACGACCTCTTGCACCAGACTTCCTCATTGTTTTAAAATCTTAACCAAAGTAACTTTATTTGTTGCTGTCAAACAACTTACACGGTGAGCTATAACTTCAGTATGATTTCAATATCCCTTAACAGGTTGGTGAGACCACAAGGAAAATCAGGCACAATGTTACACACTCTGTTTTCTGTGGCACAAAATCACAGAGATGACACACACGCAGGACTGTCACTCAAGCACTAATGTCAATATTAATCTCCCACCTAATTTATTTTTATTTTTTTCTCAGGGAGACTTTAGAAACCAAATAATATTAAAAAAAAAAAAAAAAAAAAGGCTTTCTATGGCCCACAATTAGAGAGAGAGAGGTGGCACACCCAGGAGTCAAGACTGGCGCACAAGCTGAAAGGGCAATATTACTCTCCCACTGTTTTTTTAAGTTTTTTTTTTATTTCAGGGAGACTTTAGAAACCAAATAATATTAAAAAAAAAAAATATAAAAATAGGCTTTCTATAGCCCACTGAATGAGAGAGAGAGGTGGCACACCCAGGAGTCAAGACTGGCACACAAGCTGAAAGGGCAATATTACTCTCCCACTGTTTTTTTATGTATTTTTTGTTTTTTAAGGGAGACTTTAGAAACCCAATAATATTTTAAAAAAAAAATAAATAGGCTTTCTATGGCCCACTGAATGAGAGGGAGAGAGGTGGCACACCCAGGAGTCAAGACTGGCACACAAGCTGAAAGGGCAATATTACTCTCCCACTGTTTTTTTATGTTTTTTTTTTTTTTCAGGGAGACTATAGAAACCAAATAATATTAAAAAAACCAAAAAAAAAATAGCCTTTCTATGGCCCACTGAATGAGAGAGAGAGGTGGCACACCCAGGAGTCAAGCCTGGCACACAAGCTGAAAGGGCAATATTACTCTCCCACTGTTTTTTTATGTATTTTTTGTTTTTTAAGGGAGACTTTAGAAACCCAATAATATTTAAAAAAAATAATAAATAGGCTTTCTATGGCCCACTGAATGAGAGGGAGAGAGGTGGCACACCCAGGAGTCAAGACTGGCACACAAGCTGAAAGGGCAATATTACTCTCCCACTGTTTTTTTATGTTTTTTTTTTTTTTTCAGGGAGACTTTAGAAACCAAATAATATTAAAAAAAACCAAAAAAAAAAATAGCCTTTCTATGGCCCACTGAATGAGAGAGAGAGGTGGCACACCCAGGAGTCAAGACTGGCACACAAGCTGAAAGGGCAATATTACTCTCCCACTGTTTTTTTATGTATTTTTTGTTTTTTAAGGGAGACTTTAGAAACCCAATAATATTTAAAAAAAAAAAAATAGGCTTTCTATGGCCCACTGAATGAGAGGGAGAGAGGTGGCACACCCAGGAGTCAAGACTGGCACACAAGCTGAAAGGGCAATATTACTCTCCCACTGTTTTTTTATGTATTTTTTGTTTTTTAAGGGAGACTTTAGAAACCCAATAATATTTAAAAAAAAAATAAATAGGCTTTCTATGGCCCACTGAATGAGAGGGAGAGAGGTGGCACACCCAGGAGTCAAGCCTGGCACACAAGCTGAAAGGGCAATATTACTCTCCCACTGTTTTTTTATGTATTTTTTGTTTTTTAAGGGAGACTTTAGAAACCCAATAATATTTAAAAAAATAAATAAATAGGCTTTCTATGGCCCACTGAATGAGAGGGAGAGAGGTGGCACACCCAGGAGTCAAGACTGGCACACAAGCTGAAAGGGCAATATTACTCTCCCACTGTTTTTTTATGTATTTTTTGTTTTTTAAGGGAGACTTTAGAAACCCAATAATATTAAAAAAAAAAAAAAAAAAAAGGCTTTCTATGGCCCACAATTAGAGAGAGAGAGGTGGCACACCCAGGAGTCAAGACTGGCGCACAAGCTGAAAGGGCAATATTACTCTCCCACTGTTTTTTTAAGTTTTTTTTTTATTTCAGGGAGACTTTAGAAACCCAATAATATTTAAAAAAAAAAATAAATAGGCTTTCTATGGCCCACTGAATGAGAGGGAGAGAGGTGGCACACCCAGGAGTCAAGACTGGCACACAAGCTGAAAGGGCAATATTACTCTCCCACTGTTTTTTTATGTATTTTTTGTTTTTTAAGGGAGACTTTAGAAACCCAATAATATTTTAAAAAAAAATAAATAGGCTTTCTATGGCTCACTGAATGAGAGGGAGAGAGGTGGCACACCCAGGAGTCAAGACTGGCACACAAGCTGAAAGGGCAATATTACTCTCCCACTGTTTTTTTATGTTTTTTTTTTTTCAGGGAGACTTTAGAAACCAAATAATATTAAAAAAAACAAAAAAAAAAATAGCCTTTCTATGGCCCACTGAATGAGAGAGAGAGGTGGCACACCCAGGAGTCAAGACTGGCACACAAGCTGAAAGGGCAATATTACTCTCCCACTGTTTTTTTATGTATTTTTTGTTTTTTAAGGGATACTTTAGAAACCCAATAATATTTAAAAAAAAAAAAAAATAGGCTTTCTATGGCCCACTGAATGAGAGGGAGAGAGGTGGCACACCCAGGAGTCAAGACTGGCACACAAGCTGAAAGGGCAATATTACTCTCCCACTGTTTTTTTATGTATTTTTTGTTTTTTAAGGGAGACTTTAGAAACCCAATAATATTTAAAAAAATAAATAAATAGGCTTTCTATGGCCCACTGAATGAGAGGGAGAGAGGTGGCACACCCAGGAGTCAAGCCTGGCACACAAGCTGAAAGGGCAATATTACTCTCCCACTGTTTTTTTATGTATTTTTTGTTTTTTAAGGGAGACTTTAGAAACCCAATAATATTTAAAAAAAAAAATAAATAGGCTTTCTATGGCCCACTGAATGAGAGGGAGAGAGGTGGCACACCCAGGAGTCAAGACTGGCACACAAGCTGAAAGGGCAATATTACTCTCCCACTGTTTTTTTATGTATTTTTTGTTTTTTAAGGGAGACTTTAGAAACCCAATAATATTTAAAAAAAAAATAAATAGGCTTTCTATGGCCCACTGAATGAGAGGGAGAGAGGTGGCACACCCAGGAGTCAAGACTGGCACACAAGCTGAAAGGGCAATATTACTCTCCCACTGTTTTTTTATGTTTTTTTTTTTTTTTCAGGGAGACTTTAGAAACCAAATAATATTAAAAAAACCAAAAAAAAAAATAGCCTTTCTATGGCCCACTGAATGAGAGAGAGAGGTGGCACACCCAGGAGTCAAGCCTGGCACACAAGCTGAAAGGGCAATATTACTCTCCCACTGTTTTTTTATGTATTTTTTGTTTTTTAAGGGAGACTTTAGAAACCCAATAATATTTAAAAAAATAAATAAATAGGCTTTCTATAGCCCACTGAATGAGAGATAGCACACACAGCAGTGGCACACAAGCCCTGACTGAGGCCAATATTTTTCTCCCACTGATTGATGTAGTGTTTTTGTGTTGAGGTAGAATTTAGAACACAAATCACGGAAAAAATAAATAGGCTTTCTATGGCCCACTCAGTGAGAGATGGCACACACAGGGATGGCACTGTAGCAGAAATGCAAATCTTAATCTCCCACAAAAAAAACAAAAAAAAAAACAGGGACTGTCCTACAATTACTATCTCCCTGCAGTAATCTAAGCCAGGTATGGCAGGCAGCAATAGGAGTGGACTGATGCACAAATTAAATAAAAAGTGTGGACAAACAAAAAAGATAGCTGTGCAGAAAGGAAGGAACAAGAGGATATGTGCTTTGAAAAAAGCAGTTGGTTTCCACAGTGGCGTACACACAGCAATACAGCTATCACGGAGCCTTCTAGGGCAGCCCAATGAGCTACAGCGCTGAGGGGAAAAAAAAAAAAAAATAGCTTCCACAGTCCCTGCACACCGAAGGTGGTGTTGGACAGTGGAAATCGCTGCAGCACAAGCGGTTTGGTGGTTAGTGGACCCTGCCTAACGCTCTCCCTGCTTCTGACGAAGCGGCAGCAACCTGTCCCTAAGCTCAGATCAGCAGCAGTAAGATGGCGGTCGGCGGGAACGCCCCTTTATAGCCCCTGTGACGCCGCAGACAGCAAGCCAATCACTGCAATGCCCTTCTCTAAGATGGTGGGGACCAGGATCTATGTCATCACGCTGCCCACACTCTGCGTTCACCTTCATTGGCTGAGAAATGGCGCTTTTCGCGTCATTGAAACGCGACTTTGGCGCGAAAGTCGCGTACCGCATGGCCGACAAGCACAGGGGTCGGATCGGGTTTCATGAGACGCCGACTTAGCCAAAAGTCGGCGACTTTTGAAAATGATCGACCCGTTTCGCTCAACCCTACTGCAGACAACTTTGCAGGATGCGTTTTTTCTCATAAACGATGCATTGCGACGTATTACAAACGACGCTAGTGTGAAAGTAGCCTTACAGTCATATTCCTGCAAGACCAGCAAATGCTGTATGCATTGGATTCCTTAGTTAAAAAAAATGTTTAGGCTCTTTTCTGGTGCAGGGTTACAGTGCTCATAGGGAAGGTAGGTTGGGCTGGTCTAAGCCTGACCTCTGTTCTTGAAGATCTAACAGCCCCATAAACTCTGTGTTACATATACCCATGTCTACATTAGAACTCATTTATTTATCATTCAGTTAAAAATTTTAGTAGAGTTGCCTTGAAGATTGAATGTGGTTAAATGAAGAACATGTGTAATATGTATGTTATGTATGTATTATTAAACAATCAAAGGAACACTCCTGATAATTTTTGTATTTGGTAAATCTGTCTAAATACTGTACATGTGTTGTGTAATGTAAGAGCAGGGGTGCTCTGACTGACTGAATCAGAGGTGTCTATGCAGCATGCTGTGCTTGGCCATGCCCTGTCACAGAGCAGCTGCTTGAAGGGGATTCCGGGTTTTAGGGTATGTTCCCACAGTCAGGAACCGGCAACGCTTTGGACGCAGCACATGTCCGCTCCGTCCAAAGCGCTGCTGGCTTTTGAATGCAGGTGATTCTGCATGTGTTTACTGAACCGTACAGAATCACCGTGCCCAATACATTGGACGGGAAATTTTTCTTGCAGAGACTGGGCGGCAAGTATGCCGCCAAGTATTATGTGTGATCTATAAGATGGTATTATATGTGATCTGTATGATGGTATTATGTTTGATCAGTATGGTGGAATAATGTAAAAAATATATGACTGTATTATATGATAACTATATTGTGGGATTATGTGTGATCTATGTGGCATTATTATGTGAGAAATATATGGTGGTTTTATGTGTGATCTACATGGTGTTGGGTGTGATCTATATGACGGTATTATGTGTGATCTATATGGTGGTATTATGTGAGAACTATATGGTGCCATTATGTGTGATCTATATGGCGGTATCATGTGAGAACTGTATGATGTTTATAGCCTAGGAAGGGGTTAATACCCATGGATCTTCCCAGGCTACGAATATCAGCCCGCATCTGTATATTTAGCCTTTACTGGCTATTAAAATAGGGGGACCCCAAAAAAACGACGTGGGGTTGCCCTATAATTAACAACCAGAAAAGGCTATGCAGACAGCTGCAGGCTGATATTAGCAGGAAAACCATGTGAAATAATGAACGAAACGCGGCATCACTTACCGAGTGAGACGGAGGATATAGTGAGCAGAGAGGGACGACGGCCGTTTCACGCTACAACCAGCGCTTCTACGGGTTCATGCTGAAAGGAAGTGGTGTCCGGGGAGAAAAGTGGAAAACCACCGCCCCCTCCAGCACCAGATCCAATCAACATGCAAGAAGTGACAGGTGCATTTTAAAACATAATTAAAAACAAACATGTCTGTAGACATCTCTATACCTGACCAACAATGATAAAGGAGATAAACTGTCATTGATGTTAAACAGTGACAACAGAACTGTAAGAGCAATTCCAAACTAGTATCCGTTTTTTCTTTTTGTCTTTTAACACTATAGCATATTACTTGAATTACCTCCTCCATTAATCGGGCGAACAGCTAAATAAAAAATTCCTATAGATCAATATGAACAGAAAACAATCAGTGTAACAACAAAAAAATAAATAAAAAAATAACCAAATTAACCAAAAAGAAGGAGAAAGCAAAAACAATGCATAAGCGTACAAAAATCGTACAAAATAACAAATTAGTACGACATATAAATTGCCAAAAATCCTTAATCCAACAGCTAATAAACCTCTTCCAAATTGTCGCAAAGAACATAGAAGAGACGCAACAATATAAAAATACAGAAAAAAACAGAAAAAGAAACAAGCTCGAATTACTATTATTTTAACCGATATTTACGTAGCACATTATTTAATATCAAACGAATCTTGACATATTAAAGGGTTCTCTTACCAGAGATGTACAAATTTATTCAATCCTCTTCCAAAGGGAACACATATATTTCTCATGAGCGCTTGCACTATCTCATTCATAAAAAGACCGACATATCGATTCTATCGTTAAGACCTGCTGGTCCTGTTGCTCGTGTTTTCATAATCCACCTAGCTTCCTGTTGTAACAAAAATTTATGCAAATCCCCTCCTTGTCTGCGTGACATAACTCTCTCAATACCTGCAAAAGTAAGTATATCTGGGTTACCTTCATGGTGTTCTATGACGTGCTGAATCAACCGTGGAACTCCTTTTCCGGAGGTAATGGATTTATAATGCTCTCTAAAGCGCATGTACTTGTACAGTTTTCGTATAGTTTTTCCGATATAAATCTTTTGCAAGGGCAAAAGACAACATATACCACGTATTCAGTTTTCCACGTAATAAGTTATTGCACAATATGAGTTATAGGACCAATATTCAAAACCCGATCTTGGATGTTATGATCTGGTGGATTGGCATGAGACGTACTCTGGAGAATGTGGTAACTGTACTGACCGCAGACCCTGGACTTAACACTAGCAACTAGAAGTAGCCGTGGGATGTACCTACCAATCCTAGACACCTCGACACAGCCGGAGGACTAATTAACCCTATAGATAGAAAAGGGAAAACTATCTTGCCTCAGGGAAAATTCCCAAAGGATAGGCAGCCCCCCACAAATATTGACTGTGAGAGGAGAGGAAAAAACATACACAGGCTGAAAACAGAATTTAGCAAAGGAGGCCAATCTAGCTAAAATAGGAAAGATAGGACAGAGAACTATGCGGTCAGTATTAAAATACTATGAAATGTCCACCACAGATAATACAAAAACTCCACATCTAACTAAAGACATGGAGGGTAAATCTGCCTCTCCAGAGATTCCAGCTTGGCTGCATAAATCCTTACACAGATAAAGCTGGACAAGAAAAAACATGCAATGCACTGAACAATGAGGCCCATAACATGTGGACAGAAAAACAAGCAGAACTTATCTTGTAGAAATGAACTGCAAGCAGGAGCGACCAGGAAGGGATGTGAATCCTCCAGAAACAATGAACAACTGGCACTCACTAAAGGGTGAAGCCAGACTAAATAGCCCCGTCCGAAGTGGACGCACCTGATGACTGCTGTGAAGGACAAACAGCAGCACTACCACTTATAACCACCGGAGGGAGCCCAAGAGCAGAACCCACAACAGAATTCACAACAGTACCCCCCCTTGAGGAGGGGTCACCGAACCCTCACCAGAGCCCCCAGGACGATCAGGATGAGCCAAATGGAAAGCACGAACCAAATCGTCAGCATGAACATCAGAGGCAACAACCCAAGAATTATCCTCCTGGCCATAACCCTTCCACTTGACAAGATACTGAAGCCTCCATCTCGAAAAACGAAAATCCAAGATCTTCTCCACAACATACTCCAACTCCCCATCAATCAACACCGGGGCAGGAGGATCAACAGAGGGAACCACAGGCACCACATATTTCCGCAACAAAGATCTATGAAAAACATTATGGATGGAAAAAGAGGCTGGAAGGGCCAAACGAAAAGACACTGGATTGATAATCTCAGAAATCCTATAAGGACCAATAAACCGAGGCTTGAACTTCGGGGAAGAAACCTTCATAGGAACATGACGAGAAGACAACCAGACCAAATCCCCAACCCGAAGCCGGAAACCCACACGCCGACGACGGTTGGCAAAACGCTGAGCCTCCTCCTGAGACAACACCAAATTGTCCACAACATGAGCCCAAATTTGCTGCAACCTGTCAACCACAGAGTCCCCCCCTGGACAATCAGAAGACTCAACCTGCACTGAAGAAAAACGAGGATGAAACCCAGAATTACAAAAGAATGGTGAAACCAAGGTAGCAGAACTAGCCCGATTATTAAGGGCAAACTCGGCCAATGGCAAGAAAGCCACCCAATCATCCTGATCGGCAGACACAAAGCATCTCAAATAAGTTTCCAAAGTCTCGTTAGTTCGCTCGGTTTGGCCATTTGTCTGAGGATGAAATGCGGAAGAAAAAGACAAATCAATGCCCAGCTTAGCACAAAAGGACCGCCAAAATCTTGAAACAAACTGGGAACACAATATTCTCCGGAATGCCATGCAAACGAACCACATGCTGAAAAAACAACAGAACCAACTCAGAAGAGGAAGGCAATTTAGGCAAAGGTACCAAATGAACCATCTTAGAAAACCGGTCACAGACCACCCAGATAACCGACATCCTCTGGGAAACAGGAAGATCCGAAATAAAATCCATAGAAATATGCGTCCAAGGCCTCTCAGGGACCGGCAAAGGCAAAAGCAACCCACTGGTGCGGGAGCAGCAAGGTTTGGCCTGCGCACAAGTCCCACAGGACTGCACAAAAGAACGCACATCCCGTGACAAAGAAGGCCACCAAAAGGACCTACTAACCAAATCTCTGCTACCAAAAATCCCAGGATGGCCAGCCAACACAGAACAGTGAACCTCAGAAATCACTTTACTAGTCCATCTGTGAGGAACAAACAGTTTCCCCGCTGGACAGCGATCAGGTTTATCAGCCTGAAACTCCTGAAGAACCCATCGTAAATCAGGGGAGATGGCAGAAAGAATCACCCCCTCCTTCAGAATACCAACCGGCTCAAGAACCCCAGGGTAATCAGGCAAAAAACTCCTAGAGAGGGCATCAGCCTTAGCATTCTTAGAACCCGGAAGATACGAGACAACAAAATCAAAACGGGAGAAAAACAGGGACCATCGGGCCTGTCTAGGATTCAGCTGTTTGGCAGACTCGAGGTAAATCAGATTCTTATGATCGGTCAAGACCACAATACGGTGCTTGGCCCCCTCAAGCCAATGTCGCTACTCCTCAAATGCCCACTTCATAGCCAACAACTCACGATTGCCGACATCATAATTGCGTTCCGCAGGTGAAAACTTTCGAGAAAAGAAGGCACACGGTTTCATCAAGGAACCATCAGAATTTCTCTGAGACAAAACTGTTGTGAATTCCGTTCTCGGGCTCCCTCCTGTGGTCATGAGTGGTACTGTGTGAGTTTGTTCTTGGGCTCCCTCTGGTGGCCTTTAGCGATATGGCTGGTCTGTGGCTGGGTTCAGCTGCTTCATTTCCTGCTTTGCTGTTCCTATTTAACTCACTTGGACCTTCACTTGTTGCCTGCTGTCGTATTCAGTCCTGATTCTGATCACTCCTGGATCTTCCTTGTGACTAGTGTTGAGCAATACCGTCCGATACTTGAAAGTATCGGTATCGGAAAGTATCGGCCGATACCGGCAAAGTATCGGATCTAATCCGATACCGATACCCGATATCAATACAAGTCAATGGGACTCAAGTATCGGACGGTATCCCTGATGGTTCGCAGGGTCTGAAGGAGAGGAAACTCTCCTTCAGGCCCTGGGATCCATATTAATGTGTAAAAGAAAGAATTAAAATAAAAAATATTGCTATACTCACCTCTCCGACGCAGCCTGGACCTTACCGAGGGAACCGGCAGCGTTCTTTGCTTAAAATGCACGCGTTTACTGCCTTCCGTGACGTCACGGCTTGTGATTGGTCGCGTGCCGCCCATGTGGCCGCGACGCGACCAATCACAGCAAGCCGTGACGTAATTTTCAGGTCCTGAATGCCTAATTCTAGGCATTCAGGATTTGAAAATTACGTTATGGCTTGTGATTGGTCGCGTCGCGGTCACATGGGCGACGCGACCAATCACAAGCCGTGACGTCACGGGAGGCAGGAAACGCGCGCATTTTACATTCTAATTCTGCATTCAGGACCTGAAAATTACGTCACGGCTTGCTGTGATTGGTCGCGTCGTGGTCACATGGGCGGCACGCAACCAATCACAAGCCGTGACGTAATTTTAAAATGCGCGTGTTTCCTGCCTCCCGTGACGTCACGGCTTGTGATTGGTCGCGTCGCCCATGTGACCGCGACGCGACCAATCACAAGCCGTAACGTAATTTTCAAATCCTGAATGCCTAGAATTAGGCATTCAGGACCTGAAAATTACGTCACGGCTTGCTGTGATTGGTCGCGTCGTGGCCACATGGGCGGCACGCGACCAATCACAAGCCGTGATGTCACGGAAGGCAGTAAACGCGCGCATTTTAAGCAAAGAACACTGCCGGTTCCCTCGGTAAGGTCCAGGCTGCGTCGGAGAGGTGAGTATAGCAATATTTTTTATTTTAATTCTTTCTTTTACACATTACTGTTGTTTCGATACCGATACCACAAAAGTATCGGATCTCGGTATCGGAATTCCGATACCCGCAAGTATCGGCCGATACCCGATACTTGCGGTATCGGAATGCTCAACACTACTTGTGACCTGTCTCCTACTGGAGAAGCTAAGTCTTGCTTGTTCATTTTGCTCATTATTTCCTTGAAAACGTTTCTCAGTATATGATGAGTTCAGTCCAGCTTGCTTTAATGTGATTTTTCGCTTGCTGGTTAGTTCTGGGGTGCAGAGTGCGCCCCTCACATCGTGAGTCGGTGTGGGGGTTCTTGTATTCTCTGCGTGGCTTGTTTTTGATAGTTTTTGTACTGACCGCACAGATTCCTAGCTATCTTCAGTCTGTCTAGTGTTAGCGGGCCTCATTTGCTAAACCTGTTTCATTTTTACGTTTGTATTTTCCCCTTATCTCACCGTTATTATTTGTGGGGGGCTGTCTAAAACTTTGGGGTTATTTCTCTGAGGCAAGTGAGGTCTTTGCTTTCTCTCTAGGGGTAGCCAGTTTCTCAGGCTGTGAAGAGGCGTCTAGGTTTTTAGGTAACGCTCCACGGCTGCCTTTAGTGTGTGTGGATAGGATCAGGATTGCGGTCAGTATAGCTTCCACATCCCCAGAACTTGTCCTAATATTCTGGTTTACAGCTCAGGTCAGTTTTGTGATCCTACCACCGGATCATAACACAAAACGGCCCCTGCCCCAATCTCAGAAGCGTCAACCTCAACCTGAAAAGGAAGAGAAACATCCGTCTGACACAACACAGGGGCAGAAGTAAATCGGCGCTTAAGCTCCTGAAAGGCAGAAACAGCCTCAGAGGACCAATTCGTTACATCAGCGCCCTTCCTTGTCAAATCGGTCAGGGGTTTAACCACACTGGAGAAGTTGGCAATGAAACGGCGATAAAAATTAGCAAAGCCTAAAAATTTCTGAAGGCTCTTCACGGATGTGGGCTGGATCCAATCATGAATGGCCTGAACCTTAACCGGATCCATTTCTATAGATGATGGAGAAAAAATGAAGCCCAAAAAAGAAACCTTCTGTACTCCAAAGAGGCACTTAGACCCCTTCACAAACAAGGCATTATCACGAAGGACCTGAAATACCATAATGACTTGTTTCACATGAGACTCCCAATCATCTGAAAAAATTAAAATATCATCCAAATATACAATCATGAATTTATCAAGAAAATTCCGAAAAATATCATGCATGAAGGACTGAAACACAGATGGGGCATTAGAGAGTCCGAATGGCATCACAAGATATTCAAAATGGCCCTCGGGCATATTAAACGCAGTTTTCCATTCGTCACCCTGCTTAATACGAACAAGATTATATGCCCCTTGAAGGTCAATCTTAGTAAACCAACTAGCCCCCTTAATCCTGGCAAACAAATCAGAAAGCAAAGGCAAAGGGTATTGGAATTTGACCGTGATCTTATTCAAGAGGCGATAATCAATACAGGGTCTCAAGGAGCCATCCTTCTTGGCAACAAGAAAAAAACCTGCTCCCAATGGAGAAGAAGATGGCCGAATATGCCCCTTCTCCAAAGACTCCTTAACATAACTCCACATGGCGGCATGTTCAGGCACAGACAGGTTGAAAAGTCGGCCCTTAGGGAACTTACAGCCTGGAATCAAATCAATAGCACAATCACAGTACCTATGCGGTGGAAGGGAACTGGACTTGGGCTCATCGAAAACATCCTGGAAATCTGACAGAAACTCAGGAATTTCAGAAGAGGGGGAGGAGGAAATTGACATCAGAGGAACATCATCATGAACCCCCTGACAACCCCAACTAGTCACAGACATAGATTTCCAATCCAACACCGGATTATGTACCTGTAACCATGGAAACCCCAGCACAATAGCATCATGCAAATTATGCAACACCAGGAAACGACAATCTTCCTGATGGGCTGGTGCCATGCACATGGTAAACTGTGTCCAAAACTGAGGTTTATTTTTAGCCAATGGTGTAGCATCAATGCCCCTCAAAGGGATAGGACTCCACAAAGGCTGTAAGGGAAAACCACAACGTCTGGCAAATTCTAAGTCCATTAAATTTAAAGCGGCGCCTGAATCCACAAATGCCATGACAGAAAATGACGATAATGAGCAGATCAGGGTCACAGATAACAGAAATTTAGGTTGTACAGTACTGATGGTAACGGAATTAGCGATTCTCTTGGCACGCTTAGGGCAATCAGAAATAACATGAGCATAATCGCCGCAGTAAAAGCACAACCTATTCTGACATCTGAATCCTTGGCGTTCAGCTCTAGACACAATCCTATCACACTGCATAGGCTCAGGACTCCGCTCGGAAGACAACGCCATAATGTGCACAACTGCGCTCACGCAAGCGCCGATCAATTTGAATGGCCAGAGACATAGAATCACTCAGACCTACAAGCGTGGGGAACCCCACCATAACATCTTTAACAAATTCAGAAAGACCCTTTCTGAAAATTGCCGCCAAAGCATCCTCATTCCACTTAGTAAGCACAGACCATTTTCTAAATTTCTGGCAATATGATTCTGCCGCTTCTTGACCCTGACACAGGGCCAATAAGGTTTTCTCAGCATGATCCACAGAATTAGGTTCATCATACAATAACCCAAGCGCCTGAAAAAAGGTGTCTACATTAAGCAAGGCCGGATTCCCAGATTCCAGGGAAAATGCCCAATCCTGAGGGTCGCCACGCAACAGAGATATGACAATTTTTACCTGCTGGATGGGATCACCAGAGGAACGGGGCTTCAGAGCAAAAAACAGTTTACAGTTATTTTTAAAGCTCAAAAATTTGGACCTGTCCCCAAAAAACAGATCGGGGGTAGGAATTCTAGGCTCTAAAACAGGAGTCTGCACGATATAATCAGAAATACCCTGTACTCTAGCAGCAAGTTGATCCACACGAGAAGCAAGTCCCTGAACATCCATGTCAGCGCCTAACTCCTGAGCCACCCAGAGATAAAGAGGGAAAAAAAACACAACAGAGTACAGAAACAAAATGGCTCAGCACTTTCTTTCCCTTCTTTTGAGATGCGGTTAACTCATTGTTGGCCAGTTGTACTGTTATGATCTGGTGGCCTAGGAGCGGCATGAGACGTACTCTGGAGAATGTGGTAACTGTACTGACCGCAGACCCTGGACTTAACACCGCAACTAAAAGTAGCCGTGGGATGTACCTACCAATCCTAGACACCTCGACACAGCCGGAGGACTAATTAACCCTATAGATAGAAAAGGGAAAACTATCTTGCCTCAGAGAAAATTCCCAAAGGATAGGCAGCCCCCCACAAATATTGACTGTGAGAGGAGAGGAAAAAACATACACAGGCTGAAAACAGAATTTAGCAAAGGAAGCCAATCTAACTAAAATAGGAAAGATAGGACAGAGAACTATGCGGTCAGTATTAAAATACTATGAAATGTCCACCACAGATAATACAAAAACTCCACATCTAACTAAAGACATGGAGGGTAAATCTGCCTCACCAGAGATTCCAGCTTGGCTGCATAAATCCTTACACAGATAAAGCTGGACAAGAAAAAACATGCAATGCACTGAACAATGAGGCCCATAACATGTGGGCAGAAAAACAAGCAGAACTTATCTTGTAGAAATGAACTGCAAGCAGGAGCGACCAGGAAGGGATGTGAATCCTCCAGAAACAATGAACAACTGGCACTCACTAAAGGGTGAAGCCAGACTAAATAGCCCCGTCCGAAGTGGACGCACCTGATGACTGCTGTGAAGGACAAACAGCAGCACTACCACTTATAACCACTGGAGGGAGCCCAAGAGCAGAACCCACAACAGAATTCACAACACTTGGATATGGAAACGACAATATTGGCATTGCCCACAACGATGGTTCCCTTTAGAGGTACTTTGTTCCAACCAAGTGGATTTCTCCTTTACTATCCGATTCCGGACTAACGTATCCCTGACCCGTCTCCCTCGTCTATTAGAAATAAGTGGCCCTTCCGCTGCTTTCTTGGCTAAGTCCCTATCCCTCTCTAGTATATGCCAATGCTTTCTTATTATAGATCTAATCTCTCTGTCCATAGGACCGTATTGAAAACAAAAGGTAAACCGTTGTTGGGATGTATTAGTAGATTGTTCTATGTACGAATGGGACTGAAGATTAACACGTTCCATCGTCTGCGACAATAAATCATCAGGATAGCCTCTATCTCTCAATCGTTGACAAAGTTCTTTAGACTGCTCCTCAAAACCCTTTTGAGTATTGTTAACCCTTCTAGTTCTCAATAGTTGGCTATAGAGTAGAGATTTTTTAATATGGGGAGGATGAAAACTCTCATGATGTAAAAGTGAATTAACTGCAGAGGGTTTGCGGAAAATAGAAGTACAGATTTTCTCATCCTGAATTTCCACCAAAACATCCAGGAACTCAAGTTTTGTGTTCCCATATTTATGAGTGAAGGACATACCCATCGTATTCTTTTTATTCAAAAAATCGACAAAACACAAAAAATCATGTTTACTGCCATCCCAGATTACAAACACGTCATCAACATATCTTATCTAAAGCTTTATATGCTTCAAAAAAGAATTAAGGTTAGAATATATGTAAGTTTCTTCAAAAACTGCCATAAATAAATTGGCGAAAGTACATGCAGCCGGAGTCCCCATGGCAGTCCCATTGATCTGTTTGTACCATGTGTCAAGGAACATGAAGGTATTGTGGGTTAAAATAAAAATCAGACTATTACAAACAAAGTCAATGTAACTCATACTTTTTTCAGTTGTCTCCAAGATACATCTAATCGCCTCTACACCAACATCCTGTGGGATATTGGTTTAGAGGCTGACCACATCAATAGATGCCAATGAGAACCCGGGCTGCCAATCAAAATTCTGTATATGACTCAAGAAGGATTTTGTATCTCTTACATACGAGGGAATATCCTTCAAAAGGGGTCGCAAAAACCAATCAATATATTGGGATAGAGGTTCAGTAAGCGAGTCTACTCCGGAGACGATTGGTCTTCCAGGAGGGAGTGTCTCAGATTTATGGATTTTTGGGAGATAGTACCAATGAGGCTTTGTAGGAAATGAGGGAAGTAACCTGTCTGCTTTTCTTTGTGTAATGATTTTACCTTCCACTGCTTTTCTCAATAGGGTGCAGAGTTCTCCTTTAAATTTTTGTGTGGGATCCCCTTCTAACTTTACATAGGTATTAACATCCGACAACTGTCGGTTAGCTTCTGTTAAATATGCCTCTCTGCTCAATAACATCGTTTTCCCTCCTTTATCTGCTGGACGTATAATCGCACACGATGGAACGTGTTAATCTTCAGTCCCATTCGTACATAGAACAATCTACTAATACATCCCAACAACGGTTTACCTTTTGTTTTCAATACGGTCCTATGGACAGAGAGATTAGATCTATAATAAGAAAGCATTGGCATATACTAGAGAGGGATAGGGACTTAGCCAAGAAAGCAGCGGAAGGGCCACTTATTTCTAATAGACGAGGGAGACGGGTCAGGGATACGTTAGTCCGGAATCGGATAGTAAAGGAAAAATTCAATTGGTTGGAACAAAGTACCCCTAAAGGGAACCATCGTTGTGGGCAATGCCAATATTGTCGTTTCCATATCCAAGATCGGGTTTTGAATATTGGTCCTATAACTCATATTGTGCAACAACTTATTACGTGCAAAACTGAATACGTGGTATATGTTGTCTTTTGCCCTTGCAAAAGATTTTATATCAGAAAAACTATACGAAAACTGTATATGCGCTTTAGAGAGCATTATAAATCCATTACCTCCGGAAAAGGAGTTCCACAGTTGATTCATCACGTCAGAGAACACCATGAAGGTAACCCAGATATACTTACTTTTGCAGGTATTGAGAGGGTTATGTCACGCAGACAAGGAGGGGATTTGCATAAATTTTTGTTACAACAGGAAGCTAGGTGGATTATGAAAACACGAGCAACAGGACCAGCAGGTCTTAACGATAGAATCGATATGTCGGTCTTTTTATGAATGAGATAGTGCAAGCGCTCATGAGAAATATATGTGTTCCCTTTGGAAGAGGATTGAATAAATTTGTACATCTCTGGTAAGAGAACCCTTTAATATGTCAAGATTCGTTTGATATTAACCCCTTACTGACATCGCGATTCACCCGCCGCTATTAACTAGTTAAATGCCGCTGTCAAATGCAGACAGCGGCATTTAACTACCGCATCCGGCCGGTCGGCCGGAAATGACGGCATCGCCGACCCCCGTCACATGATCGGAGGTCGGCGATGCTTCTCCATTGTAACCATAGAGGTCCTTGAGACCTCTATGGTTACTGATCGCCGGTAGCTGTGAGCGCCACCCTGTAGACGGCGCTCACAGCACACCTGATTTTCTACTACATAGCAGCGAACAGCAGATCGCTGCTATGTAGCAGAGGTGATCGGGTTGTGCCTGCTTCTAGCCTACCATGGAGGCTATTGAAGCATGGCAAAAGTTAAAAAAAAGTAAAAAAAAATGTGAAAAAAATAAAAAATATATAAAAGTTTAAATCACCCCCCTTTCGCCCCAATCAAAATAAATCAATAAAAAAAAAATCAAATCTACACATATTTGGTATCGCCACGTTCAGAATTGCCCGATCTATCAATAAAAAAAAGCATTAACCTGATCACTAAACGGCGTAACGAGAAAAAAAATCGAAACGCCAGAATTACGTTTTTTTGGTCGCCACGATATTGCATTAAAATGCAATAACGGGCGATCAAAAGAATGTATCTACACTGAATTGGAATCATTAAAAACGACAGCTCGGCATGCAAAAAATAAGCCCTCAACTGACCCCAGATCATGAAAAATGGAGACACTACGAGTATCGGAAAATGGCGCAATTTTTTTTTTTATTTTTTTTTTTTAGCAAAGTTTGGAATTTTTTTTCACCACTTAGGTAAAAAATAAAGTAGTCATGTTAGGTGTCTATGAACTTGTAATGACCTGGAGAATCATAATGGCAGGTCAGTTTTAGCATTTAGTGAACCTAGCAAAAAAGCCAAGCAAAAAACAAGTGTGGGATTGCACTTTTTTTGCAACTTCACCGCACTTGGAATTTTTTTCCCGTTTTCTAGTACACGACATGGTAAAACCAATGATGTCGTTCAAAAGTACAACTCGTCCCGCAAAAAATAAGCCCTCACATGGCCAAATTGACGGAAAAATAAAAAAGTTATGGCTCTGGGAAGGAGGGGAGTGAAAAACGAACACGGAAAAATGAAAAATCCCACGGTCATGAAGGGGTTAAATAATGTGCTACGTAAATATCGGTTAAAAATAATAGTAATTCGAGCTTGTTTCTTTTTCTGATTTTTCTGTATTTTTATATTGTTGCGTCTTTTCTATGTTCTTTGCGACAATTTGGAAGATGTTTATTAGTTGTTGGATTAAGGATTTTTTGGCAATTTATATGTTGTAATAATTTGTTATTTTGTGCGATTTTTGTACGCTTATGCATTGTTTTTGCTTTCTCCTTCTTTTTGGTTAATTTGGTTATTTTTTTATTTATTTTTTTTGTTGTTACACTGATTGTTTTCTGTTCATATTGATATATAGGAATTTTTTATTTAGCTGTTCGCCCGATTAATGGAGGAGGTATTTCAAGTAATATGCTATAGTGTTAAAAGACAAAAAGAAAAAATGGATACTAGTTTGGAATTGCTCTTACAGTTCTGTTGTCACTGTTTAATATCAATGACAGTATATCTCCTTTATCATTGTTGGTCAGGTATAGAGATGTCTACAGACATGTTTGTTTTTAATTATGTTTTAAAATGCACCTGTCACTTCTTGCATGTTGATTGGATCTGGTGCTGGAGGGGGCGGTGGTTTTCCACTTTTCTCCCCGGACACCACTTCCTTTCAGCATGGACCCGTAGAAGCGCTGGTTGTAGCGTGAAACGGCCGTCGTCCCTCTCTGCTCACTATATCCTCCGTCTCACTCCCCCGTGCCGTGAAGATGCTGTACAATATGTTGCAATAAAGACAAGCTTTTATACACAGGATCGGTGAGTGTTGCCGCGTTTCGTTCATTATTTCACATGGTTTTCCTGTTTTTTCTACGCGAGCACCTCCCGATTACCATCGGGTTGCGGTTTACAGGACTGATTACAGATTTGGTCTCTGACACAGGCTGTGCTGCTTTGCTTTTCTTTGTTGGACGCTGATATTAGTAGCCTAAGAAGGGGCCATGGATATTGCCCCCCCTTCCCCGGCTACAAACACCAGCTCAAAGCCACCCCTGAAATGGCTCATCTCTAAGATGCACCAATTCCGGCACTTAGCCTCTCTCTTCCCACTGCCCTGTAGTGGTGTCATATGGGTAATATTTGTGGGGATGATGTCACCTTTGTATTGTATGGTGACATAAAGCCGGCTTAGTAATGGAGAGGCATCAATAAGACACCTATACATTACTAATTCTATAGTTGTTAAGGGGATAAATAAACACACAGCCAGAATAAAGTATTTTAATGAAATAAAATACCACAGTTTCCCATATTTATTGTTCTGCTAATCCATGCGATGCCCTCGATCCCCTGTAAAAAACTAAAATAATAAACCATCAGTATACTCCATTCCTGAACACACACATACACGCAGATGCACAGACACGCAAATATTCTCAGCTCACACAGTCTCTGCACACACTCTTCCTCCTCCCTATCTGCAGCATTTATCGCACGCAACTCCGCAGCAAAACCACAGATTTTTACACCTGCAGTTTTGCTGCGGATTTACCTAACTCAATGGTAGTCAATGGGTGTAGAAGCGCTGCAGATCTGCAAAAAGAATTGACATGCTTTTGAAACATAAAACCCTGCAATCCCATTGACTAACATTGGTGGTGCACTACACTGCGGATTTAATGCAATTCCGCTTCATCCAAAAACGCTGCGGAAAAGCATCAAAATCCACAACGTGTGCACATAGCCTAAGTGTCTCACGCCTGCTATTCCATGTGTATCTCTCTCCCCATCACGCTCCATGTGTCTCACCCCTGCTGTTCCATGTATATCTCTCTCCCCATCACGCTCCATGTGTCTCACTCCTGCTATTCCATGTGTATCTCTCTCCCCATCACACTCCAAGTGTCCCACCCCTGCTATTCCATGTGTATCTGTCTCCCCATCACACTCCATGTGTATCTCTCTCCCTATCACGCTCCATGTGTCTCACCCCTGCTATTCCATGTGTATCTCTCCCCAACATGCTCCTTATGTGTCTTACTCATCATACTACATGTCTCGCTCTCTCCCATCAGTCTCTCTCAGCCATACCAATGTATCTCTCCCCTCCCTCCACAATGCCTGGCTATTCACTGCAGACCTGGATCTCCTTATCTTACTGATGGATGAGTCACAGACCGCACTGCTCAGACAATGCTGCTCCACACACATCACATGTCTTCACTCTTTCTCCAGTCCACCATGCTGCTGAGCCCACTGTGTTCTGCTCCTCTGTAAACAAGCTGTGCCTCTGATGCAGTAACTGCTGGTGATAGTAGGTTACAGGGCAGTCACACACAAAATGGCGCTGCCCTGTGATGCTGCTCTTCATTCTGCCCTAGGGATATTAGACCACCCAAAAGGGGAGGGAAATGGTGATGTCAGCAGTTACTGCCCCAATTTTCCAGCTAACAGTAAAGCTGGTAAGTCTCACTATAGCTGCTTGAGGTCTAAAACGGAAAATGCTCCCCCTAGTGGTAAATATATATATATTTGTAAGAAAATATATAATATTTTTCATATAGAAATGTTTGCAAACAGTGCAAACATTGCATTAATACATTTTATTTACTATTTTAAGCTTAATTTCACAAAAAAACAAACTACAAGAAAACTGGTGGCACCTTCCCTTTAATAAAAACCAAATATATTCCCATCTTTATTTTCACCAAGTAAACCAATATCACTGCACAAAATTTAGAAATAAACATTTCTGACACGCAAAAACAAAACCCCCAAAAATTAGTGACCAATATAGCCACCTTTCTTTATGATGACACTCAACAACCTTCCATCCATAGATTCTGTCAGTTGCTTGATCTGTTTACGATCAACATTGCGTGCAGCAGCCACCACAGCCTCCCAGACACTGTTCCAAGAGGCGGACTGTCTTCCCTCCCTGTAGATCTCACATTTTATGAGGGACCACATGTTCTCTATGGAGTTCAGATCAGGTGAACAAGGGGGACATGTCATTACTTTTTCTTCTTTGAGACCTTTACTGGCCAGCCACGCTGTGGAGTAGTTGGAGGCATGTGACTGAAACTGGCAGTAGGTCTGGGAGCTGAGCTTCACTCCACCCTCAACCCGAAAAGGTCCCACAAGTTCATCTTTGATACCAGCCCATACCAGTACCCCACCTCCACCTTGCTAGCGTCTGAGTCGGAGTGGAGCTCTCTGACCTTTACTGATCCAGCCTCTGGCCCATCCATCTGGCTCATCAAGAGTCACCCTCATTTCATCAGTCCATAAAACCTTTGAAAAGTCAGTCTTAAAGGGAAGGTACCACGTTTGTAGATCATTAATAAATCACTGTATTGTAGCATAACATGCTGCTATAATCAAGTTTTAAATGCATGTGAAACAGATTTCGTGTGTTATATGAGTTTAACCCCTTACTAACATCGGACGGGATAGTACGTCCGATGTCAGCTCCCCTGCTTTGATGCAGGGCTCCGCGGTGAGCCCGCATCAAAGCCGGGACATGTCAGCTGTTTTGAACAGCTGACATGTGCCCGCAATAGCGGCGGGTGAAATCGCAATTCACCCGCCGCTATTAACTAGTTAAATGCCGCTGTCAAGCGCAGATAGCGGCATTTAACTACCGCATCCGGCCGGGCGGCCGGAAATGATGGTATCGCCGGCCCCCGTCACATGATCGGAGGTCGGCGATGCTTCTCCATTGTAACCATAGAGGTCCTTGAGACCTCTATGGTTACTGATCGCCGGTAGCTGTGAGCGCCACCCTGAAGACGGCACTCACAGCACACCTGATTTTCTACTACATAGCAGCGAACAGCAGATCGCTGCTATGTAGCAGAGGCAATCGTGCTGTGCCTGCTTCTAGCCTCCCATGGAGGCTATTGAAGCATGGCAAAAGTTAAAAAAAAGTGAAAAAAAAGTGAAAAAAATAAAAAAAATATAAAAGTTTAAATCACCCCCCTTTCGCCCCAATCAAAATAAATCAATAAAAAAAAATCAAATCTACACATATTTGGTATCGCCAAGTTCAGAATCGCCCGATCTATCAATAAAAAAAAGCATTAACCTGATCGCTAAATGGCGTAACGAGAAAAAAAATAGAAACGCCAGAATTACGTTTTTTTGGTCGCCGCGACATCGCATTAAAATGCAATAACGGGCGATCAAAAGAACGTATCTGCACCGAATTGGAATCATTAAAAACGCCAGCTCGGCACGCAAAAAATAAGCCCTCAACCGACCCCAGATCATGAAAAATGGAGACGCTACGAGTATCGGAAAATGGTGCAATTTTTTTTTTTTTTTAGCAAAGTTTGGAATTTTTTTTCACCACTTAGGTAAAAAATAACCTAGTCATGTTAGGTGTCTATGAACTCGTAATGACCTGGAGAATCAGTTTTAGCATTTAGTGAACCTAGCAAAAAAGCCAAGCAAAAAACAAGTGTGGGATTGCACTTTCTTTGTAATTTCACCGCACTTGGAATTTTTTTCCCGTTTTCTAGTACACGACATGGTAAAACCAATGATGTCATTCAAAAGTACAACTCGTCCTGCAAAAAAAAAGCCCTCACATGGCCAAAATGATGGAAAAATAAAAAAGTTATGGCTCTGGGAAGGAGGGGAGTGAAAAACGAACACGGAAAAACGAAAAATCCCACGTCATGAAGGGGTTAAAGAAGGCACTGGGGGCTGACATCTTGGTTTTACAGCAGTTCACGACACTAGCAGTGTCATATTACAGCACCCCATGGACATAGGAGATAATAGACCGGCGCTGACCCTATCTCTTAACATTGCAGCAGCATTAGCAGTTAGCTGGGCACGCCTCTGTGGGCTGCACAATTCACTGCTGTAGGTGTGACTAGCCGCCATTTTACTATAGCCCAGTGCTATCTGCCGAGCTCCACTTACTCTCTATTGCAGGAGAGAAGCTGCTCCATACATACACACCACATGTCTTCACTCTTCCTCCTGTCCACCATGCTGCTGAGCCCACTGTGTTCTGCTCTTTTGTAAACTCTATAGCTGTGTTTCTGATGCAGTAACTGCTGGTGATAGCAGATCACAGGGCAGTCACACACAAAATGGCTCTGCCCTGCGATGCTGCTCTTCATTCTGCCCCAGGGATATTAGACCACCCAAAAGGGGAGGGAAATGGTGATGTCAGCAGTTACTGCCCCAATTTTCCAGCTAACAATCTTACTATAGCTGCTTGAGGTCTAAAACGGAAAATGCTCCCCCTAGTGGTCAATATATATATTTGTAAGAAAATATATAATATTTTTCATATAGAAATGTTTGCAAACAGTGCAAACATTGCATTAATACATTTTATTTACTATTTTAAGCTTAATTTCACAAAAAAACAAACTACAAAAAAACTGGTGGCACCTTCCCTTTAAGATATTTCTTGGCCCAGTCTTGACGTTTTATTTTATGTTTCTTGTTCAAAGGTGGTTGTTTTTCAGCCTTCCTTACCTTGGTCATGTCTCTGAGTATCGCACACCTTGTGCTTTTTGTTACTCCAGTAACGCTGCAGATCTGAAATATGGCAAAACTGGTGGCAAATGGCATCTTGGCAGCTTCATTTTTGATTTTCTTCAATTCATGGGCAGTTATTTTGCTCCTTTTTTGCCCAACACGCTTCTTGCGACCCTGTTGGCTATTTGCTGTGAAACGCTTGATTGTTCGGTGATCACGCTTCAAAAGTTTGGCAATTTCAAGACTGCTGCATCCCTCTGCAAGACATCTCACAATTTTGGACTTTTCAGAGCCCGTCAAATCTCTCTTCTGACCCATTTTGCCAAAGGAAAGGAAGTTGCCTAATAATTAAGCACACCTTATATAGGGTTTTGATTTCATTAGACAACACCCCTCCTCATTACAGGGATACACATCACCTGATTTACTTAATTGGTAGTTGGCTCTCAAGCCTGAAAAGCTTGGAGTAGGACAACATGTATAAAAAGTATCATGTGATCCAAAAAACAACTTGCCTAATAATTCTGCACACAGTGTATAAATATATATATATATATATATATATATATATATATATATATATATACCCTCATCTAGGTGCCAGCTAATGCAGCGCATGAGTGGTGTAGTCAGCGCCATTAGGATCGGTGCTCCCCCGACGCCGTCATGGCAACGTGTATGTGTTGGGTAAATAAACCAGTGGCATCATATACACACGCGCATCGCACCATTGATGGCTGGGCAAGACCGTCATGTGTCAGAGCACAGAGGGCATGTGCATAGTCCTAGCCATTCCTGCAGTAGCGTAGCTACTGGGGGGGCAGAGGGGGCCATCGCCCCGGGCCCAGACACATGAAGGGGCCCACTGGGAGCCAGGGCAGGGCGACTTCTGTGAGGAGGCAGAACACCACATAGGAGGAGAGCAGTATGTCTGCTCCTGTCTGAGGGAGACTCTGCACGCAGGCTATTAGCACAGTGGCCGGCTGCAGTCTCCCCCCTGCAGTGAATGGTTTCGCCCCTCTGACCTGATCATGAAGCTTTTCCT
The DNA here is from genome assembly GCF_051348905.1 of Ranitomeya variabilis. Lineage (NCBI taxonomy): Eukaryota > Metazoa > Chordata > Amphibia > Anura > Dendrobatidae > Ranitomeya > Ranitomeya variabilis. The sequence continues at coordinate 160,944,061 of NC_135237.1, forward strand.
GGCTGCAGTTTTCCTTCACTCTGTGCACGCTGGGATTGTCTCAGGCACGCTGGGTCCTAGTGCCTACAGCTTGCATTTCACTCACACTTCCTGGTCCTGCCTGCAGTGCAAACTTTATCAGTAAGTGCTGGGGATGGAACTTATTAGGTTTATTAAATTCAGGTATGTCACTGTGAGACCGTTGGGGTATTGTGGGGGAGGGGGGACAGGACACTGGGGGGTAAATGTGAGACCATTTGGGTGTTGTGAGGGCAGAAGGTGGGTGAGGTGGGACAGGCCACTGAGGGGTGGATGTGAGATGATGGGGGTATTGGGGCTGAAGTGGGGGAGGGGGACAGGTCACTGGGGGCTGAATATTATAATGTTTTGTTATGATATTATATGTACTCCATCATGTAATATCTGCTGGCTGGAGATGGGGGGATGGTAGGGGGCTTATACGTACCACCTGGGTCTTTTATGAGTATTAGTATAAGGAGCCCGCATACAGTAACCAGGAGCTGCATCACATTTTCAGCACCACTCCAGCATTATTTTTTATTTCATTGCTGGAGCGGTGCTGATAATCCAGGTCCCCTGCCTCCTGTCTGATACTCACCTTCTGGCGTTTTCATCTATTTTTGTCTCCGCTCGGCTCCGTCTCCTGCAGTTTGTGACCTGTCCAAGGCTCCAGTGTTTCATGGAGCAGCGCAGAGGTCACTAATCAGTGTGAGTCTATGGGAGCCTCGTTCTGGCCTCTTTCTCCCTCTCAGGCTATGTGCACACGGTGCGGATTATCCGCTGCGGATTCACAGCAGTTTTCCATCTGGTTTACAGTGCCATGTAAACCTATGGAAAACCAAATCCGCAGTGCACATGGTGCGGAAAATACCGCGCGGAAATGCTGCATTGTATTTTCCGCAGCATGTCAATTCCATTTGCGGATTCCGCAGCATTTTACACCTGCTCCTGTATAGGATTCCGCAGGTGGTAAAACGCAGGTGAAATCTGCACAAAAAACACAGGAAATCAGCGGTAAATCCGCACACGAATCTGCAACAAGTGCACATAGCCTCATAGTCTTACATTGAGCGCTTGTGACATAGCTTCTAACTTCTGGCCTGTCAGAAGCTGCGCTCACAAGTTTGAGCAGCGGCACTGCAGCAGTGCCACAAAATAGTGCTTACGCCGGAGGATGAGTAAATGACCGGGGCATCCAAATCATGACAGGGAGCTGTGAGTCCACCATACTGTGTATAAGGAAGCTGTGCACACATAATACTGTGTATATGGGAGCTGCGGGCCAATCATACTATGTATAAAGGAGCTGCGGGTCCATCATACTATGTATAAAGGAGCTGCAGGCCCATCATACTGTGTATACGGGAGCTGCGGGCCAATCATACTATGTATAAAGGAGCTGTGGGCCCATCATACTGTGTATAAGGGAGCTGCGGGACCATCATACTGTGTATAAGGGAGCTGCGGGACCATCATACTGTGTATAAGGGAGCTGCGGGACCATCATACTGTGTATAAGGGAGCTGCGGGACCATCATACTGTGTATAAGGGAGCTGCGGGACCATCATACTGTGTATAAGGGAGCTGCGGGACCATCATACTGTGTATAAGGGAGCTGCGGGACCATCATACTGTGTATAAGGGAGCTGCGGGACCATCATACTGTGTATAAGGGAGCTGCGGGACCATCATACTGTGTATAAGGGAGCTGCGGGACCATCATACTGTGTATAAGGGAGCTGCGGGACCATCATACTGTGTATAAGGGAGCTGCGGGACCATCATACTGTGTATAAGGGAGCTGCGGGACCATCATACTGTGTATAAGGGAGCTGCGGGACCATCATACTGTGTATAAGGGAGCTGCGGGACCATCATACTGTGTATAAGGGAGCTGCGGGACCATCATACTGTGTATAAGGGAGCTGCGGGACCATCACACTGTGTATAAGGAAGCTGCGGGCTCATCACACTGTGTATAAGGGAGCTGCGGGTCCATCATACTGTGTATACGGGAGCTGCGGGCCCATCATACTGTGTATACGGGAGCTGCGGGCCCATCATACTGTGTATACGGGAGCTGCGGGCCCATCATACTGTGTATACGGGAGCTGCGGGCCCATCATACTGTGTATACGGGAGCTGCGGGCCCATCATACTGTGTATACGGGAGCTGCGGGCCCATCATACTGTGTATACGGGAGCTGCGGGCCCATCATACTGTGTATACGGGAGCTGCGGGTCCATCATACTGTGTATAAGGGAGCTGCGGACCCATCATACTGTGTATACGGGAGCTGCGGGCCCATCATACTATGTATACGGGAGCTGCGGGACCATCATACTGTGTATAAGGGAGCTGTGGACCCATCATACTGTGTATAGGGAACTGTGAAGGCATATTGTGCATATGGGAGCTGTTGGCCCATTACACTGTATATAGGGGAGCTCTGGGGGCATTATACTTTCTATAGTGGAGTTCTGTCAGCATTATACTGTCTATAGGGGAGCAGTGGGAACATCATACGGTGTACAGGGGAGTTATAGAACCATCATAATGTGTGTAGGGGAGCTGTGGGAGCCTTAGGGCTTGTTCACACTTTGCGGAATTAGCTGCAGATTTTTCTGCTGCGGATTTGGAAAGACCGCAGTGCAAAACCGCTGCGGTTTTCACTGCGGATTTTCCTGCGGTTTCTTCTGCGGATTCCTCTGCGAGTTTTCAACAGCACTTTCCTATTGGTGCATGTTGAAAACCGCTGCAGAATCCGCAGAAAGAAGTGACATGCTCCTTCTTTTTTTCCGCAGCAATTCCGTGCGTTTTTTTAAGGGAATTTCCGCAATGTGGGGACAGCGGTTTTTGTTTTCCATAGGGTAACATTGTACTGTACCCTGCATGGGAAACTGCTGCGGATCCGCAGCGTCAAATCCGCTGCGGATCCGCAGCAAAAACCGCAAAGTGTGAACATAGCCTAAGACTGTGTATAGGGAAGCTTTAAGTTCACGATACTGTGTAAAATGGAGCAGTACATGGGGGAACTTAGGGGACATTATTATTGTGCATATGGTCCAATATGGCGGTAAAGTCAATGTTCGTTTTTGTATATAGATTTATATTCAATAACAGTAGTGTCACATTCTGAGGTTCCCCTATATTCACAATAAGTGCGCAACCGTAGCTGTAATCAGGGTTAGCTGGTTAGGGGCCCACTCAGATGTTTCGCCCCCCCTAAGTTGGAACCCTAGCTACGCCTCTGCATTCCTGGTAAAATCAGGGACAACATCTGACACAGGAACATTTTACAAAGTAAGCATATTATATGCTAAAGCTAATAACAGTATTTTTAACACCACAAGACCTCCTTTAACCTTAGAGAATTTAATTTTTAATACCGATATGTTGCTAGAATTGCAAAGGCATTAACAGAAGTAGGATCTGTGATTTTATAAAACATCGATTTTTTTTAACAAATTACATTGTTGCATTGCGAGTCCGTGCAGATATTATATACTGTGGGTAAATTTAACTGTGAATAAGAACAATTGGCGTAATGTTTTTTATGATAAAACAGGGAATAACAACATTATTGTAACAAAATGAAATTTGTTTAAATATGATATCTCCAGAGTAGTCAGTGTGTAAATATACTACGTGTGGGAATTTTCTTGTTTACTTCTATTACATGGGTTCATTACTGTAATACTCGAAAAAAAATTGTGTTATGTTAGTAGTATACTCTAGGTCACCAATATCACAAAAAATGCAAGCCAATAAAATTAATACAATCTTTTTTATTAAAAAAAAAGGGACATCACCGTTTTACGTTGGTGCTGTGTCATTGGAGCCATGTGTGTGTATATAACAGATTTTTTTGTTACATAATTTAATTTGGCTCTCTCGATTAGATGGTTTTTTTTTTTACTGCAATTACTATATTTACCTACATCACTCGCATGTACATTATATCCTACGTTGACTTACCTGTTTATACTATATAGTAAGCTACTTGTAGCAAATATACCCCTGTGGTTGTATTTATTATCCATCCAGCAAGGTTTCCACTATGGCCCTACTTTCACCATGGTAGTATCCCCCAGTTGTTTCACTGCCTGTGTTTTCCATTCTTTATTTATAATAGTTATGCGTTTGTTTTTTTTATATACTAATAATACAGATTGCATTGATTTTATTGACTTACATTTTTTTTGTATTGGTGTTCATTAGAGCTTTAACTATATGGATTGTGTATATAGGTGTTCATAAACTCTAGGTCAGTCAAAAACCAGCATTACGCTTACTATGGTAACTGATAGAGATGACCAAATAGTTAATTGCAATTGATTACTACTTGAATATTACAAAAATCCACTTTCTCCAAAATACTGATTTTTTTATTTAGTTTGGCCACCATTTTGCTGAATTGTAATAAAGGGCCACTTAAAGTTTAAAAAATCAAAAATATATATTTATGCTCACCTTGCCGCTGACCTGTATGACCACTCAGTTTTTCACCATCCTCAGTGCATGCTACTATCACAACCACCGAGTATTGCAATCTCAGGCCTCTTCACACTAGGCTGGGACTTCCAGCTCAAATGGGACCCGTAAAATTTCCAAGCACACACGAGCAAGGTCACACATAACAGCTTAGGCTTTGTAGGACTCATACATTGCATAATGTAAAATTATTTGCGGAGGGGCACATGAATGCCTTGCTGCTGGGACCGACATCTATGCTCAGCAGCGGCCGAAGCTGAATGGGAGACTGCAGACACAGATAAGGCTTGGGATCTGTCCCATTTAATGGGAGAATAACGACGCCTAACAATTGTTTAAAGGGAATATGTCACCCCAAAATTTGCCTATAAGCTAAGGCCACCGGCATCAGGGGCTTATCTACAGCATTCTGTAATGCTGTAGATAATCCCCCGATGTAACCTGAAAGATAAGAAAAGCAAGTTAGATAATACTCACCCAGGGGCAGTCCCGGTGCGATCCGGTCCGATGGGCGTTGAGGTCCGGGTCCAGCGCCTCCCATCTTCATACGATGACGTCCTCTTCTTTGCTTCCTGCTGCGGCTCCAGCACAGGCGCACTTTATCTGCCCTGTTGAGGGCAGAGCAAAGTACTGCAGTGTGCAGGTGCCGGGCCTCTGTGACCTTTCCCAGCACCTGCGCACTGCAGTACTTTGCTCTGCCCTCAACAGGGCAGATAAAGTATGCCTGCGCAGGAGCCGTGGCAGGAAGCAAAGAAGAGGACGTCATCGTATGAAGATGGGAGGCGCTGGACCCGGACCGCGACGCCCCTCAGACCAGACCGCCCTGGGTGAGTATAATCTAACTTGTCTTTCTTATCTTTCAGGTTATATCGGGGCTTATCTACAGCATTACAGAATGCTGTAGATAAGCCCCTGATGCTGGTGGCTTTAGCTCATAGGTGAATTTTGGGGTGACAAATTCCCTTTAAACACAGTCAGTGGAAATGTAAACAGTCTTGGCATTTTCATACAGTTGGGTACAAAAATTACAGTGCCTTGTGAATGTATTCGGCCCCCTGGAACTTTTCAACCTTTTCCCACATATCATGCTTCAAACATAAAGATACCAAATGTAAATTTTTGGTGAGAATCAAGAATCAAGTGGAACACAATTGTGAATTTGAACAAAATTTATTGGTTATTTTATATTTTTGTGGAGATTCAAAAACTGAAAAGTGGGGCTTGCAATATTATTCATCCCCTTTACTTTCAGTGCAGCAAACTCACTCCAGAAGTTCATTGTGGATGTCTGAATGATCCAATATTGTCCAAAACGCCTAATGATGATAAATATAATCCACCTGTGTGTAATCAAGTCTCCATATAAATGCACCTGCTCTGTGATAGTCTCAGGGTTCTATTTGAAGCACAGAGAGCATCATGAAGACCAAGGAACACAACAGGCAGGTCCGTGATACTGTTGTGGAGAAGTTTAAAGCCGGATTTGGATACAAAATGAACAAAATGATTTCCAAAACTTTAAACATTCCAAGGAGCACTGTGCAAGCAATCATATTGAAATGGAAGGAGTATCATATCACTGCAAATCTACCAAGACCCGGCCGTCCCTCTAAACTTTCATCTCAATCAAGGAGAAGACTGATCAGAGGCCAAGAGGCCCATGATCACTCTGGATGAACTGCAGAGATCTACAGCTGAGATGGGACAGTCTGTTCATTGGACAACAATCAGTCATACACTGCACAAATCTGGCCTTTATGGAAGAGTGGCAAGAAGAAAGCCATTTCTCAAAGATATCCATAAAAAGTGTTTAAGATTTGCAATAAGCCACCTGGGAGACACACCAAACATGTGGAAGAAGGTGCTCTGGTCAGATGAAACCAAAATTGAACTTTTTGACAACAATGCCAAACAATATGCTTGACGTAAAGGCAACACAGCTCATCACCCTGAACACACCATCCCCACTGTCAAGCATGGTGGTGGCAGCATCATGGTTTGGGCCTGCTTTTCTTCAGCAGGGAAGATGGTTACAATTGATAGGAAGATGGATGGAGCCAAATACAGGACCATTCTTGAAGAAAACCTGTTGGAGTTTGCAAAAGACCTGAGACTGGGACAGAGATTTGTCTTCCAACAAGACAATGATCCCAAACATAAAGCAAAATCTACAATGGAATGGTTCACAAATAAGCGTATCCAGGTGTTAGAATAGCCAAGTCAAAGTCCAGACCTCAATCCAATTGAGAATCTGTGGAAAGAGCTGAAAACTGCTGTTCACAAACAATCTCCATCAATCCTCACTGAGCTCGAGCTGTTTGCCAAAGAAGAATGGGCAAGAATTTCTGTCTCTCGATGTACAAAACTGATAGAGACATACCCCAAGCGACTTGCAGCTGTAATCGCAGCAAAAGGTGGCGCAACAACGTATTAAGTTAAAATGGGCTGAATAATATTGCATGCCCCACTTTTCAGTTTTTGAATTTCCACGAAAATTTAAAATAACCAATAAATTTTGTTCAACTTCACAATTGTGTTCCACTTGTTGATTCTTCACCAAAAATTTACGTTTGGTATCTTTATGTTTGAGCATGATATGTGGGAAAAGGTTGAAAAGTTTCAGGGGGCCGAATACTTTCACAAGGCACTGTATCTCAGTTTGGGGAGCATCAAGAGTTTTGCACTTTGCTAAGAAAAAAAAGCCATAAAAAATTATCCCTTTAATTACAGAGACAAACCATGGATACTGTTTTGAACGTGAAGACATTAAAGTTTCTCAGATAGCATTGAAAAATTATCCCTTCTTTGGGGTCCACAACAGGTTTGAAAACGACAAATCAGTCACATAACAGTTTTTTTTTTTGGCTTTCAAATTGTATGGCACATTGAGTGTTTCATCTTTTATGTTTTCTTAAAATCAGAAAACTGCACAAAAAAGTTTGCTAACCCCGTAACTTTGCCATATAAGGCCTCTTTCAGATGTCAGTGTACCTGGTACATGTGATGATAGTTTTCACACGTACCGGAGACACTTACCCACATTGACCCATTCAAGTGAATGCACCTGTGTATGTCAGTGTGCTTGCACGGACCATATGTTTGTGGAAAAAATATGCCGACATGTCCATTTTTTTAACAGCAGCACGTATATCAGTTCTCAGCCTCCCCAGAAAAGGAGCATCCATAATATGTGCTAAGTCTGGCACTTAGCCTCGCTCTTCCCACTTGTACTGGTGCAGTGGCTAGTGGGGTGATTGATATCAAGATCAGAAGTTAGTAATGGAGAGATGTCTATAAGAAGCCCCCATTACTAACTCTATTGTGATATTGTATAAAAAAAACACACACCCTGAATAAAGTCCTTTGTTTGAAATGACAGACTCCTTCAATAAATCTTCATTTACCAAAAACATGTATAGTCACCTCAACGCCCAATGCACTGAAGCCAATGTCTCCTGTAACAGAATTGCGTGATGAAACTATACAGTCTGTCGTCAAGCAGAGACTAGGACTAAGTTGTATCTATCTATCTATCTATCTATCTATCTATTGTGACAAAGTCACTGTAAGGTGCTGGAGGGGAGAAATGTATCACTGTGGTTATTGGCTTCAGTGATATAAAAACACAGAAGTGTTCCTCCAGCACTTTAAGTGCCGAAAGGGGTTAACAGCCAATAGTTTAAAAGTCTGGGTTTTTGTAGACAACCGCAGAGTGGTTGGGAGGTTGTATACCTTGTCTTCCAGCTGGAACTTAGACTGGAGATGCAAAAAGGTATAAAGACCAGATACAAAACTGATAGTGGCATGGAGGATATTAGTTATGAGGAAAAAAGAAGAATTATATTTATTTAGTTTTGAGAAGAGACAAATAACAGGGGGGGGACATGAGTCACTTATACAAGTACGTAAATGGCCCATATAAAAAGTATAGTCAAAAGCTATTTCATGTAAAATCCCCTCAAAAGACCAGAGGGCACTTCCTCCGCTAAATGAAAGAAAGGTTCATTCTCCAGAGGATACAGGACTTCTTTACCATAAAATCTAATCATCTCTTCCTGACATTGGATGTACAGGATTTTTACTATTTTGTAGTGTGTTTGCGCAAATTGATATACTAGTACATCCAGGTGACTATGGGAGGAAAGGAACTGTGCCCGCTCAACCACTACTGGGAGTTCAGCTTAACGGTTTCCCGACCCCTTTGTGCAGTGATGACATTTCTCTACATTCGACGGTCTTGCAGCACTCAGGACCGCCCAGGGTGCTGCAAGCGCTATGATTCTAGTGCAGGGAGGTAGCTCTGACAGGTGACATCATCAGGACCTGATTGGATCTGTTCCCAATGATGTTAACTCTTTGCTATCTTCTTGATGCTTTCACTGTGGCATTTAGAAGATAGTGAGAGAGAGAAAGAGCGAGCACTGTTTCACTCACCTCTCTGTCGCTCCCTATGATGAGATGCGATCACATCATGTGGGAGCCGAGGGTTGTCATAGCAGCCAGAGGTCACATGTTGACCTCTGGGTCTGCCAGCTATGATGGCCTGTTAGACTCAGTCAGCAGCTAAGTCTAACAGGCGATTGTCATGTCGGACGCTGTTCAGACCAGGTCGTTCGACAGACAGCGGTAATTCCGCTTTTGACCACTATGTGCTCATTGGCGTCGGCTAGATTTTATCTAGCTGATCCGGGGTTAATTTACCTGATGCTTGGATTGGAAGCTGGGCCATGCCCATTGCCTTTAAATAGTTCTCCTGAACATTGGGCATCGCCGATTATAGCTTCTGTCTTGTGCATTGTTATCTCGGTCTGCAGTGGTGAGCTAGTAGTTGGAGTATCGTTGCTGGTGGTGTATTTCCCTTTGTCTTATTTACTCCTTCCTATATTTGTATTTATTTTGCCCTGCGCATTTATAGGTATTCCTGAGTGACTGCGGCGTGGTGTGTATTTTCCGTTATCCTTGTCTGTGCTAACTGTGGGTATTGGTGTATTATCTTTTCACTGGGTGGTGGGCGGTGGTTTCAGCCTAGGGTTGAAACAGGAGACAGGGTGAGGGTTGAGGCCTAGACATGCACACCATCGGTGTAAACTCTAGGTAGAGGGTCAGTCAGGATTTCCCTAATCTGAGGGAAATTGCAGGGGCCCGGGTTATTAGCTCTTGCCCACCTAGTCTCCCCGTGACATTATAATCGGCCTTTAAAAAAAAAAGGGGTTCCTTTTTTTGTTTTGTCATGGATCCCATGACTTCCATAACGCGCCAGTTGGAGGCGCTGTCCCTACAGGTCACTGAGTTGAGGGGGGCAGTGCAGCAACAGGGACTAGCAGTATCTAATGTGCAAGCTGGAGCGACAGGTAGAGTTGCTGAGCCTAAGTTTCCTTTGCCTGAAAAATTTGCTGGGGAACGCAGTAAATCTGTTTCTTTTCGTGAAGCTTGCAAACTATATTTCCGTATGTGCCCGATCTCCTCAGGTAATGAGGCTCAGCGTGTGGGCCTGGTATAGTCGTTGTTAAGCGGGGATCCCCAAGCATGGGCGTTTTCTTTGCCATCTGATTCTGCTGCATTTGACTCTGTGGAGAGTTTTTTTTCCTTTCTTGGAAACATTTACGATGAGCCAGACAGAATGGCTCTAGCAGAATTTAAGATACGCACTATTCGCCAGGGGGAGCGAGTTGCAGATGATTACTGTTCTGAATTTCATCGCTGGGCGATCGATTCACAGTGGAATGATCCAGCACTGCGGAGTCAGCTTATTCATGGGGTTTCTGGAAGGGTTAAAAAAGCCCTTCTGATGTACGAGACTCCTACTTCTCTAGATTCCGCTATGAGTCTGGTTGTCCGCATTGATCGCCATTTGCGTCAGGGGGAGCATGAGACACCGCCTATGGGAGAGGGTTTAGGTTCATGTGAGGTTGCTGCAGGTGAGCCCACGGAGCCAATGCAAATCGCAGGGGTGTCACATGTGAAGCGTCGAGCCCCTGAGCTCAAGAAGCAGGGAGCCTGTTTTTACTGTGGTAAAACTGGTCATTTTATTAACATCTATCCTCTGCTGTCTAAGAAAAACGCAATGGCGGAAAACTTCTAAGCTCAGAGGGTGTGGAGGAGACCAATCTGAGCTTATGTATATCCTCCATGGTGGTTTCTCAATGCATGCTCCCTGCTAAGGTTATAATCGCTGGCAGTGAGCTGCCAATTACTGTTTTTGTGGATAGTGGTTCAGCCACAAATCTCATTGATGAGTAGTTTGCGCGCACAGCAGGTTTTAGGATTGAAAAACTGCCTCATCCTATCCACGTGGTCACCATCAATGCTGCTCCTCTCTCACAGGGGGAGATTACTGAATTTGTGGCTGAGGTGAAACTCCACATTGGGGTTCTACATTCCGAGCAGGTTACATGTAAGGTGCTAAGGAATCTTCCTGCTCAGGTGGTTTTGGGTTTTCCATGGTTGTCTATGCACAACCCGGTAATTGACTGGAAAACTCAGGACATAATTCAGTGGAGCGAATTCTGCCAGGAGAATTGCCTGGCCACATGTGTGTCTGCTGTGACTTCAAGCGTTCCGGAGTCACTTCTGGATTTTGTGGATGTGTTCTCTGAGAAGGGTTGTTCAGAGTTGCTGCCACATCGCCCCTATGACTGTACTATCAGGTTTAAACCAGGGGCCAAATTGCCTAAAGCAAGGATGTTTAACATCTCCGGTCCGGAGAGACAAGCATTAAAGGATCACATTGCTGAAAGTTTGAGCAAAGGGCACATCAGGCCTTCATCCTCACCTGTGGCAGCAGGGTTCTTCTTCATGAAGAAGAAAGATGGCGGATTACGCCCGTGATTGGATTTCAGGAAATTGAACCAGATTACGGTTCGTGATTCATACCCTATGCTACTAATACCAGATTTGTTCAACCAGGTGGCAGGTGCTAAGTGGTTTACCAAGCTTGACCTCAGGGGGGCGTACAACCTCATAAGAGTCCGTCAAGGTGATGAGTGGAAGACGGCTTTTAATACCCCTGAGGGTCATTTTGAAAATTTGGTGATGCCATTTGAGTTGACTAACGCACCTGCAGTGTTCCAACATTTCATTAATGATGTGTTTTCGCATGTTTTGGGGAAATTCGTTATCGTGTACCTAGATGACATTCTCATATATTCTTGTGACCGTGATATTCATTTAGATCATGTCAGGCAGGTGATACAACTTCTCAGAGAGAATAAGCTGTATGCTAAACTTGAGAAATGTGTATTTTCTGTTCAAGAGTTGCCTTTCTTGGGTTATATTGTGCCTGCTTCTGGTTTTAAAATGGACGCCGCTAAGGTGCAAGCGGTGCTGCATTGGGAAAGGCCTGATAACCTGAAAGCACTTCAGCGGTTCCTTGGGTTTTCTAACTACTATAGGAAATTTATCAAGGATTTTTCTATCATTGCTAAACCGCTAACTGACATGACTAAAAAGGGTACCAATTTCTCCATTTGGCCTGAGGCTGCTGTGCGCGCATTTGAATTTCTTAAGAACAGTTTTGTTTCAGCCCCCATTCTTGTGCAGCCAGACATATCAAAACCTTTTGTTGTGGAAGTCGATGCATCTGAGGTTGGTGTGGGGGCGGTACTATCACAAGGCTCATCTTTGAGTGATTTGCGTCCATGCGCCTATTTCTCCAAGAAACTGTCGTCCGCCGAACGTAACTACGATATCGGCAACAGGGAGTTGTTGGCAATCAAGTTGGCCTTTGAGGAATGGCGACACTTCTTGGAGGGGTCGGTACATCAGGTTACTGTTATTAACGATCATAAGAATCTGCTGTATTTGGAGTCAGCCAAGCGTCTGTCCCCCAGGCAGGCTCGCTGGGCATTGTTTTTCACGCGGTTCAATTTTGTTGTCACTTACAGACCGGGGTCTAAAAACACTAAGGCGGATGCTCTGTCCAGGTGTTTTCCGGGGGGAGAACCTCGGGAAGATCCAGTACCCATCCTCCAAAAGGGTGTTGTGGTTTCGGCTCTCACTACCGAGGTTGAGGCTGAGATTGCCGAGGCTCAGGAGGAGGTACCATCTGAGCTTCCCATCAACAAATCTTTTGTACCGCTTCATCTCTGCTTAAAGGTTTTGGCGGAGCATCATGATGCTGTCCTGGCTGGCCACCCAGGGATTAGAGGTACCTTGGAGTTGGTGTCACGTCGGTTTTGGTGGCCCAAGATCTGACAGAACGTGGTCTCATAGGTGTCAGCTTGTACCACGTGCGCTAGGGCTAAGACGCCCCGCTCCAGTCCTGTTGGCACACTACTTCCTCTTGAGGTACCTAGTAAGCCATGGATGGAAATCTCCATGGATTTCATCACTGATTTGCCCTCCTCAGCTGGGAACACGGTCATCTTGGTGATTGTTGATCGGTTTTCAAAAATGTCGCACTTTGTGTCTTTGCCTTCGTTGCCTAACGCTAAGATTCTGGCTCAGGTATTTGTGCAGGAGGTGGTCAGACTTCATGGGGTTCCGTCTGACATTGTGTCTGATAGGGGTACTCAGTTTGTGGCAAAATTTTGGAAAGCATTTTGCTCACGGCTAGGGATCAAGTTGTCTCATTCTTCGGCGTTTCATCCTCAGTCAAATGGTCAGACTGAGCGTATGAACAAAAATTTGGAACAGTACTTACGCTGCTTTGTCTCTGATAACCAGGAGGAGTGGTCTACCTTTCTTCCTTTGGCTGAGTTTGCCATCAATTATCACCGCCAGGAGTCATCTGGGGAGTCTCCGTTTATTTGTGTTTACGGGCTACATCCTCAATTTTGTACTTTGAGTAAGAGGGGCTCTTCCGGCGTTCCGGAGGAAGACCAGTTAGGAGCACAATTGTCATCAGTCTGGAGGAGAGTTAAACAGCGCCTGTTGAGTGTGGGTGCTAGGTACAAATGTGTGGCTGACAGTAGGCGTGTGCCAGGTCCGGACCTGAGTGTGGATGACTGGGTGTGGTTATCCACAAAAAAAATAAGACTCAAAATACCATCCCTTAAATTGGGTCCACGGTTTATTGGTCCATTTAGGGTCACCGCCGTCATTAACCCAGTAGCGTACCGATTGGAGCTTCCTACGGTGTATAAGATACACAACGTGTTCCACAGGTCTCTTTTAAAGAAGGTGGTGGGTTCTGTGGACGCGGCGCCTATGCCACCTCCAGTCTTGGTGGATGGTAATTTGGAATTTGAAGTCTCCAAGGTGGTTGACTCTCGTGTAGTGCGCCGCACTTTACAGTACTTGGTACACTGGCGTGGTTATGGGCCTGAGGAGAGGTCCTGGGTACCAGCCTCGGACATTCATGTGGATCGGCTGGTCAGGGTTTTTCACCGCCGCCATCCGGACAAGCCGGGTCCTATAAGCCGTGAGGGCCCTGGGGTCCCTCGTAGAAGGCGGGGTACTGTCATGTCAGATGCTGTTCAGACCAGGTCGTTCGACAGACAGCGGTAATTCCGCTTTTGACCACTATGTGCTCATTGGTGTCAGCTAGATTTTATCTAGCTGGTCCGGGGTTAATTTACCTGATGCTCGGATTGGAAGCTGGGCCATGCCCATTGCCTTTAAATAGTTCTCCTGAACATTGGGCGTCGCCGATTATAGCTTCTGTCTTGTGCGTTGTTATCTCGGTCTGGAGTGGTGAGCTAGTAGTTGGAGTATCGTTGCTGGTGGTGTATTTCCCTTTGTCTTATTTACTCCTTCCTATATTTGTATTTATTTTGCCCTGCGCATTTATAGGTATTCCTGAGTGACTGCGGCGTGGTGTGTATTTTCCGTTATCCTTGTCTGTGCTAACTGTGGGTATTGGTGTATTATCTTTTCACTGGGTGGTGGGCGGTTGTTTCAGCCTAGGGTTGAAACAGGAGACAGGGCGAGGGTCGAGGCCTAGACATGCACACCATCAGTGTAAACTCTAAGTAGAGGGTCAGTCAGGATTTCCCTAGTCTGAGGGAAATTGCAGGGGCCCAGGTTATTAGCTCTTGCCCACCTAGTCTCCCCATGACAGCGATCTGCCAGTGTAAAACTGACAAGTCTCATGGAATCAATGCAATCAATACATGTGACTAAGTAGTCAGAGGCGGCACGTGGACAGATTGAGATCTCGTTGGCCCTCAGTTTCAGGAAAATGCCCGCCCGAGGCCGCACATGCGCAGATTGAGATCTCGGTGGCCATTTTCCTGAAGTCAAAGGCTGCTGAGATCTCAGTCTGCGCACGTGCAGCCTCAGGAAGTTGGCCACCGAGAAACCAGTGATGCACTCGGCTCTGCTCGCCATGGACAACAGGCCACAGCGTCGGCACATTTCTGCCATTGGCATCCTGAGGAAGTGACCCTGCTCCATGCTCTGCCTCACTGCCGACACCGGACCCGCAGCATTGCCCCATTTCTGCCGCAACCAGCTTCCTGAGGAAGGGCCCATGCTTCCTGTGACCCCACTCTACCACCACCGGCCCTCAGGTAAGATACCTTAAATTCAGACAATAAGACGGACCCCCATCTTAAAAAAAACCTTTTTTCTGCTATTTCCTACCCCAAAATTTGGGGTGTGTCTTATGGTCTGGTGCGTCTTATAGTCTGAAAAATCTGGTATTTGGCATCGTCGCTCCCAGAAAAGCCTGACCTATAAAACTTTCACACTCGTTAACTCCTTTTGTGAATACCGTAAAAAAAGGAGTAAAAATCTATGCTTTTTCATCATACAGCTGAACAAAAAGTTGAATAAAACATGATCAAAAAGTCAAATGGACTGATGAAAATGTCATCTTGTCCCATAAAAAAGCTGCCATACAACTCCATCAGTTGAAAAATAAAAGTTATAGCTCTCAGAATAAAGCGATGCAAAACTATTATTTTTTCTATAAAATAGCTTTTTTTTGTGTAAAAGAGGCAAAAAACAGCAAACTATATAAAAGTGTAAACTTTATAATTGTACTGACCCAACGAATAAAGCTGTCTTATCAGTTTTACCACACATAGAACAGTAATAAAAAAAACCCCTTAAAAAACAAATCCTGAATTGGTGGATTTTGTTCATTCTGCCTCCCAAAAATCTGAATGGAAAGCGATCAAAAAATGTTGTGTGCTCGAAAATGATGCCAATAAAAATGCCATCTCATCCCATAAAAAACATGCCCTCACATGACTGTCAGCATAAATATGGAAAAAGCTCTCAAAATATGTCAATACTAACACTTGTTTTTTTTTTAAAAAAAGCATTTTTTAGTGTGTGACAGTAGTCAGACATAAAAACCCGATATAAATATAGTATCACTGTAATTGCACCGACCCGAAGAATAAAATTGTCTAATCGTTTATACTGCATGAGGAATGGCGTAAAAAATAAATAAGGCCAATTCTTCATTTGCTGTTGATTTTTTCATTCTGCCTCCCAAAGATCGCAGTAAGGCTCAGCTCACAGTTATCTTGTGCTCTGTGCTAAGCGTTGACACCGGGGATTCGTTGTAAATCCCTGAAATACATGATTCAGATGGACCCCCTGGTGGAAGATTCCCTATAATGAGGCAGATGGAGACACTGGTTGCTGTCTGACCTGTGATTCTGCGGTGACCATCTTTTTAGGCGTGCAAAAAGGCACTGTTGTCCACAGTTTTGTGCACTTTTGGAAAGAAGGACACCGCTGAACAGAGGACAGATGGAGTACAGAGTTACTCTCTAGCCGCATTATAGTGAATGGATCTGTCACATGGTTACCGCAACAGAGAGCAGCCAAAAGACTCTGGCTGAGCGTCTGATTGCTCCTACTTCTCCACTGAAAAGAAACACTTCACCTTCTTTTTAAATAGTGTTCATTTATTTTGGCAGAGCAGAGGTTAATCGGCCATGTTCGGAGCTCTGGGAACCTGAGCTCTGAGCTGTGCTCAGTTAGCCACTCCCATCCCCTTTAAAATATGGGTCCTGATTGAAACCCATGTCGGAGCCAGCTTTTGCTGCATGACTTGGAGGCGGGATGTTTATATGAGAAGGAGGTTGGAGGAGTTATCCGTGATGGTTGTGTGGTTTGTAAGTGTGATAATTCCCTTCCCACTGCCAATTTTGGTTTTGCCCAGTCCTCCACTCCCAGATGCATTCCTCTGTTATATATGAGTGAATATTTGTATGCCTGCTATTTTCAGTTATCCCTTGTTTGTGTAATCTTGTTTGTTGGGTGGGGGGAGAGAACAGGCGGAGGGCTGTTTCAGGATATAAGACAAGGGTGGCGGCCCCGGCATCTTCACCTTCAGAAGTATCTCAGGGAATAGGACAAGGTAGGGCATCCCTTAGAGACAGGGAAGGATCTCCTGGTTCCGGGTCACCCGATAACTGAGTCATGACAGGATCCCTTGAGCTTTGCATCTGAATCTCATCATTTGGAGATTTAGATGGAGGGACGGATAAATGTGATCCCAAACATTATGTAAAATGTTAACAAAGAAAACTTCATCTCAATCTCCAAAAAAAACTCCCACTCAGGCTTGTCATCTGTTAATGGAAATATAGCGGGCTTCCACATTACTGGTTGTACAAAGGCTCCGGAAAAGCGTAATGGCTGATCGCCTTTCAATCCAATTAATTCTGCGCTCCCAAATCCAAATGCTACTCTCCCTTATGAGCTCCACAATGTGCCTAAACCAGATGTAGCATCAACATGTTTGGCATTTCTGCCGCAATAAGAGCATGCCTAATTTATGGGCGTTTCTCCAGAATCATGAGCTGGGCATAATATACTGATCACTACAATGTACTGGTCACTGCAACATACTGATCACTAGAATGGCAGTTTGCAATTTTCACTAAGCAACATCTGCTGTTGCTTGTTTCTGGAAAACATTCATGTAGTCAAAATCATCACTATAACTGCAGATAAATTCACAAAGGGGAGTAATTTCCAAAATAGGGTCACTTGAGTGGGGATTCTGCTCTACTTGCACTTAGGGGCTCTGTATATGGAGTCTGCAAACTATTCTACAATAATCTGTTCTCCAAGAGACAAATTGCGCTCCTTCCCTCCTGAGTCTCGCTGTATGGCTAAGCAGTGCAGAAACTGTGTAACACTTTCTGTGACCATTTATACCAATTTCCCTGTGTGAAAATGTAAAATCTGGGGGATAGAACAATTTTTTTCTTCACTGCCCAATGGTATAAATTTCTGGGACACACATGTGGTGTCAATAGGATCATTGCACACCTAGATGAATTCATTGAGAGGTGTAGTTTGTAAAATGAGGTTACTTATGGGTGGTTTCTGCTGTTCTGGAGCCCCAGGAGCTCTGGCAATGTGGCATGGCACCCTCAAACCAGTGGAGTAAAATCTGCAATGTAATATGGGGATCCTTCCCTTCTGTGCTTTGCACTGTGCATCCAAAGTAGTTTTAGTGTAACTTAGGGTCAAAGCAACATTTTAGTGGAAAAAATAGTAATATTTAATTTACTCAGCCCAATGTTATATAAGTTTTTGAATCGCCTAAGGGTTAAAAATACTCACTACTCCCCTAGATTAATTCCTTGAGAGGTGTACTGTAGTTTACACAAAGGAGTTACTTGTGGGGGTTTCAGCTTTTTTGGCATGTTAGGCACTCTTCAAATGTGACATGGTGTCCCCAACCTATTTCAGCCAAATATTCGCTCCTTCTCTTCCAAGCCCTGCCATATGCCCAAGCAGTCGTTTTCCAAGAAATATGGGGTATCAGCGTACTCAGAAAAAATTGCACAATAAATTTTGGCTTCCATTTTCTCCTTTTACCCTTGTGAAAAAACATTGGGCTAAAACAACATTTTTGTGGGAAAAATTTGATTTTTTTATGTTCACGGCTCAACATTATAAAATTATGTGAAGCCCCTGAGGATTTAAGGTGCTCACCACACAACTAGATGAATTACTTGAGGGGTCCAGTTTCCAAAATGGGGTAGTGTGTGGGGGTTTCCCCTGTTTACGCACCTCAGGGGCTCTCCAAACCCGGCAAGGCATCTGCTATAGATTCCAGTCAATTTTGTATTCCAAAAGTCAAAAGATGCTCCTTCCCTTCTGAACCCTGCTGGGTGCCCAAACAGTAGTTTTCCTTCACATATGTGGTATCAGCATACTCAGGAGAAACTTCACAACTAATTTTGTGGTCCATTTTTTCTTGCTACCCTTGAGAAAATAAAAAAGTGGAGGCTACATTAACATTTTTGTGAGAAAAATGCGTTTTTTAAAGTTTCACAACTCAACATTATAAAATTCTGTGAAGCCACTTAGGGTTCAAAGTGCTCCCTACACATTTACGTAAGTTTCCTAAGGAGTTGAGTTTCCAAAATAAGGTCATTTGTGGGAGGTTTGGTTTCTACTGCTAAGGCACATCAGGGGTTCTGCAAATGCGACATGGTGTCCACTATCGGTGCCAACCAATTTTGCATTACATAACTCAAATAGTGCTCCTTCCCTTCTGAGCCCTGCCGTGTGCCCAAACAGTAGTTTTCCGCCACATATGGGATCTTGGCGTACATTTTATGGTGCATTTTCTCCTGTTACCCTTGTGAAAATGATAAATTTGGGGCTAAAGTAACATTTTTGTTAGAAAAAGTTAAATATTTATTTTTTCTTTCTGCATTCCATTAATTCCTGTGAAGCACCTGAAGTGTTAATAAACTTCTTGAATGTTGTTTTGAATGACTTGAGGGGTGCATTTTTTAGAACGGTGTCAGTTTAGGGTATTTTTTGTTATATAAGCCCCTCAAAGTCACTTCAAACGTAATGTGGTCCATAAAAAGATAAGAATTTGCTGATCAATTTTTAACCTTTCTAACTTCGTAACAAAAAAAAGATGTTTAAAAAATTGTGCTTAAGTAAGGTAAACATATGGTAAATGTTATTTATGAACTATTTTTGTGTGATGTTACTCTCTGGTTTAAAGGCATAAAAATAAATTTTGAAAATTACATAATCTTTAACATTTTTGCAAAATTTCTGATATTTTCAGAAATAAGCGCAAGTTATATTGAAAAAAGTGCAATATGTCATGAAAAATTAGTCTCAGAATCTCTGTAACACGTTGAAGCGTTCTAGAGTTATTAACTAATAAAATGACATTGATCAAAAGTGAAAAAATTGGCCTGGTCACAAAGGTTAAAACAGGCTCTGACCTGAAAGGGTTAACTGATTGCTGAGCTTCTGCTGTAACAGCCAGGATCAGTGCTAGCATCTTACCCAGCTGTGTAACCCTCTAAATGTCACGATTAATGGCTATCATGGAATTTAGATAGGTGTGAGAGAGAGGAGTTCCCACTATCAAAAAATCAGCACCCCCGGGTCTGCTAACTAGAGTAGCTAGTTAAATCCAGTAATCAGCAGGTTCTAACAGGCATTCCGTCAGTGTAAAACTGACAGGTGTAATGCATTGCAATGCATATGCATTGTAATACATTAGATGAAGGATAAAATTAATAAGTTTAAAGTACCATATTAGGGACTAAGTAAAAAAAAAAAAAATACTAAAAAAAGAACAAAGACATTGCAAAAAAAATTATGTAAATAAATATATATATATATTTGTGTAAAACACTAAACAAAAATGTACACAAACGTTGTATAGCTGGAAGAACCTGATCTATAAAACTTATACACTGTTTAACTCCTATACTGAAAACTGTAAAATAATAATAATAATCTTTATTTATATAGCGCCAACATATTCCGCAGCGCTTTACAGTTTAACAGTTTCAAACACAACAGTTATAAGTAACAACGTTAAAAATGCAATAATTAAAGCCAAATAAGACGACCCTGCTCGTGAGAGCTTACAATCTACGATGATGTACAGGTGTGTATTTACAATGATGTATTTACAATGATGGTCCAGCCATCTTCAGGGAGTGGGGGATAGATGGAGATAGTGAATGGGCTACACACACAAACATAAAATTACTTTCATTAGTGAACGTGATAGGCCGCTCTGAACAAATGTGTTTTGAGGGAGCACCTAAAACTATGCAATTTGTGGATGGTCCTAATACAGTCATATGAAAAAGTTTGGACACCCCTATTAATCTTAAGCTTAATGTTTTATAAAAATTGTTTTTTTTGCAACAGCTATTTCAGTTTCATATATCTAATAACTGTTGGACACAGTAATGTTTCTGCCTTGAAATGAGGTTTATTGTACTAACAGAAAATGTGCAATCTGCATTCAAACAAAAGTTGACAGGTGCGTAAGTATGGGCACCCTTATCATTTTCTTGTATAAGATACTCCTACCTACTTTTTACTGACTTACTAAAGCACTTTTTTTGGTTTTGTAACCTCATTGAGCTTTGAACTTCATAGCCAGGTGTATGCAATCATGAGAAAAGCTACTTAAAGTGGCCACTTGCAAGTTGTTCTCCTGTTTGAATCTCCTCTGAAGAGTGGCATCATGGGCTCCTCAAAACAACTGTCAAATGATCTGAAAACAAAGATTATTCAACATAGTTGTTCAGGGGAAGGATACAAAAAGCTGTCTCAGAGATTTAACCTGTCAATTTCCACTGTGAGGAACATAGTAAGGAAATGGAAGAACACAGGTACAGTTCTTGTTAAGGCCAGAAGTGGCAGGCCAAGAAAAACATCAGAAAGGCAGAGAAGAAGAATGGTGAGATCAGTCAAGGACAATCCTCAGACCATCTCCAGAGAGCTGCAGCATCAACTTGCTGCAGATGGTGTCACTGTGCATCGGTCAACTATACAACGCACTGTTTTTTTGCCGCCATGCATAACGCCTTTTTTTATTACCAAACAACTCAATCTTGGTTGCATGAGTCCACAAGACCTTCTTCCAAAAAGAAATTCTCCAAATGTGCTTTTGCATACCTCAGCCGACTCTGTTTGTGGCGTGCTTGCAGAAATGGCTTCTTTCGCATCACTCTCCCATACAGCTTCTCCTTGTGTAAAGTGCGTTGTATAGTTGACCGATGCACAGTGACACCATCTGCAGCAAGTTGATGCTGTAGCTCTCTGGAGGTGGTCTGAGGATAGTCCTTGACTGATCTCACCATTCTTCTTCTCTGTCTTTCTGATGTTTTTCTTGGCCTGCCACTTCTGGCCTTAACAAGAACTGTACCTGTGTTCTTCCATTTCCTTACTATGTTCCTCACAGTGGAAATTGACAGGTTAAACCTCTGAGACAGCTTTTTGTATCCTTCCCCTGAACCAAATATGTTGAATAATCTTTGCTTTCAGATCATTTGACAGTTGTTTTGAGGAGCCCATGATGCCACTCTTCGGAGGAGATTCAATCAGGAGAACAACTTGCAAGTGGCCACTTTAAGTAGCTTTTCTCATGATTGCATACACCTAGCTATGAAGTTCAAAGCTCAATGAGGTTACAAAACCAAAAAAAGTGCTTTAGTAAGTCAGTAAAAAGTAGGTAGGAGCATTTAAAACAAGAAAATGATAAGGGTGCCCATACTTAGGCACCTGTCAACTTTTGTTTGAATGCAGATTGCACATTTTCTGTTAGTACAATAAACCTCATTTCAAGGCAGAAACATTACTGTGTCCAACAGTTATTAGATATATGAAACTGAAATAGCTGTCGCAAAAAAAACAATTTTTATAAAACATTAAGCTTAAGATTAATAGGGGTGCCCAAACTTTTTCATATGACTGTATCTTGGGGTAGAACATTCCAGAGGATTGGCACAGCACGGGAGAAGTTTTGGAGTCAGGAGTGGGAGGTACGGATTAGTGCAGAGGTTAGTTGAAAGCCATTTGCAGAGTGCAGAGGTCGGTTAGGCCTATAGACAGAAATGAGGGAGGAGATGTAAGGGGGTGCCGCACTGTGGAGAGCTTTGTGGGTGAGAACAAGTACTTTGAATTGTATCCTGTAATGAATGGGCAGCCAGTGTAATGACTAGCGAAGAGTGGACGCGTCCGAGTAACGAATAGCTAGATGGACAACCCTGGCTGCTGCATTAAGGCAAGACTGGAGAGGGGAAAGTTGAGTAAGGGGGAGGCCAACTAATAGAGCATTGCAGTAGTCCAGGCGGGAGAGGATCAAGGCAACAGTGAGGGTTTTTGTTGTTTCCATGGTGAGAAAAGGGCGGATTCTAGAGATGATCTTTAGGTGTTAGCGGCACGAGTGAGCAATAGATTGTATATGGGATGTGAAGGAGAGATCGGAGTCAAACATAACACCCAGACAGCATGCCTGCTGCCGGGGTGTTATTATGGTGCCAGTCACGGAGAGGGAAATGTCAGATTTAGGGAGGTTAGTAGATGGCAGGAGCAGAAGAAGTTCAGTTTTGGAGAGGTTGAGTTTCAGATAGAGAGCGGACATGATGTTGGAAACTGCAGACAGACAGTCAGTGGCGTTCTGTAGTACAGCGGGAGTAAGGTCAGGGGATGATGTGTATAGTTGTGTGTCATCAGCATAAAGATGGTACTGAAAGCCAAATCTGTCCAATTGGGGCCGTGTAGAGGGAGAAGAGAAGGGGTCAAGGACTGAGCCCTGAGGTACCCCGACAGTGAGAGGAAGAGGAGATGAAGTGGAGCCAGAGAACAGAACACTGAAGGAGTGGTCAGAAAGATAGGAGGAGAACCAGGAGAGAGCGGTGTCCTTAACCCCTTCCCGACCTTTGACGCATACGCTGCATCATGAAAGTCTGTGCCTTCCCGACCTATGACGCAGCGTATGCGTCATGGAGGGATCGCGTCCCTGCAGATCGGGTGAAGGGGTTAACTCCCATTTTACCCGATCTGCAGAGACAGGGGGAGTGGTGCTTCAGCCCAGGGGGGGTGGCTTCACCCCCCGTGGCTACGATCGCTCTGATTGGCTGTTGAAAGTGAAACTGCCAATCAGAGCGATTTGTAATATTTCACCTAAAAAACTGGTGAAATATTACAATCCAGCCATGGCCGATGCTGCAATATCATCGGCCATGGCTGGAAATACTAAAGTGACCCCCCCACACCCACCGATCGCCCCCCCAGTCCTCCGTTATGGGGTCCGGTCCCCTCCGTCCGCCTGCCGGCTCCCCCGTCCTCCTGTCCGCTCCCTCCTTGCTCAGATCCCCCCCCTGTGCTCCGATCACCCCCCCTGTGCTCCGATCCACCCCCCCACCACCCCTTCATACTTACCGATCCTCCCGGTGTCCGGCCGTCTCCTCGCTGGGCGCCGCCATCTTGGAAAATGGCGGGCGCATGCTCAGTGCGCCCGCCGAATCTGCCAGTCGGCAGATTCCTTACAAGTACATTTTGATCGCTGTGGTAGGTTCTATCACAGCGATCAAAATAAAAAAAATAATAAATAACCCCCCCCCTTTATCACCCCCATAGGGACAATAATAAAATAAAGAATTTTTTTTTTTTTTCCACTAGGGTTAGGGTTAGAACTAGGGTTAGAACTAGGGGTAGGGTTAGGGGTAGGGTTAGGGTTACGGGTAGGGTTAGGGGTAGGGTTATGGCATGTGCACACAGAGCGGATCGGCCGCGGATCCGCAGCGGATCGGCCGCGGATCCGCAGCGAATCGGCCGCGGATCCGCAGCGGATCGGCCGCGGATCCGCAGCGAATCGGCAGCGGATCCGCAGCGGATCGGCAGCGGATCCGCAGCGGATCGGCAGCGGATCGGCAGCGGATCCGCAGCGGATCGGCAGCGGATCGGCAGCGGATCCGCAGCGGATCGGCAGCGGATCGGCAGCGGATCGGCCGCGGATCCGCAGCGGATCGGCCGCGGATCCGCAGCGGATCGGCAGCGGATCCGCAGCGGATCGGCAGCGGATCCGCAGCGGATTGGCCGCGGATCCGCAGCGGATTGGCAGCGGATCCGCAGCGGATCGGCCGCGGATCCGCAGCGGATCGGTAGCGGATTGGCCGCGGATCCGCAGCGGATTGGCCGCGGATCCGCAGCAGATTGGCCGCTGCGAATTCGAAGCAGTTTTCCATCAGGTTTACAGTACCATGTACACCTAAGGAAAACCAAATCCGCTGTGCCCATGGTGCAGAAAATTCCGTGCAGAAACGCTGCGTTGTATTTTCCGCAGCATGTCAATTCTTTGTGCGGATTCCGCAGCGTTTTACACCTGTTCCTCAATAGGAATCCGCAGGTGAAATCCGCACAAAAAAACACTGGAAATCTGCTGTAAATCCGCAGGTAAAACGCAGTGCCTTTTACCTGCAGATTTTTCAAAAATCGTGCGGAAAAATCTCACACGAATCCGCAACGTGGGCACATAGCCTTAGGGTTAGGGTTGGAATTAGAGTTAGGGTTGGAATTAGGGCTAGGGTTTGAAATAGGGTTAAGATTAGGCTTGTGGTTAGGGTTACGGATAGGGTTAGGGGTGTGTTGGGGTTACAGTTGTGGTTAGGGTTGGGATTAGGGTTACGGTTGGGATTAGGGTTAGGATTAGGGTTGGAATTAGGGTTACGGGTGTGTTGCGGTTAGGGTTGTGGTTAGGGGTGTGTTGGGGTTAGGGTTGTGATTAGGGTTATGGCTACAGTTGGGATTAGGATTAGGGGTGTGTTGGGGTTAGTGTTGAAGTTAGAAATGAGGGGTTTCCACTGTTTAGGCACATCAGGGGTCTCCAAACGCAACATGGCGCCACCATTGATTCCAGCCAATCTTGCGTTCAAAAAGTCAAATGGTGCTCCCGCCCTTCCAAGCCCCGACGTGCGCCCAAACAGTGGTTTACCCCCACATTTGGGGTACCAGCGTACTCAGGACAAACTGGGCAACAACTGTTGGGGTCCAATTTCTCCTGTTACCCTTGCAAAAATAAAAAATTACTTGCTAAAACATAATTTTTGAGGAAAGAACAATTATTTTTTATTTTCACGGCTCTGCGTTATAAACTTCTGTGAAGCACTTGGGGGTTGAAAGTGCTCACCACACATCTAGATAAGTTCCTTCGGGGGTCTAGTTTCCAAAATGGGGTCACTTGTGGGGTGTTTCTACTGTTTAGGCACATCAGGGGCTCTGCAAATGCAATGTGACGCCCGCAGACCATTCCATCAAAGTCTGCATTTCAAATGTCACTACTTCCCTTCCGAGCCCTGACGTGCGCCCAAACAGTGGTTTACCCCCACATATGGGGTATCAGCGTACTCACAACAAACTGGGCAACAAATATTGGGGTCCAAATTCTCCTGTTACCCTTGTGAAAATAAAAAATTGCTTGCTAAAGCATCTTTTTTGAGGAAAGAAAAATGATTTTTTATTTTCACGGCTCTGCGTTGTAAACTTCTGTGAAGCACTTGGGGGTTGAACCTGCTCACCACACATCTAGATAAGTTCCTTGGGGGGTCTAGTTTCCAAAATGGGGTCACTTGTGGGGGGTTTCTACTGTTTAGGCACATCAGGGGCTCTGCAAATGCAATGTGACACCCACAGACCATTCCATCAAAGTCTGCATTTCAAATGTCACTACTTCCCTTCCGAGCCCTGACGTGCGCCCAAACAGTGGTTTACCCCCACATATGGGGTATCAGCGTACTCACAACAAACTGGGCAACAAATATTGGGGTCCAAATTCTCCTGCTACCCTTGTGAAAATAAAAAATTGCTTGCTAAAACATCTTTTTTGAGGAAAGAAAAATGATTTTTTATTTTCACGGCTCTGCGTTGTAAACTTCTGTGAAGCACTTGGGGGTTGAACGTGCTCACCACACATCTAGATAAGTTCCTTGGGGGGTCTAGTTTCCAAAATGGGGTCACTTGTGGGGGGTTTCTACTGTTTAGGCATATCAGGGGCTCTGCAAACGTAACATGATGCCCGCAGACCATTCCATCAAAGTCTGCATTCCAAAACGTCACTACTTCCCTTCCGAGCCCCGGCATGTGCCCAAACAGTGGTTTACCCCCACATATGGGGTATCAGCATACTCAGGAGAAACTGGACAACAACTTTTGTGGTCCAATTTCTCCTGTTACTCTTGCAAAAATAAAAAATTCTGGGCTAAAAAAATATTTTTGAGGAAAGGAAACACATTTATTATTTTCACAGCTCTGCGTTATAAACTTCTGTGAAGCACTTGGGGGTTCAAAGTGCTCACCACACATCTAGATAAGTTCCCTTGGGGGTCTAGTTTCCAAAATGGAGTCACTTGTGGGGAGTTCCTACTGTTTAGGCACATCAGGGGCTCTGCAAACACAACCTGATGCCCGCAGAGCATTCCATCAAAGTCTGCATTTCAAAACGTCACTACTTCCCTTCCGAACCCCGACGTGTGCCAAAACAGTGGTTTACCCCCACATATGGGGTATCAGCGTACTCAGGAGAAACTGGACAACAACTTTTGTGGTCCAATTTCTCCTGTTACTCTTGCAAAAATAAAAAAATTCTGGGCTAAAAAAATATTTTTGAGGAAAGGAAACACATTTTTTATTTTCACGGCTCTGCGTTATAAACTTCTGTGAAGCACTTGGGGGTTCAAAGTGCTCACCACACATCTAGATTAGTTCCTTGGGAGGTCTAGTTTCCAAAATGGGGTCACTTGTGCGGGAGCTCCAATGTTTAGGCACACAGGGGCTCTCCAAACGCGACATGGTGTCCGCTAATGATTGGAGCTAATTTTCCATTCAAAAAGCCAAATGGCGTGCCTTCCCTTCCGAGCCCTGCCGTGCGCCCAAACAGTGGTTTACCCCCACATATGGGGTATCATCGTACTCAGGACAAACTGGACAACAACATTTGGGATCCAATTTCTCCTATTACCCTTGGGAAAATAAAAAATTCTGGGCTAAAAATCATTTTTGAGGAAAGAAAAATTATTTTTTTATTTTCACGGCTCTGCGTTATAAACTTCTGTGAAGCACCTGGGGGTTATAAGTGCTCACTATGCATCTAGATAAGTTCCTTGGGGGGTCTAGTTTCCAAAATGGGGTCACTTGTAGGGGAGCTCCAATGTTTAGGCACACAGGGGCTCTCCAAACGCGACATGGTGTCCGCTAACGATTGGAGCTAATTTTCCATTCAAAAAGTCAAATGGCACGCCTCCCCTTCCGAGCCTTGCCGTGCACCCAAACAGTGGTTTACCCCCACATATGAGGTATCGGCATACTCAGGAGAAATTGCCCAACAAATTTTAAGATCCATTTTATCCTGTTGCCCATGTGAAAATGAAAGAATTGAGGCTAAAAGAAATTTTGTGTGAAAAAAAAGTACTTTTTCATTTTTGCGGATCAATTTGTGAAGCACCTGGGGGTTTAAAGTGCTCACTATGCCTCTAGATGAGTTCCTGGGGGGGTCTAGTTTCCAAAATGGGGTCACTTGTGGAGGAGCTCCAATGTTTAGGCACACAGGGGCTTTCCAAACGCGACATGGTGTCCGCTAACGATGGAGATAATTTTTCATTCAAAAAGTCAAATGGCGCTCCTTCCCTTCCGAGCCTTACCATGTGCCCAAACAGTGGTTTACCCCCACATGTGAGGTATTGGTGTACTCAGGAGAAATTGCCCAACAAAATTTAGGATCCATTTTATCCTGTTGCCCATGTGAAAATGAAAATATTGAGGCTAAAATAATTTTTTTGTGAAAAAAAAGTACTTTTTCATTTTTACGGATCAATTTGTGAAGCACCTGGGGGTTTAAAGTGCTCACTATGCTTCTAGATAAGTTTCTTGGGGGGTCTAGTTTCCAAAATGGGGTCACTTGTGGGGGAGCTCCAATGTTTAGGCACACGGGGGCTCTCCAAACGTGACATGGTGTCCGCTAAAGATTGGAGCCAATTTTTCATTCAAAAAGTCAAATGGCGCTCCTTCCCTTCCGAGCCCTGCCGTGCGCCCAAACAGTGGTTTACCCCCACATATGAGGTATCAGCGTACTCAGGACAAATTGGACAACAACGTCCGTGGTCTAGTTTCTCCTTTTACCGCTGGAAAAATAAAAAAATTGTTTCTAAAAGATCATTTTTGTGACTAAAAAGTTAAATGTTCATTTTTTACTTCCATGTTGCTTCTGCTGCTGTGAAACACCTGAAGGGTTAATAAACTTCTTGAATGTGGTTTTGAGCACCTTGAGGGGTGCAGTTTTTAGAATGGTGTCACTTTTGGGTATTTTCAGCCATATAGAACCCTCAAAATGACTTCAAATGTGAGGTGGTCCCTAAAAAAAATGGTTTTGTAAATTTTGTTGTAAAAATGAGAAATCACTGGTCAAATTTTAACCCTTATAACTTCCTAGCAAAAAAAAAAATTGTTTCCAAAATTGTGCTGATGTAAAGTAGACATGTGGGAAACGTTATTTATTAACTATTTTGTGTCACATAACTCTCTGGTTTAACAGAATAAAAATTCAAAATGTGAAAATTGCGAAATTTTTAAATTTTTTGCCAAATTTCCGTTTTTTTCACAAATAAACTCAGAAATTATCGACCTAAATTTACCACTAACATGAAGCCCAATATGTCACGAAAAAACAATCTCAGAATCGCTAGGATCCGTTGAAGCGTTCCTGAGTTATTACCTCATAAAGGGACACTGGTCAGAATTTCAAAAAACGGCAAGGTCATTAAGGCCAAAATAGGCTGGGTCATGAAGGGGTTAATGCCTAGTGACTGGAGCCTAGAGAGTAGGAGATGGTGGTCAACAGTGTCGAAAGCTGCAGAAAGGTCGAGAAGAATGAGCAGAGAGTGGTCACCGTTACATTTTGCTGTCAGAAGGTCATTGGTCACCTTGATGAGTGCAGTTTCTGTCGAATGTAGGGGGCGGAAACCAGACTGTGAAGGGTCTAGGAGGGAATGAGTGGAGAGGTAACGGGTAAGGCGGGAGTAGACCAGGCGCTCCAAGAGTTTAGAGGTGAAGGGGAGATTGGAGACCGGTCTGTAGTTATTTGTGCAGGATGGGTCGAGGGCAGGTTTCTTTAGTAAAAAAGTAAATAAACATGAAATTCATGTTAAAACCAATATTTTTTCATTCTGCAGCTGAATAGAAGGTTGAAAAATGTGATCAAAAAGTATTATATTAATTTAAATTGTATCTCTGAAAAAATTATCTTGTCTCTCAAAAAATAAACCCACATTAAAATGAAAAAAGCTATAGCTCTCAGAATTTTGAGATGCAAAAACATTTTATTTAGATTACATTTTTTTTTATTTTATAAAGCTGCAAAGCATAAAGGTATCTACATAATTGTGGTATCACTGCAATCAAACTCACCCAAAGTATAAAACTTTTACCACACTGTGAAGGGCTTAAAAAAACCTTTCTGAATGAAAAATATAACTGGCTGCAATCGTGCAGCCAGGATCTGATGCATGCGGACTAGAGATTGGACAGCATGAATCAGCTGACAGATTCCTTTTAAACTGGTTATGGCAAGTTTTTTAGTTATCCCCTACCCACAGAGCAGGGGATAATTTCTAAATTGGACCTTCAATGATCCCAACAACGAATGGAGCAGATATTGATCATGAGCATTTTTGCTTCGTTCATCATCAATGGGAGTGCTAGAGATAGCAAAGCTCTTTCTCCAATATTTTTTTTTCTTTAAGTTAAAGTATCTGTTTCTTGGTAAATGTAAAAAAAAAAGCAATATTTACCCCGCCTAGCATTAAGCAGGGGTGATATAGTATGTCATCTGTTGTAGGTGTGTATTCCAGGGCTACTTTTTAGTCCCGGTCCGACCCTGAGCTGTATAGATATACAGTTGTGTGAAAAAGTGTGTGCCCCCTCCTGATTTCCTATTGTTTTGCATGTTTGTCACACTTAAATGTTTCAGATCAACATACATATTTTAATATTAGACAATATTTAGATAGCACAAGTAAGCCACAAATGCAGTTTTTAAACGAAGGTCTTTATTATTAAGGGAAAAAGAAATCCAAATCAGAGGTCTCTGTGTGATTGCTCCCTAAACCTTATTAACTGTTTGGGCCACCCATAGGAGCAGCAACTGCAATTAAGCATTTGCAATAACTGGCAAGAAGTCTTTTACAACGCTCTGGAGGAATTTTGTCCCCCTCACCATTGCAGAATAGTTGTAATTCAGCCACATAGGAGGGTTTCCTAGCATGACCCGCTTTTTTAAGGTCATGCCACAGCATCTCAATCGGATTAAAGTCAGGACTTTGACTAGAACACTTCAAATTCTTAATTTTGTTTTTCTAAAGCCATTCAGAGGTGGACTTGCAGGTGTGTTTTGAATCATTGTTCTGCTGCATAAACCAAGTGCCCTTCAGCTTGAAATCATGAACAGATGGCTGGACATTCTCTTTCAGGATTTTTTGGTAGACAGCAGAATTCATGGTTGCATTTACCAAAACAAGTCTTACAGGTCCTGAAACAGCTAAACAGCCACAGACCATCACACTACCACCACCATATCTTACTGTTGGTATGACTTTTCTGAAATGCTGTGTTACTTCTACACCAAATGTAATGGTACACGCACCTTTCAAAAAGTTCAACTTTTGTCTTGTCAGTTGACAGAATATTCTCCCAAAAGTGTTGGGGATCATCAAAATGCTTTCTGGCAAGACTGAAATGAGCCTTTATGTTCTTTTTGCTCAGCAGTGGCTTTCGTCTTGGAACTCTGCCATGCAGGCAATTTTTGCCCAGTCTCTTTTTTATGGTGGAGTCATGAACACTCACCTTAACTGAGGCAAGTGAGGCCTGCAGTTCTTTCGATGTTGTTGTGGGTCCTCTTGTGACCTCTTGGATGAGAGTTGTTGCTGCACTCTTGGGGTAATTTTGGTCGCCGACCACTGCTGGGAAGGTTCACTACTGATCCATCATTTCATCATTTGTCAATATTGACTTTCACTGTGGTTCGCTGGAGTCCCAAAGCTTTAGAAATGGATTTATAACCATTTCAGTCTAATATATCTCAATTACTTTGTTTCTCATTTGTTCTAGAATTTCTTTGGATTGCAGCATGATGTCTAGCTTTTGAGGAACTTTTGACCTACTTCCCTTGATCAGGCAGGTCCTATTTAAGTGACTTCATGATTGAGAAGAGGTGTTGCAATAATCAGGCCTGAATGTGGCTAGGGAATTTGAATTCCGCTTAGCAAAGATGTGATAAACCACAGTTAATTAATGTTTTAACTCGGGGAGGGGGGCAATCACTTTTTCACACATGGCCCTGTTGGTTTCAATTTCTTTTTTCCTTAATTATAGAGACCTTAATTAAAAACTGCAAAACTGCATTTCATGTTTACTTGTGTTATCTTTGTCTAATATTTAAATTTGTTTGGTGATCTGAAACATTTAAGTGTGACAAACATGCAAAGGAATAGGAAATCAGGAAGGGGCACTTTTCACACAGCTGTGTATATGTGTGCATCTGTGTGTATGTAAGGCATTCATTCAGATGCCCGTGTTGCATATTCTGTGTATTTCACTGACACACTGTACCCATTATAGTCTATGGGGCTGTTTACATGTACATGTTTTTTCATGGACTGTGTTTTCATGCAAAACACAAAGAAATGTGAATTTTGTACCAGAAACATGGATGAAAAGAGGCATAACTTGTCTATAGTTCCATGAAAAACACATACAGCAAATAGATAGGATTAGTGTGCAGTCCATTTGCTGTCCTTGTTTAAAGAGGTTTTCTCACTACTTAAAACAACCCATTCTCCATCCCCATGATTCCCTTAGTAAAATAATAACACCTACAGTGGCATATAACATTTGGGCACTCCTGGTCAAAATTATTGTTATTGTGAATGTGAAGGAACCGCATCTTGTCACCCCACCTGATGTCAATATTATGTCAGTGGGATCATGTGGTAAGGTTTCTCCACTTGTACCAATGTAACATTAAGTGCCCCCTGGGGACACATACTGTCAGATTGGTACAGTCTTACACAGACACCTGTCCTGTCCACTCGGGCCCAGGGAAGCACAGGGAGTGAGAGGATGTGGCACCACACTCACCCACAACTCTGATAGGTTATAAAGCCCCTTTCACTAGCCCCCATGAAACAGAACCTTATCAGCCCGGTAGGACTGCCACTAGTTCCTCATTCGATATATGCCTGGTCCATTAAAAGGGTTGTATCAGGCCAAAAACCAGCAGCGGTAGCAGAGGATGAGTACTTTCTTGTCCTAACGAGTGTCTCTTGTATGGTGAGCTGGACTGGAGAGCTGCATATGGTGGAACAAGCGGTGGTGGTGGTGGTGGACATGGCGGATTGAGAGATGGTTGGTGATTGTATTCTTGATGTTGACCTACATACAGTGTTTCCTACCAAAAACCTTGTGATTCCTGACTGCTTTGGCCTTGTGACGATACCTCCACATTTGCTGCTGGTGGTGTCCTAACCGGTGGGCTTACAGTGAGGGAAGCAATGTAGCGTTGCTGACTACCTTCATTCTGAGCAGGTACACCAACAGTACGGGACATTTGGTAGTTAGTCCAGGCTTGCAAGTGCATGCTGGCTAAATGTCTACGCATGCACGTTGTATTTAAATTTTGGGGATTCTTCCCTCTGGTCTTTGAGCATTTCTTACAGATAACTTTGCACTGATCATTCGGATCTTGGTTAAAAAATTGCCACACTCCACTATTCCTACTATGGAATACCTTTTCAGGCATTGCACGCTGTGCTACTTTCACTGGATGGCCACGCTGTCCTAAAACGTTTTTTTTTGTTGACAAACGTTTTTGGCCTGAGAGGGGCCTGTGTTGTGAATTCCGCTCTTGGGCTCCCTCCGGTGGTTGTAAGTAGCACTTTTGTGAATTCTGCTCTTGGGCTCCCTCCTGTGGTTTTGAGTGGTATAGCTGCTTCTTGGATTTAGCATCAACAGCTGCTTCCACTGATCGTCCTTCTGGCTCGGCTATTTTAGTCTGGCCTTATCCCTCAATCAATGCCAGTTGTCAATTGTTCCTGCTTGGAGCCACTGCTCTTTTGGATTTCCCTGACTCTCTGTCCAGTTCATCAAAGATAAGTCCTTGCTTGTCCTTTTGCAGTCCACTTGTTGTGGACCTTATTGTTCAGCATATTCTATGTTTTGCTCATTTGTCCAGCTTATCAGTATGGATCTATTCAGCTAAGCTGGAAGCTCTGGGCTGCAGATTTAGCCCTCCACACCTTTAGTCAGGTGTGGAGATTTTTGCATATCTCTGCGGTGGACTTTTTCTAGTTTTTATTACTGACCGCACAGTGTTCTTTCCTGTACTATCTATCTAGCTAGAAGTGGCCTCCTTTGCTAAATCTTGTTTCATACTACGTATGTCATTTCCTTCTCCTCTCACAGTCATTATTTGTTGGGGGCTGTCCTATCCTTTGCGGTTTTTCTCTGAGGCAAGATAGCTTTCCTGTTTCTACCTTTAGGGGTAGCTAGTTCTCCAGCTGTGACGAGGTGTCCAGGGAGTGACAGGAACATCCCACGGCTACTGCTAGTGTTGTGTTAAGATCAGGAACTGCGGTCTGTATAGTTACCACCTGCTCAGAGCTAGTTGCATGTCGCTCCTAAATTACCAGTCCATAACAGGCCTGCCAGATGAAAGCTGTTGCGATGTAGATGGCTGCTGCGGATCATCCTCCTCCGCTTCTGAGCTACTGTCAGCGGCACCCTCTTCCCCCAATGGCTGCCAATCTAGGTCAACAACTGGGTCATCTATCACCTCCTCTTCAATGTCATGTGCACCTTTCTCTGTGTCACCGTGTAAGGTGCTATAGCTTTCGGGACAGGGCACCATAGTCACATCAGGGTCAGTTTCTGGCTCAGTACACTGCGAGGGCAATGTAGTGATCTGAGTCAATGGAACAGCATAATAATCTAGCTCTGGCTGTACACCAGTGCACTCCATGTCCGATTCATCTTGTAATGGGCTGTTAACAATTTCCCTTTCTAACCCAGGCACAGTATGTGTAAAGAGCTCCATGGAGTAACCTGTTGTGTCACCTGACGCATCCTTCACTGTTAGTTTGGGTGAAGGACACAAGGAAGTGACTTGTTCCTGACTGGGAGCATCCACTGATGACTCGCTGCTTTTAAATTTGGAACTTTCTGAAGAGGAGGTGAAAGAGCTAGAGGCTGAGTCAGCAAGGAATGCCAAAACTTTTTCCTGCTGCTCCGGTTTTAAAAGCGGTTTTCCTACTCCCAGATAAGGGAGCCTTCGAGGCCTTGTGTAGCCAGACGATGACGCTGGCTCAACACCTCCAGCCTTAGGTGCTATTTTGCTTTTCCCACTACCACCAAATGCTCCACCACCACCACCATCAGTACCAGCTGGCAACGACCGCCCACGGCCTCCAGACTTCCTCATTTTTGGGAAAATCTAACCAAAATAACAATCGTTATATGGTACTGTAAAACAAGGTAGAAGGTGTATATAAACTTGTTGAGAATTTAATTCTCCCTTTTATTGGGGGGAGACTGCACCACAACTCAGGCCCAGTGTATTTTACAACGCAATGTGAGTGGCAGCAAGTGGCTGGCTGATACACCACAAACTAAGAGGACTGAGGTATATCCACTTTGTGAGAATTTCAATCTCACTTTTTTGAGGGGAGACTGAACCCAAACTCAGGCCCAGTGTATTTTACAATGCAATGTGAGTGGCAGCAAGTGGCTGGCTGATACACCACAAACTAAGAGGACTGAGGTATATCCACTTTGTGAGAATTTCAATCTCGCTTTTTTTTTTGGACATAGAACCCAAACTCAGGCCCAGTGTATTTTCCAACGGCAATGTGAGTGGCAGCAAGTGGCTGGCTGATACACCACAAACTAAGAGGACTGAGGTATATCCACTTTGTGAGAATTTAAATCTGACTTCTTTTTTTGGACACAGAACCCAAACTCAGGCCCAGTGTATTTTACAATGCAATGTGAGTGGTAGCAAGTGGTTGGCTGATACACCACAAACTAAGAGGACTGAGGTATATCCACTTTGTGAGAATTTAAATCTCACTTTTTTTTTTGGACACAGAACCCAAACTCAGGCCCAGTGTATTTTACAATGCAATGTGTGGCAGCAAGTGGCTGGCTGATACTCCACAAACTAAGAGGACTGAGGTATATCCACTTTGTGAGAATTTGAATCTCACTTTTTTTGGGGACACAGAACCCAAACTCAAGCCCAGTGTATTTTACAACGCAATGTGAGTGGCAGCAAGTGGCTGGCTGATACACCAGAAACTAAGAGGACTGAGGTATATCCACTTTGTGAGAATTCCAATCTCACTTTTTTATTTTGGACACAGAACTCAAACTCAGGCCCAGTGTATTTTACAACGCAATGTGAGTGGCAGCAAGTGGCTGGCTGATACACCACAAACTAAGAGGACTGAGGTATATCCACTTTGTGAGAATTTAAATCTCACTTTTTTTTTTGGACACAGAACCCAAACTCAGGCCCAGTGTATTTTACAATGCAATGTGAGTGGCAGCAAGTGGCTGGCTGATACACCACAAACTAAGAGGACTGAGGTATATCCACTTTGTGAGAATTTCAATCTCACTTTTTTGTTTGGACACAGAACCCAAACTCAGGCCCAGTGTATTTTACAATGCAATGTGAGTGGCAGCAAATGGCTGGCTGATACACCACAAACTAAGAGGACTGAGGTATATCCACTTTGTGAGAATTTCAATCTCACTTTTTTGGGGGGAAGACTGAACCCAAACTCAGGCCCAGTGTATTTTACAACGCAATGTGAGTGGCAGCAAGTGGCTGGCTGATACACTACAAACTAAGAGGACTGACGTATATCCACTTTGTGAGAATTTCAATCTCACTTTTTTGGGGGGGAGACTGAACCCAAACTCAGGCCCAGTGTATTTTACAACACAATGTAAGTGGCAGAACGTGGCTGGCTGATATGCGACAAACTAACAGAACTGACGTATATCCACTTTGTGACAATTTGAATCTCCCTTTTTTGGGGGGAGACAGCACCACAACTCAGGCCCAGTGTGTAACACAATGCAATGTAAGTGGCAGCAAGTGGCTGGAAGATATCTGAAAAAATCCAAGGACTGTAGTACAATTTCAATCTCCCTACAATGATCTCAGGACAAGTATGGCAGCAACAAAAAGGACTGCTGCACACAAAAGTGTGGACAAATAAACAAGATAACTGTGCAGAAAGGAGCAACAGGATTTTTGCTTTTAAGAAAGCAGTTGGTTTGCACAGCAGCGGTGCAAACAGCAATGCAGCTATCAGGGAGCCTTATAAGGCAGCCTAATAAGCTACAGAGCTGATGCACAAAGATATAGCCTCCACTGTCCCTGCAAAACAAAGGTGGTGTTGGACAGTGGAAATCGCTACAGCACAAGCAGTTTGGGGGTTAATCTTCCCTCCCTAACTATATCCCTGCTTCTGACGAAGCTGTAGCAACCTCTCCCTATGCTAAGATCGGCAGAAGTAAGATGGTGGTCGGCGTGCACGCCCCTTTATACCCCCTGTGACGCCGCAGAAAGCAAGCCAATCACTGTCATACCCTTCTCTAAGATGGTGGGGACCGAGACCTATGTCATCACGCTGCCCACACTCTGCGTCCTCCTTCATTGGCTGAGAAATGGCGCTGAACGCGTCATACGAAACGCGACTTTGGTGCGAAGATCTCCGTCCGCATGGCCGATCCCACACTAGGATCGGGTCGGGTTTCATGAAACCCGACTTTGCCAAAAGTCGGCGATTTTTGAATTTGTCCGATCCGTTTCGCTCAACCCTACTTAGGAAGCCTTTGCAGGTGCTTTTTGCTAATTATTCTAATTTACTGAGATAATGACTTTAGGGTTTTCGTTGGCTGTAAGCCATAATTATCAACACTAACAGAAATAGACACTTGAAATACATCACTCTGTTAGTATTGACTCTATACAATATATGAGTTTCACTTTTTGTATTGAAAAATTTAAATAAATTAACTTTTTGATGATTTTCTAACTTTGTGAGAAGCACCTGTACGTGACTAAGACCACTAAGAATATTGAACCTTGTTAAGAGAAAAAACAAAATTCTTAATTTGTACACACAAAGTGCAAGTATTTTTGAGTGATATGGTATTAGAGTGTTTCTTCTTTTTTCTTTTTTGTATATAACAAGTAGTAGCATGTGTAAAAATAAGAAAAAGAACTTAAAAACTTGGATTAAAGAAGAAACAATATTATAGAAAATTGGTTGTTTAATGCTAATATTTTTTATATAAATCTGGAAATGTAAATAGATCTTGAACAGAGGTTATCAGTGATGTTAAGCAACACATGAAGAATGTTGCGACTTAGAACTCTTGCACTTGAATTAATAAATTAATTAATATCACAGCTGCAACAGGAAGCTCCAGGAGGTGGAAGCAGCTGTAGAATAATAAATTGTTACATTAGGGTAATACCGAATTTCAACATGAGACTGTACAGTATTAGTCATCTGGTTTTGTGATACAACTGGAAATAATATGAAAATTACCATAATTAATATGTGATAATTATTTTTCATTTGCTTTTATAATAGTTAAATTAGCAATGCATTAAACTTTTCTGCAATCATTTTTTGTATGTAGTACAGGCAATAAACATAAAAAGCTATCATTTGACAAAGGTGATTTTACTTGCACCCATTGGCAAATGAAGTAGAAGATAGGCCATGATGACTGTACTTGTTGTGAAGTTGATGGGATTGGAATGAAGCATTGAGATTTTAATAGGGAGTTCAGAAGTACAGTAGCAATTGCTCCTTAGTCCTGATTCTGAAAGCCCAAAGGCCTCTGCCAGACATTAAGACATTAAGAAACCAATATAGAGGTACTGTAGATAGTATAAGATAGTATATAAAGGAGGCCTGCAGGGCTTTAAAAAGGAAGGCCATTATTCAAGCAGCAGCTCATGCTCCCACCCTCAGGAACTTTTAGGCTACGTTCCCACGATATGCGTTTTGGTGAGTTTTTGACGCTGCAGAGTTTCTGCACCATTTCTGCACCTATTAGGGTATGTTTCCATGGTCAGGATTGCATCAGGATTTGCTCAGGATTTGACGAAGGTAAAATCTGCCCCAACAGGGGCGTGTCCGGATGCCGAGCTGAGCAGAAGTGTGGTGAAGGAGCTCCTGCCATCTCCCAGCTATAAATAGCATAATATCACCCTGCATCACCGGGTTCCACAGTCAGCATGGGGACCAGGAAACCTAGGACCATACAGCAGCCTGCGGTGGACCAGCCGGCACAGCAGACGGCTCTGGACGCTTTTCTGGGCCTTGAACAAGTCCAGGGAGATACACAGGCGCCATCTTTACAGAGACAGGGCAGTGAGGAGGAAGCTTCTCGGCAAAACGCTCTGCATCAGGAAGGCACTCAGGAGACTGATGGCTGCAGGGAGGAGGAGATCTCCCCCTCTACATCGGGGGATGAGCCGTACACAGAAGGAGCAGGACTTCATGGAGATCAGATAAGCACCGCTGCTGACAGCAGCCATGAGGTGAGGGGGAGGGGGGGTGTTGGGCCCCCCTCCTTTACCCTTCATATCAGCCCACACAAACAAACAGCTCCTCACTACATCATGAGGTCCATGGACAGAATAATACACAGGACACTGCCTATATCCAACCCCATCAGGGATACTACTCCTCTCATCATCCTGATTATTCAGTTAACTATCCTCTTAACTCACAGCCTGATGGCAGCTTCAGGGGGCTTGCCCCTCCCTCCCAAGACTGGCAGTCTATTCTGGCATACCCCTGATGAAGCCATTCTGATGGCGACACGCGTCGGGTTTTCACTTTGTTACATGCTTGTGGATATCTGAGGGCTATTTGACCTTCTTGTCTATGGGGGATAGTTTGGTGTGCTACTTTTTCACCTGGTCTGTATATGAGCAGCTGGACCACTCAGAGTGATAGACTCTTTGTTCATGTCAGCTTGCTATAGCTGTGTGATAAATAATGATGGTTGAATCTTTTTCCTTATGTACCTTCTTGGAAATAGGATTATTTGTCTATTGATGCATATGTATATGCTTGTGGGTTATACCTGTGTATATATTTGGGTGCTCTTAAATACTATTGGCACACCTTCTATTGTTGCCATATTTGCTGCTGTGTTTGCACGTATTTATATATATATATCTATAGCACCTTGTTTCTATTCATGGTTCCCACTATGCTCATGTGTGTGGTTTCTATACCATATTCGTTTATCAATATGCTGTCCATATAGGATCTTTGGGACCAGGTGTACACCTATTCACACATTATTCCCCCTATATTTGTTTTCAGGTATGTGGCCCTATTTTGGGCATTTACTGTTTTTAAATGTTTTTAAATTGTTTTCCTGTGTTATACCTTAATAAAATAATGTGATTTTTTGCATACATTCCTGCTGTTTGGTGATCCCCATTTTCTTTATGGCCTTTGCTGTTTTCTTTTTTCTTCTTTGTATCTTCATATTCTAAGGCTCTGGGTGGATCCCAAAATTATATATCTGTGGTGCCCCCATATATGTATATATTCTATTCTGGCAACCCTACCATCTAAAGAGGACTTTAAGATCCTCATTAGTGAGGTCAAAGACATATGCAGGGCAGAAATAGCCAACGTGAGACGAGATTTACAACACTTAAATGGGAGGATTGAGGCCCTGGAAAAGGAACATGACTCCACAAGAAAACACATGACAGAAATTCACCAGCTAGTGTCCTCACAACAACAAGTGATGGAGGAAATGCAGTCCCACTTGGAGGATTTGGACAATAGGGGACGCAGATGCAACATACGTGTGAGAGGAGTGCCTGAGGTAGAGGTCTCTGAGTCTCCTGATCTGATCCTGCAGGACATCTTTAATAACATTCTGGGTGCACCTCCAACCAATATAACTAAGTTGGACAGAGCACACAGGGCGCTACAGCCTAAGAACATGTCTACTCAACCCCGAGATATTATATGCTGTGTTCACAACTTTACTACTAAAGAATTGATCATGTCCAAAGCCAGGACCCGGAACCAGACCCCCTTATTTCGGGGAACAGAGGTTCAGCTCTTCCCTGATCTCTCCCGCATAACCCTGCAGAAGCAGAGACACCTCAGGCCCCTCTTGCTAATACTCCAGGAACACCAAATTAAGTATAGATGGGGGTTCCCATTTGCCCTGAAAGCCAGGAAAGATGGAAAGTCCACGACTCTGCGTACCCCTGCTGATGTGACGGCCTTCTGTACAACCCTGGAGATCCCGGCGGTCAACATTCCACCATGGGTCCTGCATGTACCTGGGGCTCCCCCTCCACCGGTGTGGACCAAGTTGGGGGGAGGAAGGCGCGGGGCGCGTGGGGGAGGTGGGGGGAGAGGCGGGCGCACCCCGTCTTCCCCCCGTACCCGTTGACTTGACTTTTACTTTAGGCTTGTTTAGAACAGGCCGCATATTCTCTTTTTCTCTAAGCCTCCCTTACTGATTGGCCCCTCTGCTTTCTGGCCTGTGATGCTGGAAATGGGACATCCAAACCCCACTGGGGGATGGACACAATGCTGCCTCTGTGTGTCTGGAGCTGCATCATTTACTGAAACAATTGAAGCAGGTCACCCGGGAAGGCAGGTGGCGGGGGCTTTGCCAAGACCACTTCGGTTGCTTCCCAGTTACCCCTTTTTTTACATTGGAGGGGCGGCTGGCTGGAGATAGACCAGCTCTCTCGGATTCGGAGACTTCCACCTATC
Source organism: Ranitomeya variabilis (assembly GCF_051348905.1). Lineage (NCBI taxonomy): Eukaryota > Metazoa > Chordata > Amphibia > Anura > Dendrobatidae > Ranitomeya > Ranitomeya variabilis. Next base: position 160,985,096 of record NC_135237.1, read on the forward strand.
CTAGGGCTTCCCTGGGATTGATATTAAGACCGACATTTTCTACCACTCTGGCCCTCCGAGCCAAGAGTGGGTTTCCTCAGGGGATCCCTCTCCGGGTTAAACCCCGGGTATTGTTCTCAATTGTTTTTCTATGTTTTTTCACTTTTTGGATATGTAATTTACTAACTGAGTGTCTATGTCTTCCCTTTTCCTTGTTGTTCTTACCCTACCCAACCATCCAAATTTTGTTTCCACCCTCGGTTCAATCCTTGACAGCCTTCATCTGGTGGACCAGCCGCACTGAGACAACCTCTATGTTAACCTACACCTTCAAAGGTAATGGTCCCGACACCTGCACTACACTCCACTTAATGCAACTAAGATGACACGTATTGTATCTATTAACGTGCGGGGTCTTAATTCTCCCCGCAAGAGGAAATTGCTGTTACAGGAGCTGCGCTCCACTAGGGCAGACGTGGCTTTCATCCAAGAGACCCACTTTGATTCTACAGGCTCATTTAGGTTTGCAGCCCACTTATATCCCCAACAATATCTAGCAAGCACGAATACTAAGAAAGGGGGGGTTGCAATCCTGATTGCAAAAAATTGCCCTATACAGTCACTGGAAATCACAAGATTCGCTTTCTGAGGGGGGTATTTTCACTCGTAGGGGGGCTTCCCCATGCGGCGACTATAGTAGGTGGAGATTTCAATCTTCCATTCTCTGAAACATTTGACAGGCTTTCTCTCGGGGGGTTCCCGCCCTCTGACTCTGTAAAGAACCTGTCTTTGGGCTTCCGGAGGATTATAAGATCTGAGGTTCTCTTTGACGCATGGAGGGTGGCACACCCTGGAGAGAGGGCCTTTACCTTCTTTTCACACCCACACCAGACCCATACCAGGATCGATTACTTCTTTGTAAACTCTGCTATTCTTAAGAGGCTGGGGGTGGTGGAACTGGGCTCCATTACTTGGTCGGATCATGCTCCTGTGATCATGGAACTTGAGGGAGCCCATTCTCGACCTAGATTTGGCCACTGGTGCTTAAATGAATCTTTACTCAAGGACCCTGAAGTCAGGGCCTCACTGCATAAGCAACTGGAGGAATTCTTCCAGCTCAATAGGGGCTCAGCCTCCTCCCTGGGAATTCTGTGGGAGGCACATAAGGCGGTGATGAGGGGCCATTGTATTAGGGGGGGCGCCAGGGCCAAGAGATCCGCGGGGGTCCAGAGGGCACATTTGCCTTCTCAACTAAAGCTTCATGAGAGGACACTCGCTGAATCTCCCTCTCTGGCCGCTTTGAAAGAGGTGGTCAGACTAAGGGAAAAATTAAAAGATCTGGTGGTGGCGGGGGCGGAGAAACTGCTAACTTTCTCTAGACAGAAATTCTATGAAAGGGGCAATAAGGCACACACCCTCCTGGCACGCCAGCTGAAGGAACGCTCCGTGGCTTCATGTCCTTAGGCCTTGCGGGACGCTGCAGGGGTGACGCATTATCACCCTGATGCCATAGCTGATATTTTTTATAATTTCTACAAAAAATTGTACAATCTTGGTCCCCCATCGGCTGATGGATCCCAGGGGTCAGGGGCTATTGAAGACTATCTTGCTACCTTAGACCTCCCCTCCCTACCTATTGAAGCGATTGAATCTCTAAATAGTGCAGTTTCCTCTGAAGAGGTAGAGGAGGTTTCCCTGCCCATGGGAAAATCACCTGGCCCTGATGGTCTGACGTACTTTTACTATAAGACATTCGCCAAAACACTTCTCCCTCACTTGGCCTCATTATTTAACTCCTTCTTGCAAGGCGACCCAATCCCGTCTACAATGCTACATTCCCACCTCATCCTCCTTCCAAAGCCGCCCAGGGACCCCTTGGACTGTGCAAACTATAGGCCAATAGCCCTTTTGAATACGGATTTGAAGGTGTTCACCAAGCTACTGGCCTCCAGACTTAATAAATGGCTACCCTCGATTATTCATAAAGACCAAGTAGGCTTTATTCCATGCCGTCAAGGCGGTGATAACACCAGGAGGGTTGTGGACTTGGTGGACATCTCGAACCGAAAGAAATTGCAAACACTAGTACTGAGCCTTGACGCTGAGAAGGCTTTCGATCGCCTCTCCTGGCCATTCCTTTTTAGTACGATGCGGGTCTTTGGCATCTCGGGCGGATTTTTGTCCGCGCTGAGATCCCTATACAACCACCCTACAGCAGCCATAAAACTCCCTCTCTGTACATCCAAACCATTCACTTTATCGAATGGCACCAGGTAGGGGTGCCCTTTGTCACCTCACCTGTTTGCCCTCTGCATAGAGCCCCTGGCAGCGTCCATACGACGGGACCCCAATATTTCTGGGGTGATGGTTGGGAGTAAATCTTTTAAGATCGCACTATTTGCTGATGATGTCCTATTGACGCTCACTAATCTCCACGTGTCTCTTCCGAACCTCATGAGGGCTTTGAGGAGATATGGGGACTTATCTGGATATAAAATCAATTCCAGCAAAACGGAGGCTATGCCGCTTAACATCCCCCCTGAGGTATGGGACCACCTACGCCTGAATTTTAAATTCAGGTGGAAACAGGATGCTGTGAAATATCTGGGGGTGAATATTACGTCCTCATATGAGACCCTCTACAAACTAAATTTCCCCTCCCTCTTTAAAGAATCAAAAGCCCGCCTGACTCAAGCCGCAATCACTCCCTCTCTCGTGGATGGGTCGGATAGCGGCGGTAAAAATGAGCCTTTTAACCAGATTGATCTACGCCTTTGAGACCCTCCCAGTTGGTGTTCCGGTCTCGGAATTGAAGTCCCTTCAGGCGGCTATTATTAGGTTCATATGGCAACAAAAGCGCCATAGAGTGGCTAAGGAGGTTCTCACAGCTCATAAGACCAGGGGAGGGCTTTCTGTGCCAAATATTCTTAATTACTACTGGGCTACTCACCTGAGGAGAATCCCCTGCTGGACATCCCTATGGGCCTACAGCAAGTGGAATGAAATAGAGAAATTATGGCTTGCCCCAATACACCCTAACTCTCTTTTATGGTCGCCAGCACAATGTAAGTCCTTTCCACCCCTTTTAGGCCCCATGCAGTTCACCCGTGACATTTGGAATAACAGCACACGGAGATTCGCCCTCATGTCACCTTGCTCCCCCCTGGTGTCCTTCATCTATCATCCACAGCTCCCAAGCAGTTTAGAGTCTCCTATGGTTCACTCTTGGCTTAAAGCGGGCCTATTTAGATTTGCGGATATTATAGATGGGGAGACCATGGAGATTCACTCCTTTGATTATCTTAAGCAACATTTCTCGATTTCCAACAGGGAATTCTTTCAATACCTACAAATCATAGATTTTGCTAACTCCCTATATGGTAAAGCGGGAGCTTCAATCCCCATGGATTTCGAGAAAATTTGCAGGAGGGGCGTGAACACCAGGGGTCTGATATCAGAAATGTATAACCTTTTATCGGATCCACAGGATGGGTCTGGTGAATCTTTTCTATACATGCGCAAGTGGGAGGCCGCCCTGGAGCAGCGTATTTCTCTCCGAGAGTGGTCTGTCATTTGGAGGAATGCCGCAAAATCGTCAGTGTGTACTCTCTATAGAGAAAATATCTATAAGATACTAATAATAATAATAATAATAATTTTATTTATATAGCGCCAACATATTCCGCAGCGCTTTACAACTTATAGAGGGGACTTATACAGACAACAGACATTACAGCATAACAGAAATCACAGTTCAAAACAGATACCAGGAGGAATGAGGGCCCTGCTGCTCACAAGCTTACAATCTATGAGGAAAAGGGGAGACACAAGAGGTGGATGGTAACAATTGCTTTAGTTATTTGGACCAGCCATAGTGTAAGGCTCGGGTGTTCATGTAAAGCTGCATGAACCAGTTAACTGCCTAAGTATGTAACAGTACAGACACAGAGGCTATTAACTGCATAAAGTGTATGAGAACATGATGGAGGAACGTGATTATGTTGTTGTTTTTTATTAATAGGCCACACAGGGATAATTAGGTTAATGCGTTGAGGCGGTAGGCCAATCTGAACAAATGAGTTTTTAGTGCACGCTTAAAACTGTGGGGATTGGGGATTAATTGTATTAACCTAGGTAGTGCATTCCAAAGAATCGGCGCCGCACGTGTAAAGTCTTGGAGACGGGAGTCTCACACTCCAGGGTTTCTGCATGGACTGAATCCCTCTGTCCCTCCCTCCTGTTGGAGATGTGGAGGAAGCACTGGGTCCCTCATGCACATATTCTGGTCATGCCCAAAAATTGTGCCTTTTTGGGGTCAAGCTAAGTCCCTCATTGACAAGGTATTGCATACAGATATAGAACTAAACCCGCTGGTGCTTCTCCTGGGTCACGGGGCGCCAGGTTTGGGCAAACTCTCCAATAGATTATTGCAACATATCCTTACGGCGGCCAGATGCCTGATTGCGCGTTTTTGGAGGCAGCCGAGTCCCCCTTCGCTTTAGATCCTCATTAGACGGATCATGGATGTTAGAAGGATGGAACACCTTACAGCCTTACTAAATGACTCAGTGGTGCGCTTCCAGGCAATATGGTCCCCGTGGGATTATTATGCAGCGGGATCCGACCTGTAGTGCGGCTGAGTTCGAATTTGATTAGTCGTTTTAAATGAGGTTTTTCCCTTTTTTTTTTCCCCTCCCCTCCTTCTACTCCTTACTGTCTTGTCTTGTCTTTGTCATTTACGTTTTTGTAAAATTAAGGTCATTTATAGCCTTACATCGTTTATATCGTTTATTATTGATGCAAACTATACAGAAACTAAATACTTGTATGACCCTGTTTTGTTATACCATGTTTAATAAAATAAAAATTTTATGGTTAGAAAAAAAAATCTGCACCAAATCTGCACCTGAGGTCACTGGCAGGTCACCTGCATTTTTGATGTATTTTTACATGCATTTTTCATGCGTTTTTTGATACATTTTTCTCATATGGATTTGTGTGTGTTTTTGTAAGCTAAATAAAAATATATAAAAAAAATTGTCATGTCATTTCTTGTCCAACCTCTTCTTTTACATACTCCATTGAAGAATAATGTTTAGACACACAGATAGATCAATACATCATAAATAGATAGATAATACCAAGCCCGATGTTGGGTGTCGAGTTGCCGCTGCTGCACAGGGGGAATCTAGAACCATGTCCACTGCGGTCTCCCAATCTCCTCCAACCACAGTGGAGCCTGCTCAGCAGAGACATCGGTCCCAGCATCTGGCTCAAGCTGATACTGTGCGGCTGGTTACTGCTGTCCTTCCAGGCTCAGCCATCGTAACCAGTACTGATCAGCAGCGAGCAGGCGCTCCTGGGACCAAGTCCTGCTTTTCTTCTTCTGAGCATGCCCAAGGTATGACCTCTCATTGGAGGTTGGGGGTCACATGCTCAGGTCCTGTAGCAGCTCCTATTGGACCACTAGGAAGGTCCTGGAGAACTTCCGCTGTAAAAGGTTCGCATGGCTGCACGGCCATGCACTAGTATAAATCAGTTATTGTGTGTGTGGATGTATGCCTGTTCTAGTGAAAGCTCCGAATCATACCCATCCCTAGTGTTGGTGACTGCTCGTGAATGTTGGAGCTCTCAGTTAGTGCCATCCAGCACCAGGCACAATCAATAGCGTCTCTGCAGTGTTAGCCAGTGCAGCACCGTGTGCAACCAGTGCGCTTACCTGACCCTACTTGGGCGGTTAGTGGTGTCCGCCAGTGCCGGGTGTCACACTTGCAAGAAACTCGCACGAGTCTCACCGCTCAATACCCTGCACTGCTGCCGGCACTCGGGACCGGTGTGTGCGGCTGCTTGTATTTCTATGGTGTGGTATGGAGTGGTGCCTGGTATTGAGGTGTGAGACTCGTTAATTGAACGCAATACGTTTAATTAAAAAAAATTGGAAAAAATATGGTGTGGGCTCCCGCGCAATGTTCTGCGCCAGAGAGGGAAAGCCAGCGACTGGGGGACCGATGTTTGTAGCCTGTGAAGGGGTTAATACCCATGGAGCTTCCCAGGCTATGAATATCAGCCTGCAGCTGTATATTTAGCCTGATGTGGGTCCCCCTATAAAGGCCATAAAGGCTATGCAGACAGCTGTGGCCTGATATTCCTAGCCTAGGAAGGGACCATAGACATTCCCCCCCCCCAGCTACAAATACCAGCTCCCAGCCACCTCAGAAATGGTGCATCTCTAAGATGCACCAATTCTGGCCCTTAGCCTCTCTCTTCCCACTGCCCTGTAGTGGTGGCATATGGGGTAATAAGGGGTTAATGTCACCTTTGTAAGGTGACATTAAGCCGGCTTAGTAATGGAGAGGCATCAATAAGATACCTACCATTACTAATCCTATAATAGTGAAAGGGTTAATAAAACACACACATGCAGAATAAAGTATTTTAATGAAATAAAACACCACATAGTTTTGATATCTCTATTGTACACTCATTCCTGTGACACCCTCGTTCTCCTGGAAAAAAATAAAAAATAATAAACCAACAGTATATTCCCTGTGTCCGACGTAGTCGATTTAATGACGAGTGTCCCATGACGAGTCCAGCTCTGCTACATCTGGATACCTGACATCCAGACATAGCAGAGCTTGTAGATAACCACCGGAGATAACTCTCCAGCGATCACCTACACTGCAGTGTTCTCACAATTAGCTGATCAGCTGACCGTGAGAACCCTCGGTCACGTGCACTGCAGTTCTCGCGGTAAGCTAAGCTATCGCGAGAGCTGCAGTGGACGCAGACTTCCGGCAGTGGGACAGGTAAGCCCGCAAATTAGTGGACATGCATAGTAAGCTGCATTTACGCAGTTACCATGCATGTGACTAATTATTAGATGCGCCGCATGTCCGTTTACGCGTGTCTGCCGCAGGCGTCTTTTAATGCATAGTGGAGACGGAATTTCATGAGAACCCCTCCACTATGCTGTAACATCTGGATGCTGCGTGCTTGAAAAATCGTATATATATACAGTTGTGCTCAAAAGTTTACAAACCCCAGCAGAATTTTTGCTTTCTTTGCCTTTTTTTCAGAGAATATGAATGATAACACCAAAACTTTTTCTCCACTCATAGTAAGTGGTTGGGTGAAGCCATTTATTGTCAAACTACTGTGTTTTCTCTTTTAATATCATAATGACAACTCAAAACATCCAAATCATCCTGATCAAAAGTTCACATACCCTGGTGATTTTGGCCTGATAACATGCACAGAAGTTGACACAAATGGGTTTGAATGACTACTAAAGATAACATCCTCACATGTGACCTGTTTACTTGTAATCAGTGTGTGTGTGCATAAAATCTGAGTGAGGTTCTGGGATCCAGACAGACTCTTGCATCTTTCATCCAGCCACTGATGTTTCTGGATTGTGAGTCATGGGGACAGCAAAAGAATTGTCAAGGGTTTCTACGGGAAAAGGTAGTTGAACTATATAATACAGGAAAGGGATATAAAAAGATATCCAAGGAATTGATAATGACAGTTAACAGCGTTCAAACTGTGATTAACAAATGGAAAATCAGGGGCTATGTAAAAACAAAACCATAGTCAGGTAGACCAACAAAAATGCCGTCCGCAACTGCCAGGAAAATTGTTCGGGATGCAAAGAAAAACACACAAATAACATCAGATGAAATACAGGACTTTCTGAAAACTAGCAGTGTGGCTGTTTCAAGATGCACAATAAGGAGGCACTTGAAGGAAAATGGTCTGCGTGGCCGAGTTGCCAGAAGAAAGCCATTACTGTGCAAATGCCACAAAGCATCTTGCCTACAATATGCAAAACAGCACATAGACAAGCCTCAAAACTTCTGGAACAATGTAATTTGGAGTGATGAGACCAAAATTGACCTTTTTGGCCACAACCATAAACATTACATTTGGAGCAGTAGCGTAGCTATCGGGGGGCAGAGGGGGTGGTCGCCCAGGCCCCCGTGCTTTGAGGGTGCCCACCCAGAGCAACGCTACTGTAACTGTATCGGCGCGTGCAGCCCTGCTCTGCCGCCCTGCTACAGCAGGCAGGGGGTCCCGTTGCCAGCAGTTGGCCCCCACCCATCATCGCAAGGTCAGCTGTACCGGCATTTAGCTGATACAGCTGATCGCATTGATGGGAGAAGGAGTGCTACGCTTCTTCTCCCATCATCCCTCTGTCAGCGTCTGACATCACCGATGCTGACACTGACACTGACAGCGGGCGCGATGACATCATTAACCATCTCCTGACAGCGGGTGCTCAGAGCTGCTGAGGAACCAGGAAGAAGAGAGGTAAGTATTTATTTTTAATGGGGGCTGCCTTATATTACAGGGTCTGCCTATGGGGGTGCTGTCTTATACTACAGGGTCTGCCTGTGGGGTGCTGCCTTATACTACAGGGTCTGCCTATGGGGTGCTGTCTTATACTACAGGGTCTGCCTGTGGGGTGCTGCCTTATACTACAGGGTCTGCCTTTAGGGGTGCTGCCTTATACTACAGGGTCTGCCTATGGGGGTGCTGTCTTATACTACAGGGTCTGCCTGTGGGGTGCTGCATTATACTACAGGGTCTGCCTATGGGGGTGCTGTCTTATACTGCAGGGTCTGTAGTGTCAATCCTCTCTGAGGTCAGCAGTTGACTTCAGCGTTCAAGAGTTGGGAGAACATGACGTCACTGACATACACCCCCAGTCATGTGCACACCAACATCATGTATTAGAGCAGCCAATCGGGGAGGGGTAGTATCGCAGCTTGTATAAAATATAATGCCTGCCAAGGGGGGCATTTTATGCTTGTACAGTGAAGGGATGCAAGGTCAGCGAGAAACCAGTCCTGCCCCAGAAACAGACAATACTTTTGGGAGGCTAGTCTCTGTTATCCTTGCTCACGGGGTTGTCTCCTTACAATGTACAGTGGCAGTGCACTCTCTTGCCTTCAAATTACTTCTCATTAGAGTCAGTGAGGGAGCGCACTTTTACTACGCAATGAAAGGAATATTGCACAGTGACAAGGCTGCTTGTATTGAGCATGTGTCTATACTGAAAACCGATGCATGCTCAGTAGAGCAGTTGCTACCCCAGCCCCTGAAACGGATGACGATGATGACGTTTGTTTCAGGGTGGGGACAACGCCTCTGCCCTTTGATGACATTTCATTTGAGCATCACAGCTTGCACTGGGGATTCTCACACAAAATGTCACAGCGGAAGTAGTAAAAAAGCAGTTAGAGAGAGCAGAGAGGGAATGATAGGGACTTTGTAACTAAAGTATATTAGAAAAAAAACGATTAGATTATTACATGAAGTAGACATTTAGGATTAAATCAATGTTAGTTTTAAACCACACTCTTATATCACCCAGTTTTCACAATCATCAGCATGGGACCAGGGTGGCATTGATTCTGTATCATAATCATATTTGAGCAATTTATTTTAAAATTGGAGACCTACAGAGGTACCATATCGTCCTATGAACTCAATATTCAAGACTCAAACATGAGGATTTAATCTGCAAAGTTTTAGCATTAAGAAAATTATTTGCATGACCAAAGGCTTTTTATAGCTCATATACTGTATTATTAGCACATAAGACTAAATAACGCTGGATTTTTCGAGAAGTGAAAGGCAGCTCCAAAATCAAATTGTTACCTGTATAAACAACATTGATAAAAAGAAACATTTTACTGTCCATTGCTCTGGAATGTAATAATTGCTCTTTCTGCTGTCCTAATCTAAAAATGTTTCTTTAAAAAAACAATAAAATGAGAATTGCTATTTTGGAATAACATCCAGCAATTCCACAGAAACAAGGTCAGACTGTCTATATTACCGGCTGAGAACTTATGACAGGCTGGAGGTAATCTCAAACAGTGAGATTACCTAACAGTGACATGTTGAAGAAGTCCTTTTTCCAGATTTAGCAGGAAAATCTTAAGAAAATACATAGACAGAGCAGCATTCACAAGAGGTGAGAGAAGTGGCATCTTTTAAAGACTACTTTTTGAGACATTTTCCATTTTAGCCACTAGTCCTGTTACTAGAATAGTATATATTAATCTGCGGTTATAGAAACTTTTGAAATTTATCGTATGAAATATAACATAATTTCCAAGTTGAAAAGGTCAGAAGCTATGCATTTACTCTTAAGGAAGTTCAATTCTATAAGGGAAGACGGAAGTCCTGATCTGGAAAGTAACATAGTGGGTGTTAAATTGATCCTGCTTTTTTGAAAACATGCCAGTTGTAAGATTTCCCAAAGCTGTTTTCATAACGTTTCATTTTCTCATTACTAATATTTCTGTTTTAATATATAATTTTTATGTTTATCCAAAACTGGTCTAAAGATCATTGGAACTAGGGTTCACACAAATACTACAGACTGTTGGTGAACCTTAAAAAATATACGAAAACCTTTACTGAAATATAATCTGCTGAGCTGTGACAATTTAAAGTTGTAAAGAAGAGAAGTCATCGTTCTTAAGATAATATGAAGAGGAAGAGAACAGACTGTAGGGAACATAAACCATACTCCTTTCCCCTTCACTTTTATGAACCTGGAAAAAATAACCACAGACATTAATATCTAACTTTTGTTTGGAATATGTTAGCCACAGTTTGGTTATGTGACATCCGTGTCGGTACTTGTCCACCTCTTCTTTTGCTTCTGTTGCCAGGCAATGCTGCATCCTTATTGTGGGCAGCAACATGGTGGCGCTGTGTAAGCTCTTTGATTTGTGTTGCCATCCAGGCTGGGAGTTCGGGGGTATACTTGTGGTTTGTGTTGGTTCCATGTATGTCACCGATGGCTATTTATAAGGAATCTGTCATTAGTGTCAACCCTCCTAAGACATCTACATGGGCATGGAGGTCATAGGAAGCTGAATAAAATGATACCTTGATGTCTGCTATCCAATGTGTATAGAGGTGGACATGCTGCCCACACGCCTTGAAAAATCTGTGTTGATATAATGCATTGTTTTGCACATTTATTGCTTTACATTGTTATGTGATGTTATGTGATGAAGCTGTGTTCTGCACAGCCAATGGTAGTGAGCAGGCATTGACAGGTTTCACAGTTGGCTCTAGCCCAGGATGGAGCTATGTGGAAAGACTAGGGAAGACTTCTTAGTAGGAGATTAGATAGAGCCCAGCTTGCAGCTGTAGCAGACCTCAAGTCTGGCTGTGTAACGGGGGCCAGGGTGGTAGTCATGGCGAGGGGCTTCTGTTTTGATATGCCCTGACACCCTGCAACATAAACATCATGTCCATTCTGGTGTGTGCTGTGTGTAGTGCATTTCACTCACTTGTGGATTAGAGTCCTCCTCAGGTTGCAAAGTCCCAGCTTCCTTCAGCATCACACAATGACTCTCGGAGCCCAAGTTCATTTTCAACATAATAACTTTACTTAGGTTGTCCAGTTTAGCCACAGAAACCCAAAGCAATCTTCACAAGTTACGGACATACATTTCCCTGAACTGTCCCTGATTCATCGTGTCTCCACTTGTTCCCATACCATATCTTCTGGTAACGCAGCTCCCTGAGTAGCCAAACTAACTTCTTCCTGGTGTTCCCCGTCCATTTTCCTTGGTGAAACTAAAGGATGCTGCTGCCTATCCTTCTACTACTGTAAGTCCTGGAGGTTCTGGAACTTTCCATCAAGCCTAGCCGCTGTCTTCCTCATGCTGCTGAGATTCACTCGTGCTCGCGTGTCTGTCCACCCATAGGGCCTGGACTTTTGAGCTTCTCCTCACAGACTAGTTCCTCTCACAACCTGACTGCTCTGCTCAACTTTTCTAACTGAAATCACCTCAGGAAGACTCTTCTTGCCCCTACACTGGCCCCGCCCCCTTTTTCAACTGTCACTACTCTGACTGAAACCAGTTCTTAACACAATCTAATCTCCTACTCTTCAGTGCTCCCCAGTGTTCTAACTCCTATATGACCCCTAAAGGAACCTTCACACGAAGCGACGCTGCAGCGATAGCGACAACAATGCCGATCGCTGCAGCGTCGCTGTTTGATCGCTGGGGAGCTGTCACACAGACCGCTCTCCAGCGACCAACGATGCCGAGGTCCCCGGGTAACCAGGGTAAACATCGGGTTGCTAAGCGCAGGGCCGCGCTTAGTAACCCGATGTTTACCCTGGTTACCAGCGTAAAAGTAAAAAAAACAAACAGTACATACTTACATTCGCGTCCCCCAGCGTCTGCTTCCTGACACTGACTGAGCTCCGGTCCTAACAGCACAGCGGTGACGTCACCGCTGTGCTTTCACTTTCACTTTAGGGCCGGCGCTCAGTAAGTGTCAGGAAGCAGACGCTGGGGGACGCGCAGGTGAGTATGTACTGTTCGTTTTTTTTACTTTTACGCTGGTAACCAGGGTAAACATTGGGTTACTAAGCGCGGCCCTGCGCTTGGTAACCCGATGTTTACCCTGGTTACCAGTGTAAAACATCGCTGGTATCGTTGCTTTTGCTTTCAAACACAACGATACACGGCGATCGGACGACCAAATAAAGTTCTGGACTTTATTCAGCGACCAGCGACATCACAGCAGGATCCTGATCGCTGCTGCGTGTCAAACTAAACGATATCGCTAGCGAGGATGCTGCAACGTCACGGATCGCTAGCGATATCGTTACAAAGTCGTTTCGTGTGAAGGTACCTTTAGTAATACTAAACCTCACTATATTTCCCTATCTCTATCCCTAATCCATGAAGATACAGCTCTGGCAAAAATTAAGAGACCACCACATCAAAACCCTGTCATGGGCAGCCCAATCTCCAGACCTGAACCCCTGAAATATGATGGTCTTAAACAATGTGTTAACTATCAGAAATTTGACAAAACTACTATTGTTGAGGAGAGCCATAAGATCAAATACTTAATTAACCTCAACACATAAGGTAATTGAGAGAAGCAACCTAAAACATGTATTGTTTAACCTTACATAAGTTTTCCTCAGACAAAGTGAGACACTGAAGATGGCCGCCATCTCCTGTAGCAGAGCCGTGTGCTCTGGTATCCAAGATGAACAAAGTGAGACACTAAAGATGGCCGCCATTTCCTGTGTCAGCATGCCGTGTGCTCTGGTGTCCAAGATGACGCCCACCCTGATGACCTCATGGATCCACCCACAGTGACGCCCACCCTGATGACCTCACGGACCAACCCACCCTGATGACCTCATGGATCCGCCCATGGACTTGCTCATGCCCAACCCACTAACCAATGGAATACATCCGATCACTCCCATTTTAGAGCTAACCGAGCCCCCTTACAGGAGATATATAACATTGTATTTGACTAATAAACATCCCTTCTTGGAGCTGAGCCACACATTGATCAAGGAGAGTTACAGCTGACTGTGTCTGGTGTATTTCTTTAGTGCACATGATCAATATCCATTAGGCCAGGAGTAGGCAACTAGAGAATTGAACATTATATTAATTGTTCAACCCTAATATTTGGCCGCCCAACCTGGGGCCAGCAGAGGAGAGCCCTGAACCATGAGGACCGGCGAGTGGAACGGCTGGATGGACTGAGTACCCCGAACCTGGAGACTGATCACCTCCTTAACAGAACACGGTAAGTCTGCTGATTTTTATAATCTGTAGTCTTTACCTGTGTCCTTCGGGGTATCCTGTGCAGATTGCCTGACCGTGTCCGGTTTTCTTGGTATCTGTAAGACGGCAGAAGGGTCTCTCCGCTGCTGGTCATTTAATTGCAAGAACCGTCACATGTTTTTAGTTGCCTGCTGCCTGTTACATGTTGTGAAGAGGGGAGATGACTAGTAGTTAAAAGAAGCAAGGTGTTTTTTTTTTTTTCACAGAGGGATAGGCAAGTGATAAAACAGGAAAAACAGGTTTTTACAGAAGGAGATGACTGGTAGTTAGGAAAAGCATTGTGTTTGGAACAGGAATAGCAGGTTTCTAGGAAAGAAGAAGCAAGTGTTTACAGAAGGAAAAGCATGTGGTAGGACGGGAAAAACAAGTTTGTTTTTAGAGAAGGAAAGCAAGCAAGTAGAAAAAAAAAATAAATAATAATAATTTTTGTCTGTGGTATACGGTTGTCGCCTGTGATAAGATTTTCAGTTCTGTACAAGAGAGACTAGGACCTGGAGTGAATTGACTCGGCCTAGGGGGGCCCGGTAAAGCTTGGAGCGAATTGGCTCAGTTCGGGCATAATAAATTGTGTAGCGGCTCATTGAAACTTGGAGCGAATTGGCTCAGTTCGAGCCAATTAAATTTATAGTTTTTCTTTTTTTTTGCCCCGTGACATCGAGTGAGTTGACTCTGCACGGGGACCGGTAAGTTAGGGAGCAATTTGACAAAGTAGGGAATAATTGGTTTGTAAAGTACGGAGCACGGAAGTCAGACAGGGACCACGTGACAAGAAGGAATAGGAACTGAGTACTGCAGACTCAGTTCCCTTTAGAATCTCAGGTTTGAGTCATCTCCACCGTCTTATTGTTTGTTTGGTGTTTGTTATCTTGATAGATAGATATATACAGTGGGGCAAAAAAGTATTTAGTCAGTCAGCAATAGTGCAAGTTCCACCACTTAAAAAGATGAGAGGCGTCTGTAATTTACATCATAGGTAGACCTCAACTATGGGAGACAAACTGAGAAAAAAAAATCCAGAAAATCACATTGTCTGTTTTTTTATCATTTTATTTGCATATTCTGGTGGAAAATAAGTATTTGGTCAGAAACAAACAATCAAGATTTCTGGCTCTCACAGACCTGTAACTTCTTCTTTAGGAGTCTCCTCTTTCCTCCACTCAGTACCTGTAGTAATGGCACCTGTTTAAACTTGTTATCAGTATAAAAAGACACCTGTGCACACCCTCAAACAGTCTGACTCCAAACTCCACTATGGTGAAGACCAAAGAGCTGTCAAAGGACACCAGAAACAAAATTGTAGCCCTGCACTAGGCTGGGAAGACTGAATCTGCAATAGCCAACCAGCTTGGAGTGAAGAAATCAACAGTGGGAGCAATAATTAGAAAATGGAAGACATTCAAGACCACTGATAATCTCCCTCGATCTGGGGCTCCACGCAAAATCCCACCCCGTGGGGTCAGAATGATCACAAGAACGGTGAGCAAAAATCCCAGAACCACGCGGGGGGACCTAGTGAATGAACTGCAGAGAGCTGGGACCAATGTAACAAGGCCTACCATAAGTAACACACTACGCCACCATGGACTCAGATCCTGCAGTGCCAGACGTGTCCCACTGCTTAAGCCAGTACATGTCCGGGCCCGTCTGAAGTTTGCTAGAGAGCAGTTGGATGATCCAGAGGAGTTTTGGGAGAATGTCCTATGGTCTGATGAAACCAAACTGCAACTGTTTGGTAGAAACACAACTTGTCGTGTTTGGAGGAAAAAGAATACTGAGTTGCATCCATCAAACACCGTACCTACTGTAAAGCATGGTGGTGGAAACATCATGCTTTGGGGCTGTTTCTCTGCAAAGGGGCCAGGACGACTGATCCGGGTACATGAAAGAATGAATGGGGCCATGTATCGTGAGATTTTGAGAGCAAACATCCTTCCATCAGCAAGGGCATTGAAGATGAAACATGGCTGGGTCTTTCAACATGACAATGATCCAAAGCACACCGCCAGGGCAACGAAGGAGTGGGTTCGTAAGAAGCATTTCAAGGTCCTGGAGTGGCCTAGCCAGTCTCCAGATCTCAACCCTATAGAAAACCTTTGGAGGGAGTTGAAAGTCCGTGTTGCCAAGCGAAAAGCCAAAAACATCACTGCTCTAGAGGAGATCTGCATGGAGGAATGGGCCAACATACCAACAACAGTGTGTGGCAACCTTGTGAAGACTTACAGAAAACGTTTGACCTCTGTCATTGCCAACAAAGGATATATTACAAAGTATTGAGATGAAATTTTGTTTCTGACCAAATACTTATTTTCCACCAGAATATACAAATAAAATGATAAAAAAACAGACAATGTGATTTTCTGGATTTTTTTTTCTCAGTTTGTCTCCCATAGTTAGTTGAGGTCTACCTATGATGTAAATTACAGACGCCTCTCATCTTTTTAAGTGGTGGAACTTGCACTATTGCTGGCTGACTAAATACTTTTTTGCCCCACTGTATACTGTATATCTATAGAAAGATGGAGAAATTAATGCAGTTCTGCCGCATGGGCACTAAGCCATATTCAGATGGCAAATTAGACTCATGCACATTAGTGGAAATTGTGTGGAATGCCAGAAGGGGGGATGGTTACAGCCCCTGGAGTGGAAACTTGTCTTGAAAGAAAGAAAAGGTATCCTAGAAGATAATGGATTGTTGTCTATTGCTAGGGCAGGAGAAAGAGTCTCTGAAAGTCTGTATAAAAAAAAATAAATTGGAAATTGGGTAGAAGAGAAAAGGAATAGAAAGAATAGAGTTTTGAGTTGTGTATTACAAAAATATATCCTGTGAGTGGCCACCACCGTATAATGGTGGCCCAGAGCCATGTGTTAAATGTAATAGCAGCCAAAATGGTGGCCCAGAGCCATGTGCTAAATGTAATAGCGGCCATTTTGTTGTTTTGCAAGTGTGTTAAATGTAATAGCACCCAAAATGGTGGCCCAGAGCCATGTGTTAAATGTAATTCTGATGGTGGCCATTTTGTTGGTGGTAAATGTAATTCTGACGGCGGCCATTTTGTTGGTGACAAATGTAATTCGGACGGCGGCCATTTTGTTGGTGGCAAATGTAATTCTGACGGCAGCCATTTTGTGGATGGCAAATATGCTAATTCTAACGGCGGCCATTTTGTTGATGGCAAATGTGTTAAATGTAATAGCAGCCAAAATGGTGGCCCAGAGCCATGTGTTAAATGTAATTCTGACGGCGGCCATTTTGTTGGTGACAAATGTAATTCTGACGGCGGCCATTTTGTTGGTGGCAAATGTAATTCTGACGGCAGCCATTTTGTGGATGGCAAATATGCTAATTCTAACGGTGGCCATTTTGTTGATGGCAAATGTGTTAAATGTAATAGCAGCCAAAATGGTGGCCCAGAGCCATGTGTTAAATGTAATTCTGATGGCGGCCATTTTGTTGGTGGTAAATGTAATTCTGACGGCGGCCATTTTGTTGGTGACAAATGTAATTCTGACGGCGGCCATTTTGTTGGTGGCAAATGTAATTCTGACGGCAGCCATTTTGTGGATGGCAAATATGCTAATTCTAACGGCGGCCATTTTGTTTATGGCAAATGTGTTAAATGTAATAGCAGCCAAAATGGTGGCCCAGAGCCATGTGTTAAATGTAATTCTGATGGCGGCCATTTTGTTGGTGGTAAATGTAATTCTGACAGCGGCCATTTTGTTGGTGGCAAATGTAATTCTGACGGCAGCCATTTTGTGGATGGCAAATATGCTAATTCTGACGGCGGCCATTTTGTTGTTTTGCAAGTGTGTTAAATGTAATAGCAGCCAAAATGGTGGCCCAGAGCCATGTGTTAAATGTAATTCTGATGGTGGCCATTTTGTTGGTGGCAAATGTAATTCTGACGGCAGCCATTTTGTGGATGGCAAATATGCTAACTCTGACGGCAGCCATTTTGTGGATGGCAAATGTCCTTATTCTGATGGCAGCATTTTTTTGGAAGGCAAATGTGCTGGTTCTGGTGGTGAACATCTCAGACTAAGGCTACACACCACATCACTAAATCCTTGTTACCCAGTAATGACCACTGATGGCCAATACTATATTCCTTCAGGAAATATAAAGGCTTTACCCATGTTTCCTATCTCAGTGGTTTCCAATGAGGCACCAACCCTTTCTACTATCACTTCCAATGCCAATTTAGCCACACACCCACATGAGATGCTCCAAGCAGCGGCCTCTCCTCCCAATGCTTCCACAACAGCACTCTCATGCAGTCTACCTAACCCAATACCTGGTACCTCACAGGCTGTCTCGCAGCCAAGCGCACACCTGTATGGGACGGTGGCAACTGTAACAAGGGGGGCTCAATGTGGGAGGAGGATACCAATAGCACAGGAAGCACAAAGGGGAGGGAATGTTGGCAACCTATTTTTGAAAAAGAACTTCCTGAGGGACCCTTGGTAGTGGTGGGAAAGGGTGACATAACAACATTGGAGACAGACGCTATTGTTAATGCTGCCAATTCTCGGTCAGAGCACAATGGAGGTGTAGCTAGAGCTGTAGTGGAAGCAGGAGGGGCGACTATTCAAGCTGACAGTCAAATCATTGTTGAGTCACGTGGTCAGATAGCTGTTGGGGACATAGCGGTGACTAAAGCTGGCAATCTCCTGTGTAGAATGATCATACACACTGTGACCCCTACTTATGACCCTATTCATCCAGACGTTAGTGCTCAGCAACTTCATGCAGCAATAACTCGCATTAATGAGGACAGGACTGTTAAAGTTTTTTAAGACTGTCTGCGTCACCTGGAGCCCACACCATGATACTGGAGCTGTCCAAATAGAGCCCCTCATTCCAGGACTGTTACCTCCTCCGGCTCCTCATACACAAGGGACTACATCTGCACTCCCGGTGCCATCTCTACTCCCGCCTCAGGTGCCACCGCCAACAGTGCCAATGCTCATGTCTGAGGAGCCCACCATCTATGTCAAGTTTACACCCCAGCAAGCTGCTACTCTGTTGAACCAAGTTCTAGATCCAGAAAAACAGCCGATGCCTTTCTACAGGAGCATGACGAGACATGGGACTCTGGTGTTGAGTTCTGCCAAGAACCTAAGACAAGGGCCTCGGATGAGTTGGCTGACCTATCAATTATTATTGTTGCCAAAGGTTTCCAGATGCCTCAAAGCTGATGCAGCCATTGTACAATGACCTCAAGACGTCAGCGTTTCCACTATGTACTAAATCCGTGGAAGCTTTCTACGCTCTTAAACAGGCCATACAGTCTGCACCAGCTCTTTGAATCCCAAATCCTGATATCCTCTGTGGACATCCAGTTCTCTTAATGGCTCCACACGACATAATTGCTATTGTTGGAACCTAAACATCTGTTGGTGCAGCATCATATGAGACTCCAATGTTGGCTCTTGGTTCCGGATAATGCCACTCTTGTCCGCTGCAGCATCTTCAAACTGTCCACGCTGCTTCCTCTTTCCAGGGGGGATGTGGATGATGATACTGATGCTCTCGGAGAAGATGCCTTTACACACTCAGAGGATCATGACTGTCTCGAACAAATGCAGGAAGAAGCAGCCTCCAAGAAGAACGTGTCTGAAGACCCACTCCCACATGCTGACGTGACGTTCTTCACTGATGGTTCCAGATTTGCAGATGAAACAGGAAGGTTCCACATGGGATATGCCATGGTTACACATGACCAGGTCATCTCAGCCAGATCCCTACCACCGCACGTCTGCACAAGAAGCGGAACTTAAGGCTTTGACGTTGGCTTGTCAGGAAGCGACGGAGAAGGTGGTCAACATCTACACGGATTCAAGATACGCTTTTGGAGTGGCTCATGACTTCGGCAGTATCTGGGCAGCCAGAGGATACCTAACTTCCAGTGGAACTCCTGTAAAACATGCTGCTATCATACAAGAACTTGTGGCCGCTCTAGATCTACCTTTGGAGGTTGCAGTAATCAAGATCAAAGCTCACGGGAGATTGGATTCTCCAGAAGCAAGGGGGAACTTCTTTGCTGACAAAACAGCAAAAACCTATGCTGTGGATCCATTTAGGAAAGAGAAAGCAGCGGTGTACGTGTCACAAGACACTGAAGAAGGGACTAAAGCCTCTCTTATGAGGATTATCCATCTACATCAAAACAAGACATCAGATGATGAAAAGAAGTCATGGCAAGAAGGAGGAGCTAAAAAAGGATGAAGATGGAGTCTGGAGGGTGAACACAAAGGTCTACCCCGTAATCTGTACCCCTCAGTGACAGAATGGGCACACGGTATCACCCACAGAGGCAAGAATCAGATGAATGACCCGATTTGGAAGACCTACATGGCACCTGGGATTTCTACTGTCACCCAAAAATATTGCAAGTCCTGCCTTGTGTGTGCAACATGCAATCCAGCACCGCCTCAGAAAGTTACTCAGAAACATTTGGCTAAACCACTTTATCCCTTTCAGAGGATTCAGATCGATTACATTCAAATGCCAAAAGTAGGGAAGTACGAGTATGTACTGGTAGTGACTGACATGTTCTCAGGATGGCCCGAAGCCTATCCAGTAACCAACATGACTGCCAGAGTGACTGTTAAGAGACTGATGACTGAAGTAGTCTGCAGATATGGGGTCCCAGAGGTAACTGAGAGTGACCAAGTACCCGCATTCACTGTAGCACTAACTAAGGAACTATGAACATTAGTGGGAGCTGATTTGGGTTTACATACTCCATATCACCCACAGAGCAGTGGGAAAGTAGAAAGACTGAATGACACCTTCAAAAATAAAATACTGAAAGCCAGTTAGGAGGTCAGACTTGGACAGACATTTTGCACGTTGCCTTATACTCAGTCAGAAACACTCCAAAGGGTCCCACTAAACTCACACCATTCGAGATTCTTTTTGGGGGACCTCCAAGATTGGGTCAATATTTTCCACAACAGCTAGCCTTAGGAAGTGATACTCTGGTAAAATATGTAATTGTTGTTACTAAAGAACTGTCAGTAACACATGTACGAATTTTATCATCCATTCCAGGTCCAGATTCCAGTGAAGGTACCCATGCTCTCCAACCTGGTGACTACGTGCTTGTAAAGAAGTTCATCAGAAAGGCATCCCTGGAGTCGAGATTTGAGGGTCCCTACCAAGTGCTCCTGACTACTCCTACTTCGGTCAGGGTTGCTGAGCGCCTCCTAGATCAATCTCTCACATTATAAACTTGTTTAGACAGGTAGGGACAGAGTAGGATCTGACCTGCTTGTCAAAGTCCAGCTACAAAGGGAGGTTTTCCACAAGGGAAAACTTGTCTCAAACTGGTGAAAACTCCAATTCCCCCTCCCGGGCAAGACGGTCAGATCTAGGATGTGTACATCAGGGTTAGTCACATGTGTATTTTACTGTAAGTAACCATGGAGATGGGAGATTGGAGAGTAATAGATCCAGCAGGTTGGGAAGTCCCGAGGACACTGGTAACACGCTCCGATATACCTCCGCAGTATACCCATAATTGGTCACACATTCTCTGGTGTCTATAGCATCCATATTGTCATGAAGCCTCTGATGTCATAATAACACTTAACATCGGTGGGTTAGGGAACCACGGTGGGATCAAGATAAAAGAAAAGGTTAATAAAGTATTTAGGGGGGACTGTTGAGGAGAGCCATAAGATCAAATACTTAATTAACCTCAACACATAAGGTAATTGAGAGAAGCAACCTAAAACATGTATTGTTTAACCTTACATAAGTTTTCCTCAGACAAAGTGAGACACTGAAGATGGCCGCCATCTCCTGTAGCAGAGCCGTGTGCTCTGGTATCCAAGATGAACAAAGTGAGACACTAAAGATGGCCGCTATTTCCTGTGTCAGCATGCCGTGTGCTCTGGTGTCCAAGATGACGCCCACCCTGATGACCTCATGGATCCACCCACAGTGACGCCCACCCTGATGACCTCACGGACCAACCCACCTTGATGACCTCATGGATCCGCCCATGGACTTGCTCATGCCCAACCCACTAACCAATGGAATACATCCGATCACTCCCATTTTAGAGCTAACCGAGCCCCCTTACAGGAGATATATAACATTGTGTTTGACTAATAAACATCCCTTCTTGGAGCTGAGCCACACATTGATCAAGGAGAGTTACAGCTGACTGTGTCTGGTGTATTTCTTTAGTGCACATGATCAATATCCATTAGGCCAGGAGTAGGCAACTAGAGAATTGAACATTATATTAATTGTTCAACCCTAATACTATAAGTGCAAAATTGGAAGTTGGCACTTTTGTGTGGGCTGTGCTGTGGGACTGAAGAGCATTTGGATTACGAAACTTTTTTTTATTGATATCAATGCATTTCTGTGCTGGACTGGAACCTTTCACAAGGTATAAAAGCCAAGTGGCACTAACCCAGTATTGCCCTATTTTGTGTGTGCTTCTATCCCTCTCCAGAGCTTCTCGAAACTACTACAAAGAATCAGTATCCTTTGCTATTCATCACTGATCTCTATAACCAATTGTTGGGAGCCCCAAATTGAGCTTAGTGGGGCATATAACCTTACTCATATCAGGGAAGGTATTGAATGGAAGACAGCATTTAATAATCCTGATGGTCAATGTGTGTATCTTGTGATGCCTTTGGGGTTAAGTAACAATCCAGCTATTTTTCAACATGTTGTTTATGTCATATTTAGGGAAATGTGGTCAATATATGGCTGTCTATTGAGATTTCATCTTGATTTATTCACCTGATCATGAATCACACATTTAACATGTATGTACTGTATCCTTTTCCATGGGCTATGCAGCAAGGCCGAGGACAGCCGCCTGTAAGTGGGGAGGCATGTAGGGGATCAGCCACTGCAAACAACTGAATTACACAGTGACTTTAAGGGACAATGCTCCCCTCTGATTTGTGTGCACTTCAACAAGTTCATCCCCCTGCATTTTGCTGTGTGTTGGTTTGAGTAGGAGGAAAATAGGGTCTGGATCCAGCAGTTGAGCTCTTAGGCCGGAGACAGGGGGATGGACCTTAAAGAAAGAGTGGTCTGAACACTGATTAAAATGAAACCTTTGTTGATGAAATCCATCTTGTGGCTGTTGTTTAATCTTTATTTTCAGCTTTGAGTTGATGATATGCTTTTGCTCAGGGGCGGGCATGTGTGGGGGGTCTGTATATGATGCTCTGCTTAGCTATTTATCTGCATGGTTTCTGACAGGTCACTGATCCCTCAGTGACCTGCCTCCTATTTTGCATAATGAATATTATATATTGAGGAAAAAAATCACCTGCAGAAGGCAGGTGCCGACACCGGCACCTACACTGCAGCATGATCGCATGTGTAATATGCGTCTCCCCTGCTCATCATACAGCACAACTATCCTTGCCAAAGTAATAAGGAAAGCATTAGTGGAAACGTGATGATTTACCGAACTGTGACCGACTTTTGCTGACTTTGAGTGAAAATGCTTGTGAAAGCGAACACGAATCTGAATGTGCTACGTTTGTGTCGAATTTGAGATTGGTGAACATTTTCTGAACACATTCGCTCATCTCTACTCCGGAGTATGATACCAAAACAGTAATATCTTATAATGGTTCTCCTTATAGAGAGTGCAGATAGAGGATTTTGCCGCCTTCTCCCATATGTCCTGTCAACTTTGGGGGGACAGCCCCCTCCCCAGAATAGACTCCAATCTGCTCATGTAGGGGTATTTTAACTGTTAATTAATAACCCTGTAAATGTCTGAAATTAATCCTTTGGTTGATGGGCCCCTTTTACACATCCTTTCAAAATCAGTTGTTAAAGACACCTTCAACGACCCATACAACGAGGAAGCAAGAGGTTTAATCTGTGTAAACTGAAAAAACTATTGGTTATATCAAATTTAGACTTGATAGCGTCAAATGTAAGAACCTCTAGTGTGTCCCCTGTTGTGAACTATATTTCTTGGCTCCCTCTTGTGGTCACTAGCGGTATTACACTTGGATCATCTTTCTCCAGGTTGGTACCCACCTGGTTCGTTAGGCCTTGGGTGTTCCTATTTAGACTTCCTGGAAACTCAGTCTAGTGCCTGGAATCGATGTAGTCAGTCTATGTCTGTTTGCTCCTGACTCCTGGTCTCCTGTTCTTTGCAAAATAAGCTAAGTCCTGCTTTCTTATTTTTGTTTATTCGCTTTGCTTCTATTTTGTTCCAGCTTGTTCATAATGTGATTCCTGATTTTTGCTGGAAGCTCTAGGGGGCTGATATTCTCCCCCCACACCGTTAGTCGGTGCGGGGGTTCTTGGATTTTCAGCGTGGATATTTTTGTAGGGTTTTTGCTGACCGTATAAGTCTCCTTCCTATTTTCTGCTATTAATTAGTGGGCCTCTCTTTGCTAAATCTAGTTCATTCTTACGTTTGTCTTTTCTTCTTACCTCACCGTTATTATTTGTTGGGGGCTTGTATTATAACTTTGGGGTCCTTTCTCTTGAGGCAAGTGAGGTCTTATTTTCTCTGAAAGGGTTAGTTAGTTCTCCGGCTGGTGCGAGACGTCTAGAATCAACGTAGGTACGTTCCCCGGCTACTTCTAGTTGTTGTGCTAGGATTAGATATACGGTCAGCCAAGTTACCACCTTCCTATGAGCTGGTTTTTGTGTTTGCGGACTTAGCTGGAACTTCTGAGATCCTCTACCACTAGGATCATAACAGTATTCCAGGCCGAAAGTGAATATTTATTGCATTGCAGAAGCGGGTTAAAAGAAAAGAAGTTCTGAGTTTTTTTTTTTTTTTTTTCTTCTTCCCCTTTTTCCTCTGAGTGGCTTGAAGCTCTGCTGCAGACATGAATGTTCAGACTCTGATTACTAGTGTGGATCAGCTTGCTGCACGAGTGCAGGGCATTCAGGATTTTGTTATTAGTAGTCCTATGTCAGAGCCTAAGATACCTATTCCTGAGCTTTTCTCTGGTGACCGATTTAAATTTGGGAATTTTAGGAATAATTGTAAATTGTTTCTATCTTTGAGACCGCGTTCGTCTGGAGACTCAGCTCAGCAAGTTAAAATTGTTATCTCTTTCTTGCGTGGCGCTCGGATTGCTTTATGAGGAGCCCAATCTTGAAATTCAGGCAGAAAAAGCGTTGCTGGCTATCTCTCAGGGCCAAGATGAGGCTGAAGTGTATTGCCAAAAATTTCGGAAATGGTCCGTGCTTACTCAATGGAATGAGTGTGCTCTGGCCGCAAATTTCAGAAATGGCCTTTCTGAAGCCATTAAGAATGTGATGGTGGGTTTTCCCATTCCTACAAATCTGAGTGATTCTATGGCTCTGGCCATTCAGATAGATCGGCGTTTGCGGGAGCGTAAATCTGCTAATCCTCTGGCAGTGTTGTCTGAACGGACACCTGACTCAATGCTATGTGATAGAATTCAGACTAGAACTGAACGACAAAATCATAGACGTCAGAATGGGTTGTGTTTTTACTGTGGTGATTCTACACATGTTATCTCTCCATGCTCTAAACGCCTAACAAAGATGGTTAGTCCTGTCGCCATTGGTAATTTGCATCCTAAGTTTATTTTGTCTGTAACTCTAATTTGCTCATTGTCTTCCTACCCTGTAATGGCATTTGTGGATTCAGGTGCTGCCCTGAGTCTTATGGACTTGTCGTTCGCCAAGCGCTGTGGTTTTGTCCTGGAGCCTTTGAAAAATCCTATTCCTCTTAGAGGAATTGATGCTACGCCATTGGCGGAGAATAAACCGCAGTATTGGACACAAGTGACCATGTGTATGACTCCTGAACATCGGGAGGTGATTCGTTTTCTTGTTCTGCATAAAATGCATGATTTGGTCGTTTTAGGTCTGCCATGGTTACAGACCCATAATCCAGTTTTGGATTGGAAGGCAATGTCTGTGTCAAGTTGGGGTTGTCAGGGAATTCATTGCGATTCCCCGTCGGTGTCTATTGCTTCTTCTACTCCTTCTGAAGTTCCGGAGTATTTGTTGGACTATCAGGATGTATTCAGTGAGTCCAGGTCCAGTGCCCTTCCTCCTCATAGGGACTGTGACTGCGCTATAGATTTGATTCCTGGTAGTAAATTTCCTAAGGGACGATTATTTAATTTATCTGTACCTGAGCATGCCGCAATGCGTTCTTATATAAAGGAGTCTTTGGAGAAGGGACATATTCGTCCATCCTCTTCCCCTCTTGGTGCGGGATTCTTTTTTGTAGCCAAGAAAGACGGGTCTTTGAGACCTTGTATAGACTATCGGCTTCTGAATAAAATCACGGTCAAATTTCAGTATCCTTTGCCACTATTGTCGGACTTGTTTGCTCGGATTAAGGGTGCCAAGTGGTTCACCAAGATAGATCTTCGTGGTGCGTACAACCTTGTGCGCATTAAGCAGGGAGATGAATGGAAAACTGCGTTTAATACGCCCGAAGGTCATTTTGAGTACTTGGTGATGCCTTTTGGGCTTTCTAATGCTCCTTCAGTGTTTCAGTCTTTTATGCATGACATCTTCCGGAAGTATCTAGATAAATTTATGATTGTTTATCTGGATGATATTCTGTTTTTTTCTGATGATTGGGATTCTCATGTAAAGCAGGTCAGGATGGTGTTTCAGGTTTTGCGTGATAATGCTTTGTTTGTGAAGGGCTCAAAGTGTCTCTTTGGAGTGCAGAAGGTTTCCTTTCTGGGTTTCATTTTCTCCCCTTCTACAGTAGAGATGGACCCAGTCAAGGTCCGAGCTATTCATGATTGGACTCAACCCACGTCTGTTAAGAGTCTTCAGAAATTCTTGGGTTTTGCTAATTTCTACCGTCGTTTTATTGCTAATTTCTCTAGCGTTGTTAAACCTTTGACGGATATGACCAAGAAAGGTTCTGATGTGGCTAATTGGGCTCCGGCAGCCGTGGAGGCTTTCCGGGAGCTGAAGCGCCGGTTTACTTCGGCGCCTGTTTTGTGCCAGCCTGATGTCTCACTTCCCTTTCAGGTTGAAGTGGACGCTTCTGAGATCGGTGCAGGAGCTGTTTTGTCGCAGAAAGGCTCAGGTTGCTCTGTGATGAGACCTTGTGCTTTTTTTTCTAGGAAATTTTTGCCTGCGGAGCGGAACTATGATGTTGGTAATCGGGAGTTGTTGGCCATGAAGTGGGCATTTGAGGAGTGGCGTCATTGGCTCGAGGGAGCTAAGCATCGTGTGGTGGTCTTGATGGATCACAAAAATTTGATGTATCTCGAGTCTGCTAAGCGCCTGAATCCTAGACAGGCTCGTTGGTCGTTGTTTTTCTCCCGTTTTGACTTTGTGGTCTCGTACTTGCCTGGTTCGAAGAATGTGAAGGCCGATGCTCTTTCTAGGATTTTTGTGCCTGACTCTCCGGGAGTCTCAGAGCCAGCTGGTATTCTTAAAGAGGGAGTAATCTTGTCGGCCATTTCTCCTGATTTGCGTCGTGTGTTGCAGAGATTTCAGGCCGGTAGACCTGACCCTTGCCCACCTGATAGACTGTTTGTTCCTGATAAATGGACCAGCAGAGTTATCTCCGAGGTTCATTCCTCAGTGTTGGCGGGGCATCCTGGGATTTTTGGTACCAGAGATTTGGTGGCTAGGTCCTTTTGGTGGCCTTCCTTGTCGCGGGATGTGCGTTCTTTTGTGCAGTCCTGTGGGATTTGTGCTCGGGCTAAGCCTTGCTGTTCTCGTGCCAGCGGGTTACTTTTGCCCTTGCCCGTCCCGAAGAGGCCCTGGACACACATTTCCATGGATTTCATTTCAGATCTTCCGGTGTCTCAAGGTATGTCTGTCATCTGGGTGGTGTGTGATCGCTTTTCCAAGATGGTCCATTTGGTGCCCTTGCCTAAGTTGCCTTCCTCTTCTGATCTGGTTCCTTTGTTCTTTCAGAATGTGGTTCGCTTGCATGGCATTCCTGAGAATATCGTGTCTGACAGAGGATCCCAGTTTGTGTCCAGATTCTGGCGATCTTTTTGTGCTAAGATGGGCATTGATTTGTCGTTTTCATCTGCCTTTCATCCTCAGACTAATGGCCAAACGGAGCGAACCAATCAGACGCTGGAGGCTTATTTGAGATGTTTTGTTTCTGCGGATCAGGATGATTGGGTGACCTTCTTGCCATTGGCTGAGTTTGCCCTCAATAATCGGGCTAGTTCCGCTACTTTGGTTTCGCCATTTTTCTGCAACTCTGGTTTTCATCCTCGTTTTTCCTCGGGTCATGTTGAACCTTCTGACTGTCCTGGGGCGGATTCCATGGTGGATAGGTTGCAGCGGATTTGGAATCATGTGGTGGACAACTTGAAGTTGTCACAGGAGAAGGCTCAGCGTTTTGCCAACCGCCGCCGCGGTGTGGGTCCCCGACTTTGTGTTGGGGATTTGGTTTGGTTATCTTCTCGGTATGTTCCTCTGAAGGTTTCCTCTCCTAAGTTTAAGCCTCGCTTTATTGGTCCTTATAAAATTTTGGAAGTCCTTAATCCGGTGTCTTTTCGTTTGGATCTTCCGGTGTCATTTGCCATTCACAATGTGTTCCATAGGTCTCTGTTACGGCGGTACGTTGTGCCTGTGGTTCCTGCTGTTGACCCTCCGGCTCCGGTCTTGGTTGAGGGTGAGTTGGAGTACGTGGTGGAGAAGATCTTGGATTCTCGTCTCTCTAGACGGAGGCTTCAGTATCTGGTCAAATGGAAGGGCTATGGTCAGGAGGATAATTCCTGGGTGGTCACCTCTGATGTTCATGCGGCCGATTTGGTGCGTGCCTTTCACGCTGCTCATCCTGATCGTCCTGGTGGTCTTGGTGAGGGTTCGGTGACCCCTCCTTAAAGGGGGGGTACTGTTGTGAACTATATTTCTTGGCTCCCTCTTGTGGTCACTAGCGGTATTACACTTGGATCATCTTTCTCCAGGTTGGTACCCACCTGGTTCGTTAGGCCTTGGGTGTTCCTATTTAGACTTCCTGGAAACTCAGTCTAGTGCCTGGAATCGATGTAGTCAGTCTATGTCTGTTTGCTCCTGACTCCTGGTCTCCTGTTCTTTGCAAAATAAGCTAAGTCCTGCTTTCTTATTTTTATTTATTCGCTTTGCTTCTATTTTGTTCCAGCTTGTTCATAATGTGATTCCTGATTTTTGCTGGAAGCTCTAGGGGGCTGATATTCTCCCCCCACACCGTTAGTCGGTGTGGGGGTTCTTGGATTTTCAGTGTGGATATTTTTGTAGGGTTTTTGCTGACCGTATAAGTCTCCTTCCTATTTTCTGCTATTAATTAGTGGGCCTCTCTTTGCTAAATCTAGTTCATTCTTACGTTTGTCTTTTCTTCTTACCTCACCGTTATTATTTGTTGGGGGCTTGTATTATAACTTTGGGGTCCTTTCTCTTGAGGCAAGTGAGGTCTTATTTTCTCTGAAAGGGTTAGTTAGTTCTCCGGCTGGTGCAAGACGTCTAGAATCAACGTAGGTACGTTCCCCGGCTACTTCTAGTTGTTGTGCTAGGATTAGATATACGGTCAGCCAAGTTACCACCTTCCTATGAGCTGGTTTTTGTGTTTGCGGACTTAGGTGGAACTTCTGAGATCCTCTACCACTAGGATCATAACAGTCCCCATCCACCAGGTCTGTAAATCTGAATAAACCTGCCAAAATCCACGGGTGAACCATTATGGGATCCATACTATTTGGAATCAGAGGTTGATAAAAAAGGACATCATTGGGGCGTTAGACGAAGCCAAGCTAAACTGTTTCATACATGAGAGCCAAACCTCCCTTGTAAACTGCATGGGCCTCAATAAAGTAATTGGGCTTTGTTATCCACAAAAAAGAATTCAGATGAATCAGAGCCAACCATAATTTTTCTATTTCTAGTCTTTTATTATAAGCCCATAGTGAGGCCCACGAAGTAATCAATCTAAGGTGAGCCGCCCATTAATATTTAATAATGTCCGGGACGTACAGGCCTCCCTGTGATTTATGAGAGGTGAAGAAACGCTTGGAGATCCAGTGACATCTACCATTCCAAATAAACCTTATTATGGCAGCCAGAAGAGACCTAAGTTCCCCCATAGGGACCTTGAAAGGGAGAGTTTCAAATTAGTAGAGTAACTTAAGAAGGAGAGATATTTTAATTGAAGCTATACACTCCATCAATGAGAGTGAGAGCTGTATCCATTTAGATATCAATTTTTTAACTTCACTGAAAAGGGACAGGTAATTACAATGATAAAGTCCATTATAGGAAGAGGATAAGTTGACCCCCAGATACTTGACAGCCTCGATTTTCCCTCTGAATTTGCTGTTTAATTTTAAATGGTCAAGAATGCTGGAGGGGATATTTAAGGGCAAGGCTTCTGCTTTGGAAGTGTTCAATTTATATCCCAATAAATTGACCAATACATTTAAAGTGTCCACAAGATTAGGAAGCATTATATATGGAACTTAG
This sequence comes from Ranitomeya variabilis, assembly GCF_051348905.1. Classification (NCBI taxonomy): domain Eukaryota; kingdom Metazoa; phylum Chordata; class Amphibia; order Anura; family Dendrobatidae; genus Ranitomeya; species Ranitomeya variabilis. The sequence continues at coordinate 161,015,147 of NC_135237.1, forward strand.
TAAGAGTCAAGAGGACATCATCTGCAAATAAGGATATCTTATATGATTTGTTTTTAACCTCTACTCCTGAAATATGAGGATTTTGACTGATCATTGCCGTCAACGGCTCTATACACATTACATATAGTAAAGGGGACAGAGGGCATCCCTGATGTGTGCCTTTTGATATGTTAAAAGAGGGGGAGCTATGGAACGGTAACTTAATTAAAGCCGAAGGAAATCTATACAATGCCCTTAAAGCTGTCAGGAATGCCCCCGAGATGCCAAATGTTTTCGCCGTTTCAAACAAGAAAGACCAGTTAATGCGGTCAAAAGCATTGAGGCTCAATACAACGGTATGTAACTTATTTTTGTTAGATATATCAATCAAATCTTTTGCTCATCTAATGTTGTCACCAACCTGACGAAAGGGAAAAATCCACTTGATCTTTGTTAATAAGTTGGGGTAGCCAACAAATAAGCCTGTTAGCCAGCATGTGAGTAAATATTTTCAAATGAGAATTTAAAATGGCTATTGGATGATAATTGTAGCAGTACAGGGGGTCCCTTTCAGCTTTAGGGATCAGAATCAAGTAGGAGTGCAACATTGTGTCTGCGATAGGGCAACCTTTTAAAAAGGAGCTGAACATCCTAGTCATACGTCAGTCCATTTGACCCCAGAGATTTGACCTTGGTGTGTCCTCCACTTATCAAACAAAGAGTTGGCCCTAACAAATTTCCTGAACTAGAGCTAATCTGACTATATTATGCGAGGGGAAGCTACCCTTCATGGAGTGCCTATCGAATATATCTGAAAGTGGAACATTAAAATCCCCTATTACTAGTAAAGTCGCTGGTGGAAGTTTCGGGGGGTAAAGAAAACGCCTTTCTAAGGAAACGGATCTGTCCTTTATTTGGAGCATATAAATAACATAAAGTGATTGGTTTACCCCTTAGAGTTGCCTCTAAAACAACATTCTGACCCCCGGATCTATGCGTGTCTTTGTCAACTGCAATGGGCAGTTTGAGGAAAGCAAAATCACCTCTCTTATTGTTATTAAAAGCTGAATAAGACATAGGGAAGGAAATAAGAGCAACCTTAAATGTGCCTGTTTTATCATAGTAGGTCCCCTGTAAAAAGGCTATATCAGCCTTTTGAGACTTCAATTCCTGTAAGGCGAGCATACTCTTCCTAGGCGAGGTAAGACCCCTAACGTTAAGTGATATTATGCGAGTCATGATGATCGTATATGTTAATCCCTTGTTCAGAGGGCCCTGAGCTTGTCTCGCCACCAAAGCCTCCCAGTAGATGACGGTTCCCCAGGTCTTCCAAAAGATTCCCTCAGCTCCTATTCAAGAAGTGTGCCAAAGCAAATAGGAAGGATGGAAACACAAGGGCAAGGGAAAAACAATGACATAAAAGAAGATAAATAAAAATATGTGAACCTTAGGGGAATAAGAACTATATTTCCCAGGGACTGGACTGGAGTTACTCCTGTGGCGCAAACTGAACCCACAAGTAGTGTGAGAAAGAAAATGTAACCCCAGAAGGATTTGTCAAAGGGGAGGAGCCCAGAGTTTAGCCTGTTCAAAGGTGAAGAAAAGAAAACATCAGTGAAAAAGGAAAACAACCTCTTTCCAACAGGACATACCAGGACTCCCCAGGCAATTATTGCCTAGAACTTGCGGATACAACCCCATGACATAAAAACAGCTTCAATTATTTTAGTTAGCATTAAATGAGTATGCCTGCATCGGCCAATGCTTGTATAAAGAGAAAAGTAAGTACAGTAAATCCAAATCAGCAGGTCAACAAATGCTAAACATTAGTTATTCAACGCTAATAACAGCCAACTCAGCGTGGTCTAGCAAGGGGTAATCCCCTCCTGTAACTATTGTCCCCTGGACCTTTCCCTTCCTTTCTTTTTTTATTGTTCCAAACTGGAGGTGGTGCTCCCACTGGGATAGGAGTTTCCCAGTCTGCAATCTTTTGGGTCTGCAGTCTGAAAGCTTCACAGAAAGCTGATACATCCTTCAAGAAGCACAGTGTTGCAGAGATTCCCTCCCGTGGAGCTGTTAGAGCAAAAGGGAAATTCCATCTGTAAGGGATCCGGAGATCTTTCACAGTGAACAATAAGGCCGGCCTCACACTAGCGAGTTTTACGGATGTAAGAGCGCAGAAATTACGTCCGTAAAACTCGCAAAATAAACGGCACAATTATTCTCAATGGGGCTGCTCCTATTAGCCGTATATTACGGTTCAGTATTATACGGCTTTCTACGGCCGTACAAAATCGCAGCATGCTGCGTTTGTCAGCGTATTGCGCAAAAAAATCGCTAATGAAAGTCTATGGGGGCGAGAAAAATACGGATTCCACACGGACCAGCAGTGTGACTTGCGAGAAATACGCAGCGCTGTTAGTGAAAAGTCGGTAATTCAATTGCCGGCTTTTCATTTCTCCTGCACAAACCCGACAGGATATGAGACATGGTTTACATACAGTAAACCATCTCATATCCCCTTTTTTTTGCATATTCCACACTACTAATGTAAGTAGTGTGTATGTGCAAAATTTCAGCGCTGTAGCTGCTGAAATAAAGGGTTAAATGGCGGAAAAAATTGGCGTGGGCTCCCGCGCAATTTTCTCCGCCAGAATGGTAAAGCTAGTGACTGAGGGCAGATATTAATAGCCAGGAGAGGGTCCATGGTTATTGGCCCCCCCGTGGCTAAAAACATCTGCCCCCAGCCACCCCAGAAAAGGCACATCTGGAAGATGCGCCTATTCTGGCACTTGGCCACTCTCTTCCCACTCCCTGTAGCGGTGGGATATGGGGTAATGAAGGGTTAATGCCACCTTGCTATTGGAAGGTGACATTAAGCCAGATTAATAATGGAGAGGCGTCAATTATGACTCCTATCCATTATTAATCCAATTGTTGGAAAGGGTTAAAAAACACACACACACATGATTTAAAAGTAGTTTAATGAAATAAACACACAGGTTGTTGTAATAGTTTATTGTTCTCTCAATCCATCAGGAAACCCTCGCTTGGAAAAATAATAAACGCACAAGATACATACCTTCTGGTGAACCGTCTCGTCCCACGAAGTAATCCATCTGAAGGGGTTAACTAATATTACAGGTACGAGCTGCGATAAACCACTCGCTCGTACCTGTAATCCCCGGGTGCTGAAAGGAAAGCAGGATCTGTACTTACATTGAGTCGCGGTGAGGCGCCCTCTGGTGGATGTTCTCATGAACTGCAGCCTGGGAACTTTTTCCCACGCTCCAGGTCATATGAGGACATCCACCAGGGGGCGCATCACCGCGACTGAAGGAAATGTAGGTCAATGACCTACATTTCATTCATTCGCCGGGGAATTACAAGCACGAGCACACAGCTGCATTAGCAGGGCTCCTGCCTGTAATATTAGTTAACCCCTTCAGATGGATTACTTAGTGGGACGAGACGGTTCACCAGAAGGTATGTATCTTGTGCGTTTATTATTTTTCCAAGCGAGGGTTTCCTGATGGATTGAGAGAACAATAAATTATTACAACAACCGCTGTGTTTATTTCATTAAACTACTTTTAAATCATGTGTGTGTGTGTTTTTTAACCCTTTCCAACAATTGGATTAATAATGGATAGGTGTCATAATTGACGCCTCTCCATTATTAATCTGGCTTAATGTCACCTTCCAATAGCAAGGTGGCATTAACCCTTCATTACCCCATATCCCACCGCTACAGGGAGTGGGAAGAGAGTGGCCAAGTGCCAGAATAGGCGCATCTTCCAGATGTGCCTTTTCTGGGGTGGCTGGGGGCAGATGTTTTTAGCCAAGGGGGGGCCAATAACCATGGACCCTCTCCTGGCTATTAATATCTGCCCTCAGTCACTGGCTTTACCATTCTGGCGGAGAAAATTGCGCGGGAGCCCACGCCAATTTTTTCCGCAATTTAACCCTTTATTTCAGCAGCTACAGCGCTGATATTTTGCACATACACACTACTAACATTAGTAGTGTGGAATATGCAAAAAAAAAGGGGATATGAGATGGTTTACTGTATGTAAACCATGTCTCATATCCTGTCGGGTTTGTGCAGGAGAAATGAAAAGCCGGCAATTGAATTACCGGCTGTTCACAGATATCGCGCTGAATGAAATCTAAATACAGAATATATATATATGTGTCTCAATGACATATATATATATATATATATATATATATATATATACTCTATATATGTTTTCCCGAACATTTGAGCACATAAATCCATTAGATGTCGGTTTTGCAAGCCTGCGCGAAAATCTCGCAGTACGGATGCCATACGGATTACATACGGAGGATGCCATGCGCAAAATACGCTGACACACCTTGACTACGGATCAATATTTTGGGAACATTTCTCCGTATTACGGCCGTAGTACGGACGTATAATACGTGGCATATTGTCTTACGCCAAGTGTGAGGCCGGCCTAAGGGTCTGAGGAGCTTTCTTATCTGCAGGGTGAGGAGTGACAAATTTGGAAACAACTGGTTTACCATACCCAAATATATTATGTCTTTCTGTGTCCTGGTCTTTGTCATAATCTTTTCCTTGGTCTCATAATCATGAAGACAGCAAATTATGTCACATGGATATGGTGTTGACAATTTAGGCTGCAGAGCATGGTGAGCTCTGTGATAAGCATTGAGGGGGGATCCCCGAGAACAGAGTAAAAAATTGGAGAATTAGTTTGAGATTTTCCTGCTCATTAGGTTCTGGGATGCCTCTAACCTTGATATTATATCTCCTGCCCCTATTATCAAGATCTTCTAATTGAACCCGGAGGTCTCTTACAGTCTTTTGTTATGAAAGCGTTAGCTGGTGCAATTCAGCTACATGGCATCTAGTGGTATCATGATCCCCCTCCAGAGTATCTATCCAACTAGCAATCCTGTCTAACACAGGAAATTTTCAGACCTGCATGTGTCCTTAACCTCTGCTATCAGAGATTTAAAGTCCTCCCTGGAAGGGAAACATGACAGAAATTTCACCCAGGAGGTTGGGGGACCACCAGTCAGACCCTCTTCCTCCTCACATGACTCCCCAGTGAAATCACTCCAATCCTGTTCCCCAATGGGATATGGAGTTTTGGGGAGACCCTTCAAAGAAAGCATGTCCCCTGCTTCCCCATCTGCTCTGTTTTTTTCTAAGGGGGAATTTCTTAGTCTCAGGTGGTGTAGAGGGCCCAGCAGCCTGAAGTTGCAAGAGGGCAGAGGAGGGCCTCCAAATTCCCCCTGTGCCAAACCACCATCTTTTAGGCCAGGTTGCATAGGTGAGCCTCGGTCCTACAGCCCATCCTGGTCTTGCCTGGGGCCATGTCCCGTATGCTCATCCTCCTTACCCCCTTCATGCTCATCCTTTCCGACCGGGATCCGTAACTCCTCTCTCCATCCAGACCACCGAGCGCAGCATCCTCCTCAAGTACTGCAGCCAAGACAAGATGATGCCGGGACTGCCGAGTCCACCTGCTCTCGCAGGAGGAAAGTATCCAGGGTTGTAATGGGAATGGCCGACACCGCTCCTGCCTGTACAGGGGTCCTCATTCTTCTGGGACCCATTGGAGGAGATAAAAAGCCAATGCAGGCACTGCAAGCTGTGTTATATGTATTGCCCAGCGGGAGCTCCCCAGTCAAACGTCCTCAAAGCACAGCATCCCAGACATGTTCCAATAGAAGTGTTTTTTTTAATTCAGGGCAACAGAAAACATAAGAATCAGTCATTGGATTTGAAGCAATTTTCATAAATCGAGATTTTGCATACCTGAGATACATGAGTGGTTGCAATAATTTAATTTGAGATTGAGCTAAAAGTAGTCATAGTAATTTTCAACATTTTATCTTTAGAGGATAGGATTGGCATTCCAAACAAAGCACAGACCATTTAAATGCATTACTTTTAACCCTTACAGGGCAGTTTAAAACATAAAATAAAACAAAAATCATGTTTTGTATTGCCAGTTTTGCCTATTGCACTTATCTTTAGTTCATATGCTAGAAGCTTAAAGTGACTGTCCAATTTCTAACATCAAAGCATGTTTTTTATGTATAACATTTTGTGAAGATTCATTTTTCTAATACAGTACTCACACAACACATTAACTATGTTTTAATTGCACGAATTGTATGCAATATAAACATAAAGCAGGGTACATTTATCTACATTTAGCAGTGAATACCTGTACTAATAGTGTCGCTGGCAATAATAAAACATTTTACGACTCCAAGTTTTCATTTATGTAAATCACATGATTGTGAAGCATGTAAAGGTGTTAATATGACTATGAATATGAAAAAATAGAAACTAGAGAAATTCAGGTTCATGCTCCCAATGAATTTCAGCTGTTTTGAAAAAAATGTCAGATCTGATATTATAAAACTGAGTCACTGCAAAACGTGTTCCCAGCAATGGATTTTTAATGAAGCATTTACCTCCTACAGTAACTTTTACTAATTAGGAAACTTGTGAAGGAATTACTTCATTTGCAATAAAAACAGGTATGAAAATAAATTAAAAAGTTGCATTGAAGGAAAAAATATAATAAAATATATCAATAAAAAAATTCATAAAATGATTGCATTAAAAAGTAAAATATACAAAATTATTATACATATATATGCCTTAGTTGTAATCAAAATTAAAAACATATGAAAAGTATATTATTAAATGAAAACAAAGTACATAACTATTTTTCATTTCTTTTTTAAATAATCATAGGTATAAACCAAACATAAATATGAAAGTTGTGTGTTTAAAAAGTTTTTATTTTTTTCTATTTAGTACATGAAACATTAAGCAATAATTAATTGAATTGATTAATCGTGGAATAATTTTTTATCTTTCAATGTAGTCATGCTATAATCTCTGTTGGTAGAGCATTTCTCTAACATCCAAGACAACTATACTGTATAATTCGCCAAGTACCTTTTTCCCTTTGATATAAATTTAATAAACTTTTGGAATTATGCATTTGAAAACCATACGAGTGCAGTGATTTTTTGGAACTTGATGACGTGTGGGATTCAATATCCCGTTCACTGGCAGCGTGAACTTCATTGATTGAGTGCTAGCTTTTCACTACTTTCTACAGATAATAGCAAGTTAGTTTTAGCATTTAGTGAAGCTAGCAAAAATGCCAAACAAAAAACAAGTGTCGGATTGCACTTTTTTTTGCAATTTCACCGCACTTGGAATTTTTTCCTGTTTTCTAGTACGCGACATGGTAAAACCAATGATGTAGTTCAAAATTACAACTTGTCCCGCAAAAAATAAGCCCTCACATGGTCATATTGACAGAAAAATAAAAAAGTTATGGCTCTGGGAAGGAGGAGAGCGAAAAACAAAAACGCAAAAACGAAAAAAGCTCCAGTCATGAAGGGGTTAAAGAGAATCTGTCAGCAGGTTTTTGCTACCTCTTCAAAGAGACCCTTAAGGTACCGTCACACTCAGCGACGCTGCAGCGATATAGACAACAAGCCGACCTAAACTAGATCGCTGGAGCGTCGCTGTTTAGGTCGCTGTAGAGATGTCAAACACAGCAACTCCAGAACGATGCAGGAGCGATCCAGTGACGTAACGGCGACTCACTTCTCGTTCTCGCTGGTTGTTAGCTCCATGTCAAACAGCCGGAGTGTACCGATCCGACACACATCTAGGGGCATTGCAGCGTAGCCAGATAGGTGTGTTTCTCCACAGGGAGACACCCAGGATGTGACGTCCCGGCGTCCCGGAATATAAACCGCGACTCTACAGCGATTCAGTCTTTCCATATTTTTTGAAAGGTGCATCTTCACGTTCTGCCTTTCCAGCGTCCTGTCCAGAATGACCCTCCGCCAGCTACGATCCTCTTCTCCCGGGAGCGTTCTGTCTGGAACGCCATACTCAGTATACTGCAGGCGTCTTCATCGGTTCTTTTCTTGCTCATCAACGGTATGAAATATCTTTGAGTTGTTCTTTGTTTTTTCTGTGTATAGTTATGGCTATGCATCAATGCTTATCTATGTACTAGGTAAAATGATGTACAAAACATTTCTGGAAGCCATCTTGTGCATCTGGCAAGTGGACGCACAAGATGGAGGCACTTTAGGATGCGGTTAGCAAACTCTTTTGTGCTGGCTGCCATTTTGTGCGCACACTATATGGAAAGGTAAACCAACTCTTTTGTGTCTTCCTTGGCTTGGCTGGCCCTGGCCTGCTCCGCTAGTTAATTAAATCAGCACACAACATAACGGTAATATAAAACATTTACTTTTTACAACTATAAAAAAAATGAACCGAAAAAATAAAAAATCTCCCACGGCGGTGGGCCAAAAGATGATGCAGCGTGTGCCCCTGCTGCTTTATTTGCTGCGACAGGTCTGTTGCGGCCTCCAGCAGTCGCACAGAAGTTTTCTCCAGCCGCTTCTGCCTGGACAGCAGTTCTTTCACGGTGGGCGTTTCTGTGGATAGAAGAGGTCGGAGAACGGACGGTAATTACGCTGCAAATACGGCATGTGTGAACATAACCTGAGATTTACTACACACTCAATTTGGTCCTGTCACAGAGGGCGACAACGTTTTTTTTTCTCGCTGTCAAATGTGACATCCCACCGATAACCCCTCCCACTGTCTGTATACTTACGGAGAAGGGACGCCGGTTGCTCATCCCCGGAAGAGCTGCTGACCTCCCAACCTCTTGCTTGTGCCGCACCGACTAAGGAAGCAAATACATATCTGGTTAACAATTGAATACGCTGTGGGGAACCGCTCGCAGTTTTGTTCACTTACCAATTGATCCACTGCTCTCTGCCTCTGGGGAGAACACCGCCGACCCGGGGGAAGAAGGCGAGTGGCGGAAGGGAGGTGTTGTGGATGCTGGAGGGGTGCTACTGCGCCTGGTCCTAACTGCATCTGTAATGTATACAATATTTCAGCTCCCCTCTAATGTCCCATATGCAGTAATAAAATTGCAATGAATGATGGTTAACATACGTGATGGCCCGGGCTGTGGGCTGCCGCTGGTGGCGGATGAAGGGCCAGTGCTGGCAGGTGACAACCCCTCTTGCCGGCGCCGTCTCTCTACACAAAAATTAAAGAACCGCAATGTTTAGACACCAAAAGTACAGGGCTCCAGACTAAAAAAAAATACCTAGGTGCCATTGGCGGCAAAAGTTCGGAGCCAAATGAAATTTTGAGTCACCAAATGTACGTACATATATAGAAAATAGAGATCACTCTTCCCAGTGATGCTATACTCTGCATTGTCTGTGGGCTCTGGTGTTCAATGCTCTGCGTGGCCTGGGACACGTATTATTGCATCACTAGGAAGCGTCTCCCGGCAGCACGAATCTCCTGATTCCCCCCTCCCGGCAGCACGCGCAGGGTTGCCAACCTCCTCCTAAATGATTTCTGGACAATATGGCTAAAAATTGCGGACATCCCAAAATTTTATATGTTTGTGGAGATTCTGGAACCCCTGACCTGACCATTTTTCACAGACACCGCATTTTCCTCTCGGACAATATGGACATGAGGAAAAAGTGGCATGTTTTTCCGGGAATTCTAGGACAAGTTGGCAACCACGAGCGCGAGTCTCCAGATTCCCCTCTCCCGGCAGCGTGTGTCTCCCTATTCCCCCATACTGGTACTTGCCACGCCTTGTCTCCACCCGCAACTCTGCCAGATGCTGTGGGGTCTTGTAACGCAAGTCGGACCACTTCTTGCGCAGCTGCAGCGCACTGCGGCGGATGCCGAATTGCCTCTCCATGAGGCTCCCAATGCGGCGCAGCACCTCCTGCTTGTGGAGGTTCCGTTGGGCTGGTGCAGTCTCCAGGCCCTCGTAATCCCAGGCATACATCTTGGACACAAAAAACTTAAGCTCTGTGTGCCCCAGAGGAGCACAACGCTGTCTCACCGCCATTTTACCAGGAAAAACGCTGAACGGCACCACCTAACCACGCCCAGAGGAGGTCCTTGACTCAGGCGTGATGCCGCGCAATCCGAATCGCTATAGCGTCTCCGCTTATGCACAGCGTCGCGGTTGTGGTGCCGGCTCTTGAAATCACTCTTTGGCGTTCCCGGTTTCAAGCCGCAGCGCTCATCGTCCTGGTTTCAGCAGCTTGTACAGTGATTTTAGGGTACGTTCACACATTGCAACTCAGCTGCATACTGTACGTCTGTATCTGTGCAGCGTATATGCTTCATAAATTGACATGCTGCTTATGAAAAATATGCACCTGCGTAAAGATACACAGCGTATTTTCGTATGCAGTGTGTGAGCTACTGTTATTAGCAAACAAAGGGTGTCTATGGGGAATGGCAGTTGTGTCAACGCTGCTTATTAGCCCTGTGTATTTAACGGACGTAAAATATGCAGCAAATACATGATGTGTGAACGCTACCTTATAGTATTGGATGTCTTGTGTCAGTTTAGCAAACCATAAATACTAATTTTTTTTTGCTTTTTCAGGTTGCCATGTCTATTACAGATGTACCTGTGATTGTAGCGGCTGCGTTGTTGGTTGAAGCTCACCGCCAGCTGGAGGCTCATGCGCGGAACACTCGTACTAATCGACAGCGCCGCATGTGGACCAGACAGTGTTATGACCTGGTGGTTACGGAGTGGTACTGAGATGACCTGGTGGGTAAAAACAATCATGGACAAGCTCAGAGGAGGTCGCAGCTCTACAGACAGTAATCACCTATATGACCTAGTGATTACGGAGCAACACTGAAATGACCTAGTGGGTAAGACAAATAATGTACTAGCTCTGAGGAGGTGGTAACTTTACTGACCGCAATCCCTACTCCTAACACCAACACTAGAAATAGCCGTGGAGTGTTCCTATCTCTGCCTAGACGCCTCTTCACAGCCTAAGATCTAGCTACCCCTGAAGATGGAAACGGAAAACTATCTCGCCTCAGAGAAACCCCCAAAGGAATGATAGCCCCCCACAAATATTGACGGTGAGTGAAGAGGGAAATGACAAACTCAGAAATGAAACTAGATTTTAGCAAAGGAGGCCACTACTATCTAAATAGACAGAGAAAGAAAAGGCTACTGTGCGGTCAGTATAAAAACTAAATGTCCACGCAGAGTTTACAAAAATAATCTCCACACCGACTCACGGTGTGGAGGGGCAAATCTGCAACCCCAGAACTTCCAACTAGCTGGAATATTTCATGATGACAAGCTGGACAAAAGAGACATAACTTAAACTGAACAAAAGGTCATAGGCAGGGAAACACCCAAAAACTAGCAAAACTTATTTTAAGCTGAAATGGACTGGCCAACTGTTCTGATCCTTAGTGGTAGAGGATCACAAATTACTCCAGCTAAGTAACAAACATAGGACAAGCTCTAGGAAAGTGGCAAACTGGACTGACCGCAAATCTGAACCTATCCAAACACACTAGAAGTAGCTGGTGAACGTGCCTACAATCCTAGACGTCACGAGCCAGCCTGAGGAACTAACTACCCCTAGAGAGAGAGAAAGACCTCACTTGCCTCCAGAGAAATAATCCCCAAAGATATAGAAGCCCCCAACAAATAATAACGGTGAGGTAAGAGGAAGGCACATACACAGGGGTGAAAGCAGATTCAGCAAATGAGGCCCACTAATACTAGATAGCAGAAAATAGAAAAGGGGTCTGTGCGGTCAGTAAAAAAACCCTTACAAAATATCCACACTGAGATTTCCAGAACCCCCGCACCAACTGACGGTGTGGGGGGAGAAACTCAGTCCCCTAGAGCAACCAGCAAGCGAGGAAATCACATTTTAGCAAGCTGGACAAGAAACATGATGAATGCTGATAATCAAAAAATGAACAAACAAAAACTTAGCTTGTCTTGGAGAGACTGGGAGCAAGTTAGTCACAAGGAATCTGAAGAGCACTGAATACATTGATAGCAGGCAAGGAACTGAGTATCCAGGTGAGCTAAATAGGAAACCAGCCAAGGATAACGAACCAGCTGATGCTGCAACCTGCAGAAAGACAACACTACACAGTACCGCTTGTGACCACTAGAAGGAGCCCAAAAATAGAGTTCACAACAGTACCCCCCCCTTGAGGAGGGGTCACCGAACCCTCATCAAGACCCCCAGGGCAGTCAGGATGAGCCGCGTGGAAGGCACGAACCAAATCGGCCGCATGAACATCAGAGGCGACAACCCAGGAATTATCTTCCTGACCATAGCCCTTCCACTTAACCAAATACTGAAGCCTCCGTCTAGAGATACGAGAATCCAAAATCTTCTCCACCACGTACTCCAATTCGCCCTTGACCAGCACCGGAGCAGGAGGCTCAACAGAAGGAACCACAGGTACCACATACCTCCGCAACAAAGACCTATGGAACACATTATGAATGGCAAACGATGCTGGGAGATCCAAACGAAAAGACACCGGGTTAAGGATTTCCAAGATCTTATAAGGACCGATGAAGCGAGGCTTGAATTTAGGAGAGGAAACCTTCATAGGAACATACCGAGAAGACAGCCACACCAAATCCCCAACACGAAGTCGGGGACCCACACCGCGGCGGCGGTTGGCAAAGCGCTGAGCCTTCTCCTGTGACAACCTCAAATTGTCCACCACATGGTTCCAAATCTGCTGCAACCTATCCACCACAGAATCCACCCCAGGACAGTCAGAAGGCTCAACCTGACCCGAGGAAAAACGAGGATGGAAACCAGAATTGCAGAAAAAAGGCGAAACCAAAGTAGCAGAACTAGCCCGATTATTAAGGGCAAACTCGGCCAATGGCAAAAAAATCACCCAATCATCCTGATCAGCAGAAACAAAACATCTCAAATAAGTTTCCAACGTCTGATTAGTTCGCTCGGTTTGGCCATTAGTCTGAGGATGGAAGGCCGACGAAAAAGACAAATCAATGCCCATCTTAACACAAAAAGTCCTCCAAAACCTGGACACAAACTGGGATCCTCTATCAGACACAATATTTTCAGGAATGCCGTGCAAGCGAACCACATTCTAAAAAAATAGAGGAACCAAATCGGAGGAAGAAGGCAACTTAGGCAAGGGCACCAAATGGACCATCTTGGAAAAACGATCACACACCACCCAGATGACAGACATTTTCTGAGATACTGGAAGATCCGAAATAAAATCCATGGAAATGTGCGTCCAAGGCCTCTTCGGAACAGGCAAAGGCAAAAGCAAACCGCTGGCACGAGAACAGCAAGGCTTAGCCCGAGCACAAATCCCACAAGACTGCACAAAGGAACGCACATCCCGCGACAAGGAAGGCCACCAGAAGGACCTAGCCACCAAATCTCTGGTACCAAAAATCCCAGGATGACCCGCCAACACCGAAGAATGGACCTCGGAAATAACTCTGCTGGTCCATCTATCCGGGACAAACAGTCTCTCTGGTGGACAACGGTCAGGTCTATCCGCCTGAAATTTCTGCAGCACTCGTTGCAAATCTGGGGAAATGGCAGACAAAATCACTCCCTCTCTGAGAATACCAGCCGGCTCAGAAACTCCCGGAGAGTCAGGCACAAAACTCCTAGAAAGTGCATCAGCTTTCACGTTCTTCAAATCAGGCAGGCATGAGACCACAAAGTTGAAACGGGAGAAAAACAACGACCAACGAGCCTGTCTAGGATTCAGGCGCTTGGCAGATTCAAGATAAATCAGATTTTTGTGATCAGTCAAGACCACCACACGATGTTTAGCTCCTTTGAGCCAATGTCGCCACTCCTCAAATGCCCACTTCATAGCCAACAACTCCCGATTACCAACATCATAATTCCACTCGGCAGGCGAAAACTTTCTTGAAAAGAAAGCACATGGCTTCATCACAGAGCCATCAGAGCTTCTCTGCGACAAAACAGCCCCTGCTCCAATCTCAGAAGCATCAACCTCAACCTGGAAGGGGAGAGAGACATCTGGCTGACATAAGACTGGAGCTGAAGAAAACCGGTGCTTCAGCTCCCGAAAGGCCTCCACGGCCGCAGGAGACCAATTAGTTACATCAGAACCCTTCTTGGTCAAATCCGTCAAAGGTTTAACCACGCTAGAAAAATTAGCGATGAAACGACGGTAAAAATTAGCAAAACCCAAGAACTTCTGAAGACTCTTAACAGACATGGGCTGAGTCCAGTCATGAATAGCCTGGACCTTGACTGGGTCCATCTCCACAGTAGAAGGAGAAAAAATAAAACCCAAAAAGGAGACCTTCTGTACTCCGAAGAGACATTTTGAGCCCTTCACAAATAAAGCATTAGCACGCAAGACCTGAAACACCATCCTGACCTGCTTCACATGGGACTCCCAATCATCAGAAAAGACCAAAATGTCATCCAGATAAACAATCATAAATTTATCCAGATATTCTCGGAAGATGTCATGCATGAAGGACTGAAACACAGAAGGAGCATTAGAAAGTCCAAAAGGCATCACCAAGTACTCAAAATGGCCTTCGGGCGTATTAAATGCTGTTTTCCATTCATCTCCCTGCTTAATGCGCACAAGGTTATACGCACCACGGAGATCTATCTTGGTGAAACAACTGGCACCCTTAATCCGAGCAAACAAATCAGACAATAGTGGCAAAGGATACTGAAATTTGACTGTGATTTTATTCAGAAGACGATAATCTATACAAGGTCTCAAAGAACCGTCCTTCTTGGCCACAAAAAAAAATCCTGCACCAAGAGGGGAAGAGGATGGGCGAATATGTCCCGTCTCCAAAGACTCCTTTATATAACTCCGCATCGCGGCATGCTCTGGTATAGACAAATTAAAAAGTCGTCCCTTACGAAATTTACTACCAGGAATTAAATTTATAGCACAGTCACAATCCCTATGAGGGGGCAGGGCACTGGACCTGGGCTCATCAAATACATCCTGGTAGTCAGACAAAAACTCAGGGACCTCAGAAGGAGTGGAAGAAGCAATAGACACCAACGGAGTATCGCCATGAATTCCCTGACAACCCCAACTTGACACAGACATAGCTTTCCAATCTAAAACTGGATTATGAGCCTGCAGCCATGGCAGACCCAAAACGACAACATCATGCAAATTATACAAAACAAGAAAGCGAATCACCTCCTGATGTACGGGAGTCATGCACATGGTCATTTGCGTCCAATACTGAGGCTTATTCTCAGCCAATGGCGTAGCATCAATTCCCCTCAGAGGAATAGGAAATTCCAAAGGCTCCAGGACAAAACCACAGCGCCTGGCAAACGACAAATCCATCAGATTCAGGGCAGCACCCGAATCCACAAAAGCCATAACCGGGTAGGACGACAAAGAACAAATCAAAGTAACAGACAAAATAAATTTAGGCTGTATAGTACCAATGGTGACAGGTTTAGCAAATTTTTTTAAGCGTTTAGAGCATGCTGAGATAACATGAGTAGAATCACCACAGTAAAAGCACAACCCATTTTGACGTCTATGACTTTGTCGCTCAATTCTGGTCAGAGTTCGGTCACATTGCATAGACTCAGGGCTCTGTTCAGAAAATACCGCCAAAGGATGAGCAGATTTGCGCTCCCGCAAACGCCGATCAACCTGAATGGCTAAAGCCATAGAATCACTCAGACTTGTAGGGGTGGGAAACCCCACCATAACATTCTTAACGGCCTCAGAAAGACCTTCTCTGAAATTTGCAGCCAGGGCACACTCATTCCATTGAGTAAGCACCGACCATTTCTGAAATTTTTGACAATACACCTCTGCTTCATCCTGACCTTGAGAGATAGCCAGCAACGCTTTTTCTGCCTGATTCTCAAGATTAGGCTCCTCATAAAGCAGTCCAAGAGCCAGAAAAAATGCATCTACATTAAGCAATGCAGGATCTCCTGGCGCCAGAGAGAAAGCCCAATCTTGAGGGTCGCCACGCAACAAGGAGAAAACAATTTTAACTTGCTGAGCGGAATCACCAGCGGAACGAGGTCTCAGAGATAGAAATAACTTACAATTATTCTTAAAATTTAGAAACCTAGATCTATCTCCAGAAAACAACTCAGGAATGGGTATCTTTGGTTCTGACATAGGGCTATGAATAACAAAATCCTGAATACTTTGCACCCGTGCAGTAAGATGATCCACACTAGAAGTCAGAGTCTGAACATTCATGTCTGCAGCTGAGCTCAAAACCACCCAGATTTCAAGGGGATGAAAGAAGCTAAACAGACTGCAGCAAAGGAAAAGCGGGAGGAGAAAAAAAAAATGTACTCAGGTCTTCTTTTTATCCCACTTCTGCGATGCATAAAACACTTTTTGGCCTGCTATACTGTTATGATCCTTAGTGGTAGAGGATCACAAATTACTCCAGCTAAGTAACAAACATAGGACAAGTTCTAGGGAGGTGGCAAACTGGACTGACCGCAAATCTGAACCTATCCAAACACACTAGAAGTAGCCGGTGAACGTGCCTAAAATCCTAGACGTCACGAGCCAGCCTGAGGAACTAACTACCCCTAGAGAGAGAGAAAGACCTCACTTGCCTCCAGAGAAATAATCCCCAAAGATATAGAAGCCCCCAACAAATAATAACGGTGAGGTAAGAGGAAGGCACATACACAGGGGTGAAAGCAGATTCAGCAAATGAGGCCCACTAATACTAGATAGCAGAAAATAGAAAAAAGGTCTGTGCGGTCAGTAAAAAAACCCTTACAAAATATCCACACTGAGATTTCCAGAACCCCCGCACCAACTGACGGTGTGGGGGGAGAAACTCAGTCCCCTAGAGCAACCAGCAAGCGAGGAAATCACATTTTAGCAAGCTGGACAAGAAACATGATGAATGCTGATAATCAAAAAATGAACAAACAAAAACTTAGCTTGTCTTGGAGAGACTGGGAGCAAGGTAGTCACAAGGAATCTGAAGAGCACTGAATACATTGATAGCAGGCAAGGAACTGAGTATCCAGGTGAGCTAAATAGGAAACCAGCCAAGGATAACGAACCAGCTGATGCTGCCAACCTGCAGAAAGACAACACTACACAGTACCGCTTGTGACCACTAGAGGGAGCCCAAAAATAGAGTTCACAACAGCCAACAGAGAACTTCCAGGAAAGGACTGAAACCACAGGAAGGAACATTGACAGCTGGCATCAACTACAGCCTAAAGCCCAGTTAAATAACAAGGCCAGGGCACCGATTAGTGAAAGCAGCTGCTAAGTTCCACTTGAAACCACCAGAGGGAGCCCAAAAGCAGAACTCCCAAAAATACCATTCATGACCACAGGATGGAGCCCAAGAACGAAATTCACAACAGTACCCCCCCCTTGAGGAGGGGTCACCGAACCCTCACCAGAGCCCCCAGGCCGATCGGGACGAGCCAAATGAAAAGCATGCACCAAATCGGCAGCATGGACATCAGAGGCAAAAACTCAAGAGTTATCCTCCTGCCCATAACCCTTCCACTTGACCAGATACTGAAGTTTCCGCCTTGAAAGATGAGAATCCAAAATCTTCTCCACCACATACTCCAGCTCCCCCCCAACCAACACCGGAGCAGGAGGGTCAACGGAGGGAACCACGGGCACCACATATCTCCGCAACAAAGATCTATGGAACACATTATGAATGGAAAACGAAGCTGGAAGGGCCAAACGAAAAGACACCGGATTGATAATTTCCGAAATCCTATAAGGACCAATAAAACGAGGTTTGAACTTAGGGGAAGAGACCTTCATAGGAACATGACGAGAAGACAACCAGACCATATCCCCAACCCAAAGCCGGGGACCAACGCACCGACGGCGGTTAGCAAAATGTTGAGCCTTTTCCTGAGACAATGTCAAATTGTCCACCACATGAGTCCAAATCCGCTGCAACCTGTCCACCACAGAATCTACCCCAGGACAGTCTGAAGGCTCAACCTGCCCTGAAGAAAAGCAAGGATGAAAACTAAAATTACAAAAAAAAGGCGAAACCAAGGTAGCAGAACTAGCCCGATTACATAGTTACATAGTTACATAGTTATTAAGGTTGAAGGAAGACTTTAAGTCCATCTAGTTCAACCCATAGCCTAGCATGCCCTAACATGTTGATCCAAGGGAAGGCAAAAAAAACCCATGTGGTAAGAGTAAGCTCCATCATGGGGAAAAAAATTCCTTCCCAACCCCACATACGGCAATCAGACTAGTTCCCTGGATCAAGGCCTTATCAAGGAATCTAATATATATACCCTGTAATATTATACTTTTCCAGAAAGGTATCCAGTCCCCTCTTAAATTGAAGCAATGAGTCACTCATTACAACATCATACGGCAGAGAGTTCCATAGTCTCACTGCTCTTACAGTAAAGAATCCGCGTCTGTTATTATGCTTAAACCTTTTTTCCTCCAGACGTAGAGGATGCCCCCTTGTCCCTGTCACCGGTCTATGATTAAAAAGATCAGCAGAAAGGTCTTTGTACTGTCCCCTCATATATTTATACATTAACATAAGATCACCCCTTAGTCTTCGTTTTTCAAAACTAAATAGCCCCAAGTGTAATAACCTATCTTGGTATGGCAGACCCCCCAGTCCTCTAATAACCTTGGTTGCTCTTCTCTGCACCCGCTCCAGTTCAGCTATGTCTTTCTTATACACCGGAGACCAGAACTGTGCACAGTATTCTAAGTGTGGTCGCACTAGTGACTTGTATAGAGGTAAAATTATGTTCTCCTCATGAGCATCTATGCCTCTTTTAATGCATCCCTGTTATGATCCTTAGTGGTTGAGGATCACAAATTACTCCAGCTAAGTAACAAACATAGGACAAGCTCTAGGGAGGTGGCAAACTGGACTGAACGCAAATCTGAACCTATCCAAACACACTAGAAGTAGCCGGTGAACGTGCCTAAAAATCCTAGACGTCTCGAGCCAGCCTGAGGTACTAACTACCCCTAGAGGGAAAGAAAGACCTCTCTTGCCTCCAGAGAAATAATCCCCAAAGATATAGAAGCCCCCAACAAATAATAACGGTGAGGTAAGAGGAAGGCACACTAATACTAGATAGCAGAAAATAGAAAAGGGAATCTATGTGGTCAGTAAAAAACCCTTACAAAATATCCACTCTGAGATTTCAAGAACCCCCACACCAACTAACGGTGTGGGGGGAGAAACTCAGTCCCCTAGAGCAACCAGCAAGCGAGGAAATCACATTTTAGTGAGCTGGACTAAAAACATAATGAACGCTGATAATCAAAAAATGATCAAACAAAAACTTAGCTTGTCTTGGAGAGACTGGGAGCAAGGTAGCCACAAGGAATCTGAAGAGCACTGAATACATTGATAGCAGGCAAGGAACTGAGTATCCAGGTGAGCTAAATAGGAAACCAACCAAGGATAACGAACCAGCTGATGCTGCAACCTGCAGAAAGACAACACTACACAGTACCGCTTGTGACCACTAGAGGGAGTCCAAAAATAGAGTTCACAACACATCCCATTATTTTATTTGCCTTTGTAGCAGCTGCCTGACACTGGCCACTGAATATGAGTTTGTCATCCACCCATACACCCAGGTCTTTTTCATTGACGGTTTTGCCCAGAGTTTTAGAATTAAGCACATAGTTGTACATCTTATTACTTCTACCCAAGTGCATGACCTTACATTTATCCCCATTAAAGCTCATTTGCCATTTATCAGCCCTAGTTTACATAAATCAGCCTGTAATATAAAATTGTCCTCCCCTGTATTGATTACCCTGCAGAGTTTAGTGTCATCTGCAAATATTGAAATTCTACTCTGAATGCCCCCTACAAGGTCATTAATAAATATGTTAAAAAGAAGAGGGCCCAATACTGACCCCTGTGGTACCCCACTACTAACTGTGACCCAGTCCGAGTGTGCTCCATTAATAACCACCCTTTGTTTCCTATCCCTGAGCCAACTCTCAACCCACTTGCACATATTTTCCCCTATTATTATTATTTTGCCCTATTATTAAGGGCAAACTCGGCCAACGGTAAGAAGGTAACCCAATCATCCTGATCAGCCGACACAAAGCATCTCAAATAGGTTTCCAAGGTCTGATTGGTTCGCTCCGTCTGTCCATTTGTCTGAGGGTGAAACGCCGAAGAAAAAGACAAATTAATGCCCATTCTACCACAAAAGGACAGCCAAAACCTAGAAACAAACTGGGTACCTCTGTCAGACACAATATTCTCCGGAATACCATGCAAACGAACCACATGCTGGAAAAACAAAGGAACCAAATCAGAGGAGGAAGGCAACTTAGGCAAAAGTACCAAATAGACCATTTTAGAAAAACGGTCACAAACCACCCAGATGACAGACATCTTCTGAGAAACAGGAAGATCAGAAATAAAATCCATGGAAATATGCATCCAGGGCCTCTCAGGGATAGGCAATGGCAAAAGCAACCCACTAGCACGAGAACAGCAGGGCTTAGCCCGGGCACAGATCCCACAGGACTGCACAAAGGAACGTACATCCCGTGACAAAGAAGGCCACCAAAAGGACCTGGCAACCAAATCTCTGGTACCAAAGATCCCAGGATGACCAGCCAACACTGAACAATGAATCACAGAAATCACCTTACTAGTCCATCTATCAGGAACAAACAATTTCCCCACAGGACAGCAGTCGGGTCTTTCAGCCTGAAACTCCCGAAGCACCCGCCATAAATCAGGGGAGATAGCAGAAAGAATCACCCCCTCCTTGAGAATACCAGCCGGCTCACGGACTCCAGGAGAATCAGGCAAAAAACTCCTAGACAGGGCATCAGCCTTCACATTCTTAGATCCCGGAAGATACGAGACCACAAAATCAAAACGGGAGAAAAACAAAGACCACCGAGCCTGTCTAGGATTCAACCGCTTGGCTGATTCAAGGTAAATCAGATTCTTATGATCGGTCAAGACCACAACACGATGCTTGGCTCCCTCAAGCCAATGTCGCCACTCCTCGAATGCCCACTTCATAGCCAACAACTCCCGATTGCCGACATCATAATTACGCTCAGCAGGTGAAAACTTTCTGGAGAAGAAAGCACACGGTTTCAACACAGAGCCATCAGAACTTCTCTGAGACAGAACAGCTCCTGCCCCAATCTCAGAAGCGTCAACCTCAACCTGAAAAGGGAGAGAGACATCTGGCTAACGCAACACAGGGGCAGAAGTAAAACGATGCTTAAGCTCCTGAAAGGCCTCCACAGCCGCAGAGGACCAATTCACCACATCAGCACCTTTCTTGGTCAAATCGGTCAGAGGTTTAACCACAGTAGAAAAATTAACAATGAAGCGGCGATAAACATTAGCAAAGCCCAAAACCTTCTGAAGGCTCTTCACAGATGTGGGCTGCGTCCAATCATAAATAGCCTGGACCTTAACAGGGTCCATTTCAATAGCCGAGGGAGAAAAAATGAACCCCAGAAAAGAAACCTTCTGAACTCCAAAAAGGCACTTAGACCCCTTCACAAATAGTGTATTAGCACGAAGAATCTGAAATACCATCCTGACCTGCTTCACATGAGACTCCCAATCATCGGAAAAAAACAAAATATCGTCCAAATATACAATCATAAATTTATCCAGATACTCCCAAAAAATATCATGCATAAAGGACTGAAATACAGATGGAGCATTAGAGAGCCCGAAAGGCATCACAAGATATTCAAAATGGCCTTCGGGCGTATTAAATGCTGTTTTCCATTCATCACCCTGTTTGATGCGGACCAGATTATACGCCCCTAGAAGGTCAATCTTGGTAAACCAGCTAGCCCCTTTAATCCGAGCAAACAAATCAGAGAGCAAAGGCAAAGGGTACTGGAATTTGACCGTGATCTTATCGAGAAGGCGATAATCTATACAGGGCCTCAAGGAGCCATCCTTCTTGGCAACAAAAAAGAATCCCGCTCCCAACGGTGACGAAGACGGGTGAATATGCCCCTTCTCCAAGGACTCCTTTACATAAGTCCGCATAGCGGCATGCTCTGGCACAGACAGATTGAAAAGTCGACCCTTAGGGAACTTACAGCCAGGAATCAAATTAATAGCGTAATCACAGTCCCTATGAGGAGGCAGAGGACTGGATTTAGGCTCCTCAAATATATCCTGGAAATCCGACAAAAACTCAGGAACTTCAGAAGAAGGGGACGAGGAAATTGACATCAGAGGAATGTCACTATGTATCCCCTGACAACCCCAACTAGTCACAGACATAGATTTCCAATCCAGTACTGGATTATGTACCTGTAACCATGGAAACCCCAGCACAACCACATCATGCAAATTATGCAACACCAAAAAACGAATATTTTCCTGATGTGCTGGAGCCATGTTCATGGCTAACTGTGTCCAGTACTGAGGTTTATTCTTGGCCAATGGCGTAGCATCAATCCCCCTTAAGGGAATAGGACTCTGCAAAGGCTCCAAGGAAAAACCACAGCGCTTGGCAAATTCTAGGTCCATTAAGTTCAGTGCAGCGCCAGAATCCACAAATGCCATTACAGAAAAGGACGACAATGAGCAAATCAGGGTAATAGACAAGAGAAATTTAGGCTGTACAGTACTGATGGTAACCGAACTAGCAACCCTCATAGATCGCTTCGGGCAATCAGAGATAGCATGAGTAGCGTCACCACAGTAAAAACACAGCCTATTCTGACGTCGGAACTCCTGCCGTTCTGCTCTTGTCAAAACTCTATCACATTGCATAGGCTCAGAACTCTGTCCAGAGGACACTGCCATATGGTGCACAACCTTACACTCACGTAGGCGCCGATCAATCTGATTGGCCAGAGACATTGATTCGTTCAAACCAGCAGGTGTGGGAAACCCCACCATAACATCTTTAAGAGCTTCAGAAAGACCCTTTCTGAAAATAGCCGCCAGGGCATCCTCATTCCATTTTGTAAGCACAGACCACTTCCTAAATTTCTGACAATATATCTCTGCCGCTTCCGGACCCTGACACAGAGCCAGCAAAATTTTTTCTGCCTGATCCACAGAATTGGGTTCGTCATAAAGCAATCCAAGTGCTTGAAAAAATGAATCTACATTGAGCAATGCAGGATTCCCTGGCTCAAGAGAGAATGCCCAATCCTGCGGGTCACCACGCAGCAGAGAAATAACAATCTTCACCTGCTGAATGGGGTCACCAGAGGAACGGGGTCTCAGAGCAAAAAACAATCTGCAATTATTTTTAAAATTCAAAAACCTAGATCTATCCCCAGAAAACAAATCAGGGATAGGAATTTTAGGCTCAGAAACAGGAGTTTGAACAACATAATCTTGGATACTCTGTACCCTTGCAGCGAGATGATCAACATGCGCAGACAGACCCTGAACCTCCATATCAGTACCAAGCTCCTGCACCATCCAAAAATCAAGGGGAAAAAAAAGACGAAAAAAGCAACAAGGAAAAAAAAACTATGACTCAGAACTTTCTCTTCCCTCTTTTGAGATGCATTTAACACTTTGTGGGCCAGCAGTACTGTTATGACCTGGTGGTTATGGAGTGGTACTGAGATGACCTGGTGGGTAAAACCAATCATGGACAAGCTCAGAGGAGGTGGCAGCTCTACAGACAGTAATCACCTATATAACCTAGTGATTACGGAGCAGCACTGAAATGACCTAGTGGGTAAAACAAATAATGTACTAGCTCTGAGGAGGTGGTAACTTTACTGACCGCAATCCCTACTCCTAACACCAACACTAGAAATAGCTGTGGAGCGTTCCTATCTCTGCCTAGACGCCTCTTCACAGCCTAAGAACTAGCTACCCCTGAAGATGGAAACAGAAAACTATCTCGCCTCAGAGAAACCCCCAAAGGAAAGATAGCCCCCCACAAATATTGACGGTGAGTGAAGAGGGAAATGACAAACTCAGAAATGAAACTAGATTTTAGCAAAGGAGGCCACTACTATCTAAATAGACAGAGAAAGAAAAGGCTACTGTGCTGTCAGTATAAAAACTAAATGTCCACGCAGAGTTTACAAAAATAATCTCCACACCGACTCACGGTGTGGAGGGGCAAATCTGCAACCCCAGAGCTTCCAACTAGCCGGAATATTTCATGATGACAAGCTGGACAAAAGAGACATAACTTAAACTGAACAAAAGGTCATAGGCAGGGAAACACCCAAAAACTAGCAAAACTTATCTTAAGCTGAAATGGACTGGCCAACAGAGAACTTCCAGGAAAGGACTGAATCCACAGGAAAGGAACATTGACAGCTGGCATCAACTACAGCCTAAAGCCCAGTTAAATAACAAAGCCAGGGCACCGATTAGTGAAAGCAGCTGCTAAGTTCCACTTGAAACCACCAGAGGGAGCCCAAAAGCAGAACTCCCAAAAATACCATTCATGACCACAGGATGGAGCCCAAGAACAGAATTCACAACAGACAGTGGCTGCAGAAGAGGAATCAATTGTCCCATATGGGCCTAATAAGGGAACTGCAGGAGAACAACCGGCATGATTTCAGGAACTACCTGCGAATGTCGGAGGATTCCTTCAATGTGCTACTTGCAGCTGTGGAACCTTTTAGGCCGGGGTCACACATGCGAGTTTTACGGACGTAAGAGCGCAGAAACTACGTCCGTAAAACTCGCATAACATACGGCACAATTATTGTCAATGGGGCTGCTCCTATTAGCCGTATATTACGGTTCAGTATTATACGGCATTCTACGGCCGTACAAAATCGCAGCATGCTGCGTTTGTCAGCGTATTGCGCAAAAAAATCGCCAATGAAAGTCTATGGGGGCGAGAAAAATACGGATTCCACACGGACCAGCAGTGTGACTTGCGAGAAATACGCAGCGGTGTTAGTGAAAAGTCGGTAATTCAATTGCCGGCTTTTCATTTCTCCTGCACAAACCCGACAGGATATGAGACATGGTTTACATACAGTAAACCATCTCATATCCCCTTTTTTTTGCATATTCCACACTACTAATGTTAGTAGTGTGTATGTGCAAAATTTCAGCGCTGCAGCTGCTGAAATAAAGGGTTAAATGGCGGAAAAAATTGGCGTGGGCTCCCGCGCAATTTTCTCCGCCAGAGTGGTAAAGCCAGTGACTGAGGGCAGATATTAATAGCCAGGAGAGGGTCCATGGTTATTGGCCCCCCCATGGCTAAAAACATCTGCCCCCAGCCACCCCAGAAAAGGCACATCTGGAAGATGCGCCTATTCTGGCACTTGGCCACTCTCTTCCCACTCCCGTGTAGCGGTGGGATATGGGGTAATGAAGGGTTAATGCCACCTTGCTATTGTAAGGTGACATTAAGCCAGATTAATAATGGAGAAGCGTCAATTATGACACCTATCTATTATTAATCCAATTGTTTGAAAGGGTTAAAAAACACACACACATTATTAAAAAATATTTTAATGAAATAAACACAGCGGTTGTTGTAATAATTTATTGCTCTCTCAATCCATTTCCAGGCCCTCGCTTGGCAAAATAATAAACGCACAAGATACATACCTTCTGATGTCAGATCACTTCCCACGAAGTAATCCATCTGAAGGGGTTAATAATTTTACAGACACGAGCCCTGCTATAATGCAGCTGTGCTCGTGCCTGTAATCCCCAGCGAATGAATGAAATGTAGGTCATTGACCTACATTTCCTTCAGTCGCGGTGATGCGCCCCCTGGTGGATGTCCCCATATGACCTGGAGGGTGGGAAAAAGTTCCCAGGCTGCAGTTCATGAGAACATCCAGCAGGGGCGCATCACCGCGACTCAATGTAAGTACAGATCACTGCTTTCTTTTCAACACCCGGGGATTACAGGCACAAGCGAGTGGTTTATCGCAGCTCGTGCCTGTAATATTAGTTAACCCCTTCAGATGGATTACCTCGTTGGACATGATCTGACATCAGAAGGTATGTATCTTGTGCGTTTATTATTTTGCCAAGCGAGGGCCTGGAAATGGATTGAGAGAGCAATAAATTATTACAACAACCGCTGTGTTTATTTCATTAAAATACTTTGAAATCATGTGTGTGTGTGTGTTTTTTAATCCTTTCAAACAATTGGATTAATAATGGATAGGTGTCATAATTGACGCCTCTCCATTATTAATCTGGCTTAATGTCACCTTCCAATAGCAAGGTGGCATTAACCCTTCATTACCCCATATCCCACCGCTACAGGGAGTGGGAAGAGAGTGGCCAAGTGCCAGAATAGGCGCATCTTCCAGATGTGCCTTTTCTGGGGTGGCTGGGGGCAGATGTTTTTAGCCACGGGGGGGCCAATAACCATGGACCCTCTCCTGGCTATTAATATCTGCCCTCAGTCACTGGCTTTACCATTCTGGCGGAGAAAATTGCGCGGGAGCCCACGCCAATTTTTTCCGCCATTTAACCCTTTATTTTAGCAGCTACAGTGCTGAAATTTTGCACATACACACTACTAACATTAGTAGTGTGGAATATGCAAAAAAAAAGGGGATATGAGATGGTTTACTGTATGTAAACCATGTCTCATATCATGTCGGGTTAGTGAAGGAGAAATGAGAAGCCGGCAATTGAATTACCGGCTGTTCACAGATATCGCGCTGAATGAAATCTAAATACAGAATATATATATATATGTGTCTCAATGACATATACAGTGCCTACAAGTAGTATTCAACCCCCTGCAGATTTAGCAGGTTTACACATTTGGAATTAACTTGGCATTGTGACATTTGGACTGTAGATCAGCCTGGAAGTGTGAAATGCACTGCAGCAAAAAAGAATGTTATTTCTTTGTTTATTTTTTTTTTAAATTGTGAAAAGTCTTTTCAGAGGGTCATTTATTATTCAATCCCTCAACCCACCAGAATTCTGTTTGGTTCCCCTAAAGTATTAAGAAGTAGTTCAGGCACAAAGAACAATGAGCTTCACATGTTTGGATTAATTATCTCTTTTTCCAGCCTTTTCTGACTATTTAAGACCCTCCCCAAACTTGTGAACAGCACTCATACATGGTCAACATGGGAAAGACAAAGGAGCATTCCAAGGCCATCAGAGACAAGATCGTGGAGGGTCACAAGGCTGGCAAGGGGTACAAAACCCTTTCCAAGGAGTTGGGCCTACCTGTCTCTACTGTTGGGAGCATCATCCGGAAGTGGAAGGCTTATGGAACTACTGTTAGCCTTCCACGGCCTGGACAGCCTTTGAAAGTTTCCTCCCGTGCCGAGGCCAGGCTTGTCCGAAGAGTCAAGGCTAACCCAAGGACAACAAGGAAGGAGCTCCGGGAAGATCTCATGGCAGTGGGGACATTGGTTTCAGTCAATACCATAAGTAACGTACTCCGCCGCAATGGTCTCTGTTCCAGACGAGCCCATAAGGTACCTTTATTTTCAAAGCGTCATGTCAAGGCTCGTCTACAGTTTGCTCATGATCACTTGGAGGATTCTGAGACTGACTGGTTCAAGGTTCTCTGGTTTGATGAGACCAAGATCGAGATCTTTGGTGCCAACCACACACGTGGCGTTTGGAGACTGGATGGCACTGCATACGACCCCAAGAATACCATCCCTACAGTCAAGCATGGTGGTGGCAGCATCATGCTGTGGGGCTGTTTCTCAGCCAAGGGGCCTGGCCATCTGGTCCGCATCCATGGGAAGATGGATAGCACGGCCTACCTAGAGATTTTGGCCAAGAACCTCCGCTCCTCCATCAAGGATCTTAAGATGGGTCATCATTTCATCTTCCAACAAGACAATGACCCAAAGCACACAGCCAAGAAAACCAAGGCCTGGTTCAAGAGTCAAAAAATCAAGGTGTTGCAGTGGCCTAGTCAGTCTCCTGACCTTAACCCAATTGAAAACTTGTGGAAGGAGCTCAATATTAAAGTCCACATGAGACACCCAAAGAACCTAGATAACTTGGAGAAGATCTGCATGGAGGAGTGGGCCAAGATAACTCCAGAGACCTGTGCCGGCCTGATCAGGTCTTATAAAAGACGATTATTAGCTGTAATTGCAAACAAAGGTTATTCCACAAAATATTAAACATAGGGGTTGAATAATAATTGACCCACACTTTTATGTTTAAAATGTATAAAAATTTAACTGAGCAACAAAACTATTTGGTTTGTAAGATTTATGCATCTGTTAATAAATCCTGCTCTTGTTTGAAGTTTGAAGTCTCTAACTTATTTGCATCTTATTAAACCTGCTAAATCTGCAGGGGGTTGAATACTACTTGTAGGCACTGTATATATACACTCACTGGCCACTTTATTAGGTACACCATGCTAGTAACAGGTTGGACCCCTTTTGCCTTCAGAACTGCCTCAATTCTTCGTGGCATAGATTCAACAAGGTGCTGGAAGCATTCCTCAGAGATTTTGGTCCATATTGACATGATGGCATCACACAGTTGCCGCAGATTTGTCGGCTGCACATCCCTGATGCGAATCTCCCGTTCCACCATATCCCAAAGATTTCATGTTGTTTACGCCAAATTCTGACCCTACCATCCGAATGTCGCAGCAGAAATCGAGACTCATCAGACCAAGCAACGTTTTTCCATTCTTCTACTGTCCAATTTCGATGAGCTTGTGCAAATTGTAGCCTCAGTTTCCTGTTCTTAGCTGAAAGGAGTGGTACCCGGTGTGGTCTTCTGCTGCTGTAGCCCATCTGCCTCAAAGTTCGACGCACTGTGCGTTCAGAGATGCTCTTAGGCCTACCTTGGTTGTAACGGGTGGCGATTTGAGTCACTGTTGCCTTTCTATCAGCTCGAACCAGTCTGCCCATTCTCCTCTGACCTCTGGCATCAACAAGGCATTTCCGCCCACAGAACTGCCGCTCACTGGATTTTTTTTCTTTTTCGGACCATTCTCTGTAAACCCTAGAGATGGTTGTGCGTGAAAATCCCAGTAGATCAGCAGTTTCTGAAATACTCAGACCAGCCCTTCTGGCACCAACAACCATGCCACGTTCAAAGGCACTCAAATCACCTTTCTTCCCCATACTGATGCTCGGTTTGAACTGCAGGAGATTGTCTTGACCATGTCTACATGCCTAAATGCACTGAGTTGCCGCCATGTGATTGGCTGATTAGAAATTAAGTGTTAACAAGAAGTTGGACAGGTGTACCTAATAAAGTGGCCAGTGAGTGTATATATATATATATATATATATATATATATATATATACTGTATATATGTTTTCCCTAACATTTGAGCACATAAATCCATTAGATGTCGGTTTTGCAAGCCTGCGAGAAAATCTCGCAGTACGGATGCCATACGGATTACATACGGAGAATGCCATGCGCAAAATACGCTGAAACACCCTGACTACGGATCAATATTTTGGGAACATTTCTCCATATTACGGCCGTAGTATGGACGTATAATACGTGGCGTATTGTCTTACGCCAAGTGTGACCCCAGCCTTATCAGGCGGCAAAATACCAGGATGCGAGCTGCTGTCCCTGTGGATGAGAGACTGGCTGTCACGCTGTGGTTCCTGGCGACTGGCAGGTCTATGCAAGACTTGCATTACTGCGCAGCTATTTCCCGATCCCTGCTCAGCGTCATCATCCCAGAGACATGTAATGCAATCGTCTCAGCTTTACACTGCACTTACATGCCTTTCCTGGAGACCCAGGATGATTGGAAACAGATTTCCCATGGATTTCAGCAGCAATGGCAGTTCCCTAATTGCGGTGGGGCCTTGGATGGGAAACATGTCCGCATCACCCAACCACCACACTCCGGCTCATTTTTCTACAATTACAAGGGTTATTTCAGCTTATTCCGATGGCCCTCGTTAATGCAAACTATGAATTTATAAGTGTGGATGTAGGGATCAACGGGAGAATATCTGATGGTGTAGTTTTGGAGCACACCGATTTTGGGGACCGCTTGAAAGAACACAAACTGGCCTTGCCGCCCAACAGCGACACTACTGAAAACATGAACTTTGTGTTTGTTGGAGATGAGGCGTTCCCACTGCATCCCAACCTTCTGAAGCCCTTCTCCCAGAAAACTCTGACACCGGAGCGACGCATTTTTAATTACAGACTTTCCAGAGCTCGACGCGTGGTGGAGAATGCTTTTGGTATTATGGCAAACCGATTTTGGGTTTTCCACATTGCACTCAACATGAAACTCTTGTCTATTGACTCTGTGGTGCTTGCCTGTTGCGTCCTGCACAACTTTCTATGCCGCCGTGATGCCAGTGCATACAGCCCTCCACAATATGTAGACTCTGTTGACCCTGCAAACGGAGATGTAACCCAGGGCGAATGGCGTCTCGACGAGCACAGGGTTTCAGGCTTGGAAAGTCTTGGATCTGGAAGGAACTCTGATAATGCGACGATTTGCAGGGAGAAGTACTGTGACTTTTTCAATGGGCCAGGGGCTGTCCCATGGCAGCATCTCCAGCAGTAGCGCAACTGTTGCCATTTCCTTGTACCATGTATTATGGACTTAATTTTTTTTAGGTTGATGTGCTCTCGTGTACCATTTTGTTGATCACCCATGCAATTCCTTTTTCTGTCTCAATGTCTACATAAATATATCTATCTATGCACATACTCTAGTTCCGTAGCAAACATACGAATCCTGGGAGTCCGCAGCATCCTCTGCCCTAGCGCTTTCCTGATTTATATACAGGTCCTTCTCAAAAAATTAGCATATAGTGTTAAATTTCATTATTTACCATAATGTAATGATTACAATTAAACTTTCATATATTATAGATTCATTATCCACCAACTGAAATTTGTCAGGTCTTTTATTGTTTTAATACTGATGATTTTGGCATACAACTCCTGATAACCCAAAAAACCTGTCTCAATAAATTAGCATATCAAGAAAAGGTTCTCTAAACGACCTATTACCCTAATCTTCTGAATCAACTAATTAACTCTAAACACATGCAAAAGATACCTGAGGCTTTTAAAAACTCCCTGCCTGGTTCATTACTCAAAACCCCCATCATGGGTAAGACTAGCGACCTGACAGATGTCAAGAAGGCCATCATTGACACCCTCAAGCAAGAGGGTAAGACCCAGAAAGAAATTTCTCAACAAATAGGCTGTTCCCAGAGTGCTGTATCAAGGCACCTCAATGGTAAGTCTGTTGGAAGGCAAAAATGTGGCAGAAAACGCTGTACAACGAGAAGAGGTGACCGGACCCTGAGGAAGATTGTGGAGAAGGACCGATTCCAGACCTTGGGGAACCTGAGGAAGCAGTGGACTGAGTCTGGTGTGGAAACATCCAGAGCCACCGTGCACAGGCGTGTGCAGGAAATGGGCTACAGGTGCCGCATTCCCCAGGTAAAGCCACTTTTGAACCATAAACAGCGGCAGAAGCGCCTGACCTGGGCTACAGAGAAGCAGCACTGGACTGTTGCTAAGTGGTCCCAAGTACTTTTTTCTGATGAAAGCAAATTTTGCATGTCATTCGGAAATCAAGGTGCCAGAGTCTGGAGGAAGACTGGGGAGAAGGAAATGCCAAAATGCCTGAAGTCCAGTGTCAAGTACCCACAGTCAGTGATGGTGTGGGGTGCCATGTCAGCTGCTGGTGTTGGTCCACTGTGTTTCATCAAGGGCAGGGTCAATGCAGCTAGCTATCAGGAGATTTTGGAGCACTTCATGCTTCCATCGGCTGAAATGCTTTATGGAGATGAAGATTTCATTTTTCAGCACGACCTGGCACCTGCTCACAGTGCCAAAAGCACTGGTAAATGGTTTACTGACCATGGTATTACTGTGCTCAATTGGCCTGCCAACTCTCCTGACCTGAACCCCATAGAGAATCTGTGGGATATTGTGAAGAAAAAGTTGAGAGACGCAAGACCCAACACTCTGGATGAGCTTAAGGCCGCTATTGAAGCATCCTGGGCCTCCATAACATCTCAGCAGTGTCACAGGCTGATTGCCTCCATGCCACGCCGCATTAAAGCAGTCATTTCTGCCAAATGATTCCCGACCAAGTATTGAGTGCATAACTGAACATTATTATTTGATGGTTTTTTTGTTTGTTATTAAAAAACACTTTTATTTGATTGGACGGGTGAAATATGCTAATTTATTGAGACAGGTTTTTTGGGTTATCAGGAGTTGTATGCCAAAATCATCAGTATTAAAACAATAAAAGACCTGACAAATTTCAGTTGGTGGATAATGAATCTATAATATATGAAAGTTTAATTGTAATCATTACATTATGGTAAATAATGAAATTTAACACTATATGCTAATTTTTTGAGAAGGACCTGTATATATATATATATATATATATATATATATATATATATATATATATATATATATAATATATTAACTTATACATTATGTGACTATGTAAACAATAAATCTAAAGAAAAGAGACCATGTGAAGCTTATAAGGTTTATTGACATATTACACCAGTAACAATTGACTGTAACGAGAAATCAACACAAACAGTAACGATACATGCAACAAATGGTTTATTGACAGATTTTCTATGAAAAATAAATAAAAAAAAAATTGTAAATGAAGGCCCCCAAAAAAATGGTAATTCACGGCCAAAAAAAAAACAGCAGTGTGAACGCATGTGAACGCATGAAGTGCTTAGGAAACAGAAGTCTCTATCATTTTCAGTCCAAGAACACTACAGATGTTGATAGTAGGTGTCCATCTCGCTGTACTGGTGTGTGGCCGTAGAAGGTCCTTGCGAAAAGTCACCAAAAGAAGGGGGTGGAGGTGGTGTCCGGAACTGCAAATGATGTGGGGCCGGTCTGCGGACAGGAGTGCTGTGCATGGGCATTGGTTGGTGACCCCAATAAAACTGGCCACTGGGCTGACGGTCGATGCTGGTCAACGTTGTTGTCTCAGTCAGTTTGCCTGCGGCTTCCGCGTTCAAAACCTCGAACATGACTCTCTCCGCGTGCGTTCGCTGGGTAATGTCCAATCTATTTAAGCGTTCCGCAACAAAGGATGGGAATCCGGTGAGCTGGGTTGTGGCATACTGGGTCATTATTATGCTGGCCAGTGCCAGGAGATCCACAGGTGTGCCCGCAGTCGCCTTTCTTTTGCGAGATGGGTGCTGTGGACATGTCTGCTCCTCGACACACGAGCTTATGGAGGACTGAGGGGTCTCGTCATCATTGCCTTCCGGTGTTTGGAGCTGTTCAGGAGGCACCTGCGAGTACAGGAAATACAGGAAAAAAAAGTCAATAACATACAAGCACATCGGCCCTAGAGAGCCCCCACCTCCCCAACACCTCTATGCCCGTCCGTGGGAAGCTATTTGGAACAGTTATCTAGGTAGCCAACCACAGGGGTTACAGAGCTGGGCTGAACTACTTTTGCCGGCTATACAGTACGAATGTGCAGAAGACACAAAATTTAAATTTATGTTCGACTTTTGAAATAAGACAGCATTTAAAGGTAGGGAAGGACTGTTTGGACATACTTATCTGAACAGGAAGTGGCAACTGTTATTATCTGGTGGATTAAACATGAAAAACGTGAATTATTATTATTGGAAACCATGCAGTATCATAAACATACAAGACACAGGGCATGCTACAAGCAGGGAAGCTAGGAGGTACTTACATGCTTGTCAGGAGACTCAGGCAGGATCTCTTCTGCAGATGGCGCACAAAGGCTTGTCACGGTCTGAGACAGGCGAGGGATTTCCTGGTCCCGAGTGAACGCCAGCAGGTCATAGTACCACAACTTGGGCACATAGACATCGTCGGTTCTGGCCCCAGACTTCACGGACTTTTCCACCTTGTTCACTTCTTTTTTGTAGACTGTGCAGAGAGCCTGGATCTTCTTCCGCACAATGTTTTCATCCACCGTCTCAGTGGGATGATGCTGCTTGTAGAGGGCCACCAGTTTCTCGTACGCAGCTTTCTTCTTGTAGCGGTTGCTGTAATCCGCAGACTTGATCTTCCACAAACAGGGCAGGGAGCGGTACATGTTGATGAGTGCCCGAACAAACTCCTGGTCATTGGCAGACATCTAAAAGAAAGAAATAGTTAAGTTACAGCAAGCAAGAAAGCGAACGCTAAAAATGGCTGCCAGCCAGCGCAAAAGCGTATTTGTTTACCTTTCCATAAAGCAAAAGCTCAAAATGGCTGCCAGCCAGCGCAAAAGTGTATTTGTTTACCTTTCCATAAAGCGAACGCTCAAAACGGCTCGTGAAGGGAAGAGTCATGTTAAACAATGTAAAAGGCTTATGAAGTTGAGTGGAATGCCAGAAGGGGGGAGGTTACAGCCCCTGGGCTTTTTTGTCTTGAAAAAAAAAAAAAGGTGTCCTAGAAGATAATGGATTGTTGTTTACTGCTAGGGCATGAGAAAAAGTCTCTGAAAGTCTACATAGAGAAATTGGGTAGAAGAGAAAAGGAATAAAAGAGTTTTGAGTTGTGTATTACAAAAATATATCCAGTGAGGGGCCACCACCGTATAATGGTGGCCCAGAGCCATGTGCTTACTCTGATGGCAGCCATTTTGTGGATGGGCCGTGTGCTTTTTCCTATTGTTAGCAGCCATTTTGTGGATGACAAATGTAATTGCGATAGCCATTTTGTAGATGGCAAATGTGCTATTTCAAATGGTAGCCATTTTGTGGATGGCAAATGTGCGATTTCTACTGGTAGCCATTTTGTGGATGGTAAATTTGTTAATGATGGTAGCAGCCATTTTGTGGATGGCAAATGTAATTGCGATAGCCATTTTGTAGATGGCAAATGTGCTATTTCAAATGGTAGCCATTTTGTGGATGGCAAATGTGCGATTTCTACTGGTAGCCATTTTGTGGATGGTAAATTTGTTAATGATGGTAGCAGCCATTTTGTGGATGGCTAATGTGTTCATGCTGTCAGCAGCCATTTTGTGGATGGCAAATATAATTCTGACGGTGGCTATTTTGTGGATGGAAAAAGTGTTAATTCTAATGGTGGCTATTGTGTGGATGGCAAATGTAATTTTGGCGGTGGCCATTTTGTTGGTGAACATCTTAAGGCTACACACCACATCACCAAATCCTTGTTACCCAGTAATGAACACTAATGGCCAATACTACAGCGCAAAAGCGTATTTGTTTACAAACTTGCAAGCTCAAACAGATCTCTGCAGAGATGTAGTATACATCACTCGACAATACACATAAATTAGCATTGCTGCATGGCAGATGAAACAAACAGCACAAAGATATTACTAACCATTGATAAGCTGAAAGAGATAGAGGATGAAGATGTCGGGAGTATGCAGAGTTCCGGACAGGACGCTCCCGTGAGGCTCGTAGGTGGCGGAGGGACATTCCGGACAGGACGCACAAGTGATCGCAAAGTAAAGACTGAGTAGAGTCGCAGTTTATATTCCGAAACGCAGCTACAGATGATCCCGCTGTGGTCTATCAGCTGGCGGAGGGTCGTTCCGGACAGGACGCTGGAAAGGCAGAACGTGAAGACACAGCTCGCAAAAAATATGGAAAGACTGAATCGCTGTAGAGTTGCGGTTTATATTCCGGGACGTCACATCCTGAGTGTCTCCCTGTGGAGAAACACGCCTATCTGGACGCTGCGACGCCCCCTATGCTCGTTGCTGGCGTCGTTGCTTTTGATGTCACACATGATGATACACGCCGACCTAGCGACAAAATAAAGTTCTGGACTTCTAGCTCCGACCAGCGATGGCACAGCAGGATCCAGATCGCTGCTGCGTGTCAAACACAACGAGATCGCTATCCAGGACGCTGCTACGTCACGAATCGTTGTCGTTCTCGTTGCAAAGTTGCTGAGTGTGACGGTACCTTTAATCCAAAGATGTATCTCTTAGTTTCCTGAGTACAGCAATTGTGAAATAATCAGATTGTTCAGATTCAGCAATGCAGCAGAGCTGTGAAAGCTGACCCCGCCTGCACCAGGCTCCCTATGTACATAGATATAGACAGTAAGCTGCTTATCAAAGGAGTTCATGGAGTCAGACCAGTGCTACTCTTCTTCTGTAGCCAAGCAATGATAATCACAAGGTGATGAAATCTTCAGTCTAAGTCAATTCTGTGTTTTAACCTCTCCTCATGCTATCCTCAGAATATATAGCTAAACCTGCTGACAGATTCCCTTTAATGACATTGACTGAATGTTTGGGCATTGAGGACAACATTAATCCTGTCCAAATTTCCAACTGAAAGCATTCTTACTTTGTAGCATTTTTTCCACACTTGCCTAAAACTTTTACTTAAAATTCATGCTGGACTCTGCTGAGCTGAGTGTAAATGTTTATTTCAATGTTGGGAGAGAGAAAAAATGCTGCTAAACACTAAGGGAAAGCCCTTCACCAAGAGTAACAAACAAATGGGATCTGCATTTACACAGTTGGGCTGTTCCTATGAAACCATTCCTACCAAATTTGGTTTCATTTACACAGTTTGTTTAGATGGGTTAAAGAGATTGTAAGGTTTCATAGAAAAATATCACAAAAGGTTTCATCTTCTTTAAAGTACCAGAACAAGCAATAGTTACCTTCTCAAGCCTCTACCACTTCAGTGCCGCATTACTGCTGGTCTTTGTTGAGATGGCTGCAGTGAGGATGCCTCATCAAAAGCAAGTGACTGCTGGAGTTAATTATTGGACTAATTGGCATGGTATTAAATATAGAGCATGGAAATACAGCTGCATAAAAAAGGCATCTACAAACATTATAATACAACATGAGTAATAATGCAATTTCAGTAGAAAGGCGGTTATTCAACTGCAACCAAGATCTCTACCGCAGCTAGCTCAATGCCACCATATTGAGTAAACAATGGAGCCCTTGTCTGCTCAGAACATAACAAGGATGCTAGGGTAGAACAAGTCTTTAATTTTGCAAGCACTAACTTTAAGCAATCTAACGTTTTAATCTACAAATAAAAAGAAAACAATCAAATACATGACTGACATGGCATATGACTTTAGAGTACTTTAAGCAAAGATCATCGTAGGTAGTTAGAAAAATAGCACGGTACCAAGATATATTTCTTTCCTGTATCATAGGTAGTTAGTGACTCATGTTTTTGTGATCAGGTACACTGTTCTTTCACTGCCTGAAAATCCAAGAGACTGCCTAAAATTTTCTTCACTGGGGCCTACTAAGAGTTTACTTGCCTAGGTCTATGGTCCTTGCCAAACCAGGTTGACCAAGCATTTTCAAAACAATGCACACAGAGTCCTGAATATAGTGAAAACCATCAGGTTTTTTGTCACTGACATTGTGTGTCCTATTAGTGTTTACTATAACTTTTTGTGTCTAACATGGTTTCCAAACTGCAAGAAACATAATGAGGGTTCAACTCCAGTCTTGTAACTCTCTCCAACCATGTGAGTTAATGACGAAAAAAAAAACCATTGCAACAATGTTTTATGTTACCAGTCATGAGCAAGAGAAGAATGACAGCTTGCTCACATTGCTGGTGAGTTTGCTTTTCCCGCAAGAGCAGGCAATATTGTTTCATGTTCTGATAGAGAGCTGTACTTTTGAGTTGATTTGTACCTGGACATCCACAATATATCTTCTTGCTGCATAGTGTAACGTAGACGAGGTTTGGCCACAGGATGAGGGACAGCCACTGGATGAGGAGTACAGCACGAATCAGCAGACATGCACAAAGATTGAATACTGTATATACTCGAGTATAAGCCGAGATTTTCAACCCATTTTGGTAGGCTAAAAGTGTCCCTCTCGGCTTATACTGGAGTCATTGTCCCAGGGGGTTGGCAGGGAAGTGGCAGAAGTGGCATCTGTCACATTATACTCACCTGCTCCCGGCGCAGTCTCTGCACTTCCCCGCTTCTCCGATGGTCTGCACTGGCAGCTCTTCCTGTGTTCAGCAGTCACATGGTACCGCTCATTAAAGTAATGAATATGGATGCGACTCCACTCCCATAGGCGTGTAGCACATATTCATTACTTTAATGAGCGGTAGCATGTGATCGCTGAACACAGGGCATGATGATGATTATGGGGCATAATATTCCATGGAGCATCTTATGGGGCCATCAACCTTTACGGAGCAGCATATGGGGCATAATATTCTATGGAGCATCTTATGGCACCATCAACCTTTGTGCAGCATTGTAAGCATTATATGGGGTATAGTATTCCATGGTGCATCTTATGGGGCCATCAACTTTTACGGATCAGCATATGGGGCATAATATTCTATGGAGCATCTTATGATGCCATCAACCTTTATGGAGCATCTTATGGGGCCATCAACCTTTGTGCAGCATTATATGAGGCATAATATTCTATGGAGCATCTTATGGGGCCATCATTAATATTTTATGCAGCATTATATGGAGCATATTTTAACATGGAGCATCTTATGGGGTCCGTCATGAACTTTATGGACCATTCTATGGGGCATATTTTGTATGAAGCATCTTATGGGACCCATCATGAACTGTGTGGAACATTATATGGGGCTCCTGATTCAATATGGATATTTAAAAACACTTAACCTACTGATGTCTCCATCAATTTTACTTTTATTGGTATCTACTTTTATTTTTGAAATTTACCAGTGGCTGCTGCATTTCCCACCCTAGGCTTATACTAGAGTCAATAAGTTTTTCCATTTTTTTGTGGCAAAATTAGGGGTTTCGGCTTATACTAGGGTCGGCTTTTACTCAAGTATATACAGTAATATAATATAAATATTTGCTAGTCAGTTTCTAAAAAGAAAGGAAAGGGTGGTTGGTTAACAGTGTATAAATAACAAATACAATGACAGTAACTACTCTAAATAACACCGACTAAGAGTATACACAGGTACAGTTAACATAATTAACAGTTATATGTAAGCAAAAAGACACGCAATTAATCCTTTCTATGTATAAATCCATTAAATGACAGAGTTGAGCCAGTACTTTAGTAATCCCCTACGCAGAGAAGTTTTTGAAGTGTCTCTTACAGAAGAGACTTTTTGTCCTAACTAACTAGACCTCTATGAAGTTATTTATATATGCACATAAATATTCAGATGTAAGATGGTACCGGTACATCTTGAGGCTAACGTAGAAGGGTCCTTGCTGGGCTGAGTCTTGAACAATCAGAAACGCTGATTTGAAGGTTTTAGAGAATTACGATCTCTCTAATGCAGGGCTTCTCTAAGTCCTTAGAAATAAGGCCTCATGTGGCCGAGCCCAAGATACTGTGACCTTGGTTGTCCTCACTGAGTCAGCTCATGTCAAGCAGAACAATGCCCCCCAGGGTCACCAAGAACAGATCCAGAGTCGCATCGCTCTATCCAGACCTTTTTCCAACAATGCACAGCTTCACTTTTTCCTTGAACTCCTCTATCAAACATGACCAACTGCCAAATCCCTGTGCTGCAACTCTGGCATCTCTGTTGCCCTCTACTGGCCAGATCATATCATATAATCATAGAATCATAAAATGTTAGAGTTGGAAGGGACCTCCAGGGTCATTGTGTCCAACCCTCTGCTCAATGCAGCGCAGGATTCATTAAACCATCTCAGACAGATGTCTGTCCAGACTCTGCTTGAAGACTTCCATTGAAGAATTAAATTGTATTACGTATATTACAAATCTCCAACAATACAGTAAACTGTGCTTAACCCTTACACAGAGAATGCATAGTGAAATTAATTTGTCCTTTGAAAACATGGAAAAGAATTCCCATAACAGAAATGCTTGCACATATGACATGCCACTACCACGACTACCATCAGAAGTTTCAGGTAATGTTGAGCTTCCTACACCAACAATAGTCATGGCTTCATCTTTTCGTCAGGTCACCGAAGAAAAAAACAGATCTGCCCCTGGAAGCTCTTTTGACTGGAAGTGTACTTACCTCTCTATGTGTAATGACACCACCCTCCTCCTTTTATAAGGTCTTGTCCATCACACAATCATTATTGTCGTCGTCATTATCATCTCTGATACGACTGTCAGTTTCATCAGTATGGGATATGTCCTAAGCTCCTTGCTCCCACCTGATTCCCACCTCTTGATTTGGAATGTCTCAGAGTGCCATAATCACTGCCTGTTCCAACCGAGACTCCAGCTGACAGAGCCAGCAACATGACTAGACATTTGAATTGTGTCCTCTGTCTCCTCTGGCTCATGTCATTTGTGTACAAAAAGCTGACTATTCATTTCATCCAAAATAACAACTGGAAATAGTTTGTCATGATTCATTCCAGGGTTTAATCCTGTCTGCCCTTTTTCCGGGCGGATCATGTCAAGGGCTAACTTTGCTCTGCCTCATTCTGGGTTCAGGTTTGCTATTTAGCTCCCATGCATCCTGCTGGCAGTGTCAGATATAGTTCTGCCTTCGGCATGTGAACCTGACTCTGGTAGCTCTTGGTTTTGTCCTGCTGTGATCCCTGACTTGCCCGGTGTCTGTTGACTCCCTCTGTCTGCCCTTTTCCCAGCGTTTCCCTGTGTTTCGGTTTCGATTCTCTGGTTTCTGACTTGGCTTGTATTCAGACTCTCTTCTGCCTTCTGACTTTGTCTTATCTGCTTCTGACCATTGCTGAACCTCCTGTCTTGTTCCTGACCACATGTATTGCTGATCCCTTTAGTACTTCTGCCTATTGTTGTTTTTTGACTTTGGCTTGCTTGACCACTCTCTCGCCACTGTTGATGTCTCATTGCACTCCTGAACCTACAAGCTCCCAGATACCTTCTCTGGGGAGAGGGAGAGATTCCATACTTTTAA
Source organism: Ranitomeya variabilis (assembly GCF_051348905.1). Lineage (NCBI taxonomy): Eukaryota > Metazoa > Chordata > Amphibia > Anura > Dendrobatidae > Ranitomeya > Ranitomeya variabilis. The sequence goes on from NC_135237.1 coordinate 161,055,778, forward strand.
GGAGAGTTACAAGCTTTTTTTTCTCTTAGACCTCGATCCTCTGGAGATGAGAGTCAGCCGGTGGGGATAATCATTTCCTTACTGTGGGAGGGACCTGTCATTGGCTTTCTCTTTACTTGCTTCTGCCCCTGAACGTGTGTCTGTGGACAGATTCTTTGAGGCTTTGGGACTGATTTATGACAAACCAGACCGGGTCAGGGTAGCAGAGGACATGATCATGAGTCTCTCCCAGAATGAGCTCACTGCTGAACAGTATTGTTCTGAGTTTAGGCTGTAGTCCGTTGAGGTGTTTTGGGATGACTCTGCTCCGAGATGCCTGTTTGAGAGAGGACTTTCTGATAATCTCAAGGACACGCTGGTCCTTCATACGCCACCCAGATCCCTGGAAGATTCCATGACCCAGGCCATTCGTATGGACCAGAGGTTACAGGAGAGAGGAATTATCCAGCGTGAGATTCCTGTATTGCCTGCCAAGTCTGAGGTGATGTCATTCAAGGAGACTATGGAAATTGGTGCCACCAACTTCAAGGAGAAAGACAGGAAACAACAACGTGATGGGAAATTATGTTTTATTGTGGAGATCCGGGACATTGGAAGAAGGACTGCCCCTCTTATCGATCGAGTAACAAGCTGCCAAGTCTGGGTGATGGTCTAGGAGGTCATCCAGCCTCTCAGGTACCAATTTCATCATTTCAAAAAGTTTTGCTAGAGGTGGAACTGTGTTATGGAGGTGGTTTTGCATCCACTTCAATGTTTGTGGACTGTGGATCTTCCATGAACTTCATTGACTCTAGTCTGGTGTCCAAGTTAAACTTAGAGAGTTAGGCTAGAGACTCCCATCCATATAGTTGCCATTGATAAGACACCATTGGCTCAAAATGTCCTTAAATTTGTCTCTGAGGAGTTCCTCCTCAAGGTGGGTTCCTTGCACCAGGAACGGATTTCATGTTTTGTTATAAATAATCTTCCTGTGGGACTGGTGTTGGGGTTCCCATGATTGCAGAGGCATAATCCTGTTATAGACTGGGGATCTCGTGATATTGTTAAATGGGGTCCTAATTGGTCCAATGGTTGTCTTTCTGCTGTTTTTGTGATTGCCATTAGTCAGGATGGTATTCTGGAGTACCTAAAGGACTTTGGGGACCTGTTCTCCGAAAAAGAGGCTGAGGTCTTACCACCCCATCATCCTTATGATTGTACCATCAATTTTATTCCGGGTTCTAAATTGCCCAAAGCCCGTTTGTACAGTCTTTCTGGCCTGGAACCTACTGCTATGAAAAACTATATCTCATCTACACAAAGGTCACATCTGTCCCTCTGTCTCACCTGTGGCCGCGGGATTTTTTTTGTCAAGAAAAAAGATGGTGGTTTAAGCCCATGCCTCGATTTCCGTGAACTAAATAAAATTACGGTGCTAAATACCTACCCTCTCCCACTCATTCCTGATCTCTATAACCAATTGTCTGGGGCTAAGTGGTTTTCCAAACTTGATCTCAGGGAAGCATATATCCTTATCTGCATTCAGGAAGGGGATGAGTGGAAAACAGCATTTCTCACCTCCGAGGGTCTGTTTGAAAATTTGGTCATGCCCTTCGGTCTCACAAACGCACCCGCGGTGTTTCAGAACTCCATGAATGATGTTTTTTCTTATTTTTATTCGGGCACTTTAAGGATACCTGGATGATATCCTGGTTTTCTCGCCTGACAAGGAATCCCACATTGGTCATTTACATGCTGTTCTTCACAGGTTACAGGGGAATTCACTGTTCACTAAACCCGAGAAATGTTTGTTTTGTGTCAAAGAGCTTTCTTTTCTGGGGATCATCCTTTCTGTCAATGGGTTTCGGATGGATCCCGGAATGGTACAGGCCATTGTTGATTGGGTGCAACCCAGAGATCTCAAGGGGTTGCAGCGTTTTCTGTGTTTTGCCAATTATTATTGAAAATTCATCAAGGGGTTGTCTCAGGTGGTCAAGCAACTCACCTATCTCACTCGCAAGGGGGCTGATCTCAAAGTTTGGTCACCCTTGGCAGTTGAAGCATTTATTACATTAAAAAGTGTTTTATGTCTGCTCATTTATTAGTGCAGCCCAATCCATCTGAACCATTCATTGTAGAGGTGGACGCATCAGAGTTGGGATTAGAGGCAGTGTTGTCTCAGGGACCAATTTAAAACCATGTGCTTTTTTCTCACTGAAGTTTTCTTCTGCAGAGAGGAACTATGACGTTGGTAACTGGGAGTTATTGGCCATAAAATTTGCTTTTGAAGAATGGAGACATTTTTTGGAGGGAGCGGTTCATCGGATCACGGTGATTACTGACCATAAAATCTTGTCTTATATTGAAACTGCCAAACGGGTAACTCCCAGACAGGCTAGGTGGTCGCTTTTTTTCTCGTTTTCATTTTTCAATCACTTTTGTGCCTGGTTCCAAAAATGTCAAGGCTGACGCCTTATCTCGCAGTTTTGATCTGATATCACCCCCGAACCTTCTTCCTCCATTCTTCAGCCCGGGTTGGTTGTTGCAGGGGTATCCTCTGAATTGGAGCAGTAGATTCGGAAGGCTCAGTCTCTTGCTCCACCCTCTTTGCCTGACAATAAGCTCTTTGTCCCAGTTAAGTACCGGTTGAGGGTTCTCTGGGAGTTCCATGATTCTGCTCTCAGTGGACACCTGGGGATCTCAGCCACCAGTTTTGGTGGTCCTTTATGACCTCTGATATCACTGTGTTTGTGTCTGCTTGTGATACTTGTGCCCATGCTAAGAGCTCCCATAACCGGGCGGCCGGGGCATTGGTGCCATTGCCACTTACGGATAGACCTTGGACTCATTTGTCCATGGATTTTATCACTGATCTCCCTCCTTCTAATGGCAAAACTGTAATCTGGGTAATGGTTGACAGATTCAGTAAACAGGTACATTTTGTACCTCTGGCAGGATTGCCTAATGCTAAAACATTATCTAAGCTGTTTGTTGAGCATGTTGTACGGCTGCATGGCATGCAATTGAATGTGGTTTCTAAAAGAGGGGTACAATTTGTGTCCAAATTTTGGAGGGCATTTTGTAAAAGATTGGGTATTTATTTAACCTTCTCCTCTGCTTACCATCCTGAGACCAACGGTCAGATGGAGAGGACCAATCAGTCTCTTGAACAGATTTTGAGGTGTCTTGCTATGTCTTATCAGGATGATTGGTGTTCTTTATTGCCCGTAGCTGAGTTTGCATTTAACAATCAGATTAACCAGTCCACGGGCACTTCTCCATTCTTCTGTAACTATGGTTTTCAACCCTATTTTTGTGAATTTTCTACTCTGGATTCAGGATGTCCAGGGGCTGATACAGCAGTGCAACGATTGGGGGAGGTGTGGAGGGAGGTCCAGAAGAACATTGGGGAGGCTCAGGAAAAACATAAATTTTTTGTGGATAGACCCGATAGTGTGCTTGTTGGGATACGTGAATGAGATTGGAGTGGATAACAATCTGAAGACAGCCATTGCCAGATTACTGTATATGGCTCGAAAGGTGATAGCGCGAAATTGGATTAGGGATGAGCCACCTACAAGAAGGGAATTCCTTCAGTATGTAAAACAGGGCCTGATATTAGAAAAAGGAGTCTACAAGAAAAGAGGGAAAATAGCAACCTTCGATAAATTGTGGTCTTCGTGGCTTGCCATGGGATAGGTTCATTATAAAAGAAGGGTGTATAGTATGAGGCATACAGATCTACATGAGATGATAGTAACTCTATAATCCTGATGGTTAAGCTATTAAAAGAGGTGGGCTGTCTGTTTGGGAGGGGGTGGATTAAGTTGGGAATGGGGGGTCTGTTTTTGGGGTGAAAACTCTGTATTGAAATATAAGAATGTAACAAGTTAATTGCCATGTGATCCTAAATAAAAATTTATTTGAGTTAAAAAAAAACTTTTTGTGGATAAGCGACGGTCTGTAGGACCTATATTCCTGGTAGGAGATAAAGTGTGGTTGTCTACCAAGAACATTTGTCTTAAGGTTCCTCCTAAGCTAGGTCCCAGGTTTATTGGTCCTTACGAGATCATTGAGGTGGTCAATCTAGTTGCCTTTTGCTTACGGCTTCCTCCGTCGCTTTGGATCCCCAATGTGTTCCATAAGTCCCTTCTTAAGTAATTGGTACCATCCTCTGCTGGGCCTCCATCCCCTCCGCCTCCTGTCTCTGTGGATGGTCAGACCGAGCATGAAGTGAAACAGATTGTGGATTCTCGCATGATCCATAGTTCACTTCAGTATTTGGTCCATTGGAGGGGTTACGGTCCTGAGGATCATTCTTGGGCAATCTGTCCATGCTGATCGATTGGTCTGGGCATTTCATGCACGTTATCCTGGGAAACCTGGGGGTCCGGTGGCCCCTATTGAGAGGAAGGTACTGTCATGATCCATTCCAGAGTTTAATCCTGTCTGCCCTTTTTCCGGGTGGTTCATGTCATGGGTTAACTTTGCTCTGCCTCATTCTGGGTTCAGGTTTGCTATTTAGCTCCCATGCATCTTGTTGGCGGTGTCAGCTATAGTTCTGCCTTCGGCATGTGAACCTGACTCTGGTAGCTCTTGGTTTGTCCTTCTGTGATCCCTGACTTGCTCCGTGTCTGTTGACTCCCTCTGTCTGCCCTTTTCCCAGCATTTCTCTGTGTTTCAGTTTTGATTCTCTGGTTTCTGACTTTCTTGTATTCGGACTCTCTTCTGCCTTCTGACTTTGTCTTATCCGCTTCTGACTGTTGCTGAACCTCCTGGCTTGTTCCTGACCACGTGTATTGCTGATCCCTTTAGTACTTTTGCCTATTTTGGTTTTTTGACTCGGCTTGTTCAACCACTCTCTCGCCACTTGGTGGTGCCTATTCTGCTGCTCTGTGGTGCTTCTCTGTGTATGCAGTCTCATTTCCCTCTCAAGCTCCCTCTGGTGGAGGTTGCGTTATACTGCACTGTAGCAGCATGACATAGTTGCTGTTAAATATCATTCCCAAAAGTGCTGTAGCTTACTGTACTAAGGGGCAGAACAGATACAGGTGTCTGCAGAATGTCAATTCCGTCAACTGCAATGTAGAAGATTAAATGTTATGGTGGCAGAAGTGGTGGAATGTGCAGAACACTGACTCAAACTAACGGTATCACTGTCAGAGGTAACATAATCATGTTGTGACTGAGACAAGTTATGTGCCATATATTCCATTACGCACTCCATTTTCTCCCCGTTAATACTCTGGGCAGGACAAAGAAGGCCAATTGTGACCTGAGTTTGGTAGCACTACTGCCTGGTCTGCTGGTGCTAGTGGTGGTGAGGAGGATGCTCTTGCCTTGTGGTGCCCACATTCTTAGCTGTGGTATGGGTATTTTTTTCACTCTACCCAGTTTATTGCGATTGCAATTTTTTTTCTTTACAATAATTTTTTTACACAATAATAAATAAAGTTGTCATACAGTTTGAACCACAGTCCTTGACAAAAGGATTGAACAAGAAGTGCTAGATAGGTTCATGTGATACCACAATAGCCTAATGCAACAACAGCCCACAACAACCCACAGTTTTGGTGTGGAAAGTTCGAATATAAAATTTGACTACTTAAACAGGTGTGCAAAACAAAACCAGCAAAGTGAAATGTGTAGATTTTTGTTACATTTTTTTAACAAATGTAAATGTTCTTTCCCAAAAAGGACATAAAAAATGCCTGAAACTGTAATTATATGCCCAGAAAGCAAAATGCAGCAAAGAGCCACAGTACTGTTGTGATGTGTATGGTTGTAGAATTGTACAATTAAAACAGGTTTGCAAAAAGTTAAATATGTATATATTTACCAGAAATGTTATGTATATAAAACTGGCATATATTTTACAAAAAATGCAATGTCGGTAGAGCAGGTACACGCTCAGAAAGCAAAATGCAACAACAGCCTATTGTGGCGTGTATGGTTGTGAAATTGGACTGGTAAAACAGGTATGAAAAAAGATAAACATCTATGTATATTTTGTCCATTTTTAAAATAATTTTATAACAAAATTGTTGTAACACGCACTCTCTGTGAGATAGATGGCCACATTTAAATGTCTGGATTATTGGGAATTTTACTTTTATACCCATTTTACGGAAAGGACTGCTAAAAATGTCCAAAAACCCAGAAAGCAAACACACTTTCTATGACTTGCAATGCTTTCTGAAAAAAATCCACCACCCACAGAAAGCAGGACAAGGTTCAAACCCTTCTTCAATGTATCACTGATATATCACACTGAGTCAGCCACTATTGGCATGTCACCTATTTCTCTCTCCCCCTATATATTGAATTCATGCATTTTTCAGACTACTGCGCTTATGTCTCATCTTCAGCTCTGCACATAAACACAACTCTCTATCTGGAGTAGTTGTGCAATATTTTAGCTCTCACTGTATCTAATGCTGAGCTGTGTGTTCAGAGGTATTTTCTATACCTTGTATTAAACTCTAAAATCGCTGTTTCATTCCACTACACTCTAAAAATTGCTGCTGCATTCCTTGCTTCAGCTTTTTATTGTGGCTATGATTGTCCTTTTTGGTTGGCTGCACTATACTATATGATGTGAAAGCTGCAATGGCATTATGGGGAAGGGCACTCAGCCATGCCTGAGGTCAATTGAGGTCTCACTGAATGCCAAAGTGTTTGAATTCGTCATGACCTGTGAATATCATAACATTTTATGCAAATTTGATATACATCAAATTAATTTGCTCATCCCTTGTCCATAGTCATATGAAAAGGTGATGTTTTATCACTTGTTATGAGTTAAAGTCTAGTGGTCTGGAGTAAATCTTTTGTCTGAAGAGTCTGTTTTTGATACATATTTCAATTACAGAGATTATGGAACCCTATTTCTGCTCCCTTCTGAAATATGTCGATTTTCTAGGACAAAAATAAACACAGATTACAGATCATGTGTTTATTTTACAAGCTTTATTGCACAGTAACAGGTAGGGCAGCACCAATAGAGGGCAGTGACACACTATTATTGGTAAAGATTATACAAGGCTGAAGGGAAAGAATTGTTAAGAAAAAAAAATATATACATATATCTATGTATACATATATACATACATATATACATATATATGTATACATATATATTTATACAGTGGGTATGGAAAGTATTCAGACCCCTTTAAATTTTTCACTCTTTGTTTCAAAGGATCTGAATACTTATGACCATGTGACATTTCAGTTTTTCTTTTTTAATAAATTTGCCAAAATTTCTACATTTCTGTTTTTTTTCCAGTCAAGATGGGGTGCGGAGTGTACATTAATGAGAAAAAATGAACTTTTTTGAATTTACCAAATAGCTGCAATGAAACAAAAAGTGAAAAATGTAAAAGGGTATGAATTCTTTTCGTACCCACTTAATATGATCTTGAAATTAATACAGGTAAAACATTAATTTAAAATAGAAATATTAGGCCTAATACAGTTAAGTGTTTTGCAGTGCAGTGTATTGTATTGACTCTCCTTATGCATTGAGCTGTAATACGGCAAGTACAGCAATCTATTAGAATTTGCATCTAACAAATGTGCTACAGAAGCTTCAAAGACAAAGCAGTTTGATTATTGGTTACATAAATGCATCACATATCACAATGCCTGCGCCGCTCCCGGCACTTTAACACCCTAAATACCGCGATCACTCACAGCATTTAGCAGGCATGCGGAGGCACTCCAAATGGGGCCTTCGTGATGTCATCGTTGGGGCCCAGTCATTTCCATGGTGACCCGATGTCATCATGATATATTTTATATGGGGTATTTCTACATTCAGCAGAAATTGTGGGACACATTTTGGTGGCATTTTTACCCATTTGTCAGTGTGAAAATGTAAAATCTGGGGCTAAAACAAAATATTGGTGGTAAAAATGCCATTATTTTCTTCTTGATGGCCTAATGGCCTAATGGTATAAAATTCTGTGACCCACCTGTCATCTATTCACTAACTGACTACTTTCCCTCCTAATTAGCTCCTCCGCTCTACCTAGTTAGCCTTTCCAAACTGGCATGAGGCTATCCTCCCTTAGGGTAGACCCAGAAGCCCTGACTGGAGTGTTGTGGTGTTGGATGCTGGTCTGGAGTCCCGTTTAGTGCCCCCTCCTTACCCAGAGCGGAGTCCCACACCTCTGGATGAGGTGCCACACACCTCAAGGGCGCCACATACCCGACCATTAAACACAGCACGTCTTCGGGCTGGAACAGAGTAAAATACAATGTTAAAACATGCAAGTTCTTTTTGAAATGCATTTCAACAAATTTTACAGTTAACCAGGCAACTCTTCTTCCATTTATGGGAGGCACTTTCACTTGAACTTTGCATATAACTATATATATATATATACAGGGGTTGGACAAAGAAATGGAAACAAGTTGGTATCTTGTCTGCCCTCCTCACCGCCATACAATAAGAGAAAAAAGAATGGATCTACCTGTGGCAATACATTTTTGTCTCCCAAATCATAGCATTATGGACATGAAATTACTTGTATTGAAAGGTAACTTCAAAACACAGAGAGACAGAAGAGTATGGGAATATAAACTGATGACGACCTTTGACTGTCTTAGTGGTGGAATGAATGTGTCGCATGGATTTATGTCTTTTTACATCAACTAAGGAATTTGCCCCTCAGACTATAAGGGGTCATCACAACAGAGACCCCAATCAGGACAATAAAACATTCCTTATCTAAGAACTGGCCCAACATTTATGGACATAACTGTTTATCACTCATGGTAATTCTGCTTCATGCCACCTGTCTTATCCATGTTTTTTTTTTTTCTGTGCTATGTTGTGTATAAATATGTGATTCTTCAGAATTTGTATTAGTCTATGCCTGATGAAGAGACCTGAGTAGTCTCGAAAGCTTGCAATTTGTTACCATCTTTTCAGTTAGCCATTAAAAGGTATCAACCACTGAGGACTCTCAATACTAAACATTTTTCTTTCTACTGGCTAACACGGTACCAAGATATATATCTTTCCTGAACCATTGGATGCACTTGGTCACCCAAAATGCCTAAATAATCTTGGCTGTTAATTCTTCCATGAAGGGATATCATTGGCACGGCGGATCTCCATGAAATAGCACCCCAGATCATCACAGAACCTCCGTCATGTTACCATCTGTAACTATGAATAATATCTTTATCATGGGTAGAAATATAACTTCACTATCAATTGAAATTTTCCTAGCAATATGAAATGTACATTTACTAAAACTTTTTCCTATCAAGCACAATGGAGTCAGTATATTCCCAAACTGAGGAAGTACTTTTCTTTTCTTAAGTGCAATATTGGGGACCCGTCTCAATCCCCTAACGTAGGGCTTATAGCGTGACTACAAGGCATAGATGGTCACCTCATTGAGCCACTTTTTCGACAACTTTTGTTCTTTGGTCAAGTGCAAAATAGAGTGTTTCATTTGCACTCTTAAAGGGGTGATATAAAACCAACAAAGAGCACATTAAGATGTGCTATTTACAGTAAAGAGTTCTGATCATTCACTGTCCATGATCATATTGTCTTTCAAACTGGTTAATAACAAAGGCATCTTTCAAACATTTTACATTCTACTTTCTGATTTCTGGAACAGTCTACTTTCTTTTCCAAGGCTGGATCTGAAGACAGCCACTCCCTGGCCAGGAAAACTCTGGGTCATATGTTTCCACAGGTACTTCGTATAATGCCAGGATAGTTGATTCCACCACAGGTGTCTGAGTGGCTGATGTGCGCTGGGTGACTGACTTGGCTGCGCTTTCAGTGGTTGGGGCTGCTGCGTGGTCCACAGCTGTTGGTTTCTCTGACATGGAGGTACATTTCGAACGTTCAAAACATACTACCCCCTTTTCTGATGAAAGGCAACCACCACCCCTTGCCGCAATGGGCCTTGGTCAATGCGTTTGCTCCTATGGGCTCGGGCTTTAGCCTGCAGGTTCCTCTTCTCCTCTCCTCCTGCCGGGCCCTCCTTTCTGCATCATATTTTCCCGCCACCTGCCTGCGATATTCTTCCGACGTGATGACTGGGGTTTCCCCCTGGAGCTCAATAATATCAGCCCCCTGGGGTCCCACTTTAAATACCACCGGCTCAACGTGCACCTCCTGAGGCCCACTCGTTGGTGTCAGTGGGGCTGGCATCACGTCCAAGATGTCTGGCGTTCGGTCCCAGGATGCATTTCTGGATGCCCAGCCAGGCCTAGGGGCTGTTGGGGTGGGAATTAGGACTGCTAAAGTGCCGTCGGTTACCGGAGCAGGATCGGTTGCCAAAGTGGGGGCGGTCACCAAGGCAGGGTCGGTCACAGTACCTGCTGCTGGTGTCTCTTCGGTGCCGGACTCCTCCTCCGCTGCGGTTGGAGACATTGGCCGCAGAGCGGGATGCTGCTCCTCCAGCTTGATTTTCTTCCACAGGGCTGATTTCCTTCTGTTCACCGCTGCCAGCTGAGTATGCATGATCTGGCGGGCCAGCTCCTCAACCTCCATGTCCATGAGGTCCGGATCCACTGCAGGCGACTGGTACAGGTCTTCCGAGTCTCGGCTGTGGGAATCCTTTGTTTCCACCCCACGTACTAGCGCTGGTTCACTTCTTTCTGCCATCGCATCCATGTTTTGTTCCTGTTCTCTCCTTCATGGGCGGGCCTACTTTTTCTTTCCGTTCCCACCATACCAAATCAGGAGGCGGATCTCTCTTGCTCATGTCCTTTCGTTATAGTAGTATTTGCAGTGGGCGGGCATGTCTTCGCACCTCACGGTGGGCTCCCGCCCATGACGACACCTTTTTCTTCTCCTTGAACACCGCATGGCATTAACATGGCGGCTATTAAGCAGTTCAACAAAGTCTATGGCACACAGGACCCGATATCGGGTCGGTTCATCCTGTTTGTGATGCCAAAATGGAGTGCCTGCAGGGGCCATGGGGATACTCGGTACTGGGACAGTTCTTAAAGGGATGTGTCATGGCAGCAGTGACCCGGTCCATGGCCCTAGGTGTCCAATAAAAGAGCGATGATGAAAAGTGGAATAAAGTTTATGGGAAAAGGGGAATTGTTTGTGATGCCACCTGCGGTATTTGGCAAATAAGAGATGTTAGCTGAGGCTGCTTGAAGAGACCACTGGGGCTGATGGTGTTGCAGCAGTGTTGTTACAGCTCTCCACAGGTAGAGCTACACCCCAGGGCAGTGATGGTGTTAAAGGTGATGATGATGGTTGCAGTGGAGGGCAGGTGACGCAGTAATAATTCAGAGGACATAACAGGGTGCAGTTTCCACACGTTTACTCACAGTTCTTAGTTGTAGTCCCCAGCCGGGGTGCTGTGTCTTCTGGGTCTGTGGTCTAGCCAGCTCTCAAGTAAATTGGGTGCACCTTCCAGAACCCCCTTTCTATGTTCCTTTCCTGGATGTCTCACTATGCTGGCCCTCACCCTTCTGCCCTGCGCCTTCACACACAGTATCCCAATCCAGTAGCCTCAGATCTTGTCGGGCAACACTCTCTGTTGGTCCCCTGGATCCTATGTGGCTTCCTTTTCAGTAAATGTGTTGGATGTGGCTGCAGCACATGCAGATGCTGCAGCCTCCGGCTGGCTAGCTGAGTCTTGTAGTAGTCCACTAGTCTTGGGGGCCGGTTCCCCACTGAGACCTGGTCCCTCCACCTGGTGATCATCAGTGTGGATGCAGGCCCCATGGGTGGATTGCTCACTACCCGTGCCCCTAGGACCCCTTCTTGCTTCTGAAGCTTCTTTCTCTCTCTAGCTCCCTCTGACAGGGAGCTCTTTTCTCCACGTCTCACTTCATCTCTTCCTCTTCACTGACTAACTGTTTTCCCTCCTAATTAGCTCCTTCCATAAATACTGGCTACACCCACAACCTCTACCTAGTTATCCTCTCCAGACTGGGATGAGGCCTTCCTCCCTTAGGGTACACCCAGATGCCCTGACTGGAGTGTTGTGATGTTGGATGCTGGTGTGGGGTCCTGGTTAGTGCCCCCACGTAGTACATTGCCCAGCCACATAGTATATTGCCCAGTCACATAGTATACAGCACAGAGCCATGTAGTATATTGCCCAGTCATGTAGTATATTGGCCAGTCACGTAGTATGCACCATATCCCTGTTAAAAAGAAATAAAATAAAAAATAGTTACATACTCACCTTCTGGAGCTTCCGGATCGAAGAGTCCGGTTACCAATGCTCCTCGCGCGGTCCGGTCTGAAGATTGCATCGCGAGATGATGACGTAGCGGTCTTGTAGCGGTCTCGCGAGACCGCACGTCAAAATCTCGTGAGACCGCACTGCATGCAGCGGTCACCGGGGCAGCGCGAGGAGCATCGGTAACTGGCCGCTTTGATCCGGGGGGGCTACCGGAGGGTGAGTATGTAACTATTTTTAATTTTTTTATTATTTTTAACATTAGATATTTTTACTATTCGTGCTGCATAGGCAGCATGAGTAGTAAAAAGTTGGTCACACAGGGTTAATAGCAGCGTTAACCGAGTGCGTTACACCGCGGTCAACGCTGCCATTAACCCTGTGTGAGCGCTGACCGGAGGTGAGTACGGAGCGGGTGCTGTGACCGGAGGGGAGTACGGAGCGGGCGCTGTGACTGGAGGGGAGTACGGAGCGGGCACTGACTGCGGGGAGGAAGGACCGGCCATTTTCTTCCAGACTGTGCCTGTCGCTGATTGGTCGAGGCTGTTTTGCCACGACCAATCAGTGACTTGGATTTCCATGACTGACAGAGGCCGCGACCAATGAATATCCGTGACATACAGAAGGAGAGACAGACAGACGGAAGTGACCCTTAGACAATTATATAGTAGATTGGACATGTGTCTTGAAGTGTGTCTTGAAGACAAAGATATAGTTGAGATCAGGACATACCTCCGACCCTCTGGGGTAGCCAGATAGTTTTCCAAATTCGAAGCCTCTCAAGGTGCTTTTTTCTTTTTTTCTCACTTCCAGTTGCAGAATACATTTGCTCTCTATATGAAGAAGGACCTGGTTCCAGATTGATGCAGTCAAGGATACAGTCTTCTAATGCAACATGTCACCCTTCCCTGCAGCCAACTCCTTGAAGCAGCCAGCTACAGTTCTTTGCTTCCACAGCATTCTGGTATTGTTATGGTAACCTGTTACCTACACCATGCAGCCAGATAATATCTTCTAATATCCCTGCTTAGGACAAACACCTTGACCTGTCCAGACCACTAAATCTTCCTCAGCTATTCATTAGACCTAGGTACCGACTCTTTTTGCTGAAATAATAATATCTAATCTAATCCCTCCCCATCACCTGCCTGAATTGGGCAAACCTAACTGAATTAAAAATTCTGGAGATTCTCTTAACTCTATTAAATACTATAAATAATGAATAACAAACAAAGCACATGATGAAATACAATTTTGCAAATTCATAACACATATTGGGCTGGTATTACCCATATTTGTTGTATTAGAAGTTCACTACTACAGTAGTCAGTTTCACAATTAAATAGGATGTGAATAAAGTCACATGTTGTGAAAATGCTGTGGATTTTCCATCCAGATTTACAGGGAGGGAATATCTGCAGTGGCATACAGTTGCAACAAGGTGGAAGAGATTTTAAAAAATTGACATGTGGTATGGATTTTATACAGCATAATCTGAAGCAAAATTCACATTTCACAACAGATTCACAACAAAATCTGCAGCAGATTTCTTCTCTTCCATGTTATGCTGTCCCATAAAGTGCCTAGCATCCAGTGTAACACATACATTTTGTTATTTTTCCACCAAAGTAAACATATTCCAAAACACGGCATTAGAGTCATGCATCTCCTGTCTTCGAATTTGTACAGTAACTCCATCATTTCAGAAATGTCATAGTATTAGAACTAGAGTCAGAACCATAGGACTGGCACTTGACCCATTTTATTACTATTGGACACTACTATCTGAATGCCTTGATCTTAGAAGTTTGACACATTTGCATTAATAGCACAAATCTTTTAATTTTGCCCCTGGATGGGGATGTGTCGATATTGTAAACTTCGCATTGTCATCATTAAAATAATATGAGACCTTGCAAAAAAGTCATAGGGCTTTCCGTGTATCTATGGGTATTCCACTCAGGAATTGGAGAGGAATTTTGGAACCAAGATATGTTCTTTTCCATGTCATAAGACACCAGAATAATAACCATTCTGGGATCATAAAGTTTAATGTCATCTGGCTGCCAAAAGCTAGGAAAAATGTGACAGAAAGTAGACAGTTTGATTAGCTTGTTCGTGGTCAGATTTACTAAATCAAATAAAAAAGATTCTAAATGTACATAGGAAGTGAATAATGGTGTAAATATGTGAGAGGCATCATTAGATGAGTTTAGGAGACATGTAGAAATAAGTGCGACAGAGGGAAACCTTAAACTGTTAACCCCTTAAATATCCTAATACCTAGTTTATGCAGGTGATAATGTGAGAAAATATCAGGGAGAGCGGTATATAAAATGCTACTTCGTTAAAGGGAATTTGTCACCAGATTTTTGATATGCCATCTGAGAACAGCATGATCTAGGGGCAGTGACCCTGATTCAAGATGTCCTGCAGTATTAATTTCCTGCTGATAAAACACTGATTTTATAAAAGCTACACTCAGCAGATTAGTAAGTTATACATCGCTGGAATTAGGTTTGAGAAAAATGGTATTTGTTATACATTTTCTAGTTATCTAGTAAAGAATAACAGTCTATATCTGAAGATGGCAGGGAGTCTCAGATCTCCTGCAGCTCTCCTAATATCATACCATCCCGTAACTAATAGATTTGATATTTTAAAAGTATTACACTAATGAATTGCTATTGTGTCATTTAGCCTATAAAGACATAGCAGTTTATATGTTGATCTGTTGACTCATTCAATCAATGTGCCAATGATATTTGGGGTGTCATCATGTCAATGATGCAACTGGATAACACTTCATACAAAACATTTGCTTTGGTATAGTCGTGAAACATTCACATGGGCACATGAGTAAGAAATTCATTTGTAAGAGAGTCTTATTAATTTATTTTTGAAGTAGTACCACACACATTAAAGAGAATTTCTGGGCTCAACAGAAATTTCTGAAATATGCACAGAGAAAGGATTCTCCTCTATTTTCAGCTTAAATTAAATTTGTCTTGAACCCAGAAAAACCCTTTCTTACTCAAAAAAACCCCCAACAATTAAAAGATGTAATAAATAAAAATTGGATAAGATTTGCCATTTTTTCACATTTCTCCTTTACCCATCAAAAGGAAGGTTTACTTTAAAACACATTCCGACATGTCAATGTCACCTAGTATAGTTACCTTAGTCTTTTGTCTTTGAGTTGCACATTTTCAGATTTCAGAGAAGATAATTGGAATATCCTACTTACGGCTATAGGACAAAAATGCAAATATGTCTTAGTAAGTAGATGATGGAACAATGACCTTCACAGGACACCTGTCCCAACAATGGCAGTTTTAACATGTGACCAAATGTTCAGCTATGAAATTTTCCTCAAATTTGTAAGCGCCTATGAATTCTGACCTATCCCTTTTGTATCTTGTATGATCGATTAGTACAATATTGTAATTAGGATAATCTTGTTTGCGGTGGGAATAGTACACCTGTTTTAAAACTGCATTGTTAAGTGCCAGAAACTAGAATGATGGAGTTTACATATGCCAAATAAAACATGAGTTATAGAAGAAACAAGACTGGAACGAAAAGTCATATTTATATCATTTAGCAGTCAAGAAAGTTTCTGGATGACTGGAGTTCTGCCATGAGCATGATAATGAGATTGTGTGGTACTTTATTCTGTGTTTATCCCCAAAATTGGACAATTGTGAAGTTCTGGAATGTTTGAGCCTGGAAGTCTCAAATGAGCACTGTTTTAGCTAATAGTCTCAATTAAGCATTGTTGTTGGTCTATAGAGATAATCAGATCATGCAAAATTTGAAGTTTGAGGGTATGTACACACGTCAGGATTTCTTGCAGAAATTTCCTGAAGAAAAACGGAAATTTCCTGCAAGAAATCCGCATTTTTTTTTTGCGTTTTTTTCCTGTTTTTTTCGCTGTGTTTTTTTTAGCATTTTGCAAGCGTAAATGCTGAAACTGATTGACAGGTTGGTCACACTTGTCAAACATAGTGTTTGACAAGTGTGACCAACTTTTTACTATAGATGCTGCCTATGCAGCATCAATAGTAAAAGATAGAATGTTTAAAAATAATAAAAAAATAAAAAAAATGGTTATACTCACCTGCAGACAGCCGATCTCCTCAGTGGCTTCCGTTCCTATAGTAGGTGTGTGTGTGCAGGACCTTCAATGACGTCGCGGTCACATGACCGCGACGTCATCGTGGTCATGTGACCGCGACGTCATCGCAGGTCCTTCACACACACACCAGCTATAGGAATGGAAGCGGCAGCATGCACCGATGAGAGGCGGGAAGACTCCGGGGGCCATCAAAGGTGAGTATATGACTATTTTTTATTTTAATTATTTTTTTTTTACCAATTACAGTGGGGCAAAAAAGTATTTAGTCAGTCAGCAATAGTGCAAGTTCCACCACTTAAAAAGATGAGAGGCGTCTGTAATTTACATCATAGGTAGACCTCAACTATGGGAGACAAACTGAGAAAAAAAAATCCAGAAAATCACATTGTCTGTTTTTTTATCATTTTATTTGCATATTATGGTGGAAAATAAGTATTTGGTCAGAAACAAAATTTCATCTCAATACTTTGTAATATATCCTTTGTTGGCAATGACAGAGGTCAAACGTTTTCTGTAAGTCTTCACAAGGTTGCCACACACTGTTGTTGGTATGTTGGCCCATTCCTCCATGCAGATCTCCTCTAGAGCAGTGATGTTTTTGGCTTTTCGCTTGGCAACACGGACTTTCAACTCCCTCCAAAGGTTTTCTATAGGGTTGAGATCTGGAGACTGGCTAGGCCACTCCAGGACCTTGAAATGCTTCTTACGAAGCCACTCCTTCGTTGCCCTGGCGGTGTGCTTTGGATCATTGTCATGTTGAAAGACCCAGCCATGTTTCATCTTCAATGCCCTTGCTGATGGAAGGAGGTTTGCACTCAAAATCTCACGATACATGGCCCCATTCATTCTTTCATGTACCTGGATCAGTCGTCCTGGCCCCTTTGCAGAGAAACAGCCCCAAAGCATGATGTTTCCACCACCATGCTTTACAGTAGGTATGGTGTTGGATGGATGCAACTCAGTATTCTTTTTCCTCCAAACACGACAAGTTGTGTTTCTACCAAACAGTTCCAGTTTGGTTTCATCAGACCATAGGACATTCTCCCAAAACTCCTCTGGATCATCCAAATGCTCTCTAGCAAACTTCATACGGGCCCGGACATGTACTGGCTTAAGCAGTGGGACACGTCTGGCACTACAGGATCTGAGTCTATGGTGGCGTAGTGTGTTACTTATGGTAGGCCTTGTTACATTGGTCCCAGCTCTCTGCAGTTCATTCACTAGGTCCCCCGCGTGGTTCTGGGATTTTTGCTCACCGTTCTTGTGATCATTCTGACCCCACGGGGTGGGATTTTGCGTGGAGCCCCAGATCGAGGAAGATTATCAGTGGTCTTGAATGTCTTCCATTTTCTAATTATTGCTCCCACTGTTGATTTCTTCACTCCAAGCTGGTTGGCTATTGCAGATTCAGTCTTCCCAGCCTGGTGCAGGGCTACAATTTTGTTTCTGGTGTCCTTTGACAGCTCTTTGGTCTTCACCATAGTGGAGTTTGGAGTCAGACTGTTTGAAGGTGTGCACAGGTGTCTTTTTATACTGATAACAAGTTTCAACAGGTGCCATTACTACAGGTAATGAGTGGAGGAAAGAGGAGACTCTTAAAGAAGAAGTTACAGGTCTGTGAGAGCCAGAAATCTTGATTGTTTGTTTCTGACCAAATACTTATTTTCCACCATAATATGCAAATAAAATGATAAAAAAAACAGACAATGTGATTTTCTGAATTTTTTTTTCTTAGTTTGTCTCCCATAGTTGAGGTCTACCTATGATGTAAATTACAGACGCCTCTCATCTTTTTAAAGGGAACCTGTCACCCCGTTTTTTCGGTATGAGATAAAAATACTGTTAAATAGGGCCTGAGCTGTGCATTACAATAGTGTAGTTTGTGGACCCCGATTCCCCACCTATGCTGCCGAAATACGTTACCAAAGTAGTCGTTTTCGCCTGTCGATCAGGCTGGTCAGGTCGGATGGGCGTGGTGTCTTCCCCAGATCTTGCGTAGTTTTCCGTTGGTGGCGTAGTGGTGTGCGCATGTCCAAGGTCCCGAATCCTGCACAGGGGTGTGAAAATAGCAGCGATGTCCGTTATTCCATTGGTGGTCGGTGGGCGCGGCCATCTTGCTTTGGCCGCGCGTGCGCAGAAGCGGCGCTCTGCTGGCCGCGGCTTCAGGAAAATGGCCGCGGGCATCCGCGCGTGCGCAGATGGCTATCGTGGCGGCCATTTTCGTGAAGCAGAGTTCGCATCTCAGCTTCACGAAAATGGCCGCCGCGATAGCCATCTGCGCACGCGCGGATGCCCGCGGCCATTTTCCTGAAGCCGCGGCCAGCAGAGCGCCGCTTCTGCGCACGCGCGGCCAAAGCAAGATGGCAGCGCCCACCGACCACCAATGGAATAACGGACATCGCTGCTATTTTCACACCCCTGTGCAGGATTCGGGACCTTGGACATGCGCACACCACTACGCCACCAACGGAAAACTACGCAAGATCTGGGGGAAGACACCACGCCCATCCGACCTGACCAGCCTGATTGACAGGCGAAAACGACTACTTTGGTAACGTATTTCGGCAGCATAGGTGGGGAATCGGGGTCCACAAACTACACTATTGTAATGCACAGCTCAGGCCCTATTTAACAGTATTTTTATCTCATACCGAAAAAACGAGGTGACAGGTTCCCTTTAAGTGGTGGAACTTGCACTATTGCTGACTGACTAAATACTTTTTTGCCCCACTGTATATGGTGCCCAGTCCGTGGAGGAGAGTCTCCTCTCCTCCACCCTGGGTACCAACCGCACATAATCTGCTTACCTCCCGCATGGTGTGCACAGCCCTGTGCGGGAAGTAAGCAGATCAATGCATTCCTAGGTGTGCGGAACCCCGCAATTCCGCAAATTTAATGAACATGTTGCTTTTTTTTCCGCAATGCGATTTTTTCGCGGAAAAAAATGCAACATTTGCACAAGAAATGCAGAATACACTGTAAATAATGGGAGGCATATGTAAGCACTTTTTTTGCCTTTTTTTCACGTTTTTATCACGTTTTTATAGCGAAAAAACGCGAAAAAAACGCGAAAAATACTGAACATGTGCACATGGCCTGACAGTTTACATAGTTACATAGTTATTAAGGTTGAAAGAAGACTTTAAGTCCATCTAGTTCAACCCATAGCCTAACCTAACATGCCCTAACATGTTGATCCAGAGGAAGGCAAAAAAAACCATGTGGCAAAGAGTAAGCTCCACATTGGGTAAAAAAATTCCTTCCCGACTCCACATACGGCAGTCAGACTAGTTCCCTGGATCAACGCCCTATCAAGGAATCTAGTGTATATACCCTGTAACATTATAGTTTTCAAGAAAGGCATCCAGTCCCCTCTTAAATTTAAGTAATGAATCACTCATTACAACATCTTACGGCAGAGAGTTCCATAGTCTCACTGCTCTTACAGTAAAGAATCCACGTCTGTTATTATGCTTAAACCTTCTTTCCTCCAGACGTAGAGGATGCCCCCTTGTCCCTGTCTCAGGTCTATGATTAAAAAGATCATCAGAAAGGTCTTTGTACTGTCCCCTCATATATTTATACATTAAAATAAGATCACACCTGAGTCTTCGTTTTTCCAAACTAAACAGCCCCAAGTGTAATAACCTATCTTGGTATTGCAGACCCCCCAGTCCTCTAATAACCTTGGTCACTCTTCTCTGCACCCGCTCTAGTTCAGCTATGTCTTTCTTATACACCGGAGACCAGTTTATGCAAATTTACTGGAAAATTTGATTTATGGAGAAGTTATTCTCCACAAAGTGAATCTCTCTTATAAAGCTCTGGGATTTTTTCAGACCCCAGAATATAAATAACATGAGATATAAAAATTAAAAAAATCCTTATACGCAGGCCCCTCTGCTCCTCATCCCTATCCATCCAACACTTGTTGCATCTTCCGATCACCATCACATGTGCAGAACTGTACCAGGCCTCTAATGTTAGACCAGGACTTGTGCACATAAGGTCACGACAACGTGTGCCAGGACGTTACGTGCACAAGTCCAGGTCTAATGTGAGAGGCCTGGGACAGTCCTGCACATGTGATGGTGATCAGAAGATGTGACAAAGGCTGGACAGGTGATGGTGAGGAGCAGATGGGCCGGAGAGGTGAGCCATAAGGTTTAAATATTTTGTTTTTATTTTTTTTCTTACTTTTTTCAGTTCAGAAATATTGTGACCAATGCTCGCCAGATTACTATATCCACTTAGAAGCAAATTACAAAAAATCTGCATTTTTGTGAATGCAAATTTTTCTAAACTTCAAGAAGAATTTAATTCCACTCAAATGTCGCTCATCTCTATTGCCCTTTGTTACAAATAAATCAGTTAAGTCTTGAAATTTGGTGGTGACCATACACCTTAGAAAGCTGTTGCATCAGCACTTGTTCAATCACCTGCTATGCCTCCTGATTTCCTCATATGCATGAATACTCAACTCAAGTGAGCATTCAAGTACAGTTGTGTTCAAAAGCTTACATAACCCAGCAGAATTTTTGCTTTCTTGGCCTTTTTTTTAGAGAATATGAATGATAACACCAAAACTTTTTCTCCACTCATGGTTAGTGGTTGGTTGAAGCCATTTATTGTCAAACTACTGTATTTTCTCTTTTTAAATCATAATGACATCCAAATGACCCTGATCAAAAGTTCACATACCCTGATGATTTTGGCCTGATAACATGCACAGAAGTGGGTTTGAATGGCTACTAAAGGTAACATCCTCAACTTAACCTGTTTGCTTGTATTCAGTTTACATGCATAAAAGCTGAGTGAGTTTCTGGGATCCAGACAGACTCTTGCATCTTTCATCCAGCCACTGACATTTCTAGATTGTGAGTCATGGGGAAAACAAAAGAATTGTCATCAGATCTATGGCAAAAGGTAGTTGAACTGAATAGAACAGGAAAGGTATACAAAAAGATATCTAAGGAATTGATAATGCCAGTCAACAGCGTTCAAACTGTGATTAACAAATGGAAAATCAGGGTCTCTGTGAAAACAAAAAAAAACATGGTCAGTTAGACCAACAAAAATGTTGTCCACAACTGCCAGTAAAATTGTTTGGGATGAAAAGAAAACCCACAAATAACATCAGCTGAAATGCAGGACTCTCTGAAAACTAGCAGTTTGGCTGTTTCAAGATAAACTATAAGGAGGCACTTGAAAAAATGGGCTGCATGGTCGAGTCACCAGAAGAAAGCCATTACTGCGCAAATGCCACAAAGTATCTCACCTACAATGTGCAAAACAGCACAGAGAGAAGCCTCAAAACGTCTGGAACAAGGTAATTTGGAGAGATGACACCAAAATTTTACTTTTTGGCCACAACCATAAACATTATATTTGGAGAGAGGTTAACAAGGTATATAATGAAAGGAACGACATTCCTACTGTAAAGCATGGAGGTGAAATGCTGATTTTTTGGGGATGTGTGAGCTACAAAGGCACAGAAAACTGTGTCAAAGTTTAAGGAAAGATGAATGCAGCACGCTATCAGCAAATACAGGAGGCAAATTTGCATTCATCAGCCTGGAAGCTGCACTTGGGACGTACTTGGACATTCCAACATGACAATGATCCAAAACACAAGGCCAAGTAGACCTGTCATTGGCTACAGCAGAAGCAGAACAAAGTGAAGGTTCTGGAGTGGCCATCTCAGCCTCCTGACCTCAGTATCATTGAGCCACTCTGAGGAGATCTCAAGCGCGCAGTTCAAGCTAGACAGCCCAGGAATTTATAGGAACTGGAGGCTTTTTGCCAAGAAGAGTGGGCAGCTTTACCATCTGAGAAAATAAAGAACCTCATTCACAACTACCACAAAAGACTTCAAGGTGTCCTTGATGTTAGAGGGGAAATACACGGTATTAAGAAATGGAGTATATGAACTTATGATCAGAGTCATTTGGATGTTTTGGGTTGTCATTATGATTTAAAAAGAGAAAACACAGTAGTTTGACAATAAATGGTTTCACGCAACCACTAACCATGGTTTTGGTGCGATCATTCAAATTCTTTGAAAACATGTCAAGAAAGCAAAAATTCTGCCGGAGTATGTAAACTTTTGAGCACAACTGTATTTTGAATATGAAGAAGACTGTAAGCTGCAACCTAACACCTCTGATTGTTTTCTATACCAACTGAATAAAAATAGCCAGAGAATTTAATTACCAAAAAAAACCCCTTTAAAATATAACTGTATTGATTACTATAAGAATGAAATATCAAACTAGAAATAGGTAGCAATATAAAAGAAAAATGCAAAAATATCAAACTAGAAATGGGTAGCAATATAAAAGAAAAATGCAATTACTTATAGTTATGTACAGACTCCAATAAGGAATTATTTTCCAGTTTATAGGTATGATCAGTTGTATGTATCAAAATAAATGGGATGACCACCACAAAGATACTAAACAGCCTATAAATTAAATTTAAAAGGAATGTGTTGCATTTTTTTCTTATAAGAAATGTTAAATATGTGATCATTTATGTTTTAGATCAAAATGAAATATTCTAGTTTCACATTAATTTTGTTTATTTTCTCTGCAGTCGCTGCTGGCTGTTGTTTGTATTTGCCAGTGTAGGTGCCCGAACATGACACTTACACATCGTAAATACGGCAGTCACTGGGCATAGGAGACTGCGGTTGGTGTCAGACCGCGTCTCCTATATCGTAAATCCTATAGAGGCAACAATACACAGTACTAGTAATAAAGACAGGTCTATTGACCACTAAGTGAATCTAAGAGGATTCCTGAAACAGATTCAGTGCAATAAAGAAAAGAATTATAGAGCATATAAAGAAAAAAAGCACCAAAAGAACCAATGTATAAACATAAAAGGTAACATTTTATTGAAACATATTAAAAATCAATGCAGAGCATGAAGGTAGTGTGATGAACAGAAAAAAGATCAGTTATGTGGAAACGCAAGTCAAAAGTACAAGTAGTGAGACAAGTATGTAGGGTAGTACTAAAGTAATACAGCTGGGTCAGAGTATAATCAGGTTATCCCCTAGAGTGAGTACCTATTCAATCAAGGGGAAGAACCCCCCAACCCACTGGTAATCAGTAGTATGTATATGATAACAATATAATTGAAATAAAGCATGTAATCATGTAGATGGCATAGTACCACTAGGGAGCTGCAGTATTTTACCATCTTCATGATTACAAGCTTCATTTCAATTAAGTTGTCATCATATACATACTACTAATTACTGGTGGGTTGGTCGGTTCTGTTAATCACCCTACCTTCATGCTCTGCATTGATTTTTAATATGTTTTAGTATGTTTCAATAAAATGTTACCTTTTATACATTGGTTCTTTTGGTTCTTTATATGCTCTATATATCCTGTATTGTGGCTGCTTAGTTGTGGACTGGGCATACCCCATTTTCTGTCCTGTTCACAGCTGTGAGGGGAGGTAGGTGTCATTTTTTTTGAAGCTAAGAACTGTGTTCTCATCTAAAATTTCCCCCTGTAACCACTCACACAATGTTCAGTGGTGAGTGGTAACAGGAAATCCTGGATGCAGAGGTTATAAGAGCACAGATTGGGCAGCGTCGGGGAGCATAGGTTGGCCAATCTGACATTGCACTACTAATACCAGGCTACCAAACTGTTTCTAATACTGTAAGAGCATACTGCTGGAGTGCTACTCTGAGCGGTGAAAGCAGTGCTATAGCGGCACCTTGTTCAAGTGGTGAGAACAGCTCAGTAGCCTGGTATTAGTAGTACAATATTAGGCTGCTGTCGTGTTCTCAGAGCAAAGGAGCAAAAGAATGAGGTGATAGGTAAAGGGAGAAAACAAGGCAGGGCCTACAATGAGTACCAAGGATGAACCTTTCCTTCATGTGTCCCTAAGAATGTTTAGCTTCCTGGCTGCTGGTGTTGGCACCTTAAAACCTAGCTCCCGATAGTGCTTATGATAAGTCAATATCGCGAGCCTTGCCAACTCACTTAATCTAATATGTATGGGAGTCTTTATATTATTAAGCCACAGACCCAATTATTCTACTTCAAGTAATACAGTATTGATTTTTTGTCCTTATTTACTCCTCCAAAAACTTTATAATATTTTAAAAGAAAAATATGTAACTTTTCTGGTGAAGGGCAAAAAGAGAGTTTTTGCAGTTTAGTGTTTAATATACAAATTTAAAATAATCTACTTTGAGGTGAAACATGAAAATAATAGACACCAAGTAGAAATTAAAAGACTGAGACCTAACAACTAACATTGTGCTTATGACTAGAAATTTATGGTGTAGCTTCAAATTGGAAAAATAAACTTTGGTTTGACAATGACCTTATGTTGCCCCACAAGGTCTAGAAAGGGTATCAGATTTTATGAATGCATGTTTTGCTGACTATGCCAACAATAATTGGTTTTGTGAAATTATCCTGTTGTATATTTTTATTTTCAATGCATCTGAATTGTAACAGTTTCCAGAGACATCTGTCATTGGCGCTAAGCTGAATGAAGATGGATAGATAAAGAAAGGATGACTTAGGACGTTCTTTAGCATGTATGTCTGCTTTTTCTAATGTTGCTGTTTGCAGTGCGAGACAGAGTTCTTTGGAGTTTCACAAGTTGTACTATTTATGTACTCACGTCAGCAAATGTTTGAAATCCTGAGGCTGATGTTCCTCTTGTTACTGCAAGTTTGCAGATCTAAGCCTGTACTTTGTCATACACAAGCAAATGTGACCAACTATGGTTAAACACAGTAGCTAGAAAAAGCTAGAAAAAGCTAGAAAAAGTTTTTTGCATGTTTGTTTCATATATTCTAAGGATTTAGAGTGGTTCATCACTCTTCATCCTCTCACATGGTCTTAAGGTAAGAACTAAGGGAACACGTTTTAAGGTAATAATTACATAAAGTAGTAATCCTTACTATCTTTTTTATTATCAAAATTTGTTGTACCAGTGTCTAAGCAATAGTAAGGAGTAAAGTTCTGTCGGGACAACAGAGCGAAACATCTGCTGCATTTGGCTTTATCCATGCCAAATATTACAGATCTGAAATGTTCTATTTGATTTTCAGGATTTTATTCTCACTTTTTTATGTCTAGGCCAAAGAGTTGCCTTTTATTCCCACAGTGAAGAAAGATGTAAAATACATCTGGAAATGGGAACATCATATAATATAGTCCTCCAATCTGAACATCAGCATTAAACACTGTATGGGATTAAAAAAAAAGTGTAAAAGCCATCTCACTAGCGCCAAGGTGTAGCCAGTCAGGACGGTCCTAAGCTTTAGTATTAAAACCTTACCATGTGTCAAAAATGACTTCAATGTGAATAAGGGGCGACAAAAAATGGTATTTACTATATAATCTATGTTGTTTATATGCACTATTGCTTCGTACTTACTTATAGCAGGGTATATGTTCATTTTTTTCTATCTTAGGTTTTGTCTGTTTAATGGCCAGTGTGAACATGCTCCTACGCATGGCATGTATGCCAACTTATACTCCCTTTCATTTCTTGCCGTTTTGCTTTAGGTTTTTTCACTCCAGTGCACTCCAGGGCCGTGGTCTCCATTTTTTAACTTGGGCATTACGTTTATATAGCTTTTCATCGTTGGGTTCCACAGTTGGGCCCCTGTCCTTCTCGGCCCTTATTCACATTAAGGTAATTTTTGACACATGATAAGGTTTTTTACTAGAGGTTAGGACTGTCCCAAGGACACCTTGGCGCTGGTGGGATGGCTTTTCTTTTTTATATCTACAACAGTGTTTACTAAGTACCCTATGTTATTCATATGCACTATTGCTTTTTACTTACTTATAGTAGGGTACATGTTCATTTTGTTTCTATCTTAGATTAATATTATTGTGTAGCATTTTAAACAATAAGTCAGTCAATTCTTTTATCTCCCCAAAGCACTATTTGAACAGTGAGTAATCAAGTTTTGAAGTGGTGTCTGGAAGTGCATTAGGAAGCATAGAATCATAGAATGTTAGAGTTGGAAGGAAGCTCCAGGGTCTTCATCTGCAACCCCCTGATCAATGCAGGATTCACTAAGCCACCTCAGACAGATGTCTACCCACCGCTTCTCGTGGCAGCATGTTCCAAAGTTTATTCTAATATCTAGTCTGTATTTTCTCCCTTTCAGTTTAATTCCATTGCTTCTCGTGTTTTGATGTGCAAATCAGAATAAGGATGATCCCTCTACACTGTGACATACCTTCAGATATTTTGAACCAACACCATACAATGAACCATAAATATTGATCTGCACCAAGGGTTGTACCTACTGTGGTGGTGCCTTATCAGAACATGAGAAAGGGGATGCTCCGGGACACAATATAATAGGGAAAAGATTGGAGCAAAATGTTCAAAACATTCATAAAAATTGTAAAAATTGTACATGTTTATTACAGAAAATTATATATATACAGTATATATATATAAATAATTGCCTTGTAATGTTTTCATTTCCTGTTCTGTCCAGATGTCACCGTATCCAAGAATTCCAAGCAGAGGAAGTTCACTGACCGCCATATTGAGACACCCGTGATAGGTGTCTCAATATGGAAACTGCTGCTGGTACCAACCTATTGCGCGGTATCATCAGCGGAACACCGTCGCACCACACACACACACACACTCTATACGCCATACACACCACACACACACTCACACACTCTCACACACACTCACACTCACACAATCACACACTCACACTGACACTCGCACTCTCACACTCACACACTCACCCACTCATGAAGCCTCTTGCATGGTACCACCAGTGGTACATCGTCGCGAATACACTGCCGCTGGGATCAGCCAAATGATTCACTGACTGCCGCCATCTTTGTACAGGAGGAGTGCATGCACAGTTTTAATGTGACCAATGCTATCGGTCTGCACAAAGATGGTGGCGGTCTGACTTACTGCGCCTGCTCGAATTATGCACAGGTACAGTGAATAATTTGGCTGATCCAAGCTGCAGATGCGTGATGTGTCTACAAGCAGAGAAAGCCAGTCACATTAAACGGGTTTTCCCTTGAACGAAAGTTCATTTTTAAAATTGACTGTGTCTGACCGTGTACGGAGCATACCACATCTCCTGGATGGGGAGGAAGCAAAAGCTAATACTGACATTAGAGCAGGGGATCACAGTGGATTCATTTTGCGACATAAAATATTTCACTGACTGTTTTTATAAAATAGTTTCCCTCACAAAATGTATCCTTTGCGATCTCCTGCTGTAATGTCAGTATTGTCTTTTGCTTCTTCCCCTGCCCAGGAGCTGTGGTATGTTCTGTACACAGTCAGAGACAGGGGTGAGTGTGTCTGACTGTGTACAGAGCATACCACATCTCCTGGGCAGGGGAGGAAGCGAAAGACAATACTGACATTACAGCAGGGGATCACAGTGGATTCATTTTGTGAGGTAAAATATTTCACTGACTGTTTTTTAAAAATATTTTACCTCACAAAATGTATCCTCTGCGATCTTCTGCTGTAATGTTAGTATTGTCTTTTGCTTCCTCCCCTGCCCAGGAGCTGTGGTATGTTCGGTACACGGTCAGACAGACAATTTTTAAAATGAACTTTTGTTCGTGGGAAAACCCCTTTAAAAAGCAAATATCAATGCCAACATGGCTCTTCCTAAAAAGTACGCCAATGACAATGAAAGGAAAGCAGCAAAGGCACAACGTCGAAGACAACAAAGGGCAACTGAGACTCTTGAAGAACAACATCATCGCTGGGACAAAAACAATGCATATAAGCATAGGCGTCAAGCACATGAGTCCCCTGCTGCAAAAGTCATTAGATTATCATAGGATTCCATTAGGCAACAACAGCGCTGCATGCCTGCCCCCATTGTGACATTTCTGCCCTCCCGATGTGATAGCATCGGGCCTCCATCTAGTATATATATATATATATCAATTGAAATTTACATGTCATCAGATTTAGCAAAAAAGTACAAGAGACTCTCAAGGATTGAGATCAGGTGGGTGGCGACATGTGCACACAAAACATTAGACATGACGCAGAGGCACAACGCGCGTTTCGCATTAGCTTCTTCAGGGGGAATAGCCGAATCGCGTGTTGGGGCTCTGCGCAGTGGCACCTTAAAGCACCAGACAATCGGTAAGAACCTGAAGGACAAGGGATGTGTATATGTTTTTGGGGCAGTATGCACTTTGCAGTTTATTTGCATTCTGCAATAATCGGCACCGGCCTATTACCCCAGAATACCCCCCAGGTCTAAAATTTGCACTATGCACTTTGCCATATAATTGTCTGATGTTTTGGATGCATATGTCGCCACCCACCTGATCTCAATACTTGAGTTTCTCTTGTACTTTATTGCTAAATCTGATCACATGTAAATTTCAATTGTTGATTTTAATATACTTTACTGTAATAAATTTATACAGTTTTTCAAATGTTATGATTATTTTTGACATTTTTCTCCAGTCTTTTTCTTATTATATCCCTTCGTGTATTTGTAGACAGCTATTATGTCTCCTCTTAGGGTTTATTTTTTGCAAGCTAAACTTTCCCAGATCCTTTAACCGCTCCTCGTAGGCCATAGTTTGCAGTCCGCTCAACATCCTGGTAGCTTTTCTCTGAACCTGCATAAACTTTTTCAATGTCTTTATTAAAATGCGGTGCCCAGAACTGACACTCTAGATGAGGTCTGAAGCAAGGGGGACTAGAGGGGGGATAATTTCTTCAGATGATCTAGATTTATGCTTCTTTTAATACAGCCCAGAATTTTTTGACTTATTTTTGCTGCTGCATTACATTGTTGACTCATATGCAATCTTTTAGTATACTGTACTTAAGTCTTTTTCACATGTGCTGTTAGTTCTATTCCTCCCATTCTTTAGAAGTCATTTTAATTTTTCTTGCACAGATGTATAATCTTTAATTTGTCCCTGTTAAATACCATTCTGTTAGTCACTAAACATTGTTCAAGCTTATCTGTATCCTTCTGAATCCTTTCTCTGTCTTCTCTAGCGTTAGCTATCCCTCTTAGCTTTGCATCATCTGAAAATTTGATTAGTGTACCTTCAGTTCCATTATCTAGATAATTTATAAAAATGTTTAACAACACTTGAGCTAGGACAGAGCCCAGTGGTACCCCACTTAAAACACTCTTCCAAATGGATGTGTAACCATTTATTACCACTCTTTGAGAACGATTTCAGAACCAATTAAGAATCCACCTAACCATAGCCTTGTCAATCCCATAATTGGCTATTTTGTCAATAAGGATAGTATGATATACTTTATCAATAGCTTTGCTCAAGTAGAGATATACAGTGGGTACGGAAAGTATTCAGACTCCTTTACATTTTTCACTCTTTATTTCATTGCAGCCATTTGGTAAATTCAATAAAGTTCATTTTTTTCTCATTAATGTACACTCTGCACCCCATCTTGACTGAAAAGCACCCCAGAAATGTAGAAATTTTTGCTAATTTATTAAAACAGAAAAACTGAAATATCACATGGTCATAAGTATTCAGACCCTTTGCTCAGTATTGAGTAGAAACACCCTTTTGAGCTAGTACAGCCATGAGTCTTCTTGGGAATGATGCAATAAGTTTTAACACCTGGATTTGGGGATCCTCTGCCATTCTTCCTTGCAGATCCTCTCCAGTTACATCAGGTTGGATGGTGAACGTTGGTGGACAGCCATTTTCAGGTCTCTCCAGAGATGTTCAATTGGGTTTAGGTCAGGGCTCTGGCTGGGTCAGTCATGAATGGACACGGAGTAGTTCTAAAGCCACTCCTTTGCTATTTTAGCTGTGTGCTTAGGGTCATTGTCTTGTTGGAAGGTGAACCTTTGGCCAAGTCTGAGGTGCAGAGCACTCTGGAAGAGGTTTTCATCCAGGATATCTCTGTACATGGCCGCATTTGTGTTTCGTTCAATGGCAACCAGCCGTCCTGTCCCTGCAGCTGAAAAACACCCCCATAGCATGATGCTGCCATCGCCATGTTTCACTGTTGGGATTGTATTGGGCAAGTAATGAGCAGTGCCTGGTTTTCTCCACACATACTGCTTAGAATTATCACCAAAAAGGTATATCTTTGTCTCGTCAGATGAGAGAATCTTATTTCTCATAGTCTGGGAGTCCTTCCTGTGGTTTTTAGCAAGCCACTCCGCCATAAAGGCCAGACAGGTGGAGGGCTGCAGTGATAGTTGACTTTGTGGAACTTTCTCCCATCTCCCAACTGCATCTCTGGAGCTCAGCCACAGTGATCTTGGGGTTCTTCTTTACCTCTCTCACCAAGGCTCTTCTCCCACGATTGCTCAGTTTGGCTGGACGGCCAGGTCTAGGAAGACTTCTGGTGGTCCCAAACTTCTTCCATTTATGGATTATGGAGGCCACTGTGCACTTTGGAACCTAGAGTACTGCAGAAATTCTTTTGTAACCTTGGCCAGATGTGTGCCTTGCCAAAATTCTGTCTCTGAGCTCTGTGTCCAGTTCCTTTGACCTCATGATTCTCATTTGGTCTGTCATGCACTATGAGCTGTAAGGTCTTATATAGACTGCTGTGTGCATTTCCAAATCAAGTCCTATCAGTTTAATTAAACACAGCTGGATTCCAATGAATGAGTAGAACCATCTCAAGGAGGATCACAAGGAAATGGACAGCATGTGACTTAAATATGAGTGTCTGAGCTAAGGGTCTGAATACTTATGACCATGTCATATTTCAGTTTTTCTTTATACTAAATATGCAAAAAATTCTATATTTCAGTTTTTTCAGTGAAGATGGGATGCAGAGTGTACAGTAATGTGGAAAAATGAACTTTGTTGAATTTACCAAATGGCTGCAGTGAAACTAGGATTGAACATTTAAAGGGGTCTGAATACTTTCCGTACCCACTGTATATATATATATATATTGCCTAAAATACAAATGAAATGTGTCATCTTTAACTTTAAAGGGCCACTGTCACCCCCTCCAACCGTTATAAACTAAAAGAGCCACCTTGTGCAGCAGTAATGCTGCATTCTAACAAGGTGGCTCTTTTAGTTTTAGGTGCATGTATTACCAAAATAAAGGGTTTTATATTTTCGCCAAAATACCTTTCTTTAGCCAGGGAGGCAGGTCCTCACCCCCTGCTTGTAATGCCACATTGCCATCACTCAAATGTTCAGGGGTGCCGGGCACCGCCCCCTCAGTGCTGTTTACCTATGAAATCCAGCGCCTGCGCTGTGTATCGCTGTTTGGTGCAGGCGCAGAGAGCTCTGGCCGTCTGACGTCACAGACAGGCTTGCAGACTGCACCTGTGCGGCGAGTGCGGCCACCCACCTTGGTAATCCCAGCCCTGCAGTGTGTTATGCATTATGCAGAGTGCGGTGCTGGGATTCACAAGCAGGGCGGCTGCACAGGCGCAGTCTGCAAGCCTGGCTGTGACATCAGACGGCCAGAGCTCTCTGCGCCTGCACCAAACAGCGATACACAGCGCAGGCGCCGGATTTCATGGGTAAACAGTGCTGAGGGGGCGGTGCCCGGCACCCCTGAACATTTGAGTGATGGCAATGTGGCATTACAAGCAGGGGGGTGAGAACCTGCCTCCCTGGCTAAAGAAAGGTATTTTGGCGAAAATATAAAACCCTTTATTTTGGTAATACATGCACCTAAAACTAAAAGAGCCACCTTGTTAGAATGCAGCATTACTGCTGCACAAGGTGGCTCTTTTAGTTTATAACGGCTGGAGGGGGTGACAGTGGCCCTTTAAGCCTTTTAGAGATCATTTCATCTTCAACTTGTTAACTGGTCACAATATCAGTAATTTTGACCAGGAGTGCCCAAATTTTTACATTTAAAGGGCTACAAGGTGATATGAATGATTTCAGGAAGTTGAAATTTCTTACATTTTGTTTTTAAATGAATAAAATGCAAGTTCCTACAAAACTATTCTGCTGTATACCATACTTCCTGCAGAATGGACTGAAATTTCAATGTGACAGGTTTGCTTTAAATGACAAGAAGCTGACCATTTTAATTTCCTGTCGCTCTAATAAATTACAGTTTTCTATTCAGAACCAGTTGCCAATGAACTTAAAATTTGTTAAAAAAAAAAAAAATAGGTAAAGACAGACTCTACTGGTATATGCCACACCCTTAACCCATTGGGGTAATTGCTACTTGAGAAAGATTATCTCTATATGCCTTTCCAGAAATGTATTAAATTGGGTGTTAAAACCTTGAGATCATCGGATACTATGAATCATGAAATTGTCTTTTCCAGACCTCAGGCAACACTGCTATTATGAAGTCTGGATGCAAATTACAATTACATTCATGGCAAGTTTTGTGAACAAACAATGTTTTATATTGTAAATTCGTCTGGTCCCCAGAAAAGGATATTGTAATATGCATTTCATTCCATTTGGAAAAACATATGGCCTCTACTTTATCTTTCTTAAGCACTAAGGTTGGTGAAGCCTGAGAAAGTAGGGTTATGAACATGGTTGCTACAACATAGATTTATCTATCACTTTCCACAAGGAGACAGCAAATGGCCTCCAAAAGCCCTTAATACTTAGCATATTCCATTTATATACCTTGGAGGATTCTTAGCACTTCAACAGTCATATCTTCAACAAAGTCTTAAAATACAAGGGCTCAGCATGGGACTAAGTTTTGCCACCCTTGTCCTTCTGAGCAACTTTAACAGCATATTCTGAACTTCCTCCACATTCTCTGTATCCTTAATAGCTGAACACCTGCCTAGGTTTTTGTACTTAATGTCTTTTGCCTAACAAAGGAGAAAAATAATAAGTTGAGGGCTAAAAAAAAGCCAATTGGGAGACATATATAGAGGATACAGGGCTGTCATCACACCTTTCAACATCACATTTCACCCTCTCATGAGACATCCACCTGTTTATAATTGTCTGCTAAAGATTTACCTAATACAGTTAATGGCAATAGGCTGCCAATAACCACAGAAATAAGAAAGTAAAATTGCAATAAAGTGAGTGTGAGAAAATAAAAAGGGATAATACTAAAGTGTTCAGTAACATTGAATACGGCTCTTTACTGTGGAGTATTAGTATTGTCAATATGGTAGGAATTGTACAGATTGCTCTATAATAATTTTTATTTATATAGCACCAACATATTCCGCAGCGCTTACTCTAAAGACTACTATGAAATAGTTTGGCGCAAACGTTGAATGGAGTGTTGGCAACAAGATTTTTTTCTAGTAAAAAACAGTTTTAAAAGGAAAAACGCTGTGTAAGGCTACTTTCACACTAGCGTCGTGCACTGCACGTCGCTATGCGTCGTTTTGGAGAAAAAACGCATCTTGCAAAAGTGCTTGCAGGATGCGTTTTTTCTCCATTGACTTGCATTAGCGACACAATGCGACGTATTGCCACACGTCGCAACTGTCGTGCGACGGTTGCGTCATGTTGCTTCAGACCGTCGCCACCAAAAAACGTTGCTTGTAACGTTTTTTGGTGCATCGTTCCTGTCTTTTCCGACCGTGCATGCGCGGCCGGAACTCCGCCCCCGCCTCCCCGCACCTCACAATGGGGCAGCGGATGCGTTGAAAAACAGCATCCGCTGCCCCCGTTGTGCGGCGCATTCACTGCTAGCGTCAGTACGTTGCAACGACGCACTTCGTCGTGCGTCGTCCGACGCTAGTGTGAAAGTAGCCTTAAACACATGCATTTTTAATGCTTCTCACACATTTTTGCAGGCGTTTTTGATGTGTCGTAACTAGGGTTGAGCGAAACGGGTTGGCCATTTTCAGAAGTCGCCGACTTTTGGCAAAGTCGAGTTTCATGAAACCCGACCCGACCCCTGTGTGGGGTCGGCCATGAGGTCGGCGATCTTCTGAATCTGGTATCGGAATTCCGATACCGAGTTCCGATATGTTTGCGATATCGGAAATCGGTATCGGAATCCACATTTAAGTGTAAAATAAAGAATTAAAATAAAAAATATTGATATACTCACCTCTCCGACGCAGCCTGGACATCGCCGCTGGTAACCGGCATCTTCCGTTCCTAAGAATGGCGCTTGAAAGACCTTTCGATGACGTCACGGCTTGTGATTGGTCGCGGCGGCCCACGTGACCGCTCAGCGACCAATCACAAGCCGTGACGTAATTCTCTCAGGTCCTAAATTCCTCATTCTTAAGAAGGAAGGCTACCAGAAAGAAGCAGGGCGCGTCCGAGGGTGAGTATATACCTAATAGGAATATACTCACCCTCGGCTTCTTTCCGGCAGCCTTCCTTCTTAAGAATGAGCGCGTGAAGGACCTTTCGATTACGTCACGGCTTTTGATTTTGATTGGTCGCGGCGGCCCACGTGACCGCTCAGCGACCAATCACAAGCCGTGACGTAATTCTCATGGCCTAAATTCCTAGAATGAGGAATTTAGGACCTGAGAGAATTACGTCACGGCTTGTGATTGGTCGCTGAGCGGTCACGTGGGCCGCCGCGACCAATCACAAGCCGTGACGTCATCAAAAGGTCTTTCAAGCGCCATTCTTAGGAACGGAAGATGCCAATTACTACCAGGGCGCGTCAGAGGGTGAGTATATCAATATTTTTTATTTTAATTCTTTATTTTACACTTAAATATGGATCCCAGGGCCTGAAGGAGAGTTTCCTCTCCTTCAGACCCTGGGAACCATAGTATCCCATTGCACTGCATTGGGTTTCGTGTTTCGGCCGACCCCGACCCCGACTTTTTTATAGGATCGGCCGATTTCACTCGACCCGACTTTTGAGAAAGTCGGGTTTCGTGAAACCCGACCCGATCCTATAAAAATAAAAGTCGCTCAACCCTAGTCGTAACTTGCACTTTTTTCATATTAATTTGAACAAATGAAAAATGCTCCCTTTACCACTCCAAGCCTGTTTGGACCATCATGACCTGGTCAAATTTTACAATTTTGACCAGTGTCATTTTATGTGGTAATATCTCTGGAATGCTTCAACGGATCCCATTGATTCTGAGACTGTTTTTTCATGACATATAGTACGTCATGAGAGTGGTAAAATGTCTTCGCTGTTGTGAATTCTGTTGTGGGTTCTGCTCTTGGGCTCCCTCCGGTGGTTATAAGTGGTAGTGCTGCTGTTTGTCCTTCACAGCAGTCATCAGGTGCTTCCACTTTGGACGGGGCTATTTAGTCTGGCTTCACCCTTTAGTGAGTGCCAGTTGTCCATTGTTTTTCTGGAGGATTCAAATCTCTGCTTGGTTTCTCCTGCTGGATTGTCCAAATCATCAAAGATAAGTCCTGGCTTTGTTTTTGCAGTCCACATGCGGTGGACTTTATAGTTCAGTGAATTGCTATGTTTTTTCTTGTCCAGCTTTGTCTGTGTAAGGATTTATTCAGCCAAGCTGGAAGCTCTGGAGCCGCAGAGTTACCCTCCATGCCTTTAGTTAGGTGTGGAGATTTGTGTATTCTCTGTGGTGGATCTTTGTAGTATTTTAATACTGACCGCACAGTACTCTGTCCTGTCTTTTCTTTCTAGGTAGCGTGGCCTCCTATGCTAAATTCTGTTTTCAGTCTGCGTTTGTAATTTCCCTCTCCTCTCACAGTCAATATTTGTGGGGGGCTGTCTTTCCGTTGGGGATTTTCTCTGAGGCAAGATAGTTTTCCTGTTTCTTTCTTTAGGGGTAATTAGTCCTCCGGCTGTGATGAGGTGTTGAGGGAGTGACAGGAACATCCCACGGCTACTTATAGTTGCGGTGTTAAGTTCAGGGTCTGCGGTCAGTATAGAGGCCACCTACTTAAGAGCTTGTCCATGCTGCTCCTAGGCCACCAGATCATAACAGTACAACTGGCCTACAATGAGTTAACCGCATCTCAAAAGAAGGGAAAGAAAGTGCTGAGCCATTTTTTTTCTGTACTCTGTTGTGTTTTTTTTCCCTCTTCACCTCTGGGTGGCTCAAGAGTTAGGCGCTGACATGGATGTTCAGGGACTTGCTTCTCGGGTGGATCAACTTGCTGCTAGAGTACAGGGTATTTCTGATTATATCGTGCAGACTCCTGTTTTAGAGCCTAGAATTCCTACCCCCGATCTTTTTTTTGGGGACAGGTCCAAATTTTTGAGCTTTGAAAATAACTGTAAACTGTTTTTTGCTCTGAAGCCCCGTTCCTCTGGTGATCCCATCCAGCAGGTAAAAATTGTCATATCTCTGTTGTGTGGCGACCCTCAGGATTGGGCATTTGCCCTGGAACCTGGGAATCCGGCCTTGCTTAATGTAGACACCTTTTTTCAGGCTCTTGGGTTATTGTATGATGAACCTAATTCTGTGGATCATGCTGAGAAAACCTTGTTGGCCCTGTGTCAGGGTCAATAAGCGGCAGAATCATATTGCCAGAAATTTAGAAAATGGTCTGTGCTTACTAAGTGGAATGAGGATGCTTTGGCGGCAATTTTCAGAAAGGGTCTTTCTGAATCTGTTAAAGATGTTATGGTGGGCTTCCCCACGCCTGCAGGTCTGAGTGATTCTATGTCTCTGGCCATTCAAATTGATCGGCGCTTGCGTGAGCGCAGAGTTGTGCACACTATGGCATTGTCTTCCGAGCGGAGTCCTGAGCCAATGCAGTGTAATAGGATTGTGTCTAGAGCTGAACGCCAAGGATTCAGACGTCAGAATAGGTTGTGCTTTTACTGCAGCGATTCTGCTCATGTTATTTCTGATTACCCTAAGCGTGCCAAGAGAATCTCTAATTCCGTTACCATCAGTACTGTACAACCTAAATTTCTGTTATCTGTGACCCTGATCTGCTCATTATCGTCATTCTCTGTCATGGCATTTGTGGATTCAGGCGCCGCTTTAAATTTGATGGACTTAGAATTTGCCAGACGTTGTGGTTTTCCCTTACAGCCTTTGCGGAGTCCTATCCCTTTGAGGGGTATTGATGCTACACCATTGGCTAAAAATAAACCTCAGTTTTGGACACAGTTAACCATGTGCATGGCGCCAGCCCATCAGGAAGATTGTCGTTTCCTGGTGTTGCATAATTTGCATGATGCTATTGTGCTGGGGTTTCCATGGTTACAGGTACATAATCCGGTGTTGGATTGGAAATCTATGTCTGTGACTAGTTGGGGTTGTCAGGGGGTTCATGATGATGTTCCTCTGATGTCAATTTCCTCCTCCCCCTCTTCTGAAATTCCTGAGTTTCTGTCAGATTTCCAGGATGTTTTCGATGAGCCCAAGTCCAGTTCCCTTCCACCTCATAGGGACTGTGATTGTGCTATTGACTTGATTCCAGGCTCTAAGTTTCCTAAGGGCCGACTTTTCAACCTGTCTGTGCCTGAACATGCCACCATGCGGAGCTATGTAAAGGAGTCTTTGGAGAAGGGGCATATTCGGCCATATTCTTCTCCATTGGGAGCAGGTTTTTTTTTTGTTGCCAAGAAGGATGGCTCCTTGAGACCCTGTATTGATTATCGCCTCTTGAATAAGATCACGGTCAAATTCCAATACCCTTTGCCTTTGCTTTCTGATTTGTTTGCCAGGATTAAGGGGGCTAGTTGGTTTACTAAGATTGACCTTCGAGGGGCATATAATCTTGTTCGTATTAAGCAGGGTGACGAATGGAAAACTGCATTTAATACGCCCGAGGGCCATTTTGAATATCTTGTGATGCCATTCGGACTCTCTAATGCCCCATCTGTGTTTCAGTCCTTCATGCATGATATTTTTCGGAATTATCTTGATGAATTCATGATTGTATATTTGGATGATATTTTGATTTTTTCAGATGATTGGGAGTCTCATGCGAAACAAGTCAGGATGGTATTTCAGGTCCTTCGTGATAATGCCTTGTTTGTGAAGGGGTCTAAGTGCCTCTTTGGAGTACAGAAGGTTTCTTTTTTGGGCTTCATTTTTTCTCCATCATCTATAGAAATGGATCCGGTTAAGGTTCAGGCCATTCATGATTGGATCCAGCCCACATCCGTGAAGAGCCTTCAGAAATTTTTGGGCTTTGCTAATTTTTATCGCAGTTTCATTGCCAACTTCTCCAGTGTGGTTAAACCCCTGACCGATTTGACGAGGAAGGGCGCTGATGTAGCTAATTGGTCCTCTGAGGCTGTTTCTGCCTTTCAGGAGCTTAAGCGCCGATTTACTTCTGCCCCTGTGTTGCATCAGCCGGATGTTTCTCTTCCTTTTCAGGTTGAGGTTGACGCTTCTGAGATTGGGGCAGGGGCCGTTTTGTCTCAGAGGAATTCTGATGGTTCCTTGATGAAACCGTGTGCCTTCTTTTCTCGAAAGTTTTCGCCTGCAGAACGCAATTATGATGTCGGCAATCGTGAGTTGTTGGCTATGAAGTGGGCAGTTGAGGTGTGGCGACATTGGCTTGAGGGGGCCAAGCACCGTATTGTGGTTTTGACCGATCATAAGAATCTGATTTACCTCGAGTCTGCCAAACGGCTGAATCCTAGACAGGCCCGATGGTTCCTGTTTTTCTCCCATTTTGATTTTGTTGTCTTGTATCTTCCGGGTTCTAAGAATGTTAAGGCTGATGCCCTCTCTAGGAGTTTTTTGCCTGATTCCCCTGGGATTCTTGAGCCGGTTGGTATTCTGAAGGAGGGGGTGATTCTTTCTGCCATCTCC
The DNA here is from genome assembly GCF_051348905.1 of Ranitomeya variabilis. Lineage (NCBI taxonomy): Eukaryota > Metazoa > Chordata > Amphibia > Anura > Dendrobatidae > Ranitomeya > Ranitomeya variabilis. The sequence continues at coordinate 161,094,710 of NC_135237.1, forward strand.
CCTGATTTGCGACGGGTTCTTCAGGAGTTTCAGGCTGATAAACCTGATCGCTGTCCAGCGGGGAAACTGTTTGTTCCTGACAGATGGACTAGTAAAGTGATTTCTGAGGTTCACTGTTCTGTGTTGGCTGGCCATCCTGGGATTTTTGGTACCAGAGATTTGGTTAGTAGGTCCTTTTGGTGGCCTTCTTTGTCACGGGATGTGCGTTCTTTTGTGCAGTCCTGTGGGACTTGTGCGCGGGCCAAACCTTGCTGCTCCCGCGCCAGTGGGTTGCTTTTGCCTTTGCCGGTCCCTGAGAGGCCTTGGACGCATATTTCTATGGATTTTATTTCGGATCTTCCTGTTTCCCAGAGGATGTCTGTTATCTGGGTGGTCTGTGACCGGTTTTCTAAGATGGTTCATTTGGTACCTTTGCCTAAATTGCCTTCCTCTTCTGAGTTGGTTCCGTTGTTTTTTCAGCATGTGGTTCGTTTGCATGGCATACCGGAGAATATTGTGTCCGATAGAGGTTCCCAGTTTGTTTCTAGGTTTTGGCGGTCCTTTTGTGCTAAGCTGGGCATTGATTTGTCTTTTTCTTCCGCATTTCATCCTCAGACAAACGGCCAAACCGAGCAAACTAACCAGACTTTGGAAACTTATTTGAGATGCTTTGTGTCTGCCGATCAGGATGATTGGGTGGCTTTCTTGCCATTGGCCGAGTTTGCCCTTAATAATCGGGCTAGTTCGGCTACCTTGGTTTCACCATTCTTTTGTAATTCTGGGTTTCATCCTCATTTTTCTTCAGGGCAGGTTGAGTCTTCTGATTGTCCTGGGGTGGACTCTGTGGTTGACAGGTTGCAGCAGATTTGGGCTCATGTTGTGGACAATTTGGTGTTGTCTCAGGAGGAGGCTCAGCGTTTTGCCAACCATCGTCGGCGTGTGGGTTCCTGGCTTCGGGTTGGGGATTTGGTCTGGTTGTCTTCTCGTCATGTTACTATGAAGGTTTCTTCCCCGAAGTTCAAGCCTCGGTTTATTGGTCCTTATAGGATTTCTGAGATTATCAATCCAGTGTCTTTTTGTTTGGCCCTTCCAGCCTCTTTTTCCATCCATAATGTTTTTCATAGATCTTTGTTGCGGAAATATGTGGTGCCTGTGGTTCCCTCTGTTGATCCTCCTGCCCCGGTGTTGATTGATGGGGAGTTGGAGTATGTTGTGGAGAAGATCTTGGATTCTCGTTTTTCAAGACGGAGGCTTCAGTATCTTGTCAAGTGGAAGGGTTATGGCCAGGAGGATAATTCTTGGGTTGTTGCCTCCGATGTTCATGCTGACGATTTGGTTCGCGCCTTCCATTTGGCTCGTCCGGATTGGCCTGGCGGCTCTGGTGAGGGTTCGGTGACCCCTCCTCAAGGGGGGGTACTGTTGTGAATTCTGTTGTGGGTTCTGCTCTTGGGCTCCCTCCGGTGGTTATAAGTGGTAGTGCTGCTGTTTGTCCTTCACAGCAGTCATCAGGTGCTTCCACTTTGGACGGGGCTATTTAGTCTGGCTTCACCCTTTAGTGAGTGCCAGTTGTCCATTGTTTTTCTGGAGGATTCAAATCTCTGCTTGGTTTCTCCTGCTGGATTGTCCAAATCATCAAAGATAAGTCCTGGCTTTGTTTTTGCAGTCCACATACGGTGGACTTTATAGTTCAGTGAATTGCTATGTTTTTTCTTGTCCAGCTTTGTCTGTGTAAGGATTTATTCAGCCAAGCTGGAAGCTCTGGAGCCGCAGAGTTACCCTCCATGCCTTTAGTTAGGTGTGGAGATTTTTGTATTCTCTGTGGTGGATCTTTGTAGTATTTTAATACTGACCGAACAGTACTTTGTCCTGTCTTTTCTTTCTAGGTAGCGTGGCCTCCTTTGCTAAATTCTGTTTTCAGTCTGCGTTTGTAATTTCCCTCTCCTCTCACAGTCAATATTTGTGGGGGGCTGTCTTTCCTTTGGGGATTTTCTCTGAGGCAAGATAGTTTTCCTGTTTCTTTCTTTAGGGGTAATTAGTCCTCCGGCTGTGACGAGGTGTCGAGGGAGTGACAGGAATATCCCACGGCTACTTATAGTTGCGGTGTTAAGTTCAGGGTCTGCGGTCAGTATAGAGGCCACCTACTCCAGAGCTCATCCATGCTGCTCCTAGGCCACCAGATCATAACACTTCGCTATAACTTGCGTTTGTTTGTGAGAAAAAAAATGAAATTTGGCGAAAGTTTCGAAAATGTTGCAATTTTCAAAACTTTAATTTTTATGCCGTTAAATCACAGAGTTTTGTCAAGCAAATTAGTTCATAAATAACATTTCCCACATGTCTACTTTACATCAGCACAGTTTTTGAAAAATATTTTTTTTTCTTAGGAAGTTATAAGGGTTAAGTTAATCAGCGATTTCTAATTTTTCCAACAAAATTTGCAATTTCCAACAAATTGTCATTGGTGATTGGTTCCCTTTAACTTTTTTCACAAAAATTTTACTTTAGGTCCAATTTATTAAAAAATTTTGCAAGGGTAGCAGGAAAAAATGAGTTGTGCAATTTCTCCTGAGCATGCTGAAACCCTATATATGGGGTAAAACCACCGTTTGGGCACACGGCAGGGCTCAGAAGGGAAGGAGCTCCATTTGACTTTTTGAAAGTAAAAGTTGCTGGCATAATTAGCGGATGCCATGTCGCATTTGGAGAGTCTCTGATATGCCTAAACAGTGGAAACCCTCCACAAATCACACCATTTTAGAATCTAGACCCTTCAGGGACCGTATCTATATGTGTGGTGAGCACCTTGAACCACCAGGTACTTCACAAAAATTTATAATGTTGAGCTATGAAAATAAAAAAAATCAAATTTTTCCCACAAGAATGTTCTTTTAGCACCAAATTTAGCATTTTCACAAAGGTAACAGGAGAAAATGGATCCTGAAATTTGTTGTGCAATTTCTCCTGAGTACGCTGATGCACCATATGTGGGCGAAAACCACTATTTGGGTGTTTGAAATGGAAGGAGTGATGTTTTGGAACTTTGGGGACACCACTCCTTGCGCCGAGTACCGGGTGTCAGCTGTCAGAATCAACAATCGCACTCGCACTTCAAAATCGCCATCATGTATCCATATGTCCAAGGTCAGTAAGTCCCAGACAACCTGGACATATGGTTACGTCCAAGATCGTAAAGGGGTTAAAGGGGTGGTCCGAAATCCAAATTAATTTTCCTCCTAAATACCTATCTATTTAATGCCATATCCAAAACTATGTTCCAGGAAGAAGCTAACACAAAACGCTCTTTGAGGATTTTGTCCTTCTCCTACCATGTCTTTTACAAGTCTTTTAATTCTATGTATATTTATTTTCATCCGCATTGTGGCTGGACCTGGGTCCACTTGGTCCTTTATTTACACAATCATTTCTGACATATATACATAATATTTCTATTATTTTATATACCATGGCTGTGGGTAGAAGGGATTTCTGTGTTCTACTCTCTGCTTATGATTTTTACCCATTTTATTATGCCTATTTGCATAATTAATAAAGCTTGGTATGTTATTTTCATCTGGGTCTTTGTAGCTTCCATTTTGTTTTGGGCATTTTATGTTCTAATACACTAGAATTAAAAATTGCCTATCCTTCCCTAGCGACACTATTTAACTCCTTTTTTTTCCTGCTTTTTTTTTCATGGCAATTCATTTGAGAATCCCAGTGCATGCTGTGATACTCAAACAAAGCATCATCAGGTGTCAGAAGCTGTGGCCCCTGCTTCAGCTTTTGCCCCCTCCCTGAAATGAAGCATCATCGGTGACCTTCGGTTTAGGAAATGGACTAGTCCTGGCATGATATGCACTGTGTGATGTGCCCAATAACACTGCACTTTCTCACCAGCTCAGATCAGCAGCTATGAGCCAGCAACAGAGCGCACTGTCAGTGCTCAGTGTCAGAATGCCCGACATGCAGAGACCAGTGCCACCCCCCCAAATGAAGAAAGAAGGAAAACAGAGAAAATTAGTCAGATAGTTTAGTTAGAGAAGGATGGGGAATTTTTAATTAAGGTATATGAAAAAATAGTTGAGATTATGGCATGAAATAGATAGCTGTGTTTTATGCCTGAAGAGGACAAATCAAAGTAATGTGAAGCTGCAAATTTCACTCTGTTGCTGCAAATGGCAGAGGAAAATCCTCTGAATCATCAACTTAGTGAAATGGGGCTTCTCAAGAGCACACATGAATGGAAGGTAGGGGACTGCCGTACTGAAGATAATCAGAGAACTACTGGGAAATGTAGCAGTATAACAATAAAACCTTCCATTCTGTTATGTAAAGCTGAATACACAGAGGGGAAGATAGAGATGTAAAAAGCTACACAGGTACCAAAATGACTTGGACTTTGTATATTAAAGGGTTAATAATAATTTTATTTATATAGTGTCAACATATTCCTTAGCACTTTACAATTAAGCAGTGAAATATATAGATAATAAAGTAATTACAGAGTAACACATAGCTCGACAGTTGCAAAAGGTGTAAGGGCCCTGCTTGTAATCTTACAATCTATAAGGAAATAGAAGGGAACATAATAGGTAAAAACTGCTTGTCATACATAGTACAGCCATCATTATAATAAATAGGAGTAATAGCTGTGCTCTACTGGGAACTCCATCAGAGCGCAGGCCATTTCCAACCTGGGCCCTGTTGGAGACAGCGCACGTAGAGTCCATTGCTGCATATAGATAAAAAAACAGCAGCTTTGCTGGACAGAGATTCTTGATTAGGTGAGCGTAAGATTGTTTTTGCTTGTGTTTACTACTCCTGGGTTGCAGGAATTTATCAAGATGGTCTGGCTATAGGGAAATTGCAAGAGTGGCAGTGAGGGCCATCATATTATATTGGAAACTTTAAGGAATATTATACTGGGGGCTGCAAGCTGCTATTTTTAGGCTGGGGGGCAATATCCATGGCCCCTTACCAGCCTGAGAATACCAGCCCCCAGCTGTCTGCTTTAGCAAGGCTGGTTGTCAAAAATGGGGGGACCCTACGCAGTTTTTTTAATTTATTAATTTAAATAATGAAAAAATATGGCATGTGGACCTGTTATGATCCGGTGACTTTGGAGCCGCATGAACTTTCTCTGGAGTAGGTGGAAACTGTACTGACAGCAAAACCTGAACTAACACCGCAACTAGAAGTAGCCGTGGGGTGTGCCTAACAAACCCTAGACACCTCGACACAGCCGGAGGACTAAATACCCCTATAGATGGAAATAGGAATACTACCTTGCCTCAGAGCAGAACCCCAAAGGATAGGCAGCCCCCCACGAATATTGACTGTGAGTAGGAGAGGAAAGGCACACGCAGGCAGAAAACAGGATTCAGCAAAAGAGGCCACTCTAGCTAAATAGGGAAAGATAGGACAGAATACTAAGCGGTCAGTATTAAAACCCTTTCAAAAATATCCACAGCAGATAATACAAAAAGTTCCACAATCTAACTAAAGACATGGAATGTATATCTGCCACTCCAGAGAATCCAACAAGACTGAGAAAATACTGACACAATCTAAGCTGGACAAAAAAAACACTGAATAGCACAGAATTATTAAGCACACAGAAACAAAACCAGACACTTATCTTTGCTGATTTGGCAGAAGGCAGAAGGAACCAAACCAGGACCAAAACCTCCCAACAACCATGGACAACTGGCAAGGACTAATGAATCCTGCACGCCTAAATACCCCAGTCAGAACTGCAATCAGCAGATACACCTGACCAGGACTGCAACTCAGGGACAACTGCATTACCACCTACAACCACCGGAGGGAGCCCTAAAGCAGAATTCACAACAGTACCCCCCCCTTGAGGAGGGGTCACCGAACCCTCACCAGAGCCCCCAGGCCGATCAGGACGAGCCAGATGAAAAGCATGAACCAAATCAGCAGCATGGACATCAGAGGCAAAAACCCAAGAATTATCCTCCTGGCCATAACCCTTCCATTTGACAAGATACTGAAGCCTCCGCCTCGAAAAACGAGAGTCCAAAATCTTCTCAACCACATACTCCAACTCCCCATCAACCAACACAGGGGCCGGAGGATCAACAGAGGGAACAATGGGTACCACATATTTCCGCAATAAAGATCTATGGAAGACATTATGGATATCAAAAGAGGCCGGAAGCGCCAATCGAAAAGACACTGGATTAATAATCCCAGAAATCCTATAAGGACCAATAAACCGAGGCTTAAACTTAGGAGAAGAAAGCTTCATAGGAACATGACGGGAAGACAACCAGACCAGATCCCCAACCTGAAGCCGGGAACCAACACACCGATGACGGTTAGCAAAACGTTGAGCCTCCTCCTGAGACAACACCAAATTGTCCACCACATGAGCCCAAATCTGCTGCAACCTGCCAACCACCGAATCCACACCAGGACAGTCAGAAGGCTCAACCTGCCCAGAAGAAAAACGAGGATGAAAACCAAAATTACAAAAAAAAAGGCGAAACCAAAGTAGCCGAACTAGCCCGATTATTAAGGGCAAACTCGGCCAATGGCAAAAAGGCCACCCAATCATCCTGATCAGCAGACACAAAGCATCTCAAATAAGTCTCCAAGGTCTGATTAGTTCGCTCGGTTTGGCCATTTGTCTGAGGATGAAATGCAGAGTAAAAAGATAAATCAATGCCCAGCCTAGCACAAAAGGCCCGCCAAAACCTGGAAACAAACTGGGAACCTCTGTCAGACACAATATTCTCCGGAATACCATGCAAACGAACCACATGCTGAAAAAAACAACGAAACTAAATCTGAAGAGGAAGGCAATTTAGGCAAAGGTACCAAATGAACCATCTTAGAAAACCGGTCACAAACAACCCAGATAACCGACATCCTCTGGGAAACCGGAAGATCAGAAATAAAATCCATTGAAATATGCGTCCAGGGCCTCTCAGGGACCGGCAATGGCAAAAGCAACCCACTAGCACGGGAACAACAAGGCTTGGCCCGCGCACAAGTCCCACAGGACTGCACAAAAGAACGCACATCAGGTGATAAAGAAGGCCACCAAAACGACCTACCAACCAAGTCTCTGGTACCAAAAATACCAGGATGACCAGCCAACACAGAACAGTGAACCTCAGAAATCACTCTACTAGTCCATCTGTCAGGAACAAACAGTTTCCCCACTGGAAAACGATCAGGTCTGTCAGCCTGAAATTCCTGAAGAACCCATCGTAAATCAGGGGAAATAGCAGAAAGAACCACCCCTTCTTTCAGAATGCCGACCGGTTCACGGACCTCAGGAGAATCAGGCAAAAAACTCCTAGATAGGGCATCAGCCTTAATATTCTTGGAACCCGGAAGATACGAGACCACAAAATCAAAATGGGAAAAAAACAAGGACCATCGAGCCTGTCTAGGATTCAGCCGCTTGGCAGACTCGAGGTAAATCAAATTCTTATGATCGGTCAAGACCACAATACGATGCTTAGCTCCCTCAAGCCAATGTCGCCACTCCTCAAATGCCCACTACATAGCCAACAACTCCCGATTGCCGACATCATAATTGCGTTCAGCAGGCGAAAATTTACGGGAAAAGAATGCACACGGTTTCATCAAGGAACCAACATGATCCCTCTGGGACAAAATGGCCCCTGCGCCAATCTCAGAAGCGTCAATCTCAACCTGAAACGGAAGGGAAACATCCGGTTGGCGCAACACCGGAGCAGAAGTAAATCGACGTTTAAGCTCCTGAAAGGCAGAAACAGCCGCAGAGGACCAATTCGCCACATCAGCGCCTTTTTTCGTCAAATCGGTCAAGGGTTTAACCACACTGGAAAAGTTAGCAATGAAACGGCGATAAAAATTTGCAAAAACCCAAAATTTCTGAAGGCTCTTTATGGACGTGGGTTGAATCCAATCATGAATGGCCTGAACCTTAACCGGATCCATCTAAATAGATGAAGGAGAAAAAATAAAACCCAAAAAAGAAACCTTCTGCACCCCAAAGAGACACTTAGACCCCTTCACAAACAAAGCATTGTCACGAAGGATCTGAAATACCATCCTGACCTGTTCCACATGAGACTCCCAATCATCTGAAAAAATCAAAATATCGTCAAAATATACAATCAACAATTTATCAATATAAGTCCGGAAGATATCATGCATGAAAGATTGAAAAACAGATGGAGCATTAGTGAGCCCGAACAGCATCACAAGGTATTCAAAATGTCCTTCGGGCGTATTGAACGCAGTTTTCCATTCATCACCCTGCTTAATACAAACAAGATTATACGCCCCCCGAAGGTCAATCTTCGTAAACCAACTAGCCCCCTTAATCCTAGCAAACAAATCGAAAAGCAAAGGTAAAGGGTATTGAAACTTGACCGTGATCTTATTCAAGAGGCGATAATCAATACAGGGTCTCAAGGAGCAATCCTTCTTAGCAACCAAAAAAAATCCCACTCTCATCGGTGAAGAAGATGGCTGAATATGCCCTTTCTCCAAAGACTCCTTAACATAACTCCGCATAGCGGTATGTTCCGGCACAGACAGGTTGAAGAGTTGGCCCTTAGGAAGCTTACAGCCTGGAATCAAATCAATAGCACAATCACAGTCCCTGTGTGGTGGAAGAGAACTGGACTTGGGCTCATCGAATACATCCTGAAAATCAGACAAAAACTCTGGAATTTCGGAAGAGGAAGAAGAGGAGATGGACATTAAAGGAACATCATTATGAACCCCCTGACAACCCCAACTAGTCACAGACATAGACTTCCAATCCAACACAGGATTATGTACCTGCAATCACGGAAAACCCAACACGATAGCATCATGTAAATTATGCAATACCAGAAATCGACAATCTTCCTGATGGGCTGGCGCCATGTGCATGGTCACCTGTGTCCAAAACTGGGGCTTATTTTTAGCCAAAGGTGTAGCATCAATGCCCCTTAAAGGAATAAGGTTCTGCAAGGGCTGCAAGGGGAAACCACAATGCCTGGCAAACTCAAGGTCCATTAAGTTCAAAGCGGCGCCTGAATCCACACACGCCAAGACAGAAAATTATGACAATGAGCAGATCAGGGACACCGATAACAGAAATTTAGGTTGTACAGTACTGATGGTAAATGAACTAGCGATCCTCTTTGTCCATTTAGGGCAGACTGAAATGACATGAGAAGCGTCGCCACAATAATAACACAACCTATTCTGACGTCTGAGTCCTTGTCGTTCTGTTCTAGACAGAATCCTATCACACTGCATTGGCTCAAGACTCTGCTCTGCGGACAACCCCACAGCGCGCACAGTTCTGCGCTCCCGCAAGGGCCAATCAATCTGAATATCCAAAGACATAGAATCACTCAGACCGACGGGCGTGGGAAACCCCACCATAACATCTTTAACGGATTCAGAAAGACCCTTTCTGAAAATTGCATCCAAAGCATCATCATTCCATTTAGTCAACACAGACCATTTTCTAAATTTCTGACAATACAATTCTGCTGCCTCTTGACCCTGAGATAGGGCCAACAAGGTCTTCTCCGCTTGATCCACAGAATTAGGTTCATCATATAATAGTCCTAAAGCCTGAAAAAAGGAATCTACATTAAGCAAAGCCGGATTCCCAGATTCCAGGGAAAATGCCCAATCCTGTGGATCACCACGCAGCAGGGAAATGATGATTTTAACCTGCTGAATAGAATCCCCAGAGGATCGAGGTCTCAAAGCAAAAAACAGTTTACAGTTGTTTTTAAAACTCAAAAGTTTGGACCTGTCACCAAAAAACAAATCAGGAGTAGGAATCTTCGGCTCTAAAACAGGAGTCTGAACAATATAATCAGAAATTCCCTGTACCCTAGCAGCTAGCTGGTCTACACGAGAAGCTAATTCCTGAACATCCATGCTAACACAAGACTCCTTAGCCACCCAGAGAAAAAGAGGGAAGAAAAGGCAAAGCAAACTGCAGAAAAAAAATGACTCAACACTAGTGTTGAGCAATACCGTCCGATACTTGAAAGTATCGGTATTGGATAGTATCGGCCGATACCCGAAAAGTATCGGATATCGCCGATACCGATACCAATACAAGTCAATGGGACACCAAGTATCGGAAGGTATCCTGTATGGTTCCCAGGGTCTGAAGGAGAGGAAACTCTCCTTCAGGCCCTGGGATCCATATTAATGTGTAAAATAAAGAATAAAAATAAAAAATATTGATATACTCACCTCTCCGACGCAGCCTGGACCTTAACGATGTAACCGGCAGCTTCCGTTCCTAAGAATGAGCGCTTGAAAGACCTTAGATGACGTTGCGGCTTGTGATTGGTCGCGTGTCGGTCACGTGACCGCTCACGCGACCAATCACAAGCCGCGACGTCAGCTAAGGTCTTTCAAGCGCTCATTCTTAGGAACGGAAGCTGCCGGTTACATCGGTAAGGTCCAGGCTGCGTCGGAGAGGTGAGTATATCAATATTTTTTATTTTTATTCTTCATTTTACACATTAATATCGATCCCGATACCGATTCCCGATATCACAAAAGTATCGGATCTCGATATCGGAATTCTGATACCGCAAATATCGGCCGATACCCGATACTTGCGGTATCGGAATGCTCAACACTACTCAACACCTTTCTTCCCTTCTTCTGAGATGCATTTAACTCATAGTGGTCCAGTTGTACTGTTATGATCTGGTGACTTTGGAGCCGCATGAACTTTCTCTGGAGTAGGTGGAAACTGTACTGACCGCAAAACCTGAACTAACACCGCAACTAGAAGTAGCCGTGGGGTGTGCCTAACAAACCCTAGACACCTCGACACAGCCGGAGGACTAAATACCCCTATAGATGGAAATAGGAATACTACCTTGCCTCAGAGCAGAACCCCAAAGGATAGGCAGCCCCCCACGAATATTGACTGTGAGTAGGAGAGGAAAGGCACACGCAGGCAGAAAACAGGATTCAGCAAAAGAGGCCACTCTAGCTAAATAGGGAAAGATAGGACAGAATACTAAGCGGTCAGTATTAAAACCCTTCCAAAAATATCCACAGCAGATAATACAAAAAGTTCCACAATCTAACTAAAGACATGGAATGTATATCTGCCACTCCAGAGAATCCAACAAGACTGAGAAAATACTGACACAATCTAAGCTGGACAAAAAAAACACTGAATAGCACAGAATTATTAAGCACACAGAAACAAAACCAGACACTTATCTTTGCTGATTTGGCAGAAGGCAGAAGGAACCAAACCAGGACCAAAACCTCCCAACAACCATGGACAACTGGCAAGGACTAATGAATCCTGCACGCCTAAATACCCCAGTCAGAACTGCAATCAGCAGATACATCTGACCAGGAGTGTAACTCAGGGACAACTGCATTACCACCTACAACCACCGGAGGGAGCCCAAAAGCAGAATTCACAACATGGACCCTTCTATTCTTAATAACCAGCCTTGCTAATGCTGACAGCTGATGACTGCAGCCCCCAGTCTTGAGTTTTGCCTGGCTGGTTAACACAAATGCTGGGGTTCCCACACCATTTTTTTTTTTAATTATTTATTTACAGCGCAGGCACCAGCCTCTTGCTCTCTCTGTTATTAGTGGCAGCAGGCCTGGGCTGACGGGAGCAGTAGTCCCATCAGCCGACACCAATGACCAGAGGTAAATTTTATACCACAAATCATCACTGCGTGTTCACACTGTCATTTGACAGTGTGGTAACCGCAGCTATCTGACCAGCTGTGTTGATTTTACCACTGATTAGAAGCAGTGTTTGCTGCGCTATTATGCATATGACAGCGCGACAAACACCCGATGTTTGGGGGGTCAATCCCGAACAGTAACACGGACTTCCCGGTGAAGTCCGTTTTCCGTGTCCGTGCCCAAACAGTACATGTTCAGTATGGATGCCAAACTTTACTGTTCGGGTTCGCCTATCTCTATACACGAACCTAATTTAAGATCCAGCCCTGAATCAATGAAGTTGGCTACAGACCCACAGTCAATGAAAGCAAATGCAGACATTCACAGGTTATGAAAACGTAGTTTCACGTTTAACAGCATTTTGTCAGAGGAGTAAAAAAATGCCTGGAAGTCTGGGTGACCTCCTTGACAATCACCCCGACTTAAAGGGCCACTGTCACCACCCCCAGCCGTTATAAACTAAAAGAGCCACCTTGTGCAGCAGTAATGCTGCAGTCTAACAAGGTGGCTCTTTTAGTTTTTGATTCATCTATTACCTCAAAAAAGCGTTTTAAAAATTGGCCACACATACCAGATATTATACCTGGAGGCGGTCCGAAGCGTCCTGTATGAATCCCCCAACTGCCGTCACTCTTCTCTTCAGGGCCGATGGTCCCCGCCTTCTGAGCGCTGTTATCGTCTGAAATCCGGCGCCTGCACTGTGCGTGCCTGCCTGGGGCCTGCGCAGTGTTCATTGTCAGTGCGGCCACACTGTTGCTGAATCCCCCGCCCCGCACTGTTATTCATTATGCACAGTGCGGGGCTGGGGTTCCTGGGAAGGTGGGGGAGCTGGGGAGCGTCGGAGCTGGGGAGCGTCTAAACAGCGCAGTGCGCATGCCCAGGAACCCCAGCCCCGCACTGTGCATAATGAATAACAGTACGGGGCGGGGGATTGAGCAACAGTGTGGCCGCACTGACAATGAACACTGCGCAGGCCCCAGGCAGGCACGCACAGCCCAGGCACCGGATTTCAGACGATAACAGCGCTCAGGGGGCGGGGACCATCGGCCCTGAAGAGATGAGTGACGGCAGTTGGGGGATTCATACAGGATGCTTCGGACCGCCTCCAGGTATAATATCTGGTATGTGTGGCCAATTTTTAAAACGCTTTTTTGAGGTAATAAATGAATCAAAAACTAAAAGAGCCACCTTGTTAGACTGCAGCATTACTGCTGCACAAGGTGGCTCTTTTAGTTTATAACGGCTGGGGGGGGGTGACAGTGGCCCTTTAAGGGTTTCCTGCCGGCTTGCCGATTACAAGTTTTTGCTACCTCATTCAAGAGCAATGTGCAAGTAGCCCATGTGTTTCTGGTTCTATAATTGTTCTCTTGTTTCTACAAGTCTGGGTAGTCCACCACTCCTTTGTGGGTCATTTGCACTAAAGCTGTTCCATCTAGCAGGTCCACATGGATATTCCCTCTCTGAACCCTGCTTATACAGGTACTATACAGATGATCAGGTTTTTAAATACATCAGATAGGGATTATATACATTAGTTAGGACTGCTCTATATGGGTATACCTTGACGATTGGTGGAGCAGCTTAGTATACATTTTTTGCAAAAAAACGTATCAACTAAATACCCTGTTTTTTTCAATCTTTTGACTAGCACTTGCTTATTACTGTGATTTTTTTACAACAGAGTATTTTTGACCTCACTGTGCTCTTTTGTGTCTTCAAGTTTCTTGGTGGTGTGAATGTAAGAGGGTGGTGCTGTTATGGACAGTAAGGAACACGCTGTCACTTTAAGAGGCTGCACCCCCTTGACTGGCGTGATGGAATGTTCTGCTTCTCCCCTGCAATATTCGGTGTAATGAACTAGTCTGTGCAGAGTGCAGGTGTGGAGCTGGAGCAGCGTGTGTGAGCTGAGGCTACTGCAGAGAGGACTTTTTGTGCTGATAGCTGAAAGAGAGAAGAACTGTGTCCTGATATAGCTGTAAGAGAGCCACGAAGATACAGAGAAAGGGATTTACAGTTTCCAGGAGCATCCCTAGGATCTAGAAGCAAGGAGAAGACCACGCTTCACAGAGCTGACAGAAAGCCATGCGCACCGCCATATTAGACTGCTGGGGGCCCCCCTGGGACTGGACCTGATTCTCCAACATCACCGTGAGTTTGTTCCTGTTTGGTGCACATGTTAGGGCCTAGTGTAGGCTTCAATAATCAGTACACGAGAGCCGTGTGGCTTGCTTAGTAAAGGCTAAGCAGGTTATATGTAGAGTAGCATCATCACTTGTTTATTGTTGACATTTGCTTGTTAGCCATGTTTTGAGTCTGTAATAGCTGGAGCACCGTGCTATTTTACGGAAAATAAAAAGTTTATTACTCTTGTAAATTGTCTTTTGCCATTGTAAACCCCTGTTTGCATCTTTCTCATTGCCTTCATTCCTTGGCTTCCAATAAATCTACCCTTTGTTGTTTGCACGTCATCTTGTGTACAGTAGTCTTCCTGCACTGTGGTGGTCCCCCGGCCATCACTTCAAGTGGCGCTGCGAGCAGGGTACTGTCATCAAGATGGAGGCAGCAGACAGCAATGGCGGGAATGCTAATGTTAATGGAGATGCTGTGGGCATTGGTGGAACCCCTGCAAGGACACTCTCTATGGGCACCATATTTAGTGTGCTACCAAAGTTTGACGGCAAGAACATGCCACTGTCCGACTGGGTGTCCCAGCTGCAAAGCACCCTGAAGATTTATAACATCAGCCCAGACCTTGAAGTGGACATTGCATTAACTGCCCTAGAGGGAGAAGCCCGTAGAAACGTCTGCCTACAACCAGAACCCACCCGCAGTACCCTGAAGGAGCTAGTGAAGTTCCTGGAAGAGATCTACGGCGAGACTGCTAGCGCCGGACACCTTTGCACCAAATTTTTCTCTAGGCTGCAGCGGGAAGAAGAAGGAATTTCTCAGTATGCAACAGCACTGCAAGAAGTGTTAGCAGTGGTGCAGAGAAAGGAGGTGGATGGATTTGGCGGCATGGGCTCTAAAGACCGGATACTCTGGGAGCAATTTATTCTGGGACTGCACAGCACATCCTTGAGGCAAGCACTGTCAGAACGGGTCCAGGCAGATCCAGCTCTTACGTTTCATCAAATCCTGGCAGAAACAGTGGCCCGAAGTAAGGAAGAGAGCTATGCATCTGGGGTGATGCATGTCCAGGGCGCCAATACCAGAGGGGACCCAAACCATCATGAGGTGCTGGTCCAGGTGGTGCAAGACTTGCAGCGGTCCCTTGTCAACGTGCAAGAGAAACTGACCCAGATGGAGCGAAGAGTGGGGGAACTACAACAGTCTGACCCACCGTACTCATGCTACCATACTTCAGCCCGACCGATAAGGGATCAGTGGGAGCAAGCTCCCTCCCGTCAGGCATCGGAGGCACGAGGACAGGCTCGAGGTACCCCCCAGCGAGGAGGAGGCATCCAATGCTGGGAATGTGGAGGATGGGGGCACCTTGCCAGAGACTATCTGAACTATACTCAAGGCCAGCGGAAGCCGCCGTTAAACTACCAACCCCCGCAGTAGTGCGGCACTTTGCCGGGGAGGCGAGGAGAGAGGCCACTCCATATCATAACGAACACTTGATTGCTGGGATCCCCATCCTATGTGCTGAATTCGAAGGAGTTCTAGTGGATTGCCTGATAGATACCTGGTCACAAGTGACAACGATGCCAGAAGCGTATTTCAATCAGCATTTTCAGGACCTGGCCAAGCCAGAGAAAGAGAAATTGATCCGGTTGTTTGCTGCCAACCAACAACTGATCCCGGTCACAGGGGTCATGTGGATGAATATTTGAATCTGTGGGCAAGAAGTTGGGAGAAAAGGGATCCTGCTAGTCCCTGAGCCTATCAAGGAAGATGTGCCTGTAGTATTGGGAATGAACATCCTACGTAAACTCGATCAGATTGTGTTTACCAAACAGGGACCTGGATATTGGAAGAAGGCATAAGCCTACTCAAGAAGCCCTTCAACGACTGATCCACATCTGTGGGATGCAGAAGAGTGTGCCATCTTATCAGACGGTAGGGGTCATCAGGGCTCCTGGTAAAGAACCTGTAATCCTACCTCCCGAGCAAGAAACTATAGTATACCTTCCAGTGGGGACTCACCGCAACCTTGATGGGTTGGAAGTGGTTGTTCAGCCTGTGGTAGGCGGAGGAGTAGACCAAGAAGTCATGATAGCGCGTACGATAGCTGTGGTCCAGCGAGGACATGTCCCCATAAGAGCTTTGAATGTGGGCCCCGGGGAGGTCACCTTGCCACGAGGGACATATCTGGCCCTGGTGTACCTACATAAGGGTGAAGTGGCAAGTCAGAAGGAGATGTCTTTATCACCGAAAGAAGGCGTGGGGTGGACCCTAGCAGTTGCTGTGGGGGACGAAGAGACGCCGTCCCCGGAGTGGAGTGGACTGGACAGGTCATCCTTGATCAAATGGAAGTGGATGTGAAGGCTCTGGACCCTGAGCATGTGCAAGCAATAGAAACTATGCTGTGGGAAAATTAGGCCGCATTCACCCGTCACGCCGAAGATTTTGGCTTCACTGAAGCCATCACACATGAGATACCGACTGGGGAAGCTCGTCCAATTCGAGAACGATACCGGCAGATGCCGCCCAAGATGTATCAAGAGGTGAAAACATTACTGAGGCAGATGCTGGATTTGGGAGTGGTGCAGAGTAGTCAGAGCCCTTGGGCAGCCCCGGTGGTGCTCGTCAAGAAAAAGGATGGGACCATCCAGTTCTGTGTAGATAACAGGAAACTCAATACCTGCACTGTTCGAGACTCGTATCTGTTCCCCGCATCGAGAAATCCTTGACAGCGTTGGGGAAAGCCAATTACTTCTCCACCCTGGACCTAGCAAGCGGATACTGGCAAGTAGCCGTGGCAGAGAAAGACAAAGAGAAAACCGCCTTCATCCTCCTATGGGGCTGTTCGAGATTAACCGGATGCCCTTCTGGCTCTCCAATGCTCTAGGCACATTTCAACGGCTGATGGAAAAGTGTTTGGGAGACTTAAATTTTGAGGCTACCCTGATCTATATGGATGACATCATTGTGTTTTCGGCCTCATTCCAAGAACACCTTGCCCGGCTTGGACAGGTACTCGGAAGACTGCGGGATTATAACCTGAAGGTGAAGCCAAAGAAGTGCCACCTCTTCAAGAGAGAAATCGAGTACCTGGGCCACATAGTGTCACAAGATGGAGTTCTACCCTCGCCAGGAAAAGTGGCTGCTATCCAGAAGTGGGCAGTCCCTTGAACAGTGAGATAAATCCAGGCCTTCCTGGGACTCATTGGGTACTATCGCCGGTTTGTTAAAGACTTTGCGAAGGTGGCGGGTTCTCTCAATGAGTTGCTGAGGGGGACCGCTGGAGTGCCGAAGACCCAGCGCATCCCCTGGGCACAGGGACAAGACGAGGCCTTCCAGGCTATAAAGAATGCCCTTACTTCAGCCCCAATTTTGGCCTACGCAGACTTCGATCAACCGTTCCTGTTGTACACAGATGGTAACCTTCATGGACTCGGTGCAGTACTTTCTCAGATACAGGATGGACATGAGAGAGTCATTGGGTATGCCAGCAGGTCCCTGCGAGACAGCGAAAGAAACCCTCACAATTACAGCTCCTTCCGGTTAGAGCTCCTGGCCCTGGTGTGGACCATGACAGAAAAGTTTGCAGGCTTCCTGACAGGTACCAAGATTCAAGTTCGAACAGACAATAATCCCCTGGCCCACCTTGAGAATGCTAAATTGGGGGCCTTAGAACAACGGTGGGTGGCTCGCCTAGCCAAGTTCGACTTTACCATCCGTTATCGCTCTGCTACCGAAAACGCAAATGCTGATGAGCTGTCAAGAGTGACTGTGGAGACTGCAGTGGGGGATCTTGATGAGCAACTCAAAGAGGAGGAAACCCCAGACTTTCACAAGTTTAAGCCCCCAATGTGTTAAGACTAGGTAGTGGACCCTCTGGGCCATGACTTCAGAGCCCCCGAGGGCGAGTGAACCAGATGGTGCCACCCCCTGTACAGGGAGAATTAGGGACAGGCCCAAGGAGGGTAAATCCGCAACTGCCGGAGCCAAAGGGACGACTGAAGATATAACAGAGGAATCAGAGGACGGAGGGAAGAAGGTGCAACTGAAGAGGCTAGAATGGCGGAGGCACCGGACAGATAGAGGTAGTAAGAAACAACGTACTGACCGGGAAGATGAGGGCAGACGTGGATGAAGACAACGGAGACTCGGAAGTAGCAGGCACAGCAGGAATTAAGGACCGGCAGGTATGACAGGAACACAGAATGAGAAGGCACGTCAGGAACACGGGACTGGAAGGCACAGCGGGAACACGGGACTGGAAGGCACGTCAGGAACACGGAACTGGAAGGCACATCAGGAACACGGTACTGGAAGGCACAGCAGGAACATGGGACTGGAAGGCACATCAGGAACACGGGACTGGAAGGCACATCAGGAACACGGGACTGGAAGGCACGTCAGGAACACGGAACTGGAAGGCACGTCAGGAACACGGGACTGGAAGGCACAGCAGGAACATGGGACTGGAAGGCACGTCAGGAACACGGAACTGGAGGGTACGTCAGGAACACGGGACTGGAAGGCACATCAGGAACACGGGACTGGAAGGCACAGCAGGAACACGGAACTGGAAGGCACCTCAGGAACACGGAACTGGATGGCACATCAGGAACACGGGACTGGAAGGCACAGCAGGAACACGGAACTGGAAGGCACGTCAGGAACACGGAACTGGAAGGCACGTCAGGAACACGGGACTGGAAGGCACTTCAGGAACACAGGACTGGAAGGCACAGCAGGGACATGAGACAACCTGGAAACAAAGCAAGAGACGCACGGAGCCTAGGAACCTAAGGAGATGCTGGTATTAACCAGCGAACGCAATAGACGCAAAGGCGTCTTACCCGTTCAGATGCAGGAAAGAAATACCCGACAGCACTGCCATATTGGGGCGGGGCCAGCGGGTCACGACCTCCCAGAAACCCCGGCGGTGAGAGAAGCACGTCTGCGCATGCGCAGACCGCCGAAGGGACGAACACCAGGGTAAGCAGAGGAAGAGGAGCGAGGAGGAGCGTCGGGAGCGCGCCGGCCGGACAGTTAAGTATTGCGAGGTGTAACACAATGGTTGCAGCCCGGTCAAGAAGGGAGGCCTGCGCATTACCCCGTTCCCTGGGGAGAACCAATGAGGAATGGGTACACGTTCAGGATGAAGACGAAGGGCTGAGACAGATGAAATGGTGGGTAACTCAAAAGCGGAAGCCTGGCAAACAAGAGAGAGATGATCTGGACTCTGAAATGAGGAGTGTGTTACATCAGTTGGATAGACTGGAGGTGCGAGAGTCAGTGCTATATCGTAAGAGGCAACAGCCAAAAGATATGGAAGTAAGGTGGCAAGTTGTCATCCCAGGAAGAATGGCTCAAGAAGTAGCTAAAGAAGCCCACGAATTTGGAGTGCACTTTGGCCCCACAAAGACGTACCAATGGTTACAGTGGTATGTGTATTGCCCCCGGTTGGAGTTTGTGGTGGAAGAGGTTTGCCGGCAATGTCGAGTATGTGACCTCATTAAGAGTACTGAACAGAGGGCACCCATCCAGACCATAAAAACTAAGGAACCGCTAGAAGTCTTGATGATCGACCATCTCCTCGTGGGACACTCGGCCCGGGGGCTGCAATACTGTTTGGTGATGACCGATCATTTCTCTAAGTTTGCAGTAGTCACTCTGACTAGAGATCAGACTGCGGAATCTGCAGCGCGAGCCATCTGTCAAGACTTCAACCGGGTGTATGGGTGCCCAAAGCGCATCCACTCCGACCAAGGCGCATGTTTCCATGGCAAGGTGATGGAAGAATTGTACCGTATGTATGGCATCGAGCGGTCCCAGACCACCCCTTACCACCCTCAAGGCAACGGAGCTTGTGAATGCTTCAACCGAACCTTACTTCAAATGCAGAGAACGTTGGAGGAGAATAAGAAGGCGTGTTGGTCAGACTATCTGCCGGAATTGGTCTGGACCTACAACAATCGGGTCCACTCCACCACGGGTTATACCCCCTATCTACTGTTGTTTGGAAGAGCTGGACGAGAGATCATTGAGCTGAATTTGGAACAGCCAGAAGAGCTGATGGAGTGAACTGTCACTTCATGGGTGAAAGAGCATCGGCAACAATTGCAAGCGATAAGGCGGTTGGCGGGTCAGCAGCTGCAAGAAAAAGAACATACAGGCCGCAAACCGACTCAAGAGTTACCGCTCCAATCTGGAGACCGAGTATTAGTCAGAGAGAAATGCCCCAAGGGAAAACTAAGTGAGAAATGGGAAGTACAGCCGTACAAAGTTATCGAGCGAGTGTATGCTAATGGCCATGTCTACAAGGTACAGATTGAGACTGGGGCATCCGCCCCTAGAGTACTTCACAGAAATATGCTGCAGCCTTGCCAGTCTGAGGTCTGTTCTACGCCATTGTTGCCTGAAGGCGCTACTCCGCTTCCTGAATCTGTAATGCCTGATGGTGAAATTGATGATGAGTGGTGGACTGTCCCTGACACAGTAGGGGGTCCTCAGCCGCATAGAGACAGTAATCCCATGGATGTACCAGTACCGCCATGCGAGGACGAGACCAGCCAAGAGCTCACAATGTCTCCTGCAACAAGTGTTCCTCTGGAAGATAGTCAAACCTTGCCTGACAGCCAAGAGCTTCGGAGATCCCAGAGGTCTAATGCAGGGGTTCCACTAGTCCGATATGTAGAACAGTGTGCTCTGTCTGTTTTTACACCTTTGTTGCCTCCTCTATAGGTGCTGTTTCCGCATTGCACGTTCCTCCATTACACTTCGACCCTGATGCTGTGATGGCCGAGGACGACCATCATTAAGAAAGGAGGCATGTATGAGGGTGGTGCTGTTATGGACAGTAAGGAACACGCTGTCACTTTAAGAGGCTGCACCCCCTTGTCTGGTGTGATGGAATGTTCTGCTTCTCCCCTGCAATATTCGGTGTAATGAACTAGTCTTGGCAGAGTGTAGGTGTGGAGCTGGAGCAGCGTGTGTGAGCTGAGGCTGCTGCAGAGAGGACTTTTTGTGCTGATAGCTAAAAGAGAGAACTGTGTCCTGTTATAGCTGTAAGAGAGCCACGAAGATACAGAGAAAGGGATTTACAGTTTCCAGGAGCATCCCTAGGATCCAGAAGCAAGGAGAAGACCACGCTTCACAGAGCTGACAGAAAGCCGTGCGCACCACCGTATTAGACTGCTGGGGCCCCCCTGGGACTGGACCTGATTCTCCAACATCACCGTGAGTTTGTTCCTGTTTAGTGCACCTGTTAGGGCCTAGTGTAGGCTTCAATAGTCAGTACACGGGAGCCGTGTGGCCTGCTTAGTAAAGGCCAGGCAGGTTATATGTAGAGTAGCATCATCACTTGTTCATTGTTTACATTTGCTTGTTAGACATATTTTGAGTCTGTAATAGCTGGAGCACCATGCTATTTTACGAAAAAGATAAAGTTTATTACTCTTGTAAACTGTCTTTTGCCATTGTAAACCCCTGTTTGCATCTTTCTCATTCCCTTCATTCCTTGCCTTCCAATAAATCTACCCTTTGTTGTTTGCACCTCATCTTGTGTACAGTAGTCTTCCTGCACCGTGGTGGTCCCCCGGCCATCGCTTCATGAACATGTTCCTACAGACTTATTCAATGTGCAAGTAGCCCATATGTTTCTGGTTCTCTCATTCAAGAGCAGTATGATGTAGGCAAAGAGACCCTGAATCCAACAATGTATCATTTAGTTTACTGAGTGCAGCAGTTCCGACTAGGGATGAGTTGACCAATTCAAGTTTGGGTTTGTTGATTTTTGCCGAACTTTAGTCCAAAGTTCAGATCGGGAAGAAGAAACCAGTACACCAGTACAAACCCCGAACTTTACTGTGATGTCACCGCACGAAAACTGCCAGAAAAAGCCGAAGACTGCCGAGTGCAGTGAATACCGCCAGAAGGTAATGAGCATCCCCTGAAGCAGATGCGGCCGCGAGACAGCAGGATGGGAGGACGCGTCGCTGGGCAGGTAAGTATAATTATATTGTTTATTATTAACTTTATGCTTTCTTTTACATCCCCCTCCTGCCCCATCCCATATGTGTAAAGTCCAAGTTCAGGGTTCAAACACAAGTTCGCGTCATCTCCGGCCCGGAACTCGTCTTTAAAAGAAAAACTCGTGCGAATCCGCTGATCCCGATCATGTCATGAGTGAGACTGCCTAGTGCAGTCGAAATGCATCGACTGGGTCATGTCAACCATGTACATTTTTCTTTTGTATGCACTATAATTTCTTTTGAAAAATAAAAAGAAGAGGAAAATCCAGTCCTGTTAAGGCGGACTCCAATTTTTTCTATCTTATAGGTTTGATGTCACTGAAGAATACAAAGGTGACATCAACCCCAGAAATATGAACCCCAGTTGCCACTGCCACAGGACAAGTGAGAAGAGCCGGGCAAAAAAACAGAATTTTAAGGGGTGGCTGTGGGCTGCTATTTTTGGGCTTGGGGGGAAATATCCATGGCCCCTTACCAGCCTGCGAGAATACTATCCCCCAGCTGTCAGCTTTAGCTTGGCTGGTTGTCAAAAATGCCATTTTTTAAAATTATTTATTTAAATAATTTAAAAAACAGTGTGAGGACACCTTCTATTCTTGATAACCAGCTTTGATAACATTGACAGCTGAAGGTTGCAGCAAAGGGAAAAAGTGCAGAAGTGCTGGAGCCTTAACAGATCAATAGCAGTATAACTTTATTATGCTCCTTCCAGAATAGTCTGTAAAAGTAGAAAAAAGATGGACATTGCATGAATTTTTTAAAAGAAATTAGAGTATCAATATCCTATTTAGGAACCTAGCTAGTGATGAGCTCCCCACTTCTTAATACTTGATCGAGCTTCTTGGAGCACAGGTACGCTTGTTTCTCGATCGAGTATCGGGGTGCTCAAACGCCATGCTCGTATCCCCACCTGTATGTTTTACGCAAGTTAGAGACCCAATAAAAAAGCAGCGATTGCCTGCCATACACGGTAATGCAGTTGCCGTATTGCCTACTGGAATAACTGTGATTGGCCGGACTCATTGCATCATCTGGTCTTAAATAAGACCCAGCGACACGATGCAGGGCACACTGTCCTCAGAAAGCAGTTCAGAGAGAGTTGCTATAGGAGGAAGAGCTTATTTTAAAGCAGGCATATACAGTGGGGGAATTAAATATTTGATCCCTTGCTGATTTTATAAGTTTGCCCACTGACAAAGACATGAACAGTCTATAATTTTAAGGGTAGGTTAAAATTAACATTGAGAGATAGAATATCAAAAATAAAATCCAGACAATCACATTATTTAAATTTATTTGCATTTTGCAGTGAGAAATAAGTATTTGATCCCCTACCAATCATTAAGGCCATGTGCACTCGTTCAGTATTTTTCGCGTTTTTTTCACGTTTTTTCGCTATAAAACCGTGATAAAAACGCGAAAAAAACCCGCAAAAAAACGTTTACATATGCCTCCCATTATTTTCAGTGTTTTCCGCATTTCTTGTGCAAATGTTGCATTTTTTTCCGCGAAATAATCGCATCGCGGAAAAAAAAGCAACGTGTTCATTAAATTTGCGGAATTGCAGGGATTCCGCACACCTAGGAATGCATTGATCTGCTTACTTCCTGCATGGGGCTGTGCACACCATGCGGGAAGTAAGCAGATCATGTGCGGTTGGTACCCAGGGTGGAGGAGAGGAGAGTCTCCTCCACGGACTGGACACCATATAATTGGTAAAAAAAAAAGAATTAAAATAAAAAATAGTCATATACTCACCTTTGATGGCCCCCGGAGTCTTCCCGCCTCTCATCGGTGCATGCTGCCGCTTCCGTTCCTATAGATGGTGTGTGTGAAGGACCTGTGATGATGTCGCGGTCACATGACCGCGATGACGTCGCGGTCACGTGACCGCAACGTCATCGAAGGTCCTGCACACATACACCATCTATAGGAACGGAAGCCGCTGAGGAGATCGGCTGTCTGCAGGTGAGTATAACCATTTTTTTATTTTTATTTTTAAACATTCTATCTTTTACTATTGATGCTGCATAGGCAGCATCTATAGTAAAAAGTTGGTCACACTTGTCAAACACTCTGTTTGACAAGTGTGACCAACCTGTCAATCAGTTTTCCAAGTGATGCTACAGATCGCTTGGAAAACTTTAGCATTCTGCAAGCTAATTACGCTTGCAAAATGCTAAAAAAAACGCGAAAAAAAACGCAAAAAAAAAAATGCGGATTTCTTGCAGAAAATTTCCGGTTTTCTTCAGGAAATTTCTGCAAGAAATCCTGACGTGTGCACATACCCTAAGAGTTCTGGCTCCTACAGACCAGTTAGATGCTTCTAATCAACTCGTTACCAGCATTAAAGACAGCTGTCTTAGGGTACCGTCACACAGTGCAATTTTGATCGCTACGACGGCACGATCCGTGACGTCGCAGCGATCGTATGATTATCGCTCCAGCGTCGTAGACTGCGGTCACACATTGCAATCACGGCGCTGGAGCGATGCCGAAGTCCCCGGGTAACCAGGGTAAACATCGGGTTACTAAGCGCAGGGCCGCGCTTAGTAACCCGATGTTTACCGTGGTTACCAGCGTAAAAGTAAAAAAAAAAAACCGTACATGCTCACCATCTGATGTCCGTCTGGTCCCTTGCCGTCCGCTTCCTGCTCTGACAGATCCGGCCGTACAGTGAGAGCAGAGTGCAGCGGTGACGTCACCGCTGTGATCTGCTCTCACTTTCCGGCCGGCAGACAGTCAGAGCGGGAAGCGGACGGCAAGGGACCGGACGGACATCAGATGGTGAGCATGTACGGTTTGTTTTTTTTTACTTTTACGCTGGTAACCACGGTAAACATCGGGTTACTAAGCGCGGCCCTGCGCTTAGTTACCCGATGTTTACCCTGGTTACCAGCGAACGCATCGCTGGATCGCTGTCACACACAACGATCCAGCGATGTCAGCGGGTGATCAAGCGACGAAAGAAAGTTCCAAACGATCTGCTACGACGTACGATTCTCAGCAGGATCCCTGATCGCTGCTGCGTGTCAGACACTGCGATATCGTAACGATATCGCTAGAACGTCACGAATCGTACCGTCGTAGCGATCAAAATTGCACTGTGTGACGGTACCCTAACATAGTCACCTTTATGAAAACTGTTGAAGGAAAGAGCGCAAATAGTGTCTTATCTGAGAAGGTTAAAAGGTTAATCCATAGGATTGCACTCACCAGATGTAGCTGAGTTGAAGCATTAAAAGGATTCACAGCAGCAGATCCACGAGTCCAGGAAGGACCAGCCATTAGATACAGATTGGGATATTTGTGGTAAATTTGGTTAATCAGGTGTTTTCTGATGAAGGAGTCTTGAACTCTGAAACGCGTAGAATAATAAAGCCAGATCTACTAATAATTCTGGAATTCTAGTGATTCAGCAGCACAGAAATTTACCACAATTATCTCAATCTACAGTCGCCATTATAAAATATCTATCCTCAGACTCAATTAATCAGTCAGACTATACAACATGGGCAAGACCAAAGAGATTTATAAGGATGTCAGGTTCAAGATCATATACCTGCACAAAGCTGGAATGAGTGACAAAACCATAAGTAAGAGGCTGGGTGAGAAGGAGACAACTGTTGGTGCAATAGTAAGAAAATGGAAGAAATACAAAATGACTGTCAATCGACATCAATCTGGGGCACCATGCAAAATCTCACCTCGTGGGGTATCCTTGATCATGAGCAAAATGAGAGATCAGCCTAAAACTACACAGGGGGAACTTGTTAATGATCTCAAGGCAGCTGGGACCACAGTCACCAAGAAAATGATAGGTAACACATTTTGCTGTAAAGTTTTAAAATCCTGCAGTGCCCACAAGGTCCTCCTTCTCAAGAAGGCACATGTGCAGGCCCGTCTGAAGTTTACCAATGAACAACGAGCCCAATGTAAGTCTATGGGAGACCCGAGTATTTTTACCCCTGGTGGTCCTTTTAAGGTCTAAAAATGTGTGAAAATGATGGAAACACTGCTCAAATGACACAGGAATATCATGGGGATCGCCCCTGGAAGCATTCCTGACTCCTAGTTCACAGCTTTAACCCCTTAGTGACAGAGCCAAAGTTTTAAAATCTGACCAGAGTCACTTTATGTGGTAATAACTCTGGAACGCTTCAGCATATCCCAGTGATTTTGAGACTGTTTTTTCGTGACACATTGTACTTTATGATAATGGTAAATTTAAGTTGATATGTTGTGTTTATTTATTAAAAAAATCAGAAATTTGAGAAAAATGTTAAAAAAAATTATCAATTTTCAAACTTTGAATGATTGTCCCTTTAATCCAGATAGTCCTACCACAGCAAAACATTAATAAATAACATTTACGACATGTCTGATTTACATCAGTACCATTTGTAAAATGTTCTTTTATTTTGTTTGCATTTTAGGAGGTTTAAAAATGTAGCAGCAATTTTTAATTTTTTCAAGGAAATTTACAAAATGTATTTTTTTAGAGACCTATCCATGTTTGAAGTGACTTTAGGGGTCCCATATATTGGGAAACCCCCAAAAGTGATACCATTTTAAAAACAGCACCCCCTGACATATTGAAAACTGCAGTCAGGTAGTTTATTAACCCTTCAGGTGATTTTCAGGAATTAATGCTAAGTGGCATGACAGAAATGAAAATGTGTATTTTTACCATGTAAATGTCGCTAACTTCTGAACAGGTTACAACAGCCGTCAGACTCTAAGGCCGCTATTTGGTCATGAATTGCCATGAATTACACAATCCTTATCTGAGGGCACCATTTGGGTTAAGAGGAAGCCTCCATACTCTGTTAACCATTTATATAATGTAGTCACTATTGACAGTAGCATCTAAGGGGTTAAACAGATTTGAACAGTGCAAAGACTGATTGTGGCTGATGCAGCAACTTGTCAGCTATAGTGCACAGCCGGCAGCTGCTGGATTGTCACCTCTATGGGGATGCTATTCTCTTACATCTCAGGTCAGTTAAAAGACCTATTGGCGGTCATTAAGGGGTTAAACCATTTTTTTCAAGATTCATGCCATTTCTCCCGATGCCACAAAAAACACACTAAAACGAAACCAAAACGGATTTTGCTGGGAAATATGTTAAGGCACATCCTTTCTAGGTTAATGACTTGCCTGTAAGGCCAAATAATTAACCCCAGACTGAAAATTTCCTCCCCCACTTAGGCTTAGTTCAGACGCAGCGTTTTTGAAGCATTTTTCAACTTTAACATTGCTTTCAAACACTACAAATGCATTCACTGGGAAATGTCATTGTAACATTTAACAACCCTAGCTGGCCATGTGGTGTGTGACACATAAGCAGACCCATCTTGTTTCATTTATGAAGGAGGGACTCTTAAAGTCACAGAGCCTATTTTTACTGGTGCATCAGGAGTAGTGTTGAGCATTCCGATACCGCAAGTATCGGGTATCGGCCGATATTTGCTGTATCGGAATTCCGATACCGAGTTCCGATATTTTTGTGATATCGGAAATCGGAATCGGAAGTTTCCAGTGTATGGTTCCCAGGGTCTGGAAGAGAGGAGACTCTCCTTCAGGCCCTGGGATCCATATTCATGTAAAAAATAAAGAATAAAAATAAAAAATATAGATATACTCACCCCTCCGGCGGACCCTGGACCTTAGCGATGTAACCGGCAGCCTCCGTTCCTAAGAATGCAGTGAGTGTAGGACCTGGAATGACGTTGCGGCTTGTGATTGGTCGCATGAGCGGTCGCATGAGCGGTCACATGAGTGGTCACGCGACCAATCACAAGCCGCGACGTCATCGAAGGTCCTTCACTCTGCATTCTTAGGAACCGAGGCAGACGCTTGGACCGGTGAGAGCCAGGGGCCATCTGAGGGGTGAGTATATCCATATTTTTTATTTTTATTCTTTATTTTATACATAAATATGGATCCCAGGGCCTGAAGGAGAGTTTCCTCTCCTTCAGACCCTGGGAACCATTCCGATATTTTGTGTCCCATTGATATGCATTGGTATCGGGTATCGGTATAGGCGATATCCGATATTGTTTGGGTATCGGCCGATCCAATCCGATACCGATACCTTTGCATATCGGAAGGTATCGCTCAACACTAATCAGGAGGCATTAATCTTCTTAAAGGGCCATTATTAAACAGTGGGTCTCCTAAACTGTTGTAGCCTACGCTGTGAGTGGATGGGCTGCCAAGAATTACACGCACCACAATACCCCTTTCATAAGATGTCCAGGAGAGCCTCCTGAAAAAATTTTGCATTGAATGCAAGGCTTGCCCTGCTACCAATTCATATGCACCCCAATAAGCCTTTGAACCCACATACTGGATGGGCCCATGCAAATCCACTTGACAATATTCATTTTGTACTCCCGTACTCCTTTGTTTTACACATTGGCAGCAAGGCCAGCCCTGTTGCATAGTCATATGCACCTCATTACGCCTTGGAACCCACATACTGGATGGGCCCATGAAAATTCACTTCACAATATGCATTTTGTACTCCCGTACTCCTTTGTTTTACACATTGGCTGGTATGCCAGCCCTGCTGCATAGTCTTATGCACCTCATTACGCCTTGGAACCCACATACTGGATGGGGCCATGAAAATCCGCTTCACAATATGCATTTTGTACTCCTGTTCTCATTTGTTTTACACATTGGCAGCAAGGCCAGTCCTGCTGCACAGTCATATACACCCCATTACACCTTGGAACCCACATACTGGATGGGCCCATGAAAATCCACTTCACAATATGCATTTTGTACTCCTGTACTCCTTTGTTTTACACATTGGCAGCAAGGCCAGCCCTGCTGTATAGTCATATGCACATCATTATGCCTTTGAACCCACATACTGGGTGGGTCCATGAAAATCCACTTGTATTTTTTAATGGTATGATGGTTCCCTCTTTGCAGAATTATTTACAGGAGGATTTGGCAATTTTATTTGCCATGTTTGTAACACTAAGGTTCAGATACGGTCTTAAACAGGGCTAATACTTGCAATACAATGCAATTTTATTGCAAACTACAAAATTCAAGGAATAGTATGATTGAATAGTATGAGTGCGTACACTTTTGTATATGTAATTAACATACAAAGGTTAATAAGTATATATAAGGATTAAATACATATAATTATTACTTATATATAAAGATTAACTACATACAGTATACTTACATCATCAACAAGAGGCTTTTAAACATCATCCGTCTGGAATATCAGAGAAGCAACACCAAGACAGAGAACTCCTGAGAGATTACCTACACTGCATTGGCATCCCCAATTATGCAGGTATGAGCACACTGTACATGTACAGGTACCCCAGTTTTGGCATCTGCCTTAGGCCTCTTTCACACTAGCGTCGTGCACTGCACGTCGCTATGCGTCGTTCTGTAGAAAAAACGCATCTTGCAAAAGTGCTTGCAGGATGCGTTTTTTCTCCATAGACTTGAATTAGCGACGCAGTGCGACGCATTGCCACACGTCGCAACCGTCGTGCGATGGTTGCTTCGTGTTGCGTCGGACCGTCGGCACAAAAAAACGTTGCATGTAACGTTTTTTTGTGCGTCCCACCTCCCCGTCCCGCCTCCCCGCACATCACAATGGAGCAGCGGATGCGATGTATAACAGCATCCGCTGTCCCCGTTGTGCGGCACTTCCACACTATGCGTCGGTGCGCTGCAACGTCGCATAGTGACGTGCAGTGCACGACGCTAGTGTGAAAGTAGCCTTAGTCATGTTTCTCTGGTCTTATATAGTGATTTACACTATGTAGTAACTCTAGTTTAAACCTTAATGTTTTACAATGACAAACAGCAAACATATAGAGGCTTAGAACTGTTTGTAAAGTGAATAAACAAAAATTTCTCGATTGTGTCACTATGAGCATTGTCTGTCACATCTGTAAATGTTTTACAAGAAATGCGGCTATGTAATTGTCTGAATGCATTCGCTAGATAATATTTTAATCTGGATTCCAAATCGCCATTTGTATATTCGCCATTTGTACATTTGATGCAGCCAAAGTTATGGCTCTCAAGGAGAGAAACTAATATAGTGGACGAATAAATATTTGTAATGAACTACTGAGCCAAACTAACAGCATTGCTTTATCAAATTTATATGAAGTGTATTGTGTCCAATATGAGCAACCAGGCAACACAAAAAGGAACTTTTCAAGTGAGCTCTTTAAGGTACAAATGCTATGAAGTCTTTGCCAACAAGGATGTGGTTTCACCAATGAGGGGTACCTTTTTTAAAAATATAATATTGCCATCACAGCCCCCCTTGCTCAAAACTCTGTGGCCTATAAAAGTACAGAACACGTTCACCCAGGTCATGTCGTCAGAGATAAGGAAGAGACATTGCAGGAAACAGAGTTAAAAAGTAGGCCCAATGTAGGGGTGTGGGTCTCTGAGACTTGTAATGGAGGGCATGAGCTGACAAACAATTCCCCAATGGGGGTCCTTTTTTTATTAAATAAAATAGTGCCATCAAAGCCCCCTTGCCCAAAATTCAGCAGCCTATAACAGTACAGAGCATGTTCACCCTGGTCATCTACTGGTTCTGGATGATGAGGATGAGGATACGGAGGAGGATAAGAACAAACAGACCAAATCTGGAAGCGTATACCCATGTGTGGTTGTGAAGAGGTGCATGAGAATACACCTCCCCAAAACAGAGAATGTATTTGAGGTTATGTTTCGCTGTTTTCACTTGGTGGTGTACAGAAGTTTTTCCCAATCCAGCCCTTGTTCATTTTTATAAGAGTAAGCCTGTCAGCATTTTCAGTTGACAGGCGGATGCTCTTATCTGTTATAATACAACCAGCGGCACTAAAACCCCTCTCTGATAGAACGCTAGCAGCAGGTCAGGCCATGACATTTAAGGCGTAGAGAGCCAATTCATGCCACGTGTCCAGCTTGGATACCCAATAATTAAAAGGCACAGAGGAATCACGGAGGACATTTGTACGATCTGCAAGGCACTCCTTCACCATCTTTCCAAACATTGCACTTCTTGTGACAGCACTCCTTGCCTCTGTGCCGTCACGATGGGAGGGTCTGATAAAACTGTCCCAGAACTTTGCCATTGTTCCCCTGCCTGAGCTGGATTGTACTTCTGTCTCTCTCGCTTGGACTCCTTGGTTGTACAACAAACTCTGACGTCTGCTGACAGCGTTCTCACATGGGAATTTTCTAAGTAATTCCGCTACAGGGCCCTCTGGTACTGCAACATTTTAGTACACCTCTCTGCCTCAGGCAGAAGAGATTGAAAGTTCTCCTTATAGCATGGGTCTAGAAGTGTCACCAACCAGTAATGAGTGTCACCCAAAATTTTTATAATGCGAGGGTCACGTGAAACGCAGCGCAACATAAAGTCAGCCATGCGTGCTAGACTGCTAACAGGCAAGACTTCCGTGTCCTCACCAACAGGATGGCTGACCATGCTGTCCTCCTCCTCCTCATCCTCCTCCTCCCTGTCCTCAGGCCATCCCCGCTGAACAGACGGTCTGACTGCTGTGCTTGTAGTACCATCTATAGCACATGAATGTTCTTCCTCCTCCTCATTGCCTACCAATCCACATTGAGAAGACATGAGGTGTTATGACCCCAATGGCGAGGGTCTCAGAGATATCAGCCAGTCTGCGAAGTACAAAAATCCAGCTCATAGGGCAGTGGTAACTGGGTTGACCATATATCTACTCCTAACGCCAACACTAGAAGTAGCCGGGGAACATGCCTACGTTGGTCGCTAGATGTCTCGTGCCAGCCGGAGAGCTAACTACCCCTAGAAGAGGAAAACAAAGACCTCTCTTGCCTCCAGAGAAAGGACCCCAAAAGTAGGATACAAGCCCCCCACAAATAATAACGGTGAGGTAAGAGGAAATGACAAACACAGAGATGAACTAGGTTTAGCAAAGAGAGGCCCACTTACTAATAGCAGAATGTAGTAAGATAACTTATATGGTCAACAAAAACCCTATCAAAAATCCACGCTGGAGATTCAAGAACCCCCGAACCGTCTAACGGCCCAGGGGGAGAACACCAGCCACCCTAGAGCTTCCAGCAAGGTCAGGATACAGATTATATACAAGCTGGACAAAAATGCAAACAAAAACAAATAGCAAAAAGCAAGAAAGCAGACTTAGCTTAATCACGCAGGAAACCAGGATCAGTAGACAAGAGCACTACAGATTAGCTCTGATATCAACGTTGCCAGGCATAGAACTGAAGGTCCAGGGAGCTTATATAGCAACACCCCTGACCTAACGACCCAGGTGAGCATACAAGGGATGAATGACATACCCAGAGTCAAATCACTAGTAGCCACTAGAGGGAGCCAAAAGGTAAATTCACAACAGTACCCCCCCTTAGTGAGGGGTCACCGAACCCTCACCAAGACCACCAGGGCGATCAGGATGAGCGGCGTGAAAGGCACGAACTAAATCGGCCGCATGCAAATCAGAGGCGACCACCCAGGAATTATCCTCCTGACCATAGCCCTTCCACTTGACCAGGTACTGAAGCCTCCGCCTGGAGAGACGAGAATCTAAGATTTTCTCCACCACGTACTCCAACTCGCCCTCAACCAACACCGGAGCAGGAGGCTCAGCAGAAGGAACCACAGGCACAACGTACCGCCGCAACAAGGATCTATGAAATACGTTGTGAATGGCAAACGACACCGGAAGATCCAGGCGGAAGGATACAGGATTAAGGATCTCCAATATCTTGTAAGGACCAATGAATCGAGGCTTAAATTTGGGAGAGGAGACCTTCATAGGAACAAATCGAGAAGACAGCCATACCAAATCCCCAACACGAAGTCGGGGACCCACACCGCGGCGGCGGTTGGCAAAACGCTGAGCCTTCTCCTGTGACAACTTCAAGTTGTCCACCACATGATTCCAGATCCGTTGCAACCTATCCACCACAGAATCCACTCCAGGACAGTCAGAAGGCTCCACATGTCCCGAGGAAAAACGAGGATGGAAACCGGAGTTGCAGAAAAATGGCGAAACCAAGGTGGCAGAACTAGCCCGATTATTAAGGGGAAATTCAGCCAACGGCAAGAAGGTCACCCAATCATCCTGATCAGAAGAGACAAAACACCTCAAATACGCCTCCAGAGTCTGATTAGTTCGTTCCGTTTGTCCGTTAGTCTGTGGATGAAAAGCGGACGAAAATGACAATTCAATGCCCATCCTACCACAAAAGGATCGCCAGAACCTGGAAACAAACTGGGATCCTCTGTCCGACACAATATTCTCAGGAATGCCGTGCAAACGAACCACGTTCTGGAAGAACACAGGAACCAGATCAGAAGAGGAGGGCAGCTTAGGCAAAGGAACCAAATGGACCATCTTGGAGAAACGATCACATATCACCCAGATGACAGACATGCCCTGAGACACCGGAAGATCCGAAATGAAATCCATAGAGATGTGTGTCCAAGGTCTCTTCGGGACAGGCAAGGGCAAGAGCAAACCGCTGGCACGTGAACAGCAAGGCTTAGCTCGAGCACAAGTACCACAGGACTGCACAAATGACCGCACATCCCTTGACAAGGAAGGCCACCAAAAGGACCTGGCCACCAGATCTCTGGTGCCAAAAATTCCCGGGTGCCCTGCCAACACTGAGGAATGAACCTCGGAAATGACTCTGTTGGTCCATTTAGCAGGCACAAACAATCTGTCAGGTGGACAAGAGTCAGGCCTACCAGCCTGAAATCTCTGCAACACACGTCGCAGATCTGGAGAAATAGCTGACAAGATAACTCCTTCCTTAAGAATACCCACAGGTTCAGCGACTCCAGGAGCATCAGGCACAAAGCTCCTAGACAGAGCATCGGCCTTCACATTCTTAGAACCTGGTAAATACGAGACCACAAAGTCAAAACGGGAGAAAAACAATGACCAGCGGGCCTGTCTAGGATTCAGGCGTTTAGCAGACTCGAGATACATCAGATTTTTGTGATCAGTCAAGACCACCACACGATGCTTAGCACCCTCGAGCCAATGACGCCACTCCTCAAATGCCCACTTCATGGCCAACAACTCCCGATTGCCCACATCATAATTTCGCTCTGCCGGCGAAAACTTCCTAGAGAAAAAGGCACAAGGTCTCATAGTAGAGCAACCAGGGCCTCTCTGCGACAAAACAGCCCCTGCCCCAATCTCCGAAGCATCCACCTCAACCTGAAAGGGAAGTGAGATGTCAGGCTGGCACAAAACAGGCGCCGAAGTAAACCGGCGTTTCAACTCCTGGAAAGCCTCCACGGCAGCAGGAGCCCAGTTAGCCACATCAGAGCCTTTCTTGGTCATATCCGTCAACGGTTTAACAACGCTAGAAAAATTAGCGATAAAACGACGGTAGAAATTAGCAAAACCCAAGAACTTCTGAAGACTCTTAACTGACGAGGGTTGAGTCCAATCATGAATAGCTCGGACCTTGACTGGGTCCATCTCCACAGCAGAAGGGGAAAAAATGAACCCTAAAAAGGGAACCTTCTGTACACCAAAGAGACACTTTGAGCCTTTCACAAACAAAGAATTTTCACGCAAAATCTTGAAAACCATCCTGACCTGCTCCACATGCGAGTCCCAATCATCAGAAAAAACCAGAATATCATCCAGATAAACGATCAAAAATTTATCCAGATACTTCCGGAAGATGTCATGCATAAAGGACTGAAAAACTGAAGGTGCATTAGAGAGCCCAAATGGCATCACCAAGTACTCAAAATGACCTTCGGACGTATTGAATGCGGTTTTCCATTCATCTCCTTGCTTAATGCGCACAAGGTTGTACGCACCACGAAGGTCTATCTTGGTGAACCACTTGGCACCTTTAATCCGGGCAAACAAGTCTGACAACAGCGGCAAAGGATACTGAAATTTGACAGTGATCTTATTTAAAAGCCGATAGTCAATACAAGGCCTCAAAGATCCGTCCTTTTTGGCCACAAAAAAGAATCCCGCACCAAGAGGGGAAGAAGAAGGACGGATATGCCCCTTCTCCAGAGACTCCTTGATATATGAACGCATCGCGGTTAGTGTTGAGCGATACCGTCCGATACTTGAAAGTATCGGTATCGGAAAGTATCGGCCGATACCGGCAAAGTATCGGATCCAATCCGATACCGATACCCGATACCAATAAAAGTCAATGGGACTCAAGTATTGGACGGTATCCTGATGGTTCCCAGGGTCTGAAGGAGAGGAAACTCTCCTTCAGGCCCTGGGATCCATATAAATGTGTAAAAGAAAGAATTAAAATAAAAAATATCGCTATACTCACCCTCCGACGCAGCCTGGACCTCAGCGAGGGAACCGGCAGCGTTGTTTGTTTAAAATTCGCGCTTTTACTTGGTTATGTGAAGTCCCGGCTTGTGATTGGTCAGGGCGGCCATGTTGCCGGGACGCGGACCAATCACAGCAAGCCGTGACGAAATTACGTCACGGCTTGCTGTGATTGGTCCGCGTCCCGGCAACATGGCCGCCATTAACCAATCACAAGCCGGGACGTCACGGGAGGCTTGACACGCGCCCATTTTAAAATGGGCACGTGTCCAGCCTCCCGTGACGTCCCGGCTTGTGATTGGTTGCGCCGCGGTCAACCAATCACAAGCCGGGAGGCTGGACACGCGCGCATTTTAAAATTTTAAAATGGGCGCGTGTCCAGCCTCCCGTGACGTCCCGGCTTGTGATTGGTTGCGCCGCGGTCAACCAATCACAAGCCGGGAGGCTGGACACGCGCGCATTTTAAAATTTTAAAATGGGCGCGTGTCCAGCCTCCCGGCTTGTGATTGGTTGACCGCGGCACAACCAATCACAAGCCGGGACGTCACGGGAGGCTGGACACGCGCCCATTTTAAAATGCGCGCGTGTCCAGCCTCTCGTGACGTCACGGCTTGTGATTGGTTAATGGCGGCCATGTTGCCGGGACGCGGACCAATCACAAAGCCGGGACGTAATTTTAAAATCCTTAAGGACCTGAAATTACGTCACGGCTTGCTGTGATTGGTTGCGTCTCCCATGTGACTGCGACGCAACCAATCACAACGCCGGAACGTAATTTTAAAATCCTGAAGGACCTGAAATTACGTCACGGCTTGCTGTGATTGGTTGCGTCCCGGTCACATGGGCGGCACGCAACCAATCACAAGCCGGGACTCACGTAAAGGAAAGAAAAGCGCAAATTTTAAACAAAGAACGCTGCCGCTTCCCTCGGTAAGGTGCAGGCTGCGTCGGAGAGGTGAGTATAGCAATATTTTTTATTTTAATTCTCTCTTTTACACATTTTTACATTAATGTTGTTTCGATACCGATACCCGATATCACAAAAATATCGGATCTCGGTATCGGAATTCCGATACAGCAAGTATCGGCCGATACCCGATACTTGCAGTATCGGAATGCTCAACACTAATCGCGGTATGTTCAGGTACCGACAGATTAAACAGTCTTCCCTTAGGAAACTTACTGCCTGGAATCAAATCTATTACACAGTCACATTCCCTATGAGGAGGCAATGCACTTGACCTAGACTCGCTGAAGACATCCTGATAATCAGACAAATACGCCGGAACTTCCGAAGGCGTAGAAGTAGCAATAGACACGGGCAGGGAATCTCCATGAATTCCATGACAGCCCCAACTTGACACTGACATTGCCTTCCAGTCCAAGACTGGATTATGGGTCTGTAACCATGGCAAACCCAAAACAACCAAATCATGCATCTTATGCAGAACAAGAAAACGTATCACCTCCCGATGTTCAGGAGTCATGCACATGGTAACCTGTGTCCAAAACTGCGGTTTATTTTCTGCCAATGGCGTAGCATCAATACCCCTAAGAGGGATAGGATTTTCTAATGGCTCAAGAACAAAACCGCAGCGCTTGGCAAATGACAGATCCATAAGACTCAGGGCAGCACCTGAATCCACAAACGCCATGACAGGATACGATGACAGTGAGCAAATCAAAGTTACAGATAGAATAAACTTAGGTTGCAAATTACCAATGGCGACAGGACTAACAACCTTAGTAAGACGCTTAGAGCATGCTGAGATAACATGTGTAGAATCACCACAGTAGTAACACAAGCCATTCTGGCGTCTATGAATTTTCCGCTCATTTCTAGTCAGGATTCTATCACATTGCATTAAATCAGGTGCCTGTTCAGATAACACCATGAGGGAATTTGCGGTTTTGCGCTCCCGCAACCGCCGGTCAATTTGAATTGCCAGGGCCATGGAATCATTCAGACCTGTGGGAATGGGAAAACCCACCATCACATTCTTAATGGCTTCAGAAAGGCCATTTCTAAAATTCGCAGCCAATGCACACTCGTTCCACTGGGTCAGCACGGACCATTTCCGAAATTTTTGGCAATACACTTCAGCCTCGTCCTGGCCCTGAGACATAGCCAGCAAGGCTTTTTCTACCTGAATCTCAAGATTGGGTTCCTCATAAAGCAAACCGAGCGCCAGAAAAAACGCATCAATATCAGCCAATGCCGGATCTCCTGGCCCCAGCGAGAAAGCCCAATCCTGAGGGTCGCCCCGTAAAAAAGAAATAACAATTTTCACTTGCTGAGCGGAGTCTCCAGAGGAACAGGGTCTCAGGGACAAAAACAATTTACAATTATTCCTGAAATTTCTAAACTTAAATCGGTCTCCGGAAAACAGTTCAGGAATCGGTATCTTAGGTTCTAACATAGGATTTCTGGTAACATAATCTTGTATGCCCTGCACACGAGCAGCAAGCTGGTCCACACTTGTAATCAAGGTCTGGACATTCATGTCTGCAGCAATCACAAGCCACTCAGAGGTAAAGGGGAAAAGAAAAAAAAAAAATGAGAGAGAGAAAAAAAAAAACTCAGAACTTTCTTTCTTATAATCCCGCTTCTGCAATGCATTTAACATTTAATACGGGCCTGGCAAACTGTTATGACCCCAATGGCGAGGGTCTCAGAGATATCAGCCAGTCTGCGAAGTACAAAAATCCAGCTCATAGGGCAGTGGTAACTGGGTTGACCATATATCTACTCCTAACGCCAACACTAGAAGTAGCCGGGGAACATGCCTACGTTGGTCGCTAGATGTCTCGCGCCAGCCGGAGAGCTAACTACCCCTAGAAGAGGAAAACAAAGACCTCTCTTGCCTCCAGAGAAAGGACCCCAAAAGTAGGATACAAGCCTTCCACAAATAATAACGGTGAGGTAAGAGGAAATGACAAACACAGAGATGAACTAGGTTTAGCAAAGAGAGGCCCACTTACTAATAGCAGAATGTAGTAAGATAACTTATATGGTCAACAAAAACCCTATCAAAAATCCACGCTGGAGATTCAAGAACCCCCGAACCGTCTAACGGCCCGGGGGGAGAACACCAGCCACCCTAGAGCTTCCAGCAAGGTCAGGATACAGATTATATACAAGCTGGACAAAAATGCAAACAAAAACAAATAGCAAAAAGCAAGAAAGCAGACTTAGCTTAATCACGCAGGAAACCAGGATCAGTAGACAAGAGCACTACAAATTAGCTCTGATATCAACGTTGCCAGGCATTGAACTGAAGGTCCAGGGAGCTTATATAGCAACACCCCTGACCTAACGACCCAGGTGAGCATACAAGGGATGAATGACATACCCAGAGTCAAATCACTAGTAGCCACTAGAGGGAGCCAAAAGGTAAATTCACAACAATGAGGCTGGGCTGAGTGTAATCCCCCTGTATGGTTCCTTGCTCCATGTGCTCATGCTCTGCCTGCAATGCATCCTCTTTAATTGTGAGCAGAAAGGTTTTTTGAGAATGCTGAGAAGCAGGATGGTGACGCTAATTATGGCGTCATCGCCGCTCACCATCTTGGTGCAGTCCTCAAAGTTTGGAGGATGGTACATATGTCTGACATCCATGTCCACTCCTGAGGTCTTATGTGTGGAGTCTGAACTGAATATCGACAGCCTTGTTGATGTTGGTAGTCAACAACTGCCCTCTTCTGCTAACAAATCCTTTCCAACATATGCAGCGTAGAGTTCCAGTGCGTGGGGACATCACACAACAGTCGGTGATCTGGAAGCTGCAATCGCTGCTGAAGCACAAGGGCAGTTGAAGCTGTTGCTGACTTTCTAAAATGGGCAGGCAGACTGCGTACTTTCACTAGCAGATCCAGCAGCTCCAGGAAGCTTTTCAGAAAAAGTTGAACCACAAGGTTAAGCACATGGGCCAGGCAAGGTATGTGGGTGAGCTCACCTTGCCTCAGAGCCGCCACCATGTTCTGGCCATTGTCACACATGACAATGCCTGGCTGTAGGTTCAGCAGTGCATCCAAATATCTGACTGCTCTTTCAGCGCTGTCCACAACTCTTCTGCATTGTGCGGTTTGTCACCTATGCAGATTAGCTTCAGCACAGCCTCTTGCTGCTTGGCTGAGGCAGTGCTGCAGTGCTTCCAGCTTCTAACTGATGTGTTAATTTCAGAGATGGAGGATGAAGAGGAGGAGGAGGAGGTGCAGGAGCTGTAGACTGTGGGGGCAACCCTGATTGATGAAGGGCCAGCAATCCTCGGTGTGGGGAGGATGTGTTCCATCCCAAGGTCCAACTGGGTCCCGGCTTCCCCTATGTTAACCCAGTGTGCCATCAGTGAGATGTACAGTCTCTGCCCACAAGCACTTTTCCACGTGTCCATGGTTAGGTGGACTTTCCCTATACCAGCATTGTTGAGGGCACAGGTAATGTTGTGGGACACATGCTGGTGTAATGCTGGTACAGCACACCGGGAGAAATAGTGGTGACTGGGGACAGAGTACCTTGGGATGGCTGCCGCCATCAGGTTGCAGAAAGCTTCCAGCTCAACAAGCCTAAAAGGCAACATTTCTAGCACAAGCAGAAGAGAAATGTTAGAATTTAGGACTGTGTCCTGTGGGGCGTTGGCTGGGTATTTCTGATTGAATTCCAATGACTGAGGTATACACAACTGAAGGCTGTGCTGGGACAAGGACGTGGACCGGCTTGATGACGGTGCTGCTTGACTGTGGGCAACAATATTTGCTGGGCTAAAGGAATCTTCACATGAATGGTGGACTGGGGATTGGCTTCACCTTCTATGCAAAACAGTGGAAGAAGCAGTGGTGTCACCTGCAGACAGTGTTCCTGGAGCCTGGGGTTCGGCACACAATGTCGGGTGCTTTGCTGCCATGTGCCTGATCATGCTGGTGGTGGTCAGGCTGGTTGTTTTGCTACCCCTGCTGATGCAGGAAGGGCAGGTGCTGCAAATGGTCTGTTTGGGGTTATCGGCAGAGTCTTTAAAAAATAACCATACTCGGGAAGATATAACAGTTGGAATGGCAACTTCCCTCATGTTGGTGTTACGGGGAACGGATGCACGCCTTCTGTCTGTGGCAACCACACTGCTTCTTCCTGCCTGATTGGGGGAAATGCCTCCTTCCCCATGTGTGCTGCTGCCCTCGCTCTGAATGTCCTCCTGCCAGGTTGGGTCAGCCACTATGTCATCCGCCACCTCGTCTTCCACATCCGCACCCTGCTCCTCCTCCTGACTTTCTTGCAATTGTGTCTCACCATCGTCCACCTCTTGCAACACTTTCCCACCATCGCCTTCGTGTGACCGTGGCTGTTCAAAGCCTTGGGCATCGCTACATGCGATCTCATCTGGCCCCACTTCACGGCTACTCAGACTTAACCGTGTGGAAGACATGGTGGTGGTGGTTGTGGCTAAGTGACTAGAAGCATTATTCACTATCCAAACAACAACCATTTCACACTGCTCTGGCTTCAATAGTGGTGTGCTGCGGTCCCCTAGAAGCTGGGACAGGAAGGTCAAACGAGACGATGTGGGTCTTTGTTGTGGCCCACTTTCACCTTGGCAACGGCCTTGTCCTCTGCATGCACCATCAGCATCACATCCACTTCCCTGTCCCTTGTCCCTTGCCTTGCCCATTTTAAATGGACTACTGCACTATTTCTAAAGCTCAACACAAATGTATTTATTTGGAGATAAATTATATCTGATCAATATGCCTGCAAAGTTACGATTTTTCAAACACAAACACCAGGCCTAAGTCTGACATAACAGACTGTATTAAATTTTGCTTGGGGTTTTGTAGAATTTTTTTAATGCAAAATAGTGCTGTATATAAGTAGAGTAAGGCTACTTTCACACTAGCATCATGCACTGCACGCCACTATGCGTCGTTTTGTAGAAAAAACGCATCCTGCAAAAGTGGTTGCAGGATGCGTTTTTTTCTCCATTGACTTGCATTAGCGATGCATTGCGACGCATTGCCACACGTCTCAACCATCGGTTGCGTCATGTTGCGTCGGTCCATCGCCACTAAAAAACGTTGCATGTTACGTTTTTTGGTGCGTCGTGAACGTCTTTTCCGACCGCGCATGCGCGGCCGGAACTCCGCCCCCGCCTCCCTGCACATCACAATGGGGCAGCGGATGCATTGAAAAACAGCATCCGCTGCCCCCGTTGTGCGGCACTTTCAACGCTAGCGTCGTTGCGTCAGCACGTCGCATTGCGACGTGCAGTGCACGACGCTAGTGTGAAAGTAGCCTAAGGCAGCAAAAAAAAGTGGGAAACTGGCCTACAATGCCCAAACTTGGAGCACGCAGATATATGAGGCCTGTCACGGAAATACAACACTGCCAAATATGTGGCCTGTATTTTTTTAATGCAAAGTAGTGCTGTATATAAGTAGAGTAAGAGACAGCAAAAACAGTGGGAAACTCCCCCAGTAAAAGAAGCAAAATGTGAAACACGCGTCGGGGCGCCGTCTGGAAAACCAGGTCATGTATACCATCTTATTTAAACCATACATTTACCTCTTAGTACTGCAGAATTGAGTAGCACACATGCAGTTTATTTTACATACTCATATAATGGTATAGAAAGTTTTTTGGAGTGAGCACTGAGCATTTTATTCTTACCAGGTGGATATGGAGCTATTACTATTACATATTACAAACATATATATGATCTTCATAATATAGGTGTTAGCGTATTAATACAAACAATAATTTGAGCTCAGACTTATTGCATAGAATTTATCACCGCTGTCTTTTAGATTTATGTGGACCTTTTTTAACCATGTTTATAGTGGCATTATGCATATATTGTGAGAATGTATGACATTCAGCAACTAATTTAATTATACTTAGGTACTACATTTTCCTTGTGAAGAAAGTATATCTTACATAAGGCTGCAATTTAACTCTGGTGCTTTAAATTGATTATACATACTGTAAAAATATCGCTACATGGTATTATTATTCCTATTATGAAATGTGGCTCACTTCCTAAAATCAATCCTGGGTTTTCTGGTCCTTTTTTGTGTCTACCCACTAGGACAAATACTTATCTAAAAAGTTTTTTATAAAACTTGTATGTTTAACTTTTTTTGTTAACAAAATTATTTCTTATTTTACTTGGTATAAGCTTCCGTATGTTATAGGTCTGGTTCTGTATATAAGTAGAGTAACAGTCAGCAAAAAAAGTGGGAAACCTGTCTACAATGCCCAAACTTGGAGCGCGCAGATATATGAGGCCTGTCACGGAAATACAACACTGCCAAATATGGGGCCTGTATTTTTTTAATGCAAAATAGTGCTGTATATAAGTAGAGTAACAGGCAGCAAAAACAGTGGGAAACCAGCCTACAATGCCCAAACTTGGAGCACGCAGATATATGAGGCCTGTCACGGAAATACCACACTGCCAAATATGTGGCCTGTATTTCTTTAATGCAAAATAGTGCTGTATATAAATAGAGTAACAGCCAGCAAAAACAGTGGGAAACCAGCCTACAATGCCCAAACTTGGAGCACGCAGATATATGCGGTCTGTCAAGGAAATACCACACTGCCAGATATGTGGCCTCTATTTTTTTAATGCAAAATAGTGCTGTATATAAGTAGAGTAACAGACAGCAAAAAAAGTGGTAAACTGGTCTACAATGCCCAAACGTGAAGCACGCATATATATGAGGCCTGTCACGGAAATACCACACTGCCAAACATGTGGCCTGAATTTTTTTTTATGCAAAATAGTGCTGTATATAAGTAGAGTAACAGACAGCAAAAAAAGTGGATAACCGGCCTACAATGCCCAAACTTGGAGCACGCAGATATATGAGGCCTATCTCGGAAATACCACACTGCCAAATATGTGACCTGTATTTTTTGTAATGCAAAATAGTGCTGTATATAAATAGAGTAACAGACAGCAGAAGAGTGGGAAACCGGCCTACAATGCCCAAACTTGGAGCAAGCAGATATATGAGGCCTGTCATGGAAAATCACATTGCCAAATATGTGGCCTGCATTTTATGGGGAGTTTGCAAAATAATGCTGTATATAAGTAAAGTCACAGACAGGAAAAACAGTGGAAAACAGCCCTAACATAATACTAGGGCCAGGGTCTGGCTAGCAATAGCGGACACACAGCAATACATGCGGTACATCTTGCAGCTGGAGGGTAGGTTGGCGGCTCTCGAACGGACAACCTCAGCTGTTGATGTAACCGCAGTTGCTGTTCAGGCTGCTAGCATGGCTGCAGCAACCTTGTCCACTGCCACCCATGTTCCGACTCTATCTCGCCTCCCGCTGCCAGAAAAAGTTTCTGGTGATAGTAAATCTTGTAGGGGTTTCGTGAGCCAGTACTCTATACATCTCGAGCTTCTGGCTGCACGTTTCCCCACAGAGCGGACTAAGGTGGGATTTATTGTGTCTCTCCTGTCGGATAGGGCGTTGGAGTGGGCTTCGCCACTGTGGGAGTGTGGCAATCATGTGGTGCAGAGTGCTCCACTGTTTCTAAGCACTCTGAGACAGCTCTTTTTAGGACCTCTTGTCACCCATGATACGGTGCTCCAACTGTTGGCATTGACTCAGGGCTCGTCCTTGGTCAGCCATTTTGCCGTCCACTTTCGCACCCTAGCATCTGAGCTGGAGTGGTCGGATAAAGCCCTTATTCTGATATTTTGGAGGGGTTTGGCTGACCACGTGAAGGACGCTCTGGCCACTAGGGAGATTCCTACCACACTGCAGGAGCTAATAACTGTG
The DNA here is from genome assembly GCF_051348905.1 of Ranitomeya variabilis. Taxonomy (NCBI): domain Eukaryota; kingdom Metazoa; phylum Chordata; class Amphibia; order Anura; family Dendrobatidae; genus Ranitomeya; species Ranitomeya variabilis. Next base: position 161,138,687 of record NC_135237.1, read on the forward strand.
TCCACTCGTACTGACCTCCGTTTTCATGAGCAGAGGTTAGAGCGAGCCGAGTGTAGCCAGAGGTTTCGGCTGGCTCCCACCTTCACCAAACCTTTGGAACCTCCAGTCCAGGCCCCTGAGTCACATGAGGCCATGGTAGTGTCACGAGCGGAATCTAAGTCCCGGATGCTTGTGCACTCCAGGTTTGTCATGTTTGCCAGCAGTCAGGACATCTTGCCACCAGATGTCCCCAGTGGTCAAGGAAACATCAGCATCTATTGGTAGTAGGTGGAGGTAAACTAGGCACGGCGACGTTTGCTTCCAAATTGTCCTTTAATGGGACAATTACTATAGGCTCTTTTACCCACTCAGTAGAGCTCTGCGTGGATTCTGGGGCAGAGGGCAATTTTATGTCTTCTGCCTTCGCACAACGTCACCCAATTCCCCTGGTAATGTTAGCTCAACAAGTAACTGTATGAATCAGAGACTGAAATTTCTTTACTTAAAACCTTACCTCGCCATTTTCGGCTATTCCACAATTGTAACCCTAAAAATCTATCTGTTAGGGGTATCGAACATGTGCAATGTGGCATAAGGGGAGGGGACATAAAACGCCTTTTGGCTCAAAAGGAATGCAAGTGGATTTTCACTTTGGGCACAATGGTGCTAGACGGACTAAATGAGACCACAGGTTACTCATCTTACTTATAAAAATTATAACCCCCATTTCGGATTGGGGCCCTCTTCAGATATACCACCTTCTTTGTTTTTCTTTTGTGGTCTTTTATTTATTTTTTATTAATTTTTAATTATTCGTATGCTTTTTGTGTCTTATTATTAATTTTTTGCATGATATTTAATTTAGTATATTGGCGGTTGAAAAATATCCATGAATAAGCGATCATCACTTCCACTTCAATAGCTTCACTCAATATGAAGATTTTATTCATCTGAAAATAATTTTCACTATGTTTATTCATTTTTATGTTATTATTCATATGTCATATTTTTATTTAGTATTATTTTGTATCATTATTAATAATATTGACTGTGCAATATTTATTAGGTCAATTCACGTTTTGAACACAGATTAATTGTATGTTATTTAATATATTAATCACAAATATTGCTTTATATGGACATGTACCACCTTATTAACAATATTGACTGTTCACATGATTAGTAATATTTATTTAGGCTAAATCACGTTTGAACACAGTTTAATTGTATGTAATATATTAATCACAAATGTTGCTTTATATGGACATGTACCGCCTTAAGTATTAACAGCTTTGTATGTTTTAATGAATACATTTATTATTAATAATGTTATAGTGTGACTACCTTTTCCTGACGCACTGGTGCCGTGTTAGAACTCCGTGCGTGTTCTTTTTGATCCCCTGTTGTGTGTCTGATGATATACGGCTAAGGCGCCACCCGCTGTCTTCGGTATGTACAGGGAGATCATGAGTCCATGGTTACGGAGCCTAGCGACAACAGTTGCGCAGGCGTAAAGATATGAGACATTATTGGCCAGTCTCTGGTCTTATGACCAGAACGGAAATGTATTTAACGCCGGCCTCTGTATGTGTAAGACCACGCCCCTTGAGGAAGCGAGATTCATTCTCGCGAAACGCGCATCGGGAAGAGTGGTTGCCTATCAGACTGAGCTCTAACATTATGGGTAATTAACCTCTTATTATTATACGCACAAGTGCATTGCTTTAATCTATTTTCTATGTAACACTTTTACCAATGTTATAGAGTTAGCCGGGAGTAATTATCCCCGCAACCAGGTATATGTTTGAAATGTGAGTACCTTCTCTATTTCATATTTATGCATATATTAAATTAGTAGTAAATGTCTGAAATCTGTTATATTTCTCAGTCCTGATTAGCGATCACGTTTTTTGCTGTCACAGGATAGGATCACACAACTCCTTTTCCATACTAATGATAAATTATTTAATCTATGTATTTATTGTCTTGTCAATGTTTCATATTTAATAAAGGGTATTTTTATACAAAAAAACTCAGAATCTCCTAGTATTTAAGTAACTGTACGAGTGGTAAATGGGTTGACACTGCCCTCACAGATAATACACCAGACCATCCCGTTTTCTCTGTCCATGTCGCCATCTCATCAGGAAATTATATCTCTGCTCGTCATTCCTGAGGGAACTGATGAGGTCCTGTTAAGGATACCTTGGCTATGGTACCACTCTCCTCATATTGAGTTGTCCACAGGCAGAATTTTGGGATGGGGTGAATCTTGTGGGGGTAGATGTCAGAGGGAATGTGTTCAGGTTGCTACTACTTAGGTACTCGCAGATCTATCCTCTCTCCCCAAGCAATATTGGCCCTATGCGGACGTGTTCTCCAAAAGAGCTGCAGAGACCCTTCTGCCTCACCGCCCCTATGACTGTCCAATTGACGTCTTACCTGGTGCTGAGCCTCCCCGGGGTCGAGTCTTTCCGTTATCTCTCCCAGAGATGGAGGAAATGTCACAGTACATCAAGGAAAATCTGGCAAGAGGATTCATTAGGAAGTCAGTGTCACCTGCAGGGGCTGGGATTTTCGTGGAGAAGAAGAACGGGGAACTATGTCCATGCATAGATTACAGGGTTTCTTAATGCCATCACCATTAAGAATAAGTATCCTCTGCCCCTGATATCTGAGCTCTTTGATAGGCTTCGGGGAGCAAGGGTATTTACAAAATTAGATCTGCGGGGTGCTTCCAACCTGATTCGCATCCGTGAGGGGGACGAATGGAAGACGGCTTTTAACACCAGGGATGGGCACTATGAATATCTGGTGATGCCCTTCGGGCTCTGTAATGCCCCAGCCGTTTTCCAAGACTTTGTGAGCAACATCTTCTGGGATATGCTCTCCACCTCGGTCATAGTCTAACTGGATGATATTCTCATCTACTCTCCAGATATTGACTCCCACCGGAGAGATGTTTGCCGAGTCTTCAACCTCTTACGGGCAAATTCCCTCTACGCAAAGTTGGAGAAATGTGTGTTTGAGCAGGAGTCCTTACCTTTCCTGGGCTATATCATCTCCGCCCAGGGATTGGCTATGGATCCTGCCAAACTACAGACTGTGATGGACTGGCAGGAACCCCATTCTCTTAAAGCGGTGCAGCGCTTTATGGGGTTCATTAATTACTATCGCCAGTTCTTTCCACACTTCTCAACTTTGGTAGCTCCCTTGGTTGCCCTCACCAAGAAGGGAGCAAATCCCAAATTGTGGTCTCCAAGGCCTTTCCCTCCATTAAGTCACACTTCGCTAGCGCTCCCATCCTACATCGCCCCGATGTAGATAAGCCATTTATAATGGAGGCGGATGCCTCATCCATTGGTGCTGGAGCAATCCTTTTCCAAAAAGATGCTCAAGGTCGGAAGCTTCCTTGCTTCTTCTTTTCCAAGACCTTCTCACCAGTGGAGAGGAATTATTCCATTGGGGACAGGGAGTTGCTAGCCATGAAGATGGCCTTCTCAGAGTCGAGACATCTCTTGGAGGGGGCTTGTTTTCCCTTCCAAGTCTTCACAGACCACAAGAATTTGGTGTACTTGCAGACAGCCCAGTGGTTAAATTCTCGCCAGGCCAGATGGTCCTTGTTCTTCTCCCGGTTTCATTTCACCCTCCATTTTCTTTCCGGGGAGAACATTCGTGCCGATGCTCTCTCTCGCTCCGTTGTATCATCTAATGAGGAGGAAGAGGAGCCTCGGCTTATTGTCCCCACTGAGAGCCTCAGAACTGTGGCCCCGGTTTCGCTGGAGTCTGTGCCTCCGGACAAGACTTTTGTACCATCCAGTCTGCGTCCGGAGGTTCTCTCTTGGGCTCACTTGTCCAGGGTGGGTGGACATTTTGGGTCCAAAAGGACATCTGAGCTACTGGCGAGGACATACTGGTGGCCGCATATGGCTCATGATGTCGCAGACTATGTTTGGGCATGTGTCTCTTGCACCAAGAACAAGTCTCCTCGGCAATGGCCAGTTGGGTTGCTTTACCCCCTGCCAGTGGCAGACAGGCCCTGGGTGATGGTCGGGATGGATTTTGTGGTGGGCTTACCCAAGTCTCGTAGCTGCACCATTATCTGGGTGATCACCATTTTTCCAAAATGGTGCACTTGGTGCCTCTTCCATGGCTACCTTCTGCATGGAGAGAGTTTTGTCGTCTACTCAGTATTGAGTTGAATCTCTCCTAGGCATATCATCCAGAGACGAATGGGTTGGTTGAGAGGGCCAACCAGACCCTGGTAACATATTTACAACATTTTGTTTCTGCCAGGCAGGATGACTGGGCATCCTTGCTACTATGGGCAGAGTTTGCACTTAACAATGCCATAGCCGACTCCACCGTCAGACTCCATTCTTCCTAAATTACGGCCAGCATCCGCGTGTCCCTGTGCCCATGCCCATTTCTTCTGCCGACTCCAGGGTGGCAGACTGGGCTGTGGAGGCATGGGACATTTGGGACCACACTCAGGATGCCATTCGGGCCTCCAAGGAGAGAATGAGGTCCTCTGCCGATGCACATCGGCGCCCCGCACCGACCTTTGCTCCTGGCGACATGGTGTGGCTCTCTGCCTGTAACATCAGGCTGTGAGTTGAGTCCACTAAGTTTGCATCTTGCTACTTGAGTCCCTTCAAGGTCCTCAAACAGATTAACCCTGTGGTCTACCGTCTGGCCCTTCCTCCATGCTTAGGTATCACCAACACCTTTCATGTGTCCCTCTTGAAGCCCGTATACATGTCCTGGTCTTCCGAGTCATTTGCTGGGACATCAGGTTCGTCTATGGACGATTATGAGGTGAACGCTCTTTTGGGATGCAAGGTAGTGCGTGGCAAAAAATTCTCTTTGGTGGACTGGAAGGGTTATGGCCCAGAGGACAGGTCCTGGGAGCCTGCTGAGCACATTCAATCTCCACAGCTCATTGCTGCTCTCGAGCATAGCGAGGCCCAAGGAAGGGGGGCCATGTTAGGGGTCAAGTTCCCACCTCTGCACAGGGGGAATCTTGAACGTTCTTCGCTGCAGTCTCCCATTCTTCTCCAGCCGCAGTGGAGCCTGCTCGGCAGAGACGTTGGTCCCAGCGTCTGGCTCAGTCTGATACTGTGCGGATGGTTATTGCTGCCTTTCCAGGCTCAGCCATTGTAGCCAGTACCTGTGAGCGGCGAGCAGACGTTTCTGAGACTAAGTCCTGCTTTTCCCCTTCTGAGCATGCCCGGGGTAAGACCTCTCATTGGAGGTCAGGGGTCATATGCTCAGGTACTGTGGCAGCTCCCATTGGTCCTCTAGGAAGGTCCTGAAGTTGCTCAGGTATTATAGCAGCTCCCATTGGTCCTCTAGGAAGGTCCTGAAATTGCTGCAGCTATAAAAGGTTCGCATGGCCACATGGCCTTGCGCTAGTATCAGCTTATGTTATGAGCTTTAGCTACCCAGTGGTCTTGTCTGCTTGTGGTCAGGGTCCAGCTGAAATAAGCCACTAGAACACCGGCACCTCCGGTGAGAAGTTTGTATTCGGGGCTGGCGTAAAGCCATTAGAATTCTGGCTCCACCGGAGAGGAGGTGTTTGTGTGCTTGCAACTCCCTGACCACTGATTGGTTTTGCTCTGTTAGGCAGCTGTGTTCCCCTGTGACGCTAACAGGGCACAGGGTTTTCCCTTCTGTTCGACTCTGTGAAGTAACAGAGTTCGCTTCTACCGCCATATTGTGCCACCATTTGCTAGCAGCAGGTTGGCCTCCTGCACGGTGGACCCCGAGCTGTGAATGCACCAATAACATCTAAATATACTCAGTGCGTTTCGCCAGCGCTAACAATAACAGACAGCAAAAACAGTGGAAAACCGGCCTAAAATGCTCAAACTTGGAGCACGATGATATATGAGGCCTTTTTTGTTTTTTGATTAATTTTAAACCAAAAAAAAAGAGAGGCGCAAGGCTACCACACTGTTATGATCCAGTGACCCTGGAGCCGCATGAGACTATCTCTGGAGTAGGTGGTACCTGTACTGACCGCAATCCTAATACTGACACCGCAACTAGAAGTAGCCGTGGGATGTACCTAACCAGGCCAAGACACCTCGACACAGCCGGAGGACTAAATACCCCTAAAGATGGAAATGGGAAATCCTATCTTGCCTCAGAGCAGAGCCCCAAAGGATAGGCAGCACCCCACAAATATTGACTGTGAGTTTAAGAGGAAATACGTACACAGGCAGAAAAAACAGAGTTTAGCAAAAGAGGCCCTTCTAGCTAGATAGAAAGGATAGGACAGAATCCTAAGCGGTCAGTATTAAAACACTAGAAAATTCCACAGCAGAAAATACTATATACTACATCTAACTAAAGACATAGGATGTATATCTGCATCTCCAGAGAAACCAGCATGACAGAAAAATCCAAACAAGTCAAGCTGGACAAAAACACAATAGATTGCACTGCACATAAAAGCACACTGCATGCATGCTACAGATAACCAAAACAAGGCACTTATCTTAGCTGAAATGACAGCAGGGCAGTGGAGCCAGACAGAGATGCAATTCCTCCAAGATACAATGGACAACTGGCAGGGATTGATGGATCTTTCAAACCTAAATACCTAATAGAGCTGCAATAAGCAGAAACACCTGCCCTGGCCTATAATCCAGAGACCACTGCACTACCACTAACAACCACCGGAGGGAGCCCAAGAGCAGAATTCACAACAGTACCCCCCCTTGAAGAGGGGTCACCGAACCCTCACCAGAGCCCCAGGCCGATCAGGACGAGCCAGATGAAAGGCCCGAATCAAATCAGCAGCATGGACATCAGAGGCAAAAACCCAAGAATTATCCTCCTGGCCGTAACCTTTCCATTTGACAAGGTACTGAAGCTTCCGTCTCGAAAAACGAGAATCCAAAATCTTCTCAACCACATACTCCAACTCCCCATCAACCAACAGAGGAGCCGGAGGATCAACAGAGGGAAGAACGGGCACCACATATTTCCACAATAAAGATCTATGGAAAACATTATGGCTAGCAAAAGATTCCGGAAGGGCCAAACGAAAAGACACCGGATTGATAAACTCAGAAATCCTATAAGGACCAATAAACCGAGGCTTAAACTTAGGGGAAGAAACCTTTATAGGAACATGACGAGAAGACAACCAGACCAAATCCCCAACCTGAAGCCGGGAACCAACACACCGACGACGATTAGCAAAACGTTGCGCCTCCTCCTGAGACAACACCAAATTGTCCACCACATGAGCCCAAATTTGCTGCAACCTGTCCACCACAGAATCCACACCAGGACAATCAGAAGGCTCAACCTGCCCTGAAGAAAAATGAGGATGAAAACCAAAATTACAAAAAAAAGGTGAAACCAAGGTAGCCGAACTAGCCCGATTATTAAGGGCAAACTCGGCCAATGGCAAGAAAGCCACCCAATCATCCTGATCATCAGACACGAAGCATCTCAAATAAGTTTCCAAAGTCTGGTTGGTTCGCTCGGTTTGGCCATTTGTCTGAGGATGAAATGCGGAAGAAAAAGACAAATCAATGCCCAGCCTAGCACAAAAGGCTCGCCAAAACCTAGAAACAAACTGGGAACCTCTGTCGGACACAATATTCTCCGGTAGGGTTGAGCGACTTTCATTTTTTTAAGATCGAGTAGGGTTTTGGGAAACCCGATTTTGTCCAGAGTCGAGTCGAGTGCAGTCGGCCGATTATCGCTAAAAGTCGGGGATCGACCGAAACACGAAACCCAATGCAAGTCAATGGGGAAGCATAGTCGGCAGTGAGTGGAGGCCAGGAAAACACCTACAGTGCCCATTTTAATGCCAAAAACATCCATTCTTGTTTCTGAAGCTTGTCAATCTTAATTAACTTTATAATAATAGTTGGGCATAGGGAATTGGGGGTCATTTGGCAAAAGTTGTGGGGGGAGTAGGGCCGGCTCAAGTTTTTCGTGGGCCCAGGAAATGCGGACTACGTCACGGCGGTGTTGCAGGGAAAGGTAATTATTTAAAAGTTGCAAGTGCTGTGATCCTGAGCAAGCAGGGGGGGGGCCCACTCGTTCGCATTGCCACTGGCACAGGGCCCCTCAAAGTACGGCGGTGTGTTTGCATGGCGGGGGCGCCTCCCACCAGCAGCGACACTTTTGCGTACTCTGAGGGGCCCTGTGCCAGTGACGTCGCCAACGAGTATGCCCCCCCACCTGATGAAGGAACCTGCACTTTCATCTGCACCTTCCTCTTTGTCCCTGTGTAAGGTGGTATAACATGCGGGAAGGGGAACCTTACTTTCAGCAGGGACAGATTCTGGCTGTGTAGAGTACAAGGGGAATGTAGTGGTCTCGGTCAATGTACCAGCAGACTCATTTAGCAGTGGCTGGGCAATGGGCAGGATGAGGAGGAAACAGATATAGGGCCAAAGAATAAAGTAGGCTACATGCAGTTCAAAATTGGTAACAGGACTAAACAGGCGGCATTGCTTTGTTCAGTGGAGTAGCAAACCCAAGAGCAGCAGACACTGTTTCAAGGGCCTAACCACACTAGTAGGCCAAATGCAGTTTAATATCTGATAGTATAGGGCGAAAGCCAGAATGTGGAAGCTCAGCTTTGTTCAGTTGAGGACAACACCAGGGAGGGGCAGACACCTTTAGTAGGCCGGAAAAGCCTATTGCATTTTTTAAAATGGTAATTTGGAGCAGAAGGTTGAAGCTCAGCTTTATTTAGTTGAGGGCAACACCAGGGAGGGGCAGAAGCCGTTAGTAGGCCCTAACCACCTTTTTTTTTTTTAAAACCACATAATGAGAGCCGGAAGGTTGAAGCTCAGCTTTATTTAGTTGAGGACAACACCAGGGAGGGGCAGAAGCCGTTAGTAGGCCCTAACCACCTTTTTTTTTTTTAAAACCACATAATGAGAGCCGGAAGGTTGAAGCTCAGCTTTATTTAGTTGAGGACAACACCAGGGAGGGGCAGAAGCCGTTAGTAGGCCCTAACCACCTTTTTTTTTTTTAAAACCACATAATGAGAGCCGGAAGGTTGAAGCTCAGCTTTATTTAGTTGAGGACAACACCAGGGAGGGGCAGAAGCCGTTAGTAGGCCCTAACCACCTTTTTTTTTTTTAAAACCACATAATGAGAGCCGGAAGGTTGAAGCTCAGCTTTATTTAGTTGAGGACAACACCAGGGAGGGGCAGAAGCCGTTAGTAGGCCCTAACCACCTTTTTTTTTTTTAAAACCACATAATGAGAGCCGGAAGGTTGAAGCTCAGCTTTATTTAGTTGAGGACAACACCAGGGAGGGGCAGAAGCCGTTAGTAGGCCCTAACCACCTTTTTTTTTTTTAAAACCACATAATGAGAGCCGGAAGGTTGAAGCTCAGCTTTATTTAGTTGAGGACAACACCAGGGAGGGGCAGAAGCCGTTAGTAGGCCCTAACCACCTTTTTTTTTTTTAAAACCACATAATGAGAGCCGGAAGGTTGAAGCTCAGCTTTATTTAGTTGAGGACAACACCAGGGAGGGGCAGAAGCCGTTAGTAGGCCCTAACCACCTTTTTTTTTTTTAAAACCACATAATGAGAGCCGGAAGGTTGAAGCTCAGCTTTATTTAGTTGAGGACAACACCAGGGAGGGGCAGAAGCCGTTAGTAGGCCCTAACCACCTTTTTTTTTTTTAAAACCACATAATGAGAGCCGGAAGGTTGAAGCTCAGCTTTATTTAGTTGAGGACAACACCAGGGAGGGGCAGAAGCCGTTAGTAGGCCCTAACCACCTTTTTTTTTTTTAAAACCACATAATGAGAGCCGGAAGGTTGAAGCTCAGCTTTATTTAGTTGAGGACAACACCAGGGAGGGGCAGAAGCCGTTAGTAGGCCCTAACCACCTTTTTTTTTTTTAAAACCACATAATGAGAGCCGGAAGGTTGAAGCTCAGCTTTATTTAGTTGAGGACAACACCAGGGAGGGGCAGAAGCCGTTAGTAGGCCCTAACCACCTTTTTTTTTTTTAAAACCACATAATGAGAGCCGGAAGGTTGAAGCTCAGCTTTATTTAGTTGAGGACAACACCAGGGAGGGGCAGAAGCCGTTAGTAGGCCCTAACCACCTTTTTTTTTTTTAAAACCACATAATGAGAGCCGGAAGGTTGAAGCTCAGCTTTATTTAGTTGAGGACAACACCAGGGAGGGGCAGAAGCCGTTAGTAGGCCCTAACCACCTTTTTTTTTTTTAAAACCACATAATGAGAGCCGGAAGGTTGAAGCTCAGCTTTATTTAGTTGAGGACAACACCAGGGAGGGGCACACAGACAGACTCCTTTAGTAGGCCTGAAAAGCCTATTGCATTTTTCAAAATGGTAATTTGGAGCAGAAGGTTGAAGCTCAGCTTTATTTAGTTGAGGGCAACACCAGGGAGGGGCAGAAGCCGTTAGTAGGCCCTAACCAAAGTTGAAGGCCAAATGCAGTTTAATTTCTGATACTATAGGCCGAAAGCCAGAAGGTGGAAGTTCCGATTTAGACAGTGGAGCACAATTTGAATTAGGGACTGCAGACAGACTTAGTAGGCTGTCCCCTGTGGACCATGCATCCACCACATTAACCCATTGCGCCGTAATGGACACGTAATCTTCCGTGGCCATGCCTACAGGTCCATGCGTCTGTTGTCAGGTGCACCTTTGTACTCACAGATTGCCAGAGTGCATGGACAATGCGGTCTTCTACATGCTGGTGGAGGGTTGGGATGGCTTTTCTCGCAAAAGAAGTGTCGACTGGTTAGCTTGTAGCGTGGTACAGCGTAGTCCATCATGGCCTTATTAATAGTAAATAAAATATATAACTAGGCTCTATGAACTTTTAAATAGGTTCCAGGGGTACACGGGCAGCATTGGTGTGGTCAGTGGAGGAGTATTGCAAGTAGGGGCTGCAGACAGGCTATCAAAGGCCTAAAATAACAAACAGTAGGCAGTCATGGCAGTTTTACATCGGTTACATGGATACACAGGCAGGCACTCCAGGCAGCATTGTGGTCAGTGGAGGAGTATTGCAAGTAGGGGCCGCAGACAGGCTATCAAAGGCCTAAAATAACAAACAATAGGCTCATTGCAGTTTTACAGCGGTTACATGGATAGACGGGCAGGCAGCTTGGTGGTGGTGAGTGGAGGAGTATTTAAAGTAGGGACCGCAGACAGGCTTCAAAGGCCTAACATAAGAAAATGGGCTGGCTGTAGGCACTTTATAATTGGTTCCAGGGGTACACGGGCAGCAGTGGTCTGGTCAGTGGAGGAGTATTTAAAGTAGGGACCGCAGACAGGCTTCAAAGGCCTAACATAAGAAAATGGGCTGGCTGTAGGCACTTTATAATTGGTTCCAGGGGTACACGGGCAGCAGTGGTCTGGTCAGTGGAGGAGTATTTAAAGTAGGGACCGCAGACAGGCTTCAAAGGCCTAACATAAGAAAATGGGCTGGCTGTAGGCACTTTATAATTGGTTCCAGGGGTACACGGGCAGCAGTGGTCTGGTCAGTGGAGGAGTATTTAAAGTAGGGACCGCAGACAGGCTTCAAAGGCCTAACATAAGAAAATGGGCTGGCTGTAGGCACTTTATAATTGGTTCCAGGGGTACACGGGCAGCAGTGGTCTGGTCAGTGGAGGAGTATTTAAAGTAGGGACCGCAGACAGGCTATCAAAGGCCTAACATAACAAACAATAGGCTCATGGCAGTTTCACAGCGGTTACATGGATACACGGGCAGGCAGCTTGGTGGTGAGTGGAGGAGTATTTAAAGTAGGGACCGCACACAGGCTATCAAAGGCCTAAAATAACAAACAATAGGCTCATGGCAGTTTCACAGCGGTTACATGGATACACGGGCAGGCAGCTTGGTGGTGAGTGGAGGAGTATTTAAAGTAGGGACCGCACACAGGCTATCAAAGGCCTAAAATAACAAACAATAGGCTCATGGCAGTTTCACAGCGGTTACATGGATACACGGGCAGGCAGCTTGGTGGTGGTGAGTGGAGGAGTATTTAAAGTAGGGACCGCAGACAGGCTATCAAAGGCCTAAAATAACAAACAATAGGCTCATGGCAGTTTCACAGCGGTTACATGGATACACGGGCAGGCAGCTTGGTGGTGGTGAGTGGAGGAGTATTTAAAGTAGGGACCGCAGACAGGCTTCAAAGGCCTAACATAAGAAAATGGGCTGGCTGTAGGCACTTTATAATTGGTTCCAGGGGTACACGGGCAGCAGTGGTCTGGTCAGTGGAGGAGTATTTAAAGTAGGGACCGCAGACAGGCTATCAAAGGCCTAAAATAACAAACAATAGGCTCATGGCAGTTTTACAGCGGTTACATGGATACACAGGCAGCTTGGTGGTGAGTGGAGGAGTATTTAAAGTAGGGACCGCAGACAGGCTATCAAAGGCCTAAAATAACAAACAATAGGCTCATGGCAGTTTCACAGCGGTTACATGGATACACGGGCAGGCAGCTTGGTGGTGGTGAGTGGAGGAGTATTTAAAGTAGGGACCGCAGAAAGGCTTCAAAGGCCTAACATAAGAAAATGGGCTGGCTGTAGGCACTTTATAATTGGTTCCAGGGGTACACGGGCAGCAGTGGTCTGGTCAGTGGAGGAGTATTTAAAGTAGGGACCGCAGACAGGCTTCAAAGGCCTAACATAAGAAAATGGGCTGGCTGTAGGCACTTTATAATTGGTTCCAGGGGTACACGGGCAGCAGTGGTCTGGTCAGTGGAGGAGTATTTAAAGTAGGGACCGCAGACAGGCTATCAAAGGCCTAACATAACAAACAATAGGCTCATGGCAGTTTCACAGCGGTTACATGGATACACGGGCAGGCAGCTTGGTGGTGAGTGGAGGAGTATTTAAAGTAGGGACCGCACACAGGCTATCAAAGGCCTAAAATAACAAACAATAGGCTCATGGCAGTTTCACAGCGGTTACATGGATACACGGGCAGGCAGCTTGGTGGTGAGTGGAGGAGTATTTAAAGTAGGGACCGCACACAGGCTATCAAAGGCCTAAAATAACAAACAATAGGCTCATGGCAGTTTCACAGCGGTTACATGGATACACGGGCAGGCAGCTTGGTGGTGGTGAGTGGAGGAGTATTTAAAGTAGGGACCGCAGACAGGCTTCAAAGGCCTAACATAAGAAAATGGGCTGGCTGTAGGCACTTTATAATTGGTTCCAGGGGTACACGGGCAGCAGTGGTCTGGTCAGTGGAGGAGTATTTAAAGTAGGGACCGCAGACAGGCTTCAAAGGCCTAACATAAGAAAATGGGCTGGCTGTAGGCACTTTATAATTGGTTCCAGGGGTACACGGGCAGCAGTGGTCTGGTCAGTGGAGGAGTATTTAAAGTAGGGACCGCAGACAGGCTATCAAAGGCCTAACATAACAAACAATAGGCTCATGGCAGTTTCACAGCGGTTACATGGATACACGGGCAGGCAGCTTGGTGGTGAGTGGAGGAGTATTTAAAGTAGGGACCGCACACAGGCTATCAAAGGCCTAAAATAACAAACAATAGGCTCATGGCAGTTTCACAGCGGTTACATGGATACACGGGCAGGCAGCTTGGTGGTGAGTGGAGGAGTATTTAAAGTAGGGACCGCACACAGGCTATCAAAGGCCTAAAATAACAAACAATAGGCTCATGGCAGTTTCACAGCGGTTACATGGATACACGGGCAGGCAGCTTGGTGGTGGTGAGTGGAGGAGTATTTAAAGTAGGGACCGCAGACAGGCTTCAAAGGCCTAACATAAGAAAATGGGCTGGCTGTAGGCACTTTATAATTGGTTCCAGGGGTACACGGGCAGCAGTGGTCTGGTCAGTGGAGGAGTATTTAAAGTAGGGACCGCAGACAGGCTATCAAAGGCCTAACATAACAAACAATAGGCTCATGATGGCAGTTTCACAGCGGTTACATGGATACACGGGCAGGCAGCTTGGTGGTGAGTGGAGGAGTATTTAAAGTAGGGACCGCAGACAGGCTATCAAAGGCCTAACATAAGAAAATGGGCTGGCTGTAGGCACTTTATAATTGGTTCCAGGGGTACACGGGCAGCAGTGGTCTGGTCAGTGGAGGAGTATTTAAAGTAGGGACCGCAGACAGGCTATCAAAGGCCTAACATAACAAACAATAGGCTCATGATGGCAGTTTCACAGCGGTTACATGGATACACGGGCAGGCAGCTTGGTGGTGAGTGGAGGAGTATTTAAAGTAGGGACCGCAGACAGGCTATCAAAGGCCTAAAATAACAAACAATAGGCTCATGGCAGTTTCACAGCGGTTACATGGATACACGGGCAGGCAGCTTGGTGGTGGTGAGTGGAGGAGTATTTAAAGTAGGGACCGCAGAAAGGCTTCAAAGGCCTAACATAAGAAAATGGGCTGGCTGTAGGCACTTTATAATTGGTTCCAGGGGTACACGGGCAGCAGTGGTCTGGTCAGTGGAGGAGTATTTAAAGTAGGGACCGCAGACAGGCTTCAAAGGCCTAACATAAGAAAATGGGCTGGCTGTAGGCACTTTATAATTGGTTCCAGGGGTACACGGGCAGCAGTGGTCTGGTCAGTGGAGGAGTATTTAAAGTAGGGACCGCAGACAGGCTATCAAAGGCCTAACATAACAAACAATAGGCTCATGGCAGTTTCACAGCGGTTACATGGATACACGGGCAGGCAGCTTGGTGGTCAGTGGAGGAGTATTTAAAGTAGGGACCGCAGACAGGCTATCAAAGGCCTAAAATAACAAACAATAGGCTCATGGCAGTTTTACAGCGGTTACATGGATACACAGGCAGCTTGGTGGTGAGTGGAGGAGTAGTGCAAGGAGTGTCTGTCCCAGTACTCCCAAAATATAAATAGATGTTAATGTCTCGCAAAACAACCAAAACAAAAAAAAAAGGTGGCATACTTAGGTACAGGGGTGGGCTCATCTACTGAGTTTCTGACATTGTAATTTGGCAGTAACTATTTAATGGTGCCAATATAGGACACAGACACAGACTACTTTAAGTTGCATCATAGATGTCTACAAATTTGTATTGTCAGTGCCAGACATTGAATGATGTCAGCGAATAGACTAAAGATTGGTGGAGCTGTGCGACATAATTTTGCACGTGGTAGAGCACATTTTGAGCTGGGGTAGGGGGGAACTCTCTTGAGGCCGGCGGGACCGCCCCAGGGCCCCTCATGTTACAACGGTGTGTCTGACGTTGGGTGCGCACCACCACCGCCAGAGACACTACATTGTACTATGAGGGACCCAGTAGCAATGCCGTCAACCAAAAGCGAGCACACCCACCTCTTCAGACAAACAGCAGTCTCACGGGTGCTTGCGCCAAGTCGCGATACCACGGCCCCGTGTGGGGAGTTTTGCCATTTAGGGAGGTGTAAACATGTCGTATGCTGTACAATCAGCTGCAGCAAATTAGACATTAGAAAAGTAATTCACAGGCAAGAGCTTTTCATAGGAAAGCTAGGTGTCGGCCGGGCAAGGTGGGGCAAAAGATTTCGAAATCCAGTTGTGGTTCATTTTAATGAATGTTAGATCGTCAACATTTTGGGTAGCCAGACGAGTCCTTTTTTCGGTTAATATTGAACCTGCAGCACTGAATACTCTTTCTGATAGGACACTTGCTGCCGGGCAAGCAAGCTCCTGCAATGCATATTCTGCCAATTCTGGCCAGGTGTCTAATTTGGAGGCCCAGTAATCAAATGGGAATGACGGTTGAGGGAGAACATCGATAAGGGATGAAAAATAGTTAGTAACCATACTGGACAAATGTTGTCTCCTGTCACTTTCAATTGATGCAGCAGTACCTGTCCTGTCTGCGGTCATAGCAAAATCACTCCACAACCTGGTCAGAAAACCCCTCTGTCCAACGCCACTTCTGATGTGTGCACCCCTAACACTCCTAGTCTGCTGCCCCCTGGAGCTTGTGTGAGAACGATCACGTGCGCTGTGTGCTGGGAATGCCTGAAGCAAACGGTCAACAAGAGTTGATTGTTTGGTTGCTAATATTAGTTCCAAGTTCTCATGTGGCATAATATTTTGCAATTTGCCTTTATAGCGTGGATCAAGGAGGCAGGCCAACCAGTAATCGTCATCGTTCATCATTTTCGTAATGCGTGTGTCCCTTTTTAGGATACGTAAGGCATAATCCGCCATGTGGGCCAAAGTTCCAGTTGTCAAATCTCCGGTTGTGATTGGTTGAGGGGCAGTTGCAGGCAAATCTACGTCACTTGTGTCCCTCAAAAAACCAGAACCCGGCCGTGACACGCAACCAATTTCCTGTGCCCCCGTGAAAGTTTCCGCATTAAAAATATACTCATCCCCATCATCCTCCTCGTCCTCCACCTCCTCTTCGCCCGCTACCTCGTCCTGTACACTGCCCTGACCAGACAATGGCTGACTGTCATCAAGGCTTCCCTCTTCCTCTGGTGCAGACGCCTGCTCCTTTATGTGCGTCAAACTTTGCATCAGCAGACGCATTAGGGGGATGCTCATGCTTATTACGGCGTTGTCTGCACTAACCAGCCGTGTGCATTCCTCAAAACACTGAAGGACTTGACACATGTCTTGTATCTTCGACCACTGCACACCTGACAACTCCATGTCTGCCATCCTACTGCCTGCCCGTGTATCCTCCCACAAATAAATAACAGCACGCCTCTGTTCGCACAGTCTCTGAAGCATGTGCAGTGTTGAGTTCCACCTTGTTGCAACGTCTATGATTAGGCGATGCTGGGGAAGGTTCAAAGACCGCTGATAGGTCTGCATACGGCTGGCGTGTACAGGCGAACGTCGGATATGTGAGCAAAGTGCACGCACTTTGAGGAGCAGGTCGGAGAACCCAGGATAAGTTTTCAATAAGCACTGCACCACCAGGTTTAAGGTGTGAGCCAGGCAAGGAATGTGTTTCAGTTGGGAAAGGGAGATGGCAGCCATGAAATTCCTTCCGTTATCACTCACTACCTTGCCTGCCTCAAGATCTACTGTGCCCAGCCACGACTGCGTTTCTTGTTGCAAGAACTCGGACAGAACTTCCGCGGTGTGTCTGTTGTCGCCCAAACACTTCATAGCCAATACAGCCTGCTGACGCTTGGCAGTAGCTGGCCCATAATGGGACAACTGGTGTGCAACAGTGTCATCTGCCGATGGAGTGGTTGGCCGACTGCGTTCTGTGGAAGAGCTGTAGCTTCTGCAGGAGGACGAGGAGGAGGAGGAGGGGGTGCGAACGCCTACAGCCAACTGTTTCCTAGACCGTGGGCTAGGCACAACTGTCCCTAAATTGATGTCGCCTGTGGACCCTGCATCCACCACATTCACCCAGTGTGCCGTGATGGACACATAACGTCCCTGGCCATGCCTACTGGTCCATGCATCTGTAGTCAGGTGCACCTTTGTACTCACAGATTGCCTAAGTGCATGGACGATGCGCTGTTTAACATGCTGGTGCAGGGCTGGGATGGCTTTTCTGGAAAAAAAGTGTCGACTAGGTAGCTCGTATCGTGGTTCAGCGTACTCCATCAGGGCTTTAAAAGCTTCGCTTTCAACTAAACGGTAGGGCATCATCTCTAACGAGATTAGTCTAGCTATGTGGGCGTTAAAACCCTGTGTACGCGGATGCGAGGATAAGTACTTCCTTTTTCTAACCAGAGTCTCATGTAGGGTGAGCTGGACTGGAGAGCAGGAGATCGTGGAACTTTCGGGTGTGCCGGTGTACATGGCAGACTGAGAGACGGTTGGAGACGGTATTGTTTCCGCCGGTGCCCTAGATGCAATATTTCCTCCTACTAAACTGGTGATTCCCTGACCCTGACTGCTTTTGGCTGGCAAAGAAACCTGCACAGATACTGCCGGTGGTGCGGAAAATGGTGGCCTTACAGTGACGGAAGGGATGTTGCGTTGCTGACTAGCTTCATTGGCCGAGGGTGCTACAACCTTAAGGGACGTTTGGTAGTTAGTCCAGGCTTGAAAATGCATGGTGGTTAAGTGTCTATGCATGCAACTAGTATTTAGACTTTTCAGATTCTGACCTCTGCTTAAGCTAGTTGAACATTTTTGACAGATGACTTTGCGCTGATCAGTTGGATGTTGTTTAAAAAAATGCCAGACTGCACTCTTCCTAGACTCGGATCCCTTTTCAGGGATTGCAGACTGAGCTTTAACCGGATGGCCACGCTGTCCTCCAACAGGTTTTGGCTTTGACACGCGTTTTGGGCCAGATACGGGCCCGGCAGATGGAACCTGTTGCGATGTTGATGCCTGCTGCGGCCCCTCCTCCACCTCCGCTTCTGAACTACTGCCGCCTGCACCCTGTTCCCCCAATGGCTGCCAATCGGGGTCAATAACTGGGTCATCTATTACCTCCTCTTCGAGCTCGTGTGCAACTTCGTCTGTGTCACTGTGTCGGTCGGTGGTATAGCGTTCGTGGCGGGGCAACATAGTCTCATCAGGGTCTGATTGTGGATCTGTACCCTGAGAGGGCAATGTGGTGGTCTGAGTCAAAGGAGCAGCATAGTACTCTGGCTGTGGCTGTGCATCAGTGCACTCCATGTCAGAATCTACTTGTAATGGGCATGGCCTGTTAAATGTTTCACTTTCTAAGCCAGGGACGGTATGTGTAAAGAGCTCCATGGAGTGACCCGTTGTGTCGCCTGCTGCATCCTTCTCTCTTGTTGTAGTTTTTGCTGAGGAGGACAAGGAAGCGACTTGTCCCTGACCGTGAACATCCACAAGCGACGCGCTGCTTTTACATTTACCAGTTTCGGAAGAGGAGGCAAAAGAGCTAGAGGCTGAGTCTGCAATGTAAGCCAAAACTTGCTGTTGCTGCTCAGCCTTTAAAAGCGGTTTTCCTACTCCCAGAAAAGAGAGCGTTCGAGGCCTTGTGTAGCCTGACGACGAAACTGGCTCCACAGCTCCAGACTTAGGTGGAATATTTTTATCCCCACGACCACCTGATGCTCCACTACCACTACCATCATTACCAGCTGACAATGAACGCCCACGACGACCTCTTGCACCAGACTTCCTCATTGTTTAAAAATCGTAACCAAACTAACTTTATTTGTTGCTGTCAAACAACTTACACGGTGAGCTATAACTTCAGTATGATTTCAATATCCCTTAACAGGTTGGTGAGACCACAAGGAAAATCAGGCACAATGTTACACACTCTGTTTTCTGTGACACCAAATCACAGAGATGACACACACGCAGGACTGTCACTCAAGCACTAATGTCAATATTAATCTCCCACCTAATTTATTTATTTTTTTTTCTCTGTGAGACTTTAGAAACCAAATAATATTTAAAAAAAAAACAAAAAAACAAGGCTTTCTATGGCCCACTGAATGAGAGATGGCACGCACAGGAGTGGCACACAAGCCCTGACTGAGGCCAATATTTTTCTCCCACTGATTGATGTAGTGTTTTTGTGTTGAGGTTGATTTTAAAACACAAATGAAGGAAAAAAATAAAAAGGCTTTCTATGGCCCACAATTAGAGAGAGAGGTGGCACACCCAGGAGTCAAGACTGGCACACAAGCTGAAATGGCAATATTACTCTCCCACTGTTTTTTTATGTATTTTTTTTTTATTTTCAGGGAGACTTTAGAAACCAAATAATATTAAAAAAACCAAAAAATAAATAGGCTTTCTATGGCCCACTGAATGAAAGGGAGAGAGGTGGCACACCCAGGAGTCAAGACTGGCACACAAGCTGAAAGGGCAATATTACTCTCCCACTGTTTTTTTATGTATTTTTTTTTTTTATTTTCAGGGAGACTTTAGAAACCAAATAATATTAAAAAAACCAAAAAATAAATAGGCTTTCTATGGCCCACAATTAGAGAGAGAGGTGGCACACCCAGGAGTCAAGACTGGCACACAAGCTGAAATGGCAATATTACTCTCCCACTGTTTTTTTATGTTTTTTTTTTTTATTTTCAGGGAGACTTTAGAAACCAAATAATATTAAAAAAAAACAAAAAAACAAGGCTTTCTATGGCCCACTGAATGAGAGGGAGAGAGGTGGCACACCCAGGAGTCAAGACTGGCACACAAGCTGAAATGGCAATATTACTCTCCCACTGTTTTTTTATGTATTTTTTTTTTTTATTTTCAGGGAGACTTTAGAAACCAAATAATATTAAAAAAACCAAAAAATAAATAGGCTTTCTATGGCCCACTGAATGAAAGGGAGAGAGGTGGCACACCCAGGAGTCAAGACTGGCACACAAGCTGAAAGGGCAATATTACTCTCCCACTGTTTTTTTATGTATTTTTTTTTTTTATTTTCAGGGAGACTTTAGAAACCAAATAATATTAAAAAAACCAAAAAATAAATAGGCTTTCTATGGCCCACAATTAGAGAGAGAGGTGGCACACCCAGGAGTCAAGACTGGCACACAAGCTGAAATGGCAATATTACTCTCCCACTGTTTTTTTATGTTTTTTTTTTTTATTTTCAGGGAGACTTTAGAAACCAAATAATATTAAAAAAAAAACAAAAAAACAAGGCTTTCTATGGCCCACTGAATGAGAGGGAGAGAGGTGGCACACCCAGGAGTCAAGACTGGCACACAAGCTGAAATGGCAATATTACTCTCCCACTGTTTTTTTATGTATTTTTTTTTTTTTTTTTCAGGGAGACTTTAGAAACCAAATAATATTAAAAAAACCAAAAAATAAATAGGCTTTCTATGGCCCACTGAATGAAAGGGAGAGAGGTGGCACACCCAGGAGTCAAGACTGGCACACAAGCTGAAAGGGCAATATTACTCTCCCACTGTTTTTTTATGTATTTTTTTTTTTTATTTTCAGGGAGACTTTAGAAACCAAATAATATTAAAAAAACCAAAAAATAAATAGGCTTTCTATGGCCCACAATTAGAGAGAGAGGTGGCACACCCAGGAGTCAAGACTGGCACACAAGCTGAAATGGCAATATTACTCTCCCACTGTTTTTTTATGTTTTTTTTTTTTATTTTCAGGGAGACTTTAGAAACCAAATAATATTAAAAAAAAAACAAAAAAACAAGGCTTTCTATGGCCCACTGAATGAGAGGGAGAGAGGTGGCACACCCAGGAGTCAAGACTGGCACACAAGCTGAAATGGCAATATTACTCTCCCACTGTTTTTTTATGTATTTTTTTTTTTTATTTTCAGGGAGACTTTAGAAACCAAATAATATTAAAAAAACCAAAAAATAAATAGGCTTTCTATGGCCCACTGAATGAAAGGGAGAGAGGTGGCACACCCAGGAGTCAAGACTGGCACACAAGCTGAAAGGGCAATATTACTCTCCCACTGTTTTTTTATGTTTTTTTTTTTTTTTCAGGGAGACTTTAGAAACCAAATAATATTAAAAAAAAAAAAAAAATAGGCTTGCTATAGCCCACTGAATGAGAGATAGCACACACAGCAGTGGCACACAAGCCCTGACTGAGGCCAATATTTTTCTCCCACTGATTGATGTAGTGTTTTTGTGTTGAGGTAGATTTTAGAACACAAATCACGGAAAAAATAAATAGGCTTTCTATGGCCCACTGAATGAAAGGGAGAGAGGTGGCACACCCAGGAGTCAAGACTGGCACACAAGCTGAAAGGGCAATATTACTCTCCCACTGTTTTTTTATGTTTTTTTTTTTTTTTCAGGGAGACTTTAGAAACCAAATAATATTAAAAAAAAAAAAAAAAAAAAAAATAGGCTTGCTATAGCCCACTGAATGAGAGATAGCACACACAGCAGTGGCACACAAGCCCTGACTGAGGCCAATATTTTTCTCCCACTGATTGATGTAGTGTTTTTGTGTTGAGGTAGATTTTAGAACACAAATCACGGAAAAAATAAATAGGCTTTCTATGGCCCACTGAATGAAAGGGAGAGAGGTGGCACACCCAGGAGTCAAGACTGGCACACAAGCTGAAAGGGCAATATTACTCTCCCACTGTTTTTTTATGTATTTTTTGTTTTTTCAGGGAGACTTTAGAAACCCAATAATATTTAAAAAAATAAATAAATAGGCTTTCTATGGCCCACTGAATGAGAGGGAGAGAGGTGGCACACCCAGGAGTCAAGACTGGCACACAAGCTGAAAGGGCAATATTATTCTCCCACTGTTTTTTTAGGTTTTTTTTTTTTTTTTCAGGGAGAATTAGAAACCAAATAATATTAAAAAAAAAAAAAAAAAATAGGCTTGCTATAGCCCACTGAATGAGAGATAGCACACACAGCAGTGGCACACAAGCCCTGACTGAGGCCAATATTTTTCTCCCACTGATTGATGTACTGTTTTTGTGTTGAGGTAGATTTTAGAACACAAATCACGGAAAAAATAAATAGGCTTTCTATGGCCCACTCAGTGAGAGATGGCACACACAGGGATGGCACTGTAGCAGAAATGCCAATCTTAATCTCCCACAAAAAAAAAAAACAAAAAAAAAAAAAAAACTGTCCTACAATTACTATCTCCCTGCAGTAATGTAAGCCAGGTATGGCAGGCAGCAATAGGAGTGGACTGATGCACAAATTAAATAAAAAGTGTGGAAAAACAGAAAAGATAGCTGTGCAGAAAGGAAGGAACAAGAGGATATGTGCTTTGAAAAAAGCAGTTGGTTTCCACAGTGGCGTACACACAGCAATACAGCTATCACGGAGCCTTCTAGGGCAGCCCAATGAGCTACAGCGCTGAGGGGAAAAAAAAAAAAAAATAGCTTCCACAGTCCCTGCACACCGAAGGTGGTGTTGGACAGTGGAAATCGCTGCAGCACAAGCGGTTTGGTGGTTAGTGGACCCTGCCTAACGCTCTCCCTGCTTCTGATGAAGCGGCAGCAACCTGTCCCTAAGCTCAGATCAGCAGCAGTAAGATGGCGGTCGGCGGGAACGCCCCTTTATAGCCCCTGTGACGCCGCAGACAGCAAGCCAATCACTGCAATGCCCTTCTCTAAGATGGTGGGGACCAGGATCTATGTCATCACGCTGCCCACACTCTGCGTTCACCTTCATTGGCTGAGAAATGGCGCTTTTCGCGTCATTGAAACGCGACTTTGGCGCGAAAGTCGCGTACCGCATGGCCGACAAGCACAGGGGTCGGATCGGGTTTCATGAGACGCCGACTTAGCCAAAAGTCGGCGACTTTTGAAAATGATCGACCCGTTTCGCTCAACCCTATTCTCCGGAATACCATGCAAACGAACCACATGCTGAAAAAACAATGGAACCAAATCAGAAGAGGAAGGCAACTTAGGCAAAGGCACCAAATGAACCATCTTAGAAAACCGGTCACAAACCACCCAGATAACTGACATCCTCTGGGAAACCGGAAGGTCTGAAATAAAATCCATAGAAATATGCGTCCAAGGCCTCTCAGGGACCGGCAAAGGCAAAAGCAACCCACTAGCGCGGGAACAACAAGGCTTAGCCCGCGCACAAGTCCCACAGGACTGCACAAAAGAACGCAAATCCCGCGACAAAGAAGGGCTCCAAAAAGACCTACCAACCAAATCTCTGGTACCAAAAATACCAGGATGACCAGCCAACACAGAACAATGAACCTCCGAAATCACCCTACTAGTCCACTTATCAGGAACGAACAGTTTCCCCACTGGACAGGGGTCAGGTTTGTCAGCCTGTAATTCCTGAAGGACCCGTCGTAGATCAGGGGAGATGGCAGAAAGAATCACCCCTTCCTTTAGAATGCCGACCGGTTCAAGGACCTCCGGAGAATCAGGCAAAAAGCTCCTAGAGAGGGCATCAGCTTTAATATTCTTAGAACCCGGAAGATACGAGACCACAAAATCAAAACGGGAGAAAAACAAAGACCATCGAGCCTGTCTAGGATTCAGCCGCTTGGCAGACTTGAGGTAAATCAGATTTTTATGATCGGTCAAAACCACAATGCGATACTTGGCTCCCTCAAGCCAATGTTGCCATTCCTCGAACGCTCACTTCATAGCCAACAATTCCCAATTGCCGACATCATAATTACGTTCAGCAGGCGAAAACTTTCGGGAAAAGAAGGCACATGGTTTCATCAAGGAACCATCAGAATTCCTCTGAGACAAAACGGCCCCTGCCCCAATCTCAGAAGCGTCAACCTCAACCTGAAATGGAAGAGAAACATCTGGCTGACGCAACACTGGAGCGGAAGTAAATTGGCGTTTAAGCTCCTGAAAGGCAGAGACAGCCGCAGAGGACCAATTCGTCACATCAGCGCCCTTTTTTGTCAAATCGGTCAGGTGTTTAACCTCACTGGAGAAGTTAGCAATGAAACGGCGATAAAAATTAGCAAAGCCCAAAAATTTCTGAAGACTCTTCAAGGACGTGGGCTGAATCCAATCATGAATGGCCTGAACCTTAACCGGATCCATCTCTATAGATGAGGGAGAAAAAATAAAGCCCAAAAAAGAAACCTTCTGCACTCAAAAAAGACACTTAGACCCCTTCACAAACAAAGCATTGTCACGAAGGATCTGAAAAACCATCCTGACCCGTTTCAAATGAGACTCCCAATCATCGGAAAAAATCAAAATGTCATCCAAATATACAATCATGAATTTATCAAGATAATTCCGGAAGATATCATGCATGAAGGACTGAAAAACAGATGGTGCATTAGAGAGCCCAAAGGGCATCACAAGGTATTCAAAATGGCCATCGGGCGTATTAAACGCAGTTTTCCATTCGTCACCCTGCTTAATACGAAAAAGATTATATGCCCCTCGAAGGTCAATCTTAGTAAACCAACTAGCCCCCTTAATCCTAGCAAACAAATCAGAAAGCAAAGGCAAAGGGTATTGAAATTTGACCGTGATCTTATTCAAGAGGCGATAATCAATACAAGGTCTCATGGAGCCATCCTTCTTGGCAACAAAAAAAAAATCCCGCTCCCAATGGTGAAGAAGATGGCCGAATATGCCCTTTCTCCAAAGACTCCTTAATATAACTCCGCATAGCGGTATGTTCAGGCACCGACAGGTTGAAAAGTCGGCCCTTAGGAAACTTACAACCTGGAATCAAGTCAATAGCACAATCACAGTCCCTATGCGGTGGAAGGGAACTGGACTTGGGCTCACCGAACACATCCTGAAAATGAGACAAGAACTCTGGAATTTCAGAAGGGGGGGAAGAGGAGATTGACATCAAAGGAACATCACCATGAACTCCCTGACAACCCCAACTAGTCACAGACATAGATTTCCAATCCAACACCGGATTATGTACCTGCAACCATGAAAAACCCAGCACAATAGCATCATGCAAATTATGCAACACCAAAAAGCGACAATCCTCCCGATGGGCTGGCGCCATGCACATGGTCACCTGTGTCCAAAACTGGGGTTTATTTTTAGCCAAAGGTGTAGCATCAATGCCCCTTAAAGGAATAGGGTTCTCCAAAGACTGCAAGGGGAAACCACAATGTCTAGCGAATTCAAAGTCCATTAAATTCAAAGCGGCGCCAGAATCTACAAACGCCATGACAGAAAATGACGACAATGAGCAGATCAATGTCACAGATAACAGAAATTTAGGTTGTACGGTACCAATGGTAACTGAACTAGCGATTCTCTTAATACACTTAGGGCAGACTGAAATGACATGAGAAGCATCGCCACAGTAAAAACACAACCCATTCTGACGTCTGAATCCCCGTCGTTCAGCTCCAGACAGAATCCTATGGCACTGCATAGGCTCAGGTATCTGCTCTGAGGAGAATGCCACAGCGCGCACAACTCTGCGCTCACGCAGGCGCCAATCAATCTGAATGGCCAGAGACATAGAATCGCTCAGACCAATAGGCGTGGGAAACCCCACCATAACATCTTTAACAGATTCAGAAAGACCCTTTCTGAAAATTGCCGCCAAAGCATCCTCATTCCATTTAGTCAGCAGACCATTTTCTAAATTTCTGACAATACAATTCTGCCGCTTCTTGACCCTGAAACAGGGTCAACAAGGTCTTCTCAGCATGATCCACAGAATTTGGTTCATCATATAATAACCCTAGAGCCTGAAAGAAGGCTTCTACATTAAGCAAGGCAGGATTCCCAGATTCCAGGGAAAATGCCCAATCCTGAGGATCGCCACACAGCAGGGAGATGACTATTTTAACCTGCTGAATGGGATCACCAGAAGAACGAGGTTTCAGAGCAAAAACAGTTTACAGTTATTTTTAAAACTCAAAAATTTAGACCTGTCCCCAAAAAATAACTCAGGAGTAGGAATCTTAGGCTCTAAAACCGGAGTCTGAACAATATAATCGGAAATACCCTGTACCCTAGCAGCTAGTTGGTCTACACGAGAAGCTAATCCCTGAACATCCTGCTAGCACACAGCTCCTCAGTCACCCAGAGGAAAAGAGGGAAGGAAAGACAAAACAGACTGCAGAAAAAAAAAATGGCTCAGGACTTTTCTTCCCTTCTTCTGAGATGCATTTAACTCATTGTTGGCCAGTTGTACTGTTATGATCCGGTGACCCTGGAGCCGCATGAGACTATCTCTGGAGTAGGTGGTACCTGTACTGACCGCAATCCTAACACTGACACCGCAACTAGAAGTAGCCGTTGGATGTACCTAACCAGGCCTAGACACCTCGACACAGCCGGAGGACTAAATACCCCTAAAGATGGAAATGGGAAATCCTATCTTGCCTCAGAGCAGAGCCCCAAAGGATAGGCAGCCCCCACAAATATTGACTGTGAGTTTAAGAGGAAATACGTACACAGGCAGAAAAAACAGAGTTTAGCAAAAGAGGCCCTTCTAGCTAGATAGAAAGGATAGGACAGAATTCTAAGCGGTCAGTATTAAAACACTAGAAAATTCCACAGCAGAAAATACTATATACTACATCTAACTAAAGACATAGGATGTATATCTGCATCTCCAGAGAAACCAACATGACAGAAAAATCCAAACAAGTCAAGCTGGACAAAAACACAATAGATTGCACTGCACATAAAAGCACACTGCATGCGTGCTACAGAGAACCAAAACAAGGCAGTTATCTTAGCTGAAATGACAGCAGGGCAGTGGAGCCAGACAGAGATGCAATCCCTCCAAGATACAATGGACAATTGGCAGGGATTGATGGATCCTTCAAACCTAAATACCTAATAGAACTGCAATAAGCAGAAACACCTGCCCTGGCCTATAATCCAGAGACCACTGCACTACCACTAACAACCACCGGAGGGAGTCCAAGAGCAGAATTCACAACACCACACAGAACTATGCTACTGCGGAAATATAATTTTTCAAAACAACAAAAAAAAAAACACCAGGACTCAGCCTGACATAACAGACTGTATTATTGTTTTTTGGGGGGGCGTTTGGGTGAATTTTTACAAAAAATAGTAGAACAAGGCTAGCACACGCAACTATGCTACGTATGCCTGACAAACTACGAATTTTCTACAGATGCACCAGGACTCAGTCTGACATAAGACTGTATATATTTTGTTTTTGGGGGGGTGAATTTTTGGAAAAAATAAATAAAAAATGAAAACTACAACTAGGTATATAGTAAATAAGCAGCAGCAGACAGTTATGGAGCTTTGGGAGGGATGCAGTGGGAGCTATGTACGCAAATACAGTGCCTGCAGGCCTTGCACTGATGTGGATATGCTGTGCCCTGCCAACCTAGCGCTACAATCTCGGAACTCACGAATTAGCCCTAAAAAGGACTGTTGGTTTCTCAGGAGTTGTGGAAATAACAGTTGCAGACCTACACTAACTATTAAAACCACGATTCTGACCCTATCACGGCAGCAGCTCTCCCTACACTAGCTAAGTCCGGAGCAGAATGCGGCGAGCAGGGCGGCGTCAGGTCTCTTATGCTCGTGATGATGCTGTGCAGCCAAGCCAATCACTGCACGACCACAACAAAGAGGGCTGCAGAGTTTCATGGCCTGGCAGACAATCCCTGCAGCGTGATTGGGTCTCTAAAGTTCGCCAAAAATGGTGGGTGGAGACACCAGTTACCGACAAATAATCCCGGAAATGCTCGGTGCTCGCCGAGTACACTGATACTCGGGCAAGTAACGAGTAGTGGTGAGCACATTCGCTCATCACTATTGTTTACCACTGCTGCACCATTAAAAGTAAAGTCCTTTTCAGGGCTTCATATTTTCTTTTCCCTAATAATACCCTAAAGTTTTCAGGCATATATTATATACCTAATTTAAAATTGGCAAGGCATGCAGAAAGGCTACTTTCACACTTCTGTCGGTACGGGGCCGTTGCAAACCGTCAGCCCGACGTACCAACGGACGTTGTGCTAAATGTAGAACAAAGTGGGCAGCGGATGCAGTTTTACAACGCATCCGCTGCCCATTGTGATGAGCGGGGAGGAGGGGGTGGAGTTCCGGCAGCGCATGCACGGTCAGAAATGGCAGACACGTCACACAAAAAAACCTTACATTGAACGTTTTTTTGTGCGTCGCGTCCGCCAAAACATGATAGATCCGTCACACGACGGATGCAATGTGTGCCCATCCGTCGCGATCCGTCGCTAATACAAGTCTATGGGCAAAAAACGCATCCTGCAAGCACATTTGCAGGATCTGTTTTTTGCCCATAATGACGGATTGCAACGGAGCCCAGAAGACGGAAGTGTGAAAGTAGCCTAAGAGACAGGGAAGTGGACGTGCTGCTTATGGTGCACGTAGAGGCCTAGGCTGTGGGCTAAGTGATTCTGTGCATGTTGCCGGAGCACAACACACACCCTCATGCACAAGACCTATCTTTATGTCCCACTTTGCATGGGGGCGCGGGACAACACTCTTGAAGCCAGAACAGTATGAACAGATGATCGGTTTGATGAAAGATAATATTTCCCGTATGTTTCCCAGCACCACTCTATCTTTCACATGGTAGTCTCACTAGCCAAGAGTCTGGACAACATAATCCTCACCCTGGTCCTCCTTCTACCCACCATGGTGAGTCCCAGAAGACAAGTGATTCCACATTCAGACACTCCAAGGAGCACATTTCCACTTATTGATTCTGGCCTGTCGCCCTGCACTTTTCAAGAGGGACATTAGGAGATTGTGTGTGGTGCTGCCCAAATATTTGAGCAGCTATGGTCAGAAGAAGATTATGGTGTGAAATGGCAATAAGTGTCTCAACAGTTAGGGTACCGTCACACAGTACCATTTACATCGCTACGACGGCACGATTCGTGCCGTCGCAGCGTCGTATGATTATCGCTCCAGCGTCGTAGATTGCGGTCACACGTTGCAATCACGGCGCTGGAGCGATGCCGAAGTCCCCAGGTAACCAGGGTAAACATCGGGTTACTAAGCGCAGGGCCGCGCTTAGTAACCCGATGTTTACCGTGGTTACCAGCGTAAAAGTAAAAAAAAACAAACCGTACATGCTCACCATCTGATGTCCGTCAGGTCCCTTGCCGTCCGCTTCCTGCTCTGACTGAGATCCGGCCGTACAGTGAGAGCAGAGCGCAGCGGCGACGTCACCGCTGTGATCTGCTCTCACTTTCCGGCCGGCAGACAGTCAGAGCGGGAAGCGGACGGCAAGGGACCTGACGGACATCAGATGGTGAGCATGTACGGTTTGTTTTTTTTTACTTTTACGCTGGTAACCACGGGAAACATTGGGTTACTAAGCGTGGCCCTGCGCTTAGTAACCCGATGTTTACCGTGGTTACCAGCGAACGCATCGCTGGATCGCTGTCACACACAACGATCCAGCGATGACAGCGGGAGATCCAGCGACGAAAGAAAGTTTCAAACGATGTGCTACGACGTACGATTCTCAGCTGGGTGCCTGATCGCAGTAGCGTGTCAGACACTGCGAGATCGTAACGATATCGCTAGAACATCACGAATCGTGCCGTCGTAGCGATAAAAATGCCACTGTGTGACGGTACCCTTAGATGATGATCAGACATAGTTGCCTACAAGTGAAGTTGTTAAGTCAACAAGTCAGAAGGACCAGGGTTCAGAAGTGTAAGATAAGGTGGTGAATGATGAAATCATTAACCCAACCTGGGAAGGTGCCATGCAGAGCGTGGACAGCAGTACAGATGGGAAGGGATCAGCAGCACCATAACAGGCAGGAAGAGGAAGTGAGGTGGTGTAAGGGCGAGAAGGCAGGCAACTATTTCCCAGAGCACCCACAAGCAGCAGATTCCTAGGCCAATGGTTAGGTGTTCCCTAGTCTGTCTCTTTTTTAAAGAAAGTGTGGAAGATAAAATAATGGTCATTTGTAACCTGTGCCATATTAAGATCAGCAGGGGCCTGATCACTACCAGCCTGATTACCGCTACCATGCTCAGGCACATGTCATCAAATCACCCAACTTGCTGAGCCAAAAACCTGGGGTCCACAATTAGTGTCTGCGGATGGTACTACTACCTCTTCCCCTGTACCATATGCTTGCCAGTCCTCTGTCAAGGATGCAGGCAAGGATGCCTCCTGCCCTGCACCTGTCGTTGCAGATTCGCAAGCACCATCAGTAACCATGTCCAATTCTTTGTTCCAGCGCACCGTGTAGCTGTCCCTTTCCCAGGCCTTGGAAGACAAATCGAAATAGCTAGACACCCTCTTACGGGCCCAAACAGTAAACTGGCACATTTCCAAACTCTTGCCCTGGAAATGTTGTTGTATAGGCTTGTTGACTCTAAGGCTTTCCGGAACTTCATGACGGCTGCCATCCCTTTTTACTCATTCCCCAGCCTTCACTATTTTTCTCAGAGTGCAGTCCCCAAAACATCACCTGTGCCCTAACCAACGCATTTAGTGGTCCACTTAACGCCTGACACGACGACAAGTGCTTATACCCAGGGACGCTACATTTCCCTGATGGCACACTTGTTGAACCTAGTGGAGGTTGGGACCAAGTCAGACCCTGGGTCGGCACACATACTCCCACACCAAGGATTGTGGTCCCTAGTTCCATCAGGATTTCCTCCTTTTCCTCCACATCCCTCTCCTCCTCATCCTCCATATGCGAATTGTCATGTCATGGCACATCATTCCTGTCAGTCACAAACTGAAAGCACTGCCTCGGTGAAGCAACTACATGCTCTGCTGAAACTAATTTGTTTTGGTGACAAATAGCACACTGCCGCAGATCTGTGGAAAGGTCTGACCGGACAGATCTGTGGCTCTCACCGCTGAACCTATAACCAGGCATGGTCGTGTGTGATAATGGCTGTGACCTGGTGACAGCGATGAAGCTTGTCTGGCTCACATGTTCAACTTACTTAATACAAACCTACATAGATTTGCTTGAGCTACTTGTGAAGGTGAAGGTACACCATGTGTTTTCCCATTTAGGAAGTCAGCTACAGCTGCCGCAGATCTGGTATGGTAGTGATGTAGCAGCACTTGCAAGTGCCAGCACACTTACTTGCATGTGACGTGACAACGCACTGAAACTCCACATTACAGATGTTGGCAAGACTTTGTGAGCAGCGGAGGGCAGTAGTTGAATACCAGCTACAACATGCCAGTCGGTATTCCGATCAGCATCCGCACATAACAGCCGACATGTGGGCATGGATGTCTGACATCTATGAGGTTCTACAAAACTATGAGAAATCAACAAATATGGTGAGTGGCGATGACAGAATAATGATAAAATAACCATCCCACTTTTGTGGCTACGTAAATGCTCGCTGCTCACAATTAAAGAGGAAGTTTTGCATGTTGACCAGGTAGAGATGGAGGAAGAAAGTACACAGGGTGATACCACCCAGCTCAGGCTCATCTCCTCCTCTCAGCATGTATTTGGTGATAATGAGGAGGAGGAGGCTGAGGAGGAGGAGGAAAAGGAGATGGTTGCCTGCGCTAGAGGGAACTACCCACGCTAGCTTCATCCTGTCTGTTTAGCGTGGATGGGCTGAAGAAGAGGAAGAGGGGAAGAGAAGGAGATGGAGAGTCGTCCTCCAGGTGGGGACTGGGAAGTATTGCCTCTTTGGGTCTGGGACACATTGCTGACTTTATGTCCTGCTAACTTTCCTGTGACCTTTGTGTTACGCACATTTTGACCAACACTGACTCTGACTACTGGTGGTTCACCCTTCTCCATCCACGCTACAAGGAGAACATTCCATCTCTCCTTTCTGGGGCGGAGTGGGCTAGTAAAAAGGTGCAATACCAGAAGGCCCTAGTCGAATGATTAGTATAAAAATTCCAATCTGAAAATGCTGGCAGCGGTGGTCATAGATCTTTGGAAAACCAGGGAGGAGAGATGAGTGAGACACACACCCGGTCCAACAGAGGCAGAAGAACCCTATCAAAATTCTGGGACAGCTACTCAGTCTCTCCAGGCCCTGATACGTGTGGTAGTCTGACAAGGAAACATTTTGGAACATGGTAATTCCTGCGTGCCATACAACTATTGGATATCCAAGCTGGACAACTGGTATAAACTGGCCCTCTATGCCTTGGAGGTGATGGCCTGCCCTGCAGCTAGCATTTTGTCAGAGCAGGTTTTTATTGCTGCCAGGAGCATAATAGCTGACAGGCGCATTCACCTCTCAACTGAAAATGCTGTCAGGCTGACTCTTATCAAAATGCTGCGACCCGGTCCGTGGCACTGGGCACTCAAACAAAAGGGGGTAAGGTCTTTAAAGGGTTGAAGAAAGTTTGTATTTGTGACGCCACCTGTGGTTCTCGGTCAGAGGGGACCGAGGCTGCTTAAAGGGGTCCTCTGGGGTGATGTTACTGCAGCAAAGTTGGTGGCGCTTCCCACAGGTGAAGTGGGGTCCCCAGTGTGTTTGGCAGGGATGGTGAATGCTGGCAAATAAATGGAGGACACAAGGTTGCAGTCTTTACCTGGTTTACTGAAGTTGTAGTCAGCCTCAGTCCAGGGTACTAGCAACAGATGTTGATGGAGTCCAGGCTGACTGGAAACAAGTGGGAATCCCTTTGACAGGCCAGTTTGGGAGTCTGCCACTATGCGCTGGTTTTTGGTCCTTTGCTACCTGTGGTTGTCTGACAAGGTACACTTCTCACCTGTCCTGGGACAGTACCTGCATAGTAGGCAATTTGAGCCATTTCTCTGGGGTCTCTTTACACGGTGACTCCAGGCTCTGGAATGCTGCTGTACCTCAGGTTTAATGTGGGCAAGTCGCTGTTAGTTTCTTGCCCTCCGGTTCTGCTGTGGGACTATAGTTCCCCACAACCTCGGGCTTCCGGTGCCTGGTTTCTGCACTCTAGCTTTAAATAGGCTCAGTTGCAGCCCTCCTTTAGCTCTTAGGTTCCTCTGTCCTCCCTCACTCTCTGCTTGCCTGCATCAGACTGTCTGATTCCTCTTACAGACCAGGATGTATATTGAGGGAAGCTCCCCTAAAACCGGGTTTAGAGCTCCCCCTTCTGGCCCGGATTCAGAATGTGTTGTGTGTACAGCTTATATGCCAAAGGGATCCCTCCTGTCTCCAGGCATGGCATTACCCTTCCCAAGAGGTAGGCAGCACCACTGTGGTACCCGAACTCCTGGGGTGCCACACACTCGCTCCAAATTTTTAGAGGGTCATCATACGGCCCTCACATGTTAGCTACTCAATAAAATTCTATGTCCTGGACAACCCATTTAACCCATAACTACCCTAGGCCACCATGCATAATAAATGTCAATGATTAACATATCCTAAACCAGCAGAGATTACTTAACTATGTAGGAACTGTTAACCATTACAAAGGACTGAAAGTAATGGAGAAACATTACTTACTCTATACAAAAATGTAAATTGTAATGCATGTAGAAAACTGACCAAGTGAGTATAATTAGATGACGTATGCTATCTCTGTCATGTGCACTGAAATAAATTAGAATGTAGTGATAGATAACTTTTACTCCTACTTTAACAATCAAGAGCATTTATTCAGTAAAAAAATCTTTGTACATTCTTGAGACTCTGATAATCATTGATATAAAAAATCATAGCAAAAAGGGATTATTTATAAATCAGATCTAATATAAAAGCGGCAATATAACGTGTTCAATGGTCATCACACTTGGAGCCTGGATGACTGTGAGACAAACCACACTAAGTTAGACACAGTATTTCATAGACACTTTATTTTAATACTCTCATTATTTTTTTGAAGGGCTACAGCTCTTCCTGCACAAGCATGTAGTTATATCGCCATGTGAATGACTGTGTGCATGCCAACATTTTCAGGGAACATAAATGGATTTAATATATTTACCTAGTGTAATTTAATTATGAGTTGGTGCCACAATTGACTATAAGAGTAACATATTATGTACTAGAGCAGTTGAAAAAAAAGGGGCAGACCACAGGGCATATAAAAAGTTATATGTCTTCCTTTAAAAAAAAACACATTTTGCACATTTTGTAAATGCTTACACTGTGTTTTCATTGACCAACAATTCAGAGAGTAGTTTTGCAGAAGTCCTTATAATTGGAGCTCTCTATATAAAAAGGTAATGTTCAGGTTATTTAAGAACTGCTGCTCTGTGCGGTAGGAGAAACTAACTGTACCATGTTTCACACATAATCAAATTATATATTAGTCTTTAAGGAGCCAAGTTAATATGTTTGTTAAATATACCTCTTATGATACATAACCATGTAAGACTGGCACATATCAATGTCTAACCAGGATCACATACCAATTCCATACAAATATGTTACAATAACCCTATGGAGGTTGGTATAAACATCAATTCGACTCATGAACTCCTTTTCCAGATGTGTTAAGAAGGAAATTAAAGCAATAAAACACATCTCTAGATGGCATGTTCCCTGGACAAAACATCTAAAATATTACTTTTTATTTAAGAGACAACTTATAAACAGAGATATTCTAGCGCTACTATTCAACTAGATTTGGTGGAGTGGTGTTACAAATTGGATGTTTTAGGCTCTTAGGAATTTGAACCCCAAGACTAAAGTAAAGCCAATCTTTCTTATTGAGTTGTGCTAGTTATTATATATTTTTTATTAAGACGTCGCTTTATGTGGGAACTGTGTGTCAGTAGTATGTAAGGTCTTCGTTAGTGCACTGTATATATTACAGTATATGCGATAAACAGTATATTTTAAGCACTCTGTAGTTTCATGCTCTTTTGTCTAGTTGATTGGTAGTTAGTCTAATAGATGTTGGTCCTCATATTCAAATGAGTATGCAATGAGTGACACTACAAGCAATCAACAATTCCTCTAAACCACAGCTCTGAAAGAGTTAAAACAAAGTTCTACTAATTCCTCCCTCACACATCCTGGTGATTTTTGTACGGGGAAAATCAGCACTGGTGAGATCCGTAGTCTGTGTCCGTGTGTACATATGTAACATATGTGTATCTGTGTTTGTTGTCCATTTGTCAGTGGGTCCATGTGTTACATCCATGTGCCATCCGAGTGTCCGTGTGACACGTGCTGGTGCCTGGGAAAAGCAGTACAGCTTGTGCTGTTCCCAGGTGCTGGCTGCTCAATGCATTTCTCATCATTGGCTCCTGCTTGCGCTGAGATCATTATGAAAAGGAGACAATGATGGGTGTTGTATTCAGTAGCAGATGGGAAGAGCGAGGCCAGGTGCCAGATTTGTCGTATCTTATGGATGGGCCATTTCTGGGGCGGCTGAGGGCTGAAGTTGTTAGCCTGAGGAGGAGCAATATCTCTGACCCCTTCCCAGGCTATTAATATTAAATCACAGCTGTCTGTTTAGCCTTCACTGGTGTGAATTTATAGGGGGACCATATGTCATTTTTTTCTGGGGTTCCCCATAAATTCACCAGGAAAGGCTAAGTATACAGCTGTTAGCTGTTATTAATAGCCAAGGAACCTTATGGGGTATTGTCCCTTGTGCCAGATTACTAACATCAGCCCCTAGCTGTAGGCTTTCCCTGTGCTGGTTATGAAAAGAGCCCACGCTGTTTTCTTCATTTAATTCTTTATTTTACACAGCAGCAAAACAGAAAAAAACTTCTGTTATCACTGCGATTGTAATAGCCTGAAGAATAAAGTTGCCTGATCACCTTAACCACATGATCAATGGCATGAAAAAAACTCAAAATATTTATTAATTTCTGTTTTTTGTCCAGAAAAAAAAGCAAACAAAAAATGTTATGAAGCCCAAAATGTTACTAATTAAAAACGTCAAATCATCCCACAAAAGACAAGGCCCCACATAGCTCGGTCAGTGGAAAAATAAAAAGTTATATCTTTCAGAATATGGCGATGCAATAGCAAAATAACAAATGATATTTTTGCAAACCAGTATTTTAGCATGTAAATTTTAAAATTACTAAATAACCATGGCAAAATTGTACTTACCTGAAGAATAAAGTCGTCTAATCATGTTTACTGCACGGTGAACAACGTAAAATGGCGTGCAAAAATAAAGAAATAAAGGCAATTCTTGAATTGCTTTTTATTTTTTTTGTAACTGTAGACTCCCTGACAGAAGTTATGTCGTTTATCCATGTTATGTAAATAAAAGCTTATAACCTGATGTTAAATTCATCCATTGGTAGTGTTGAGCGATACCGTCCGATACTTGAAAGTATCGGTATCGGAAAGTATCGGCCGATACCGGCAAAGTATCGGATCTAATCCGATACCGATACCCGATACCAATACAAGTCAATGGGACTCAAGTATCGGACGGTATCCCTGATGGTTCCAAGGGTCTGAAGGAGAGGAAACTCTCCTTCAGGCCCTGGGATCCATATTAATGTGTAAAAGAAAGAATTAAAATAAAAAATATTGCTATACTCACCTCTCCGACGCAGCCTGGACCTTACCGAGGGAACCGGCAGCGTTCTTTGCTTAAAATGCGCGCATTTACTGCCTTCCGTGACGTCACGTCTTGTGATTGGTCGCGTGCCGCCCATGTGGCCGCGACGCGACCAATCACAGCAAGCCGTGACGTAATTTTCAGGTCCTGAATGCAGAGTTAGGCATTCAGGACCTGAAATTACGTCACGGCTTGCTGTGATTGGTCGCGTCGCGGTCACATGGGCGGCACGCAACCAATCACAAGCCATGACATAATTTTAAAATGCGCGCGTTTCCTGCCTCCCGTGACGTCACGGCTTGTGATTGGTCGCGTCGCCCATGTCACCGCGACACGACCAATCACAAGCCGTAACGTAATTTTCAAATCCTGAATGCCTAGAATTAGGCATTCAGGACCTGAAAATTACATCACGGCTTGCTGTGATTGGTCGCGTCGTGGCCACATGGGAGGCACGCGACCAATCACAAGCCGTGACGTCACGGAAGGCAGTAAAGGCGCGCATTTTAAGCAAAGAACGCTGCCGGTTCCCTCGGTAAGGTCCAGGCTGCGTCGCAGAGGTGAGTATAGCAATATTTTTTATTTTAATTCTTTCTTTTACACATTAATGTTGTTTCGATACCGATACCCGATACCACAAAAGTATCGGATCTCGGTATCGGAATTCCGATACCCGCAAGTATCGGCCGATACCCGATACTTGCGGTATCGGAATGCTCAACACTATCCATTGGTTGTATAAATTATTCTTTTGAAAGCTGAAACCCTTGGAAGTGTGGTTTAGGTTAAGAAAATAAATTGGCATCAATGCAGTAATATTGATCATCAGTTAATGGATACAGATTGGTGAGATTTTGGCAAGACAAAAGTTTTGTCACCTGGTCATATAATGCACCCAATCCTAGTTTACATCCTCACCTGTGCTCAGTAAATGATCGGTTAATTAGTGTGTATATAAAAAGAAACCCAGCACCCCAGACCTTCACTTGAACTGCAACTTGAGCTCTGACAACATGCCAAAAATCCACCCTGTCACCAAAGCCTGGATTATCAAGAGGCTGAAGACCAGATCCACTGCAGACACTTCAATGTGTCTCAGCGTCAAGTACAAAGAATTAAAAAAAGATTTGAAGAGACTGGAGATGTGTTTGACAAGCCCAGGTCCAGCAGACCCCGCAAGACAACTGCTCAGGAGGAACATTTGTTGATTAGAAAATCCAAAACAAGCCCCTCTTCCACTGCAGCAGAGCTCCAACAGGCCTGGTCACCTCAAGTCCCTGTGTCAACTAGAACAGTTTGTAGGATTCTGTCTTGAAATGGCCTCCATGGTCGAATCAGTGCCCAGAAGCGAGCACTAAACAAAAGGCAAATAAAAAAACCATGTGGCATTCGCAAAGTCCCACAGCCTGCTAAACAGATGGACGCTGGAAAAGTGGCAGAAGGTGGATTTCCCTGATGAATCTTCAGTAGAATTACACAATAGCTGCCGCAAATACTGCAGGAGACCTACTGGAGCCTGTATGGATCCAAAATACACCCAGAAAACAGTTAAATTTGGTGATGGAAAGATCATGGTCTGGGGTTATATTCAGTATTGGGGTGTGCGAAGCATTTGCAAGGTGGAAGGCAATATCAGTAGCCTAAAATATCAAGAAGTTTTACCTACCTCTTATATTCCAATTCATAAAAGGGGTCAAATTCTGCAGCAGGATGGTGCTCCATCTCATACATCCATCTCTACAACAAAGTTCCTCGAGGCAAAAAAGATCAATGTGCTCAAGGACTGGCCAGCCCAGTCACCAGACATGAACATCATTGCGCATGTTTGGGGTAGGATGAAAGGGGAAGCTTGGAAGACAAAACCAATGAATCTAGATGAACTCTGGGAGGCATGTAAGACTGCATTCTTTGCTGTTCCTGATGACTTCATTAATAAATTGTATGAATCATTGTTGAACCGCATGGATGCAGTCCATCAAGCTCATGGAAGTCACACAAAATATTAAATATGGCTCTAATAGCACCACAACTTCATTCACCAATGTTATGCAACATATATTTGTTTTTTAAGTTAATTATTTGTTTGAATATCACATTACTTTCTGTGGGCGGCAAAACTTTAGTCTTGCCAAAATCTGACCATTCTGTGTCCATTAACTGATCAATATTTCTGCATTGATTCCAATTTATTATCTGAACCTAAACCATATTTCGGAGAGTTTCAGCTTTCAAAAGAATAATTTAAACAACCAATGGATGAATTTAATGTCAGGTTATAAGCTTTATTTACATAACATGGATAAGCGACATAACTTCTGTCGGCGAGTGTAACTCTAACATTCAAAAGATCGCAATAAGGCTCAGTTCACATTTATCCTGTGCTCTACACTGAGTGCTTACACCAAGTTTGCAGTGTAAATCTCTTGAATACATGATTCAGATGGAACCCCAATGGAAGATTCCCTATAATGAGGCAGATAGAGTCACTTAGGAAGTTGTCTGGCTTATGATCTGGCAATGTCTGTTGTTTTAGACTTGCATAAAAGTGCCCAAAGTTTTGTGCACCTCTGAAAAGAAGGATAATGTTGAGCAAAGGCCAGATGGAGTTCAGAGTAACTCTGTTTCCTCTTTATAGTGAATGGATCCTTCAGGTGTGTCATCTGAATTATGTAATTTGGAGATTTAAACCTCAATGTAAGTGCTGAGCCTAGAGTGCAGAATAAATGTGATCCAAAATTTTATTGAAAATGTTCCCTATAAAGGCATCAACACAATTCACAAATAGAGGGCTTCCACATTATTGTTAGCTCAAAGGCTCAGAAATAGCACTATGGTTCATTGCCCCCCCAAAAAAGTCCAGCAAGTTCTGCACTCTCAAATTCAAATGCCCTTCTCCTTTCTGAGCCTCACAGTGTGCCTGAACCACATTTAGCATTCACATGTTTGTCTTTTCTGTAGAGATGAGAGCCCACCTTATTTACAGGCATACATTTCCAGAAGCATGAGCTGGTAATAATGTACTGGGCACTACATAGTACTGGGCACTACAATGCATGGGAACTACAATGTACAGGCACTACAATAGCAGATTGGCAATTTTCACTCATCAGCATCCACTGCTGCTTGTTTCTGGAAAACATACATGGAGTCATATCATCCCTTCAGCTGTAGATAAATTCTCAAAGGGGTATAATTTCCAAAATGGGGTCACTTGAGTGGGGTATTCTGCTCTTCTAGCACTTTGGGATAAGGCTATGTGAACCCAAACTGGAAAGTTTGGGATTTGTGCCAGACTTCTTATTGTACATCCAGTTTGCTGTTGGGGTCTGGAAGTCTAATAAAGCTTGTTGAAATGCTGCAGCATATATATATATATAAAAAAAAAAACATGTGGTCCTTTTCCTTTCTAAACCCAGCTTAGGGAAAACAGATGGCTGGGAGAATATCTATGGAGTGCTCAGCCTATTAATATCAGCCCACAGCTGTCTGATTTGCTTTAGCTGGTTATTAAAAATAGGGTGGACACTTAAAAAAAATGACGTTGCATCTCCCCTATTTTTAATAACCTGCTAAGGCAAAGCAAACAGCTACAGGCTAATATTAACAGGCTGTTAAGGAGCCATATTTATTGGCCCCTCCCAGCCTGTAAACACCAGTCCTCACTTGCACCAGAAATGTTGCATCCAATTCTGGAGCCTCGGCTTTTCCCACTTGCCCTTGTGCATTTGCAAGTGGGGTAATAGTTTATGGGGTTGATGTTAGCTTTGGAATGTCAGCTGACATTGAGCCCATATGTTAGTAATGGAGAAGCGTCTATTAGATGCCCCCATAAGTAACTCAGTAAGTTCAAAGAAAAAAATACACACATGAAAAAACATTTTATTTGAATAAAGACTTACCAACACATTCCCTGGTTTACCTATTTATTAATAGCAAAAAAAAATTTCCACTGATCCAACAACATCCAAGTAGGTCCCGGGTAGTGTTGAGCGATACCGTCCGATACTTGAAAGTATCGGTATCGGAAAGTATCGGCCGATACCGGCAAAGTATCGGATCTAATCCGATACCGATACCCGATACCAATACAAGTCAATGGGACTCAAGTATCGGACGGTATCCCTGATGGTTCCCAGGGTCTGAAGGAGAGGAAACTCTCCTTCAGGCCCTGGGATCCATATTACTGTGTAAAATAAAGAATTAAAATAAAAAATATTGCTATACTCACCTCTCCGACGCAGCCTGCACCTTACCGAGGGAACCGGCAGCCTTCTTTGCTTAAAATGCGCGCGTTTACTGACTTCCGTGACGTCACGGCTTCTGATTGGTCGCGTGCCGCCCATGTGACGGCGATGCGACCAATCACAACAAGCCGTGACGTAATTTCAGGTCCTGAATGCCTAATTCTAGGCATTCAGAATTTGAAAATTACATCACGGCTTGTGATTGGTCGCGTGCCGCCCATGTGACCGCGACGCGACCAATCACAAGCCGTGACGTAATTTTCAAATCCTGAATGCCTAGAATTAGGCATTCAGGACCTGAAATTACATCATGGCTTGTTGTGATTGGTCGCGTTGCGGTCACATGGGCGGCACGCGACCAATCACAAGCCGTGACGTAATTTTCAAATCCTGAATGCCTAGAATTAGGCATTCAGGACCTGAAATTACGTCACGGCTTGTTGTGATTGGTCGCGTCGCGGTCACATGGGCGGCACGCGACCAATCAAAAGCCGTGACATCACGGAAGGCAGTAAACGCGCGCATTTTAAGCAAAGAAGGCTGCCAGTTCCCTCGGTGAGGTGCAGGCTGCGTCGGAGAGGTGAGTATAGCAATATTTTTTATTTTAATTCTTTATTTTACACATTGCTATTAATCCCGATACCGATTCCCAAAATCACAAAAGTATCGGATCTCGGTATCGGAATTCCGATACCCGCAAGTATTGGCCGATACCCGATACTTGCGGTATCGG
Organism: Ranitomeya variabilis; assembly: GCF_051348905.1. Classification (NCBI taxonomy): domain Eukaryota; kingdom Metazoa; phylum Chordata; class Amphibia; order Anura; family Dendrobatidae; genus Ranitomeya; species Ranitomeya variabilis. The sequence goes on from NC_135237.1 coordinate 161,180,391, forward strand.
AATGCTCAACACTAGTCCCAGGTCATATACCGATTTTCTGTCAGTAAGTCTACGTTCACATTTGCGTTGTGCGCCGCAGCGTCGGCGCCGCAGCGCACAACGCAAACAAAAACGCGGCAAAATGCACGCTAAAACGCTGCGTTTTGCGCCGCATGCGTCGTTTTTGGCCGAAAGTTGGACGCAAAAAAAATGCAACTTGATGCGTTTCTTGCGTCCAACGCTTGCGGCCATGCGGCGCAAAACGCAGCACAACGCATGTCCATGCGCCCCCATGTTAAATATAGGGGCACATGACGCATGCGGCGCCGCTGCGGCGCCCGACGCTGCGGCGCTGGCCGCAAATGTGAACGTAGCCTAACGTCATTACCCATGAGCCATGACTGTCAGAACAAGACTGCAGAGGTTGTTCCAAGTAATTTCTTATGGACAATGACATTACGCCCACTAGAAATGTCCACAAGTAACCTCTACAGTCTTGTAGTTCTGGATCACAGTAATGTGATCACAAGAACGAGACTGCAGAGGTTACTTGTGGTCATTTCCCATGGGCGAACATCATCGTATCAGCGGTTACTAATGTTTGTGTATTTTAATGGACCTTAAATAAAGAAGATTTTTTTACGGCACCCTGTGCTGGATTTTATACATTTTTCATGGTGGAATCTTGCTGTACTACAAGGCTTTCTGGGGAACAGGGATCCCTTTATCCATAGTCGAGCTGATTATTTGTGGACCCTGATGGGTTTCTCACAATTTTGGCCATGTTCATTTTTCTCCTGTATGTTGCTGCCGGGTCTTGATTAGTCAACATCATATAGAAAAAGAAATACTCAACCACAGTGAAAAATCTCTGATAAATCTCAGCTGGATTTAACATAAATTACTACCTTAACTTTTACAAGCTAATATCTCTGCAACAGAGAGGAGAAATTAAAAAAATTACATTAAAAAGCCAATTTATCCAGCTAAGCAGCAGCTAATCCATCATGTGGTCAGTTTATCGTGCTAAAAGTGGTGAAAACTAAGTCTTCTTTAAGAATTATAGAATGCAGTGGCCCTTTTAGTCAAGTGGTTTTCAAAGTCAGTGTTGGTGGAATAAAGTGTTGGTGGAATAAAGCAGATATACACAGTTGTCAATTGAACTTTACTCAAAAGGAAACAGTAAACTTGTTTATACATCATACTACATGAGGCAACTAGCTTGATGGTTTCAACAGGCAAACATGAGGCCATAGGCTAACCAGAACAAAGTGACCAGTTGACACCTGTGATCCCTGGCAAACACTGACAGTATAAGGCCCCTGTGCAATAACTTAATATGTGCTCCCTGTTATTCAGAAGCTCATCATAAAGCAGCTATTTTTTTTCTCTATAACAATTCACCAGTAATTGTGTATATTTTTTTTGATCATTTTGGCACACTTTACAGGTAGATTAATCCTTCAAAAGCAGGAATAAGACTCTATGCTCCACTACGCTGTGGCAATCCTAATACTGTGCCTTTCTTTCATGTGCTAGTGGGTTCTACTCCACCTGGTGCACACCTCACCCTACAACTTCACATTTTACTTTACTAAACTATACAAAAATTCTCATTTGCAAAAATGATAAACTTTTTGTAATTTGCTTATGCATGAATTGACAAAATCCATTTTTCTGAACCATAAAAGGCCATGAAAATGTTAGAGAATAAAAATCCCTTACTCTTACACAAACTTCCAGGTTTGCTAGTCACGGGAGGGTTTGGTGAATGTGCCAATGAATGTAGTGGCCAATGATGTCATGGGGCGTGCAGCAACCATTGTGGCCACAAGAGCAGAACCCTGCCAGGCCTAGCAAACCTGGAAGCCTTGGCATGACTGAGACACTGGGGATTTCAGTACCACTGACCCTTTTTAGGGTTAGCAGAACGCACCACATAATATAAAGGAAGATATAAGGTGTGTTTGCAGGCCGGGGTTCACCGTGTAGAGATATTATCTGCTGCTTGGTAATGGCGGACAGTATATGGTGGTATAATGAGAACACACACCGGTTAATGTCACCCTGTATGTATGGAGACAGAACCTGTTGTGTCACAGAGCCTCTATACCACGGAATGAACTCTGTGTTTGGTCACAGAACTCTACCCCAAGGACATGGGGTTAGAGTCCCTCTAGACCCACTAGCACCTGCGGTGCCAGGGAAAAACAATAATAAATTTAGCGCACTGAGTGAATGCAGCACCGCTCTGGCGAACACCACTAACCACCCTAACTAGGGACCGGAAAGTGCACTAATTGCACACGGCATCGCACTGGTGAATGCTGCTAATGACACTGTAGGAAACGTGCTCAGTAGTGTTGAGCATTCCGATGCTGCAAGTATCGGGTATCGGCCGATACTTGCTGTATCGGAATTCCGATACCGGGATTCCGATACTCTTGTGGTATCGGGTATCGGGTATCGCAACAACATTAATGTTAAAATGTGTAAAAGAGAGAATTAAAATAAAAAATATCGCTATACTCACCTGTCCGACGCAGCCGGGACTTCAGCGAGGGAACCGGCAGCGTTGTTTGTTTAAAATTCGCGCTATTACTTGGTTACGTGAATTCCCGGCTTGTGATTGGTCAGGTCGGCCACGTTGCCGGGACGCGGACCAATCACAGCAAGCCGTGACGAAATTACGTCACGGCTTGCTGTGATTGGTCCGCGTCCCGGCAATATGGCCGCCCTGACCAATCACAAGCCGTGACGTCACGGGAGGCTGGACACGCGCCCATTTTAAAATGAGCGCGTCCAGCCTCCCGGCTTGTGATTGGTTGACCGCGGCGCAACCAATCACAAGCCGTGACGTCACGGGAGGCTGGACACGCGCCCATTTTAAAATGAGCGCGTCCAGCCTCCCGGCTTGTGATTGGTTGACCGCGGCGCAACCAATCACAAGCCGTGACGTCACGGGAGGCTGGACACGCGCCCATTTTAAAATGAGCGCGTCCAGCCTCCCGGCTTGTGATTGGTTGACCGCGGCGCAACCAATCACAAGCCGTGACGTCACGGGAGGCTGGACACGCGCCCATTTTAAAATGAGCGCGTGTCCAGCCTCCCGTGACGTCACGGCTTGTGATTGGTCAGGGCGGCCATATTGCCGGGACGCGGACCAATCACAGCAAGCCGTGACGTAATTTCGTCACGGCTTGCTGTGATTGGTCCGCGTCCCGGCAACATGGCCGACCTGACCAATCACAAGCCGGGAATTCACGTAACCAAGTAATAGCGCGAATTTTAAACAAACAACGCTGCCGGTTCCCTCGCTGAAGTCCCGGCTGCGTCGGACAGGTGAGTATAGCGATATTTTTTATTTTAATTCTTTCTTTTACACATTTATATGGTTCCCAGGGCCTGAAGGAGAGTTTCCTCTCCTTCAGACCCTGGGAACCATCAGGAATACCGTCCGATACTTGAGTCCCATTGACTTGTATTGGTATCGGGTATCGGTATCGGATTGGATCCGATACTTTGCCGGTATCGGCCGATACTTTCCGATACCGATACTTTCAAGTATCGGACGGTATCGCTCAACACTAGTGCTCAGTGCTGGATGGCACTTAACTGGCACTAGTCAGCTCCAATCACCCACACTCAAACAACAACACTAGAGAAGGGGTTCAATTAGGAGCTTTCACCAGAACATACATACATCCATACACATCATGTATAGAGGTTGTACAAGCGCATGGCCGAGCCATGAAAACCTTTTATAGTTGCAACCTTCCGGGACCTTCCCAGTGGTCCAATCGGAGCCCCTTGAGGACCTGGGCATGTGACCCCGACCTTCAATGAGAGGTCGTCCCACGGGCATGTTCAGTAGTCAAAAAGCTCGCCGCTGACTAATGCTGGTTACAATAGCTGGACCTAGGATGGCAGCAGTAACCAGACACACAGCATCAGCTTGAGCAAGACGCTGGGACCGATGTCTTCGCTGAGCAGGCTCCTCTGCAGCTGGGGAAGAATAGGAGACCCCAAAGGACATGGTTTGAGATTCCCCCTGTGCAGTGGCAGGAACTCGACACCTAACAACACTGACATGAAGATGAGACGAGGACCAGACAAGTGGCCGTGAGAAGTGGAGGGGCGGGAGAGGTGAAAGATGAGTATAAAAGTGTTCAGTATTTTTTTTTTACATATTATAGTTAATATGGTTTGGAGTATCTGCAGGGACTTTTTACGGAGAATAATTTCTTAGCGAATCGCATTTCCTGGGAAAAACTGTGCAGGCAAATTTGAATTTTGTCTGATCTGCTCATCTGTTCTCAATATGTCAGAGAGTAGAAGAACGATGAAAGATAGAGAAAGCAAGTTATTTGTAAGTTTGCTTAGTTTTACACTGTCCCAACAGTCCTATCAGTCCTATACCTAGTTAAATACATGGGAGCAACCATATATTAATTCGCCAATATAGGATTGCTGGATTGCATAGTGGCATTAGGTGGTCATAAATACTGCATTGCTATAACATACATAACTATAAAAGCATAATACTTTCTAGCATCGCTTTGCTAGCAGAATGTATGTAGCGCAATAATGCATAGCATAAGATTAGATAAAATATAAAATAAGATATGATGTAGCATTATGATGATATTTGTTTGGAAATCAAGGAACTTAGTAGCCTTTGCGAGAGGGTAGCGTATCACTTTCCAACCTTCTTACTAGGCATGTAGTCAAAGTCCTAAGAATCACTGTGACTTGTGTTTTAATAAAGCTAGAATCTTTGTCTCCCATGTTTGACATTCATTATTATAAAAGCTACTAAGTCCACTGCATACACTATATTTTTAAGAGAAATAAAATGTTTGCCTTGGTTATATGCCAAATCTGGGGTCATTCCCAAACTTACTCCATCATATCCCTTCCTGACGTTTCTTAGTAACATGCAAAAATAGGAAAAAACATTTCAGCTGTTGGGGTTTCATTGTGGTCACAAGTGACCACAATATCTAAACAAGAAAAGATTATTCTGAATTAATCATTGAAAATTCATTATCATCAAATAGATTTGAATGGACACTTATATTCATACTCATTTTCATTTCACCTTGTGAAGAAACTAAAAAAAAGAAACATATTACATGGAAGTTCGTTGTCTTTGGTGAAAAGTATATGACCAACACTATAGGAAAGATATATATCTTGGTACCGTGTTAGCCAGTGGATAGAAAAATATTTAGATTTGAGAGTCCTCAGTAGCCATTAAAAGTTATCAACCACTGAGTACTCACAATTCTAAATATTTTTCTAACAACTCTATAATCATAACATTAATGCCAGGTCCTGCTGTAGGCTGTGAATAATATGTGCCCCAAAATATCACTTAACTCATACAGATAAATAAGTATAAAATCAGAAAGAATTTCTGAACATTCCATTTAGAGTGGCTCATACATAATAATTCATTTAAGTCTGTGTATTAATTTAACAATTTAACTTCTGTCTAACATAACATGACTCACTGCTGTTTAGCTGACTCAGACTTCCACCTATAGAGGAGCTGAGTGGATAAATGTTGGGTTCAAAATGAAAAAGTGCCTGGAATCTAAGGGTGTTAGGACCTCTTGTTCTAACCAATTTTTTTGTGTTTTTCGATAGCACTCAAGAATGCAGCTGAGCGGATCTTTTGAAATTTAAATTTGCCGACTTTGCCAAATTTTGACAGAAAATGTTATTTGCGGAAAGTAAATTCTCTTGAATCTTAATATCAGAACGCTTGTAATTGCTCGGAAAATACACATGGATGAGAGGAGAAAGAACCCTGCTCAGTGCTCACCATAAGAGCTTACTGTTATACACAGGTCCTAGGTAAGGGATTTGCTCTCTTCATCTTGGTCCGCTGCGCTTTGTTGTGCTCCATTTTGGGTTTTGCAGTTTACCTGATGTGTAACATCATCTCTCTAAGCCTTTTTTAGGGTATGTGCACACGTCAGGATTTCTTGCAGAAATTTCCTGAAGAAAAACGGAAATTTTCTGCAAGAAATCCGCATGTTTCTTTTTGCGTTTTTATCCCGTTTTTTTCGCTTTTTTTTTTAGCATTTTGCAAGCGTAATTAGCTTGCAGAATGCTAAAGTTTTCCAAGCGATCTGTAGCATCGCTTGGAAAACTGATTGACAGGTTGGTCACACTTGTCAAACATAGTGTTTGACAAGTGTGACCAACTTTTTACTATAGATGCAGCCTATGCAGCATCAATAGTAAAAGATAGAGTGTTAAAAAAAATAAAAAAATAAAAAAAATGGTTATACTCATCTTCTGCAGACAGCCGATCTCCTCAGTGGCTTCCGTTCCTATAGATGGTGTGTGCAGGACCTTCGATTATGTTGCGGTCACGTGACCGCGACGTCATCACGGTCATGTGACCGCGATGTCATCGCAGGTCCTTCACACACACCAGCTATAGGAACGGAAGCGGCAGCGTGCACCTGAGAGGCGGGAAGACTGCGGGGGCCATCGAAGGTGAGTATATGACTATTTTTTATTTTAATTCTTTTTTTTTACCAATTATATGGTGCCCAGTCCATGGAGGAGAGTCTCCTCTCCTCCACCCTGGGTACCAACCACACATGACCTGCTTACTTCCCGCATGGTGGGCATAGCCCCATGCGGAAAGTAAGCAGATCAATGCATTCCTAGTTGTGCGGAATCTCCGCAATTCTGCAAATTTAATGAACATGTTGCTTTTTTTTCCGCGATGCGATTTTTTCACGGAAAAAAATGCAACATTTGCAAAAGATATGCGGAATACACTGAAAATAATGGGAGGCATATGTAAGCGTTTTTTTCACGCTTTTTTCGCGTTTTTATCACGTTTTTATAGCGAAAAAACGCAAAAAAAACGCAAAAAATACTGAACGTGTGCACATGGCCTTAGGCCCATTAGGACACACACCCATGTCTTCGGATTGCTATTTAACGATCCGTCAGGCACAACTGATCTGACAGGCACAGTTCAATTAGTTTAGTTTCTCTCTCCAAATTATCAGAAAATCTCCCCCCCCCCAGAAATCTCCTGTCTTTACATGCTCTTTGAAATCTGATCCCACAGTGTTCCAGCAGACCTTCTGGAGAGCCCATCTGACCTTTGAGGCTTCTCAGGCTCACTGCACCTGAACTCGTCTCTCACATCTGAAGGTTAGTAGTTTCTCTTTTTATTTATAACAATTGTTTATATAACTTGCTTTATGAATGAATAATGCTAAGTTTGTGTAAATAAGTAGAATTTTCTTAGAAAAAAAGAGGGTGGGCGCTAAGGCACATAGTGCCCTACCACGTACTCTCTCTCTCCCTTAATAATAATAATAATAATAATAATTTTATTTATATAGCGCCAACATATTCCGCAGCGCTTTACAAATTATAGAGGGGATTTGTACAGACAATAGACATTACAGCATAACAAAAATCACAGTTCAAAATAGATACCAATAGGAGTGAGGACCCTGCTCGCAAGCTTACAATCTAAAGGAAAAAAGGGAGACACGAGAGGTGGACCAGCCATAGATTCTCTGTTAAATTGGCCAGTAAAATGTATAATTTATTTAACCCCCTTCATGTTTAAGAAATTAAGAATCTGCTGTTAAATGATGATGAGAGAGACCCCACAATGAGTGAAGATTTATCGGAAAAGATTGACGTTTCATCTCAAGATGCGGTGGAAGAATGTAAAAGTGATTCAGGAACAGAGCAGGATGGCGAGGAGACTGATACAGAGGAACAAGATACAGATAACACCTATTATTTGGGCAAAGATAAAAATACCAAGAGGAGCAAGAAACGACTTACAGGATAGCTGAAACACCAAGCTCTGGTCAATGGTCATCTTCTCTGCCATGTTTAATGTGGGTAGTATCAATTCACAAGTGATTTACCTCGGCAATCAACTGGAACCACTGAGTAAAAGAATTTGCCTGAAAAAATTGGCTAATGAACTAGTGAGTAGAGAGCTATGCCAAAGAAGTCTGAATTTTTTTCCTAATTGTAATGTTTCGTAAAAGTTATGTCATGAAAACTAGAGGCTATTTGGTAGTTGAAAAATGTGGTGCTGTTTGTTTAAATATGTTTATGGTTATTACTTTTTTTGGCATCTTATTTTGTTTACTCTCTTTTAATGCAACCCTATGAAGGTCACTGATTACTATTAGAGTCCTGAAATTGAGATAATTAGATATTATAGGTGGTTTTATAACCTGTGCCTATCAGGCACACTGCACCTTAACTCGGGAGTGGCAGAGGTGCACCTGTCAGAGGGTTAACAATCTAGCTTAGTTTCCTCCAGCATCTGTGCATATTGTGCTTCCATTCCTCCTTACTTCACTTAATCCATCCTGCTGCCTCCAAGACTCCTGTATGTGCCACGTCTTCATTCCCCATGTGCCATCTTGCCTGCTGCACTGATGTTTGGGATTCATGAACCAACCTGGACCTGGGGCTTTTTGGGTCCACTTCATTCTATAGCAGAAAAGGAGTAGGGACCCTATTGACCATAAGAGCTTACACTCTACAAGAGATATATACAAATAATTTTATGCCCAAAAAGACAAATAGAGAGGATCCTGCTGACCATAATGATATGGAAAACAACTTTGCCAAACAAACTGTGTCCACAGCTGAGTATATCTCCATTTTTTAACCCCTTCCCGACCCATGACGCCTATGCGGCGTCATGGAATGATCGCATCCCTGCAGATCGGGTGAAAGGGTTAATTCCTATTTTACCCGATCTGCAGGGAGAGGGGGAGTTGTACTTCAGCCTAGGGGGGGTGGCTTTGCCCCCACGTGGCTACGATCGCTCTGATTGGCTGTTGAAAGTGTAACAGCCAATCCAAGCAATTTGCAATATTTCACCTATGAAAATGGTGAAATATTGCAATCCAGCCTTGGCCGATGCTGCAATAGCATCTGCCATGGCTGGAAATCATGTTCTGGCCCCCCCCACCGCCCCCCATCTCCTCCCCAGTCCTCCGTTCTGTCCGGTACCCCCCTCCGTCCCCCTGTTCGCTCCCCCGTGCTCCTGTCCGCTCCCCCGTGCTCCTGTCCGCTCCCCCCGTCCTCCGATCCCCCCCCTGTGCTCCGATCCACCCCCCCCACCACCCCCTCATACTTACCGATCCTCCCGAAGTCGGTCCGTCTTCTCCCTGGGCGCCGCCATTTTCCAAGATGGCGGGCGCATGCTCAGTGCGCCCGCCGAATCTGCAGGCTGGCAGATTCGTTACAGGTACATTTTGATCGCTGTGGTAGGTTCTACCACAGCGATCAAAATAAAAAAATAATAAATAAACTCCCCCCTTTATCACCCCCATAGGTAGGGACAATAATAAAATAAAAAAAATATTTTTTTTCTTTTTCCACTAGGGTTAGGGTTAGAACTAGGGTTAGAACTAGGGTTAGGGGTAGGGTTAGGGTTACGGGTAGGGTTAGGGTTAGGGGTAGGGTTATGGCATGTGCACACAGAGCGGATCGGCCGCGGATCGGCCGCGGATTGGCAACGGATCGGCCGCGGATCCGCAGCGGATCCGCAGCGGATCCGCAGCGGATCGGCCGCGGATCGGCCGCGGATCCGCAGCGGATCGGCCGCGGATCCGCAGCGGATCGGCCGCGGATCCGCAGCGGATCGGCCGCGGATCCGCAGCGGATCCGCAGCGGATTGGCCGCGGATCTGCAGCGGATTGGCCGCGGATCCGCAGCGGATTGGCCGCGGATCCGCAGCGGATTGGCCGCTGCGAATTCGAAGCAGTTTTCCATCAGGTTTACAGTACCATGTACACCTAAGGAAAACCAAATCTGCTGTGCCCATGGTGCGGAAAATTCCGTGCAGAAACGCTGCATTGTATTTTCCGCAGCATGTCAATTCTTTGTGCGGATTCCGCAGCGTTTTACACCTGTTCCTCAATAGGAATCCGCAGGTGAAATCCGCACAAAAAAACACTGGAAATCTGCTGTAAATCCGCAGGCAAAACGCAGTGCCTTTTACCTGCAGATTTTTCAAAAATCGTGCGGAAAAATCTCACACGAATCCGCAACGTGGGCACATAGCCTTAGGGTTAGGGTTGGAATTAGGGCTAGGGTTTGAAATAGGGTTAAGATTAGGCTTGTGGTTAGGGTTACGGATAGGGTTAGGGGTGTGTTGGGGTTACAGTTGTGGTTAGGGTTGGGATTAGGGTTACGGTTGGGATTAGGGTTAGGATTAGGGTTGGAATTAGGGTTACGGTTGTGTTGCGGTTAGGGTTGTGGTTAGGGGTGTGTTGGGGTTAGGGTTGTGATTAGGGTTATGGCTACAGTTGGGATTAGGATTAGGGGTGTGTTGGGGTTAGTGTTGAAGTTAGAATTGAGGGGTTTCCACTGTTTAGGCACATCAGGGGTCTCCAAACGCAACATGGCGCCACCATTGATTCCAGCCAATCTTGCGTTCAAAAAGTCAAATGGTGCTCCCGCCCTTCCAAGCCCCGACGTGCGCCCAAACAGTGGTTTACTCCCACATTTGGGGTACCAGCGTACTCAGGACAAACTGGGCAACAACTGTTGGGGTCCAATTTCTCCTGTTACCCTTGCAAAAATAAAAAATTACTTGCTAAAACATAATTTTTGAGGAAAGAACAATTATTTTTTATTTTCACGGCTCTGCGTTATAAACTTCTGTGAAGCACTTGGGGGTTGAAAGTGCTCACCACACATCTAGATAAGTTCCTTCGGGGGTCTAGTTTCCAAAATGGGGTCACTTGTGGGGTGTTTCTACTGTTTAGGCACATCAGGGGCTCTGCAAATGCAATGTGACGCCCGCAGACCATTCCATCAAAGTCTGCATTTCAAATGTCACTACTTCCCTTCCGAGCCCTGACGTGTGCCCAAACAGTGGTTTACCCCCACATATGGGGTATCAGCGTACTCACAACAAACTGGGCAACAAATATTGGGGTCCAAATTCTCCTGTTACCCTTGTGAAAATAAAAAATTGCTTGCTAAAACATCTTTTTTGAGGAAAGAAAAATGATTTTTTATTTTCATGGCTCTGCGTTGTAAACTTCTGTGAAGCACTTGGGGGTTGAACGTGCTCACCACACATCTAGATAAGTTTCTTGGGGGGTCTAGTTTCCAAAATGGGGTCACTTGTGGGGGGTTTCTACTGTTTAGGCATATCAGGGGCTCTGCAAACGTAACATGATGCCCGCAGACCATTCCATCAAAGTCTGCATTCCAAAACGTCACTACTTCCCTTCCGAGCCCCGGCATGTGCCCAAACAGTGGTTTACCCCCACATATGGGGTATCAGCGTACTCAGGAGAAACTGGACAACAACTTTTGGGGTCCAATTTCTCCTGTTACTCTTGCAAAAATAAAAAATTCTGGGCTAAAAAAATATTTTTGAGGAAAGGAAACACATTTATTATTTTCACGGCTCTGCGTTATAAACTTCTGTGAAGCACTTGGGGGTTCAAAGTGCTCACCACACATCTAGATAAGTTCCCTTGGGGGTCTAGTTTCCAAAATGCAGTCACTTGTGGGGAGTTCCTACTGTTTAGGCACATCAGGGGCTCTGCAAACGCAACCTGATGCCCGCAGAGCATTCCATCAAAGTCTGCATTTCAAAACGTCACTACTTCCCTTCCGAGCCCTGCTGTGCACCCAACCAGTGGTTTACCCCCACATGTGGGGTATCATCGTACTCAGGACAAACTGGACAACAACATTTGGTGTCCAATTTCTCCTATTACCCTTGGGAAAATAAAAAATTCTGGGCTAAAAATCATTTTTGAGGAAAGAAAAATTATTTTTTTATTTTCACGGCTCTGCGTTATAAACTTCTGTGAAGCACCTGGGGGTTATAAGTGCTCACTATGCATCTAGATAAGTTCCTTGGGGGGTCTAGTTTCCAAAATGGGGTCACTTGTAGGGGAGCTCCAATGTTTAGGCACACAGGGGCTCTCCAAACGCGACATGGTGTCCGCTAACGATTGGAGCTAATTTTCCATTCAAAAAGTCAAATGGCACGCCTCCCCTTCCGAGCCTTGCCGTGCACCCAAACAGTGGTTTACCCCCACATATGAGGTATCGGCATACTCAGGAGAAATTGCCAACAAATTTTAGGATCCATTTTATCCTGTTGCCCATGTGAAAATGAAAGAATTGAGGCTAAAAGAAATTTTGTGTGAAAAAAAAGTACTTTTTCATTTTTGCGGATCAATTTGTGAAGCACCTGGGGGTTTAAAGTGCTCACTATGCCTCTAGATGAGTTCCTTGGGGGTTCTAGTTTCCAAAATGGGGTCACTTGTGGAGGAGCTCCAATGTTTAGGCACACAGGGGCTTTCCAAACGCGACATGGTGTCCGCTAACGATGGAGATAATTTTTCATTCAAAAAGTCAAATGGCGCTCCTTCCCTTCCGAGCCTTACCATGTGCCCAAACAGTGGTTTACCCCCACATGTGAGGTATTGGTGTACTCAGGAGAAATTGCCCAATAAAATTTAGGATCCATTTTATCCTGTTGCCCATGTGAAAATGAAAAAATTGAGGCTAAAATAATTTTTTTGTGAAAAAAAAGTACTTTTTTATTTTTACGGATCAATTTGTGAAGCACCTGGGGGTTTAAAGTGCTCACTATGCTTCTAGATAAGTTCCTTGGGGGGTCTAGTTTCCAAAATGGGGTCACTTGTGGGGGAGCTCCAATGTTTAGGCACACGGGGGCTCTCCAAACGCGACATGGTGTCCGCTAAAGATTGGAGCCAATTTTTCATTGAAAAAGTCAAATTGCGCTCCTTCCCTTCCGAGCCCTGCCGTGCGCCCAAACAGTGGTTTACCCCCACATATGAGGTATCAGCGTACTCAGGACAAATTGGACAACAACGTCCGTGGTCCAGTTTCTCCTTTTACCCTTGGGAAAATAAAAAAATTTCGCTAAAATATCATTTTTGTGACTAAAAAATTAAATGTTCATTTTTTACTTCCATGTTGCTTCTGCTGCTGTGAAACACCTGAAGGGTAAATAAACTTCTTGAATGTGGTTTTGAGCACCTTGAGGGGTGCAGTTTTTAGAATGGTGTCACTTTTGGGTATTTTCAGCCATATAGAACCCTCAAACTGACTTCAAATGTGAGGTGGTCCCTAAAAAAAATGGTTTTGTAAATTTTGTTGTAAAAATGAGAAATCACTGGTCAAATTTTAACCCTTATAACTTTCTAGCAAAAAAAAAATTTGTTTCCAAAATTGTGCTGATGTAAAGTAGACATGTGGGAAATGTTATTTATTAACTATTTTGTGTCACATAACTCTCTGGTTTACCAGAATAAAAATTCAAAATGTGAAAATTGCAAAATTTTCAAAATTTTTGCCAAATTTCCGTTTTTTTCACAAATAAACTCAGAAATTATCGACCTAAATTTACCACTAACATGAAGCCCAATATGTCACGAAAAAACAATCTCAGAATCGCTAGGATCCGTTGAAGCGTTCCTGAGTTATTACCTCATAAAGGGACACTGGTCAGAATTGCAAAAAACGGCAAGGTCATGAAGGGGTTAAATAAAAAATTCATCATTGCCTAAAAAAACTCCAAAACAACCTGCTGCGTCGGACAAATCCTTTAATATCTTTGGAAGTCTAGTTGCACAGAGATGCTTTCATTTACTCCTTTTTCTAGCCTAAGTCATCATATGTGTTATTATTAACTTCTTGACTACTCTAAAGTACCAGGGATGTTTGGTGGTCCCAGACTGCATAAGAGATTGCTCCATCAATATTTTATGTAAATATGCCCAATAGAACAAGTTGGAGACCATGGTCTTTAGAAATTCTGGGCATTTCAACTGTTATGTGTCGAATAATAGAGTCCTGAATGTAGCTAAGATAAAAACAGATAAGATAAAAACAAAAAGAGAAAATACCATGAAGTAAATAAATAGTAAATAGTAATACCATGAAGTAAATAAATAGTAATATCACATGTAAATAACATAGGGTGCTTAGTTAACACTGCTTTCTTCAAAAAAGCATAAAAACATCCCACCGCAACAAGGTCTACCCAATTGGGATGGTACCTAACTCTTGTACTTCATCTCATTGGGTCAGCAGACGTAAAAATAGATAAAGGCAGAGCAGGACCAGGTCCTGACTGTTCAGACATGTGGAAAGGTATAAAAACAAAACAAATTGCACAATAATGTTCCAAATTTTACTGCATTCACTGACAATATCAAGGCAAATACACAATTGTAAACCTGTCACCGTATTAAGTGATAAAACTATAAAAATACTCAGCCTGATTGAAGACTTTCATTTTGCACTCCAGTCTCAATGAAGGCACCTCTGGAGTAAGATACACCTTACTCGCACATCTCTTTTTAAATTGGGCTCCTTACAACTGCTTTGTTTCAGAGCCTGGAATACATTTCAGATGGAATTTACACCACCAAATTGAAATAGATTTTAATGAATTTTCTATGGGGTCCTTGCCACGTCTTGTGCCACCCAAGATCTGCCCACTCTGGACTTAGGTAAAAACACAAAAAGTTGTACAATTTTGTGCATTTTGAAAATTGAAACCTGCCGAAAAAACACCTTGATAAATTGGTTACATTTTCTGCTAAAAGCTATGTACACAATTAGAACTTATATTTTATTAGCTAAATGCATCTTAAAAAAACAACACCTTTATGTAAGAATGATAGGACTGCACATTGTTACTTTGGAGATCTTTGTGTCTCCATGGTAGCATTCAAGTAGCTACACAATGTTGATTACACCTCTGGAATATTAGCCATAGCAGCTTTCACTTTACTAAGGTTATTTGAAAATAGGCAACGTCTCTACTTTTTCTTTGCTATAGTTTTAAAAATATCCCCCTCCCCCATATTTTTTTTTTTTTTTGCAAATGATTCTTGTAACCTCTCTATTTAAGAATCATTGAAGTGGTCATGTTTGGGTCACTTGAAAATATTAGCCATGCAACCCTTGACGATGTTTACATTTCCAAAATCACTGCACATAAAAATGTTTCCAAACTTTCTCGTATGAGCCTTTGTTAGTCATATGTTTCTGTAGCCAGGAGAGTATACACTTCACAGCCAACTATATAACAAGCTTCTAATACTTAACACCTTCTAATATCAGAATTGGGACTTTGCTAAGGTTGTCTCAGAGTTTCCCTGTAGTTGTAACATTTTATATTCTGTTTGTGTTTAGAAGTAAAATGTGTTTGATGAAATTCGGCAGAAGAAGAAGCTCTATGAGGAGCAAACAACTATTCTGTAAACTATATTGAGTATAGCTATAGGGAACATTCAACTCTTTCTGAACTTTGAAATGTAACACTTTGTATAGTGAAAATACCACACAGACTGTGCTGTATGTTATGTTTTGTTATTGCTCAGGCCAGAAAGGCCTTGTTTATTTTTGCTAACTCTGCACCAGCTTATGCAGCACCCTTAGTAAACCAGTGAGAGGGGGCATGGCCTGCGAGCTGAACGTGGAGGCTGAAGAGCTCCTGAAACACCAGACCTAAACCAGCTCACATCGGCCTTTACAGCCCTCTCTGCTCCTCCATCTAAGCAGCATTAGCTTCCACACTGCCTGGGGCCAATGATGACATGCGGCCAAGCCCAGAAGTGTGGGTCCCCGCCGAGACTGTCTGACTTCTTTGCCGGGGGAAACCCGTGGGAACCGCAGTTAAAATGGTCCCTCATGGTCATTGCGCTCCTCGCTGGGCTTTGGGGGAGGTGTGGGTGTAGCGGGAGATCAGCAGCAATGTGCTGGCCTGCTAACTAAGGAAGACATGCAGGGAATTCTCACTTCCCTAAGGGCATCCTTGAAAGAAGATATGCATGTTATGCTACAGGAAATGAAAGGGGAGATATCAGCCCTGGGAGAGCGCACCAGCAATGTAGAAAATAAAATGGCTGAGTTTACTACATGGTTTAATGCTTTGATGGATGAAAATGAGGCGCTTAGAGTGGAATATTCACAGGTCAGTGATAAAGTGTATGACCTTGAGGACAGATCCCATCAGAACAACGTCCATATAAGGGGTATATCGGAGGCGTTCACTGATAAAGAGTTGCCTGCCTTTCTGCAAAAATATCTTCAGGCTGTTCTTCCTGAATTACTCACCAGTAGTGTTGAGCGATACCGTCCGATACTTGAAAGTATCGGTATCGGAAAGTATCGGCCGATACCGGCAAAGTATCGGATCTAATCCGATACCGATACCCGATACCAATACAAGTCAATGGGACTCAAGTATCGGACGGTATCCCTGATGGTTCCCAGGGTCTGAAGGAGAGGAAACTCTCCTTCAGGCCCTGGGATCCATATTAATGTGTAAAAGAAAGAATTAAAATAAAAAATATTGCTATACTCACCTCTCCGACGCAGCCTGGACCTTACCGAGGGAACCGGCAGCGTTCTTTGCTTAAAATACGCGCGTTTACTTCCTTCCATGACGTCACGGCTTCTGATTGGTCGCGTGCCGCCCATGTGGCCACGACGCGACCAATCACAGCAAGCCGTGACGTAATTTTCAGGTCCTGAATGCCTAATTCTAGGCATTCAGGATTTTAAAATTACGTTACGGCTTGTGATTGGTCGCGTTGCGGTCACATGGGCGACGCGACCAATCACAAGCCGTGACGTCACGGGAGGCAGGAAACGCGCGCATTTTAAAATTACGTCACGGCTTGTGATTGGTTGCGTGCCGCCCATGTGACCGCGACGCGACCAATCACAGCAAGCCGTGACGTAATTTCAGGTCCTGTATGCCTAATTCTGCATTAAGGACCTGAAATTACGTCACGGCTTGCTGTGATTGGTCGCGTCGCGGTCACATGGGCGGCACACAACCAATCACAAGCCGTGACGTAATTTTAAAATGCGCGCGTTTTCTGCCTTCCATGACGTCACGGCTTGTGATTGGTCGCGTCGCCCATGTGACCGCGACGCGACCAATCACAAGCCGGAACGTAATTTTAAAATCCTGAATGCCTAGAATTAGGCATTCAGGACCTGAAAATTACGTCACGGCTTTCTGTGATTGGTCGCGTCGCGGCCACATGGGCGGCACGCGACCAATCACAAGCCGTGACGTCAGGGAAGGAAGTAAACGCGCGCATTTTAAGCAAAGAACGCTGATGGTTCCCTCGGTGAGGTCCAGGCTGCGTCGGAGAGGTGAGTATAGCAATATTTTTTATTTTGATTCTTTATTTTACACATTAATGTTGTTTCGATACCGATACCCGATACCACAAAAGTATCGGATCTCGGTATCGGAATTCCGATACCCGCAAGTATCGGCCGATACCCGATACTTGCGGTATCGGAATGCTCAACACTACTCACCAGAGATTTGATGGTAGACTGAGTCCACAGAACACCTAAGCCGAGACATGAGGATCAGGATCTCCCTAGAGATACTTTGGCAAGACTGCACTTTTTACCACCAAGGATATATTCATGCAAAGGATGAGAAAGAGCCCAACGTTGCCTGAGGAGCTGCAGAGTCTCCAAGTCTTCTCATATTTATCTGCTGTGACTTTGGATCAAAGGAGGGCATATGCATACGTATGTAAAGCCCTTCGTGATGCTGGCACATGATATAGGTGGGGGTTTAACCCAGTAAAACTGCTGATTTCATATGATGGACGGATGCTGTCTGTCATTCTCCAAAACAATTGGAGGATTAACTTACCAGTTGGAAAATTCCTTTCGTTCCTAAGCAGCAGTCACAAGAGAAAAAGGTTGCCCAGGAGTGGTTTCTAGCTTGACATGGAGGGAGGGATATGGTCTATTTCTTTGGAGCATGTGGAGGCATATTATTGCAATCCAGGACTGTGAACAACTTCACTGAAAGTGAAAGTGGAGCTGGAAGAGCTCACTTGCCCCATACAGTTATTGTGTCTGCGGATTATAATTGATGTTTGTAGGATGCATCTGAGTTTTTGCAACCTGCACTTTGGTTCATGTTTTTTGTTTTTCATGTTTGTTCAATTTTGCTGTCATTTTTATGATCTATACTTTGGCACTTGTGCACTTGATATATTCACACCGTATTGTGTATCAGTGGGGACGAGGGGAGTGTTAATTGTGCTTCAGATGAATAGGCATAGGAAATTTTGTGTTATACCATGAGTGTCCAAATTTTATCCATGAATGTAAGGGAACTAAACTCTCCGGTGAAAAGATCAATGTTATGGAGGGAGGTGCGGAGGTCGCGGGCTGAAATGATCTGTTTACAGGAGACGCATTTGTTGGAGGCTGATAATTGCAGGATACATCATCCACAATTCCCTCATATATTTTTTGCTAACAATACAAGTAAAAAAGCAGGCGTCTGTATAATGATTAATAATACGGTTGCTTTTAAGAATCTCCATATGCATGAGGACCAGGCGGACAGATTTTTTATATTACTTTGCTCCTTTAATGGAGAGTTATACACTTTGGTAGTATTATATGCCCCAAATGAAGCACAATGCCCCGTCATCCATAATGTTTTCCAGAAAACATCTGAAGTAGCCAAGGGTGCGAGAATTATATGTGGTGACTTTAATATTCCAGTGTATAGGGAGCAGATTGTTCCAATAGGACAGCCCAATTCCGGAGTGAGTTGAAACCATTAATAAATGAATGCCATGTACATGATTTTTGGAGATATTCCCTTGCTGATGAAAAAGATTATACTTTCTATTCCTTCCATAATTGGACTTATAGTAGAATAGATTTTTTTTTCTAGTGGATCATAAGGCATTGGGTAGATGCATTTCAGGAACTATTTGTCTGATATTATGGTTAGATCATGCCCCTGTATCCCTGAAATTGGCTGTGCATCATCAGGCTAACCCTTCCTCCAGGTAGCAGCTGAATACATCTCTCCATCTGGATGAACAGGTAGTAAAGAGAGTATCGGCAGAACTAACACATTATTTCCATGAAAATGATAATGGGGAGGTAAATGATGAATCCCTGTGGTCAGCGCATAAGGCAGTTATAAGGGGGATTTTTTTTTACAGCAAGTGTCCTATTTGAAGCGCAACAGAGAAAAATGTAGGGACAACACCTTTCTCGACTAAAGCACTTTGATTCTCTAAATAAATCCCCCTCTCAGGCATTGTCAGAAGAGATTTTTAATATTAGATTTAAATTGAGAGAGAATTTTCTATCGGTGTATGAACATAATCTTAGAAAGCTTAAAACTAAATCCTATGCAAACTGGGGACAAAGCCTATGCTATTTTAGCTCGTAGGGTCAAGAAAAGAGAGGTAAGATCCAGGATTGATCATCTAGTGGACCCCCAGGGGAAACATATCAGAAACCCCATGGAGATTGTGAATGAGTGTCATGATCTAGACCGGGTTTTGAGTCCTGTTTCATTGGTTCCAGGAGCTTTTCCGCTATTGATTGTTACTGACCTCTTGGCTTGTCTCTGTGTTTTGTCTTTTCCTTTGGTACTACTGACTATATAGAACCGGCTTGTTTGACTATTCTGCTGCAGCTCTGTTTCGGTGCAGACTTGCTTCCTCTCTACTGCCATCTAGTGAAGCCTGCACCTACCTGCATTGCAGCAGCATGACATGAGTTTGCTAGATATTACACTCACCTTTATAATTTAGGGGAAAATCCTGATACCCCTTATCCCTCTCTAGCGGCAATTAATCAGTACTTGCAAAGCATTAACTTGCCTAAGATTTCCCAGGAACCATTAAATTTACTTAATGTGCCCTTTACTAAAGAAGAAATTTGGACCACCATTAGGTCAACCAAAGGTCATAAGGCTCCGGGTCCAGATGGGTTGCCAAATAAGTACTATGGTCAGTTCCAAAAGATTCTAATTCCCTTTCTTCTGTGGTTGTATACATTATGGCAGGATAAAGAGACTATATCTAAAAGTAACTTAGAAGCTACAGTCTCTACTCTGCCAAAGCCAGGGAAATCTCCAACGTGCCCTGGAAACTTTAGGCTTATTGCACTACTAAACTGTGATGTAAAAATTTTCTCTAAGATGTTAGCTTTAAGATTACATCACGTTATTCCCACATTAATCTCCCCAGATGAGGTGGGTTTTGTGGCAGGTTGGGAAACAAAGGACGGGACATGCAGAATGATTACACAGGTCAAAAAAAAAAATTTTTTTTCTGGTGTCCAAAATATTTTAATGAATTTGGGGTATTTTTGGGGTGCTGATTCTGAATATGCTATCAGTTTTGCCAGATTGGCTCAAGTTTTTGACATTTTTGGTATCTTATTTATAGCACTTGTTGGTAAATGCGACGCATCATCTCATTAATTTCTTTGGATTAGTACTTGAACTGAGCAGTTCTCAATATAGTTTTGTGTTAATTAGTGTTCTAAAAGTTTGTTCATAGCTTGATTTTTGCACTAACTTTATGTTGTTGTCTGTTTTCCAGTGAAAAGCATGAACTCATCAAGAAGAAGTTGTCTTAACGATCCAGACTCATTCTGTTACATTTGTGGTGAATACACACTGCCAAAACATAGAAGAAACATAACAGACTTCGTAAAAAAAGTGTATTTTGCCTATTTTGCGGTAATGCTTGGGGACCAAGACAAGTTTTGGGCACCACACATAGTGTGCAAAGCATGTATCGAATTATTACGAAAATGGAGCAAAGGACAAAGAAAAAGCTTCAAATTTGGTGTTCCAATGGTGTGGAGAGAGCCAAAAAATCATCATGATGACTGTTATTTCTGTGCAGTGCAAGTGCAAGGATTCAATAAGCATAAGAAACGAAAATGGGAGTAACATGGAATCTGCAAGAAGGCCTGTCCCTCATTGTGAAGATGTGCCTGTACCTGTGTTTACCATAAATAACAGTCATCATGATGATTTTTTGGCTCTCTCCACACCATTGGAACACCAAATTTGAAGCTTTTTCTTTGTCCTTTGCTCCATTTTCGTAATAATTTGATACATGCTTTGCACACTATGTGTGGTGCCCAAAACTTGTCTTGGTCCCCAAGCATAACCCCAAAATAGGCAAAATACACTTTTTTTACGAAGTCTGTTATGTTTCTTCTATGTTTTGGCAGTGTGTATTCACCACAAATGTAACAGAATGAGTCTGGATCGTTAAGACAACTTCTTCTTGATGAGTTCATGCTTTTCACTGGAAAACAGACAACAACATAAAGTTAGTGCAAAAATCAAGCTATGAACAAACTTTTAGAACACTAATTAACACAAAACTATATTGAGAACTGCTCAGTTCAAGTACTAATCCAAAGAAATTAATGAGATGATGCGTCGCATTTACCAACAAGTGCTATAAATAAGATACCAAAAATCTCAAAAACTTGAGCCAATCTGGCAAAACTGATGACATATTCAGAATCAGCACCCCAAAAATACCCTAAATTCGATGAAATATCTTTGGCACCAAAAATGCTGTTGACCAGTGTTATCTTAATCAGAGTGGACTCCCCAGTGCATTCCTGTCTTTGGATGCTGAAAAAGCCTTTGACAGGGTTCACTGGGGATATCTTAGGAGTGCATTGATGAAGTTTCGTTTGGTGGGCCCCATATTATCAGCGATCTGTGCCATGTATTCCAACCCCAATGCAAGGGTATTGTCGCCAGGATTTTTTGTCAAACTCATTTGCAATAACTAATGGAAAACGTCAGGGCTGCCCCCTGTCTCCCATTATCTTTGCTTTGTGCATGGAACAATTAGCTGAAAAAGCATGATCTTCTCCAACTATAATGGGCATTAAAGTTGGGCCAGTAATTCACAAAATTGGACTGTATGCGGATGATGTAACTATCTCATGTACTGATATGGAATCATCCTTTCCTGCCTCTGTCACCACGTTAGAAGAATTTGCTAAAGTAACGTACTATAAACTTAATGCCACTAAATCATTAGTTTTTCCTGTTTTGGTTCCATCTGCGATTCGAGGAATATTGGAATGTAAATACCCTTTTAAGTGGGTAGATGAGGGGAATCCCATATTTAGCATAGTTCTTACACATTCTAACCAGCTCATGGAGAGAAACTTCTCTAACCTCCTGAAAGATACCAAATTAGAATTAGAGGAATTTCAATCTATTCCAGCATCATGGATAGCCAGGCTCAATATTTTTAAAATGATGGTGCTCCCTAAGATTCTATATTATTTTAGGTGTATCCCAGTTAGAGTTGCTATTAGATTTCTCTTGTCTCTTCAAAAAATGGCTAATTATTTTATCTGGGCTCATCGGGATCCAAGAAGTATCGTTTCTCCTTGCGGAGAGTGACATGATAAGCATGTCAAGGTGAGGAGACTTAAAGCCGCAATGCTCCTCTGGGAAATATGCAAATTGTCTCTTCAGAGAGGAAGAGGACTAGAACTCTAGTGCCACCTATTGGAAGTATCAATCCTAACAGTCAAAGTCGACCCTTTAACGAGCCTTGTCACATGACTTAGGATAATAGCCAAACCAGAATCTCAATTTGCAGACACTGTGTTTCGGGGTACTGCCCCTCGTCAGTGCAAAGTGGAGATCTGGTTTGGCTGATTGAGAGGCATCTGACCAGGATCATATGGGCTCATAAAAGTCCAAGGGTGGCCAGAAAGTTGATGTATTACTCGTATGACGCAGGAGAAATGGGAGTTCCTGACTTGTTTGCATATCATAGGGCGGCAGTCCTTGTTGGAGCAAGAGATTGGTGGTTAATGGATAATGCTGATAGATGGCTAAACATTGAAGCATTTTATGCTAGTAGGGGCACAACCCGGCTTACACTAGAAAGTGAGACGATCAGGAAAACTTCATATACCCCATGACTTTTGATGATGGCGGCTACTATAGACTATTAGAGACAAATAGCTTTGAAGTTATTAAAAATCCCCCTCACTGATGTGTCTTTGAAAGCTCTTGAGCCACATATCCCTTAAATCAGTCTATAACAGGCCAATTTTTACAATTCTGACCACTGTCCATTTATGAGGTTATAACTCTGGAACGCTTCAACGGATCCCAGTGATTCTGACAATGTTTTCTCGAGACATATTGTACGTCATGACAGTGGTAAAATTTCTTTGAAATTACCTGCGTTTATTTGTGAAAAAAATGGAAATTTGGCAAAAATTTTGAAAATTTAGCAATTTTCCAAATTTGATTTTTTATGCAATTAAATCACAGAGATATGTCACACAAAATACTTAAAAAGTAACATTTCCCACATTTCTACTTTACATCAGCACAATTTTGGAACCAAAATTTTTTCTTGTTAGGGAGTTATAAGCGTTAAAATTTGACCAGCAATTTCCCATTTTTACAACACCATTTCTTTATAGGGACCACATCTTATTTGAAGTCATTTTTAGGGGTCTATATGATAGAAAATAACCAAGTGTGACACGATTCTAAAAACTGCATGCCTCAAGGTGCTCAAAACCACATTCATGAAGTTTATTAACCCTTCAGGTGTTTCACAGGAATTTTTGGAATGTTTAAATAAAAATGAACATTTAACTTTTTTTCACAAAAAATTTACTTCAGCTCCAATTTGTGCTATTTTATCAAGGGTAACAGGAGAAAATGGACCACAAAAGTTGTTGAACAATTTGTCCTCAGTACGCTGATACCCCATATGTGGGGTTAAACCACTGTTTGGGCTCATGGCAGAGCTCGGAAGCAAAGGAGCGCCATTTGACTTTTCAATGCAAAATTGACTGGAATAGAGGTGGGACGCCATGTTGCGTTTGGAGAGCCCCTGATGTGCCAAAACATTAAAAAAAAACCTCAAGTGACACCATTTTGGAAAGTAGACCCCCTAAGGAACTTATCTAGAAGTGTGGTGAGCACTTTGACCTATTAAGTAATTCACAGAAGTTTATAATGCAGAGCCGTAAAAATAATAAATCATATCTTTTCACAAAAATGATTTTTTCGCCCCCAATTTTTTATTTTCCCAAGGGAAAGAGAAGAAATTGGACGCCAAACGTTGTTGTACAATTTGTCCTGAGTATGCTGATACCCCATATGTGGGGGTAAACCACTGTTTGGGTGCAAGGGAGAGCTCCGAAGGGAAGGAGCGCTGTTTGACTTTTCAATGCAAAATTGACAGGAATTTAGATGGGATGCCATGTTGTGTTTGGAGAGCCACTGACGTACCTAAACAGTGAAACCTACCACAAGTGACAACATTTTGGAAAGTAGACCCCCTAAGGAACTTATCTAGATTTGTGGTGAGCACTTTGACCCATCAATTGCTTCACATAAGTTTATAATGTAAAGCCGTAAAAATAAAAAATAAAAATTTTCCCCACAAAAATTATTTCTTAGCCCCCAGTTTTGTTTTTTTCCAAGGGTAACAGGAGAAAATGGACCCCAAAAGTTGTTGTCTAATGTGTCCTGAGTACGCTGATACCCCATATGTTGGGGTAAACCCCTGTTTGGGCACATGGGAGAGCTCAGAAGGGAAGGAGCACTGTTTTACATTTTCAACGCAGAATTGGCTGGAATTGAGATCGGACGCCATGTCGCATTTGGAGAGCCCCTGATGTGCCCAAACAGTGGAAACCCCCCAATTATAACTGAAACCCTAATCCAAACACACCCCTAACCCTAATCTCAATGGTAACCCTAACCACACCCCTAACCCTGACACATCCCAACCCTATTCCAACCGTAAATGTAATCCAACCCTAACCCTAACTTTAGCCCAACCCTAACCCTAACTTTAGCCCCAAACCTAACCCTAACTTTAGCCCCAACCCTAACTGTAGCCCTAACCCTAGCCCCAACCCTAACCCTAGCCCTAACCCTAACCCTAGCCCTAGCCCTAACCCTAGCCCTAGCCCTAACCCTAACCCTAGCCCTAACCCTAACCCTAGCCCTAACCTTAGCCCTAACCCTAACCCTAACCCTAACCCTAGCCCTAACCCTAATGGGAAAAATGGAAATAAATACATTTTTTTAATTTTTTAATTTTTTCATAACTAAGGGGGTGATGAAGGGGTTTCATGTACTTTTATAGCAGTTTTTTTAGTGGATTTTTATGATTGGCAGCCGTCACACACTAAAAGACGCTTTTTATTGCAAAAAACATTTTTTGCGTTACCACATTTTGAGAGCTATAATTTTTCCATATTTTGGTCCACAGAGTCATGTGAGGTCTTGTTTTTTGCGGGACGAGTTGCCGTTTTTATTGGTAACATTTTCGGGCATGTGACATTTTTTGATCGCTTTTTATTCCAATTTTTGTGAGGCAGAATGACCAAAAACCAGCTATTCATGAATTTCTTTTGGGGGGGGGGGGCGTTTATACCGTTCCGCATTTGGTAAAATGGATAAAGAAGTTTTATTCTTCGGGCCAGTACGATTACAGCGATACCTCATTTATATCATGTTTTTATGTTTTGGCCTTTTTATAGGATAAAAACTATTTTTATACCTATAAACTACAAAGAGCATAATGCCCCACAGCAATAATACACAACATAATCAATATAATCTAAAACCTATAAATTTTATTGACAAAGTACAAAAGAATACAGAGAAATGAAAAAACAAGTGTTGAGGATAAGGTGCATGACTCATAGGTACACCAGAATGGATATGCACACATAAAGCATACATAAAATTGTAAGGGTGCAGTCACAGGACCATATAAGGCATATAGTCTATCAAATCAAACAGCAAGGTGCAAGAAGTGTGTATACACATTCGGGTGGGGGAGGGACAATGATCTTAGGTAAAATAACCAGTTACCCTATAGTAGGAATATGCCCCGTCCTAACTGGCACCCACCCATATTGCAACTTGCCCAGAAAGTGCAAATGTAGCTAAGCCATGAACCATTAACTATGCTTACCCATGTGTGCAGTCTCCTATGTAAGGTGTCCTGTAAATAGCCCCGACGCGCGTTTCGCGTTTAGAGCTTCCTCGGGGGGCTGCGTCATTTTTTATAGAAAAAAATATTATTTTTTCATCGCTTTATTCTGAGGACTATAACTTTTTTATTTTTTTGCTTATGATGTTGTCTGGTGGCTCATTTTTTGTGGGACAAGATGACGTTTTCAGCGGTACCATGGTTATTTATATCTGTCTTTTTGATCGCGTGTTATTCCACTTTTTGTTCGGCGGTATGATAATAAAGCCTTGTTTTTTGCCTTGTTTTTTTTTTTTAATGGTGTTCACTGAAGGGAGTGGGACAGTTTTATAGGTCGGGTCGTTACGGACGCGACAATACTAAATATGTGTACTTTTATTGTTTTTTTTTAATTTAGATAAAGGAATGTATTTATTGGAACAATATATTTTTTTATTATTTATTTAGGATTTTTTTTTTCACACATGAATTTTTTTTTCCTTTTACTTTTTTTACTTTGCCCCAGGGGGGGACATCTCAGTAAAGTGACAGATCGCTGATCTGACACTTTGCTGCGCACTGTGTCAGATCAGCGATCACACAGGCACAGCAGGGAGGCTTTCCGGCGCCTGCTCTGAGCAGGTGCTGTGAGGCCACCTCCCTGCAGGACTCAGATGCAGCCCCACGGCCATTTTGAATCCGGGGCCTGCAGGGAGGAGATGCACGGTACAAGGTGAGCACATCGCCTTGTACCGATTGTCTCAGGGAAACACGCAGGGAGCCCCCTCCCTGCGCAATGCTTCCCTATACCGCCGGAACACTGCAATCATGTTTGATCGCAGTGTGCCGGGGGTTAGTGTGCCGGGGGCGGTCCGTGACCACTCCTGGCACATAGTGCCGGATGTCAGCTGCGATAGGCAGCTGACACCCGGCCACGATCAGTCACGTTCCCCCCGGGAGCGCGGCCGACCGCTCTGGACGTACTATTCCATCCTTGGGAAGTAGGGCCTACCCCACATGGACGGAATAGTAAGTCTAATGGCAAAAAAGGGTTAAAATTCCCTTGAACCATAGGATCTAGGGAAATATACATTCTATATAGTGCTTTGAATGCCCTGGATGTTGATACTAAATTACCATACATGATTCGGTGGGAGGGGGAGCTGGGCATAACTCTGGACCCAGAGACATGGAGGGAGGGTTTAAGAGAGGTACAAAGAGTATCATCTTGACTAAATCACTTGGAACAGTTAAAAAAAGTGCACCTAAGGTGGTATCAATGTCCGGCGCAGTTAGCTCATTATGGACCTTACCAATCTCAGGCAAGCTTGTGGGCAAAGGGGGATACTAGGTCACATGTGGTGGTCGTGTCCGGTTGTAGCTCAATTCTGGGTGGATATTGGTGATTTAATAAGAGAGGTTCTTGAGGTGCAGTTGGTTTTGGAGTCCAACATGGGAGTCTTACACATTGGCATAGATAAAGTACCGCTGGTGCTTAGAGGCTCTTTTTCGCACATTTTGATTGCAGCCAGGTTAGCACTCGCAGCTACGTGGAGGGGGACAGTTTTGCCATCCATAAAAGAGGTGATCGAGAAAGTTAATACACATTGCCAATATGAACTGGCATTGGTTCATTCCACCTCAGCCAAAAAGAGAATTCAGGGTATATGGGATCCATGACTAGATAGCCGAAGGTCAGCCCCTTTCCACTGAAGATATAAAACCTTATTTGGTCCTTTGAAACTTACATTAGTGGGATTATAACATCATGCTTTATCCTGTGAGTTCCGATGATATTATAGTAGGGTGGTGAAGAAGCTATGTTTTAAAGAATAAATGTAAAATATGTACGGGTACCTATTGTATTTTGTTTTTGTATGCGTTTATGGATTTTGGTTGACCCTTCGTGTGTTCAAAAAATGTTCTGAAAATTCAACAAGAATTATTGGTTTAAAAAAAATAACAGTGAGAGTCTTAAAGAGACATTGTACCTGTGTCTAGCTCCATATGCAGACGAGTGAGCCGATCTACCACTATATATATATATATATATATATATATATATATATATATATATATATATATATATATATATACATACATACTGTGTATATATATATATATATATATATATATATATATATACTGCTCCAAAAAATAAAGGTAACACTTAAACACCAGAATATAACTCCAAGTAAATCAAGCTTCTGTGAAATCAAACTGTCCACTTAGCAACATTGCTTGACAATCAATTTCACATGCTGTTGTGCAAATGGAGTAGACAACAGATGGAAATAATTGGCAATTATCAAGACACACTCAATAAAGGAGTGGTTCTGCAGGTGGGAACCACAGACCACATCTCAGTACCAATGCTTTCTGGCTGATGTTTTGGTCACTTTTGAATGTTGCCGCAGCCTGTCCGTCATGTGTCCGTAACAAGATTGATAAACGCTTACCAGCCAGTAGGCTTCAACCTCTTCCGATTCCATCCACTCTCTGGCAGCGCATCGAGATGGATTTCATCACGGATCTTCCCATTTCTTCCAGCTGATCAGTGGTATGGGTTGTGGTGATCGCTTCTCTAAGATGGCTCACTTCGTTCCACTATCCAGTCTCCCATCTGCTCCTGAACTTGCGGATCACTTCATTCAGCACGTCTTCTGTCTCCATGGATTTCCTCTCCACATCGTGTCCAACAGGGGCATCCAGTTCACCTCAAAGTTCTGGAGAGCAGTCTATAAACTGGTAAAAATACACCTTGATTTTTCCATACCATCCCCAATCCAATGGGCAAGTGGAGAGGACCAATCAAATCCTGGCCAGATTCCAGCGCCACTTTGTCAACGCGTACCATGACGACTGGGTAGAGTTACTGCCCTGGGCAGAATTCTCCTACAACAACCAAGTGAGTGAATCTTCTGGAAAATCTTCCTTTCAGATTGTGTTTGGACTCCAACCCCGAATTCCTCTTCCTGTCTCTGGATCATCTGGCGTTCCGGCAGCCGATATCTTTATTGAAGATTTCTCGAAAGTCTGGAGAGATACCAATACTGATTTGGGGAAAGACTACACAGGTCAACAAAAAAAAATTTTTTTTCTGGTGTCCAAAATATTTTAATGAATTTGGGGTATTTTTGGGGTGCTGATTCTGAATATGCTATCAGTTTTGCCAGATTGGCTCAAGTTTTTGACATCATGATGACTGTTATTTCTGTGCAGTGCAAGTGCAAGGATTCAATAAGCATAAGAAACGAAAATGGGAGTAACATGGAATCTGCAAGAAGGCCTGTCCCTCATTGTGAAGATGTGCCTGTACCTGTGTTTACCATAAATAACAGTCATCATGATGATTTTTTGGCTCTCTCCACACCATTGGAACACCAAATTTGAAGCTTTTTCTTTGTCCTTTGCTCCATTTTCGTAATAATTCGATACATGCTTTGCACACTATGTGTGGTGCCCAAAACTTGTCTTGGTCCCCAAGCATAACCCCAAAATAGGCAAAATACACTTTTTTTACGAAGTCTGTTATGTTTCTTCTATGTTTTGGCAGTGTGTATTCACCACAAATGTAACAGAATGAGTCTGGATCGTTAAGACAACTTCTTCTTGATGAGTTCATGCTTTTCACTGGAAAACAGACAACAACATAAAGTTAGTGCAAAAATCAAGCTATGAACAAACTTTTAGAACACTAATTAACACAAAACTATATTGAGAACTGCTCAGTTCAAGTACTAATCCAAAGAAATTAATGAGATGATGCGTCGCATTTACCAACAAGTGCTATAAATAAGATACCAAAAATCTCAAAAACTTGAGCCAATCTGGCAAAACTGATGACATATTCAGAATCAGCACCCCAAAAATACCCTAAATTCGATGAAATATCTTTGGCACCAAAAATGCTGTTGACCAGTGACTATCAATGTATGAAAAGGCATGCGGACAAAAGATGTCTGGATGTTCCCACCTTTCGCCCCAGAGACAAGGTATGGCTTTCCTCCAAGTACATCCATCTGAAGTTGCCTTCCTACAAATTGGGTCCCCGTTTCATTGGGCTCTTTGAAGTTTTTAGACATATCAACCCGGTCTCTTACAAACTGAAATTGCCTAATTCCTTACATGTGCATAACTCCTTTCATGTTTCCCTCCTCAAACCAGTAGTTTTGAGTTAGTTCTTTAAGGACCCATGTAACACTCCAGATCCTGTCTCTGAGGATGATGTTTTTGAGGTAAAACATATCTTGAAGCTTACAAAAGAAAACCCCCGTAAAACTGGAATACTTTATTGAATAATGCACTAAAACCAAAAAACTCTATCAAAAAGTCAGTATTTTCAGGGGAGAAAAATATATATATTCCCCCGTATTAATTAAACAAATACTGGTAAGATACTACATACATAATATTATTTGAATATCAGGTAGAAAAAGTGATATAACACTGGGTACCAATAATATATATATATTTCATTGTGGCATTTATGAGATTGCCCCGGTTAATATGGTGGCATACCTATGATTCAGTGCATGTGCCTTTTATTTGTATGCGTCAGGGTGTCCGTTCGTTCATCACCTAAATAGCCCTTATACTTTCTGCACATGCACAGTCCTCTTTTCTGTAGCGCTTATCTTTCCTATAAGAGGTATTGGTTGCGCATGCGCTCTAGTGTCTATTGCGGGGTTTTTTTCTATTTGTCGGCGCGTGCGCTGTGGCTTGTGGTCTTTCACCGTATTTCCGGTCTATCTATCACTAGAATGTGTTAGCGCTCTACATGTCCGTATGGGTCTACTTTTGGACTCCACTATCATGGCGCCTTATGGGATTTTACCTGGCGCTATCATGATTATGGTATTACCCAGGTAACGGTTACATTTTAATCGCCAAACAGGAAGTCTGTGCCCTTCCTTGCTGTGAGCTAATCTATTTAAGCCGTACCCACAGGTTAATCACTGCAGCCCTATCTTTTTGTATACCTTTATACTGCCATGTCGCTATCTGTACTCTCCTGATGAACCCAGACATGTGGGGGAAACGCGTCGAGAGGTGTTCTTGGATATTTTGCTCGCCTTAAGTCACTCTGTGAGCCACTATTCCTGGATGAAAGATCGGCTGGGGATTAATAGCGCAGTGGATGAGTATACTTTATTATCCTGAATTTGTATCTCTTGATCTAACTGTATTCCTCATTCGGCTGACCTCATCAGTTTATGACAATCTATTTCCAGGTGTATGTGGTGGCGTGTTTTGTTATGTATCATGTGTTATGAGTATTCTTTAATGGTTATCAGTCAGTCTCTGACAGTGTTGGTTGTACATCCTATATGTATCCTTTAGATTATATTATCAACCAAACTAGGCTTGTGCTGGTTATACAATGATGTTATTTGTTCTTTTGTGTCCTATTTGGTGATATTTTAGTCAGTACTACTATCCTTTTACCTTACATCACATATTGGGGGTTGGGCCTGAAATGCTGGTATAACATAGTGTTACACGTTATTACCAGCCACCTGGCCTTCTGTTTCCAATTCTATCCCTTATAGGGAGACAGTAGGAGACCAGGGATAGTCATCGGACGAGCGGGGGCGCCATTCTCGTTTTTTGTTAGGGTGCCAACCTCCGCATCTAGGTAGTATCATTCTTTAGGGTTTTTGTGTAGCTGTGAGGGTTAGTGCACTTATATATATACACCCTTACAGCTATTATTGGTCACCAGTGTTATATCAGTGTTATATTTTTCTACCTGATATTCAAATAATATTATGTATGTAGTATCTTACCAGTATTTGTTTAATTAATACGGGGGAATATATATATTTTTCTCCCCTGAAAATACTGACTTTTTGATAGGGTTTTTTGGTTTTAGTGCATTATTCAATAAAGTATTCCAGTTTTACGGGGGTTTTCTTTTGTAAGCTTTGTGGTCTTCCCCTTGGTAATAATATTTTTTGTATAGTAAGCCTTAAAACATATCTTGGCCACTAAGAATGTAAGGGGTAAGACCTAATACCTGGTGGATTGGAAGGGCTTTGGTCCTGAGGAGAGGTCTTGGGAGCTTAAAGAGAACATCCAGGCCCCTCTTATTCTTAAAAGATTTCACGCAGGCTTAAAAAAGAGGGGGCGTAAAGAGGGAGATACTGTTACACCTGGTTCTGGTGCTGCCCCCCAGTTCTGGTCCCTCTCCCACCCCTGCTCCTGAGGCTGCCCCTGTACCTCTGCGGGGTCCCTGTTGGGATCTTCGCTCTCTGCCTGTCCCTTAGCGTCCTGCTGCTGCTTCTCTCTAGCACCCACTTCCTGGCATGCTGACAGCAGGCCTCCAGGGAAAATGCTTAGGACACACGCTCACTTACCTCCATTCTCTTAAAGGGACAGCGCGCATTCCAATTAACCAATGGCAGCACACTGATTACTACTTCTGTCTCCTCCATAATAGGGAGGGTATGAGAGCAACGAGTATCTACTCTTGCTATTTCCGGATCTGTTCCTCTTCTGTCTGCATACATATGTTATGTTATAGCATCCCGTTTTGCACCCTGCTTATACTGTTTGCTTCTGCAGAATATCAGTGACCAGTGGTTCGGCTATCATAAGACGACACCTGTACCTTTATACTCAAGTGCCATCCCATTCAGCCACTCACCATCCAAACCCCTGGACAGCGCTAAAATTGCTAGAGCCAGCTTCCTCCCATCTAACTGGAATCTGACTTCCCTCGCCAGACACAGCTTCACATCTCATTCCGGTGTTCGCCGTTCAGCTCCGCCATATCTGTTATATCTGTTTATCCGTATGTCCCACTGGGACAGCTGCCACGTGTTTGGGGTCTAACTGGAGGTAGCACCTGTGTCCCCCAGGTATTCCATTCTAGTCCTGTTTGAGGAATCTTACTACGGATACCTGGGGCTCACTAGTTACGTCCCCTTCGGAGCACCCTGGACCGAGGTCCCGAGGATCCACTCAAAAAATAAAAGACAAATTCAACTTCATCATCTGTGCCTCTGCTTCCATTCATTACAAGCTGTTCCACACAAGTAACAGCAGTCCTTTCCCTGTGCAACCCTACAACATTCTGCCCCCATGTAGTTGTAAGGAGGAAGACTGGCTGGGTGTGCCAGCATTGAGCCGGTCCAGAAATGACGAGGCTGCATCCCATGTTGCCTGGGGGAAGAAATAGGGGACCAGACAGGACCCATGACCTCAGAAGAGGGGGCATGTTTAAGCCAGAAACAGAGCTGAAAGCACGCAAAGCTGCAGTTAGTCTCCCGTCATCAATGCGAGCAGAAGGAGGCGTGCAGTGCGCTCCGCAGGGTGACAGACAGCGTGGAGATAAGCCGCGACAGATTAAGCAGGCACTCCAGACAGACAGTGAGTGTGCAGAGCGCCACGTGCCCGGCTAGGCAGAGGGCTGTGCTCATGCGGAGGAGTGTGTGCCAGGTGCAGGGTCCCAAGGTGCTTCCCCCTTTACCAATAGACAAGTAGCAGCAGCAGCACATGTGTTGGATAGAGACTCCAGCAGCGCTCCCTACTTTGGCTGCACAGATTTATGCACAAGGGGCTCAACAGGTAAAACCAGTGACCGCCCGTTGCCGCCAGAAGCTGGACCGTGATTCGCTGGATCCACCTAAGTACGTCACACCAGCCGTTGCCGGTACTACAACCCCCATCAGACTGTATTCGAATGAGGACAAGAGAAGACCACAATAAGTTCCATTTACGTATCAGACTGTCACGTTAACCCTTTGCTTACTCCCCTTGTTACTATCCATTGGCCCTAGAACGCATGACATCAGAAATCTTCATATTAACTCCTGTCCTTCCTCCGTGCATGGAATTCTGGATGAGATTCTGTATAAATGATGAATAAATTTAGGGCTGCTACATCAAGCATATTTTAAAAAAAGTACTAGAGGCCATCGTTTTGTTTGCCTCTTGCATGAATATTCTCCCACCATCTCATCCATTTTGTCTACACCTCCTTTTGTTTTGTTGTAATGCAGGATGATTTCTGGTTTTAATTTTCCGTCATTGCTGTCAGTACTGAAATTGCGATGCATAGTACTGAGTAAAATCACTTATTTCTCCTTCTTCGCTTTGTAAGATACCAAAGTCGCTTTGTTATTGAATCCAAAGACACTCTCATAAAGTGCTCACTGACGATTGTGTTTCAGTGCTTCTGGAATTTCTCGTCAGTTTGGCTTGATAGTACCAACAAGTGTAATAGCTTTTTAAAGCAGAAAATTGCCTAGTTCAACATTGGTGAAATAATTGTCCATGGTAATGTTTCTACCTGAATTGAATATTTTAACAGCAAGAGTTTTAACAATTTCAGACCCCAGATCCTTCTGTACTGGTGCACCAACCTCTTTGCCACAGTAGATGACGCCATTTATGCCATAATAATTTGCAGAATCATACATCCAGAAGATTTTGAGTCCATATTCGGCTGGCTTGCTGGTCATGTATTGTATGAACTTGCAGCGTCCTCTGAACGGTACAAGTTGCTCATCTACTGTAACATTAGTACTAGGATTGAAAAGTTTGGTGCAATTTTTGATAAATATGTTCCAGATATAACTCATAGGAAGTCATTATTATGGGGGACTTCAACTACCCTGAAATAGATTGGGGAACAGAAACCTGCAGTTCCAGTAAAGGTAATCGGTTTTTGACAACTATGAGAGACAATTACCTTTCACAACTGGTTCAGGACCCAACAAGGAGGGGGGCACTGATAGACCTAATATTACCCAACAGGCCAGACCGCATATCAAACATAAGGGTTGGGGGTCACTTGGGGAATAGTGATCACAAAATAATAAGTTTTCATGTCTCCTTTAATAAGATGTGTAGTAGAGGGGTGACAAGGACACTAAACTTCAGGAGGGCAAATTTCCAACGGATGAGAGAGGATCTTGGTGCAATTAACTGGGACGATATCCTGAGACATAAAAGTACACAAAGAAAATGGGAGACATTTATTAGCATTCTGGATAGGACCTGTGCACAGTATATACCGTATGGGAATAAACATACTAGAAATAGGAGGAAACCAATATGGCTAAATAAAGCTGTAAGGGGTGCAATAAGTGACAAAAAGAAAGCATTTAGAGAATTAAAGGAAGTAGGTAGTGAGGAGGCATTAAATAAATACAAAAAATTAAATAAATTATGTAAAAAGCAAATCAAGGCAGCAAAGATTGAGACAGAGAGACTCATTGCTAGAGAGAGCAAAAATAACCCCAAAATATTCTTTAACTACATAAATAGTAAGAAACTAAAAAATGATAGTGTTGGCCCCCTTAAAAATAGTCTGGGTGAAATGGTGGATGAGGATGAGGAAAAAGCCAATATGCTAAATGACTTTTCTTCATCAGTATTTACAAAAGAAAATCCCATGGCAGCCAATATGACTAGTGATAATAATTCCCAATTTAATGTTACCTGCTTAACCCAGCAGGAAGTACGGAGGCGTCTAAAAATCACAAAAATTGACAAATCTCCGGGCCCGGATGGGATACACCCCCGAGTACTGCAGGAATTAAGTACAGTCATTGATAGACCATTATTTTTAATCTTTAAAGAGTCCATAATAACAGGGTCTGTACCACAGGACTGGCGTATAGCAAATGTGGTGCCAATATTCAAAAAGGGGACAAAAACTGAACTCGGAAATTATAGGCCAGTAAGTTTAACCTCTACTGTGGGTAAAATCCTGGAGGGCATTCTAAGGGATGCTATACTGGAGAATCTGAAGAGGAATAACCTCATGACCCAGTATCAGCACGGGTTTACTAGGGACCGATCATGTCAGACTAATTTGATCAGCTTCTATGAAGAGGTAAGTTCCGGTCTGGACCAAGGGAACCCAGTAGATGTAGTGTATATGGACTTTTCAAAAGCTTTTGATACGGTGCCACACAAAAGGTTGATACATAAAATGAGAATAATGGGGATAGGGGAAAATATGTGCAAGTGGGTTGAGAGTTGACTCAGGGATAGGAAACAAAGGGTGGTTATTAATGGAGCACACTCGGACTGGGTCACGGTTAGTAGTGGGGTACCACAGGGGTCAGTATTGGGCCCTCTTCTTTTTAACATATTTATTAATGACCTTGTAGGGGGCATTCAGAGTAGAATTTCAATATTTGCAGATGACACTAAACTCTGCAGGGTAATCAATACAGGGGAGGACAATTTTATATTACAGGCTGATTTATGTAAGCTAGAAGCTTGGGCTGATAAATGGCAAATGAGCTTTAATGGGGATAAATGTAAGGTCATGCACTTGGGTAGAAGTAATAAGATGTATAACTATGTGCTTAATTCTAAAACTCTGGGCAAAACCGTCAATGAAAAAGACCTGGGTGTATGGGTGGATGACAAACTCATATTCAGTGGCCAGTGTCAGGCAGCTGCTACAAAGGCAAATAAAATAATGGGATGCATTAAAAGAGGCATAGATGCTCGTGAGGAGAACATAATTTTACCTCTATACAAGTCACTAGTGCGACCACACTTAGAATACTGTGCACAGTTCTGGTCTCCGATGTATAAGAAAGACATAGCTGAACTGGAGCGGGTGCAGAGAAGAGCAACCAAGGTTATTAGAGGACTGGGGGGTCTGCCATACCAGGATAGGTTATTACACTTGGGGCTATTTAGTTTGGAAAAACGAAGACTAAGGGGTGATCTTATGTTAATGTATAAATATATGAGGGGACAGTACAAAGACCTTTCTGCTGATCTTTTTAATCATAGACCGGTGACAGGGACAAGGGGGCATCCTCTACGTCTGGAGGAAAAAAGGTTTAAGCATAATAACAGACGCAGATTCTTTACTGTAAGAGCAGTGAGACTATGGAACTCTCTGCCGTATGATGTTGTAATGAGTGACTCATTGCTTCAATTTAAGAGGGGACTGGATACCTTTCTGGAAAAGTATAATATTACAGGGTATATATATTAGATTCCTTGATAAGGCGTTGATCCAGGGAACTAGTCTGATTGCCGTATGTGGGGTCGGGAAGGAATTTTTTTCCCCATAATGGAGCTTACTCTTACCACATGGGGTTTTTTTGCCTTCCCCTGGATCAACATATTAGGGCATGCTAGGCTATGGGTTGAACTAGATGGACTTAAACTCTTCCTTCAACCTTAATAACTATGTAACTAATTTGTCTGTTTCAAACCTCAATGCACGTGTTCTCTTATCATCAAATCGAATGTGTCTTCTAATTTCCTCATATCTGTCCACTGACATTGTCACCTTCTAGTGTGACCCAGAAAGTGGGTCCAGAAATAATTCTCGTATTGGAACATCATACGATTTTTGACTCCCTGCCAGCAGTAATAGTCCAGTGTATGCATAAAGTCCCTCTTTTGAGATATTTTTCCAGGAGTTATTTTTTGCAGAAGTGA
Source organism: Ranitomeya variabilis (assembly GCF_051348905.1). Taxonomy (NCBI): domain Eukaryota; kingdom Metazoa; phylum Chordata; class Amphibia; order Anura; family Dendrobatidae; genus Ranitomeya; species Ranitomeya variabilis. Next base: position 161,217,647 of record NC_135237.1, read on the forward strand.
TACGCCTTCCTTCTAGGTTGGAACATAAAAGGACCTCTTCTGCAATATTGTCAGAAAAAAAAGTATAGAATACGTCTTTAGGGGAAAAGTAACAGCTCCTTGAGCCTGTCTCACAATATTATGGATTGCAGTACATCTGACTAATGTAGGATTACTGTCCCAAAAAGCATTCGTTTTGGATGTTCTACTTATCACTTCTTGAGGATCCACTGTATTCACTTCTTCATCATCAGAAGAATTACTTGAGGATGTTTGATTCTCTGGTGGCAAGTACTCGTCATCGGACAAAGATAGTTCACTTTCATCATCACTTTGAAACACAATTGCTTCAATCTCTTGGTCACTCAGAAGCATGGAGGAAGACTGTGCCATTGCTGACTAGATGTTAGCAAACTAAAAGAAAAACAATGAACACAATCAGGGTTGTCCACTCTTTGCTTGTGTGTGACACACTGTAAGGCCATGTGCACACGTTCAGGATTTTTAGCGTTTTTTTCGCGTTTTTTCGCTATAAAAACGTGATAAAAACGCGAAAAAAACGCTAATGCCTCCTATTATTTACAGTGTATTCCGCATTTTTTGTGCAAATGTTGCGATTTTTTCCGCGAAAAAATCGCATCGCGGAAAAAAAAGCAACATGTTCATTAAAAATGCGGAATTGCGGGGATTCCGCACACCTAGGAGTCCATTGATCTGCTTACTTCCCGCACGGGGCTGTGCACACCATGCGGGAAGTAAGCAGATTATGTGTGGTTGGTACCCAGGGTGGAGGAGAGGAGACTCTCCTCCACGCACTGGGCACCATATAATTGGTCAAAAATAAAAGAATTAAAATAAAAAATAGTCCTATACTCACCCTCGATGTCTTCCCGCCTCACCGCTGCATGCTGCCGCATCGGTTCCTATAGCTGCTGTGCGGTGAAGGACCTGTGATGACGTCACTGTCTTGTGATTGGTCGTGAGCGGTCATGTGACCGCTCACGTGACCGCTCACATGACCGCGACATCATGGAAGGTCCTGCGCGCACACACCAGCTATAGGAAGAGGAACGGACGCCGCTGATGAGATGTCTGGGTGAGTATAACCATTTTTTTATTTGTTTTTATTATTTTTAAACATTCTATCTTTTACTATAGATGCTGCATAAGCTGCATCTATAGTAAAAAGTTGGTCACACTTGTCAAACAGTATGTTTGACAAGTGTGACCAACCTGTCAGTCAGTTTTCCAAGCGATGCTACAGATCGCTTGGAAAACTTTAGCATTCTGCAAGCTAATTACGCTTGCAGAATGCTAAAAAATACGCGAAAAAAAAACGGAAAAAAAACGCAAAAAAAAAAATGCGGATTTCTTGCAGAAAATTTCCGGTTTTCTTCAGGAAATTTCTGCAAGAAATCCGAACGTGTGCACATACCGTAAGTGTAAAGTGCCCCCTCCCTCCTCTCACCCTCAGCACCTCTTACATTTAATACTTTCCTTTCTTTTAGGTGTTGTACAATTCTCTGGATGTCTGTAGCTCAATAGCTTTACCCTTTGCAGGCTTCTTAGAATCAGAGAAACTGAAACTGAATCAGACTTCCTCTCAACATCTTATCTTATCTCAGGTCCTTCACAATTAGCTCACAGTGTATACTATCCTCATTACTCTCTACATAGCTCATTACTGTGTTCAGAAGGAGCTGAGATGATGTCATGGCTAGGGTTGAGCGAAACGGATCGGACAAATTAAAAAATCGCCGACTTTTGGCAAAGTCGGGGTTTTGTAAAACCCGACCCGATCCCACTGTGGGATCGGCCATGCGGTCGGCGATCTGCGTGCCAAAGTCGCGTTTCGTATGACGCTTTCAGCACCATTTTTCAGCCAATGAAGGAGGACGCAGAGTGTGGGCAGCGTGATGACATAGGTCTCGGTCCCCACCATCTTAGAGAAGGGCATGACAGTGATTGGCTTGCTTTCTGTGGCATCACAGGGGCTATAAAGGGGCGTGCACGCTGACCACCATCTTACTTCTGCCGATCTTAGCATAGGGAGAGGTTGCTGCAGCTTCATCAGAAGCAGGGATATAGTAAGGGAGGGAAGATTAAGCCCCAAACCGCTTGTGCTGTAGCGATTTCCACTGTGCAACACCACCTTTGTTTTGCAGGGACAGTGGAGGCTATATCTTTGTGCATCAGCTCTGTAGCTTATTAGGCTGCCTTATAAGGCTCCCTGATAGCTGCATTGCTGTTTGCACCGCTGCTGTGCAAACCAACTGCTTTTTTAAAAGCAAAAATCCTGTTGATCCTTTCTGCAGTTATCTTGTTTATTTGTCCACACTTTTGTGTGCAGCAGTCCTTTTTGTTGCTGCCATACTTGTCCTGAGATCATTGTAGGGAGATAGAAATAGTACTATAGTCCATGGATTTTTTCAGATATCTTCCAGCCACTTGCTGCCACTTACATTGCGTTGTGTTACACACTGTGCCTGAGTTGTGGTGCTGTCTCCCCCCCAAAAAAGGGAGATTCAAATTCTCACAAAGTGGATATACGTCAGTTCTGTTAGTTTGTCGTATATCAGCCACCCACGTTCTGCCACTTACATTGTGTTGTAAAATACAGTGGGCCTGAGTTTGGGTTCAGTCTCCCAAAAAAAGTGAGATTGAAATTCTCACAAAGTGGATATACCTCAGTCCTCTTAGTTTGTGGTGTATCAGCCAGCCAATTGCTGCCACTCACATTGCATTGTAAAATACACTGGGCCTGAGTTGTATTGCAGTCTCCCCAAAATAAAAGGGAGATGCTAATTGTCACACACTGGATATATGTCAGTTCTGTTGGTTTGCCGTATATCAGCCAGCCACTTTCTGCCACTTACATTGTGTAGTGTAATACACTGAGCCTGAGTTTTGCTGCCATCTTCCCCCCCAAAAAAGGAGATTTAAATTCTCAACAAGTTTAGATACACCTTCTACCTTGTTCTACAGTACCATATAATGGTTGTTATTTTGGCTAGATTTTCCTAAAAATGAGGAAGTCTGGTGGAAGAGGCAGTGGGCGGTCGTTGCCAGCTGGTAATGATGGTGGTGGTGGTGGAGCATCTGGTGGTAGTGGGAAAAGCAAAATAGCACCTAAGGCTGGAGGTGTTGAGCCAGCTTCATCATCTGGCTACACAAGGCCTCGAAGGCTCCCTTATCTGGGAGTAGGAAAACAGCTTTTAAAGCCGGAGCAGCAGGAAAAAGTTTTGGCTTTCATTGCTGACTCAGCCTCTAGCTCTTTCGCCTCCTCTTCAGAAAGTTCCAAATATAAAAGCAGCGAGTCGTCAGTGGATGCTCCCGGTCAGGAACAAGTCGCTTCCTTGTGTCCTTCACCCAAACCAAAAGTGAAGGATGCATCAGGCGACACTACAGGTTACTCCATGGAGCTCTTTACACATATTGTGCCTGGGTTAGAAAGGGAAATTGTTAACAGCCCATTACAAGATTAATCGGACATGGAGTGCACTGATGCACAGCCACAGCTAGATTATTATTCTGTTCCATTGACTCAGATCACTACATTGCCCTCACAGTGTACTGAGCTAGAAACTGACCCTGATGAGACTATGGTGCCCCGTCACGAATGCTATAGCACTTTACACAGTGACACAGAGAAAGGTGCACATGACAGTGAAGAGGAGGTGATAGATGACCCAGTTGTTGACCCAGATTGGCAGCCATTGGGGGAAGAGGGTGCTGCTGACAGTAGCTCAGAAGTGGAGGAGGATGATCCGCAGCAGCCATCAACATCACAACAGCTTTCATCTGGCAGGCCCGTCTCAGGCCAAAAAAAGTTTGTCAACCAAGAAAACAGTTTTACGACAGCATGGCCATCCGGTGAAAGTAGCACAGTGTGCAATGCCTGAAAAGTAGTAGGAAGAGTGGAGTGTGGCAATTTTTTAACCAAGATCCGAATGATTAGTGCAAAGTTATCTGTAAGAAATGCTCAAAGACCTTTAGCAGAGGGAAGAATCCCCTAAATTTAAATACAATGTGCATGCGTAGACATTTAACCAGCATGCACTTGCAAGCCTGGACTAACTACCAAATGTCCTGCACCGTTGGTGCACCTGCTCAGAATGAATGTAGTCAGCAACGCTACATGGCTTCCCTCACTGTCAGCCCACCAGTTAGGACACCACCAGCAGCAAATGTGGAGGTATCGTCGCAATGCCAAAGCAGTCAGGGAAGGTTTTTGGTAGGAAACACTGTATGTAGGTCAACATCAAGAATACCATCACCAACCCTCTCTCAATCTGCCATGTCCACCACCACCACCACCGCTAGTCCCACCATATGCACCTCTCCAGTCCAGCTCACCCTACAAGAGGCTCTCGTTAGGAAAAGAAAGTACTCATCCTCTCATCCGCGTACACAGGGTTTGAACGCCCACAGTGTTAAACTAATGTCGTTAGAGATGATGCCCTACCGGTTGGTTGAAAGTGAAGCTTTCAAAGCCCTGATGGCCTACGCAGTACCACGCTATGACCTACCCAATCGACACTTCTTTGCGAGAAAAGCCATCCCAGCCCTCCACCAGCATGTCAAAGACCGCATTGTCCATGCACTGAGGCAATCAGTCAGTAGAAATTTTCACCTCACAACAGATGCATGGACCAGTAGGCATGGCCAGGGACGTTACGTGTCCATCACAGCACACGGAGTTAATGTGGTGGATGCAGGGTCCACAGGGGACAGTCATAGTGGGACAGTTCTGCCTAGCCCACGGTCTAGGAAACAGTTGGCTGTAGGCATTCGCCCCTCCTCCTCCTCCTCCAGAAGCGAGAGCTCGTCCACAGAGCGCAGTCGCACGACCAATCCATCCGCAGCTGCCAGTGTTGCACACGAGATGTCCCATTATGGAACAGCTTGTGGTAAGCGTCAGCAGGCTGTGTTGGAAATGAAGTGTTTGGGTGACAACAGACACACCGCAGAAGTTTTGGCCGAGTACTTGCAGCAAGAAACTCAGTCATGGCTGGGCAGTGTACATCTTGAGGCTGGCAAGGTAGTCAGTGATAACGGAAGGAATTTTATGGCTGCCATAGCCCTTTCAGAACTGAAACACATACCTTGCCTGGCTCACACCTTGAACCTGGTGGTGCAGTGTTTCCTGAAAAATTATCCGGGGTTACCAGCCCTGCTCCTGAAGGTGCAAAGACTTTGCTCGCACATCCGCCGGTCACCCGTACACTCCAGCCGTATGCTGAACCATCAGCGATCGCTGAGGCTTCCCCAGCACTGCCTAATAATTGACGTTGCAACAAGGTGGAACTCCACACTGCACAAGCTTCAGAGGCTGTGCGAACAGAGGCATGCTATAATGTATTTGTGGGAGGATACACATACACAGGCAGGCAGTTGGATGGCAGATATGGAGTTGTCAGGTGTGCAGTGGTCGAAGCTACAAGACCTCTGTCAAGTCCTTCAGTGTTTTGAGGAATGCACATGGCTGGTAAGTGCAGACGACGCCATCATAAGCATGAGCATTCCACTAATACGTCTGCTGATGCAAAGTTTGACACACATTAAGGAGCAGGCATCTGCAGCCGAGGAGGAGGGAAGCCTTGATGACAGTCAGCCATTGTCTGCTCAGGGAACTCTCCTGGACGAGGTGGCGGACGAAGAGGAGTTTTGTGTGTTTTGGACTCAAATAAAATTTATATTTTTCTACTTTTTTGATCTTTAATATTGGATATTTATATTTAAAATGTTCCCCAATTGGTGTTGTTTCTTTTTTCTTTGTTTTCTTCAGATTCAAAGTGACAGGAGACAGCATTTGTTCAGTATGGTTACGAACTATTTTTCCTCCCTTATCAATGTTCTCCCTCACAGGTCATTCCCCTTTGATTACTGGGCATCTAAAATAGACACCTGACCTGAATTGGCAGAATATGCATTACAGGAGCTCGCTTGCCCTGCTGCTAGTGTGCTATCAGAAAGATTCTTCAGTGCTGCTGGTTCAATACTGACCGAAAAAAGGACTCGTCTGGCTACCGAAAATGTTGATGATCTAACCTTCATTGAAATGAACCAATCATGGATTTCAAATTATTTTGCCTCACCTTCCCCTGCTGACACATAGCTTGCCTGGAAAATGTCTTGCTTTTGGCCTCCTCTGACTGACTGACCCAAATTCCTCCATTTGCAGCGGCTGAATGTCCACCATAGGCCATTTTTTTACCTCCGTAAATGGGCTGACTCACCCCACAGGGCCGTGGTCACCACCTAGCGCAAGCACCCGTGCAAGTGCCGTTTGCCTGGACAGGTGGGTGTGCCCACTCTTGGGTGACGGCACTGGCACAGGGTCCCTCATAGTACAATGAAGTGTCTCTGACGGTGGTGGTGCACAACCAACGTCAGACACACCGTCATAATATGAGGGGCCCTGTGCCAGTATCGCCGCCCACGAGAGAGTGTTCCTCCCCAGGTCAAACAGTGCTCTACCACTTGCAAAACTTACCTCTCCCTGCTCCACCACTGTGTAGTCTGTGCTGTTAAATCCTTCAATGGCACTGCCAATACAAATTTGTTGAAATGATAGATGATAGCAAAAATATACAGGGGCCCTGGCCTCCATTTAGACCAGTTAATACTTTGCGCCAACTACCGCTGTCTGCTACTCAGCAGAGGAGCCTGTCATGGTTCTCAACACACAGAGAACATAGTTGAGCATACAAAAGGACTAGCTCTTGGAAGATGGGAACTCGAGCTGACCGTGAGCTAAACCTATCACAACAACTGAAAGTGGCCGGGTAGCGTGCCTACGTTTTATCCCTAGACGCCCAGCGCCAGCCGGAGAACTGACTGACCCTAGCAGAGGAAAATACAGACCTGGCTCACCTCTAGAGAAATTTTCCCCAAAAGGCGGACAGTAGCCCCCACAAATATTGTCGGTGATATTAGAGGAAATTGACATACGAAGTATGAAAATAGGTTTAGCAAAATTGAGGTCCGCTTACTAGATAGAAGGAAGACAGAAAAGGGGACTTCACGGCCAGCTGAAAACCCTATTCAAAATTCCATCCTGAAATTACTTTAGAACTCTAATATCAACTCATGACACCAGAGTGGCAATTTCAGTTCACAAGAGCTTCCAGTCTCAGAAATATTCAAACACAGAGAACTGGAACAAAAATGCAAACAAACTTAGGACAAAAATCCAACTTAGCTGAAAGTAGTCTAGGAGCAGGAACATGCAACAGAAATGCTTCTGGTAACATTGTTGGCCGGCATAGAAATGACTGAGGAGCAAGGCTAAATAGAAACTCCCACATCCTGATGGAAACAGGTGAACAGAGGAGATGACAAACCCACGTTCAGTACCACCAGTGACCACCGGGGGAGCCCAGAAACCAAATTCACAACAGTACCCCCCCCTCAAGGAGGGGGCACCGAACCCTCACCAGAACCACCAGGGCGATCAGGATGAGCCCTATGAAAGGCACGGACCAAATCGGAGGCATGAACATCAGAGGCTGTCACCCAAGAATTATCCTCCTGACCGTAGCCCTTCCACTTGACCAAATACTGAAGTCTCCGTCTGGAAACAAGGGAGTCCAAGATCTTCTCCACAACGTACTCCAACTCACCCTCAACCAACACCGGAGCAGGAGGCTCAACGGAAGGCACAACAGGTACCTCATACCTGCGCAACAATGACCGATGGAAGACATTATGAATAGAAAAAGATGCAGGGAGGTCCAAACGAAAGGACACAGGGTTAAGAATCTCCAATATCTTGTACGGGCCGATGAACCGAGGCTTAAACTTAGGAGAAGAAACCTTCATAGGGACAAACCGAGAAGATAACCACACCAAATCCCCAACACAAAGACGAGGACCAACACGACGACGGCGGTTGGCAAAATGCTGAGTCTTCTCCTGGGACAACTTCAAATTGTCCACCACCTGCCCCCAAATCTGATGCAACCTCTCCACCACAGCATCCACTCCAGGACAATCCGAAGGCTCCACCTGACCGGAAGAGAAACGAGGATGAAACCCCGAATTACAGAAGAAAGGAGAAACCAAAGTGGCAGAACTAGCCCGATTATTGAGGGCAAACTCCGCCAAGGGCAAGAAGGCAACCCAATCATCCTGATCCGCAGAGACAAAACACCTCAAATAAGTCTCCAAGGTCTGATTAGTTCGCTCGGTCTGGCCATTAGTCTGAGGATGGAAAGCAGACGAAAAAGACAAATCAATGCCCATCCTAGCACAGAACGCTCGCCAAAATCTAGACACGAATTTGGTCCCCCTGTCAGAAACGATATTCTCCGGAATACCATGCAAGCGAACCACATTTTGAAAAAACAGAGGAACCAACTCGGATGAGGAAGGCAACTTAGGCAAGGGAACCAAATGGACCATCTTAGAGAAACGGTCACACACCACCCAGATGACAGACACCTTCTGAGAAACAGGGAGATCAGAAATAAAATCCATCGAGATGTGAGTCCAAGGCCTCTTCGGAATAGGCAAGGGCAACAACAATCCACTAGCCCGAGAACAACAAGGCTTGGCCCGAGCACAAACATCACAAGACTGCACAAAACCTCGCACATCTCGTGACAGGGAAGGCCACCAGAAGGACCTAGCCACCAACTCCCTGGTACCAAAGATTCCAGGATGCCCTGCCAACGCAGAAGAATGGACCTCCGAGATGACTCTACTGGTCCAATCATCAGGAACAAACATTCTACCAGGCGGGCAACGATCAGGTCTATCCGCCTGAAACTCCTGCAAGGCCCGTCGCAGGTCTGGGGAAACAGCAGATAAAATCACTCCCTCCTTAAGGATACCCGTAGGTTCATAATTACCAGGAGAATCAGGCTCAAAACTCCTAGAAAGGGCATCCGCCTTCACATTTTTAGAACCTGGTAGGTATGAAACCACAAAATTAAACCGAGAGAAAAATAACGACCAGCGCGCCTGTCTAGGATTCAGGCGCCTGGCAGACTCAAGATAAATCAAATTCTTGTGGTCGGTCAATACCACCACCTGATGTCTAGCCCCCTCAAGCCAATGACGCCATTCCTCAAAAGCCCACTTCATAGCTAAGAGTTCACGATTACCAATATCATAATTTCGCTCCGCGGGCGAAAATTTACGAGAAAAGAACGCGCAAGGTCTCATCACGGAGCAGTCGGAACTTTTCTGCGACAAAACCGCCCCAGCTCCAATTTCTGAAGCGTCGACCTCAACCTGAAAAGGAAGAGTAACATCAGGCTGACGCAATACAGGGGCGGAAGAAAAGCGGCGCTTAAGCTCCCGAAAGGCCTCCACAGCAGCAGGGGACCAATCAGCAACATCAGCACCCTTCTTAGTCAAATCAGTCAGTGGTTTAGCAACATCAGAAAACCCAGTTATAAATCGACGGTAGAAATTAGCAAAGCCCAAGAATTTCTGAAGGCTCTTAAGAGAAGAGGGTTGCGTCCAATCGCAAATAGCCTGAACCTTGACAGGATCCATCTCAATGGAAGAGGGGGAAAAAATATACCCCAAAAAAGAAATCTTTTGAACCCCAAAAATGCACTTAGAACCCTTTACACACAAGGAATTAGAGCGCAAAACCTGAAAAACCTTCCTGACCTGCTGGACATGAGAGTCCCAGTCATCCGAAAAAATCAAAATATCATCCAAATACACAATCATAAATTTATCCAAATATTCACGGAAAATGTCATGCATAAAGGACTGAAAGACTGAAGGGGCATTTGAAAGACCAAAAGGCATTACTAAATACTCAAAATGACCCTCAGGCGTATTAAATGCGGTTTTCCACTCGTCCCCCTGCTTAATTCGCACTAAATTATACGCCCCACGAAGATCAATCTTAGAGAACCACTTGGCCCCCTTTATGCGAGCAAACAAATCAGTAAGCAATGGCAAAGGGTACTGATATTTAATCGTGATTTTATTCAAAAGCCGATAATCAATACACGGCCTCAAAGAGCCATCCTTTTTAGATACAAAGAAAAAGCCGGCTCCTAAAGGAGATGACGAAGGACGAATATGTCCCTTTTCCAAGGACTCCTTAATATATTCACGCATAGCAGCATGTTCAGGCACAGACAGATTAAATAAACGACCTTTTGGAATCTTACTGCCCGGAATCAGATCTATTGTACAATCGCAATCTCTGTGCGGAGGCAGTGAACCAAGTTTAGGTTCCTCAAAAACGTCACGATAATCAGATAAGAATTCCGGAATCTCAGAGGGAACAGATGACGAAATGGCAACCAAAGGTACGTCCCCATGAGTCCCCTGACATCCCCAGCTTAACACAGACATTGCTTTCCAGTCGAGGACTGGGTTATGAGATTGCAGCCATGGCAATCCAAGCACCAAAACATCATGTAGATTATACAATACAAGAAAGCGAATAATCTCCTGGTGATCCGGATTAATACGCATAGTCACTTGTGTCCAGTATTGTGGTTTATTACTAGCCAATGGCGTGGAGTCAATACCCTTCAGAGGTATAGGAACTTCCAAAGGCTCTAAATCATAACCACAGCATTTGGCAAAGGACCAATCCATAAGACTCAAAGCGGCGCCAGAGTCGACATAAGCGTCCGCGGTAATTGACGATAAAGAGCAAATCAGGGTCACAGATAGAATAAACTTAGACTGTAAAGTGCTGATTGAAACAGACTTATCAACCTTCTTTGTACGTTTAGAGCATGCTGATATAACATGAGTTGCATCACCACAATAGAAGCATAACCCATTTTTTCGCCTAAAGTTCTGCCGTTCGCTCCTAGACAGAATTCTATCACATTGCATATTCTCTGGCGCCTTCTCAGTAGACACCGCCAAATGGTGCACAGGTTTGCGCTCCCGCAAACGCCGATCAATCTGAATAGCCATTGTCATGGACTCATTCAGACCTGCAGGCACAGGGAACCCCACCATAACATCCTTAATGGCATCAGAGAGACCCTCTCTGAAAATCGCCGCCAGTGCGCACTCATTCCACTGAGTAAGCACAGACCACTTACGAAATTTTTGGCAGTATATTTCCGCCTCATCTGTACCCTGGGACAGGGCCATCAAGGCTTTTTCAGCCTGAATCTCTAAATGGGGTTCCTCATAAAGCAACCCCAAAGCTAGAAAAAACGCATCCACATTGAGCAACGCAGGATCCCCTGGTGCCAAAGCAAATGCCCAATCCTGAGGGTCGCCCCGGAGTAAGGAAATTACAATACTTACCTGCTGTGCAGGATCTCCAGCGGAGCGAGATCTCAGAGACAAAAACAATTTACAATTATGTTTGAAATTCTGAAAGCGAGATCTATCCCCGGAGAAAAATTCAGGTAAAGGGATTCTAGGTTCAGATATTGGAGCATGAATAACAAAATCCTGTAAACTTTGAACCTTATTAGCGAGATTACTCAAACCAGTAGCTAAACTCTGAGGATCCATTTTAATCAGGTGAGATCAGAGCCATTCAAGGATTAGAAGGAGAGAGAGACAAAGGCTGCAGTATAAGCAGAGAAGCAAACTCAGGGGAAAAAAAAAAAAAAAAAAAAAAAAATTCTCTGCAGACTTCTAATTCTCTCCTTTCTTCAGCCAATTATTTTAACCCTCGGCCGGCCAAACTGTCATGGTTCTCAACACACAGAGAACATAGTTGAGCATACAAAAGGACTAGCTCTTGGAAGATGGGAACTCGAGCTGACCGTGAGCTAAACCTATCACAACAACTGAAAGTGGCCGGGTAGCGTGCCTACGTTTTATCCCTAGACGCCCAGCGCCAGCCGGAGAACTGACTGACCCTAGCAGAGGAAAATACAGACCTGGCTCACCTCTAGAGAAATTTTCCCCAAAAGGCGGACAGTAGCCCCCACAAATATTGTCGGTGATATTAGAGGAAATTGACATACAAAGTATGAAAATAGGTTTAGCAAAATTGAGGTCCGCTTACTAGATAGAAGGAAGACAGAAAAGGGGACTTCACGGCCAGCTGAAAACCCTATTCAAAATTCCATCCTGAAATTACTTTAGAACTCTAATATCAACTCATGACACCAGAGTGGCAATTTCAGTTCACAAGAGCTTCCAGTCTCAGAAATATTCAAACACAGAGAACTGGAACAAAAATGCAAACAAACTTAGGACAAAAATCCAACTTAGCTGAAAGTAGTCTAGGAGCAGGAACATGCAACAGAAATGCTTCTGGTAACATTGTTGGCCGGCATAGAAATGACTGAGGAGCAAGGCTAAATAGAAACTCCCACATCCTGATGGAAACAGGTGAACAGAGGAGATGACAAACCCACGTTCAGTACCACCAGTGACCACCGGGGGAGCCCAGAAACCAAATTCACAACAGGAGCCCACCCCTGTACCTAGCTATGCCACCTGTTTATTTATGAACATTTTTTGGGCAGACATTTACCTGACATTATTATTTTGGCCTACTAACTGTGTCAGCCACTCCTTACAGTTGTCCTCCACTGAACAAAGCTCTGCCGGCTGTGTACTCCAGTTACCAATTTTGAACTGTATTTAGCCTACTTTTTTATTTTAGGCCTACTAACTGTGTCTGTCTGCGCCACTCAATACAGCTGTCCTCCACTGAACAAAGCTCTGCCGCCTGTGTACTCCAGTTACCAATTTTGAACTGCATTTAGCCTACTTTTTATTTTAGGCCTACTACCTGTGTCTGTCTGTGCCACTCAATACAGCTGTCCTCCACTAAACAAAGCTATGCCGCCTGTGTACTCCAGTTACCAATTTTGAACTGCATTTAGCCTACTTTTTTATTTTAGGCCTACTAACTGTGTCTGTCTGCGCCACTCAATACAACTGTCCTCCACTGAACAAAGCTCTGCCGCCTGTGTACTCCAGTTACCAATTTTGAACTGCATTTAGCCTACTTTTTATTTTAGGCCTACTACCTGTGTCTGTCTGCGCCACTCAATACAGCTGTCCTCCACTGAACAAAGGTTTCCCACCTGTGTACTCCAGTTACCAATTTTGAACTGCATTTAGCCTACTTTTTTTATTTTAGGCTTACTACCTGTGTCTGTCTGCACCACTCAATACAGCTGTTCTCCACTGAACAAAGCTCTGCCGCCTGTGTACTCCAGTTACCAATTTTGAACTGCATGTAGCCTCCTTTTTTATTTTAGGCCTACTAAGTCTCTAAGTCTATCTGCGCCACTCCTTACACTTGACCTCCACTGAACAAACTAATGCCGCCAGTTTACTCCGGTTACCAGTTTTGAACTGCATTAGGCCTACTTGTTTGGTTGGGCCTACTAACGGTGACTGCCGCTGCTTGTTGTTCTCCTCCACTGAACAAAGCTGAGCCTCAATTTTCATCCTGTGTCGAATATTAAACTGCATTTGACCTACTTGTTTGGTTGGGCCTATTAACGGTGTCTGCCGCTGCTTGTTGTTCTCCTCCACTGAACAAAGCTGAGCCTCAAATTTCATCCTGTGTCGAATATTAAACTGCATTTGGCCTACTTGTTTGGCTGGGCCTACTAACAGTGTCTGCCGCTGCTTGTTGTTCTCCTCCACTGAACAAAGCTGAGCCTCAACTTTCATCCTGTGTCGAATATTAAACTGCATTTGGCCTACTTGTTTGGTTGGGCCTACTAACGGTGCCTGCCGCTGCTTGTTGTTCTCCTCCACTGAACAAAGCTGAGCCTCAATTTTCATCCTGTGGTGAATATTAAACTGCATTTGGCCTACTTGTTTGGTTGGGCCTACTAACGGTGTCTGCCGCTCCTTGCTTTTCTCCTCCACTGAACAAAGCTGAGCCTCAATTTTCATCCTGTTTCGAATATTAAACTGCATTTGGTCTACTTGTTTGGTTGGGCCTACTAACGGTGTCTGCCGCTGCTTGTTGTTCTCCTCCGCTGAACAAAGCTGAGCCTCAATTTTCATCCTGTGTCGAATATTAAACTGCATTTGGCCTACTTGTTTGGTTGGGCCTACTACCTGTGTCTGCCGCTGCTTGTTGTTCTCCACTGAACAAAGCAGTGCCGCCTGTTTACTCCTGTTACCAATTTTGAACTACATTTGGCCCACTTTATTACTTGGGCCTATTAACTGTGTATGCCACTCATTACAGTTTTCCTCCACTGAACAAAGCAATGCCGCTTGTTTAGTCCTGTTAACAATTTTGAACTGCATTTAGCCTACTTTATTATTTGGGCCTCTATCTCTGTTTTTCCTTCTCATCCTGCCCATTGCCCAGCCACTGCTAGATGAGTCTGCTGGTACATTGACCCAGACCACTACATTCCCCTTGCACTCTACACAGCCAGAATCTGACCCTGCTGAAAGTCAGGTTCCCCTTCCCGCATACTATATCACCTTACACGGGGACAAAGAGGAAGGTGCAGATGAAAGTGCAGGTTCCTTCATCAGGTGGGGGGCATACTCATTGGCGATGTCACTGGCACAGGGCCCCTCATAGTACACAAAAGTGTCTCTGCCGGTGGGAGGCACCACTGCCGTCAAACATACCGCCGTACTTTGAGGGGCCCTGTGCCAGTGCCAATGCGAACAAGTGGGCCCCCCTGCTTGCTCAGGATCACAGCACTTGCAAAGTTGAAATACTTACCTCTCCCTGCTCCACCACCATGACGTAGTCTGTGTTTCCTGGGCGCACGACAAACTTGAACCAGCCCTACCCCCCCACAACTTTAGCCAAATGACCCCCAATTTTCAATTCCTAACTATTATTATAAGGTAAATTAAGATTGACAAGCTTAAGTAACAAGAATTGATGTTTTTGGCGTTAAACTGGGCACCGTAGGTGTTTTCCTGTCCTCCACTCACTGCCGACTTTGATTACCCATTGACTTGCATTGGGATTCGTGTTTCGGTCGGCCCCCGACTTTTCGCAATAATCGGCCGATTTCACCCAACCCGACTTTTGAGAAAGGGTGACAGCAGCACAGAGTATTTCAGGAGAGCAGTGTGCTGGTCTATGGGGGCACCCTGTCTGGTGCGCGGAGCAGCCAGGGATTGTACATAGAGCGCTGTCTTTTATTCACGTGGATGGACCGTCTGCTCCACAGAAATCCAGGAAACATTTCTGTGGATTGATGGCCTGTTCTGATCCAGACTTTGCATGCAGACCCCATTCCCCTCCTCAGATCCTGTCTTCCCCATCCTATCCTGGCGATGTGTGAAAGCGAGGTGACAGGCGAAGTACAGGGTGACGCTGGGAAGGAAATGTAGCCATATAGTAACGATAAAAATGAGACCCCTCTCTTCAGCTGCCTCACCAGCCTTCCCCTGACTGCACCTAACTGGAGGACATGCTGCCCCCTCTATCACCTCAGACCCGTGTGCAGGTGCTCAGCCAGGACCACCATAGAATGGGTCTGCTTTCTGAAGATAATACTTCCATAGTGTTCTCACATAATACCGCCATATAGATCCCACATAATACCGCCATATAGATCACACACAATACTATCAAATAGATCACACAATACTGTCATACAGTTCTCACATAATACCACCTTATAGATCACACATAATTCTGCCAGTGTTCTCACATACCACCATATAGATCACACATAATACTGCCATAGTGTTCTCACATAATACCGCCATATAGATCACACACAATACCACCATATAATTCTCACAATACTGATCAAGCATAATACCACCATACAGATCACATAATACCGCCATATAGATCACACATAATATCGCCATATAGATCACACACAATACCACCATATAATTCTCACAATACTGATCAAGCATAATACCACCATACAGATCACATAATACCGTCATATAGATCTCACATAATATCGCCATATAGATCACTCATAATACCGCCATATAGATCACTCATAATACCGCCATATAGAGCACACATTACCGCCATATAGAGCACACATTACCGCCATATAGAGCACACATAATACTGTCCTATAGTTCTCACATAATACCATCATATAGATCGCAAATAACGACGCCATCGTCTTCTCACATAAAACCAATATATAATACATAAAACCGCCATATAGAGCACACATAATACCGCCATATAGAGCACACATAATACCGCCATATAGATCTCACATAATACCACCAGTGTTCTCACATAATACCGCAATATAGATCACACATAATACCGCCATATACTTCTCACATAATGATGCCATATAGATCTCACATAATACCGCCATATAGATCACACATAACGGGGGAGAGGAGTGCATAGGAGAGGATTAGATACACAGCTCAGCAGTCAGTATCACACAGGACAGTATTAGATACACAGCTCAGTCAGTATCATACAGGGTAGGATTAGATACATGGCTCAGCCGTCAGTATCACAAAGGATAGCATTAGATACACAGCTCAGCAGTCAATATCACACAGGGGAGGATTAGATACACATCTCAGCACAGTAACACACAGAATAGGATTAGATACATGGCTCAGCACACAGTATCCCACAGGAGAGGATTAGATACACATCTCAGCACAGTATCACACAGGGTAGGATTAGATACATGGCTCAGCAGACAGCATCACACAGGAGAGGATTAGATACACGTCCCAGCACAGTATCACACAGAGTAGGATTAGATACATGGCTCAGCAGACAGTATCACACAGGACAGGATTAGATGCATGGCTCAGCAGACTGTATCACACAGGAGAAGAGTAGATACACAGCTCAGCAAAGTATCACACAGGAGAGGATTAGATACACAGCTCAGCAAAGTATCACACAGGATAGGATTAGATGCTTGGCTCAGCAAAGTATCACACAGGGGAGGATTAGATACACAGCTCAGTTAGTATCACACAGGACAGGATTAGATGCATGGCTCAGCAGACAGTATCACACAGGAGAGGATCAGATACACGGCTCAGCACAGTAGCACACAGGATAGGATTAGATGCATGGCTCAGCAGACTGTATCACACAGGAGAAGAGTAGATACACAGCTCAGCAAAGTATCACACAGGAGAGGATTAGATACACAGCTCAGTTAGTATCACACAGGATAGGATTAGATGCATGGCTAAGCAGACAGTATCACACAGGAGAGGATTAGATACACAGCTCAGCAAAGTATCACACAGGAGAGGATTAGATACACAGTCAGCACAGTAACACACATGGGAGGAGATAACTGCTCAGAGTCAGCACCACAAAGGATAGGATTAGATTGCCTCTCCCCCTCCCCACTGATACTTACTTCATGGCTCCCTGCTGAGTCCTTTCTTCCTCCCGTCCCTGGTCTCCTCCTTCTCCTCCTCCTATAACTGCAGGGATCCTGCGATTATCCTGGGAAGCTGGAGCTCACAGATACACTGTGAGCTCCAGGAAGATGGCGCTGATCTCCTGCCTCTGCTGTGATGTGGACAGCCCAGGGGGCGTGGCCACATCACAGCAGGGAGCAGCTTATAATGCTAGGTATGGGGTCGGGAGCCAACCGCAGATCTCTATGCCCAGGGCTGCCGTATTTGCAGAGTGTAAGTGTCGTGCAACTACACTTACACTCCTGCAAAGCAAAATGGCGGCGCCCAGTGGCTGAAAAAAAAAATAATAATAAAAAAATGTTAAAGTTAAAAAATGTTAATTTCTATTAAAAATAATAGTTTATATAAACAATCATTTTTAATACAAAAAATAAAATGCGGCACCTTTCCTTTAAGTAATTTTGCAGATAATAGCAAAAAAGTAAGCATGGGGGCCTAAAAGGCCCCCAATATGCATGCTAGGGTTAATGTTATTAGCTCCCTGTGAGGTCACTATTGCCACCCTTTTCTTTGTTAGCCAATTAAACAATCTCGTTATACAGCCTTGTTCTGTAATCCTGGAGTTACTGCATTCCCTTACCTGCTTACATTTAGCATAGTCGGCAGGATGCAGTCTACGAACGCAGAGGCAACAGAACAATCTGTCATGGCTTGCCACTGGGGGCTATGCTGAGCAATCTCCCTAAATTAATGGGGGATAATCTATTGTTGTGGGACTGGACCGAGCGGGTTAAAAGCATGTTAACGGTGTATCCTATGACTCTTGTTATGCAAGCGGAGATTGCTCTGATGGCCCTGGACGGTGAAGCTGGATGTTCTGTAATGTTTCGCCCCCCTCATGAATGGGAGACGTTGACCAAGGTGTTACAGATTCTGGAAGAGATGCATGGAGACCCCACCAATGTTGGGCAATTGTGGATGCACTTGTTCAGCCGTGCCCAAAGGGAGGGGGAGTCACTGATGTAATACAATAATGCACTACGAGAGGTGCACATGCATAATAGGAGTGGGGTCCCCTGATGTGATATTGAGGGACCAGTTTGTGGTGGGCCTCAGGGACACATCGCTTAAGCAAGCTCTACGGGAGCGCTTGCGTGCTAAACCATGTATTACCCTACTAGAAATTGGGGCAGAAGCACATGTAAGAGAGCAGGAGCAGGGGACAGCAGCCTTGGCAGGGATGGTCCAGAGTAGTGAGGTACCTGCCTCGCCCGCAGCTGAGCCAGAGTGGGCCCGAGAAATCTGGGAGGAAACATGGGAAATGCAGGAAGAGTGGTCCAGCCTCAGAAGAGCCCCCACTGCAGCTTTGAATATTCCCAGAGACAGGAGTGACACCGAGTCCTGCTTGCCTGTTGAACATCGCCAGGGAATGGGACAACCCCATGCAGAATGGGATCCGACTTGTTCCAAGTGTGGAAATGCTGTACACTATGCCCGAGGGTGTGACCAGCTAGGCAGAGGGCTGTGCTCATGCAGAGGAGTGTGTACCAGTCCCAAGGTGCATCCCCCTTTACATTTAGATGAGCAGCAGAAGCAGCAAATGTGTTGGACAGAGACTCCTGCAGTTGGACAGAGACCCCTGCAGCGCTCCATACTTTGGCTGCACAGATTTATGGACTAGGGGCTCAACGGGTTAAACCGGTGACCGCCCGTTGCCGCCAGAAGCTGGACCGTAATTCACTGGATCCACCTTAGGACATAACACCAGCCTTTGCCGGTACTACAACCCCATCAGACTTTATTCGAATGAGGACCAGAGAAGACCACGATAAGTGCCATTTAGACCATTGTCACGTTAACCCTTTGTTTACTCCCCTTGTTACTATCCATTGGTTATTGTTATTAGCTCCCAGCTAGGAGACTATTGCCACCCTTTTCTTTGTTAGCCAATTAAACAATCTTGTTATACAGCCTTGTTCTGTAATCCCTGCATTACTGCATTCCCGCATCTGCTTACATAGTAACATCATCCATGTTTGTTTGCCCCCAAAATACATCCTTAGACCTCTCACAGTATGTTAAAAAAGAGGAAAAAAACTAATTCCCATCTCCACACAGCTCCATAGTGCAGCCCCTTAGTCCTCTCAGCATCTGGTCCATCTCAGACTCATCTCATCCCCAGCATCCACAGCACAATGATTATTCCTGGTCTCAGCTCTGCACTGGAGGAGGCTCTGCCCCCTCCTTTCACATCATTCCCTCCCAGGAACAGCAATCTCTCTTGCTATCTTAGGCCGGTTTCACACTTGCGTTTGTAGCAGCTGCGGAGGGCTGTGGACTTCCTTCGTGAAGCCCCGCCCTCCGCCGCTAGCTCCGCCTATTTCTGCATGCGGCCGGCATGCGGCCTGTGTACCTATATTTAACATTAGGTACGCAGGTCGTGCCGCAGTATGCGGATGCTTCCGCATGCGTCGTTTTGACGATGCGGAGACCAGCGTAGGACGCAGCTTGTAGCAATTTTTTTTTTCCGCATCATCAAAACGACGCATGCGGAAGCATCCGCATACTGCGGCACGACCTGCGTACCTAATGTTAATTATAGGTACACAGGCCGCATGCCGGCCGCATGTAGAAATAGGCGGAGCTAGCGGTGGAGGGCGGGGCTTCACGGAGGAAGTCTGCAGCCCTCCGCAGCTGCTACAAACGCAAGTGCGAAAGTAGCCTTAGAGCACACTAGATACTGGGCTGTGATGTGCGGTGAAGCACCACCAACAGCCCAGTCAATCAGGATGACGTAGCCCAATCTGAATGAGGCCGGGACATGTGTTTCTGATGCAATATCGACTTCCAGAGTCCGCTATAATAGATAAATAAAAGATTTCTTTCTGTGGTAATTTCCTGAAGAAGAAGCCATGATCTTTGAAACGCATTGAATAAACCACCAGAGTAATTTATAACTATATCTCGATCCATCATTTGTCACAGCAGCGCGGATTTTATCCACATTTATCTATTATAACGGTTCTGAAAGGTCGCAGCGTCGACCTGTGGATCTGCAGCAGCTGACATCTACACGCTTTTACTCTGCACCACCAGGTGAGCAGTTCTCTTACAATTAATTGGAAACAATCCTGGGGATAAGACCCTATTTGCGCTTTTTTGTCTCCTACTTTTCTTGACTTCCAGAGTCCGGAAGTTGACGTGACATCACAGGATATCAGCACAGGAGGCATCCAGGGGTTAATGATCAGCACTGAAAGAGCAAGGATAGTGCTCCTCCGGGGCTGATATGACAGCAGAAGGTTTTTGAAGAAGTTTTAGTTATTTAAATGGAATTGCAGCAGATGTAATGCAGTGGCAATCTCTAACTATTCCCTATACTTTTTGTAATTACATGCTTAAAGGGAATCTGTCACTCCTAGAACAGTAACCTAAAAAGTTATAACGGTATATAGGGCACTTTGCCCCTATAAGAAAGCATACCTGGCGCATTGCTTTTAGCGATGAGTTGCAACAAAAACTATTTATTTTGTGTCCCATCAATCTGCATACTAACCACTCTTGGATCTTGATTAGCAGAGCTCTAGGAAACACTACTAAACTCAATTAGTGGCTCTGCGTGGATCCTGCACTCCTGCAAACACAGTGTCTAGAGGGGTTTGCAATCACTCAGGTCGGCTCAGTACTACACATCATCTTTTTTCCTACATGATGCCTCCTGCTTATGATTGCTAAATTTCATAGAGAGGACAAAGTACATGCCTTCAGAGAAGACTCTCTAGTAATGCCCCATTGGGCTTATCATAAATTATAACCTAAACTTTACAAGCTAAAATCTCCACAATGGAGAAGAGAAATTAAAAATGAAAACTACATTGTTCTCTGCTCTTCAGCCAATATTCCACTATATGGCCAGTTTAACATGTTGAAACTGGTGAAACATCCTGAAATCAGGCGAAAACACTTTGATGTATCAAGGCCATATTGTTTACTAAATGCTTTTGATTACATAAATTGCTACATTTTGTTACAAGTGGCATTATACTTTAAAACAGATTGACATCTGTTTATTCATAACCATTGTTCCTGTTCAATTAAATATGAAAAAACATATTTTCCAAATGTCAAAATATTCTAAAATATGCAAAAGTGAGTACACCCCCTTTCACAGTAAGATTTTAATCAGTATCTTACTGATTAGAAGAACTATTTCTAAAATTTTCGCAAGACTGAGTTTCGTAAAACATTTTTTAACCCATAACATGAAAGAAAGGTTAATAATAATGGTTATTGCAAAATCTTCAGTTTTACTCAAATTAGTTGATGCAAAAATGAATACACACCACATCAAAAAACTACCACATCTAGTATTTTGTATAACTGCCAAGATTTTAATCCCTTAACCCCCAGGCCATTTTGCGTTTTCGTTTTTTGCTTCCCTTATTTTAAGGCTGGGGTCACACATGGCGTAAGACAATACGCCACGTATTATACGTCCGTACTACGCGTTCAATACGCCAAAATGTCTCCGTAATCGACTTCCGTAGTTACTGCGTTGCTTAGGTGTGGTCGCGTATTTTGCGCATGTGCTTGTGCGTGTGTAATCCGTATGTGATCCGTATGGCGTATTTATCACGCACCATGCCAAAATGGACATTTAACGGTTTTCAGGCCTGCAAATCATTTAAACCATCATTAACCACACTATTTAAGCCCTCTACAACAGGTGTAGCCCTCCCATCTGCCCTATATGTTCTCTAGCATATTTTGGCTGTGTTGCTTTGAGATTACAAACATGTCTGACCCTGTGTATTTAAGCACAACTCAGCGGGTGTTGCTTCACTGGGTGTTGTCTCGTCGCTTTGGCCAGCCGTATCAGGTCAATGTGGATCCGCGAAGGAGGAGACGAAGATTGTGGGTACATCCTATATTGTCCCAACGCCAGAGTAAAGGCCATTTCCAGAGACTATATTCAGCTTTGAGGGCACATCCAGACAAGTTTTACCAGTATACTCGTATGTCCATCCGGACTTTTGACATGTTGTTGGAGATCTTACGTCCTGGCCTCACCTTTCAGGATACCTGGATGAGAAAAGCCATCTCTGCTGAGGAGCGTCTGCTCCTAACCTTACGGTAGGTATTCCACATTTGCAAATACGGTTTTTGGTTTTTTTGGGGGTTCAAAATGTGTGGTGTCCTACTAGGTTTCATTAACTTCACTTGGACATGAAGCCACAAGCACATATAAAAGAATGTTGTCAAGCTTCAAGTCGATTTAGATTTTCTATTGAAACTTTTTATACTGTAAATAATTGAATAGTAAATGAAATATACACTTGTGCTTATTCCTTTTTTCGTCGTCCTCATGTTTTTTTTTTTCCCTTTTTGTTGTATTGCAGCTTCCTGGCCACAGGCTTGTCCTATGCGGGTCTACACCTGGAGTTTCTGATTGGGCGGTCGACCATTTCAGGCATTGTTAGGACAACCTGTTCCCAAATCTGGCAGAAACTACATGAAGCTGTGTTGCCTGAGCCAAAACAGGACGATTGGATTCAAATCGCCACAGGTTTCAGAAATAATTGTGACTTCCCTAATTGCATTGGAGCTGTGGATGGGAAACATATCAGGGTGCGTAAGCCGCCGAACTCTGGTTCCCAATTCTACAATTACAAGCAGTTTTTCTCTGTAGTTCTGTTAGCAGTTGCTGACAGTAACTACAGGTTTATAATTGTAGACATTGGGGCCTATGGGCGAACTGGAGACTCTAGGGTCTTCAATTCGTCCATAATGGGTCGGCGGCTACGTGACAACCAGTTGAACCTCCCACCACCACAACAACTCCCAGGCTCAAATGCGGAAGCAGTGCCTTTTGTTTTGGTTGGAGATGAGGCCTTCCAACTGTCGAGGCACGTCATGAGGCCTTACCCCAGGCGCAACCTTGACCACCGGCGGAGGGTGTTTAATTTGAGACTTGCCAGGGCACGGAGACTGGTTGAGTGCGCCTTTGGGATTCTTGTTGCCAAATGGCGTGTTCTTCAGTCTGCCATCCAGCTGAGTGAGGCTTCAATCAACGAAGTGATAAAAGCCTGTGTAATTCTACATAATTTCACAAGAATACATGATTGTTCCTCGCCAAATTTGGAAGATAACCTCATGAACAATGTTAGTAGGCCTACCCCATATGTCCCTCCTCCGCGTCGTCCACTTTCTGGTCTTAAAGTTCGTGATATCTTTACAAATTATTTTTTGACTCCTGAAGGTGCTACTCCCTGGCAAGACTATTCCTTTTTGCATGTGTAATTAATTAGCTCTATAAAGTATGTGTTAACCAAGTTTAAAACTCTGTGTGTTGTAATTTATTTTTTCACATATGGTTATCAGCATATCATGTGTGTGTGATTGAAGAATGAATACAGCGCATCCAGACGGTGATTGGTAATAATCAAACGTTTTACTGTATAACTTTTTGAAATGTCTAGGTTATTATTTTGGCCTAACCTTTTTTTTAGACTAAGAAAGGCCTATTTTTGTTGTCATCCAAAACTTGGTACTACATCCACAATAAACAATGCTCTGTAGGGACAATACAAATGAAAGTTGTGTCTAAAAATCATATTAACAAAAAATTTAAAAAAAGTTTAAAGAAACATAAAAAAACAAAAAAACAAAAAACAAAAAAATTACAAGTCCTGGTAGGTTGGTGCAGGAGAAGTAGCTTGGTGGCACTTGTAGGCCCAATTGTCCAGCACCCTGTGCAGATGTTGTAGTGGCCTGAGGGACATTAGCCCAGCTATGATGCTGGGAACTTGGAAGAGTGGGGCGTGGATTTTGGAGATACCCCTGCTGGGGATGACCATATGGCCGGGAATCATAACCCAAACCAAAATGACCATATTGTCCATACCCAGGTTGGGACCAGCCTCCAGCACTGGGTGTGGACAAGTGGCCATATTGGGATGGTTGATGATATCCCGCCATATGTTGCTGAGGTGGCCATTGTGTGTTCGTTGTGGGTTGGGGCTGAGGTGTTGGCTGAAGTGGAGGGGGTGCTTCAGATCCTTGTGGAGCTGCCAGGCCTTGTAATCTCTGAGGCCGCAGAACATTTTCAGGTGACATCTGCCACTGTTCAATCATCAGCATGAGATTGTATGGGTTATTTGGGGGGGTGCATGCGTCCACAAGGATCTGAAAACAGCCTCTCACACGAAGCCTTAACTCCCGCTCTATGGACTTTAAGTACTGGGCAAGGCTCCTGGTAAAACCCTCCTCCCCATCATCGTCTCGGACATGTGCCAAATAGCTCATGACCCCAGCATCCACGTTTTGGCGGCTTTGGATCAGCTGTCTTCTGCGGCGTGCACGCTGTGGTCTTACTGCAGCCTGTGGGGATGGATCCAGGGCAACAGTCGGGCTGCTGCTATTTCCAGGGTCATCCTGGCTAGGTGGTGGTGCTGCTGATGATGCTGCGGCGGAAGAGGCAAACTGTGGGTCCTCTTGGTGTGGTATGGATGCAGATGGAGCTGCCTGACCAGATGAGGAGGATCCAGGAGGGATGGAGCCAGAGGGAGCAGCAGATGGACCAGCCACCTCTTCACCTTCACCAACTGGGTCAATGACCAGTTCCGAGTCAGACCCTGTCTCCCTGTCAGTGAGGTTAGACTGAGTTCTGAAAAAGAACAATGTTTTAGGTACAAAATTTTGCCCCCAAAAAATTACACTAAAAAAGATATTCAAAAAATTAATTGAGGTGGTTACTTACGGCCTGAGGTCCATGCTGGGATTCAGAAAGTTGAGCCGGTCAAAATAGATGTATTTCTTTTTTTTGGGAGGTGCCCCGGCTCCACTTCTCTCCCGCTGCTGCCTCTCCCTCCTGTACTGATCGCGGATACTCCGCCACCTTGTTGTAACATCACCCACTGAAACCACAAAAAATACACACATTCATTAGCCCATTAAGCAGAGAGCTCACAAAAGGTGTAACTGACTAGACAGATTTAAGTGGAGCATCCAAATAGGCATTTGGGGAGCACATTTAATATAAAATTAAAAAAAAAAGCAAGCAAGGCCACAAGGCCAGAGTCCAATAACCTCCATCACAGAAAGGACAAATAATGGGAAACACTGTGTAGTAAAAGGGCCACCGATTGTAATTATTAATGAAAACCGGTTATCATGTACAACACCATGTATCTACTAGTGGACTTTCTATTTCCTTCATGAAGATTTCTGCCATTCTTGATGAGAAAATCAAAGTAGTAAGCGCCTGATGATTCCCAATAAAATTACATTTCAAACATGGGTGTACTTACTTATCTGTCGCTGTGCCGCACGTGGCTGCTGGTCATAATGTGGGAAGAGGGCCACACAAACGCTCCTCCATGCTGCCTCTTTTAGTGCCCTGTTGGCATAATTTGGGTCTCTTTGGTCCCAGATGACAGGCCTCTCTTGTACCAAAATGATAAGCATGTCCGCGTTCACAATGTTGGCCATGCTGAATATCACTCCGTGGAGGCGTGCAGCAGACTTCCGGGTTCACTGTCTGGCTTTTTCAGCTAATTAGCATGTATCACCTGCCTGATTGAGGCCTTTGGACGTTTCAGGACATCTGCCAGTAAGTTGCGTATTTCTCGCAAGGCACACGCATGGTCCGTAAGCATTCCGTATTATACGCTCTCCCATAGACTTTCATTGGCGTATTTTTTGCGCGATACGCTGACAAACGCAGCATGCTGCGATTTTCTACGCCCGTACAATGCCGTATATTACGGATCCGTAATATACGCCTGATAGGACTAGACCCATTGAGAATCATTGTGCCGTATGTAATGCGTGTTTTACGGACGTAGTTTCTGCGCTCTTACGTCCGTAAAACACGCATGTGTGACCCCAGCCTAAGGCTGCCGTCACACTAGCAGTATTTGGTCAGTATTTAACATCAGTATTTCTCAGCCAAAACCAGGAGTGGGTGATAAATGCAGAAGTGGAGCATATGTTTCTATTATACTTTTCCTCTATTTGTTCCACTCCTGGTTTTGGCTTACAAATACTGATGGAAAATACTGGCCAAATACTGCTAGTGTGACGGCAGCCTAAGAGTCATAATTTTTTTATTTTTGTCAAAATGGCCATGTGAGGGCTTGATTTTCGTTGAACAAGTTGTACTTTTGAATGACATCATTGGTTTTAACATATTGTGTACGGGAAAACAGGAAATACATTTCAAGGTCGGTGAAATTGCAAAAAAAGTGCAATTCCACAGTTGTTTTTGAATTTTGTTTTACCATGTTCATTAAATGCTAAAACCGACCTGCCATTACGATTCTCCAGGTCATTATGTGTTCATAGACACCAAACATGTCTATATTCTTTTTTATTTCGGTGGTTAAAAAAAATCCAAACTTTAAAAAAAAAAAAAAAGGCGCCATTTTCTGAGACCTGTAGCATCTCCATTTTTCGTAACTTGGGGCTGTGTGAGGGGTTATTTTTTGAGCACTAAGCTTACATTTTTATTGATGCCATTTTGGTGTAGATATGATCTTTTGATCCCCTGTTATTTGCATTTTATTGCAATGTAGCAGTGACCAAAAAAACGTACAGTTGTGGCCAAAAGTATTGACACCCCTGCAATTCTGTCAGATAATACTCAGTTTCTTACTGAAAATGATTGCAAACACAAATTCTGGTATTGTTATCTTTATTTAATTTGTCTTAAATGAAAAAACACAAAAAGAATTGTCCTAAAGCCAAATTGGATATAATTCCACACCAAACATAAAAAAGGGGGTAGACAAAAGTATTGGCACTGTTCAAAAAATCATGTGATGCTTCTCTAATTTGTGTAATTAACAGCACCTGTAACTTACCTGTGGCACATAACAGGTGTTCGCAATAACTAAATCACACTTGCAGCCATTTGACATGGATTAAAGTTGACTCAACCTCTGTCCTGTGTCCTTGTGTGTACCACATTGAGCATGGAGAAAAGAAAGAAGACCAAAGAACTGTCGGAGGACTTGAGAAACCAAATTGTGAGGAAGCATGAGCAATCTCAAGGCTACAAGTCCATCTCCAAAGACCTGAATGTTCCTGTGTCTACCGTGCCCAGTGTCCTCAAGAAGTTTAAAGCCCATGGCACTGTGGCTAACCTCCCTAGATGTGGACGGAAAAGAAAAATTGACAAGAGATTTCAACGCATGATTGTGCGGATGTTGGATAAAGAACCTCGACTAACATCCAAACAAGTTCAAGCTGCCCTGCAGTCTGAGGGTACAACAGTGTCAACCTGTACTATCCGTCGGTGTCTGAATGAAAAGGGACTGTATGGTAGGAGACTCAGGAAGACCCCACTTCTTACCCCGAAACATAAAAAAGCCAGGCTGGAGTTTGCCAAAACTTACCTGAAAAAGCCTAAAACGTTTTGGAAGAATGTTCTCTGGTCAGATGAGATAAAAGTAGAGCTTTTTGGGCAAAGGCATCAACAAGGAGTTTACAGGAGAAAAAAAGAGGCATTCAAAGAAAAGAACACGGTCCCTACAGTCAAACATGGCGGAGGTTCCCTGATGTTTTGGGGATGCTTTGCTGCCTCTGGCACTGGACTGCTTGACTGTGTGCATGGCATTATGAAGTCTGAAGACTACCAACAAATTTTGCAGCATAATGTAGGGCCCAGTGTGAGAAAGCTGGGTCTCCCTCAGAGGTCATGGGTCTTCCAGCAGGACAATGACCCAAAACACACTTCAAAAAGCACTAGAAAATGGTTTGAGAGAAAGCACTGGAGACTTCTAAGGTGGCCAGCAATGAGTCCAGACCTGAATCCCATAGAACACCTGTGGAGAGATCTAAAAATGGCAGTTTGGAGAAGGCACCCTTCAAATATCAGGGACCTGGAGCAGTTTGCCAAAGAAGAATAGTCTAAACTTCCAGCAGAGCATTGTAAGAAACTCACTGATGGTTACCGGAAGCGGTTGGTCGCAGTTATTTTGGCTAAAGGTTGTGCAATCAAGTATTAGGCTGAGAGTGCCAATACTTTTGTCTGGCCCATTTTTGGAGTTTTGTGTGAAATGATCAATGTTTTGCTTTTTGCTTCATTCTCTTTTGTGTTTTTTCATTTGAGACAAATTAAATGAAGATAATAATACCAAAGAATTTGTGTTTGCAATCATTTTCAGGAAGAAACTGAGTATTATCTGACAGAATTGCAGGGGTGTCAATACTTTTGGCCACAAGTGTAATTCTGGAGTTTTGACTCTTTATCATTAGGCGGTTTAGCAATCAGGTTAATTATTTTTTTATTGATAGATCGGGCAATTCTGAACTCGGCGATGCTAAATATGTGTATGTGTGATCTTTTTATTGTTTTATTTTGAATGGGGCGAAAGGGGGGTTATTTGAACGTTTATATATTTTTTATTTTTTTATATTTGTAAAAACTTTTTTTAACTTTTTGCATGCTTCAATAGTCTCCACTTGTCCAATTGGCTCTGCTACATACAGGCGATGATCAGAACTTTGTAGCAGAGTTTGGCTGATCATCTCTCAGTTCTAAGCCTCCTACACAGATGTTTTTTCAGTTAATACCTATTTTTCAATCTACATATGAAAATGATGCTCCTTAACACATTTGGTATAATTGGCTACTCATTACAGATGAGTGAATTTGTTCAGAAAACAATCGTCAAACATAAATTCAGCAAGAATATGATACATTCGGATTCATGACCGGTAACACGAGCATTTTTCTTAAAATCGGAAAAAGTCGGTAGCATTCGATAAAAGATAGAATAAAAGCTGGCAATTCATGTGCCGCATACAGTAAAATCACAGAGTGACAGGTTAGAATAGAATAGATATATACACATAGAATACATCTCTCTCTCTATATATATATATACACATATACAGTATATACTGTATATATATATATATATATATTTATATATATATATATATATATATATATATATATATATATATATATATATATATATATATATATATATATATATATACACTCACCGGCCACTTTATTAGGTACACCATGCTAGTAACGGGTTGGACCCCCTTTTGCCTTCAGAACTGCCTCAATTCTTCGTGGCATAGATTCAACAAGGTGCTGGAAGCATTCCTCAGAGATTTTGGTCCATATTGACATGATGGCATCACACAGTTGCCGCAGATTTGTCGGCTGCACATCCCAAAGATGCTCCATACAAGGCAGGATGGATCCATGCTTTCATGTTGTTTACGCCAAATTCTGACCCTACCATCCGAATGTCGCAGCAGAAATCGAGACTCATCAGACCAAGCAACGTTTTTCCAATCTTCTACTGTCCAATTTCGATGAGCTTGTACAAATTGTAGCCTCAGTTTCCTGTTCTTAGCTGAAAGGAGTGGTACCCGGTGTGGTCTTCTGCTGCTGTAGCCCATCTGCCTCAAAGTTCGACGCACTGTGCGTTCAGAGATGCTCTTAGGCCTACCTTGGTTGTAACGGGTGGCGATTTGAGTCACTGTTGCCTTTCTATCAGCTCGAACCAGTCTGCCCATTCTCCTCTGACCTCTGGCATCAACAAGGCATTTCCGCCCACAGAACTGCCGCTCACTGGATTTTTTTTCTTTTTCGGACCATTCTCTGTAAACCCTAGAGATGGTTGTGCGTGAAAATCCCAGTAGATCAGCAGTTTCTGAAATACTCAGACCAGCCCTTCTGGCACCAACAACCATGCCACGTTCAAAGGCACTCAAATCACCTTTCTTCCCCATACTGATGCTCGGTTTGAACTGCAGGAGATTGTCTTGACCATGTCTACATGCCTAAATGCACTGAGTTGCCGCCATGTGATTGGCTGATTAGAAATTAAGTGTTAACAAGAAGTTGGACAGGTGTACCTAATAAAGTGGCCGGTGAGTGTATATCAGTGACACACACATATACAGTTGTGCTGAAAAGTTTACATACCCCGGCAGAATTTTTGCTTTCTCGGCCTTTTTTCAGAGAATATGAATGATAACGTTTTGGTGTTTTCTCCACTCATGGTTAGTGGTTGGGTGAAGCCCAAACTCAACCTCACCACCACTCTTATCCCATCCATAAGCCACCTCTTCAACCTATCACTAACTTCTGGCACCTTCCCTTCTGCTTTCAAACATGCCACAATCATGCCTATCCTTAAAAAGCCAACCCTCGATCCAACAGCTATGTCCAGCTGTCGCCCAATATCGCTGCTCCCATTCGCTTCCAAACTCCTGGAGCAGCTGAACTTTCCTCCCACCTCTCATCTAACTTGCTCTTTGACAATCTACAATCTGGTTTCCTCCCCCATCACTCAACTGAGACAGCCCTGAACAAAATCACTAACGACCTACTTACAGCCAAAGCTAAGGGACAATACTCTGTACTCCTCCTTCTAGACCTGTCCTCTGCTTTCAACACAGTTGACCACTGCCTCCTACTACAGATCCTCTCCTCCTTTGGCATCAAAGACCTCGCCCTATCCTGGATCTCTGTCATGATCTCCATGGCCAGAGAACTAGCATAAGCCTCAATAGGAACAAGCTCTTGGAAGATGTAACTGTACTGACCATGAACTAAACCTACCGCATCATCTAGAAGTAGCCAGGTAGCATGTCCTACTTTTTATCCCTATATGCCCAGCGCCGGCCGGAGAACTAAATAATGCTAGCAGAGGGAAATATAAGACCTGACTCACCTCTAGAGAAATGCCCAAAAAGGAGACAGAAGCCCCCCACATATATTGGCGGTGATATGAGATGAAACAACAAACGCAGCAGGAAAATAGTTTTAGCAAATTTGAGGTCCGCTTTCTAGATAGCAGAAGACAGAAAGCATACTTTCATGGTCAGTAGAAAACCCTAACAAAACACATCCAGAAATTACTTTAGGACTCTGGCATTAACTCATAATACCAGAGTGGCAATTCCTGATCAACAAGAGCTTTCCAGACACAGTAACGAAACTGCAGCTGTGAACTGGAACCAAAATACAAAAACAAAACATGGACGAATGTCCAACTTATCTAGTAGATGTCTGGGAGCAGGAACAAGCACAGAGAGGCTTCTGATAACATTGTTGACCGGCAAGCATCTAACAGAGAAGCCAGGTTATATAGCGACACCCAGATCTAATCAGAACAGGTGAACAGGGAAGATGATGTCACAAGTTCAATTCCACCAGTAGCCACCGGGGGAGCCCAGAATCCAAATTCACAACAGTACCCCCCCCTCAAGGAGGGGGCACCGAACCCTCACCAGAACCACCAGGGCGATCAGGATGGGCCCTATGAAAGGCACGAACCAGATCAGAGGCATGAACATCAGATGCAGTGACCCAAGAATTATCCTCCTGGCCGTATCCCTTCCACTTGACCAGATACTGGAGTCTCCGTCTGGAAACACGGGAGTCTAGGATTTTTTCCACAACGTACTCCAACTCACCCTCAACCAACACCGGAGCAGGAGGCTCAACGGAAGGCACAACCGGTGCCTCATACCTGCGCAATAACGACCGATGAAAAACGTTATGAATAGAAAAGGATGCAGGGAGGTCCAAACGGAAGGAAACAGGGTTAAGAATCTCCAATATTTTATACGGACCGATGAACCGAGGCTTAAACTTAGGAGATGAGACCCTCATAGGGACAAAACGAGAAGACAACCACACCAAATCTCCAACACAAAGCCGAGGACCAACACGACGGTGACGGTTGGCAAAAAGCTGAGTCTTCTCCTGGGACAACTTTAAATTGTCCATCACCTGCCCCCAGATATGATGCAATCTCTCCACCACCGCATCCACTCCAGGACAATCCGAGGATTCCATCTGACCGGAGGAAAATCGAGGGTGGAACCCCGAATTACAGAAAAACGGGGACACCAAAGTGGCAGAGCTGGCCCGATTATTGAGGGCGAACTCCGCCAATGGCAAAAAAGCAACCCAATCATCCTGGTCAGCAGACACAAAACACCTCAGATATGTCTCCAGGGTCTGATTAGTCCGCTCGGTCTGGCCATTAGTCTGAGGGTGAAAAGCAGACGAAAAAGACAAATCTATGCCCATCCTAGCACAGAATGCCCACCAAAATCTAGACACAAATTGGGTTCCTCTGTCAGAAACGATATTCTCAGGAATACCATGCAAACGAACAACATTTTGAAAAAACAGGGGCACCAACTCGGAAGAAGAAGGCAATTTGGGCAGGGGAACCAAATGGACCATCTTAGAAAAACGGTCACACACCACCCAGATGACAGACATCTTCTGAGAAACAGGCAGATCTGAAATAAAATCCATCGAGATGTGTGTCCAAGGCCTCTTAGGAATAGGCAAGGGCAACAATAATCCACTAGCCCGAGAACAACAAGGCTTGGCCCGAGCACAAACGTCACAAGACTGCACAAAGCCTCGCACATCTCGTGACAGGGAAGGCCACCAGAAGGATCTTGCCACCAAATCCCTGGTACCAAAAATTCCAGGATGACCTGCCAATGCAGAAGAATGTACCTCAGAGATGACTCTACTGGTCCAATCATCAGGAACAAACAACCTATCAGGCGGACAACGATCCGGTCTATCCGCCTGAAACTCCTGCAAGGCCCGCCGCAGGTCTGGAGAAACGGCTGACAAGATAACTCCCTCCTTAAGAATACCTGTGGGGTCAGAGTTGCCGGGTGAATCAGGCTCAAAACTCCTAGAAAGGGCATCCGCCTTAACATTCTTAGAACCCGGTAGGTACGATACCACAAAATTAAACCGAGAGAAAAATAATGACCAGCGCGCCTGTCTAGGATTCAGGCGCCTGGCGGTCTCAAGATAGATCAAATTTTTGTGGTCAGTCAATACCACCACCTGATGTCTGGCCCCCTCGAGCCAATGGCGCCACTCCTCAAACGCCCACTTCATGGCCAAAAGCTCCCGATTCCCAACATCATAATTCCGCTCAGCGGGCGAAAATTTACGGGAAAAGAAGGCACAAGGCCTCATCACGGCGCAGTCAGAACTTTTCTGCGACAACACTGCCCCAGCCCCGATCTCAGAAGCGTCGACCTCAACCTGAAAAGGAAGAGTTACATCAGGCTGACGCAACACAGGGGCAGAAGAAAAACGGCGCTTAAGCTCCTGAAAGGCCTCCACAGCATCAGGGGACCAATTAGCAACATCAGCACCCTGTCTAGTCAAATCGGTCAATGGCTTAACGACATCCGAAAAACCAGAAATAAATCGACGATAAAAGTTGGCAAAGCCCAAAAATTTCTGAAGACTTTTAAGAGAAGAGGGCTGCGTCCAATCACAAATAGCTTGAACCTTGACAGGATCCATCTCAATGGAAGAGGGAGAAAAAATATATCCCAAAAAGGAAATTCTCTGAACCCCAAAAACGCACTTAGAACCCTTGACACACAGAGAATTAGACCGCAAAACCTGAAAAACCCTCTTAACTTGCCGGACATGAGAGTCCCAATCATCCGAAAAAATCAGAATATCATCCAGATACACTATCATAAATTTATCCAAAAAATCGCGGAAAATATCATGCATAAAGGACTGGAAGACTGAAGGGGCATTAGAAAGACCAAAAGGCATCACCAAATACTCAAAGTGGCCCTCGGGCGTATTAAATGCGGTTTTCCACTCATCCCCCTGCCTGATCCGCACCAAATTATACGCCCCACGGAGATCAATCTTAGAGAACCACTTGGCCCCCTTTATGCGAGCAAACAAATCAGTCAGCAACGGCAATGGGTATTGATATTTAACCGTGATTTTATTCAAAAGCCGATAATCAATACATGGTCTCAAAGAGCCGTCTTTTTTTGACACAAAGAAAAAACCGGCTCCTAAGGGAGATGACGATGGACGAATATGTCCCTTTTCCAAGGACTCCTTTATATATTCTCGCATAGCAGTATGTTCAGGCACAGACAGATTAAATAAACGACCCTTTGGGTATTTACTACCCGGAATTAAATCTATAGCACAATCGCACTCACGGTGCGGAGGTAGCGAACCCAGCTTGGGTTCTTCAAAGACGTCACGATAATCAGACAGGAACTCAGGGATTTCAGAGGGAATAGATGATGAAATGGACACCAAAGGTACGTCCCCATGAGTCCCCTTACATCCCCAGCTCAACACAGACATAGCTCTCCAGTCAAGGACTGGGTTGTGAGACTGCAGCCATGGCAATCCTAGCACCAAATCATCATGTAGATTATACAGCACCAGAAAGCGAATAATCTCCTGGTGATCCGGATTAATACGCATAGTTACTTGTGTCCAGTATTGTGGTTTATTATTAGCCAATGGGGTGGAGTCAATCCCCTTCAGAGGAATAAGAGTCTCCAAAGGCTCTAAATCATACCCACAACGATTGGCAAAGGACCAATCCATAAGACTCAAAGCGGCGCCAGAGTCGATATAGGCGTCCGTAGTAATAGATGACAAAGAGCAAATCAGGGTCACAGACAAAATAAATTTAGACTGTAAAGTGCCAATGGGAACGGATTTATCAAGCTTTTTAGTACGCTTAGAGCATGCTGATATAACATGAGTAGAATCCCCACAATAGAAACACAACCCATTTTTCCGTCTAAAATTCTGCCGCTCGCTTCTGGACAGAATTCTATCACACTGCATGTTTTCTGGCGTCTTCTCAGTGGACACCGCCAGATGGTGCACTGGTTTGCGCTCCCGCAGACGCCTATCGATCTGAATGGCCATTGTCATGGACTCATTCAGACTTGCAGGCACAGGGAACCCCACCATAACATCCTTAATGGCATCAGAAAGACCCTCTCTGAAAGTAGCCGCCAAGGCACACTCATTCCACTGAGTAAGCACAGACCATTTACGGAATCTTTGGCAGTAAATTTCAGCTTCATCTTGCCCCTGCGATAGGGACATCAAAGTTTTTTCTGCCTGAAGTTCCAAATGAGGTTCCTCATAAAGCAAGCCCAAGGCCAGAAAAAACGCATCCACATTGCGCAACGCAGGATCCCCTGGTGCCAATGCAAAAGCCCAATCTTGAGGGTCGCCGCGGAGCAAGGAAATCACAATCCCAACCTGCTGTGCAGGGTCTCCAGCAGAACGAGATTTCAGGGACAAAAATAACTTACAATTATTTCTAAAATTCTGAAAGCTAGATCTATTCCCTGAGAAGAATTCCGGCAAAGGAATTCTCGGCTCTGATACCGGAGCATGAACAACAAAATCTTGCAAACTTTGTACTTTCGTGGCGAGATTATTCAAACCTGCAGTTACACTCTGTAGATCCATTATAGACAGGTGAACATAGAGCCATTCAAAGATTAGAAGGAGAGAGAAAAAAAAGAAAGACTGCAGCATAGACAGACTGGCAAGTGATCCAATTAAGAGCACACTAACTACTAGAGGAAAAAAAAAAAAAAAAAAAAAATTTTCAGCAGACTTCTTATTTCTCTCCTTTCTCAGCCAAGGATTTTAACCCTTTAGTGGGCCGGTCAAACTGTCATGATCTCCATGGCCAGAGAACTAGCATAAGCCTCAATAGGAACAAGCTCTTGGAAGATGTAACTGTACTGACCATGAACTAAACCTACCGCATCATCTAGAAGTAGCCAGGTAGCATGTCCTACTTTTTATCCCTATATGCCCAGCGCCGGCCGGAGAACTAAATAATGCTAGCAGAGGGAAATATAAGACCTGACTCACCTCTAGAGAAATGCCCAAAAAGGAGACAGAAGCCCCCCACATATATTGGCGGTGATATGAGATGAAACAACAAACGCAGCAGGAAAATAGTTTTAGCAAATTTGAGGTCCGCTTTCTAGATAGCAGAAGACAGAAAGCATACTTTCATGGTCAGTAGAAAACCCTAACAAAACACATCCAGAAATTACTTTAGGACTCTGGCATTAACTCATAATACCAGAGTGGCAATTCCTGATCAACAAGAGCTTTCCAGACACAGTAACGAAACTGCAGCTGTGAACTGGAACCAAAATACAAAAACAAAACATGGACGAATGTCCAACTTATCTAGTAGATGTCTGGGAGCAGGAACAAGCACAGAGAGGCTTCTGATAACATTGTTGACCGGCAAGCATCTAACAGAGAAGCCAGGTTATATAGCGACACCCAGATCTAATCAGAACAGGTGAACAGGGAAGATGATGTCACAAGTTCAATTCCACCAGTAGCCACCGGGGGAGCCCAGAATCCAAATTCACAACAGATCTCCTCATACCATTCCAACTGCACATCCAGCGTCTCCCACTTCCACTCTACCTCCTCATCCCACCCTCTCTCTGTTGGAGTCCCCAAGGCTCTGTTCTAAGATCCCTACTCTTCTCAATCTATACACGTGGCCTGGGACAACTCATGGATTCCAGTACCATCTTTATGCTGATGACACTCACCTCCCTGCTGTCCAGAATCCCGGAGTGTCTATCAGCCATATCCTCCTTCTTCTCCTCTCGCTTCCTCAAAGTCAATGTGGACAAATCTGAACTTATCATCTTTCCTCCATCTCAAAAATCTTCCTTACCTGACCTATCTATCGCAATTAATGACATCATGCTTTCCCCCGTACAGGAAGTCCGCTGCCTCGGAGTAACCCTTGACTCTGCCCTGTCCTTCAAACAGCACATCCAAGCTCTTTCCATCTCCTGTCACCTCCAGCTCAAAAATATCTCCAGAATCCGTCCTTCCCACAACGGTCAATCTACTAAAATGCTTGTGCATGCCCTCATCATCTCCCGCCTTGACTACTGCAACATCTTTTTCTGTGGCCTCCCTGCTAACACCCTTGCACCTCTCCAGTCCATCATTAACTCTGCTGCCCAACTAATTCATCTCTATCCTCGCTACTCCCCCGCTTACCCCCTCTGCAATTCTCTTCACTGGCTCCCATTCCCTCAGCGTATCGAGTTCAAATTACTAATACTGACCTACAAAGCCATCTATAACCTGTCTCCTCCATATATCTCTGAACTAATCTCCCGATATCTTCTCTCACGTAATCTCCGGTCCTTCCAAGACTTCCTTCTCTCCTCCACACTTATTTGCCCCTCACCCAACCGCCTCCAAGACTTCTCCTGAATATCCCCCATCCCCTGGAATTCTTTGCCCCAACACATCCTACTATCAACCACATTCGGATCCTTTAGATGGAACCTGAAAACCCACCTCTTCAGGAAAGCCTAAAGCCTGCACTGACCCTGCAGCCTCCTCACCACTACCGAAGCTACCGCCTCACCAACAACAGAGCTCCTGATGATAGGTCAACTTGGCCTTGTGTTTTGGATCGCTGTCATGTTGGATAATCCAAGTACGTCTCATGCGCAGCTTCTGGGCTGATGAGTGCAACTTTGCCTCCAGTATTTGCTGATAGCGTGCTGCATTAATCTTCCTTCAGCTTTGACCAAGTTTCCTGTGCCTTTGTAGCTCACACATCCCCAAATGGCTTTCTTCTGGCGACTCGACCATGCAGCCCTGTGCAAGTGCCACCTTATTGTGCATCTTGAAACAACCACACTGCTAGTTTTCAGAGTCCTGTATTTCGGCTGATGTTATTTGTGGGTTTTTCTTTGCATCACTAACAATTTTCCTGGCAGTTGTTGACTAGAGATGAGCGAATTTGCTCGGGTTCCCTCTTATTCGGCAAGCTATAGCGCTTGACGAGTAAGCTGCAGAGGGAACCCGGCTTCCTGGGTTGTGCTGGCCGATCAGCTGATCAGCGCCGCAGCTGCATGTGTTGAGGCTGTGTGACAGGCACAACACATGTATGGAGAGCCCAACAAACAGGCTCTCCATACATGTGTCGTGCCTGTCACACAACCATTATAAGCTTATTTATATCCGTCTTTTTGATCGCATTTTATTCCACTTTTTGCTCGTTGGTATGATGATAAAGCATTGTTTTTTGCCTCATTTTTTTTTACGGTGTTCACTGAATGGGTTAACTAGTGGTACAGTTTTATAAGTCAGGTCGTTACGGACTCGGCGATACTAAATATGTGTACTTTTATTGGTTTTTTTATTTACATAAAGAAATGTATTTATTGGAACAATATTTATTTATTTTCTTTTTATAGGAATTAAAAAATATATATTTTTACACAGTGTAATATATATTTTTTTACTTTTTAACATTGTCCCAGGGTGGGACATCACTATTTAGTGTCAGATCGCTGATCTGACACTTTGCACAGCACTGTGTCAGATCAGCGATCTGACAGGCAGTGTAGGAGGCATGCTGGCGCCTGCTCTCAGCAGGCACTGACAAGTCACCTCCCTGCAGAACCCAGAAGGACCTCGTGTCCTTCTTGGATCCGGGGGCCTGCAGGGAGGAGACAGGAGGAGACCCCCAGAACAACGTGATCACATCGTGTTGTTCTGAGGGTCTCAGGGAAGCACGCAGGGAGTCCCCTCCCTGCATGATGCTTCCTTATGCCACCGGGATGCTGCAATCCTATTTGATTGCAGTGTTCAGGGGGTTAAAGTGCCAGGAGCGGTCCATGACGTACTATCCCATCGATGGTCATACGGGCCCAGGTCACCTCGACGGGATAGTATGTCTAATGTCAGAAAGGGGTTAATATTCTTAATTAAGCCATACTTACGACCTTGCCTATTCCCCTGATGCCCTCGTCATCTGCAAAAGCGGTAAAAAAAAACAACAACATTCCTCACATTTCAGCAGAGATTCTTTTAATCTTTTTGTCCCACGACAGGTATACATTTAGATGGCAGGCTTCGTGATGTGTCCATATAGCCTGTCATCCAGCTGACCCTGAGCACCGTGTGCTCAGTGTCTGCCTGTGAACTGCTATTCCCTGTACTGTATCTTTTAGTATTTCTCAGCATGATTTCAACTGAGAAAAAAATTGCATATGAGATGTAACCCATTGAATAACATTGGTCAGAGTGCTATCCGATTATTTATTGGATTAAACCCATCCGTTTTTCTCACAAATGAGTATGAGCCCAAAGATTAACACTGGGCCGAGTGCTATGTGATGCTTTCTCGCATAGCACTCGTCCGTATTCTGCGGTAGTGTGATGCCAGCCTTCAACAGCCACTCCAGCACTGTAAATAAATAATTTTAATGAGAACCTGCTTGTGTTTCCCTGCATTTTTGAAAAGCAGCAAGGCAAAACTCACAGCTGGTGGCTGCAACCCTCAGCTGTCAGCTTCAATAAGGTTGGTTAACAAGAATAGGAGGGTCCCCACACCATATTTTTTAATTATTTAAATAAATAATTTAAAAAAATGGCATGAGGTCACCAACATTTTTGACAACCAGCCTTGCTAAAGCAGACAGCTGGGGGATGGTATTCCCAGGCTGGTAAGGGGCCATGGATATTGCCCCCCCCCCTCCCCAGCCTAAAAATAGCAGCCTACAGCCACCCAGAAAGGCACATCTATTAAATATTCCAATTCTGGCGCATTGCCAGGCTTTTCCCACTTGCCCTGTGGTGGTGTCAAATGGGGTTCATATTTCTGGGGTTGATGTCACCTTTGTATTGTCAGGTGATATCAAGTCCACAGATTACTAAAGGAGAGGCATCTGTAAGACACCTATCCATTACTAATCCTATAGTTACATGGTAAATAAAGTCACAGCCAGAATAAAGTCCTTTATTATTAATGACGCTAAACACAGATTTCCATTTTATTCAAAAATAACAAACACAGTTATACCCACCTAATACCTAATTCCACCAAATCCCTAGTTTTCCTGTAATAAAACTAAAATCTAAAAAACAACAATACACCATACCTGTCGGTCATTCAGTCCCATGACGTAAATTAATCCATGTCTGGGGATTAATAGTTTTCAACCTGGACGGTGCTAGGATGCGACGGTCCAGGCTGAGATCCACTGGTGAGTGAGCTGCCGCGAGCGCAGCCTCAGTGACGAGCGGTGATGTCATCGAGGTTACCTCCGGTCACTGAGGCTGTGTTCCCAACAGGGCTGAACTGCCATCATCTCAGCACCATGGGAAAAAGTGATGAAGTCACCACAGTTCAAGCTCAGTGACTTCGCCTCACATCACGGTGAGAAATTCTCCGCTCAATCTTGCCCTGTTGTATGACTTGTGACATGAAACTGTTTTTCATAATTTCACCTTTGTAGCAGAGTTTGGCTGTCATCACCCAGTTCTAAGCCTCATACACAGATTTTTTTTCAGTTAATAGCCGTTTCTCAATCTTCATATGAAAACAATGCTCATTAACACATATGGTATAATTGGTTATTCATACACATGACTGTAATACTACAAAATCCTTGCATTCTTTTCCCTTTAGGGAAGCTACTGGTGCCACTATGGCCATTACTTAACTTCTCCTTCCGACGCCTTGGAACTACCACACAGTGCACTCTCTCTTCATCCTGTTTTTCTTCTTAGGCCATGTGCACACGTTCAGTATTTTTCGTGTTTTTTCGCTATAAAAACATGATAAAAACGCGAAAAAAACGCGAAAAAAACGCTAACATATGCCTCCCATTATTTTCAGTGTATTCCGCATTTTTTGTGCAAATGTAGCCTTTTTTTCCGCGAAAAAATCGCATCGCGGAAAAAAAAGCAACATGTTCATTAAAATGCGGAATTACAGGGGATTCTGCACACCTAGGAGTCCATTGATCTGCTTATTTCCCGCACGGTGCTGTGCACACCATGCGGGAAGTAAGCAGATTATGTGCAGTTGGTACCCAGGGTGGAGGAGAGGAGACTCTCCTCCACGGACTGGGCACCATATAAGTGGTCAAAAAATAAGAATTAAAATAAAAAATAGTCCTATACTCACCCTCGATGTCTTCCCGCCTCTCCGCTACATGCTGCCGCTTCGGTACCTGTAGCTGGTGTGCGGTGAAGGACCTGCCGATAACGTCACTGTCTTGTGATTGGTCGTGAGCGGTCATGTGACCGCTCACGTGACCGCGACGTCATGGAAGGTCCTGCGCGCACACACCATCTATACGGAACGGATGCCGGTGAGGAGATCAGCTGTCTGCGGGTGAGTATAAGCATTTTTTTTATTTTTTTATTATTTTTAAACATTCTATCTTTTACTATAGATGCTGCAAAAGCAGCATCTATAGTAAAAAGTTGGTCACACTTGTCAAACGCTATGTTTGACAAGTGTGACCAACCTGTCAGTCAGTTTTCCAAGCGATGCTACAGATCGCTTGGAAAACTTTAGCATTCTGCAAGCTAATTACGCTTGCAAAATGCTAAAAAAACCGCGAAAAAAACGGAAAAAACCGCAAAAAAAATGCGGATTTCTTCCGGTTTTCTTCAGGAAATTTCTGCAAGAAATCCGGACGTGTGCACATACCCTTACCGTTGATTCGTCATTTGTCACATAATTCTGTACTGTCCCACTTGGCTTCCTGCCCAAGACCTCATTTTCAGAGAATGAATCACTTCTTCCAACACTTTTCCTTGTCTCCACTCTAGATCACGCTATCCATTGCCTTGGTCTCCGCTCATTTGAAGGACACCCAATTCATGCAGCTTTGCTGATTAATCAGAAGAAAGATCTGCTCTAGCTGAAAGCTAGGCCCTATCTGCCTTCCTAGCAAGAAACTCTCTCTGTCCCTTCAATTTAGCCCATCCCACTTTTGGCTAGTCCCAACCATTACCTGTCCTTATCAACTACCTGTGGCTGGGCAGAATGGAACTAATAACGCACATCACTAAACATATTACACATCCAAATACATTGTAAGTTAACAATACACATGTGTTCAAGGGAGAACATGAACAACACTTCTACCTTCTTACAAATTCACTTTACATTTTGTTAATTGATCAAATGATTTTTAACAAATTCTTATTTTGCAGTGTTTTTTACACATTTGCCTAAAACCTTTGCCCATACTGAATATTATGATATACGAATAAATATACATACTGTACTTACATGTATATAGCAATATCCATTACAAGCTAACAGCATCATGTAGAGTACATGATGTTCTTTTTTATTCTAGTAATTTCTTTTAATTCCAGGTGTTTAATGGCTTTTGTTGAAATACATTTTCATCTTGAGTAATATTGCAGATATCCTTTAACGGGAAATGTGCTATTTGAATCCATTCATGGAAAGAATGTGTGGTGGCTACTTATTCCGTATAGTAAATTCTGAAACTTAGTTTTGCATTGATCATTATCCAGGAACACAATTATGGCCCTTAGTTTTTTATAGACCATCATTTTATGTTTAATTAAAAGTGCTCATATTTATTTACAATGAACAGTAACTGATGATTTTGATACTGAATTAATTTATAGCAATTCAGAAACGCTGGCTGTTGTCTGTAAGAAAGGCCAAATAACACATGCAACAACATATTCATGACACCTCTGCTGCTGTAGCCTTTAACTCCTTCATTCCAATGGAGTGACATACAGACATTCTATTGTAACATCAGCTGCTTAAATCAGGGTTTACATATTACTATAACCTGTCAGGACAATGTCTATAGTGATAATCATGATGAGTAACTGGGCAAACTAAATACTTCAAATGAATGAGAACATGCATGACCTTGTCTGCTACAAAAATGGTGAGCTGACTGTAGCTTAAAGGGGTTGTACATGTTACCCCCTATTGGTAAGATAGAGGGTAACTTACTGATTCCTGGGGGTCTGACCACTGGGACCCTCACCAATTCCAAAAATAGGGCTCTGAGTTGAATAGAGGTCTAGGATGCGCACCTCCACTCCATCCATTCTCTATGAGACTGCCAGCGATTGCAAAGTAATGTGCTCTGTAATTTCAAGCATTGCCAAGCGAATAAATGAAGCAATGGTGTTCATACTCAACATCAGCTCCATTCAGATGAGGCTGTACAGACCCTCATGTTTTGGATTCTATTAACAGTTACTAACTTATTAAATTGTACAACAACTGTGAAGGAAATATATTATCAATAGGGGAAAAGCATAACAGCAGTAGCGTTACATTTAGTTGACAAAAGGGTGAAACTTGTTATACCAGTATTGCAAATGTAGGGGGGATGTAAAGCCTACCCCTTTATGCTTTATATGCTGCTATATGTATATATATATATATATATATATATATATATATATATATATATATATATATATACACTCACCGGCCACTTTATTAGGTACACCTGTCCAACTTCTTGTTAACACTTAATTTCTAATCAGCCAATCACATGGCGGCAACTCAGTGCATTTAGGCATGTAGACATGGTCAAGACAATCTCCTGCAGTTCAAACCGAGCATCAGTATGGGGAAGAAAGGTGATTTGAGTGCCTTTGAACGTGGCATGGTTGTTGGTGCCAGAAGGGCTGGTCTGAGTATTTCAGAAACTGCTGATCTACTGGGATTTTCACGCACAACCATCTCTAGGCTTTACAGAGAATGGTCCGAAAAAGAAAAAAAATCCAGTGAGCGGCAGTTCTGTGGGCGGAAATGCCTTGTTGATGCCAGAGGTCAGAGGAGAATGGGCAGACTGGTTCGAGCTGATAGAAAGGCAACAGTGACTCAAATCACCACCCGTTACAACCAAGGTAGGCCTAAGAGCATCTCTGAATGCACAGTGCGTTGAACTTTGAGGCAGATGGGCTACAGCAGCAGAAGACCACACCGGGTACCACTCCTTTCAGCTAAGAACAGGAAACTGAGGCTACAATTTGTACAAGCTCATCGAAATTGGACAGTAGAAGATTGGAAAAACGTTGCTTGGTCTGATGAGTCTCGATTTCTGCTGCGACATTCGGATGGTAGGGTCAGAATTTGGCGTAAACAACATGAAAGCATGGATCCATCCTGCCTTGTATGGAGCATCTTTGGGATGTGCAGCCGACAAATCTGCGGCAACTGTGTGATGCCATCATGTCAATATGGACCAAAATCTCTGAGGAATGCTTCCAGCACCTTGTTGAATCTATGCCACGAAGAATTGAGGCAGTTCTGAAGGCAAAAGGGGGTCCAACCCGTTACTAGCATGGTGTACCTAATAAAGTGGCCGGTGAGTGTATATATATATATATATATATATATATATATATATATATATATACATACATACATATGTATATATATATTATGTAATGTATTCAACAAACTAAGAAAATTCACCCTAGTGAATAATGTCCACTTAAGTAATGTCAAACAACCTATTTCAGAGTGAACAGAAACTGAAGCATTCAAATATTTAAAAACAATTTATTTTAGATTAGAGTATAAAACAGAGAAAACTGACAACAAAACTGTACATTATCATATAACAAAAAATACTGAGTGTAGAATACAGATCCAATCATATAGTAAAAGATACCAGACACAGTATACCCAAAAAGGGCAAGCCCACAAGTGAAACTATGCAGTCTATCTGGACTCAATAAAGTGCTTGTGCAAATACGGTGAATAGTCTTTCAAGACAACAAAATACATTAAGGGCTTTTTAAAAATACTAGTACCAGTGTAAAGATGATCTGTAGCTCACAGGGACTCCGACTCCAACGTACATTTCGCCACCGTGGCTTTTTCAAGGAGTGAAGAGGAAATGGAAATGGGGACTTTTTATATACAATCCCAACCAATCAAACGGAATATAATAAATCATGTGACCAATATAAAAAATATAAACAATTACATAACTAAAGTGTGTGGAATCCATCAT
Organism: Ranitomeya variabilis; assembly: GCF_051348905.1. Lineage (NCBI taxonomy): Eukaryota > Metazoa > Chordata > Amphibia > Anura > Dendrobatidae > Ranitomeya > Ranitomeya variabilis. The sequence goes on from NC_135237.1 coordinate 161,262,536, forward strand.
TATATTAATTCAGATCAATCACGTATTCATAAATAAGACAGGTAATAATAAAATACATTCAGCAATAAATCACATATACTGCACAACGCAGGCCGAAACCGGAAGTGACATACCGCAATGGGAGTCACAGTATATAAACAATAGGTTGTCACGAGGTGAATCTACATCATAAACCTCCGCCACGACAATGGAGATTGCATACCACCTTAGAAATCACATCAAGTTATCGCGCAATTAACCTGCGTCTCAAGGTGGAATGCAAACCACGGGTCGCCACCGCCAAACCGGAAGTGACGTACCGCGGTCCACGTCACCACCCCGAGATCCCAGGTCTGCACCCTGAAAGACAAATTATCTCACAAAATCCATCAAAAACAATATATTAGAACCGGTTGAATATATCTATGGCAAAACAGCGTGTGACAGTACATAATAAAAAATACAAAAATCAGACCGTTTGGTCATGCGCACAAGCGGAAAGTACATACCGCTGGTAAGCATCCAAAAAGAGGAGACTCTAAGAGTAGTGCTAATTTAGAGACCCAAAAACGAACTACATATAATGAAGGGAGTAAATATAATAAATACCAAGTACAATAAATAAGTGACAATGACAAATGCTGAATATAAATATATACAAAAAATAAAAAGTGCTTCAAGTGTAGTGAAACACACGTGCAACCGAGTGCAAAGTGACAGAAACAATAATACAAATTTGTATATATATTTATTTAAATAGAAGTATAAAAATAACATATAAGGGATTCCATCCAATATCATGGCAGGATAGAGCTAAAAAGCAGAATCCAAAAAAGAGAATAAAGAAGAAAAGAAATTAGTAAAATCTCATAAAAAAGCACTAAAAGACATTTGCTCATTCAGACCGTTAGGTGCCAATGTATTTAATCTAAAAATCCATTTTGCTTCAACTTGGGCCAAATGTTTCTTTATATCACCACCTCTGATACTGAGAACAACATGGTCAATACCTTTAACCCTTAATAAGGAGCCATTGCATTGATGAAACAACTTAAAATGCTTTGGCAGAGTCTTAAGAGATTCAATATCAGTAGTGGTCTGTGCCGCCTTGATATCCAATACATGCTCCCTCACTCTCCGTCTAAATTCCCTTGAAGTTAAACCTATATATTTGAGGTTACATGGACAGCTGGCACAATAAATGACCGCTGTTGTAGTACATGTTATTGGGTAGAGAATATTGTATGTCTTATCCCCATCAGCATTAGAGAAAACAGTACACCTTTCAATGTCGGGACACGCCACACAGGATCCACATGGATGACAACCCCACTTAGGACTTCGTGAACCAAATGGGTTATCAGTCTTTCTTTTAATGTGTACCAGAGAATCACGAAAATTCGAAGATCTTCTGTATGTCACAAATGGTTTAGGAGGTAGATATTGAGTTAAAACAGGATCCAATTGCAGAATTCGCCAATGTTTGGATAAAATGTCTCTGACCTCATGCCATCTGCAATTTAAAGATTGAATATATCATACCTTATCTACACTCCGGGTTGCCGACCTCTGTTTTTTGAGTGCTTGAGACCGATCAGTCTTCTTTGCCCGCCAATAACCTCGTTTGATACATTGTGAAGAATATCCTCTTTCGGCAAATCTTGCACTCAAATCTCTACTTTGTTTTTCAAAAGAAACTTCATCAGAGCAAATGCGTCGCATACGTAAAAACTGTCCCACAGGTATATATGTATAATGTTTGTGTTAGGGAGAGCATAGTGTCAATGTTTGGCCACTAGATGGGGGAACATTTTAGTATGTTTATTAAGGATAGGTTTCCACACTATAGATAGTTAAAACATAGGGATAATGCAGGAGTAGCTTCCTGGATAGAGTCAGTTGGGACCGGGGTGCCCATACAGCTTGGGTGGGCGTCAGAGCTCAGGCTCCCCAGTAGCCCCGCAACATTATTTAAGTGGTAGCCCAGCCTTCCACAGTAGCAGGCCAGGACAACATCGGGCCGCAGCAGAGTTGGAACTTAGACTGGGAAGAAGGACAGGACGAGGCGGGTACATAGGTGGCTCCAGAATGTAGCAGCTCATCGCATGGGTCGATGCCCTAAATTCCGTTTGAAACATATGAGAAAGAAGCATGCATTGTGAAACCTGCTGTAAATGCAGTGATAAATACGGATGTGCTGTGTAACGAAGTCAGTAAAGTTGTTCATATAAAAGATGAAATGGACTGTGACTCATACGGTGCAAAACCGTTCAGCAACATAGAGGAGACCCTGACAGTGCAGAAAGTGGAGTCACAGGTATGCTAACTAATGGACTCTGTTTACATGTGATGGGAGGCCAGGGCACAGATATATCGCAATCCTCAACCAAGACTACAGCCCTGGTGTTCCCTCACACAAACACAAAGGGGCTCACGCTGGAGGTGTTAAACATGGCACCTTAGCTTCTTGGACAATAATCTTCAAAGGGGTTAGGAAATGGTCTGTACTAGACAGAATACTTCCTATTGACTGTATAGAGAAGAGTGGAGGAGACAGGATATATAAAATGCAAGATCATAAATTATCCTATCGTCTAGTCACAAACACCAACTTTTAAATTGTCCAATCCAGGTCATGGTGGAAATATGAGCCTATGGTCAGGATTATAAAAAGCTCAGTGATAAAAAAGAAGTTGTTGACATGTGGGGGGCTCTGATGCTGCTTGTGATCAATATTTTATTTTCTCCTCCCACCAAGGGAAGAGACCAACAATAAGTTTTTCTGTTATTTCTCCCTTTTTATTTTATAACTGTTTTGCATATTTCTGTGTTGTTTTATTTTTATGTTTTTAGAACTTTTATTGTAGGCATTGTATATTTTAATATTAGGCTTAAATCCATTATCCCAGCTATTCCTCTAGCCGCCGTCCACCTCATGTCCGACCCTGGTATGAAAATTAAGTGCTGCAAGAGGCATCTCATAATGGAGATGAACATGCGGTGAGATCCACCCTAGCATATGGGTTTGTCAATATACATGATCTCATGCATCGCAGCATTCTCATGATACTATTCCACCATCATTAACCCTTGAAGATGCCACTATTGAACCCATTAGGGAACACTCATGAAATGTGTAAATGAGCAATAATGTATCCCATAGACTTATGGATGGGTAATCAATGATTACTAATCATATGTGTGGGGCATCTTGAAATGCCTAATATATGTGCTGCTAATCTGCACTGACAGTGCTCCAATCCAACGTATAGTATCTATTCTTATAACTGCCCAAGTGTAGCGGTTGCATTTTGGTGTCTTGCAAATTACACGGGACACACAGTATATGCATTTTTGTTGTCCAGAATTTATCCTGAGTGCAGGATCAAGGGCAAAAAACTGTATGTTGTGGCTTGGGTGGACGCAGCCACAGTGAGAGATCCAATACAGGGGTGTATTTTGTGTCCATATACCAGTGCCTTTCTGAGTTGTATAACTATTGGCCCACATTGTGTGAGCATATATAAACGGTTGCGGATTGGAAGCTACTTCAAATACTGGCAGTGTTGTTTGTATTTGTTATATGTCATTTGTCTTGGTTTGTTTCCCCATTCTGTGAAGGTAGTAGGACACATATCACAATAGGGTTCCTAATTGTTTGTTTATCTTTTGGTCTTAACAAGTTTGCCAATTATTGGCTTTTAAATATACCTAATAAAGGTTAATTTTTATCCAGTCGTTAAATACGGTACCAATTCTATTGGATAAAGCACACCACGCTTATTATATGGTTAAAGATTAATTCCTTCACATATGTCCCATGGATGTATGTCAATTTGTGTGTGATCGAGAGCCAAAGACTGCCAAGATCAGGCTGCAAAAATTGCTGACTCTTATGCGGCCAACAGGATGCCAGAAGCTCTGAAGCCATCAGGATTCTGCTGGAAGGGAGGTAAGCCAGTTGGGGACCCCTCACTCTGTTCCAGTCAATCCTGAGGTCATTCTGCATTTGCTCCCATGCGGCTAGATAATCTTTTGCTGATACACATCGATGTTTTACATGTAACAAAGTGGGACATGTAAGGGTACTGTCACACAGTGCCATTTTGATCGCTACGATGGTACGATTCGTGACGTTCTAGCGATATCGTTACGATATCGCAGTGTCTGACACGCAGCAGCGATCAGGGACCCTGCTGAGAATCGTACGTCGTAGCAGATCGTTTGGAACTTTCTTTCGTCGCTTGATCACCCGCTGACATCGCTGGATCGTTGTGTGTGACAGCGATTCAGCGATGTGTTCGCTTGTAACCAGGGTAAACATTGGGTAACTAAGCGCAGGGCCGCGCTTAGTAACCCGATGTTTACCGTGGTTACCAGCGTAAACGTAAAAAAAACAAACAGTACATACTCACATTCCGGTGTCTGTCCTCCGGCGTCTCAGCTTCTCTGCACTGTGAGCGCCGGCCAGCCAGAAAGCGAGCACAGCGGTGACGTCTGACGTCACCGCTGTGCTTTCCGGCCGCTGTGCTTACACAGTGCAGAGAAGCTGAGACGCCGGGGGACAGACACCGGAATGTAAGTATGTACTGTTTGTTTTTTTTACGTTTACGCTGGTAACCAGGGTAAACATCGGGTTACTAAGCGCGGCCCTGCGCTTAGTTACCCGATGTTTACCCTGGTTACCCGGGGACTTTGGCCTCGCTCCAGCGCCATGATTGCAACGTGTGACCGCAGTCTACGACGCTGGAGCGATAATCATACGATCGCTGCGACGTCACGGATCGTGCCGTCGTAGCGATCAAAATGGCACTGTGTGACAGAACCCTTAGTGTTGCTTGCACTGATTGGAAGCAAAGCCCCACTATAACTACAAAGCCACTGGGGCCCTCACCTTCTGTCTTATTTGTGGCTGGTACTGATGTGAGGAATAATGAGAATTGTAGATTTGTCCTTGTGGGGAATGAAGTTACCATTGGCCTCAGAGACACTGGAGCAGAAGTAACTCTGGTGTGTCCAGAAATGGTGACCCCTGCAGATATAATTCCAGGATAGATGATGTCTGTAACCGGAGTTGGGGGGGTCAGCCCTGCCTTGCCCATGGCCTGTGCGTATCTAGACTGGGGAGCAGGGAAAGGACTGAGGGAAGTGGATATATAAAGAGACCCTCCCGCATGGCACAATAGAGCATTGGGAATGTGAGAAGTGTCTGGTTGTCCCCTATCTATTCAAGGAACAGTTATTAAGAATTGCTCATGAAATCCCTCTGGCACTGCACCTTGAAGTACAAAAGACTAAAGCCCATTTGACACATAACTTTTATTGGCCGAAAATGGGGATGGACATAGCCAATTACTGTCAATTTTGCAAAATCTGTAAAACGTTGGCAATACTGGGAACATCTAAAAAGCCCTATTGATACCACTACCATTGATTGATGAGCTTTTCCAACGAGTGCTTGTGGATATCATAGGGCCTCTTGCAATGGCTATCTGCGCTGGCAAATGCTTCATTGTCACAGTTCTTGAATATGCTACTCGATATACAGAAGCAGTGTCACTGTGCTTCATGTGTTGAGGTGTGATTTATGCTCACTTTACTGCCTAGAACAGAGGTTGAGTGCTGAATTGAGTCAGAGGAGATAAATTAACCCTTGCAGGTGAACCTCATGTCACGTGCTGAGAAGTGTGTACTTGTGAATTGTGATTGATCATTTTAGAGTAAGTGGAGTTTTAATTTTTAATTCATAAATCACTTGTACACATGAACAGAAGAAACTTTGTAACATAACATATAAGAGAAATCTGCTTCTTTCTCCATCAGGACTGATCATTCAACCTCAAAATCCTCAATTCACAGGTAAAATCTGTATTCAGTGAAGACAGAGTTTCCAATTACTGAGATAGGAGATGGCAGTTTCTACTGATAAGAGTCTATGTAAATGGTAGGGTGAGAACTAGTGTTGAGCGATACCTTCCGATATTTGAAATTATCGGTATCAGATTGGATTGGCCGATATCCAAAAAATATCGGATATCGCCGATACCGATGCCCGATACCAATACAAGTCAATGGGACACAAATATCGGAAGCTATCCTGGATGGTTCCCAGGGTCTGAAGGAGAGGAAACTCTCCTTCAGGCCCTGGGATCCATATTCATGTAAAAAATAAAGAATAAAAATAAAAAATATGGATATACTCACCCTCTGACGAGCCCTGACTGTCACCGCTGCAAGCGTCTGCCTCCGTTCCTAAGAATGCAGAGTGAAGGACCTTCGATGATGTCACGGCTTGTGATTGGTCGCGTGACCGCTCATGTGACCGCTCACGCGACCAATCACAAGCCGCGACGTCATCGCAGGTCCTACACTCACTGCATTCTTAGGAACGGAGGCTGCCGGTTGCACCGCTGAGGTCCAGGGACCGTCCAAGGGGTGAGTATATCCATATTTTTTATAATTATTCTTTATTTTTTACATGAATATGGATCCCAGGGCCTGAAGGAGAGTCTCCTCTCCTCCAGACCCTGGGAACCATACGCACCGCACATGCCTGGGAGCTTATAGGAACTTCCGATTCCGATTTCCAATATCACAAAAATATCGGAACTCGGTATCGGAATTCCGATACAGCGAATATCGGCCGATACCCGATATTTGCAGTATCGGAATGCTCAACACTAGTGAGAACCTCTGTCTCTAGCTCCTCCCTATATATTCCAGCTCCTTAGTAGATTCTCAGAGAAGACATGTTTATTGAGGTTAAATTAGAATTGCCTCAAGGTGCGAATTTCCTCAGTTTACATAAAGGAAATGTGCCACAAAAGTGTACGAAATATGGTTTCCTGTTTCTACTGTAAGTCTCTGAAGATTTTTTACCTTTGTCATTTAGTTCAATGCTAGCAACGGAAATTAATATGTACTGAGCTTCGCCTTGTTGTGACAGCAGGCAGATAGTTTTGTTAAGAATTTTCTGATAGGAATTCTGCAGATTGTGAGCTGTCTGGAGTATTATTATCAAAGCATTTATTGTCTTGTGCATGCATAATGTATTTATGGAGCCATATTTATGGGGCTCCTGTTCCTTTTTTTCTTGACATAGAAGTCAGATAAATTTAACAGGGTTTCATAGTTGTACGACTTACATATATAATTGCGATGAGCAAAAATGTTTGTAAAATACTGATAAAATATTGATGAATATCAGAAAGTATTGGTTGAAAAATACTTTGTATCAAACCTTATGGTTATTTTGGAGCTACTCTTTTTCGATCAAGCAAAAAAACTACTAGACTTCAGAGGTTAATGTATTCTAAGTTATGTTAGATTTAAACTGTACAACAACAAAATACTTTGAGAATTCTTAAATTAGAAAATATATTAAAGATGGCTAATTAATAACACATTCATCATATTGACACAGCAAGATGTAGGCCATAGCGACCATGATGGAACCATTCAATCTAGAGAATTGTTTTTAAAAATAAATGTAGTGGTATGTTCTTAAATGCCAGCTTAAAAGACCAATTACGCCAAAGCTTTGATGCACTATTTTAACTTAAATGTTCATGTCATCTATTATTCTGAACGTTTGAAATTTGCTACCACAAGAATTTTGTAAACATCTGTTGTTCCTTTCCTTTTTTCTTCCTCGCTACGAATGTTCATTTACACAAACATGCACCAATCCAACTGATGACGCTAAATGTGGGTGTTTATAATGGATACAATCACAACACTACAATGATAGTTAATGCATTCCAGATAAAATGTCCTTACAACTTTCTCTATAGGATCTGCAGACTAATGAAGAGATGGTCAATTTGGTGAATACAACATGCATTTTATCCACTATTATTCACATCTTTTTTATTATTTAAAGGAACATTATTTCCATGTCTTTTTCATTATTTTATAGATTTTGATTTAGGTTTTAAATAGAAAAGTACTTGATAACAAAGGAAATGATGTATTGCTGATGTGCAATGATTTAGGGAAACATATCCAAACACAAGGTGTCCATATTCCTTTGTTGAGAGTAGCCCTCATATGGGTTTGATTCATGAAGTCAGTGCTATCAAAATGTTCCAATGAGGTTCTAGAGTTGATGTCTTTCTCTGTGATTTATTTTGATATTTTTCTTTCTATTCTTAATTTCACATTCTAAAAGTTCAATAAGAAGGACAGAAAAGGTTGCTTTTGCAGGTATCACAAAGGACATATATTTATTCTCAGTGGCCTATTTGTAGGGCATTATTGATGAAAATATCAGGAAAACTACATATAAAGAGTAGATATGAGAGCACCAAACTGCAAAATATTGCGTTTGAGTTGAATTTTCGGAGATTTGCAGTTTCACGCAGATTCAAACTATCATGATTCAATTCACAGTGCACATGTTTATTTTCTGAGCAATTGCAAGCTTTCCAGTAATACTGCAATTTTTTTCCTGCAGTGCCATTTTATACGGCATTTATCATGCTATAGTTGAGCTTCAAACCCCCCCAAAAAATATTTGGTTACAAATAGCATTGCTATATCGATACTGATGTCTTATATGTCCCTCTGATGTGGACAAATATTTCTGGTATTTTAATGTCTGCAATGTTTTCTCAATGGGGATATATTATACAGAATTTAAAATGGGCAAGGTGCGTGGTAAGGTACGGGGAAGAGGATGTGATGCTGATGGGGAGTGCAGAGGCCTAGGCCATGAGCAAGGTGAAACTGTGCCTGCCGCGGGAACACACACATCATGTTAATCTACTTTCCTGTCCCAATTTGTGGCAGAGGGGTGGCTGGAGACACAAGGCGGGCAACTGTTCCCCAGAGCACCAGCACAAGTAAAGTTGCCAAGCTAAGGTTTTGGTGTTCACAAACCTGGTGCTTTTTTAAACACAGTCTAGTTAACCCAAAAAAAGCCATTTGCAACATTTGCCATGCCAGTATCCGCAGGGGCAGCACAACTACCAGCCTGACCACCACCAGCATGCTTGGGCACATGCAAGCAAAGCATGCGACTGTTTGGGCTGAACGTCTGGGTCCAAAAAAATTGGTCCTGCTGTCTGCAGGTGACACCACTGCCTTTTCCCCTGTTCTATGTGCAGGCCAATCCCCTGTCCATGACAGGTAAAGATGCCTCTCATCCTGCACCCAGCATTGGACACTTGCAACCATCGTCAGCAATCATGTCCTTGTCCCAGTGCAACATTCAGTTGTCCCTGCCCCAGTCATTGGAATGCAAGCATATATACTCAGCCACCCACCCACAGGCTACAATAGTAAATGGCCACATTTCCAGACTGCTTTACCCAGAAATGTTGCTTTTTAGGCTTCTTTACATGGAACCTTTCCACAACCACATGGCGGTGGCGGTCCCTCAGTACTCAGTCCCCAGCAGCCTGTATTTGATATATCTGATTAGTGAGCATGGATATCTGACATCTCTGCTGTTCTCTAAAGCTTTGAGGACTCGACCAAGATGGTGAGCGGCTATGATGCTATATTCAATGTCACCATCCTGCTTCTTTGTCTACTGAAACTCTCGCTGCTCACAATTAAAGTGGAGGCTTTTCAGGTGGAGCAAGTTGAGATGGAGCAAGAAACTATACTTGGTGATGCTATACAGTCCAGCCCCATCTCATCTTCTCAACACGGATTGGGAGATAATGAGGAGGAGGAATGGGAGCTGGTTGCCTGTGCTACAGACAGTAGTACCCACACCACTTTCATTCTGTTTGTTCAGCACGGATGGCCTGATGATAAGAAGGAGAAGGAGAACAATGAGGAGGACGAGGAGGACAACATGGACAGTCATCCTTTTGGTGGGGACAGGGAAGTCTTGGCTAACAGTAGTCTTGCACACATGACTTAGTTTATGCTCCACTGTCTGTCCAGTGATCCTCGTGTTGTACACATTTTGGCCAACACTAATTACTGGTTGGTCACCCTTTTAGCCCTTTTTATGAGGAGAACTATACATTCTTCCTTCCCATAGCGGAGAGGTCTAATAAAATGTTGCAGTACCAGAATGCCCTCATTAAAGAATTATTTAAAAAATTCCAATCTCACAATACTGGCAGCAGCGGTAACAGTTCCTTTGACAACCAAGGAGTGGAGTCTAAGGAGACACACTCCAGAAGCAGCAGAGGCAGGGAACAATCTCAAAGGTCTGGGACAGTTTTCTCAGACCCTCCCATCACCCAGGCCCTAATGCGCGGGGTACTCTAAGTTTTGGAAGATGCTAAAGGAGTACCTTGCCCACCGTACCAGCATCCTATGTGATTCATCTATGCCTTACAACTATTGGGTATCCAAACTTGACACATGACATGAACTGTCTCAAAAATGCCTTGGAGGTCCTGGCCTGCCCTGCCGCTAGCGTTTTGTCGGAGCGGGTTTTTAGTGCCACCTGGGGTCTTATAACCGATAGGTGCATCCGGTGCTGTCAACTGCTTGCAGACTGACTCTTATCAAAATGCACAAGGGCTGAATTGGGCCAGACTTCTGTACACCACCGGATGACAGCAGCGGAACATAAACTAAAATTCAGTATATTTTTTTTCTGGTTCCCATGCACCCCTTCCAACCCAAACAAGGTGAGGTTATACGGTTCAGGATTTCATCTTTTTTTGTGTTGTCCTCTTCCTCCACCACCACATCAGCACTCTTGCTATACATTTTTTAAGGGTATTTATGATGCACGCATTGACAATTTTTAGAGGCCTACATTGAACATTTTTGATATATATGTATTCCCTCAGTGGTAAATGATTTTCAGCCCATGCACTTAGTGTAAGGGCATTACCAGTCTAGGATACTCACTCCTTATTAATAATGGGAAAAAATGTTTTCTGAGACCCTACACTATGTCTCTTCAAATAGTTATTGCAGTGCCACCTTCTAATTTTTGGCATCCCGTGAGGTGTGGCAATAGGTATGACAGGCATTTAGTCATGGATAATTGCCTTACAAATTCCAAGCCTTGCTGCTGCTTTTTTCCATGAACTCATTGACCAATTTATGTTTTATGGTAATATGTACTCAGAAATTCATCAAATATGCTAGTGTTATTTGCGTTCCTCCATACTTTGTGGCTGCCACATAAAATAATTTTTTTTTCTGGGCCTGTTCAAATACATTCTATATTCTACAAATAGTATCTCTCTTATTTGCAGTTCTTCGATGGTGAGGTGTTGCAGTAGGTATAGTGTATGACAGGCATCTAGTCAGGTATTATCATCTGATTCATGTTTTTACTGTAATATGTACTCTGAAATTCATCCAAGCTGTCAGTGTAACTTGCATTCCTTCAGATTTTGTTGCTGCCACGTACAAGAAAAAATCTTTTCGGGGCCAGTTAAAATCTCTCCTATATTCTACAATAATATCACTCTGGTCTGCAATTTGTCTACATTGACGTTTGGCAGTAGGAATAGTATATGAAAGGCATATATAAATTCTAAGCCTTGCTGCTGTTTTTTTCCATGCTCTTATTGACCGATTCATGTTTTTTACTTTGTTCTGTACTCAGAAATTCATCAAAGCCAAAAAATAACTGATTTTATGTGTACATTCACCATTTCTCTCTGGCATCTGTATGTAAGAGGTCGTGTTGGGAGACTTTACACTACTGGAGCTGGAATTGCCACTCCTGAATGCTCTAGTTTATATCAATCTAGTTATTGGTACTTCTTGAAGTCTGTTTGGGGTCATTGTCCTACTGGAAGACCCAGTACTTAGTACGATGCAAACCCAGCTTTCAGACTCTGAGCACTACATTGCGACCCCAAATCCTTGTGGGAATCTTCACATTTAAGGCACCCAGGGCCTGAGGCAGCAAAACAGCCCTAAATTATGTTTGGACCTCTACCTTATTTGACTGTATATACTGTGTTCTTTTATTTGTATTCCTCATTCCATATACAGTAAACAGTAGAATTAAGTGCTTTACCAAAAAACTCTATCTTGCTCTCATCTGTTCACTAGTTAGCTGCTGGCCCTCTAAGAATAGAAAGGGCCATCTTATGGCCCTCTGCAAAAAGTCATGGCCGGCTGATGGCACTAAAAAAAGTGTGACTTTCAATGTATCTGATCATGTCTCACACACCACATAACTAAATATTAAAATTATAAAATTACATTTCCTGTTGAATGTTTCTTTCACCAATGAAAGCAATGCAAACGTGCAAAAACGCATAAAAAATGCTGCATGTGAACAAAGCCCTAGGTGTGGAGGAGTATTTATTTTTTCTTATTTATTTTGTCTTATATACAAGTCATTATCCTGAAAAAATGTTTCTTAGCATTTTTCCAGTCAAATCAATTTTAAGTGCGGTTTTGCATGTTTTATTGTCAGTTTGTAAAAGTAGCATAATAATCTGACAACATTGTTCCCAACAGCGACCTGGGATTCAGAAATGCTTCCAGGGGTTTTCCCCATGGTGTTTCTATGACATTTACATTGTTTTCAGCAATTTTTAGACCGCAACTGCAGCCAGATATCTGGGGGGGAAGCTACCAAAAAAATGCTTGAGTTTCCCATTGACTTTCATTATACTCGTTTTGCGGGTTGAGTACCAGAGCATTACGATTTGCTCGACTCAATTAACGAGTACCAGGGCATTTTAGTGCTCTCTCATCACTAATAACAAGTGAAGAGTGGCCATGGATGTGTGACACCCCAGGGTCCTGGTTGTCACAGTGGCATTGCTTTCCTCACAGGGAGAGTGATGTCACGCTTCGAAGCGATGAAGAACCTCTTTTATCAGGTAATCACATACGCACAACATGTTTGTACTCCAGGCCAGAAGGGGGAGCCCTGAGCCCGGATTAAGGGTAACTTCCCTAATATATTCTGGCTGGAGGGGAAGTTAGTGGACAGTCTGTCAGAGGACAGAGACGAGAGCAGTCGGACAGTAAGTGTCAGAAAGACTGAAGGGGCCATGCAGCCAGAGTCACTGCACTCCTGGAGAAATAGATACAGAAGGAAAGGACAGCTTGTGGAAAGTGTGCAGGAGAGCAGAGCACAGGAGAGAGATACCAAGGGAGCTTAGCAGTGATTTGGCTACCTCCCTGGCTGAGTGCAGATTTCGGTAGCCAGAAGACCGAGGCTGTGTCGGACTCTAGGAGGCACAGCAGAAACCGTCAGGACAGCTGGATTATAAATCACCTGTCCGCCTTTACACCCAGGAGGCACAGTGACACATAGAGCCCGGGTTGTGATACAGATCCTACAAAAAGGCATGAATCACCTGTCATATGGATTTGTGTCGTAACCTATATGGGGGACCGAGAGGAAATGTGAGGACCTTATCAGAAGCCATAGGCAGTAAGGAACTACAACACCACTGTGCTTTGAGGAAGGCTTTCATCTCCACCTGGTAAAGGGTACTCTGGATTTACTTCCAAGCTGCCCAGACCCTGCCTGTACCTGTGATCTGGTGCCCTGGACTGCGGTTGCCTAAAGCTTCAATAAACCAGGTAAAGAGACTGCAAACCTGTGTCCTCATTCATACTGCACCATTCATCATCTTCACCTATACACCGGGAGAACTGGGGACCTACTTCACCTATGGGAAGTTATACCATCTAGCTGCCATAACATCACCCCAGCGGACCCTTTTAAACAGCGTCAGTCCCCACTGACTGAATACCACATGTGGCATCACGAACACAAACTTTATTCAAAATCAGTGCAACGTTCCCGCTTCTATGCCTCCTTAAACAGTCACAGTTGACAATTAAACTTGAACCTATGCATACGTACTAGGTGGAGATGGAGGAAGACATGAGACAGGGATATACTGCCCAGCCTCATCTCATCTGCTCAGCGTAGATTGGGTAGCAATAGCAAGGTTTAAGTTGAGAAAGAGGGGGAGGAACAAGAGCTTGCGGATAGAGCAAAAGAGGCTAGTACCCATACAATCTTCATCCCATCTCTCGTACGTGGATGGGCTGAGGGGGGAATAAGGAGGACAACATGGAGGAGGTGGAGAGTAGTCATTAGGGTTGAGCGACTTTTATTTTTATAGGATCGGGTCGGGTTTCACGAAACCCGACTTTCTCAAAAGTCTGGTCGAGTGAAATCGGCCGATCCTATAAAAGTCGGGGTCGGGGTCGGCCGAAACACGAAACCCAATGCAGTGCAATGGGATACTATGGTTCCCAGGGTCTGAAGGAGAGGAAACTCTCCTTCAGGCCCTGGGATCCATATTAATGTGTAAAATAAAGAATTAAAATAAAAAATATTGATATACTCACCTCTCCGACGCAGCCTGGACCTTACCGCTGGTAACCGGCAGCCTTCTTTGCTTAAAATGAGCGCGTTCAGGGCCTTCCATGACGTCACGGCTTCTGATTGGTCGCGTGCCGCTCATGTGACCGCCACGCGACCAATCACAAGCCGTGACGTAATTCTCAGGTCCTAAATTCCTAATTCTAGGAATTTAGGACCTGAGAATTATGTCACGGCTTGTGATTGGTCGCGTGGCGGTCACATGGGCGGACGCGACCAATCACAAGCCGTGACGTCATCTAAGGCCCTGAACGCGCTCATTCTTAGGAAGGAAGGCTGCCGGAAAGAAGCCGAGGGTGAGTATATTCCTATTAGGTATATACTCACCCTCGGACGCGCCCTGCTTCTTTCCGGCAGCCTTCCTTCTTAAGAATGAGCGCGTGAAGGGCCTTAGATGACATCACGGCTTGTGATTGGTCGCGGCCGCCCATGTGACCGCTCACGCGACCAATCACAAGCCGTGACGTAATTCTCAGGTCCTAAATTCCTAGAATGAGGAATTTAGGACCTGAGAATTACGTCACGGCTTGTGATTGGTCGCGTGGCGGTCACATGAGCGGCACGCGACCAATAAGAAGCCGTGACATCATGGAAGGCCGTAAACGCGCTCATTTTAAGCAAAGAAGGCTGCCGGTTACCAGCGGCGATGTCCAGGGGCCTCCGGAGAGGTGAGTATATCAATATTTTTTATTTTAATTCTTTATTTTACACTTAAATGTGGATTCCGATACCGATTTCCGATATCGCAAACATATCGGAACTCGGTATTGGAATTCCGATACCAGATTCAGAAGATCGCCGACCTCATGGCCGACCCCACACAGGGGTCGGGTCGGGTTTCATGAAACCCGACTTTGCCAAAAGTCGGCGACTTCTGAAAATGGCCGACCTGTTTCGCTCAACCCTAGTAGTCATCATGGTGGAGAAAGGGAAATTGTGGTTGTAGGGACCCTGGCACATATGTCAGACTTTATGTCTTGCCCATGACCCTCGAGTTACATTTATCTCAGCCTCAAAAGAGGACTGGTTTTCCACCCTGATAGACCCATGCTACAAAGAGCATGTTGGATCTCTTCTTCCTGAGGCAGAGAAGTCTTCTAAAATGGTGCTATACCAGAAGGCCATTGTGGCAAATATGTTGAAAGAATTCCAATTAGATAATACTAGTGGCAGGGGGCAAGCATCCTTTCCCAATCAAGGAGGAGAGGCAAGGGAGAATCACACCAGGTACAGCAGAGGCAGACATACACTGTCAAAGGCCTGGTTCAATTTCAAGACAGCTTTTTAGCGCCCATGCCCTGATGACTGGGTATTTTTGTCAAGGAGGGAAACATTTTTAAAGATGGTGAAGCAATACCTGGCCGACCAAACCCGAATTCCTCTGTGACCTTCAACTATTGAGTCTCAAAGCTGTATGCATGGCATAAGCTGTCCCTCGTTGCCTTGCAGTTACTGTGCTGCACTGCCACTAGCATCTTTTTTGAGCGGATGTTTAGTGTTGCTGGGGGTCATAACGCCAGGGCATTTTCATCTGTCAACAGAATGTTCTGACAAAATCACTCTGATAATAATGAATAAGGCCTGGATTACACCCAACTTTTCCACATAACCAGATGAAAGCAGCACATAAAGTGTTTTTAATGTTCAATATTTTAGTGAGGCCCACCAGTTGTTGCCTTCTTGGGTCTATGGATGAAAGGATGACCCTACTTCTTAATTTGTTCTTAATTTTTTATGTGGTAATCCAGTTGGTGCTTTCAACGGTGTATGGATGCCCCTGCTTATAATTATTGGCAGGGTTTGAACTGTGTGCAGATCCTTTGAATGTAAGAGTAACACAACTACACTTTGTTCACAATATTTGAATGAGGCACTAAAGTTGGCGCCTTCAAGGGTATATGGATGACCCTACTTGTTATTTTTGGCAGGATTTATTTTTTGCATAGCCTTTTCTGAGTCTAGGAGTACCGCTACATTATAATTTGAACAGAATGTGTACGATGCCCTACTTTATGTCTAATACAGAGTGTATCTGAGTCCCTCTGAGTCTCAAATTTTTGGCACTTCTTGCTTCCTTTATAAATTACACTGAAATTTTAAATTTTTTGATGATAAAATTAATTTTGGTATTATTAAATTATAATTTTTAAAATCCTTTTTACATTTAGCCTTTTATACTTTTAGGCTGTGTGCACACGTTCAGGTTTTTACGTGGTTTTTTTTTGCTTTTTTTCCGCTATAAAAATGCGCTAAAAATGCTTAAAAAACGCATACATATGCATCCCATCAATTATAATGCATTCCGCAATTTTTGTGCATATGTTGAGTTTTTTTCCGCGAAAAAAATGCATCTCGGTAAAAAACGCAGCATGTTTATTAATTTTGTGGATTTTTTGCTGATTTCCCACTATATTATTGCATTGGGAACCTCCGGAAAAAAACTAAAAAAATCAGCAAAAATCCACGCAAAAAACGCAAGAAAAAAGCATGCAGATTTCTTGCAGAAAATGTCTGCTTTTGTTCAGGAAATTTCTGCAAGAAATCCTGACGTGTGCACATAGCCTTAAACTTTCTTATTTTTTCCTTTTGTTTCCTGTAAAGTACAATTTCTTGTTGATTCTAAATGTTTTATTGGCAGTCCTTAAAGAGGAGTAAAAGTGTGACACCATTGTTCTCAGCAGCGATCTGGGAGTCAGAGAAGCTTCCTGGGTTCTTCCCCATGCTGTTCTTCTTCCATTCAGCACTTTTTCCATTCATTGCAACATTTTTACTGCCCATCAGACCACCTTGTAGGATTTCCTACCAACTCTCATTATACTAGTTACTCTAAATGAGCATCTGAGCATTAGGAATTCCTCTGTTTGAGTAACGAGCATCTGAGCATTTTAGTGCTTGCTCATCTCTAATCATTAGTAGTCTGAGTAATTGTTTAAAGCTATTAATTGAAGGCACCCAAATAGAAGCATTAATGGCAAAATATATATAACACACAATGAAATTCAGTAGGCCAACATTTTGGATTCTAAAATCATTTTTTCAAGCTGGTGTTATACAGTATTCTAATTTACTGAAATAATGACTTTTGGGTTTTCATTGGCTATAAGCCATAATCATCAACATTAACAGAAATAAATACTTGAATGTGAATTCACATGGCCTGTATGCCCCCCTGCTGGCACGCACATGATAAAGTAACAAACACTTAACTCACCTTCCGATGATGGCTCCGTGCTCCCAGCTGCCCCGTGGCTCTTCCTGTGTCTGTGCCAACATGTGATGTCATCACTGTGTGCCCAGGTCACATGATCGGATGACCAGGAAGCAGGAAGCGCTACCGAGGAGCTGGGAGAACAGAGCCAACATCATAAGTTTGTGTTATTTTATCATGTGTGTGCCAGCAGAGGGGCATATAAAGAGAGGGGGGCCTTGTGCTTGCCAGCAGGGGGGCATGTAGAGAGAGGGGGGCCATGTGCATGCCAGAAGGGGGTCATATAGTGACCAGGGAGGCCATATCCAGAATGGGATGGGGGGGCTATGTGGCAGCACAAGGGGGCAATGTGCCAATGTACCAGCAGCACAGGGGGGCAATGTACCAGACAGGGGGGCAATGTAGCAAAACAAGGGGGCCATGTGCCAGAGGGGGCAATGTGCTAGTGTGCCAGCACAAGGCGGTAATGTAACAGCACAAGGGGGCAGTGTGCCAGCAGTAAAGGGGGGCAATGTGCCAGCAGCACAGGGGGGCCATGTGCCAGGATGGGGGTTATATAGATACCAGGATGAGGGACATATATATGATTTGAAAGACGGACACTAGCATTATAAAACAGACCCCCATTTACCTTAAAAAAATATTTTTTAAGGTTTTTTTTTTCTACAAATTTGGAGGTGTGTCTTATAACCAGATGCATCACGGAATTTTAAAACATTGGGACATGGAAATATAATATTTTAGTGCCGAAAATTAAATTTTTGTATTTGTTAATTACACAAGGTTTAATAAATGAAACTGACATCACAATTTAATGTACAATTCATTAGAATGTTGTGATACCCCATATGTCATCAGAAACTACTGGTAGGCCACGCGTCAGGGCTAGTAAGGCAGGAGTCCTTTGGAGATACAAGGGTCAGTAGGTGCTGTCATCCGCTGGCCCAGCTGTCTTTAGCAAGACCGCATGTACCAGGGCTCATTCCACTGAACTCCCGTACTTCTTCCTCATGGGCAGAATACTACTCAGACAACACAGAGTGAGGGTAGCACAGTGTGGAAATACTTTATTGAACCACCAACAGATAATAACATGTAGTACAGGCTCTGCAAGTACATAAGATGGTGCAAATTACATTACAGTCTCATCCTCCCTCTGGCTTGCCAGGATTAGATCAGTTGCTTTGTCGGTGCTTCCAGGGCTTTTGGCAGGCACCCACAGAGAGGAAGTAGCAGCAACCTTAGGGAGCTGACAGTTCATTGAGTTATGTGGCCAGGTGGCCTGATTGTCCAAATTTGGGCTCTTCAAATGTCTCCAAGGGCTCAGTGATGGGCAGTGGAGCAAAGCTGTATTCTTCCGGTTGGAGCCATGGTGCCTGGCTACTGTTCTGTAAAGTCTTTCTGCAGAAGGATAGAAGTCCTTTTAATACCCACAGTTGTTCTCCAGGCCATCAGGGGGATGGAAGGATGTGGCCAACTCTCATTATTCGAGCATTCAATCAATCTGCATAGCTTGTCCTTCACTGTTTGCAGGTCAACGAGCTGCATGGACTAATTCAATGGGAATCCACTTATTAGCAAACATCGATTGTTCAACTACCCTGTGTCCCTGTCTTCCAATGATAGCAGCACAATAAGTTGCCACAAATCAATCAAGAGTCAACATTCAAACTCAAATGAACAATGGGTATGTCTCTTGACTCATCAAAGAAAAACCCGTCTGGCCTAATAAAGAACATATATAATGTGTCATCATCACAAGTGCTATTTGGCTTTTGGAGCATAGATTTTTCTAGAATAATTTGGGGGGTGACATTTTCAAAGCCACTAATTTGTCAGTACAGCAGGGAATCCTCACAAGTGACTCCACTATAGATATTGCATCTCTGAATGAATTAATGTACTGCTGCAGTGACTATTTTGTAACATCTACACCATGCTTTATTCTGGAGAATTGCAAGTATGCCAGTTTAGTCCACAAACATTGCGCACCCATACAGTGTATTGCCTGGATATATTGTAGCACTCTCCTACACTTGTCCATCTTGTGTTTCTGGCAACACACACCCAGTAAATAGTTAATTGGGCTCTACTCGCTGCAATAATGCCAAACACGTGGCCCCTTACTGTGATTTAGGCACAATGGGGTTCAGAAGGAAGGGGCATTTGGATCTGGGGGAGCAGATTTCACTGGATTTTATTTGAGGGGGTGTTGAAGACGTATCACTCTTCAGAGTCTTTGTTCTATCAGTAACATAATTACCCCCTACATTTCCAGTGGTAGATAACAGACCTGAGTGAGGGCTTGTTTTGTGCGGGATAAATTAGGGTTTTTATTGGTAACATTTTGGGGTACATAGCATTTTCTTAACATATCATAGCATAACATAGGTTTCATTATAAGGTGAAATTACAGTCTTGTGTTCTACGTTGAGCACAAAATGTGATTCAGACCCCTGATGGAATTACCCACCATAACATGGCAGATGGAGACAATTTGGAGTCTATTTGGCATCTGTTCCGATGGTATCCATCTTCTTAGGCGTTCACAGAACTGTGGTCGTCCACAGTTGTGTGCTATAAAGGTGCCTGAAGTGATGGGACACCGCCGGAACAAAGACCAGACACGATCCAAAGATATTCCATCTGCCTCAGTGAGTCCTTTCTTCAGATGTTTTGTCCAAATTATGGTTTTGAGGATTTACCCAGATTTTGGGTGGTGGAATGAGTAAATAGACTGCAGTACAAGAAAAGTTCTTATTTTTCTTTTTGTGTGGTTCACCGTGTGAAATAAGTGATAAGACTTCTGTATTCTTTGAGTCTGTGCAATTCCAGCTATACCAGATTTATATCAGGTTTTCTATGTCTTGCCCTATGACGCAGTAAAAATGCTTTCTTAGAAAAAAGAATACAGTGGCATTTAAAAATTTGGTCAACACTGGTAAAAATTACTGCTATTGTGAACAGTTCAGCAAGCTGAAATGATCTCTAAAAGGTTTAAAGTTAAATATGACATATTTCTTTTGTATTTTTTGAAAAAAAAGTGAGTTTTTACATTTTAAAAATTCCAAAAAAGAAAATGGTCACTCTTGGAAATTTGTGTGCTCAGATAACTTTGACCAAGGTTTAAGACGTTAATTAACCTGTTAGGGTTATGCCTTGTTCACTACCATCCTTAAGAAAGGCCAGGTGATTCAAATCTCCCAGCTTTATAAAAACTCAGCCTCTTCTATCTTTGTACAAAAAACAAGCAACCATGGGGTGCTAGTTGTCTAGCACTCTGAAAATGAAAGTGGTGGAGGCCCACAAAGTAGGAACAGGCTATAAGAAGATAGCAAAGCATTTTCAAGTTTCCCTCTCCTCAGTTTGAACTGTAATTAAGAAATTGCTGTTGACAGGAACATTAGAGGTCAAAATAAAGTCTAGAAGACCAAGCAAAATCAGAACCACTGCTTGACTACAAAAGACCTTTAGAAAGATTTAACAGACTCTGGAGTAGTGGTAACATTTTTCTACTGTTCAAATACACCAGCACAAATATGGCCTTCATGGAAGAGTCATCAGAAGAAAATCTTCTGCGTCTTCACCATAAAATTCAGCATCAGAAATATGCAAAAGAACATTTAAACAAGCCTGATGCATTTTGGAAACAATTCCTGTGGACCGATGAGGTGAAAGTAGATCTCTTTGGCCACAGTGATCAAATGTACGTGTGGAGAAAAAAAAGCACAGAATTTTAGGAAAAGAATATGTTGCCAATAATTGAGCATGGCGGTGGATCAATCATGGTTTGGGGTTGTGTTGCTGCCAATGGCATCGGGAACATTTCATGGGTAGAGAAAGCAATATATTCAATGCAATTTCAATAAATTCTTGATGCAATCATAGCACCATCTGTAAAAAAGCTGAAGTTTAACCCCTTAACAACCAGGGGTATTTCAGTATTTGAATTCCTGTTTTTTGCTCCACTTCTTCCTAGAGCCATAACTTTATTATTTTTTGTCAATATGGCCATATGAGAGCTTGTTTTTATGCAGGACAAGTTGTACTTTGGAACAACATCATTGGTTTTAATATATCGAGAACTAGAAAATGCGAAAAAAAATTCCAAGTGCTGTAAAAATGCAAAAAAATGCAATTCCACAGTCGTTTTTTTAAGCATGTTCATTAAATGCTAAAACTGACCTGCCATTATGATTCTCCAGGTCATTACGAAATCACAGACACCAAATGTGTCTAGGTTCTTTTTTATTTAAGTGGTAAAAAAAATTTCCCAAATTTGTTTTTTTAAAAATGACATTTTCTGAGACCTGTAGCTTCTCAATTATTTGTGATCTGGGGCTAGATGAGGGCTTATTTTTTTTGCGCGCCGAGCTGACGTTTTTATTGATACCATTTTGGTGGCTATTGTTTTTTATTGCAATGTAGTGGCGACCCAAAAAAATTATTCTGGCGTTTTAAATTTTTTTCTCAATATGCCAGGTTATTTTTTCTTTTTGTTTTGATGGATCGGGCGATTTTGAACGCGACGATACCAAATATGTGTATATTTAATTTTTTTAATTGTTTTATTTTGAATGGGGCAAAAGGGTGATGATTTGAACTTTTTTTTATATATATATTTTTTTAAATATTTTTTTAACTTTTTGCATGCTTCAAAAGTCTCCATGGGAGACTAGAAGCTGCAATACACTGATCGCTTCTGCTACACACAGGTGATGATCAGATATTGACAACAGCATTTACCTGGTGAACAGCCGCGCGTGAATCACAATTCCACTTATGGCTGTTGTGGTCACATGTCAACTGTATAAATCAGCTGTCATGTGCCCGGAAGGTGCGGAGCCCTCACAAAACAGGGGGAGTTTGAAATAGGTGTACTATTATCTGAAGGGGGTTAAAAGAGGATAGCTTCTATAAATTAATAATGATCCTAAATACAGGTCAAAATCCACAATAGACTACCTCCAAAGGCACAAGATGATGGTTTTACAATGGGCTTCACCATCCCCTGATCTGAACATAATTGAAAATCTGTAGCTAGACATCAAAATATCAGTGCATGCAAAATGACCCAGGAATCCCACAGAACTGGAAGAATTTTCCAGGGAAGAATGGGTGAAAATCCCTCAAACAGAAATTGAAAGACTCTTGGCTGGATGCAAAAAACATTTAGAAGCTGTGATACTTTTAAAAGGGGGTGCTGCTAGGTATTAACCATGCACGGTTCCCAAACTTTTGCATTGGCCCATTTTCCTTTTTGTAATTTTAAAATGTAAAAGATGACAATATACTGTACACTGCTCAAAAAAATAAAGGGAACACTTAAACAACAGAATATAACTCCAGGTAAATCAAACTTCTGTGAAATCAAATTGTCCACTTAGAAAGCAACACTGACAATCGTTTGCACATGCTGTTGTCCAAATGGAATATACAACAAATGGATATTATTGGCAATTATCAAGACACACTCAATAAAGGAGTGGTTCTGCAGGTGGGGACCACAGACCACATCTCATTACCAATGCTTTCTGGCTGATGTTTTGGTCACTTCTGAATGTTGATTGTGCTTTCACACTCGTGATAGCATGAGACGGACTCTACAACCCACACAAGTGGCTTAGATAGTGCAGCTCATCCAGGTTGGCACATCATTGCGAGCTGTGGCAAGAAGGTTTGCTGTGTCTGTCAGTGTAGCGTCCAGAGGCTGGAGTCACTACCAGGAGACAGGCCAGTACACCAGGAGATGTAGAGGGGGCCGTAGGAGAGCAACAACCCAGCAGCAGGACCACTATCTCAGCCTTTGTGCAAGGAGGAAAAGGAGGAGCACTGTCAGAGCCCTGCAAAATGACCGACAACAGGCAACAAATGTGCATGTGTCTGCACAAACGGTTAGAAACTGACTCCATGAGGATGGTCTGAGTGCCTGACGTCCACAGATGGGGGTTGTGATCACAGCCCAACATCATGCAGGACACTTGGCATTTGCCACAGAACACCAGGAATGGCAAATTCGCCACTGGGCCTAGCGCTCTTCACAGATGAAAGCAGGTTCACACTGAGCACATGTGACAGACGTGACAGAGTCTGGAGATGCCGTGGAGAACAATCTGCTTCAGCATGACCGGTTTGGCAGTGGGTCAGTAATGGTGTGGGGTGGCATTTTTTGGAGGGCCGCACATCCCTCCATGTGCTCGACAGAGGTAACCTGACTGCCATTAGGTAATATCCTTCAGCATGACCAGTTTGGCAGTGGGTCAGTAATGGTGTGGGGTGGCATTTTTTGGAGGGCCGCAAATCCCTCCAGGCTCCATGTGCTCGCCAGAGGTACCCTGACTGCCATTAGGTACCGAGATGAGATCCTCAGACCCTTTATGAGACCATATGCTGGTGCGGTTGGCCCTGGGTTCCTCCAAATGCAGGACAATGCCAGACCTTATGTGGCTGGAGTGTGTCAGCAGTTCCTTCAAGATGAAGGCATTGAAGCTATGGACTGGCCCGCCCATTCTGCAGACCTGAATCCGATTGAACACATCTGGGACATCATGTCTCGCATCATCCACCAATGTCACGTTGCACCACAGACTTTCCAGGAATTGGTGGATGCTTTAGTCCAGGTCTGGGAGGAGATCTGTTATGGACCTGGTGGTTAGGAGCACCTGGAATGACCTGATGAGTAAACTCAAAAACGGAACTCGCTCTGGGGAAATGGGAACTCTGCTGACCGCAAACTCTACTCCTATCGCACACACTAGAAATAGCCGAGGAGCGTACCTAACTCTCCCTAGACGCCTCTTCACAGCCTAAGAGCTAACTACCCCTAAAGATAGAAATAGAAGCCTAAGCTTGCCTCAGAGAAATTCCCCAAAGGTAAAGGCAGCCCCCCACATATATTGACTGTGAGTTAGGAGGAAAGTCACAAACACAGGAATGAAACAGGTTTTAGCAAAGGAGGCCAGACTTCACTAAATAGTCAGAGGATAGAAAAGAATACTATGCGGTCAGCATAAAAAACTACAAAACCACGCAGAGTATGCAAAAAGACCCCCGCACCGACTCACGGTGTGGAGGTGCAACACTGCACCCCAGAGCTTCCAGCTAGCAAGGAAATATCATGATAGCAAGCTGGACTAGAATTTAGCAGTACTAAGAAATATATTCAGGCAGCAGTAACAACAAATGAACTAGCAGGGACTTAGCTTCTGCTGGAGTAGACAGGTCCTCAGAGAAGTCCAAGAGAGATCTGAACCAATTCTGATACATTGACAGCTGGCATGAGGTAACGATCTGAGTGGAGTTAAATAGGGAAGCCAGCATGGCAACATAACGAGAGCAGCTGATAAAGCCAACCTCAGTGACCAGCAGTTCCGCTCGAAGCCACCAGAGGGAGCCCAAGAGCAGAACTAACTAAAGTACCATTCATGACCACAGGAGGGAGTCCGAGAACGGAATTCACAACAGTACCCCCCCCTTGAGGAGGGGTCACCGAACCCTCACCAGGGCCCCCAGGCCGATCAGGACGAGCCAAATGAAAGGCACAAACTAAATCGGCAGCATGGACATCGGAGGCAACAACCCAGGAAATCCTACTGACCATAGCCCTTCCACTTAACCAGGTACTGAAGCTTCCGTCTCGAAATACGAGAATCCAAAATCTTTTCCACCACATACTCCAACTCCCCCTCAACCAACACCGGAGCAGGAGGATCAACGGAGGGAACCATAGGCGCCACGTACCTCCGCAACAACGACCTATGGAACACATTATGGATGGCAAAAGAAGCTGGATGGACCAAACGAAATGACACAGGGTTGAGAATTTCAGAAATCTTATCAGGACCAATGAAACGAGGCTTAAACTTAGGAGAAGAAACCTTCATAGGAACATAACGAGAAGACAACCCAACCAAATCCCCAACACGAAGTCGGGGACCAACACAACGACGGCGGTTAGCGAAACGTTGAGCCTTCTCCTGGGACAACGTCAGATTGTCCACTACGTGAGTCCAAATTTGCTGCAACCTGTCCACCACAGAATCCACACCAGGACAGTCAGAAGGCTCAACCTGCCCTGAAGAAAAACGAGGATGAAAACCAGAATTGCAAAAAAAAGGCGAAACCAAAGTAGCCGAACTAGCCCGATTATTAAGGGCGAACTCAGCCAATGGCAAGAAGGTCACCCAATCATCCTGATCAGCAGAAACAAAGCATCTCAGATAGGTTTCCAAAGTCTGGTTGGTTCGTTCGGTTTGGCCATTTGTTTGAGGATGGAAAGCCGAAGAAAAAGACAAATCAATGCCCATCTTAGCACAAAAGGACCGCCAAAACCTAGAGACAAACTGGGAACCTCTGTCCGACACAATGTTCTCCGGAATGACATGCAAACGAACCACATGTTGAAAAAATAATGGCACCAAATCAGAGGACGAAGGTAATTTAGGCAAGGGTACCAAATGGACCATCTTAGAAAAGCGATCACAAACCACCCAGATGACAGACATCCTTTGAGAGATAGGAAGATCTGAAATAAAATCCATTTAAACATGCATCCAAGGCCTTTTCAGGACTGGCAAAGGCAAAAGCAACCCACTGGCATGAGAACAGCAGGGCTTAGCCCGAGCACAAGTCCCACAGGACTGCACAAAAGAACGCACATCCCGTGACAAGGAAGGCCACCAAAAGGACCTAGCCACCAAATCTCTGGTACCAAAAATCCCAGGATGACCAGCCAACACTGAGCAATGAACCTAAGAAATAACTCTGCTAGTCCATCTATCAGGGACAAACAGCTTCTCCGCTGGACAACGGTCAGGTCTATCAGCCTTAAACTCCTACAGTGCCCGCCGCAAATCAGGGGAGATGGCAGACAGAATTACCCCCTCTTTGAGAATACCAGCCGGCTCAGGGACTCCCGGAGAATCAGGCACAAAACTCCTAGAAAGGGCATCCGCCTTCACATTCTTAGAACCTGGAAGGTATGAGACCACAAAATCGAAACGGGAGAAAAACAGCGACCATCGAGTGTTGTGATCCGCTTTTTGGCTCCCCTGGTGGTGGCTGGTGGTACTGGAGACTTGTGTGTGCTTTTCTGCCTCAGCTCACCTGCTTCCATCAGTTTTGGGAGTTCCCTATTTAGCCTTGCTCTTCAGTCACTTCCTTGCCGGTCATCATTGTAACCTGAGTCTTTCAGTTGCATGTTCCTGCTACTAGTCTGCTGATCAGCTAAGTGGACTCTTGTCCTTATTGTTTTGTTTTTCTTGTCCAGTTTACAGTTTTGTCATTTCCTGTTACTGGAAGCTCTTGTGGACTGAAATTGCCACTCCTGTGTCATGAGTTGACACAGGAGTCTTAAAGTAATTTCAGGATGGGTTTTTGAAAGGGTTTTTCAGCTGACCGTGAAGTCCTCTTTTGTATCCTTCCTCTATCTAGTAAGTGGACCTCGCTTTGCTAAATCTACCTTCATACTGTGTATGTTTTTTCCTCTGAACTCACCGTCAATATACGTGGGGGCTACTATCATCTTTGGGGAATTTCTCTAGAGGTAAGCCAGGTCTGTTCCTTCCTCTTCCAGGCGTAGTTAGTTCTCCGGCTGGCGCATGGCATCTAGGCAGCCGTAGGAATGCTTCCTGGCTACTGTTAGTTGTGTGGTAGATTTAGGTCACGGTCAGCTTGAGTTTCCATCACCCGAGAGCTAGTCTGTTATTTTTGTGTTTCTGATGTTCCCATGCCATTGGGGAATCATGACAGTATGACCGGCCCACAAAGTGTTAATTGTTTGGGCTGAAGCTGGAGAAAAAGAAGTGTTGAAGGGAAATTTTTTTTTTTTTTCTTTCCCTCAGAGTTTTGCTGCCTAGCCCTTAATTGCTGTCTAGCTGCTTCTTACCTCCTCTTAACCCTTGAATGGCTCTGACCTTAGCTGTTTAACATGGATGTCCAGAGTTTGGCTGCAGGTTTAAATAATCTTGCTACGAAGGTTCAGAATTTACAAGATTATGTTATACGTACTCCTATTTCTGAACCTAAGATTCCTACACCAGAGGTATTTTCCGGAGATAGATCTCGGTTTCTGAATTTCAAATGTAATTGTAAATTATTCCTTTCTCTCAGACCTCACTCCTCTGGAGATCCTGTTCAGCAGGTTAAGATTGTGATTTCTTTGCTGCGAGGTGACCCTCAAAATTGGGCATTTTCATTGACACCAGGGGATCCTGCGTTGCTCAATGTGGATGCGTTTTTTCTGGCTTTAGGGTTGCTGTATGAGGAACCTAATTTGGAGTTTCAGGCTGAAAAAGCTTTAATAGCCCTGTCTCAAGGGCAAGATGAAGCTGAGATATACTGCCAAAAATTTCGTAAATGGTCTGTGCTTACTCAGTGGAATGAGTGTGCCCTAGCGGCAAATTTCAGAGAGGGCCTTTCTGATGCCGTTAAGGATGTCATGGTGGGGTTTCCTACGCCCACAGGTCTGAATGAGTCCATGACAATGGCGATTCAGATTGATCGGCGTTTGCGGGAGCGCAAACCCGTGCACCATTTGGCGGTATCTTCTGAAGGGACGCCAGAGGAAATGCAATGTGACAGAATTCTGTCAAGAAGCAAGCGGCAGAATTATAGGCGCAAGAATGGCTTGTGCTTCTACTGTGGTGATTCCGCGCATGTTATATCAGCATGCTCTAAACGTACTAGGAAGGTTGACAAGTCTGTTTCTATTGGCACTTTACAGTCTAAATTTCTTCTGTCTGTAACTCTGATTTGTTCATTATCAGTTATTACCGTGGATGCCTATGTGGACTCTGGCGCCGCTCTGAGTCTCATGGATTGGTCCTTCGCCAGGCGCTGTGGGTTTGATTTGGAGCCTCTGGAAGTCCCTATACCTCTGAAGGGTATTGATTCTACACCTCTGGCTTGTAATAGACCACAGTTCTGGACGCAAGTGACTATGCGTATGACTCCAGACCATCAGGAGATGATTCGCTTCCTCGTGTTGTATAATTTACATGATGTTTTAGTGCTTGGATTACCATGGTTACAATCTCATAACCCAGTACTGGACTGGAAAACTATGTCTGTGTTAAGCTGGGGATGTCGGGGGGCTCATGGGGACATACCTTTGGTTCCTATCTCGTCATCTATTCCCTCTGAGATTCCTGCATTTTTGTCGGATTTTGGGGATATTTTTGAAGAGCCTAAAATTGGTTCTCTCCCTCCCCACAGAGAGTGTGATTGCGCCATAGATCTGATTCCAGGCAGTACATTTCCAAAGGGTCGTTTGTTTAACCTATCTGTACCTGAGCATGCCATGCGAGAATATGTTAAGGAGTCCCTGGAAAAGGGACATATTCGTCCTTCTTCATCACCTTTAGGAGCTGGGTTTTTCTTTGTCTCTAAAAAGGATGGCTCGCTGAGGCCTTGTATTGATTATCGACTCCTGAATAAAATTACTGTCAAATATCAGTATCCGTTGCCGCTGCTTACTGATTTGTTTGCTCGCATAAGGGGGGCTAAGTGGTTCTCCAAGATTGATCTCCGTGGGGCGTATAATTTAGTGCGAATTAAGCAGGGGGACGAGTGGAAAACCGCATTTAATACGCCTGAGGGCCACTTTGAGTATTTAGTAATGCCTTTCGGCCTTTCTAATGCACCTTCAGTTTTTTAGTCCTTTATGCATGATATTTTCCGTGAATATCTGGATAAATTTATGATTGTGTATTTGGACAATATTTTGATTTTTTCTGAGGACTGGGAGTCTCATGTTCAGCAGGTCAGGAGGGTTTTTCAGGTCTTGCGGGAGAATTCTCTGTGTGTAAAGGGTTCTAAGTGTGTTTTTGGGGTTCAAAAGATTTCCTTTTTGGGGTACATTTTTTCCCCTTCTTCTGTTGAGATGGACCCTGTCAAGGTTCGGGCTATTTGTGACTGGACGCAGCCTACTTCTCTAAAGGGTCTTCAGAAGTTCTTGGGCTTTGCTAATTTTTATCGTCGATTTATAACAGGTTTTTCTGGTGTTGCTAAGCCTCTTACGGATTTGACTAAGAAGGGTGCTGATTAGTGTTGAGCGATACTTTCCGATATCGGAAAGTATCGGTATCGGAAAGTATCGGCCGATACCGTCAAAATATCGGATCCAATCCGATACCGATACCCGATCCCAATGCAAGTCAATGGGACGAAAATATCGGAATTAAAATAAACCCTTTATACACTTGTAGGTTCATTCTACATGAAGGAAAACAACTAAGAATAATGTAGGATGTATTGGGGGACGTGGCGGAGACATTAAAGGCACAGAGGTTTAGCCCAATGTAATAGAATAGCAGGATTTTTTTTTTTTTGGATGACGTTCGGCGTTAGAAAGAATTTGACTATGTTAATTTTTTTTTTTTTTTTATGCCACATATTGATGTTTCACTACTTCAACGCCCTTCACCTTCTTTTTTTCTTCTCCCACGCTTTCTTCTTCATTATCCTCATCATCAGCTTCTTTGACATCAACTTCTTCACCTTATTCATCTTCTTCTTCATCTTCTACCTATTATTTTTTGGGTTACATTGTTCATATTCTTTTTATTTTACTATTATCTTCATCATATTCTACTTCTTCATCATATTCTTATTTGTGACAGGCATTCCTGTAGTTGTTATCTATAAAAGTTTGAAGATTACACCTTCCGTTCTGCCTGTCACAAAACAGTTACATTTGTCCGCGTTCAGTTTGGCCTGCAGCATCAGGCTTTATCCAGGGGCACCACGAGGAGGAACGGACTCACCCCCATACACTGCTTAGTCTTCTTCTGCTTATAATTTAGATAATATTTTTTGCTCTGATATTTAGTGTTATGCTTAATGTTCTTCTGCTCTTTGTTCTGCAGCCTCTTGTTCTTCTACTTCTCGGTCTTCCAGGTCGTCGTCGTCTCCAGGGTCGTCGTCTCCAGGGTCGTCGTCTCCCGGGTCGTCGTCATCGGGGTGGTCTTCAGGGTCGTCGTCTCCGGGGTCGTCGTCATCACGGTGGTCTTCAGGGTCATCGTCTCCAGGGTCGTCGTCATCACGGTGGTTGTCGTCTCTGGTGTCGTCGTCATCTTAGGGGTGTTCTTCCGGGTCATCGTGTTTAGTCTCTTGAACTTGGAAATGTAGCAGAAGGTACAAGAAGGCTGAGAAAATGCCGAGAGCCAGCTGATGGAACTGGAACTCGGATGGCTACCCAAAGGTCCAAGAGCCAATGGAACTACCGAGGACCAGCTGACGTCCAAACTGTGTTGGAGGCGCGAGTTCCCTTTGTAATGAGACGCAGCACAGATGTCAAGAATCCCACCTTGGTGCTGGGTGCAGCCTCCTGAGCGTTGTTATTTGCTGTACAGGAGTCTGCGCTGTCGTGTTATCCCCTGGCCTAGCGCTGTTAGCGCTGCCCATCTTCTGACCTCATTTAATGTTGGCTGGTGCGGTTCGCAATGCCCATGAATCACAGCCCCGCAGTGTATTGACATAGTTAAAACACTGCGGGGCTGGGATTCATGGCCTGGCGCAGTACATATGTTCGCCTATCGCTTGGGTTCTTACACCTGCTTCAGACTATGTGGCGTCAGCTGATCCCTTATCGCATGCCACGGCCATGAAGCCGCACAGTCTGAAGAAGGCGGAAGGAGATGAGGGACAGGCGAACTGATGCACTGCTCATGCCCATCCAACACACCCTCGCAGTCCCAAGAAATAAGACACCGAGGGGCGTTGTGTGGGTCAGGGCGGCCGCAGAGGCGCAGGCAGCCAAACAATGATGCCAGAAGACGGGCAGCGCTACCAAGGGGGTTGCAGCGTGTCATTACAAAGGAAAGTCACACCACCGGGACGGTTAAATGGTCACACAGAGGACACATTTTAGACGTGTTTTCCGTTCCACATGTGCGAGGAGAATACGCTTATGAGCCACCTTGCACACATGCAGCATTACCGCTGTACAAGGTGGCCTTAAAAACGTACAAACGCCTGGGGGAGGGGGGACAGGTTCCCTTCAATTTCAGTTCTGGTGTCTGCGTGGCTTTTGCAGGACACGATGCCGGCTGCACAGCAGGGGAACAGCTGGCGGTGCTGAACCCCACTGACACATTGGCGAGGTGTTTTTCTCTGTGCAGCTAGCAGTACCGGGCCCCAACTGGCGGTGTTGGAGCCCGGGGTCAGCAGGAGGAGGAGAGGGAGCAGAGTGTAGGCCGAAGCCTGCACTGGCGGCAGCTTTGGGTCTGTTGTGCCTGCGTGGCTGTTGCAGGACACGTTGCCGGCTGCACAGCAGGGGAACAGCTGGCGGTGCTGAACCCCACTGACACATTGGCGAGGTGTTTTTCTCTGTGCAGCTAGCAGTACCGGGCCCCAACTGGCGGTGTTGGAGCCCGGGCTCTGCAGGGGGAGCAGAGTGTAGGCCGAAGCCTAATCGAACCAATTTCAAAGGTAACCTTTAACCCCCCCTCAGGGGTTACAAAGTAGAAGAGCCACAGCTTATGCAGCAGTAGTGGTGCACAAGTCAAAGGTTGCTCTTTTAATTTGGCTCCTTGCACACGCTGAATGGAACACGTATAACATTTAGCCCTTTATACAGTCAAACTGTGTTGGAGGCGCGAGTTCCCTTTGTAATGAGACGCAGCACAGATGTCAAGAATCCCACCTTGGTGCTGGGTGCAGCCTCCTGAGCGTTGTTATTTGCTGTACAGGAGTCTGCGCTGTCGTGTTATCCCCTGGCCTAGCGCTGTTAGCGCTGCCCATCTTCTGACCTCATTTAATGTTGGCTGGTGCGGTTCGCGATGCCCATGAATCACAGCCCCGCAGTGTATTGACATAGTTAAAACACTGCGGGGCTGGGATTCATGGCCTGGCGCAGTACATATGTTCGCCTCTCGCTTGGGTTCTTACACCTGCTTCAGACTATGTGGCGTCAGCTGATCCCTTATCGCATGCCACGGCCATGAAGCCGCACAGTCTGAAGAAGGCGGAAGGAGATGAGGGACAGGCGAACTGATGCACTGCTCATGCCCATCCAACACACCCTCGCAGTCCCAAGAAATAAGACACCGAGGGGCGTTGTGTGGGTCAGGGCGGCCGCAGAGGCGCAGGCAGCCAAACAATGATGCCAGAAGACGGGCAGCGCTACCAAGGGGGTTGCAGCGTGTCATTACAAAGGAAAGTCACACCACCGGGACGGTTAAATGGTCACACAGAGGACACATTTTAGACGTGTTTTCCGTTCCACATGTGCGAGGAGAATACGTTTATGAGCCACCTTGCACACATGCAGCATTACCGCTGTACAAGGTGGCCTTAAAAACGTACAAACGCCTGGGGGAGGGGGGACAGGTTCCCTTCAATTTCAGTTCTGGTGTCTGCGTGGCTTTTGCAGGACACGATGCCGGCTGCACAGCAGGGGAACAGCTGGCGGTGCTGAACCCCACTGACACATTGGCGAGGTGTTTTTCTCTGTGCAGCTAGCAGTACCGGGCCCCAACTGGCGGTGTTGGAGCCCGGGGTCAGCAGGAGGAGGAGAGGGAGCAGAGTGTAGGCCGAAGCCTGCACTGGCGGCAGCTTTGGGTCTGTTGTGCCTGCGTGGCTGTTGCAGGACACGTTGCCGGCTGCACAGCAGGGGAACAGCTGGCGGTGCTGAACCCCACTGACACATTGGCGAGGTGTTTTTCTCTGTGCAGCTAGCAGTACCGGGCCCCAACTGGCGGTGTTGGAGCCCGGGCTCTGCAGGGGGAGCAGAGTGTAGGCCGAAGCCTAATCGAACCAATTTCAAAGGTAACCTTTAACCCCCCCTCAGGGGTTACAAAGTAGAAGAGCCACAGCTTATGCAGCAGTAGTGGTGCACAAGTCAAAGGTTGCTCTTTTAATTTGGCTCCTTGCACACGCTGAATGGAACACGTATAACATTTAGCCCTTTATACAGTCAAACTGTGTTGGAGGCGCGAGTTCCCTTTGTAATGAGACGCAGCACAGATGTCAAGAATCCCACCTTGGTGCTGGGTGCAGCCTCCTGAGCGTTGTTATTTGCTGTACAGGAGTCTGCGCTGTCGTGTTATCCCCTGGCCTAGCGCTGTTAGCGCTGCCCATCTTCTGACCTCATTTAATGTTGGCTGGTGCGGTTCGCGATGCCCATGAATCACAGCCCCGCAGTGTATTGACATAGTTAAAACACTGCGGGGCTGGGATTCATGGCCTGGCGCAGTACATATGTTCGCCTCTCGCTTGGGTTCTTACACCTGCTTCAGACTATGTGGCGTCAGCTGATCCCTTATCGCATGCCACGGCCATGAAGCCGCACAGTCTGAAGAAGGCGGAAGGAGATGAGGGACAGGCGAACTGATGCACTGCTCATGCCCATCCAACACACCCTCGCAGTCCCAAGAAATAAGACACCGAGGGGCGTTGTGTGGGTCAGGGCGGCCGCAGAGGCGCAGGCAGCCAAACAATGATGCCAGAAGACGGGCAGCGCTACCAAGGGGGTTGCAGCGTGTCATTACAAAGGAAAGTCACACCACCGGGACGGTTAAATGGTCACACAGAGGACACATTTTAGACGTGTTTTCCGTTCCACATGTGCGAGGAGAATACGTTTATGAGCCACCTTGCACACATGCAGCATTACCGCTGTACAAGGTGGCCTTAAAAACATACAAACGCCTGGGGGAGGGGGGACAGGTTCCCTTCAATTTCAGTTCTGGTGTCTGCGTGGCTTTTGCAGGACACGATGCCGGCTGCACAGCAGGGGAACAGCTGGCGGTGCTGAACCCCACTGACACATTGGCGAGGTGTTTTTCTCTGTGCAGCTAGCAGTACCGGGCCCCAACTGGCGGTGTTAGAGCCCAGGGTCAGCAGGAGGAGCAGGGGGAGCGGAGTGTAGGCCGAAGCCTGCACTGGAGCAAGTTGAAAGGAAACCTTTAACCCCCCCCCCAGGCGTTTGTAGCTGGAAGAGCCATCGTGTACAGCACTAATGCTGGAAAAGGTAAACTTAGCTCTTTTAATTATGGTCCTTGCAGATGCTGAACCTAACACTTATGAAATGTGTCCCCTCACAGCGTTCAACCGTCCGGTAGGTGGAACTTTCCTTTGTCATGTGACGCAGCACAGCCGTCATTTTTACCCCCTTGTCGCCGTGCGCCGCCTCCTCAGCGTTGTTTGAATCTGTCCCGGAGCCTGCGCTGTTAGGTTACCCTTTGGCCATGCACACATTTTGCGCTGCCCGTCTTCTGACATCATTTGCTGTCAGGCTGGCTGCGCCTGTGCGGGTGCGCTGTCCGAGATTCAGCCTCGCGGTGTCGTCTAATGTAATCCCACCGCGGGCCTGGGATCCGTGTCCATGCGCAGTGCATATCCTCGCCTCTCACTCCCCTCCCTACGGCTTCTTAAGACTGTGCGGTGTCACGGCCGTGGCATGCTATTAGGGATCAGCTGACACCGAACAGTCTTTAGAAGCCGTAGGGAGGGGAGTGAGAGGCGAGGATATGCACTGCGCATGGACACGGATCCCAGGCCCGCGGTGGGATTACATTAGACGACACCGCGAGGCTGAATCTCGGACAGCGCACCCGCACAGGCGCAGCCAGCCTGACAGCAAATGATGTCAGAAGACGGGCAGCGCAAAATGTGTGCATGGCCAAGGGGTAACCTAACAGCGCAGGCTCCAGGACAGATTCAAACAACGCTGAGGAGGCGGCGCACGGCGACAAGGGGGTAAAAATGACGGCTGTGCTGCGTCAAATGACAAAGGAAAGTTCCACCTACCGGACGGTTGAACGCTGTGAGGGGACACATTTCATAAGTGTTAGGTTCAGCATCTGCAAGGAGCACCACGAAAAGAGGCACTTTTTCCCTTTGCATCATTACTGCTGCACAAGGTGGCTCCTTCAGTAAGAAACGCCTGGGGGGGGGGGGACAGGTTCCCTTAAATTTAACTTGTTGTGCCTGCGTGGCGGTCGCAGTACACGTTGCCGTATACACAGCAGGGGAACAGCTGGCGGTGCTGAACCCCACTAACACATTGGCGAGGTGTTTGGCTCTGTGCGTACAGCACTTCTGGACGGCAACTGGCGGTGTTGGAGCCCAGGGACAGGTGGAGGAGGAGGAGGTTGGAGGAGGTAGGAGGGATTGCCACACACACAGCAGGGGAACAGCTGACGTTACTGAACCCCAATAACAGAGGAGGGACTGTTGACTGTGCGTACAGCACTTCTGGACGGCAACTGGCGGTGTTGGAGCCCAGGGGCAGGTGGAGGAGGAGGAGGTTGGAGGAGGTAGGAGGGATTGCCACACACACAGCAGGGGAACAGCTGACGTTACTGAACCCCAATAACAGAGGAGGGACTGTTGACTGTGCGTACAGCACTTCTGGACGGCAACTGGCGGTGTTGGAGCCCAGGGACAGGTGGAGGAGGAGGAGGTTGGAGGAGGTAGGAGGGATTGCCACACACACAGCAGGGGAACAGCTGACGTTACTGAACCCCAATAACAGAGGAGGGACTGTTGACTGTGCGTACAGCACTTCTGGACGGCAACTGGCGGTGTTGGAGCCCAGGGGCAGGTGGAGGAGGAGGAGGTTGGAGGAGGTAGGAGGGATTGCCACACACACAGCAGGGGAACAGCTGACGTTACTGAACCCCAATAACAGAGGAGGGACTGTTGACTGTGCGTACAGCACTTCTGGACGGCAACTGGCGGTGTTGGAGCCCAGGGGCAGGTGGAGGAGGAGGAGGTTGGAGGAGGTAGGAGGGATTGCCACACACACAGCAGGGGAACAGCTGACGTTACTGAACCCCAATAACAGAGGAGGGACTGTTGACTGTGCGTACAGCACTTCTGGACGGCAACTGGCGGTGTTGGAGCCCAGGGGCAGGTGGAGGAGGAGGAGGTTGGAGGAGGTAGGAGGGATTGCCACACACACAGCAGGGGAACAGCTGACGTTACTGAACCCCAATAACAGAGGAGGGACTGTTGACTGTGCGTACAGCACTTCTGGACGGCAACTGGCGGTGTTGGAGCCCAGGGGCAGGTGGAGGAGGAGGAGGTTGGAGGAGGTAGGAGGGATTGCCACACACACAGCAGGGGAACAGCTGACGTTACTGAACCCCAATAACAGAGGAGGGACTGTTGACTGTGCGTACAGCACTTCTGGACGGCAACTGGCGGTGTTGGAGCCCAGGGGCAGGTGGAGGAGGAGGAGGTTGGAGGAGGTAGGAGGGATTGCCACACACACAGCAGGGGAACAGCTGACGTTACTGAACCCCAATAACAGAGGAGGGACTGTTGACTGTGCGTACAGCACTTCTGGACGGCAACTGGCGGTGTTGGAGCCCAGGGGCAGGTGGAGGAGGAGGAGGTTGGAGGAGGTAGGAGGGATTGCCACACACACAGCAGGGGAACAGCTGACGTTACTGAACCCCAATAACAGAGGAGGGACTGTTGACTGTGCGTACAGCACTTCTGGACGGCAACTGGCGGTGTTGGAGCCCAGGGGCAGGTGGAAAAGCAGAGGAACACAATGTAGGCCGAAGCCTGAGAAAGTCGAAAGGGAACCTTTAACCCCCCCCCAAGGCGTTTGTAGCTGAAAGAGCCAGCTTGTGCAGCACAAAAGATGCAAAAGGAAAAGGTGGCTCTTTTCATCATGCTCCTTGCAAACACAGAACTAAACACTTATAAAATGTGTCCCCTGCAACCGTAAAACCGTCCCGGAGGTGGGACTTTCCTTCGTAATGTGACGCAGCACAGCCGTCATTCCTACCCCCCCGGCGCCGCGCACCGGCTCCTCAGCGTTGTTTTATTCTGTCCCGGAGCCTGCGCTGTTATGTTATCCCGTGGCCAGGCACACTTAGCGCTGCCCGTCTTCTGGCATCATTTGGTGTCAGGATGGCTGCGCCTGTGCGGCCGCGCTGGCAGAGAGCCCGCCTCGCAGTGTCTTCTGATTTAATCCCACTGGGGGCCTGGGATCCATGGACATGCGCAGTGCATATCCTCGCCTCTCACTCCCCTCCCTACGGCTTCTTAAGACTGTGCGGTGTCACGGCCGTGGCATGCTATTAGGGACCAGCTGACACCGAACAGTCTGAAGAAGCCATAGGGAAATGAGTGAGAGGTGGAGGTTCAGATATGCACTGCGCATGTCCATGGATCCCAGGCCCCCAGTGGGATTAAATCAGAAGACACTGCGAGGCGGGCTCTCTGCCAGCGCGGCCGCACAGGCGCAGCCATCCTGACACCAAATGATGCCAGAAGACGGGCAGCGCTAAGTGTGCCTGGCCACGGGATAACATAACAGCGCAGGCTCCGGGACGGAATAAAACAACGCTGAGGAGCCGGTGCGCGGCGCCGTGGGGGTAGGAATGACGGCTGTGCTGCGTCACATTACGAAGGAAAGTCCCACCTCCGGGACGGTTTTACGGTATCAGTGGACACATTTTATAAGTGTTAAGTTCTGCGTGTGCAAGGAGCTAAACAAAAATAGCTACCTTTTCCTTGTGCAGCATTACTGCTGCACAAGGTGGCTCTTTCAGTAACAAACACCTTGGGGGGGGGGGACAGATTCCCTTACATTTCAGTTGTTGTGTCAGCGTGGCGGTCGCATGACACATTGCCGGCTACACAGCTGGGGATCAGCTGACGTTACTGAAACCCAATAACACTGGGTCGTATGTTTTGACTGTGCAGACGGCACTTCTGAGCCTCAACTGGCGGTGTTGGAGCACAGGAATTTAAGTTCAGGTGGTAGAAAGATGAACACAACAGGAGACCTGGATAACGTATACAGTGACCTAATTATTTAATCAGGAGGAGGAGTGGCAAATTCCTGCGAGATCCAGGCCTTGTTCATTTTCAGGAAAGTAAGCCGGTCAACGTTATCGGAGGATAGTCGCATGCGACGGTCAGTTAGTACACCACCTGCAGCACTAAAGACACGTTCCGATAATACACTGGCCGCAGGGCAAGACAGCACCTCCAATGCATACTGGCTTAGCTCTGGCCATGTATCCAGCTTTGAGACCCAAAACTTGAAAGGGGAAGAGCCG
Source organism: Ranitomeya variabilis (assembly GCF_051348905.1). Lineage (NCBI taxonomy): Eukaryota > Metazoa > Chordata > Amphibia > Anura > Dendrobatidae > Ranitomeya > Ranitomeya variabilis. The sequence continues at coordinate 161,301,045 of NC_135237.1, forward strand.
TCTGGGAGTACAGCAAGAGGGCAAGACATGTAGTCTGTCACCATCTGACGGAACCGTTGCCTCCTGCTGACTGGAGCCGTCTGTGATGGTGTAGACTTTTGTGGGGGGCACAGAAAACTGTGCCACAGTTGGGCCATACTGGTCTTGCCTTGGGCAGAGGCACTGCTTCTGCTCCCTCTTTGTGCAGAGCCTCCTCCACTGCCTGGACGCACTGAGCTGCTTTGTAATGCACTAGCAGCACTTCTCTCAGTTGGAATGGAGAAGATGATGGAATTGACCAGTGTGTCTTGGTACTCCCGCATTTTTCACTCCTGGTTCAACGGTGTGATGAGGCTTTCTACGTTGTCCCGGTAGCGAGGATCGAGGAGGGTGAACACCCAATAATCAGACATGTTGAGAATGTGGGCGATGCGGCGGTCGTTTCTCAGGCACTGCAGCATGTAATCCACCATGTGCTGCAGACTGCCAACTGCCCAAGAAACGCTGTCCCCTGCTGGAGGCGTGATCTCTGCCTGCTCGTCATCACCCCACCCTCGCTGTACACACTGAGTACTGGACAATTCGGTAACTCCCTCCTCTGGACGGACGTCTTCCTCCTCCATTGACTCCTCCTCATCCTCCTCACAAACTGTCCCCTGCCTACGCGTTTGTGAGGAACCACGTGGCGCTGACTGTCCAGAAGATGATGGAAATGGTGAATCCTCATCCTCCACCTCTTCCACAACATCATCCCTTAGCGCTTGCAGTGATTTTTCAAGCAGGCAGATAAGGGGGACAGTCATGCTGACTAGTGCATCATCTGCACTCGCCATCCGCGTGGAATAATCAAAGGGACGCAAAACCTGGCAGACGTCATTCATAGTGGCCCACTCTGTGGTTGTGAAGTCTGTACGGCGCTGACTGCGACTTTTTTGCGCCTGAAGCAGCTGGTACTCCATTACAGCTTGCTGCTGCTCACACAACCGCTCCAACATATGTAACGTGGAATTCCACCTGGTAGGTAGGTCACATATGATGCGATGTTCCGGCAGGCGGTGTCGGCGCTGCAGAGCCGCAATGCACGCTTTTGCCGTGCTGGAACGCCGCAAGTGAGCACACTCTAGGCGGACCTTGTGCAGCAGTGCATCAAGATCCGGATAGTCCCTCAAAAAGCTCTGCACGACCAAATTGAGCACATGTGCCAGACATGGGATGTGAGTGAGGTTGCCGAGGCCCAGAGCTGCCACCAGATTTCGGCCATTATCACACACTACCATGCCTGGCTGGAGATTCGCTGGCACAAACCACACATCGCTCTCCTGCTTGATGGCATTCCAGAGCTCCTGCGCTGTGTGGCTACGATTCCCCAAAAAAATTAATTTCAAGACGGCCTGTTGACGTTTGGCCACGGCTGTGCTCATGTCGGTCGTAACAGGTACACGTTCATCACGGGTCCATGTGGAGGTGGACTGTGACGGCTCCTGCAGCGATGATTCTGAGGAACTGGTGTAAGAGGAGGAGTCAATGCGTACAGAATGGATTCCTGCAATCCTTGGAGTGGGCAGGACACGTCCTGCGCCACTCGCACGGTCTGTACCTGGCTCAACGACATTAACCCAATGGGCAGTGAGGGAAAGGTATCGCCCCTGTCCATGTTGACTGGTCCACGCATCGGTGGTGAGGTGGACCTTGCTACTGACGGCGTTCAGAAGCGCGTGTTTTATGTGTCCCTCCACATGCTTGTGCAGGGCAGGGACGGCTTGCCTGCTGAAGTAAAAGCGGCTGGGCACATTGTACTGTGGGACTGCCAATGACATCAAGTCACGGAAGCTGTCAGTCTCCACCAGCCTGAATGACAGCATTTCCAGTGACAGCAGTTTGGCAATGCCTGCAGTCAGAGCCTGTGCTCGTGGGTGGTTTGACGAGAAAGGCCGCCTTTTCTCCCATGCCTGTACTACCGATGGCTGTAGACTGGGCTGGGAGTGTGTGGATGACTGGGAAAGTGGTGCTGCGGGTGGAATTACAGCGGGTCTCTGGACAACAGGGCCAGAGGTTCTTCCACGGCGATCCTGGGAGGAAGCCGAACCAGCTGCGTGTGAGCTAGAGGAAGAGGCAACACGAGCTGAAGAGGTGGTAGCTGCCGCTGTTGGTTGGCCTACCTCTTCAGTGTGTTTTTCTAACTCCGCCGGGTGCCTGTTGCGCACATGTTTCCACATGTTGGAGGTATTGAGGTTGCTGACATTTCGACCTCTTTTGACTTTTTGATGACACACGTTGCATCTGACATAGCAAATGTCATCTGCAACTGTGTCAAAAAAGGACCAGGCACTGCAAGTCTTGGGAGCGCCCTTTTTGGCTTTTGGAAGAGACATGCTCCTAACGGGTGCCAAAGCGGAGGCTGCAGGATCCGCAGTCTTCCCCCTCCCTCTCCCTCTTTGGGCCGTACGGGGAATCTCTTCCTCAGAGCTGCTCCCACCACCTTCCTGTCCCTCACGCCAAGATGGGTCGAGGACCTCATCATCTACACTACCCTCTGCCCCCAACTGCTCCTCCTGGGTAGTCTCAGCAGCAGAGCACGCACCAGTAAGTGGCACCTGAGTGTCATCATCAGCTGATGCGGCCTGCGATGTGGTGACCGGAGCCATTGGCCCACCCGCCTCTTCAGAGGAAGACAGAAAAAGCTGTTGGGCATCACTGCACCCTGCCTCTTCTTCCATTTCTCCAATGCTGCTTGGCTGGCCCCCTGTTTCCAAGCCAAGAGATTCAGAGAACAGAAGTAGAGACGGCTCCTGTCCTGGGCTCTCTGTCTGCCTGGGCAATTTGGCAGGTGGTGAAGAGACAGATGGCTGCTCTCCAGTGCTCTGTGTCTGAGAGGATGTGGCACTAATGGAAGTTGATGCATTAGCTGCCATCCATCCGACAACAGCTTCAATTTGGTCTTGACGCAGCAGCGGTGTACGGCGCTCTGACACAAAGCTGCGCATGAACGACTGTTGCCTGGTGAAAGTGGGTGCTGATGAGTCACCGGTGCCCGCAGCAGGCACAGAATCCCCACGTCCCCTCCCTGCTCCGCGCCCACGCCCACGCCCACGTGCCTTACTCACTGCCTTCTTCATCTTGGTTGACTGATAAAGATAAGCAGAAAAGTACTAACGGATTTGTGTGCTTATTCCTGAGCAACTCCTCCTAACAGGTATAAGAAACACTAATTTTCTAAAGTGTGGACTAGACTTTAATATGAGCTAATGTGGCCTACAGAAATGTAAAGTGGTGTAACTGGTGTGTTTGGTGAACTTTATTATTTATTTCTTTTTTGGGGGCTGAACTGACAACAGATAGAGCTGCAGTCACACAGAGACCGTGCAGACAGCCGTAAACGGCGCTGCAAGGCCCAAAAACCCTCCTCTACTTTATCCTATGTAGTGTTTTTCCACAAATTAGCTGGAGACGGGTGGAAAGACACTAATAGGATTTTTTTAAATTAATTAGCAGCAGACTACACTACTTGAAAAAAAATTAAAATTGATTTGGCGGTATGACGCAGTGAACAACCCTGAGCTGGAGACAACCAGGCTACGGCTGCTCACAGACTACAGGGCGAGCTGCAGTCACACGGAGACCGTGCAGACAGCCGTAAACGGCGCTGCAAGGCCCAAAAACCCTCCTCTACTTTATCCTATGTAGTGTTTTTCCACAAATTAGCTGGAGACGGGTGGAAAGACACTAATAGGATTTTTTTAAATTAATTAGCAGCAGACTACACTACTTGAAAAAAAATTAAAATTGATTTGGCGGTATGACGCAGTGAACAACCCTGAGCTGGAGACAACCAGGCTACGGCTGCTCACAGACTACAGGGCGAGCTGCAGTCACACGGAGACCGTGCACACAGCCGTAAACGGCGCTGCAAGGCCCAAAAACCCTCCTCTACTTTATCCTATGTAGTGTTTTTCCACAAATTAGCTGGAGACGGGTGGAAAGACACTAATAGGATTTTTTTAAATTAATTAGCAGCAGACTACACTACTTGAAAAAAAAATAAAATTGATTTGGCGGTATGACGCAGTGAACAACCCTGAGCTGGAGACAACCAGGCTACGGCTGCTCACAGACTACAGGGCGAGCTGCAGTCACACGGAGACCGTGCAGACAGCCGTAAACGGCGCTGCAAGGCCCAAAAACCCTCCTCTACTTTATCCTATGTAGTGTTTTTCCACAAATTAGCTGGAGACGGGTGGAAAGACACTAATAGGATTTTTTTTAAATTAATTAGCAGCAGACTACACTACTTGAAAAAAAAAAAAAAAGAACAGTATGAGGCAATGAACCACCCTCCCTGAACTGAATACAACCAGCTATGGATGGCCTATGTGGCTGCACTCAGACTAGAGAGTGGGCTGCACTCACACACACACACACACACACAGACCTTGCAGATCGCTGTGAAAACAGCGCTACAAGGCAAAAGCAAGGTGAATAGTAGGTGAACACAGCGGTTGCTAAATTAGCCTTTGGAAAGCACAAAGAAGCAAATCGCTATCTCTAAACTGTCCCTCAGTCAGCAAACAGCGTCCTGTCACTAACTGAATTCACAGCAGAGTGATCGCAAAATGGCGCCAGCGACTTTTAAACTGCATCATGACATCATTTCAGCAGCCAATCACAGCCTTGCCAGTAGTTTCATGCCCTCCATGCTAAACAGGATGTGCCCACACTTGGAATCATTCTCATTGGCTGAATTTCGGAATTTTGAATCTGGGAACTTCCGATTCCGGTATCCGATACGCGGCAAGTATCGGAATCCCGGTATCGGAATTCCGATACCGCAAGTATCGGCCGATACCCGATACTTGCGGTATCGGAATGCTCAACACTAGTGCTGATGTTGCCAATTGGTCCTCTGCCGCTGTGGAGGCCTTTCGGGAACTTAAGCGCCGCTTTTCGTCTGCCCCTGTGTTGCGCCAGCCCGATGTCTCTCTCCCCTTTCAGGTTGAGGTCGATGCTTCCGAGATCGGAGCGGGGGCGGTTTTGTCGCAGAAAAGTTCCGATTGCTCAGTGATGAGACCTTGTGCGTTCTTTTCTCGAAAATTTTCTGCCGCAGAAAGAAATTATGATGTCGGTAATCGGGAGCTTTTGGCCATGAAGTGGGCATTTGAGGAGTGGCGTCATTGGCTTGAGGGTGCTAGACATCAGGTGGTGGTTTTGACTGATCACAAGAATCTGATTTATCTTGAGTCTGCCAGGCGCCTGAATCCTAGACAGGCGCGCTGGTCGTTGTTTTTCTCTCGGTTTAATTTTGTGGTCTCATATCTACCAGGTTCTAAGAATGTGAAGGCGGATGCCCTTTCTAGGAGTTTTGAGCCTGATTCCCCTGGTGATTCGGAACCTACAGGTATCCTTAAGGATGGGGTGATATTATCCGCTATTTCCCCAGATCTGCGACGTGCTTTGCAAGAGTTTCAGGCGGATAGACCTGATCGCTGTCCACCTGGTAGACTGTTTGTTCCTGATGATTGGACCAGTAGAGTCATCTCGGAGGTTCATTCTTCTACGCTGGCGGGTCTTCCTGGAATTTTTGGTACCAGGGATTTGGTGGCTAGATCCTTCTGGTGGCCATCTCTGTCTCGTGATGTGCGTGTTTTTGTGCAGTCTTGTGATGTGTGTGCTCGGGCCAAGCCTTGTTGTTCTAGGGCTAGCGGGTTGTTGTTGCCCTTGCCTATTCTGAAGAGGCCTTGGACGCACATCTCGATGGACTTTATTTCTGATCTTCCTGTCTCTCAGAGGATGTCTGTTATCTGGGTGGTGTGTGACCGTTTTTCTAAGATGGTTCATTTGGTGCCATTGCCGAAGTTGCCTTCCTCGTCTGAGTTGGTTCCTTTGTTTTTTCAAAATGTGGTTCACTTGCATGGTATTCCTGAAAATATCGTTTCTGATAGGGGTACCCAGTTCGTTGCTAGATTTTGGCGGGCATTCTGTGCCAGGTTGGGCATTGATTTGTCTTTTTCGTCTGCCTTCCATCCTCAGACAAATGGCCAGACGGAGCGAACTAATCAAACTTTGGAGACGTATTTGAGGTGTTTTGTGTCTGCGGATCAGGATGATTGGGTTGCCTTTTTGCCGTTGGCGGAGTTTGCTCTTAATAATCGGGCCAGTTCTGCCACTTTGGTTTCCCCTTTCTTTTGCAATTCGGGGTTTCATCCCCGTTTTTCTTCTGGTCAGGTGGAGTCTTCGGATTGTCCTGGAGTAGATGCTGTGGTGGATCGGTTGTATCGGATTTGGGAACAAGTGGTGGACAATTTGAATTTGTCCCAGGAGAGGACTCAGCGGTTTGCTAACCGCCAGCGTCGGGTTGGTCCTCGCCTTCGTGTTGGGGACTTGGTGTGGTTGTCTTCCCGTTTTGTCCCAATGAGGGTTTCTTCTCCTAAATTTAAGCCTCGGTTCATCGGTCCCTATAGGATTTTGGAGATTATTAACCCTGTTTCCTTTCGTTTGGACCTTCCGGCATCTTTCGCTATCCATAATGTGTTCCATCGGTCGTTGTTGCGGAGATACGAGGTGCCGGTGGTTCCTTCTGCTGGGCCTCCTGCTCCTGTGCTGGTTGAGGGTGAATTGGAGTACGTTATAGAGAAGATCTTGGACTCCCGTATTTCCAGGCGGAGACTCCAGTACCTGGTTAAATGGAAGGGCTATGGTCAGGAAGATAATTCTTGGGTAACTGCCTCTGATGTTCATGCCTCGGATTTGGTTCGTGCCTTTCATAGGGCTCATCCAGGTCGCCCTGGCGGTTCTTGTGAGGGTTCGGTGCCCCCTCCTTAAGGGGGGGTACTGTTGTGATCCGCTTTTTGGCTCCCCTGGTGGTGGCTGGTGGTACTGGAGACTTGTGTGTGCTTTTCTGCCTCAGCTCACCTGCTTCCATCAGTTTTGGGAGTTCCCTATTTAGCCTTGCTCTTCAGTCACTTCCTTGCCGGTCATCATTGTAACCTGAGTCTTTCAGTTGCATGTTCCTGCTACTAGTCTGCTGATCAGCTAAGTGGACTCTTGTCCTTATTGTTTTGTTTTTCTTGTCCAGTTTACAGTTTTGTCATTTCCTGTTACTGGAAGCTCTTGTGGACTGAAATTGCCACTCCTGTGTCATGAGTTGACACAGGAGTCTTAAAGTAATTTCAGGATGGGTTTTTGAAAGGGTTTTTCAGCTGACCGTGAAGTCCTCTTTTGTATCCTTCCTCTATCTAGTAAGTGGACCTCGCTTTGCTAAATCTACCTTCATACTGTGTATGTTTTTTCCTCTGAACTCACCGTCAATATACGTGGGGGCTACTATCATCTTTGGGGAATTTCTCTAGAGGTAAGCCAGGTCTGTTCCTTCCTCTTCCAGGCGTAGTTAGTTCTCCGGCTGGCGCATGGCATCTAGGCAGCCGTAGGAATGCTTCCTGGCTACTGTTAGTTGTGTGGTAGATTTAGGTCACGGTCAGCTTGAGTTTCCATCACCCGAGAGCTAGTCTGTTATTTTTGTGTTTCTGATGTTCCCATGCCATTGGGGAATCATGACAATCGAGCTTGTCTAGGATTCAACCACTTGGCAGACTCGAGATAAGTCAGATTTTTGTGATCTGTCAAGACCACCACGCGGTGCTTGGCTCCCTCGAGCCAATGTCGCCACTCCTCGAATGCCCACTTCATAGCCAGCAGCTCCCGATTGCCCACATCATAATTACGCTCAGCAGGCGAAAACTTTCTAGAAAAGAAGGCACATGGCTTCATCACAGAGCCATCAGAACTTCTTTGAGACAAAACAGCCCCTGCTCCAATCTCAGAAGCATCAACCTCGACCTGAAAAGGGAGCGAAACATCTGGCTGACGCAACACAGGGGCCGAAGAAAAACGACGTTTCAGCTCCTGAAAAGCCTCAACGGCCGCAGAGGACCAATTCACCACATCAGCACCTTTCTTTGTCAAATCAGTCAAAGGTTTAACCACACTAGAAAAATTAGCGATGAAGCGACGGTAAAAATTAGCAAAGCCCAGGAATTTCTGGAGGCTCTTCACAGATGTAGGTTGAGTCCAATCATAAATGGCCTGAACTTTAACAGGATCCATCTCGATAGTAGAAGGGGAAAAAATGAAGCCCAAAAAGGAAACCTTCTGAACTCCGAAGAGACATTTAGACCCCTTCACAAACAAGGAATTAGCACAAAGGACCTGGAATACCATTCTGACCTGTTTCACATGAGACTCCCAATCATCCGAAAAGACCAGAATATCATCCAAATATACAATCATGAATCTATCCAGATACTTTCGGAAGATGTCCTGCATAAAGGACTGAAACACAGAAGGAGCATTTGAAAGCCCGAATGGCATTACCAGGTACTCAAAATGGCCCTCGGGCATATTAAATGCTGTTTTCCATTCATCGCCCTGTTTAATACGCACAAGGTTATACGCCCCTCGAAGATCTATCTTGGTGAACCAACTAGCCCCCTTAATCCGAGCAAACAAATCAGACAGCAGAGGCAAAGGGTACTGAAATTTGACTGTGATTTTATTGAGAAGTCGGTAATCTATACAGGGTCTCAGAGAACCATCCTTCTTGGCCACAAAAAAGAACCCTGCTCCCAACGGTGATGAAGACGGGCGAATATGCACTTTCTCCAAGGACTCCTTTATATAAGTCCGCATAGCGGCGTGCTCTGGCACGGATAAATTGAAAAGTCGGCCCTTAGGAAACTTACTACCAGGAATCAAATTTATAGCACAATCACAATCCCTATGAGGGGGTAGGACACTGGATTTGGGCTCATCAAATACATCCTGGTAATCCGACAGAAACTCAGGGACTTCAGAAGGAGTGGAAGCAGAAATTGACACCAAGGGAACATCACCATGTACCCCTTGAAAACCCAACTAGACACAGACATTGATTTCCAATCCAATACTGGATTATGAACCTGTAGCCATGGTAAACCCAACACGACCACATCATGCAAATTATGCAACACCAAAAAGCAAACATCTTCCCGATGTGCAGGAGCCATGCACATGGTCAACTGAGTCCAGTACTGAGGTTTATTCTTGGCCAACGGCGTGGCATCAATTCTCCTTAACGGAATAGGATACTGCAAAGGCTCCAAGAAAAAACCACAGCGCCTGGCAAACTCCAAGTCCATCAAATTCAGGGCAGCGCCTGTGTTCTGCCTTCCTCCACGTAGGATGCTGTGTGGATTCCAACATACGGCTAAACCTTCATCCACATCCCATTAAACAGACTGTATTGAAGCTCAAGTCTTATTTATTAGGGTGATGATAACATAAACTATAATGTTGAACAACAATGGTGGATAGTATTCATAGTAGATGATCGAATAGTGAATGATGTTGATGTACAAAGTGGATGTTCAGTGAATAATCATAGTGGATGACTGGTGAAAAACTGTAAAGAATAACAGCATATCAGTATATGCACATACAGGGTGCAATCATATAAATAACTGGGACATTACAGCAAGAATTGTACAGAGTGCATTACACAGTAATTCTAACAGCACTGCCCTATTCTATACAAAGTTGCATCTGTCTACATGCAGAGTAAACATACATTAACCTAACTGCAAGCTGCAGAGCACAATCTGCCTAACTATATCAGACTATAGGAGCTGCATAAGGCTAGATACTAACACAAACATAAGATGCATTTAAACCTTTATATACGTACCGAGATCCATTAGGACAGGGGTAGGAAAGTAAGTGAGACAGGAGCACGTGTGTCTCCCTTCAGTCCTGAGGAGAAATGGCTACTGAAGCTTGTCTTCCACAAGAAGAATGAGGGCGGAACTTACCCAGAAGACACTGCTCTTCTGGGGAAAGAGTTGGTAAACAACATGAAAAGTAGGCAACTGATGACCTCCAGTGGCCACAACTTGAATAACATGACAATTAACTTATTGCACATTAAGATGGGCAGAACACTCCCCGCTTGGCGTCAACAGATGCCACAATTAGGTTCTTTTGGGGAAAATAATAATACAAGCTCGGTAACGGGCCCGAGGAACAGTTTGTTCTCCCCAAGCTTGCACACTCTGACCTCTACTTTCCGCACTTTCCCATCTTTGCTGGGAAGGGTCTTGATGACTAGGCCGAGTGGCCACTCGTTCCGATGTGACTGACTGTCTTTGATGAGTACAACATCGCCAGATTGAATATTTGGGCGGTCTTTCTGCCACTTTGTCCTGGTTTGCAGAGTGGAGAGATACTGTTTCCTCCATCTATCCCAGAAGACGTTGGATACGCTTTGTACTTGCCTCCATTGTCGTCTGTAGAGGTCTTTGTCATTGAATTCTTCGAGTGGAGCTTTCGGGACACAGGTTTTCTGTGTGAGTAACATCGCAGGAGTAAGGATGGATGGATCTCCGGAATCACTAGAAAGTGCTGTCAGTGGCCTGGCATTCATGATGGCTGAGACCTCTGCCAAGAACGTGGTTAAACTCTCTTGTGTAAGTCTGGTGTTAGCTTGCAAGAAGATAGAGTCTAGTATTTTGCGTGCTATCCCTATCATCCTTTCCCACGCACCTTCCATGTGCGAAGAGTGTGGTAGATTGAAAGTTCAGGTACATCCTTGCTCGCCTAGATACCTTTCCACATTAGCGATGTCCAGATTGGAAGGGATTTGGAGTTCTCTTGCCGCTCTGACGAAATTCGTACCTCGGTCAGAACGAATATGCTTCACAGGGCCTCTGATTGCGATGAAGCGTCGAAGTGCGTTTATAAAACTTGATGTGTCCATCTATTCGATTACCTCAATATGAACGGCTCTGATGGACAGACACGTGAATAGAACTGCCCAACACTTTGCTTCTGTAAGTATTTTCCTAGTCCGTCGTGTAGCCACAGACCAAGGACCGAATACATCTAGTCCAACGTTGGTGAAGGGGGTTCAGTACTGAGTCTGTCGGGTGGAAGATTGGCCATCTTCGGATTTTGGAATGTGCCCCGGAGTTTGCGACACGTAACACAGTCGTAGATGAGTTTGCTCACTCTTCTCTTTGCTCCAACTATCCATAGTCCAGCCGCCCGTAGGTTTTCTTCAGTAAACAAACGGCCTTGGTGTCTCACTAAGACATGATGATGTTGAATTAGCAGGGTTGTTACGTGATGACGTCCAGGAATTATTACCGGGTGCTTCTCTGAAACTTCTACCTCAGCTTCTTGAAGACGGCCACCGACTCTCAGCAGCCCATCCTGATCGACAATCGGATCAAGCTTCCTCAGCCCACTGACTTCAGGAATGGGTTGTCCCTTGTTGAGGTTGTCTATTTCTCTGCCATAAGTTTCTCTTTGTACGACACAAAGTATTATAACCTTGGCTCTTTCCAGGTCGGGAGCTGTAAACGCAAGCCTGCAGTGATGCCAACCTTTACAAGGTCTCGGGCTATCAGGTAGTGTTGACTTGTAGGACTGGGTTACATGAAATAGACAAGCTATAGCTCGAACAAGTGACTTCCAGGTGGAGAACCTGCTGAACCGGTGAGATTCGAGGTGACAACTTGAAGTCTCTGTATGTAGAGCAGACACTTGAGGTCGGATCTCTTCATCTGTGTCTGGACCCACTAGTTCGAAAGTATCAGGCCTGCTGATGTGGGGCATCGAACGGTACAAAGAGGGAGGACCTGTGAACCATGTAGTGTCCTTTAGATAACTGGGTGCAACGGATCTAGTCGCGTGGTCCGCAGGATTGTGGTGAGTAGGTACGTAGTGCCACTGATTAGGGCCGGTGGATCTTCTTATCCGAAGTACCCGGTTGCTGACGTAGACGTAGAAGCGTCGTGTCTCGTTACAGATGTACCCCAGTACCACCTTGCTATCGGTGTAGAACTCTGCATCCTTGATCTTCAGACTCATCGCATCCGAGATCAGTTCGGCCAACTCAACTGCAAGGACAGCAGCACAGAATTCCAGTCTGGGTATCGTGTGTTCACGAAGTGGTGCCAATTTTGTCTGGCTCATAACGAACCCGATATGGCACTGTCCGCTTACGTCTATGGTTTTGAGGTATGCTACTGCTGCAATCGCTTTGACTGATGCATCACAGAAAATACCAAGTCTTTGCGTTTTGACCTCTGTGGATGGCACAGGAGCATACGGTCGTTTCACACGAAGGTTGGTCAGGGCTTCAACAGACTTCCTCCACTCTGCCCACAGGTCAGCCTTTTCTGCTGGAAGTGGATCATCCCAATCAGTAGTGTCTTGGGTGAAGTCCCTGAGCATCAGCTTTCCTTGGATGTTACTGGAGCTACAAATCCCAAGGGGTCATATAAACTATTCACGAAGGAAAGAACTCCTCTGCGCGTGAAGGGTTTCTCATCCTTGGCCATTTGTTCATCCATGATGTCCAAGAACATCCTGTCTTCTATAGACATCGCTACCTTGTTGTCTTCCTTCGTCCTGTGGAAGACTGTACATCCTATGTGGTCTTGTTCACCTTCACAGGCGTGGTCTTCATTGATAGGAACTGAGAAAGGGCAAGGTAGGGGAATGCTGCTCGGTAGTTCCTTTACCAGCAGATTATTGTGACATGGCTGGAAGAGAGATGGAAGTCCATTTTCTAGTGTGCTGGTAAGAATACTGTTGACTGAGACTGGCTTGTGTGCTCCTCCTAGGCAGACATCTCCTACAATGACCCATCCAAGGTCTTGCCTCTGAGCGTATGGAGCATTTCGGGAGCCGTTGATATATTCTCTAGTCTTGTGGACTCGTAGTATATCTCTTCCCAGAAGTAAAGCTATTGGGGCTTCTGGTTCCAACTCAGGTATCAGGTGGGTTATACGCTTCAGGTGAGGGTGATACGTTGCCACCTCTGGTGAAGGTATCTCAGACCTGTTGTCAGGAATCTGGTTGCACTCGAGGATGGTCGGTAGTGACAGGCAGATCTGGCCATCTATGGACTCCACTTTGTATCCGGTTGCTTTCCTCCCCGCCGTCTCGACGGTACCTGAACATGTCCTAAGGGAGTAGGGAGAACCGGGGCCTACAATGTTGAAGTTGTCAAAGAAGATGGACCTGGCTAAAGACCTATTAATTTGGTCATCCAGGATTGCATATATCTTGAGCGCTTTGTCTCTGTGGTCTGCTGGATATACTCGGACAAGGCAGATTTTTGAACAGGATCTTCCTCCTGTGAGTCCCTTACAGATCTCCGTACATTGAGAGATGACCGCAGGGGTGTCTTCGTCGGTGTTCTTCTGCTTCTCATCATGCTCCTCTGCCTGTGACAACGCTCCTGGAGGTGGTCCAGGGTGCAAGGCTGTATTGTGATCCGTGCTGCTGCATTCTGCACATTTCACGCTAGCTTCACAGTTCCTGGCGAAGTGAGAGGTTGTAGCACAGCATTTGAAGCAGATGTTGTTTTCCTTGAGGAAACCTTTACGATCCTCTAAAGTCTTCTCCCTGAAGGCTCTGCACTTTAGTAGAGGATGTGGTTTCCTGTGTAGAGGACACTGCTTACTGACATCCTGAGGTTTGCTCTCTTCTGTAGGGGGCTTAGTTGTGAGGACCTGTGGAATCAATATTAGTTTTATGGACTGCCACAGGTGTCTTACTGGGTTTGACACCAGGGGTAGTGGAACATGACAGAGTGAAATCAAAACTAGGGTCATTTCTGATCCTGGCTTGCTGGGTGACAAACTCAACAAATACAGTAAAAGGAGGGAATGGTACATTATGAATTTGTTTATACCGTGAACCATGTATAACCCACCTTTCTTGAAGATTGTAAGGAAGTTTTTGTACTATTGGATTGACACCCCTAGCAGTGTCTAAGAATGTCAATCCGGGCAAGTGACCTTCCTTCTGAGCGACCTGTAACTCTATCAATAAATCACTCAATTCTCTAAGTCTTTGATAACCTTTGGACCCTATCTTAGGGAAATCATCAATTCTTTTGAATAAAGCATTCTCTATTACTTCTACGGACCCATAGCATTCATCAAGTCTTTCCCACACTTTACGTAGACCTATGTGTGGGTGTTCTATGTTAATGTCTCTTAGTCTTTTAGCATGCTCAACCGATTCAGTTCCAAGCCACTTTACCAGGAGATCTAACTCCTCCCTACTAGAAAGGTCCAGTCCCTGAATGGCGTTCTGGAACAAAGCTCGCCATGACCTATAGTTTTCGGCTTTGTCAGTGAACTTTACAAGTCCTTTTGTTACCAGTTCTCGGTGGGCAAAGAACTTTGCCAAGTCTATGGTGGCTTGATCAGTGTTGGTACGAGCCGGTATGTTATAGTCATGTCTAGTGTGTGGTGCATCACCATACCTGTGAGACGCTCTTGGCTTCGGACAGTCTGCATAGTACCTTTCTGGTGAAGAAGATGTCTCTTTAAGGTGAGGTGGGAGCTGTACCTTCTTCTCAGTGGAACGGTAGCTGTGGTCGACATCTCTGTGCTGGACGTCTTCTTGTTTGTAGTAGCGAAGGTCGGGGTTGGATCGATGATAATCGGTGTAGGCTGATTGATGTAGTCTGTCGAGGGTGTTGTCCATGCTGGAGTGTCGATGGACGTACTCTGCAATGCGCTGAGCTGGATCTTGCTGCTCTAGATCTGTTCCAAGAACGTTGCTGCGTCTCTCATAATCAGGATCCTTCATGGCTTCCAAGTACTCTGCCTTAGCAATTGCAGCTGCTGTCTCTTTGTCTGCCATAAGTCTTTCTAGAGACACTTGCAGGCGTGCACTTTCTGCCTCTTGCTCTGCCCGCAAACGTGCAGTTTCGGCTTGCAGGCGTGCACTTTCAGCTTGCAGGCGTGCAGTTTGTTCTGCCTGCAGACGTGCATTTTCTGCTTCATGCTCTGCTTGTCTCAGCTTTAAATGCATTTCTTTCTTGTGAAGGAGGACCTCGCTTTGGCTGCTTCGGCTTCAGCACGGGTGACAGCAGCCAGCTCTGCTAATGATGACCTGCTAGAGCTTGCTCGTGATCTCGTCTTGAGTGAGGATGTGCTGTTTTGAGACATTGTGCACTTAACTGCGTACTGCTGAGTGTTTTGGTGGGAAACTGAGTCTATGTGCGGTGGGATTCCGCATGGCGGGAACGATGTAGCTCTTCTTGGCGGGCTGCAGTATAGTTCTGTGGCTGTATGGCGGCTGCTGTGGTACCCGAATGCGGAGCAGTGTGGGTGTTAGCGGTTCCGTACAGTCTGATCAACTACAGCCTGCGACCGGCTATCAGTTTCACTGAAGGCAGCTAATCTGTTCTTGCTTTACAATCACCGCCTGCGAATGGCGGTCTCGTTTTTCACTGTTCTGCCTTCCTCCACGTAGGATGCTGTGTGGATTCCAACATACGGCTAAACCTTCATCCACATCCCATTAAACAGACTGTATTGAAGCTCAAGTCTTATTTATTAGGGTGATGATAACATAAACTATAACGTTGAACAACAATGGTGGATAGTATTCATAGTAGATGATCGAATAGTGAATGATGTTGATGTACAAAGTGGATGTTCAGTGAATAATCATAGTGGATGACTGGTAAAAAACTGTAAAGAATAACAGCATATCAGTATATGCACATACAGGGTGCAATCATATAAATAACTGGGACATTACAGCAAGAATTGTACAGAGTGCATTACACTGTAATTTCAACAGCACTGCCCTATTCTACACAAAGTTGCATCTGTCTACATGCAGAGTAAACATACATTAACCTAACTGCAAGCTGCAGAGCACAATCTGCCTAACTATATCAGACTATAGGAGCTGCATAAGGCTAGATACTAACACAAACATAAGATGCATTTAAACCTTTATACACGTACCAAGATCCGTTAGGACAGGGGTAGGAAAGTAAGTGAGACAGGAGCACGTGTGTCTCCCTTCAGTCCTGAGGAGAAATGGCTACTGAAGCTTGTCTTCCACAAGAAGAATGAGGGCGGAACTTACCCAGAAGACACTGCTCTTCTGGGGAAAGAGTTGGTAAACAACATGAAAAGTAGGCAACTGACCACCAGTGGCCACAACTTGAATAACCTGACAATTAACTTATTGCACATTAAGATGGGCAGAACAGCCTGAATCCACAATTGCCATAACCGAGTAGGATGACAAAGAGCAAATCAGAGTAACAGACAAAAGAAATTTAGGCTGTACAGTACCAATGGTGACAGACCTAGCGAACCGCTTAGTGCGCTTAGGACAATCAGAGATAGCATGAGTGGGGTCACCACAGTAAAAACACAGCCTATTCTGACGTCTGTGTTCTTGCCGTTCAGTTCTGGTCAAAGTTCTATCACATTGCATAAGCTCAGGCCTCTGCTCAGAGGACACCGCCAAACTGTGCACAATTTTGCGCTCGCGCAAACGCCGATCAATTTGGATGGCCAAGGACATTGACTCATTCAGACCAGCAGGCGTGGGGAATCCCACCATAACATCCTTAAGGGCTTCAGAAAGACCCTTTCTAAAAATTGCTGCCAGGGCACACTCATTCCATTGAGTAAGCACAGACCATTTTCTAAACTTCTGACAATATATCTCCGCTTCATCCTGACCCTGACACAAAGCTAGCAAAATTTTCTCTGCCTGATCCACTGAATTCGGTTCGTCATAAAGCAATCCAAGCGCCAGAAAAAACGCATCTACATTAAGCAATGCAGGATCTCCTGGCGCAAGGGAGAATGCCCAGTCTTGAGGGTCGCCACGCAACAAAGAAATAATAATTTTTACTTGCTAAATGGGGTCACCAGAGGAGCGGGGTTTCAAAGCAAGAAACAGTTTACAATTATTTTTGAAATTCAGAAACTTAGATCTATCCCCAGAAAACAAATCAGGAATTGGAATTCTAGGCTCTAACATCGGATTCTGAACTACATAATCTTGAATGCTTTGTACCCTTGCAGTGAGATGATCCACACAAGAGTACAGACCTTGAATATCCATATCTACACCTGAGTCCTGAACCACCCAGAGGTTAAGGGGAAAAGAGAGACAAAACACACTACTAAGAAAAAAAAATGGGTTCAGAACTTCTCTTATCCCTCTTTTGAGATGCATTAACACTTTATTGGCCAGCTGTACTGTTATGGACCTGGTGGTTAGGAGCACCTGGAATGACCTGATGAGTAAACTCAAAAACGGAACTCGCTCTGGGGAAGTGGGAACTCTGCTGACCGCAAACTCTACTCCTATCGCACACACTAGAAATAGCCGTGGAGCGTACCTAACTCTCCCTAGACGCCTCTTCACAGCCTAAGAGCTAACTACCCCTAAAGATAGAAATAGAAGCCTAAGCTTGCCTCAGAGAAATTCCACAAAGGTAAAGGCAGCCCCCCACATATATTGACTGTGAGTTAAGAGGAAAGTCACAAACACAGGAATGAAACAGGTTTTAGCAAAGGAGGCCAGACTTCACTAAATAGTCAGAGGATAGAAAAGAATACTATGTGGTCAGCATAAAAAAGTACAAAACCACGCAGAGTATGCAAAAAGACCCCCGCACCGACTCATGGTGTGGAGGTGCAACACTGCACCCCAGAGCTTCCAGCTAGCAAGGAAATATCATGATAGCAAGCTGGACTAGAATTTAGCAGTACTAAGAAATATATTCAGGCAGCAGTAACAACAAATGAACTAGCAGGGACTTAGCTTCTGCTGGAGTAGACAGGTCCTCAGAGAAGTCCAAGAGAGATCTGAACCAATTCTGATACATTGACAGCTGGCATGAGGTAACGATCTGAGTGGAGTTAAATAGGGAAGCCAGCATGGCAACATAATGAGAGCAGGTGATAAAGCCAACCTCAGTGACCAGCAGTTCCGCTCGAAGCCACCAGAGGGAGCCCAAGAGCAGAACTAACCAAAGTACCATTCGTGACCACAGGAGGGAGTCCGAGAACGGAATTCACAACAGAGATCCCTCAGGAGACCATCCGCCTCTTCATCAGGAGCATGCCCAGGCATTGTGGGGAGGTCATACAGGCACGTGGAGGCCACGCACACTGCTGAGCATCATTTCCTTGTCTTGAGGCATTTCCACTGAAGTTGGATCAGCCTGTAACTTCATTTTCCGCTTTGATTTTGAGCATCATTCCAACACCAGACCTCCCTGGAATATTAGTTGTGATTTACATTGATCATTTTTAGGTTTTATTGTTCTCAACACATTCCACTAGGTAATGAATAAAGATTTACAACTGGAATATTTTTTATTTTTTTGAGCAGTGTATATATTTTTTTGCCTAAAATAAAAAAGGAAATGTGTCATCTTTAACTTTAGGCCTTTTAGAGATCATTTTGTCTTCAACTTGATTTATTGTTCAAAATAACAGTAATTTTGACCAGGGGTGCCTAAACTTTTACATGTCACTGTAGATAGCTATTTCGTCACCAAATTCTGAGCGCTCTAACTTTTTTATTGTTTGACAAACAATAACATGTGAGGGCTTATTTTTTGCCCAACATGTTGGAGATTGTTTTGTTACTATTTTGGGGTACATATCTTTTTTTTATTGCTTTTTATTCAGATTTTTTAGACAGAATGAATAACAACCGTCAATTCCGTAATTGTTTTTATCTTTTTTTTTTCACCATGCAAAAAAGGTGTATGGTAAAAGTGATCAGACCAATTTATTTTTCGGGTCAGTACAATTACAGTGATACCAGATTTATATAGTTTTTTCTATGTTATAATGATATTATAGACTAAAAACATTATTTTGCTAAAGTGATTTCTTTTTGCATCACCATATTCTAAGAGTTGTAACATTTTAATTTTTTTTTCTGATTGAGACATGTTAGGACTTGTTTTTTTGTGGGACAATTTGACGTTTTATATTTACACAATTTTTTTAAATATAACTGTTTGCTCACTTTTATTTAATTTTTTTGTGTGTCAGTGTCACGGTTCACGGGGAGGATACCTTTATCATCCCCACCACTCACACCAATTTGTCATAAAAATTCCTGAAGGAGGGGGAAATGAAGAGTTTAGGATTACACTCGCACGCATAGTGAGAAGGAGAAAAGCTGTTTTTCCCTCAGGTGAAGGGGGGCTGTCATCACCCACAGGCATATGTCTGAAAAGCCATGGGCCTTTTTGGTATATACTCAAAACATGGCATATTCATTTTATCGTGACAGTCAGTATGATGAAAAAGCAACATTCTTGCTGTGTTTTTTTATGCTTTCCTCCAAAAGGAAAATAAATAATGTGTAGTTTAATAGATCAGGTTGTTCCCGATGATACTAATAAAGTGTACTTTTCTAACATTTCTTTGAATTTTGGCAACTTTTTTTTTTAAAAACTTTTTTACACATTTTTTTTTTCCATTTTTTTATTTTTACTTTTTTTTTACTTAGTCCCACTCTGGAGATCTGTCAGTGAGTCACTGACAGAGCCTGGGAGACCTTGCTTATAACTGGATCGCACAGATCCTCGGGTCAACAGACGATATCAGATGACATCCCCATCAGATGACATCAGGGTACCAAAGCAATGATCGACACCAGTGATTATGATTGCATCAGGTTGGTTCTACCATAGGGGGTCTTTTAACCCCTTTTAACCACTGAGATATCATTGTTGAGATTGATAGTGATATTTAAGTGGTTAATCGGCCCAGATCGGCTCCCAAAACAGCTGGGCCGATACAGCAGGGTGACAGCTGTCATGTACAGCTATCGCCTGCAGGAATTTCGGCTGTGGAGGAGAACTATTCTCTTATTCCCATTCACTGTTTTAAATGAGGCCCTGTAGGGGATGTAGATATGTTTTGTTCCATTCTCCTCCTCAACCCTTTTAAGCATGTATACAGTATATATTACTTATTATTATGTTCGTACACAGTGGTACTGCTACACACAAAGTGTATTGCCACCATGTACAAGAGCATTGTTATACTGTCTGTATATTGCTCTGTATATTTCATGCACATATAGTTTGTAGGAAAAGTTGTCCCTGGGCCCAGTATAGTGATAGGGGCATAGTGTCCATAGTTGGCTATTTAAGGTGGGCACTGTAGCATATGGTTAGAGTAGGAGGGGCACAGTGGCATAAGAATAGTTAGGTTTCCTGGTTTTAGTCATTTGGGGCCTGGGTGCTCATGCAGCTCACAGGGCTGCCTGGCCAGGAGTCACTGTGCCCCACAACATTAAAGAAAGGGGCCCAGCATAGAACAGCTACACTAAAGGCTCTTCTAGGAGGAAGAAGCATGGAAGCGCCGCGGATGCGGCTGATAGAAATCTGTCCCTATAAAGAGAGAAGTCTGGTCAGCATGGGTAGTACAAGCAAGATGCGGCAGGTCTTTGCCTGGGCAGCAGTTCTTAGAACTGGGGCAAAGCGGTGTAGGACTCCCCCATGTGAGGCAAGAATTCTGGATGGAACAGATTCTGCAGGACCGGAAGACACGGTCTGATCCAGGGCTGAATGTAGAGGTGATGACAGAGCAAGAACAGAAAATAAGGTACTAACTGTGATACCCGAAGTGCCTGTATTGGAGCAAGTTGTCCTGAGTTGATATTGAAGTTAAGCCTGAGTGTGCCTCCTTTATTTCAGAACCATCTGTGAGGAATGCATCTCTTTACTGGGCAAGTCCAGATGGCGCAGAGAATCTGCACAGAGGTATTGCAGCAGAGAAATGTGAACTTATGCGGGAAGGGGTCCAGGGAGTGATACAGGGATTGCTGTCGGCCATGGCTGCTGCCCTGGCCCCCGACTGAGACAACCCCTTAACAGCAGCTTTTTTAATGTTTGTCACGGTCATTAAGGAGTTAAGTTATATCCCAGTCCTTAAACAAAAATGCAACATATCCCAAAATGCTACAAGATTAGTACACAGAGTAATAAACTGCACCCTTGGTATTAATAGATTAAATCAAGTTTTGGGGGTGCTAGACTCCATTTTAGCCTGGTATTTGATTTTTAAGGTAAAGTAAAGCATCGCACGCTGTACTTTTCTACAGTCTGTACTAGAGATGAACGGTGTTCGAGTCGAACTGTTCGCCAATTTCAAATTCGAGCTGTTTTGGGCGGTGTTCGAGTCGTTCGACGAACCCGAACAATTTGCTTAAAATTCGGCTGTTCGAGTTTCTGTTCGATAACTGTTTGTTCACCAAAAGCCTAGCTTGATTTGCACATTAAAACTGTTCATCATTGTTAATGGACTGTTTCAGTGTATAATGGGCGGGGGGGGAATAGATCTGTGCTGAAATAACGCCGATCTCCATTTTTTTTCCCCGCATTTACAGAGGGGCGATGCAGTCTCTCAGCCTATCAGCAGTGCACACACACACACAGTAATGTGCATGTGATGCACACAAGCAAGGGCATGTGTCACTGGCTGTGTATGTGACATGTCCTTTAGGGTGTTTCATTTTGTATGGTAAAAATTAAAATGTCAAATTTTTGCAGACTTTGCTTACGCCCCGAGTCTCACCAATGTAAAAAGTATATATGCCAATTTTCAAGATGATCAAACTATGTTTAGAGGATGCTCACTTTTGTCAGTTTAATAAAAGCACGCAAAAAAACCGATTTTCAATGTTAAGTATTTTTTATTAGAAATTCAAACAATTAAAAACTTAGAATAATAGTGACAATAAACAGTAACATTGATAGGCAGTATCATACGTATTAAATGATTTACACTAATGTGCTGTGAAAGATGCAACTCCTTCTTTTGTTCGCTTGGTGACGGCTTTTCTATGATACTCGACATCTCTTAACAAGAACTGTTTCGGTTGTTCATCTCTGATTGAATTATTAAACTTCTTTATCAGAGCAATGCCCCTTTCTGTGGTGTCATTCACCACCTTAAGAGCATTGATGGAGCTTCTTAGTGTATCACTGCAATATTCTTCTACATCGTGGATCCCAAAATTCAATTCAAAGAATGTCTTTATTTTACTTGTAACAAAATCGCTGAGGTCATTTCCTTCAAAAACTAGTTTTTTACCTTCCAACTGTTTCAGCTCCTTTTTCTTTGCAGGTTTCATTCTTAAATTTTCAAACATCTTATCCTTCTCAGCCTGACTGATATGTTCATCCAAAAATGCCAATCCTATGTTAGTTTCTGACACATACCAAATGTGACTCTTAGATCTTGGTCTTTAGATGACTTAGACCAAGGATTCAAGCAAAGTCATATGAAAATCATAACTTCGGAAAAATGAAACACCCTAATGTCCTTACCCTATAAGAACCAGCCATTTGCCCCGTCACCACCATTTCCTCACTGCTGCAGCTTAGTGTTAGACGGCATCGTTGCTGCTGTGGGCGCTATATAGACTAAGAGTGTTTTTTTGGAGCGAATTGTCAGAGAGATAGGTTTAGGTAGTCGGGAGGAGTCAGGACTAGTTGTAATATCAGCCCTTTTCAGGGTAGGTTACAGCAGTTCATAGCACTGTTTGCCAGGCAGGTCTGAGCCAGTGCTGTGCAAGTGTTAGTCACAGCATCTGGTGTAATCTAGCTTAAGGTACCTTCACATTAAGCGACGCTGCAGCGATAGCGACAACGATGCCGATCGCTGCAGCGTCGCTGTTTGATCGCTGGAGAGCTGTCACACAGACCGCTCTCCAGCGACCAACGATGCCGAGGTCCCTGGGTAACCAGGGTAAACATCGGGTTACTAAGCGCAGGGCCGCGCTTAGTAACCTGATGTTTACCCTGGTTACCAGCGTAAAATGTAAAAAAAACAAACACTACATACTTACATTCGCGTCCCCCGGCGTCCGCTTCCTGCACTGACTGAGCGCCGGCCCTAACAGCAGAGCGGTGACGTCACCGCTGTGCTGTACTTTCACTTTCACTTTACGGCGCTCAGTCAGTGTGGGAAGCGGACGCCGGGGGACGCGAAGGTGAGTATGTACTGTTTTTTTTTTTTACATTTTACGCTGGTAACCAGGGTAAACATCGGGTTACTAAGCGCGGCCCTGCGCTTAGTAACCCGATGTTTACCCTGGTTACCAGTGTAAAACATCGCTGGTATCGTTGCTTTTGGTGTCAAACACGACGATACATGCCGGTCTGACGACCAAATAAAGTTCTGAACTTTGTTCAACGACCAGCGATATCACAGCAGGATCCTGATCGCTGCTGCGTGTCAAACTAAACAATATCGCTAGCCAGGACGCTGCAACGTCACGGATCGCTAGTGATATCGTTTAGTGTGAAGGTACCTTTAGCCAATCCTTTTGGGCTAGTAGCATTGTCTGATAGTCATCTGAGCAGCCCGCCTGTGAAGCTAGCTACACCGCCTGTGTATCTCAATTTTTACTGCATCTAACCCAGTAAATCATTTTGGGTTTTTGGGCTTAGTAGCAGTGTCTGCACATCAGCAGAGTATTAAAACATACAAAAAGACACGTATGCAAGAACAATGATAGAAAACTTTATTAGTACATATAAAAAGTCAGTAAAATATTGTAGCCAATAGTGCTTAGTGAGCCAAAAATAGCAACAAAAGGCGTCACCAACAGGAGGGCAAGATATTAACAAAAATAAATAAATAAACACATAGCAAGACCACAATGGGATGAATAGGAAAAAAGGGATCGTACAACCAGTAAATCGTTTTGGGGTTTTGGGCTTAGTAGCAGTGTCTGCATGTCAGCAGAGTAGCCTGCCTGTGAAGCTAGCTACACCGCCTGTGTATCTCAATTTTTACTGCATCTAACCCAGTTAATCGTTTTGGGGTTTTGGGCTTAGTAGCAGTGTCTGCATGTCAGCAGAGTAGCCCGCCTGTGAAAAAAACTATACCACCTGTGTATCTCTATTTTTACTGCATCTAATCCAGTTAATAGTTTTGGGCTTAGGAGAAGTGTCTGCACGTCAGCAGAGTAGCCCGCCTGTGAAACAAACTATACTGCCTGTGTATTTCAATTTTTACTGCATCTAATCCAGTTAATAGTTTTGGGCTTAGGAGCAGTGTCTGCACGTCAGCAGAGTAGCTCGCCTGTGAAACTAACTATACCGCCTGTGTATCTCAATTTTTACTGCATCTAATCCGGTTAATAGTTTTGGGCCTAGGAGCAGTGTCTGCACGTCAGCAGAGTAGCCATCCTGTGAAACAAACTATACCGCCAGTGTATCTCAATTTTTACTGCATCTAATCCAGTTAATAGTTTTGGGCCTAGGAGCAGTGTCTGCACTGTCCGACGAGCCCTGGTGCAATACGTTATGATGTGTAGCCTGGGCCAACGAGCTCAAGAGGTGGGGCAAATCACGCTGCAGGAGTGGTCTCAGATCAGGGACCTATGCACCTTTCTGCACAGTTTTGAAATAGCAACGAAGATCTTTAGTGCTGATGATGCCATTATCAGCATGACCATTCCGGTGATTTACATGCTGGAGCACACCTTACACAGTGTTCGGAGTCCTTGATCAAATTTCTGTTGTGCGAGGTTGGGGGGAGAGGGCAGACGAAGGAAGCATGATTCTCACCTCGCCACCACCAAGACAACAAGGACTTGGTCCTCCTGGATGCGAAAGACACATGAGTGCCTTCTTGCTGCACTACCTGCAACATGACCCTCGGATTGTCAGAATCCGAAGTAATGCCGACTACTGGGTTTGCCACACTCTTAGATCCCCGGTACAAAAGGAAATTTGGCGAAATAATTCCTGCCATAAAAAGGGATTCACGCATGCAGGAGTATCAGCAGAGACTGTTACAGAATCTAACATCTGCTTTTCCACAAAACACCAGTGGTGCACGTAGTCAATCTCTGAGTTCTAACTTGCCAACCGTGGGACTATCGAGTCATCACTCTAACCTTAACAGTAACATCGTATCTGGTGGTAACAGCAATTTTTTCCAATCGTTTCAAGATTTTTTTAGACCATCCTTTGCAAGGCCACAGGAGACAAGAAGTCTGATGCACAGCCAAAGCCTAG
This sequence comes from Ranitomeya variabilis, assembly GCF_051348905.1. Taxonomy (NCBI): domain Eukaryota; kingdom Metazoa; phylum Chordata; class Amphibia; order Anura; family Dendrobatidae; genus Ranitomeya; species Ranitomeya variabilis. Next base: position 161,325,901 of record NC_135237.1, read on the forward strand.
AGAGGATGGAACAAGAGTATCTCCAAGTTAACATCGATGCCATGACTGTGGAACTGGACCCTTGCTCATTTTGGGCTTCCAATCTTGAAAAATGGCCTGAGCTCACCACTCACGCCTTGGAGATCTTGTCGTACCCCACAGCCAGCGTTCTCTCTCAATGTGTGTTCAGCGCTGCTGGTGGTGTGCTGACAGATAAGCACACGCGGCTGTCCAGTGACAATGTAGACAGACTAACGTTCATCAAGATGACCAAATCCTGGATCCGCAAGGACTTTTCTACCCCTGTGTCATCTTGGGGAGACTAAAAGCTTGATGATTTTTGAAAATCACCTCACCAACCGTTTTAAAAAACTCTGTCGAAATTGATGCCACTTAAGTGGTGTCTGTGGCCGAATTTTTTTTAAAAATGGAGACTCTTTTATTTAATCCCCTTGCTGAGTTTTACATGACGTTGCCATCGTCAATTCCAGGTGGGTGGGGTCGTCTGCAGAGATGTTTACTCATACTATGGCCTGGGATTCAGAGGTCTGCTCCAAAGCTTCAGTGTCTGCTAGTCAGCAGAGTAGCCCAACCACCCACCGCCTGTTTACCTAACTACTATTTTGTAATGGCATCTAGCCCGGGAAATCTTTTTGGGCCTAGTAGAATTTGGTGCTACTCAGCAGCATACCCCATCCATGAAGCAAGCTACACCGCCTGTTTACCTAACTACTAATTTGTAACGGCATCTAGCCCAGGAAATCCTTTTGGGCCTAGTAGAATTTGGTGCTACTCAGCAGCATACCCCACCCATGAAGCAAGCTACACCGCCTGTTTACCTAACTACTATTTTGTAACGGCATCTAGCCCAGGAAATCCTTTTGGGCCTAGTAGAATTTGGTGCTACTCAGCAGCATACCCCACCCATGAAGCAAGCTAAACCACCTGTTTAACTAACTACTATTTTGTAACGGCATCCAGCCCGGGAAATCCTTTTGGGCCTAGCAGAATTTAGTGCTACTTAGCAGCGTACCCCACCCATGAAGCAAGCTACACCACCTGTTTACCTAACTACTATTTTGTAACGGCATCTAGCCCAGGAAATCCTTTTGGGCCTAGTAGAATTTGGTGCTACTCAGCAGCGTACCCCACCCATGAAGCAAGCTACACCGCCTGTTTACCTAACTACTATTTTGTAACGGCATCTAGCCCAGGAAATCCTTTTGGGCCTAGTAGAATTTGGTGCTACTCAGCAGCATACCCCACCCATGAAGCAAGCTACACCACCTGTTTAACTAACTACTATTTTGTAACGGCATCCAGCCCGGGAAATCCTTTTGGGCCTAGCAGAATTTAGTGCTACTCAGCAGCGTACCCCACCCATGAAGCAAGCTACACCGCCTGTTTACCTAACTACTATTTTTTAATTGCATCTAGCTCAGGAAATCATTTTGTACCTAATAGCATTTTGTGCTAATCAGCACAGTATCCCACCCATGAAACAAGCTACACCGCCTGTTTACCTAACTACTATTTTTTAATGGCATCTGGCCTAGGAAATCCTTTTGGGCCTAGTAGAATCTGGTGCTACTCAGCAGCGTACTTCACCCATGAAGCAAGCTACACCGCCTGCTTACCTAACTACTATTTTGTAACGGCATCTAGCCCAGGAAATCCTTTTGGGCCTAGTAGAATTTAGTGCTACTCAGCTGTGTACCCCACCCATGAAGCAAGCTACACCGCCTTCTTTCTTTCTCAATCTAACCCCTCGTCTCTGGGGTGTCCACTCTCCCTCCAGCTCTCTCCTTCTCACAGGTGGACTACCGCGTGTTTTCACACTGTGGCGAATCTTTTGGGCCCAGGCATAAGAAGTCGTCAAGATAATGTGGATTAGTCTGAATGTATTGGGTTCATTTTTCGGCACAACTCCCAACAGGGGTACCACTACATCTTCTAAGGAAAGTGTTCTGAATGGACCCGCCACCATTCTACCTAAAGATATTTATTTTTTTATTTTTTTTGTCAAAACGTCTGGGTTATGGTAGAGTGAGTTTAGTTTTTTCTCCAGCCTTTTTGATTTTAGAAGGGCATGACATGCCTATATCTGTGTCTCCTCCTCCTTTTACTCCTCCACCTCTTTTCTTTTCGCATGACTATATGTAGTTGTGACTTTTCCATGTGTTTGTTGTGTCTTCTGAGCAGTTTGTCAGCTTTTGGACACCTTTTAAGGTGTTTTCTATGTGTTTTCCATGTGTTTGTATGTGTTTGTTTGCCTGCCATTGGTTTCAATGGGGTTCGACGGTGTTTGTCGAACGTTCGACGAACAGTTGGTGGAACACGTCCCTGTTCGACGATCCGAACCCGAACACTAGGGAGGTGGCTCATCTCTAGTTTGTACTACATCTGAACATAACAATCTAATGCACTACAAAGCATTACCTCTGAATACCTTTTTTGTGTTTTTTTCGAACATGCCATATATGATATTCTGTATATGATTTCTATTTCTAAGTCATGCCATACTTCAAAAATTATACCAATTACTAATAATATATACTTCTATATATAACTATATAATTTATGCTTTTATGTTTGTATAATTTTTTAGCTAAGCTAAAATATCCATATTTAAGAGAATTAAAACAGCATATAGCACAGAATGTAATGGTAATGCTCATGTAGAATATACAGATGTGATTGACATGGAATGATTTAGGTGTTTGCTAACCGCAACTCCCGTGGGTATAATCTAGTTTAACAGTGGCTTCCTTATTTGAAAGCATTGTGCTCCCCCTCCCACTGCTGAGCAGTCACTGGATCTTAATCTCCATGGATCGCCGATTTTCTATGCAATGCTGGTAGTTTATACAGCAGCAGTATCAATACTTTACATAGATTGTGACCACAACTTGATTCTCTTACTATAGAACCTAAATGGGCATCTACAAGTGGTAGGCCACACTTACAGTAATCCAAAGAGAAGAAGATCTCCAAGCAAATTTAATGAAAAAACAAATATTTTTAATCTTTTATGCACACAAAAGAAATACTAAAAGCCAATAAAAAAACAAATACCGTATATACTCGAGTATAAGCCGAGATTTTCAGCCCAAATTTTTGGGCTGAAAGTGCCCCTCTCAGCTTATACTCGAGTCACGGTTGGCGGGTGAGGGGGAGAGAGGTCTGTCATATACTCACCTGCTTCTGGAGTTCCTGGCACTCCCCCTGCCTGTCCCATGGTCTTCGGGTGCCGCAGCTCTTCCCCTGTTCAGCGGTCACGTGGGACCGCTCATTAAAGTTATGAATATGGACTCCACTCCCATAGGGGTGGAGCCGCATATTCATTTCTCTAATGAGCGGTAACGGTGACCGCTGCCAGAGGAAGAGGCTGCGGCACCCGGAGACCATCTGTCCGGGATAAGGAGCCAGGGACGCCGGGAGCAGGTGAGTATTACATATTTACCTGTCCACGTTCCACACGCTGGGCGCCGCTCCGTCTTCTCATCCTCTTGCTCTGACTGTTCAGGTCAGAGGGCGCGATGACGTACTAATCTGCGCGCCGCCCTCTGCCTGAACAGTCAGTGCGGAGAGACGCCGAGACGGGACGCTGAGGAGGTGCGGGCAGCAAGAGAGGTGAGTATGTCATTTTTTTTTTATTGCAGCAGCAGCATTATATATTGCACAGCTTTATATGGAGCATCTATGGGGCAATAATGAATGGTGCAGAGCATTCTATATGGCACAGTTTTATATGGAGCATCTATGGGGCCATAATGAATGGTGCAGAGCATTCTATATGGCACAGCTATATATGGATCATCTATGGGGCAATAATCAACGGTATGGAGCATTATATATGGCACAGCTTTATATAGAGCATCTTATGGGGCAATACTGAACAGTATGGAGCATTATATGTGGCACAGTTTTATGTGGAGCATCTATGGGGCAATAATGAACAGTATGGAGCATTATATGTGGCACAGCTTTATATGGAGCATCTTATGGGGCAATAATGAACAGTATGGAGCATTATATGTGGCAGAGGTTTTATATGGAGCATCTATGGGGCAATAATGAAATGTATGGAGCATTATATGTGGCACAGTTTTATATGGAGCATCTTATGGGGCCATAATGAAATGTATGGAGCATTATATGTGGCACAGCTTTATATGGAGCATCTTATGGGGCAATAATGAACGGTATGGAGCATCTATTTTTGTTTTTGAAATTCACCGGTAGCTGCTGAATTTTCCACCCTAGGCTTATACTCGAGTCAATAAGTTTTCCCAGTTTTTTGTGGCAAAATTAGGGGGTCAGCTTATACTCGGGTCGGCTTATACTCGAGTATATACGGTAAATGGAGTTTGTGAAAGACAATAAAAGAGCAGTAAACTGGATGAATTTTGACACTCTATAGACAAAGTCCAACTAAGTATGTAAGTATGCATGCTTATCCCCTTTACCCCCAAGGGTGGCTTGCACGTTAATGACCGGGCCAATTATTACATTTCTGACCACTGTCTCTTTATGAGGTTATAACTAGTGTTGAGCATTCCGATACCGCATGTATCGGGTATCGGCCGATACTTGCGGGTATCGGAATTCCGATACCGAGATCCGATACTTTTGTGGTATCGGGTATCGGCATCGAAACAACATTAATGTGTAAAATAAAGAATTAAAATAAAAAATATTGCTATACTCACCTCTCCGACGCAGCCTGCACCTTACCGAGGGAACCGGCAGCGTTGTTTGCTTAAAATTCGCGCTTTAACTTCCTTACGCGAAGTCCCGGCTTGTGATTGGTCGTGCGCCGCCCATGTGACCGCGACGCAACCAATCACAGCAAGCCGTGATGTAATTTCAGGTCCTTCAGGATTTTAAAATTATGTTCCGGCGTTGTGATTGGTTGCGTCGCAGTCACATGGGCGACGCGACCAATCACAAGCCGTGACGTCACGGGAGGCTGGACACGCGCGCATTTTAAAATGCGCGCGTCTCCTGCCTCCAGTGACGTCACGGCTTGTGATTGGTCGCGTCGCCCATGTGACCGCGACGCAACCAATCACAGCAAGCCGTGACGTAATTTCAGGTCCTTCAGGATTTTAAAATTACGTTCCGGCGTTGTGATTGGTTGCGTCGCAGTCACATGGGCGACGCGACCAATCACAAGCCGTGACGTCACGGGAGGCAGGAGACGCGCGCATTTTAAAAGCTATAAGGGTTAAAATTTGACCATCAATTTCTCATTTTTACAACAAAATTTACAAAACCATTTTTTAGGGACCACCTCACATTTGAAGTCATTTTGAGCGTCTATATGGCAGAAAATACCCCAAAATGACACCATTCTGAAAACTGCACCCCTCAAGGTGCTCAAAACCACATTCAAGAAGTTTATTAACCCTTCAGGTGCTTCACAGCAGCAGAAGCAACATGGAAGGAAAAAATTAACATTTTACTTTTTAGTCACAAAAATTATCTTTCAGCAATAATTTTTTTAATTTCCCAAGGGTAAAAAGAGAAAATGGACCTCAAACGTTGTTGTACAATTTGTCCTGAGTACGCTGATACCCCACATGTGAGGGGGAACCACTTTTTGGGCGCACAGCAGGGCTCAGAAGGAAAGGAGCGTCGTTTGACATTTTCCAGCTAAAATTGGCTGGAATTGAGATCGGACGCCATGTCGCGTTTGGAGAGCCCCTGATGTGCCTAAACAGTGGAAACCCCCAACAAGTGACCCCATTTTGGAAACTAGACCCCCAGGGAACTTATCTGGATGTGTGGTGAGAACTTTGAACCCCCAGGTGCTTCACAGAAGTTTATAACGCCCAGGTGTGAAAATAAAAAATCCTATTTTTTCCACAAACATGATGGTTTAGTCCCCAATTTTTTATTTTCTCAAGGGTAAAAGGAGAAATTGGACCACAAAAGGAGTTGTACAATTTGTCCTGAGTATGCTGATATCCCATATGTTGGGGGGAACCACTGTTTGGGCGCATGGCAGGGCTCAGAAGGAAAGGAGCGCCATTTGACGTTTTCAAGCTAAAATTGGCTGGAATTGAGATCGGACGCCATGTCGTGTTTGGCGAGCCCCTGATGTGCCTAAACAGTGGAAATCCCCCACAAGTGATCCCATTTTGGAAACTAGACCCCCTAAGGAACTTATCTAGGTATGTGGTGAGAATTTTTAACCTCCAAGTGCTTCACTAAAGTCTATGATACCCGGCGTGAAAATAAAAAATTCTATTTTTTTCCCACAAAAATGATTTTTCAGTCCCCAATTTTTTATTTTCCCAAGGGTAACAGGAGAAATTTGACCCCAAAAGTTGTTGTGAAATTTGTCTTGAGTACGCTGGTACCCCATATGTGGGAGAAAACTACTGTTTGGGCACACTTCGGGGCTCGAAAGGGAAGTAGTGACGTTTTGGAATGCAGACTTTGATGGAATTGTCTGCGGGCATCATGTTCCATTTGGTGAGCCCCTGATGTGCCTAAACAGTAGAAACTCCCCACAAGTGACCCCATTTTGGAAACTTGACCCCCTAAGGAACTTATCTAGGTGTGTGATCTTTCAGTCCTCAATTTTTTATTTTCCTAAGGGTAACAAGAGAAATTGGACCCCAAAAGTTGCTGTCCAATTTGTTCTGAGTACGCTGGTACCCCATATGTGGGAAAAAACTGTTTGGGCACTTCGGGACTCAGAAGGGAAGCAGTGACGATTTGGAATGCAGACTTTGATGGACTGGTTCTGAGGGCGTCATGTTCCGTTTGCAGAGCCCCTGATGTGCCTAAACAGTAAAAAAAAAACACAAGTGACATCACTTTGGAACCTAGACCCCCAAGGAACTTACTTAGATGTGCCCCCTCTTTGGAACTAATCTACTCGATCCTGTTAAGTAAATTAGTAGTGCATGGAGGTGTGGTACAATTTGAAGCAGTCCTTCATACACAGTCCAGGTTTGTCGGGGCAAGTGTCGCATTGATAGATGGTGTCCTTGCGTACTCCTCTTTTGTAGCACACTCTGCACCTTTTTTGTGGCTTACCTATTCTATCAGTTGGCGGGACCACCCCGGAAAATGCTGAACTGGTACAATACGAGCACCCTCAGTTCCGGAAGTACTGGGGCCCGCTCCTTCCCTCGTGCCAAACATCAGGGCCTTAACCACTACTTCCTGGAACTGAAGGTATGACATATCAATGTGTTCTGCACATCATGACAGCAGGAAAGTGTTGAGCATTGCCATTTGTGCGATGTACACCGACAGCTTTTTGTACCACACCTTGGCCTTCCTCAAAGCACTGTACGGTTGGAGGAGTTGATTAGAGAGATCAACGCCCCCCATGTTTTTGTTGTACCCCAGTACACAGTCCGGTTTGCAGATCTGTGTAGAGGTACCCCGTACACTACTGAGGGCACTGCCATCACCGTGTATGGTGGTCAAGAGAAGGACATCCCTCTTGTCCTTGTACTTGACCACCAGCAGGTGGTCGCTACATTGGGCTTTGCGCTGACCTTTTCTGAGCATCTGCCCAAGTAGCGTCTTCGGGTGGCCTCTCTGATTTTTGCGGACAGTACCGCAGGCTGCAGTACCTCGCGCAGAGAGGGATTTGTAGAGTGGGATGCTGGAATAAAAGTTATCGGTGTAGAGGTGATAACCTTTATCCAGCAGTGGGTGCATCAAATCCCACACAATTTTCCCACTCACTCCCAGGATAGAAGGACACTCAGGTGGTTCAATCCTGCTGTCCTTCCCTTCATACACTCTAAAGCTGTAGGTGTACCCTGAGGTACTCTTACACAGCTTGAAGACTTTGATTCCATACCTGGCCCTCTTGTTGGGCTGGTATTGACGGAATCTGAACCGCCCCTTAAAATGAACCCAGGACTCATCCACGCAGATGTCCCTTTTGGGCACGTACACTTCAGCAAACTTTTTGCTGAAGTGTTCGATGACCGGCCGAACTTTGAACAGACGGTCAAAATTGGGGTCATCTCGTGCGGGACACAGTGCATTATCGTTGTAATGCAGGAACTTATGGATGGCCTTAAAACGCGTCCGAACCATGACCATTCGGAACACTGGAGTGTTATATAAAATATCTACACTCCAATATTGCCGAATTTCTGGCTTCTTCACGATCCCCATGTGGAGGACCAGGCCCCAAAACTGCATCATTTCAACTGCGTCTACAGGAGACCAGTTAGAAAATAATGAACCGGGGTTTTGCTCCAAAAATTGCAGAGCATACAAATTAGTTTGCTCCACCATGAGGTTAATAAAATCCTCAAAGAAAAATACTTTAAAAAAGTCTATTTCTGTGAGGCCGGTGGTGTCAAACTTGATTCCTGATTCTGCCACAAAATCAGGAATCAGTGGCTCGTAATTTTTGGGGGTGAGGTCCATATGGGGTCCGAAGAGGGGCGCGCTGGTTCATCTTCAGGAGTGGGCGCTGCCTCATCTTTTCTCCTGGGGCGTCTGTGTGGCGGTTCCGCAGGACCCAAGGAGGAAGATGATGAGGAGGAAGAGGATGAAGAATCTGAAGAGTAAAGGAATGTGGGATCCTCTCCCTCGCTATCAGTGTCAGAGGCAAGGAAAGAATATGCCTCCTCCGCTGAATAGCGCTGCTGGGACGAACGGGACGAATGGGACATTTTTTTTGTGAGTATGGTGCTTGGGTGTAATTTATTGGTAACTATGTGTACGTGTGGGGGGGATAGTGTTTGGTGCAAACTATTCTGAAAAGAAAAAGCTAAAGGAAAAAAAAGCAAATAGGGAAAAAAAATACCTGTGAAAGGAAAAGTCTAAAACAGCAGGCCCTAGCTCTGATAAGTGAACTGCATCACTTATCAAAGTTCGGCGGCTGCTGGGTGTGTGAACGGGGATGTGAAAAAAAAAAACGGCAGGCACGAGAGCTCTGATAAGTGAACCGCGTCACTTATCAAAGTTCGGCGGCGGTGGCTGGGTGCGCGGACGGGGATGTGGAAAAAAAAAAAAGAAACGAAAGGCACGGGTTTAGACACAGCGGCTGGGTGCGCGGACAGGGATGTGGAAAAAAAAAAGAAACGAAAGGCACGGGTTTAGATGCAGTGGCTGGGTGCGCGGACGGGGATGTGGAAAAAAAAAAGAAATGAAAGGCACGGGTTTTGACGCAACGGCTGGGTGCGCGGACGAGGATGTGGAAAAAAAAAAGAAACGAAAGGCACGGGTTTTGAAGCAGCGGCTGGGTGCATGGACGGGGATGTGGAACAAAAAAAGAAACGAAAGGCACGGGTTTAGACGCAGCGGCTGGGTGCGCGGACGGGGATGTGGAAAAAAAAAAAGAAATGAAAGGCACGGGTTTAGATGCAGTGGCTGGGTGCGCGGACGAGGATGTGGAAAAAAAAAAGAAACAAAAGGCATGGGTTTAGACGCAGCGGCTGGGTGCGCGGACGGGGATGTGGAAAAAAAAAAAGAAATGAAAGGCACGGGTTTAGACGCGGCGGCTGGGTGCGTGGATGGGGATGTGGAAAAAAAGAAAAGAAAGGCACGGGTTTAGACGCTGCGGCTGGGTGTGTGGACGGGGATGTGGAAAAGAAAAGTGAGCACGAGTGTTGATTAGTGAACTGCATCACCAATCAACACTCGGCGGCGCTAAGGGGGGTGAAAAAGAAAAGCGAGCACCAGTGTTGATCGGTGAATTGCATCACCAATCAACGCTCGGCGGCTGCTAAATTTGGGCACGGACGGACAAACCCCAGCACAACCCTAAGCCCAAGACAAGACTAACCCCAACCCTAAACCAAACCCCAACCCTAAACCTAGCCCCAACCCTAACCCTAGCCTCAATTCTAACCCTTGCCCCAACCCTAACCTTAGCCCAACCCCAAGCCTAGCACTAACCTTAGCCCCAATCCTAATCCTATCCCAACCCTAACTCTAATCCGACCCCTAACCCTAGCCCCAACCCTAACCCTAGCCCATCCCTAACACTAGCTCTAAAGCCAATCCTAGCCCCAACCCTAACCCTATTCCCAACCCTAACCCTAGCCCAACCCTAACCCTCGGTCTAACCCCAACCCTAACCCTAGCCCCAACCCTAACCCTAATGGAAAAAATGGAAAAATACATTTTTAATATTTTATTATTTTTGCCTGACTAAGGAGATGATAAAGGGGGATTTGATTTACTATCTTTTTAAATTGTTATCACTGTGATAGGGTCAATCACAGTGATCAAACTAAACCAAAAGGAAAAATCTCCTATTGTTGCCAGGTACCAGCAAGTAGATCTCAGTGGGCGCACTGCGCATGCACCAGACGTGGGGAGCTGGAAGACAGAGCCGGAGGGTTCGGGGATGGCAGATATACTGGGCAGGCTTGACGGACCCCATTTCTCTGTCCTCTGGCATGCTAGATCACATCAGAGGAGATAGAAATTAATGGGAAATCAGACTTTTTTTTACAAACGCCGTTATTCTGTTAATTATGGTGATCACAAGACTGCGGACGGTAAAAACCAACCCGAATCATGTTCTCCAAGGTTTCTGCTACCCCTGGTAGCTGAGACCCCTGAGATTTTCCGACGCTGCTGGGTGCGATACCCTTATTTCTCATCACAGTTAAAAGGTGCTGCTGAGGAATAAGGCCCCTTAACTGCCGCAGTTAAAAGGCATGCTGGCAGTCATTAATGGGTTAAGCATGATATATTCACCTGTTTATAATCAGCATCACTGTGCAAATTATACATGGAGATCAATTCGCCACAAAATAAATCCTGACATCATCCATGGCATTTCATACGGCAATATAATACATCAATATCTTTGTTAACAATCCTAAAAAACAGGGATATGGAGAACAAAGTGACATATATCCATAGCCTAAAGAATGACAGTAGTGTCTCCATGTGGACCAATGTAGTACCAAAGGATAAAGTGCACAGTGCTAATATATACAGGGGCTTCTCAAAAAATTAGAATATCATCAAAAAGTTAATTTATTTCAGTTCTTCAGTACAAAAAGTGAAACATATATTACAGTATATAGAGTTATTACAAACAGAGTGATCTATTTCAAGTGTTTATTTCTGTTTATGTTGATGATTATGGATTACAGCCAATGAAAACCCAAAAGTCATTATCTCAGTAAATTAGAATAATTAACAAAAACACCTGCAAACGCTGCCTAAGTGCTTGCAAAAGGTCCCTTAGTCTGTTTTAGTAGGCTCCACATTCATGGGGAAGACTGCTGACTTGACAGATGTCTGGAAGGCAGTCATTGACACACTCCACAAGGAGGGTAAGCCACAAAAGGTCATTGCTAAAGAAGCTGGCTGATAACAGAGTGCTGTATCCAATCATATTAATGGAAAGTTGAGTGGAAGGAAAATGTGTTGTAGAAATAGGTGCACAAGCAACCAGGATAACCAGAGCCTTGAAAGGATTGTTAAAAAAAATAATTCAAAACTTTTGGGGAGATTCACAAGGAGTGGACTGCTGTTGGAGTCACTGCTTCAAGAGCCAACACACACAGACATATCCAGGACATGGGCTACAAGAGCCGCGTTTCTTGTGTAAAGCCACTCATGACTAGTGTTGAGCGATACCGTCCGATACTTGAAAGTATCGGTATCGGAAAGTATCGGCCGATACCGGCAAAGTATCGGATCCAATCCGATACCGATACCCGATACCAATACAAGTCAATGGGACTCATGTATCGGACGGTATTCCTGATGGTTCCCAGGGTCTGAAGGAGAGGAAACTCTCCTTCAGGCCCTGGGAACCATATAAATGTGTAAAAGAAAGAATTAAAATAAAAAATATCGCTAAACTCACCTGTCCGACGCAGCCGGGACTTCAGCGAGGGAACCGGCAGCGTTTTTTGTTTAAAATTCGCGCTATTACTTGGTTACGTGAATTCCCGGCTTGTGATTGGTCAGGTCGGCCATGTTGCCGGGACGCGGACCAATCACAGCAAGCCGTGACGAAATTACGTCACGGCTTGCTGTGATTGGTCCGCGTCCCGGCAATATGGCCGCCCTGACCAATCACAAGCCGTGACGTCACGGGAGGCTGGACACGCGCTCATTTTAAAATGGGCGCGTGTCCAGCCTCCCGTGACGTCACGGCTTGTGATTGGTTGCGCCGCGGTCAACCAATCACAAGCCGGGAGGCTGGACGCGCTCATTTTAAAATGGGCGCGTGTCCAGCCTCCCGTGACGTCACGGCTTGTGATTGGTTGCGCCGCGGTCAACCAATCACAAGCCGGGAGGCTGGACGCGCTCATTTTAAAATGGGCGCGTGTCCAGCCTCCCGTGACGTCACGGCTTGTGATTGGTTGCGCCGCGGTCAACCAATCACAAGCCGGGAGGCTGGACGCGCTCATTTTAAAATGGGCGGTGTCCAGCCTCCCGTGACGTCACGGCTTGTGATTGGTCAGGGCGGCCATATTGCCGGGACGCGGACCAATCACAGCAAGCCGTGACGTAATTTCGTCACGGCTTGCTGTGATTGGTCCGCGTCCCGGCAACATGGCCGACCTGACCAATCACAAGCCGGGAATTCACGTAACCAAGTAATAGCGCGAATTTTAAACAAACAACGCTGCCGGTTCCCTCGCTGAAGTCCCGGCTGCGTCGGACAGGTGAGTATAGCGATATTTTTTATTTTAATTCTCTCTTTTACACATTTTAACATTAATGTTGTTGCGATACCCGATACCCGATACCACAAGAGTATCGGAATCCCGGTATCGGAATTCCGATACAGCAAGTATCGGCCGATACCCGATACTTGCAGCATCGGAATGCTCAACACTACTCATGACCAAAAGACAATGCCAGAAGCATCTTACCTGGGTCAAGCAGAAAAATAACTGGACTGTTGCTCAGTGGTCCAAGGTGTTGGTTTCAGATTAAAGTAAATTTTGCATTTCACATGGAAATCAAGGTCCCAGAGTCTGGAGGAAGAGTGGAGAGGCACACTATCCAAGCTGCTTGAGGTCTAGTGTGAAGTTTCCACAATCAGTGATGGTTTGGGGAGCCATTTCATCTGCTGGTGTAGCTACATTGTGTTTTATCAAGACCTAAGTCAGCGCAGCTGTCTACCAATAAACTTTAGAGCACTTCAGGCTTCCCCTGTCAACAAACTTTTTGGAGATGGAAATTTAATTCTCCAGTAGGACTTTGCACCTATCCACACTGCCAAAAGTACCAATACCTGGTTTAAAAACAACAGTATCACTGTGCTTGATTGGCCAGCAAACTCGCCTGACATAAACCACATAGATTCTCTATGGGGTATTGTCAAGAGGAAGATGAGAGACACCAGACTCAACAATGCAGATGATCTGAAGGCTGCCAGCAAAGCAACCTGGGTTTCCATAACACCTCAGCAGTGCCAAAGGCTGATCGTCTCCATGCCACACCGCATTAATGCAGTAATTCATGCAAAAGGAGCCCCGACCAAGTATTGAGTGCATTTACTGAAAATGCATTTCAGCAGGCCAATATTTCAGATTTTAAAATCATTTTTCAAGCTGGTGCTATAAAATATTCTAATTTAATGAGATAATTACTTTTGGATTTTCAATGGCCATAAGTCTTAATCATTACATTAACAGAGATAATCACTTGAAATAGATAACTCTGTTTGTATTGACTCTATATAATATATTTCACTTTTTGTATTGAAGAACTGAAATAAATTAACTTTTTGATGATATTCTAATTTTGTGAGAAACAATTTCTGACTTAACTCACGCTTACTGTAAGCATGTCGCTAATGCCGCCCATCAGTGACCCCTTCACATGATCACGGGTCACCGATGGGTCGGCATGACAACCAGACAGCAGGAAAGTGTTGAGCATTGCCATTTGTGCGATGTACACCGACAGCTTTTTGTACCACACCTTGGCCTTCCTCAAAGCACTGTACGGTTGGAGGAGTTGATTAGAGAGATCAACGCCCCCCATGTTTTTGTTGTACCCCAGTACACAGTCCGGTTTGCAGATCTGTGTAGAGGTACCCCGTACACTACTGAGGGCACTGCCATCACCGTGTATGGTGGTCAAGAGAAGGACATCCCTCTTGTCCTTGTACTTGACCACCAGTAGGTGGTCGCTACATTGGGCTTTTCGCTGACCTTTTCTGAGCATCTGCCCAAGTAGCGTCTTCGGGTGGCCTCTCTGATTTTTGCGGACAGTACCGCAGGCTGCAGTACCTCGCGCAGAGAGGGATTTGTAGAGTGGGATGCTGGAATAAAAGTTATCGGTGTAGAGGTGATAACCTTTATCCAGCAGTGGGTGCATCAAATCCCACACAATTTTCCCACTCACTCCCAGGATAGAAGGACACTCAGGTGGTTCAATCCTGCTGTCCTTCCCTTCATACACTCTAAAGCTGTAGGTGTACCCTGAGGTACTCTTACACAGCTTGAAGACTTTGATTCCATACCTGGCCCTCTTGTTGGGCTGGTATTGACGGAATCTGAACCGCCCCTTAAAATGAACCCAGGACTCATCCACGCAGATGTCCCTTTTGGGCACGTACACTTCAGCAAACTTTTTGCTGAAGTGTTCGATGACCGGCCGAACTTTGAACAGACGGTCAAAATTGGGGTCATCTCGTGCGGGACACAGTGCATTATCGTTGTAATGCAGGAACTTATGGATGGCCTTAAAACGCGTCCGAACCATGACCATTCGGAACACTGGAGTGTTATATAAAATATCTACACTCCAATATTGCCGAATTTCTGGCTTCTTCACGATCCCCATGTGGAGGACCAGGCCCCAAAACTGCATCATTTCAACTGCGTCTACAGGAGACCAGTTAGAAAATAATGAACCGGGGTTTTGCTCCAAAAATTGCAGAGCATACAAATTAGTTTGCTCCACCATGAGGTTAATAAAATCCTCAAAGAAAAATACTTTAAAAAAGTCTATTTCTGTGAGGCCGGTGGTGTCAAACTTGATTCCTGATTCTGCCACAAAATCAGGAATCAGTGGCTCGTAATTTTTGGGGGTGAGGTCCATATGGGGTCCGAAGAGGGGCGCGCTGGTTCATCTTCAGGAGTGGGCGCTGCCTCATCTTTTCTCCTGGGGCGTCTGCGTGGCGGTTCCGCAGGACCCAAGGAGGAAGATGATGAGGAGGAAGAGGATGAAGAATCTGAAGAGTAAAGGAATGTGGGATCCTCTCCCTCGCTATCAGTGTCAGAGGCAAGGAAAGAATATGCCTCCTCCGCTGAATAGCGCTGCTGGGACGAACGGGACGAATGGGACATTTTTTTTGTGAGTATGGTGCTTGGGTGTAATTTATTGGTAACTATGTGTACGTGTGGGGGGGATAGTGTTTGGTGCAAACTATTCTGAAAAGAAAAAGCTAAAGGAAAAAAAAGCAAATAGGGAAAAAAAATACCTGTGAAAGGAAAAGTCTAAAACAGCAGGCCCTAGCTCTGATAAGTGAACTGCATCACTTATCAAAGTTCGGCGGCTGCTGGGTGTGTGAACGGGGATGTGAAAAAAAAAAACGGCAGGCACGAGAGCTCTGATAAGTGAACCGCGTCACTTATCAAAGTTCGGCGGCGGTGGCTGGGTGCGCGGACGGGGATGTGGAAAAAAAAAAAAGAAACGAAAGGCACGGGTTTAGACACAGCGGCTGGGTGCGCGGACAGGGATGTGGAAAAAAAAAAGAAACGAAAGGCACGGGTTTAGATGCAGTGGCTGGGTGCGCGGACGGGGATGTGGAAAAAAAAAAGAAATGAAAGGCACGGGTTTCGACGCAACGGCTGGGTGCGCAGACGAGGATGTGGAAAAAAAAAAGAAACGAAAGGCACGGGTTTTGAAGCAGCGGCTGGGTGCATGGACGGGGATGTGGAAAAAAAAAAAGAAACGAAAGGCACGGGTTTAGACGCAGCGGCTGGGTGCGCGGACGGGGATGTGGAAAAAAAAAAAGAAATGAAAGGCACGGGTTTAGATGCAGTGGCTGGGTGCGCGGACGAGGATGTGGAAAAAAAAAAGAAACAAAAGGCATGGGTTTAGACGCAGCGGCTGGGTGCGCGGACGGGGATGTGGAAAAAAAAAAAGAAATGAAAGGCACGGGTTTAGACGCGGCGGCTGGGTGCGTGGATGGGGATGTGGAAAAAAAGAAAAGAAAGGCACGGGTTTAGACGCTGCGGCTGGGTGTGTGGACGGGGATGTGGAAAAGAAAAGTGAGCACGAGTGTTGATTAGTGAACTGCATCACCAATCAACACTCGGCGGCGCTAAGGGGGGTGAAAAAGAAAAGCGAGCACCAGTGTTGATCGGTGAATTGCATCACCAATCAACGCTCGGCGGCTGCTAAATTTGGGCACGGACGGACAAACCCCAGCACAACCCTAAGCCCAAGACAAGACTAACCCCAACCCTAAACCAAACCCCAACCCTAAACCTAGCCCCAACCCTAACCCTAGCCTCAATTCTAACCCTTGCCCCAACCCTAACCTTAGCCCAACCCCAAGCCTAGCACTAACCTTAGCCCCAATCCTAATCCTATCCCAACCCTAACTCTAATCCGACCCCTAACCCTAGCCCCAACCCTAACCCTAGCCCATCCCTAACACTAGCTCTAAAGCCAATCCTAGCCCCAACCCTAACCCTATTCCCAACCCTAACCCTAGCCCAACCCTAACCCTCGGTCTAACCCCAACCCTAACCCTAGCCCCAACCCTAACCCTAATGGAAAAAATGGAAAAATACATTTTTAATATTTTATTATTTTTGCCTGACTAAGGAGATGATAAAGGGGGATTTGATTTACTATCTTTTTAAATTGTTATCACTGTGATAGGGTCAATCACAGTGATCAAACTAAACCAAAAGGAAAAATCTCCTATTGTTGCCAGGTACCAGCAAGTAGATCTCAGTGGGCGCACTGCGCATGCACCAGACGTGGGGAGCTGGAAGACAGAGCCGGAGGGTTCGGGGATGGCAGATATACTGGGCAGGCTTGACGGACCCCATTTCTCTGTCCTCTGGCATGCTAGATCACATCAGAGGAGATAGAAATTAATGGGAAATCAGACTTTTTTTTACAAACGCCGTTATTCTGTTAATTATGGTGATCACAAGACTGCGGACGGTAAAAACCAACCCGAATCATGTTCTCCAAGGTTTCTGCTACCCCTGGTAGCTGAGACCCCTGAGATTTTCCGACGCTGCTGGGTGCGATACCCTTATTTCTCATCACAGTTAAAAGGTGCTGCTGAGGAATAAGGCCCCTTAACTGCCGCAGTTAAAAGGCATGCTGGCAGTCATTAATGGGTTAAGCATGATATATTCACCTGTTTATAATCAGCATCACTGTGCAAATTATACATGGAGATCAATTCGCCACAAAATAAATCCTGACATCATCCATGGCATTTCATACGGCAATATAATACATCAATATCTTTGTTACAATCCTAAAAAACAGGGATATGGAGAACAAAGTGACATATATCCATAGCCTAAAGAATGACAGTAGTGTCTCCATGTGGACCAATGTAGTACCAAAGGATAAAGTGCACAGTGCTAATATATACAGGGGCTTCTCAAAAAATTAGAATATCATCAAAAAGTTAATTTATTTCAGTTCTTCAGTACAAAAAGTGAAACTCATATATTACAGTATATAGAGTTATTACAAACAGAGTGATCTATTTCAAGTGTTTATTTCTGTTTATGTTGATGATTATGGATTACAGCCAATGAAAACCCAAAAGTCATTATCTCAGTAAATTAGAATAATTAACAAAAACACCTGCAAACGCTGCCTAAGTGCTTGCAAAAGGTCCCTTAGTCTGTTTTAGTAGGCTCCACATTCATGGGGAAGACTGCTGACTTGACAGATGTCTGGAAGGCAGTCATTGACACACTCCACAAGGAGGGTAAGCCACAAGAGGTCATTGCTAAAGAAGCTGGCTGATAACAAAGTGCTATATCCAATCATATTAATGGAAAGTTGAGTGGAAGGAAAATGTGTTGTAGAAATAGGTGCACAAGCAACCAGGATAACCAGAGCCTTGAAAGGATTGTTAAAAAAAATAATTCAAAACTTTTGGGGAGATTCACAAGGAGTGGACTGCTGTTGGAGTCACTGCTTCAAGAGCCAACACACACAGACATATCCAGGACATGGGCTACAAGAGCCGCGTTTCTTGTGTAAAGCCACTCATGACCAAAAGACAATGCCAGAAGCGTCTTACCTGGGTCAAGCAGAAAAATAACTGGACTGTTGCTCAGTGGTCCAAGGTGTTGGTTTCAGATTAAAGTAAATTTTGCATTTCACATGGAAATCAAGGTCCCAGAGTCTGGAGGAAGAGTGGAGAGGCACACTATCCAAGCTGCTTGAGGTCTAGTGTGAAGTTTCCACAATCAGTGATGGTTTGGGGAGCCATTTCATCTGCTGGTGTAGCTACATTGTGTTTTATCAAGACCTAAGTCAGCGCAGCTGTCTACCAATAAACTTTAGAGCACTTCAGGCTTCCCCTGTCAACAAACTTTTTGGAGATGGAAATTTAATTCTCCAGTAGGACTTTGCACCTATCCACACTGCCAAAAGTACCAATACCTGGTTTAAAAACAACAGTATCACTGTGCTTGATTGGCCAGCAAACTCGCCTGACATAAACCACATAGATTCTCTATGGGGTATTGTCAAGAGGAAGATGAGAGACACCAGACTCAACAATGCAGATGATCTGAAGGCTGCCAGCAAAGCAACCTGGGTTTCCATAACACCTCAGCAGTGCCAAAGGCTGATCGTCTCCATGCCACACCGCATTAATGCAGTAATTCATGCAAAAGGAGCCCCGACCAAGTATTGAGTGCATTTACTGAAAATGCATTTCAGCAGGCCAATATTTCAGATTTTAAAATCATTTTTCAAGCTGGTGCTATAAAATATTCTAATTTAATGAGATAATTACTTTTGGATTTTCAATGGCCATAAGTCTTAATCATTACATTAAAAGAGATAATCACTTGAAATAGATAACTCTGTTTGTATTGACTCTATATAATATATTTCACTTTTTGTATTGAAGAACTGAAATAAATTAACTTTTTGATGATATTCTAATTTTGTGAGAAACAATTTCTGACTTAACTCACGCTTACTGTAAGCATGTCGCTAATGCCGCCCATCAGTGACCCCTTCACATGATCACGGGTCACCGATGGGTCGGCATGACAACCAGAGGTCTGCAGCAGATCTCTATGATTGTCATTGCCAGATTACCCGGTGGTCAGCGCTTATAGCAAGTGAGCATTTCTGCTACACACAAGCGATCTGATCATTGCCTGTGTGGAGCAGAGGAGATCACAGTACTGCAGCTTCTAGTCTCCCATGGAGATTATTGAAGCATGCAAAAAGTTAAAAAAAAGTTTTCAAAAATATAAAAAAAATAACAAAATATAAAAGTTCAAATCACCCCCCTTTCGTCCCATTCAAAATAAAACAAAAACAAATCTAATGTACACATATTTGGTATTGCCACACTCAACTTATGAATATAAAAAAAAATTAACCCGATCGCCAAATAGTGTAATGTGAAAAAAATTAAAAACGTCAGAATTATGTTTTTTTTTTGTCATCGCTACAGTGCAATAAAATGCAATAACGGGCAATCAAAAGATCGTATCTACACCAAAATTAATTTTTTTCACCCCTTAAATATAGAAGCACCTAGACATGTTTGGTGTCTATGGTGTCTTTGAACTTGTAATTGCATGTAGAAAAACCGCGGAGACACCATCACGTGTTTCTCAACACAAGCAATGAATAGCCAGGTCTTTCACCGGGAAGGAACAACCACGGGAAGGGCAGCATCCAATAATGGAAAACCACCTATGCCAAAACATGGTATCCATCCACAGACAGCCGTTTCGGGGTATTTGCCCCTCATCAGTGTGAAATAGGAAACTGGCTATTAGGAGCAGTGCCTAGTGAAAAGACTATAAACATAAGGATGAATGACCTCGGGGAGATCAAAACATCCAACACCGCGGATACACCATCATGTGTTTCTCAACGCAGTGATCCAGAACACTTGTAATGACCTGGAAAATTAGAATGGCAGGTCAATTCTAGCATTTAGTGAACGTGGCAAAAAAAACAACTGTGGAATTGCACTTTATTTGCAATTTTACTGCACTTGGAATTTTTTTCCTGTTTTTCAGTACATGATACGTTAAAACCAATGGTCTAGTTCAAAAGGAAAACTTGTCCCACAAAAACAAGCCCTCACATGGCCATTTTGACAGAAAGGTAAAAAAGGCTATGGCTCTGAGATGACGAGGAGCAGAAAACGAAAATGCAAAAGGTGAATTACCTCTGGTTGTTAAGGGGTTAATATCTCATCCACTGTATTGATGCTGTAATACTCTCAATGATCCATAGAATATTTTCTAAACCTACCCCTAGGATGATGTCACTTGGGAAAACACAAAAGTTTTTGTACCAAAAAAGGGTGGGGATTCAAAAGGATTAGGAAACACAAATGAAATAATATTTATTTTGGTTGGATCCACTTCCATTTTTGTTTAAAAAACCTGATTAAATAATGATGTGGGGTTTTTTTAATACATTTTCAGTGTGCCCCCCACCTGATGAAGGAACCTGCACTTTCATCTGGACCTTCCTCTTTGTCCCCGTGTAAGGTGCTATAGTATATAATATAGAAAATTGGTCTGCACACTTTTTTAAAGTAGATTGGTGGTGCTGGTATAGTGGACAAATGTCCCAAATACTAATAGCTCAGAAATATACCGCACTCACAAGTGGAATATCATGCAAAGTGTGAACAATTTATTGTGTACATAAACAACGTAGCATCACTGTACAAAGTTATCCTAAACTCTTCATTCTTAGGAACGGAGGCTGCCGGTTACATTGGTAAGGTCCAGGGGCCGCCGGAGGGGTGAGTATATCCATATTTTTTATTTTAATTCTTTATTTTTTACATGAATATGGATCCCATTGCCTGAAGGAGAGTTTCCTCTCCTTCAGACCCTGGGAACCATCCAGGATAGCTTCCGATACTTGTGTCCCATTGACTTGCATTGGTATCGGGTATCGGTATCGGCGATATCCGATATTTTTCGGGTATCGGCCGATCCCATCCGATACCGATACCTTTGTGTATCGGAAGGTATCGCTCAACACTATTTACCACTCATCACTTTACCAAAGGTAACTTCGTATTGCTCTCTCCTCACTCGTGTGTGGTTTTGGGTGATGTATACAGGCACGGCTTTTAACTGGTGTGATTTCCCTACTTTAGATTTTGGACTTTGGGGCTATTGTTTTTGGGTTTATTTACCTGTTGTGTACTTGATACCATGAGTATGTTATTATTCTTTGCATATTTGTATATAGATGGTATGTTTTATTTTTTCTTTCCACAGCGATATATGATTAAGGACCCGGAGGGTCCAAAACGTCATTTGTTCATAACGCTTTATAATTGCATTTGTACAGTGATGCTACGTTGTTTATGTACACAATAAATTGTTCACACTTTGCATGATATTCCACTTGTGAGTGCGGTATATTTCTGAGCTATTAAGGTGGTATAGTATGCGGGAAGGGGAACCTGATTTTCAGCAGGGTCAGATTCTGGCTGTGTAGAGTGCAAGGGGAATGTAGTGGTCTGGTCAATGTACCAGCAGACTCATCTAGCAGTGGCTAGACAATGGGCAGGATGAGGAGGAAACACAGATATTGTTAGGGCTAGTGGAATGCACCAAGTAAATAGAGATGTTTTTATTGATATTGGTGCGTTCGCAGCCCGGGGTCCACCGTGCAGGAGTACCTGCTGCTAGCAAACGGCGGCACTATATGGCGGTATGGACTAACTCAGTTAATTCACCTAGTAGTTGTGAAAGCAAAGAACTGTGCCCTGTTAGACTTCACAGAGGCACAGGCTAACTGCCCAAACAGAGAGCAGTCAGTGGTCACGCATGCACACAAAACTCCTCGCCGGAGGTGCCAGCATTCTGGGGGCTTATTTCAGCCAGGTCCCTGAATACATACAAACACAAACTCCTCGCCGGAGGTGCCAGCATTCTAGGGGCTTATTTCAGCCGGGTCCCTGAACACACTCTCACGTGACCACACTGGCGCAAAGCACATAACAAAGAACAATACTAGCGCATGGCCATGCGAGCCTTAAAAAGTTGCAGCACGTACAGGACCTTCCTAGAAGGACCAATGAGAGGCTGCCACAGAGCGTGAGCACCTACAGGAAATTCCTGAAGGACCAATGGCCTTAGCTGCAGTATCTGATTATGTGACCCTCGATTTCCACTGAGAGATCTTACTCTGGTGTTATGATGAACTGGTGGTTAGGAGCACTAGAAATGACCAGATGAGCAAACTAGTAATACAGGACGAGCTCTGGGAAGTGGGAGCTCTGCTGACCGCAACCCCTAATCCTATCACAACAACTAGAAATAGCCGTGGAGCGTACCTGACTCTGCCTAGATGCCTCTTTACAGCCTAAGAGCTAACTACCCCTAAAGATAGAAAATACAGCCTAGCTTGCCTCAGAGAAATTCCCCAAAGAAATAGGCAGCCCCCCACACATATTGACTGTGAGTTAAGATGGAAGTCACAAACACAGGAATGAAATAGGTATCAGCAAATGAGGCCAGACTTAACTAAACAGACTGAGGATAGAAAAGGTATCTTTGCGGTCAGCATAAAAAACTAACAAAAAACCACGCAGAGTGTGCAAACGAGACCACCGCACCGACTCACGGCGCGGTGGTGCCACTCTGCATCCCAGAGCTTCCAGCTAATAAGACAAAATCATGATAGCAAGCTGGACAAAAAACAGTGGTAAACAAATAAGCTAGCAGGGACTTAGCTTTCGCTGAAGTAGACAGGTCATCTGAAAGATCCAAGAGAACTGAACCAGTACTAGGACATTGACAGCTGGCATCAAGTAACGATCTGAGTGGAGTTAAATAGAGCAGCCAGCCAAGGCCTAAACGAGGTCAGCTGGGAAAGGAACCTCAGAACCAGCAGCTCCACTCACAGCCACCAGAGGGAGTCCATGGACAGAACTCGCCGAAGTACCATTCATAACCACAGGAGGGAGTTCGAGAACAGAATTCACAACACTCTGGGCATGCTCAGAACGAGAAAAGCAGGACTTAGTCCCAGAAGCGTTTGCTCGCCTCTGCCCAGCACTGACTTCAATGGCAGAAGCAGGAAAGGCAGCAGTAACTCTTTGTACAGAGTCAGACTGAGCGAGACGCTGGGACCGATGTCTCCTCTGAACAGGCTCCACTGTGGCAGGAGAAGAATGGGAGACCACAGCGGAGATGGCCCGAGAATCCACCTATGCAGAGGCGGGAACTCGACCCCTAACAGATATAGGCCCAAATAATAAAGTGGGGTAAATGCAGTTCAAATGTGTTAACAGGTCTAAACAGGCGGCATTGCTTTGTTCAGCGGAGGACAACTGTAATGAGTGGCAGACACAGTTAGTGGGCCCAAATAATAAAGTAGCCTAAATGCAGTTCAAAATTGGTAACAGAACTAAACAAGCAGCATTGCTATTTTTAGCGGAGGAGAAGTGTAATGAGTGGCAGACACAGTTAGTAGGCCCAAATAATAAAACAGCCTAAATGCAGTTCAAAATTGGTAACAGGACTAAACAGGCGGCATTGCTTTGTTTAGCGGAGGACAACTGTAATGACCGGCAGACACAGTTAGTAGGCCCAAATAATAAAGTAGCCTAAATACAGTTCAAAATTGGTAACAGGACTAAACAGGCGGCATTGCTTTGTTCAGCGGAGGACAACTGTAGTGAGTAGCAGACACAGTTAGTAGGCCCAAATAATAAAGTGGGCTAAATGTAGTTCAAAATTGGTAACAGGACTAAAAAGGCGGCATTACTTTGTTCAGCAGAGGACAACTGTAATGAGCGGCAGACACAGTTAGTAGGCCCAAATAATAAAGTGGGCTAAATGCAGTTCAAAATTGGTAACAGGACTAAACAGGCGGCATTGCTTTGTTCAGCGGAGGACAACTGTAGTGAATGGCAGACACAGTTAGTAGGCCCAAATAATAAAGTAGCCTAAATGCAGTTCAAAATTGGTAACAGGACTAAACAGGCGGCATTGCTTTGTTCAGTGGAGAACAACTGTAATGAGCGGCAGACACAGTTAGTAGGCCCAAATAATAAAGTGGGCTAAATGTAGTTCAAATGTGGTAACAGGACTAAACAGGCGGCATTGCTTTGTTCAGTGGAGGACAACTGTAATGAGCGGCAGACACAGCTAGTAGGCCCAAATATTAAAGTAGCCTAAATGCAGTTCAAAATTGGTAACAGGACTAAACAGGCGGCATTGCTTTGTTCAGTGGAGGACAACTGTAATGAGCGGCAGACACAGTTAGTAGACCCAAATAATAAAGTAGGCTAAATGCAGTTCAAATGTGGTAACAGGACTAAACAGGCGGCATTGCTTTGTTCAGTGGAGGACAACTGTAATGAGCGGCAGACACAGTTAGTAGGCCCAAATAATAAAGTAGGCTAAATGCAGTTCAAAATTGGTAACAGGACTAAACAGGCGGCATTGCTTTGTTCAGTGGAGGACAACTGTAATGAGTGGCAGACACAGTTAGTAGGCCCAAATAATAAAGTGGGCTAAATGCAGTTCAAATGTGGTAACAGGACTAAACAGGCGGCATTGCTTTGTTCAGTGGAGGACAACTGTAATGAGTGGCAGACACAGTTAGTAGGCCCAAATAATAAAGTAGGCTAAATGCAGTTCAAAATTGGTAACAGGACTAAACAGGCGGCATTGCTTTGTTCAGTGGAGGACAACTGTAATGAGTGGCAGACACAGTTAGTAGGGCCAAATAATAAAGTAGGCTAAATGCAGTTCAAAATTGGTAACAGGACTAAACAGGCGGCATTGCTTTGTTCAGTGGAGGACAACTGTAATGAGCAGCAGACACAGTTAGTAGGCCAAAATAATAAAGTGGGCTAAATGTCTGCCAAAAAATTGTTCTTAAATAAACAGATGGCATAGCTACGTACAGGGGTGGGCTCCTCTGCTGAGTAGCAGACTGTGGTAGTAGGCGCAAAGTACTAAATGGTCTAAATTGAGGCCAGGTTCCCTGTATATTTTAACTATCATCTATCATTTCAACAAATTTGTATTGGCAGTGCCATTGAAGGATTTAACACCCCAGACTACACAGTGGTGGAGCAGGGAGAGGTAAGTTTTGCAAGTGGTAGAGCACTGTTTGAGCTGGGGGGAACACTATCTCGTGGGCGGCGGTACTGGCACAGGTTCCCTCATATTATGGCTGTGTGTCTGACATTGGTTGTGCACCACCACCGTCAGAGACACTTCATTGTACTATGAGAGACCCTGTGCCAGTGCCATCGCCCAAGAGTGGGCACACCCACCTGTCCAGGCAAACGGCACTCGCACGGGTGCTTGCGCCAGTTTGTGACCACGGCCCTGTGGGGGGAGTCAGCCCATTTAGGGAGATATAAAAATGGCCTACGGTGGACATTCAGCAGCTGCAAATGGAGTAATTGGAGCAGTCTGTAAGCGGAGGCCAAAAGCAAGACATTTTTCAGGCAAGCTACGTGTCAGCAGGGGAAGGTGGGGCCAAATAATTTGAAATCCATGATTGGTTCATTTTAATGAAGGTTAGATCATCAACATTTCGGGTAGCCAGACGTGTCCTTTTTTCGGTCAGTATTGAACTAGCAGCACTGAAGACTCTTTCTGATAGCACACTAGCAGCAGGGCAAGCGAGCTCCTGTAATGCATATTCTGCCAATTCAGGCCAGGTGTCTATTTTAGATGCCCAGTAATCAAAGGGGAATGACCTGTGATGGAGAATATCGATAAGGGAGGAAAAGTAGTTTGTAACCATACTGGAGAAATGCTGTCTCCTGTCACTTTGAATCGATGCAGCAGTACCTCTCTTGTCAGCGGTCATTGCGAAATCACTCCACAACCTGGTCATAAAACCCCTCTGTCCAACGCCACTTCGGATTTGTGCATCTCTAACACCTCTGCCATGTTGCCCCCTAGAGCTCGTGAGAGAACCATCACCGCCGCTGTGTGCTGGGAATGCCTGAACCAAGTGGTCTACAAGAGTTGCTTGTTTGGTAGCCAATAATTGCTAATGGTTCTCATGTGGCATGATATTTTGTAATTATCCTTTATATCGTGGATCCAGGAGGCAGGCCAACCAGTAATCGTAATCGGTCATCATTTTCACAATGTGGGGGTCCCTTTTTAGAATGTGCAAGGCATACTCAGCCATGTGGGCCAATGTTCCAGGTGTCAATTCACTGCTTGTGCTGGGTTGAGGAGCACTTTCTTACAAATCAATATCACTTGTGTCCTGCAAAAACCCAGTACCTGACCTTGCAACGCCACCATTTTCTATTGCCCGCTGAGAAGCATCCTCCTCCCATAAATATTCATCCCCATCCTCCTCCTCCTCTTCGCCCGCCACCTCGTCCAGGACAGTTCCCTGAGCAGTCAATGGCTGACTGTCATCAAGGCTTCCCTCCTCCTCGGCTGCAGATGCCTGCTCCTTAATGTGCATCAAACTTTGCATCAGCAGATGCATTAGTGGGATGCTCATGCTTATGATGGCGTCGTCTGCACTTACCAGCCATGTGCAATTCTCAAAACACTGAAGGACTTGACAGAGGTCTTGTAGCTTCGACCACTGCACACCAGACAACTCCTCCCACAAATAAATTACAGCACACCTCTGTTCGCACAGCCTCTGAACCATGTGCAGTGTGGAGTTCCACCTTGTTGCAATGTCGATTATTAGGCGGTGCTGGGGAAGATTCAGCGATCGCTGATGGTTTAGCATACGGCTGGAGTGAACGGGCGACCGGTGGATGTGCGAGCAAAGTCTTCGCACCTTCAGGAGCAGGGCTGGTAACCCCGGATAATTTTTCAGGAAGCACTGCACCACCAGGTTCAAGGTGTGAGCCAGGCAAGGTATGTGTTTCAGTTCTGAAAGGGCTATGGCAGCCATAAAATTCCTTCCGTTATCACTGACTACCTTGCCTGCCTCAAGATGTACACTGCCCAACCATGACTGAGTTTCTTGCTGCAAGCACTCGGCCAGTACTTCTGCGGTGTGTCTGCTGTTGCCCAAACACTTCATTTGTAACACAGCCTGCTGACGCTTACCACTAGCTGTTTGATAACGGGACACCTCGTGTGCAACACTGGAAGCTGTGGATGGAGTGGTCGTGCGACTGCGCTCTGTGGACGAGCTTTCGCTTCTGGAGGAGGAGGTAGAGGGGTGGTGAACGCCTACAGCCAACTGTTTTCTAGACCGTGGGCTAGGCAGAACTGTCCCACTATGGCTGTCCCCTGTGGACCCTGCATTCACCACATTAACCCAGTGCGCCGTGATGTACACGTAACATCCCTTGCCATGCCTACTGGTCCATGCATCTGTTGTGACGTGCACCTTTCCACTGACTGATTGCCTCAGTGTATGGACAATGCGGTCTTTGACATGCTGGTGCAGGGCTGGGATGGCTTTTCTAGCAAAGAAGTGCCGACTGGGTAGGTCATAGCGTGGTACTGCACAGGCCATCAGGTCTTTGAAAGCTTCGCTTTCAACCAACCGGTAGGGCATCATCTCTAACTAGATTAGTGTTGCAATGTGGGCATTCAAACCCTGTGTACGCAGATGAGAGGATGAGTACTTTCTTTTCCTAACGAGAGTCTCTTGTAGGGTGAGCTGGACTGGAGAGCTGCATACGGTGGATCTAGCGGTGGTGGTGGTGGTGGACATGGCGGATTGAGAGAGGTTTGGTGATGGTATTCTTGATGTTGGCCTACACACAGTGTTTCCCACCAATAACCTTGTGATTCCCTGACTGCTTTGGCCTTGCGACGATACCTCCACATTTGCTGCTGGTGGTGTCCTAACCGGTGGGCTTACAGTGAGGGAAGCAATGTAGCGTTGCTGACTACCTTCATTCTGAGCAGGCGCACCAACGGTACGTGACGTTTGGTAGTTAGTCCAGGCTTGCAAGTGCATGCTGGTTAAATGTCTACGCATGCACGTTGTATTTAAATTTTGAAGATTCTTCCCTCTGCTAAAGGTCTTTGAGCATTTCTTACAGATAACTTTTGACTGATCATTCGGATCTTGGTTAAAAAATTGCCACACTGCACTCTTCCTACTATTGAATACCTTTTCAGGCATTGCGCGCTGTGCTACTTTCACCGCATGGTCACGCTGTCCTAAAGCTGTTTTTGTTTTTGACACACATTTTTGGCCTGATACGGGCCTGCCAGATGACAGCTGTTGCGATGTAGATGGCTGCTGCGGATCATCCTCCTCCACTTCTGAGCTACTGGCAGCGGCACCCTTTTCCTCCAATGGCTGCCATTCTTGGTCAACAACTGGGTTATCTATCACCTCCTCTTCAATGTCATGTGCACCTTCCTCTGTGTCACTGTGTAAGGTGCTATAGCGTTCGGGACGGGGCACCATAGTCTCATCAGGGTCAGATTCTGGCTCAGTACACTGTGAGGGCAATGTAGTGATCTGAGTCAATGGAACAGCATAATAATCTAGCTGCGGCTGTGCATCAGTGCACTCTATGTCCGATTCATCTTGTAATGGGCAGTTAACAATTTCCCTTTCTTACCCAGGCACGGTGTGTGTAAAGAGCTCCATGGAGTAACCTGTATTGTCGCCTGACGCAACCTTCACTTTTGGTTTGGGTGAAGGACACAAGGAAACGTTTTGTTCCTGACCGGGAGCATCCACTGGTGACTCGCTGCTTTTATATTTGGAACTTTCTGAAGAGGAGGTGAAAGAGCTAGAGGCTGAGTCAGCAAGGAAAGCCAAAACTTTTTCCTGCTGCTCGGGCTTTAAAAGCTATTTTCCTACTCCCAGATAAGTGAGCCTTCGAGGCCTTGTGTAGTCTGATTATGACACCGGCTCAACACCTCCAGCCTTAGGTGCTATTGTGCTTTTGCCACAACCACCAGATGCACCACCACCACCATCAGTACCAGCTGGCAACGTCCGCCCACGGGCTCTTCCACCAGACTTCCTCACTTTTTGGAAAATCTAACCAAAATAGCAACCGTTATATGGTACTGTAAAACAAGGTAGAAGGTGTATATAAACTTGTTGAGAATTTGAATCTCCCTTTTTTGGGGGGGAGACTGAACCAAAACTGAGGCTCAGTGTATAAAACAACACAATGTAAGTGGCAGAAAGTGGCTGGCTGATATACGACAAACTAACAGGACTGTAGTATATCCACTTTGTAAGAATTTGAATCTCACTTTTTTTGGGAGACTGAACCAAAACTCAGGCCCAGTGTATAAAACAACAAAATGTAAGTGGCAGAAAGTGGCTGGCTGATATACGACAAACTAAAAGGACTGTAGTATATCCTCTTTGTAAGAATTTGAATCTCCCTTTTTTGGGGGGGAGACTGAACCAAAACTCAGGCCCAGTGTATAAAACTACAAAATGTAAGTGGCAGAAAGTGGCTGGCTGATACACGACAAACTAACAGGACTGTAGTATATCCAGTTTGTGAGAATTTGAATCTCACTTTTTTTTTGGGGAGACTGAACCAAAACTCAGGCCCGGTGTATAAAACAACAGAATGTAAGTGGCAGAAAGTGGCTGGCTGATATACGACAAACTAACAGGACTGTAGTATATGCACTTTGTGAGAATTTGAATCTCCCTTTTTTGGGGGGGGAGACAGAACCAAAACTCAGGCCCAGTGTATAAAACAACACAATGTAAGTGGCAGAAAGTGGCTGGCTGATATATACGACAAACTAACAGGACTGTAGTATATCCTCTTTTTGAGAATTTGAATCTCCCTTTTTTGGGGGGGAGACTGAACCAAAACTCAGGCCCAGTGTATAAAACAACACAATGTAAGTGGCAGAAAGTGGCTGACTGATATACGACAAACTAACAGGACTGTAGTATATCCACTTTGTGAGAATTTGAATCTCCCTTTTTTGGGGGGAGACTGAACCAAAACTGAGGCCCAGTGTATAAAACAACCCAATGTAAGTGGCAGAAAGTGGCTGGCTGATATATGACAAACTAACAGGACTGAAGTATATCCTCTTTGTGAGAATTTGCATCTCCGTTTTTTGGGGGGGAGACTGAACCAAATCTCAGGCCCAGTGTATAAAACAACACAATGTAAGTGGCAGAAAGTGGCTGGAAGATATATGAAAAAATACAAGGACTGTAGTACAATTTCAATCTTCCTACAATGATCTCAGGACAAGTATGGCAGCAATAAAAAGGACTGCTGCACACAAAAGTGCACTGTGGACAAATAAACAAGATAACTGTGCAGAAAGGAGCAACAGGATTTTTGCTTTTAAAAAATCAGTTGGTTTGCACAGCACCGTGCAAACAGCAATGCAGCTATCAGGGAGCCTTAAAAGGCAGCCTAATAAGCTACAGAGCTGATGCACAAAAATATAGCCTCCACTGTCCCTGCAAAAAAAAAGGTGGTGTTGGACAGTGGAAATCGCTACAGCATAAGCGGTTTGGGGGTTAATCTTCCCTCCCTAACTATATCCCTTATTCTGATGAAGCTGCAGTAACCTCTCCCTATGCTAAGATCGGCAGAAGTAAGATGGCGGTCGGCATGCACGCCCCTGTATACCCTGTGACGCCGCAGAAAGCAAGCCAATCACTGTCATGCCCTTCTCTAGATGGTGGGGACCGAGACCTATGTCATCACACTGCCCACACTCTGCGTCCTCCTTCATTGGCTGAAAAATGGCAGTGAAAGCATCATATGAAATGTGACTTTGGCGCGTAGATCGCCGACCGCATGGCCAATCCCACACTAGGATCAGGTCGGGTTTCATGAAACCCGACTTTGCCGAAAGGCGGCGATTTTTGAATTTGTCCGATCCATTTCACTCAACCCTAGTCATAAGTATTCAGACCCTTTGCTCAGACACTCATACTTAAGTCACATGTTGTCCATTTCCTTGTATTGCTCCTTGAGATGGTTCTACTCCTTCATTGGAGTCCAGCTGTGTTTAATTAAACTGATAGGACTTGATTTGGAAATGCACACACCGGTCTATATAAGACCTCACAGTGCATGTCAGATCAAATGAGATTCATGAGGTCAAAGGAACTGACTAAGGAGCTCAGAGACAGAATTGTGGCAAGGCACAGATCTGGCCAAGGTTACAACAGAATTTTTGCAGTACTAAAGGTTCCTAAGAGCACAGTGGCCTCCATAATCCTTAAATGGAAGACGTTTGGGGCCACAAGAAGTCTTCCTAGACCTGGCCGTCCAGCCAAACTGAGCAATCGTGGGAGAAGAGCTTTGGTGAGATAGGTAAAGAAGAATCCCAAGATTACTGTGGATGAGCTCCAGAGATGCAGTAGGGAGATGGGAGAAAGTTCCACAAAGTCAACTATCACTGCAACCCTCCACCAGTTGGGCCTTTATGGCAGAGTTCCCCGATGGAAGCATCTCCTCAGTACAAGACATGTGAAAGCCTGCATAGAGTTTGTTAAAAAAAACACATGAAGGACTCCCAGACTATGAGAAATAAGATTCTTTGGTCTAATGAGATGAAGATAGACCTTTTTGTGATAATTCTAAGTGGTATGTGTGGAGAAAACCAGGCACTGCTCATCACCTGCCCAATACAATCCCAACAGTGAAACATGGTGGTGGCAGCCTCATGCTATGTTGGTGTTTTTCAGCTGCAGGGACAGGATGACTGGATGCAATTGAAGTAAACATAAATGTGGCCAAGTACAGAGATACCCTGAATGAAAAGAAAACTTCTTCCAGAGTGCTCTCGACCTCAGACTTGGCCGAAGGTTCACCTTCCATCAGACAATGACCCTAAGCACACAGCTAAAATAACAAAGGAGTAGCTTCAGAACAACTCTGTGACCATTCTTGACTGGCCCAGCCAGAGCCCTGACCTAAACCCACTTGATGATCTCTGAAGAGACCTAAAAATGGCTGTCCACCAATGCTCACCATCCAACGTGATGGAACTGGAGAGGATCGGCAAGGAAGAATGGCAGAGGATCCCCAAATACAGGTGTGAAAAACTTGTTGCATCATTGCCAAGAAGACTCATGGCTGTACTAGCTCAAAAGGGTGTTTCTACTCAATACTGAGCAAAGGGTCTGAATACTTATGACCATGTGATATTTCAGTTTTTCTTTTTTAATAAATTAGCAAAAATTTCTACATTTCTGTTTTTTTCAGTCAAGATGGTTGGCAGAGTATACATTAATGAGAAAAAAATGAACTTTTTTGAATTTAGCAAATGGCTGCAATGAAATAAAGAGTGAAAAATGTAAAGGGGTCTGAATACTTTCCGCACCAACTGTACATGAAAGTTGTCCTCTAAATCCCAGATGTGTTTTATTTTTACAATATGTGGACCGTATTATATACTTTCACACAAAATACGACCACCCTGATGTATTTAAAGCAAGGGAAAACAAGACTGCAAGTAATTTACTGAAAACTACTGTACATTCACATAGCTCAAAAGTTCTTAACAGTATAAAGTAAAAGTGAAGAACAAAGAGCTCCAATACAGGACCTTATATAAACATAGTACTTGAATAGCAAAATGCACAGCATTATGTAATAGATGCAATCAAAATTATTCTTCCCCATGGTAAGTTAGGTTTACTATAAAAATTTACACAATTTCTGCTGTTTGCAATAAACCAAACAAGAACAATTTAAATAGCTCAACACAATTAATACAAGTGGTTTCTTCTAATTCAATGCAAAAGGCGGAAGTCTCAGAATTCTTCAACCCCTTCATAACAAATTTCTCTAGTATTTATTAGATCCCCTTAGGCTGGTATGACTTGAACAAAACATACTACATAGCCAGACATTTTCTGACAGCGTCATGAGAAACCTTAGATCATTCCTCAAAGACAATGTGTTCCAGTTCACTAATACTTTTGGGTTCGAATGCTACAACCATCATCTTCAAATCCCACAAACAATTTTATATAAGAGTCAAGGAAGGGAAATGTAATCTTCCAGGACTTCAACCAAGCCATGGCGGACTTTGAGATATGATTGGAATCATTGTCCCGTTGAAAGGTCCAATGATACCTATGTTTTAGCTTCCTCACAGAAGGCATGAAGTTTAGTATTAGGATTTCGTGATACTTGAATGAATCCATTTTACTCTCATGTGCTGTAGGTTTGCCAGTGCCAGAGGTAGCAGAGAAGCCCTAGAGCATCATGGAGCCACTACCATGTTTCACTGTAGAAATCACCAAGCCACCACCATGCTTCACTGTAAGCAGGGTGTTCTTTGTAGTCTATTTTTCTTTCTTGCTCTTTCAGACATAGGCCCCAAATGTTATAGTTTTATGGCTCCACAGAACAGTCTCAAAACTTCTGTGGCTTATTTATGTGGTTTAGAGCATGCTGCTGCTGACTTTTTTTTGGCTTTCAGGTCAGTACATATGTACATCTTGGAAGTGTGGTATAGAGATCTTAAGAACAGTTTGTATGTGCCTTACTATGCAAACTGAAACCTCAGTTCCTACTGCGACCAGTTCTTGCTACTGGTATTTTGCAGTCACTTGAAGGTTTTTGAAAAAACTGTCTCCTTAGAAATCTAGTGACTTCCTCTTTTTTGCCATGTCCAGTTATCTGAATCTCTAGGAACATTCAATGCCTTTGTTATCTTTTTGTATCCTTTTGCTTGTTTGTGCAACATAATGTTTTTTTTTTCTTAACTTGTAGGGCCAGTCTCTTGACTTTTCCAAATTTCTAACATTGCAAACAAACCTCTGGCCTGTCCACATATTTGATGTATTTTTATCTCAAACACACTTAATGCAATTTAAATAGTTATTAATTAGTTTCACCAGGTCTGATTGAGAAAAACTAGAATTGAGAATGTGTGCTCTTATGATAAATTCCATTCAGAGGGTTGAATAATTCTGATGCTGTAGTAGTCATTAAAAGTCACATTTTGTATTCAGTTTGGAGAACCACATTTTATATTAGCTATCTTGAGTTATATAAAATGTTTTTCTTTCATTGTTTTCTTTTCAAAAAGCAGTAAGTTTGTACACTATGTTAATGCATACTTGCAAAAACGTGGAGTAGAAACAAAGTCTCACAAAACATTCTAAAACACTTCATTTATTTAGTAAACGTTACATACAATTATGTCAGAATACATAGTACAAAAATTACAGGACAGGACAAGGAACAAACTAGTGGAATACCGGGGGATAAGTGGGAAAAGAGATAAAATCCCTCTTGGTAACAGCCTAAATTTCATATTGCTGTACAAAGTATCCAAGACACAGACTGGATGGAGCACCAGGCAGAGCTTGCATCAGAGTGCAACTGACCAATGTAACGAATGGAAGCGGAGGCACAGGTGGTGAAGTTCACATTAGTTTTTTATTGATATTTTTGTGGAACCTTGGGACCACGGTCTGGGGGGGCTCCAAAGGGGGCATGACTACATGAGCCCCAGGCACCCGTGGTAATTCCCCTCAAACAGGGTCAGAATAGGATGCCTAGGGGATACGGGTGCTTCCTCCAGTTAGATCTCGGACACGTGGCAGCTGTCCCAGTGGGACAGACAGAAAAGGAGGGTTAACAGATGACATGGAGCTGACCGGTGTGCTCCAGATGTACGGGTAGGAGATGGCACAGGTGGTACTGTCGTTGTCCAGAGGTTCGGATGGCTGAATGGAGGGACGTGACGGAACTGGTGTAGACAGAATGGACATCATCCAGGATAGCCGGGTAACAGGTAGCTGATAGTCTGCGGAGACAAACAGTGTAAGCAGACCACTGGCAGAACACTTCAGATGCTAAAGCACACACTAACATAGTAACATAGTAACATAGTTAGTAAGGCCGAAAAAAGACATTTGTCCATCCAGTTCAGCCTATATTCCTATATTCCATCATAATAAATCCCCAGATCTACGTCCTTCTACAGAACCTAATAATTGTATGATACAATATTGTTCTGCTCCAGGAAGACATTCAGGCCTCTCTTGAACCCCTCGACTGAGTTCGCCATCACCACCTCCTCAGGCAAGCAATTCCAGATTCTCACTGCCCTAACAGTAAAGAATCCTCTTCTATGTTGGTGGAAAAACCTTCTCTCCTCCAGACGCAAAGAATGCCCCCTTGTGCCCGTCACCTTCCTTGGTATAAACAGATCCTCAGCGAGATATTTGTATTGTCCCCTTATATACTTATACATGGTTATTAGATCGCCCCTCAGTCGTCTTTTTTCTAGACTAAATAATCTTAATTTCGCTAATCTATCTGGGTATTGTAGTTCTCCCATCCCCTTTATTAACTTTGTTGCCATCCTTTGTACTCTCTCTAGTTCCATTATATCCTTCCTGAGCACCGGTGCCCAAAACTGGACACAGTACTCCATGTGCGGTCTAACTAGGGATTTGTACAGAGGCAGTATAATGCTCTCATCATGTGTATCCAGACCTCTTTTAATGCACCCCATGATCCTGTTTGCCTTGGCAGCTGCTGCCTGGCACTGGCTGCTCCAGGTAAGTTTATCATTAACTAGGATCCCCAAGTCCTTCTCCCTGTCAGATTTACCCAGTGGTTTCCCGTTCAGTGTGTAATGGTGATATTGATTCCTTCTTCCCATGTGTATAACCTTACATTTATCATTGTTAAACCTCATCTGCCACCTTTCAGCCCAAGTTTCCAACTTATCCAGATCCATCTGTAGCAGAATACTATCTTCTCTTGTATTAACTGCTTTACATAGTTTTGTATCATCTGCAAATATCAATATTTTACTGTGTAAACCTTCTACCAGATCATTAATGAATATGTTGAAGAGAACAGGTCCCAATACCGACCCCTGCGGTACCCCACTGGTCACAGCGACACAGTTAGAGACTATACCATTTATAACCACCCTCTGCTTTCTATCACTAAGCCAGTTACTAAACCATTTACACACATTTTCCCCCAGACCAAGCATTCTCATTTTGTGTACCAACCTCTTGTGCGGCACGGTATCAAACGCTTTGGAAAAATCGAGATATACCACGTCCAATGACTCACCGTGGTCTAGCCTATAGCTAACCGAAACCGGAAGCTAGCAACAGAGGATACTTGTTGCTCTGGCACCTTCCCTATGGCAGAGGGTCTAGAAATAGTAATTAGTAACACGCCATTGGTCAGAAGTAGTTTTTGAAAAATGCAAAGCAGAGGCTGCAGCAGGACGGTGTGGGGCCGGCACAGAGTGGGAGTCCCGTCGGGGCTCCTGCGAAGGTACGGGACCGGGTGTTACAACCAAGTTCGCATCCGAGTGCAGCAGTTTGTGTCAGAGTGAAGCAGACAGAGTCTGTATCAGAGTGCAGCAAGCAGGATTTGCACTAGAGTGCAGCAGGCAGGTTTGGCTTTAGAGTGAAGCAGGCAGGATTTGAAATTAGAGTGGAACAGGCTGGATTTGCATCAGAGTGCAACTGGCAGGATTTGCACTAGTGTGCAGCAAACAAGATTTGCACTGGTATGCGACCTTGCAGAACATAGACTAAAAACAGGAAGGTTGCTCAGGCACCCCCCCCCCCAGTGGGGAGGAAGCAATATAATCTTAATATAATAAAAATAATCTTTATTTTTATATAGCGCTTTACAGGTTGCACACACATTATCGGTGCTGTCCCCGATGGGGCTCACAATCTAAATTCCCTATCAGTATGTCTTTGGAATGTGGGAGGAAACTGGAGTACCCGGAGGAAACCCACGCAAACACAGGGAGAACATACAAACTCCTTGTAGATGTTGTCCTTGGTGGGATTTAAACCCAGGACTCCAGCGCTGCAAGGCTGCAGTGCTATCCACTGAGCCACCGTGCTGCCCATAATTTGCGTGTCTTTATCTTTGATTCTTTTCTTTATGTAGGGTCTCCTAGAAGCATCCAGTATGATGATACATACTGGCCCCAGATCTTTCGAGATCCCTGCTTGTCAGTCGGTGTTGACAAGACTCCTAGTAAGTATCTGTGAGGTACATACTGCCACTTGTGGGTTTTCAACCATAGTTCTTTTTGTGGAGTCATTAGATTCCACACCCAATGTTACATGGGCTGGGGCATTGACAATGGCCACATGTTTCGGTGCCTGCCCTTGTAAATGTCCCTGATTTCTATCTGTCTGTCCCCCCTCTGTTTTGGCATAATTAGGTTTCATCTCAAAATCCTTATCATTGTCAGATTTTTCAGGGTCATTTTGGTTTCGTACCAAATGGGGACAATTTCTCTTCATGTGTCCGTATTGCAAACACAGAAAGCATCAAATGCTACCTGTCCTTTCCAATGGCAGTGCCATGGGGCAAACATTTGATTTATTTTTAGCATGGTGTATATGTTCATCTTGCGATCAAATGTGTAAAGGGCACATTAAAAGTGATTTCTCATTTTTACACCAAAATTTGCAAAACCACCTCACCTTTGAAGTGACTTTAAGGGGCCTATATGACAGAAAATACCCTCAAAATAACATCATTGTGAAAACTGTCCCCTTCAAGGTACTCAAAACCACATTCAAGAAGTTTTTTAACCCTTCAGATGCTTCACGTGAATTTTTGGAATCTGGAAGAAAAAAATAAACATTTACTTTTCTTTCACATAACTTTTCCCTTAGACCTATTTTTTTTTACTTTCGCAAGAGTAACAGGAGAAAATGGACAATACATTTTGTTTTGCATTTTCTACTGAGCATGCCGATACCCCATATGTGGGAGAAATCTACTGTTTGGGCACATGGTAGGACTCGGAAGGGATGGAACGCTGGTGGAGCAGAGTCACAGTGGGTGTTTGGTGGTCCGACGATACTGGACCCAGACTGGTGCGCAGGTTCGGTGTTGCGTCTTGGAGCCGAGACCTCAATCTGCACATGCGCCACCTCCAGCGGCCATTTTCCCAGAGGCCACAGCATCGAGGCAATAGAAGTGCGGGGCCTCCGGGCTTTCACAAACCACGCACCACTGAGCACCGCCAAACCTGCTTCATCAGCCTCACCCGGCTGAGACGGGAGCAAGATCATCACCCTGCAGCATCGGACCACCCGAAGAATCGCCCGACTCCTGCTGCCACCACGATAACTGTAAGTACATTCCGACTATAAGACACAACCCCCTTTTCTCCCCCAAGTTTTTTGGGAAAAAAGTGTGTTCTAGATACCATATTTTTCAGACTATAAATGTGTATTGAGCACCTTGAATCCCCAGGTGCTTCACAAAAGTTTATAACGTTAAACCATGAAAAAAAAAATCACATTTTTCTTAGATAAATATTTTCTAGCTCCAAATTTTGCATTTTCATAAGGGTAATGAGAAATTGCTCCATACAGTTTTCTGTGCAATTTCTCCTGAGTGCGCAGACACTCAATTTGTGGAGGAAAACAACTGTTTGGGTGCATGACAGGAAGGAAAGGAGTGCCATTTGACTTGTTGAATGTAAAATATGCTGGAATAATTGACGGTTGTCATGTCGCGTTTAGAGAGCCCCTGATGTGGAAACCCCCACAAGTGACATCATTTTGGAAACTAGACCCCTTATAGAAATTATCTAGATGTGTATTGAGCACCTTGAAGCCACAGGTACTTCATAGAAGTTTATAGCGTAAAGCCATGGAAATAAAAAAAAAATCACATTTTTCCCAATAAATCTTTTCTAGCTCCATATTTTGCATTTTCATAAGGGTAACAAAAGAAATTGCGCCATACAATTTGTTGTGCAATTTCTCCGTAGATACCCAATAAGTGGAGGACAACAACTGTTTGGGTGCACGGCACGGCTTGGAATGGAAGGAGCGCCTTTTGACTTTTTGAATGTAAAATATGCTGGAATAATTAGCGGTTACAATGTCGTGTTTGGAGAGCCCCTGATGTGCCTAAACAGTGGAAATCCCCAACAAGTGACATCATTTTTGAAACTAGACCACTTAGGGAACTTATTTAGATTTGCACTGAGCACCTTGAACCCACAGGTGTTTCACAGACGTTTATAACGTAGAGCCATAGAAATTTAAAAAAAAATCACTTTTAATCCCAGATAAATCTTTTTTAGCTTCATATTTTGAATTTTAATAAGGGTAACAATTTCTTCTGAGTACACCGATACCCCATATGTGGGGGAATACTACTGTTTGGGTGCATGGCAATGCTTGGAAGGGAAGGAGTGCCATTTGACTTTTTAAATGTAAAATTAACTGGAATAATTAGCAGATGCCATGTAGCATTTTGAGAGCCCCTGATGTGCCTAAACATTGGAAATTCCCCTTAAGTGACCACATTTTGGAAATTATAACCCTTTGTGAATTTATCTACAGATGTAGTGAGGATTTTGACTCATTGGGTGCCTTCCAGAAACAGGCAGCAGAGGATATTGTTGAGAGAAAATTGCCTTTGTAGTGACCAGTACATTATGCCCAGCTCATGCTTCTGGAGACACTCACCTGTAAATTAGGCGGGCTCTCATCACTAGAGAAATGCAAAACATGTGGGCACTAAATGTTGTTTAGGCACACTGGGGCTTAGAAGGGAGGGGGGCATTTTAATTTGGGAGCACAGAATTTTCTGAATTTCTTTTAGGGAGCGTGAAGCCATTTAGCTTTTCCGGAGCCTTTGTGCTGGCAGTAAGGTGGAAGCCACCTATATTTCCGTTAACAGATGACAGACCTGAGTGGGGACTTGCTTTTTTTGCGAATTAAGTTGAAGCTTTTATTGGGAACATTTTACATAACGTTAGCAATCACATTTATCCATCGCTCTACGCTGAGCACTTTGGGGTTTCCATCTAAATCTCTGAGTGATGTGACAAATAAAGCCCTCCAGGGATCCATTCACTATAATGAGGCAGCAGATTTACGCTAGACTCCGTCTGGCCTCTGTTCAGTAGTGTCCTTTTCAAAAGTGCACAAAACTGTGGCCGATGTCACTTTTATGCAATCCTAAAAAGACGGACAACGCCGGATCACAGGTCCTATGGCGCCACAGTGCCTCCATCTGCCTCATGATAAGGAATCTTCCACCGGGGCTTCAGTCTGAATCACGCATTTCAGATATTTATACAGAAACCCTGATGGAAGAGCTCAGCACAGAGCGCAGGATAAATGTGCACCAAGCCTTACTGCGATCTTTGGGAGGCAGAATTAAAAAAATCAACAGCATGTGAAGAATTGGTTTTATTTTTTTTTTTACACCGTTCCTCGTGCGGTATAAGTGTTTAGGCCACTTTATTCATCGAGTCGGAATGATTACAGAGATACCAGATTTATATCGGGTTTTTATGTTTTACAGCTGTCACACACTATGAGACACTTTCATTGCGAAAACTAGTTTTTGCATCTCCATGTTTTGAGAGCTATAATTTTTTCATATTTTGGCTGACAGAGTCATATTATGGCCTGTTTTTTGGGGGAAGAGCTAACATTTTTATTGGTACCATTTTCGGGCACATGAGATTTTTTGATAGCTTTCTATTCTGATTTTTAGATGACAGAATGAACAAAAACCAGCAATTCAGGAATTGCTTTTTGTTTTGTTTTTATATACTGTTGCGCATGTGGTAAAATTGATAAGGCAGCTTTATTCTTCGGGTCAGTATGAATATAGCGATGTCTCATTTATATCTTTTTATGTTTTGGCATTTTTACACAATAAAAGCTATTTTATAGAAAAAATTATTATTTTTGCATCGCTTTATTCTGACAGCTATAACTTTTTTATTTTTTTATTATTGTGGAAAAAGATGACGTTTTTTCAACGCTACCATTTCGATTTACATCCGTCTTTTCGATCGTGTTTTATTACTTTTTGTTTGGCGGTATGATGATAAAGCATTGTTTTTTGCCTTGTTTTTTATTTATTTTTTTGCAGGGTTCACGTTACAGATGTGGCAATACCAAATATGTGTACTTTTATAGTTTTTTTAATGGACTTGTGCATTAGATCTTAACTACACTACTCAATAATTATGGCCACATCAGTAAGCGATGGTTCCCTCGCTGCACTCAGCCAAACTGCAGTGTCAAGGTATGCAGATTTTTCCAAAAACATGCACTTGCATTGAATGATGCTGCGCCAATCTAGGGAGCTGTGGCTGGGAGTATGCATATCACACTCTTGCGGTCATATGACTGCCTGCTGCCGCCACTGATATGGGAGAATCCTCACAATGAGCAATGTGTGCGACAAGTCTACAGTCAAACAGAGTGACTGAAGACTCGTACTTTAAGGGTATGTGCACACGTTGCGGATTTTGCTGCGGATTTTTCCGCAGCGGATTTGGAAAATCCGCAGTGCAAAACCACTGCAGTTTTCACTGCGGATTTTCACGCGGTTTCTTCTGCGGATTCCTCTGCGGGTTTTCAACTGCACTTTCCTATTGGTGCAGGTTGAAAACCGCTGCGGAATCCGCAGAAAGAAGTGACATGCTACTTCTTCTTTTCCGCAGCGTTTCCGCGCGGAATTTTCCGCAGCATGTGCACTGCGGTTTTTGTTTTCCATAGGTTTACATGGTACTGTAAACTAAGGGAAAACTGCTGCGGATCCGCAGCGTCAAATCCGCAGCGGATCCGCAGCCAAAACCGCAACGTGTGCACATACCCTAAGACCGAACAAACCCTTTGAGCAATTATTTGATTTTCCTATTCTAATTTTCCAATTTCAGACTCTTCTGAAGACTCAATACCACAAGCCATGGCCCTGTTCTAGGGTTTAAGAAGAGACATATGCTATAATATGTTAAAAATAATAATTTTTATTGAAATATATTTTAAAAATATCATAAAAAGCAGGGAAAAACTTGAGCTACCATTTCAAATGTGGAACTTTAGGCTGTGTGCACACGTTGCAGATTTGGGTGCAGAATTTTCTGCACAAAATTTGTATCTCCTGGCAGAATCTGCAGCTGTGTTTTTGATGCGTTTTTTGCGCGGTTTTGATGCGTTTTTTTGCGCAGATTTTCTGCAGTTTTTACCACTGTGGATTTCTATTAATGGAGGGGTGCAGAAACACTGCAGAAACGTACAAAAGAAGTGACTTATTCTGCACGGATTTTTCTGCACCATGTGCACAGCTTTTTTTTTTTCACATTGATTTACATTGTACTGTACATCACAGTGCAGATCTGCAGCGTTTCTGCAGCAGAAAAAAACGCTGCAGTTCTGCACTAAATCTGAACTAAATCTGCATCATGTGCACATAGCCTAACATATAAAGTAGTATACGTCGATTATAAATACCTAAATCCAGAGTATTCCAATCAGATGTCAAGTAAAGTA
This sequence comes from Ranitomeya variabilis, assembly GCF_051348905.1. Taxonomy (NCBI): domain Eukaryota; kingdom Metazoa; phylum Chordata; class Amphibia; order Anura; family Dendrobatidae; genus Ranitomeya; species Ranitomeya variabilis. The sequence continues at coordinate 161,368,249 of NC_135237.1, forward strand.
TTATATGAAGTATTTTCTGCATGGATTTGTTTGGGGAGTGAACCTTTGTTTCACACAGAGACTCAGACTATATGCCCACAATGAAAAATCCTAATCCAAGCAGAAAATACTGCTGCATCCAAACTTGAGATCTAGTATGTTTGAAGAAATCTATCTGACGTGATCAATTAATGTGCTGTATGCAGCACAATTAAAGAGGACCTGTCACCTGTTCAAAAGTGGCCAGTTTCTGCTCTTATTTTATTCCCACTGCTCCCATAAGTATTCCTTTATTTTTTATTTTAAATTTGCCATACAATTTCAGAGATATGGGACTTTTTACTTTGTGTTAATTTTTATGGACCTTACTAAGAGGTCATTGCTCACATGGTAATAATGCAGAACAGTCTAAAGACACCCCCCAGAGAATCACATGAATCACACCCCTTAGCAAAAACCATAAAATCATCACTCTATAAAATGGCCTTCTCTGGAACCGTATGGTGGATTTAAAAAGCAAAAAAAGAACAAAAAAACAACATAAGGGCTGTCCCACACGTCCAGATAATTCCGGTACCGGAAAAAATCGGTACCGGAGTTATCCGTGTCCGTGTGCCCGTGAGCTCATGTAGGCGATATGTGCGGCACACGTGTGCCGCCCGTGTGCCGAGTGGGTACCACAGGGAGCGTGCAGGAGACAGCGCTAAAGTTTAGCGCTGTCCCCTGCATCGTGCTGAAGCCGCGATTCATATCTTCTGTGCAGCAGCGTTTGCTGCATAGAAGATATGAATAATAGTGTTTAAAAGAAAGATCTATCTGTCCGCCGCCCTCCCACCCCCTGTGCGCCCCCCCGCTGTTCTGAAAATACTCACCCGCTTCCCTCGTTGGCTGTCGCTGCTTCCTGTCCTGGCCACGCACCTTCTACTGTATGCGGTCACGTGGGGCCGCTCATTTACAGTCATGAATAGGCGGCTCCACCCCTATGCGAGGTGGAGCCGCCTATTCATGACTGTAATCGGCGGCCCCACGTGACCGCATACAGTAGAAGGAGCGGCCAGGAAAGGATACTGCGAGGGAGGCAGGTGAGTATTTTCAGAACAGCGGGGGGGCGCACAGGGGGTGGGGGGGGGGCGCACAGGGGGTGGAAGGGCGGCGGACAGATAGATCTTTCTTTTAAACACTATTATTCATATCTTCTATGCAGCAAACACTGCTGCACAGAAGATTTGAATCGCGGCTTCAGCACCATGTGGGGGGGACAGCGCTTACTGTAGTGCTGTCTCCTGCATGCCACACGGAGACTGTCCGTGTGCAGTCCGTGTTTTACAGGGACCCATTGACTTTAATGGGTCCGTGTAATACGTGCGCTCCTACGAACACTGACATGTGTCCGTGTTTGGCACACTGAGACACGGTCCGCAAAAAATCAATGACATCTGCACAGATGCATTGATTTTTATGGGTCTACGTGTGTCAGTGGCTCCGGTACGTGAGGAATCTGTCACCTCACGTACCGGAGCCACTGATGTGTGAAACCGGCCTAAGGGGAAATGAATAAAATGAAATGAGACAAAAATGCAACTTCTTACCTGGCCTACATCCATTTTTCAAGACCTTGTGAGAACATTTAGAGTTAATGCAGTTCCTTATTTAATGCTATACTTATATCTTTTAGCCATCTCTCTAAATGCTCACTGTAACACTTAATTTTCCCTGCATGAGGTTTGAACTTTTTCAGTTATAGATGTGTGTTCATTTCACCTTTACCTTCTTCATGAATTTTGGTTAAGCACTCCAGCTTCTCATTATACAAATTCAATCTCAGCAAGATATCAAAATTCCTGACAGGCTGCAATCCTCATCACGACCACTGGATGGCAACACATACCCAACATATAGAATAGAAATCTCGTGGCAGAGTATCACAAAATCATGTTGCTTTAATTTACTCATTTTTAATTCTAAGCATGTATCATAAACAAGGCACAATATCATGCACCATATTTTGGGTACATCTACAGTACGTTAATGCAGAGTATACAATAAGTCCACGTTTATAAATGTGTCTGAATATTTGTGCTACAGAGAAAATATTAGAAGGAGACGAGTATGCAAATGTGGCCCTTTTATAAAGTCTAACAGGTTGGATTGTAGCGGAGGATTTCTCTTATGACACTTGACTGTATGTAGTACACACATCTGGTTTGCCGGTTCAGACTCCACACCCTAACACTGAAAGGAACATCAGATCAGGAAGGAAGAACATTACCCTGCAGTGTCAAATAAACAGCAATTTTTACTGAAATCTCTTACGTATTTGTTTCACCAGATAATTGCTGTTAGAAAACAAATAAATCAGTACATTTAAAAGGAAAACAGTTCAACTATAGCATAACACGGCAAAAAAAACAAACAACTAAATACATCCTATTTGCACAAATAGTTTATAACCAAAGCCATGGCGGTCATGTTGACGAGATCACAGGATATACATTAAATATACACACAAATGTTTATCTACTCTTCATGACTTCCAGGGATGCCTGCAATTTAAAGTCTTGGAACACGGTTAAGCAATTCCACTTATGTCCAGTAGAGGGTGCTCAACAACTGTGTAAAGCAAACTTTTTTCTTCATACAGCTTCCTCTTTTTCAGCATCATGACAAAGTATATTATGAGGAATAGCTATTAGTAATCGGTTGCATAAGTTATGATAACATCCTAATTTACATTAATACTCATCAATAAAAAGTAATTTATGGTGTACGATAGCAAATACTGAAACAGGGAGAAAAAAAGAAAGAAAGAAAGAAAGAAAGAAAGAAAGAAAGAAAGAAAGAAAGAAAGAAAGAAAAGAAAGAAAGAAAGAAAGAAAGAAAGAAAGAAAGAAAAAAAAATCCCCCTCTCAATAGTAATAGGACCAGACCAGAATCTAGCCATAGTCTGGCTGATGTGAATGTTCATGCAATTTAAAGGGGAACAGTTGATTTGTTGCACAGTACCTAAAGTTTTTGTTTTACATACCGAAGATCTTTGCAGTTGCTTTCTGCCTTAACTAATATACAGCTCTGGCAAAAATGAAGAGACCACTGCAAAATGTTTAGTTTCTCAGATTTTTCTCTTTATATGTTTATTTTTGAGTAAAATGTAAATTGTTCATTGATTCTATAAACTTCTGACAACATGTCTCAGAATTTCCAAGCAATACATTTTGTATTTTTTTCTGAAAAGGAGAAATGCTCAAAATTACAAAAAACAGTGCTTTCGGATCTCAAATAATGCAAAGAAAACAAGTTCATAATCATTTAGAAACACCAATACTAATGTTTTAACTCAGGAAGAGTTCAGAAATCAAGATAAGATTTTGTGGAATAACCATGATTTTTGATCACAGCTTTCATGCGTCTTGCCATGCTTTCCACCAGTCTTTCACACTGCTTCTGGTGCAAAAATGTAAGCAGTTCTTCGTTCTTTGATGGCTTGTGACTATCCATCATCTTCTTGGTTAAATTCCAGAGGTTTTCAATGGAGTTCAGGTCTGGAGATTGGGCTGCCCATGACAGGGTTTTGATGTGGTGGTCTCTTAATTTTTGCCAGAGTAGTAATGGATGGGAACCGGCTCTACAATGTCCATAATAAGGAAAATATGGAAAGGCGATTGTCAAATGGGACAAATACTTCATTGCACAATAGTAAAAAATGAAATCTTCCATTAATTAGAAAATTGTCCATAGATCTCCCTATTACTCAGTCTTCCGAAAATCAACTTCTATTTCTTAACATCAATGGATAAATTAAAGGTGTTGTTCAGGACTATAATATCGATACCCTATCCTTATTAAGGAGTAACGTGTATGGAGATGCTGTCTTCTGTACACTGTGTACATTGGGCAGCTGTAGGACTTGTCTACAGTGGATCAGTGGGAGTACCATCTATCAGAACCCCACCAATCTGATATTGATGATCCATTGTATTGTTAGGTCATCAACATCATAGTCCTGGACAACCCCTTTAATAAATGGATACACAGACATCTCTACCTTTGAAACAATCAGTTATATTATTGTCTAACATTTTATATAACAGTTCTGCTCCATCTACCAATGCAGCATGGACTTTACAAGACTTCTGACACCCATTGTTTTTAGCAAGGTACATTTTCTATTTGATTGGACTAGACTGGCCTCTGATCCTTAGGCCGGGGTCACACTTGAGAGTGTAATGCGAGAAACTCGTGCGAGTCTCTCCTCAATACCTGGCACTGCCGCCGGAACTCGGGACCGGAGCGTTCAGCTGCATAGAAATACATGTAGCTGCTCGCTCCGGTCCCGAGTGCCGGCGGCAGTGCCAGGTATTGAGGAGAGAGACTCGCGCAAGTTTCTCGCATTGCACTCGAAAGTGTGACCCCGGCCTTAAAACCATCAATGAGCTAAGGACACCCATGACAAATGTTGTACTTCTTTGGACCACTTTTTGGGAGGCACTAACCACTGCATACTGAGAGCACTCCACATTGCCAGCTGTTCCAGAGACACTTTGACCCAGTTATCTAGACATCCCAATTTATCTCTCGTTAAAGTTGCTTAGATCCTTTTGTTTCCCATTCTTTCACATCAACTTGATGTATAATATATTCCTTTCCTTTACAGGAGCAAACATAACAGATTAATCGATATGATTAACTTTGCCTGTCAGTGTTTTTTTTGTTATGACTGATTGGTGTAGTTTGGCCTAGTTACATACAATTTTAACCAGAAAATGACCAACACCTTAAATATTCAATGCTTTGTGTTAGATTTTAACCCAGGAACTTGTAAATTTATGTCAAGAGGTTAATGAACCTGCTTCTGTTACTGGTTGTCAGACAGAGAGAGAGAAGACAGAAGCGGTTTATTACCACCTCTGTGTTCTCTATTGCTGGCTACGTAGTGCTTAGTAAGCGCTGCAGTGAATAGAAGCATCTGCGATGCCGCTCCTCCTGTAGAACCTAGCAATCACATAATGAATTGGTCTCTGCCAGCATAGCAGAGTTTCTGGGCCCTGCTGAGCTCCCCTTGGCAAAGCAGGAAACAGTTTTTCCCTTTAATTAGGCTGCTGTGTTAAAGTGGAGAAGTAAAATGAATAATAAAATAAAAGTTATCCAGAGATTTTTTATGATCTCTTGGTGCGCAAAATATGTAAAAAAAAAAATTATATATATATATATATATATATATATATATATATATATATATATAACATCTGCAAAAAATGAGAGAAAAAAGTAATACAGGATAAAATGTTCCCATAACAAAAAATGTATCTAAAATGCATTTTATTGCACAAAAAAAGCAACAACAAAAAAAAATAAATAAAAAAAACTACACACATTGGGTATCCACACCACTGCAATAAGCTAGCGAATTCATCCAACTGGTTAAATTTGCTTGAGACAGTTAAACAGTTAAAGTTGTACACAAAAAAATGTAATTTTTTCTATAATTATGTAAAAGAAAATTATATAAATTACGTAGTAATTTATTTGTACCACAGACCAGCATTAAAACGTATAGCAATTCTTCCTGTATAACAGAAAGGCTCATACAGCAATGTCAATAGAAAAAAAATGCTGAAAAGAGAAGAAGCAAAAGCAAACAAAAAAAGTAGCCAGTTATTAATAGTACTAAAAGTTCATTGAGGGTCACTAAGGGGTTAAAGGAGTTTATGAAGTGATTGCTTTTCCCCACCAATGAAATATATCAGACGTGCACAAATTCACAATGCGTAAAATATTCTTTCGAACTGGAAAGAGAGAGGTTACAAAAAATGTTGCATTTGATTTCACCTTCCATTATAAACCCCCTTAATGACCACCAATACGTCTTTTAACTGACCTGAGATATAAGGGAATAGGCTCCCCATACAGATGACAATCCAGCAGCTGTCGGCTGCACACTATAGCTGACACCTTGCTGCATCAGCCACGATCAGTGTTTGCACCGTCCATATCTGTTTAACCCCTTAGATGCTGCAGTCAATAGTGACTACTTCATTATAAATGGTTAACAGACTGTGGGGGCTTCCTCCTAATCCCAATTGGTGCCCTCAGATCATAATTTTGTGGTCCTGATGTTTGCCATGGCAATTCACGACCAAATAGTGGCCTTAGAGTCTGACTGCTGTAGTAACCTGTTCAGAAGTTAGAGGCATTTAGGTGGTAAAAATACACATTTTCATTTCTGTCATTCATTCCTGAAAAGCATCTGAAGGGTTAATAAACTACCTGACTGCAGTTTTCAATATGTCAGGGGGTGCTGTTTTTAAAATGGTATAACTTTTGGAGGTTTTCGAATTTATGGGACCCCTAAAGTCACTTCAAACATGGATACGTTCCTGTAAATTTCCTTGAAAAAATGAAAAACTACTGCTACATTTTTAAAACTCCTAAAATGCTAACAAAATAAAAGAACATTTTACAAATGGTGCTGATGTAAAGCAGACATGAGGGAAATGTTGTTTTTTAATGTTTTGCTGCCGTATGACTATCTGGATTAAAGGGATAATCATTCAAACTGTGAAAATTGCTAATCTTTTAACATTTTTCTCAAATTTCTGATTTTTTTTATAAATAAACACAAAACATACCGACCTAAATTTACCATTATCATAAAGTATAATGTGTCATGAAAAAAACAGTCTCAAGATCACTGAGATTTGTTGAAGCCTTCCAGAGTTATTACCACATAAAGTGACACTGGTCAGATTTCAAAAATTTGGCTCTGTCACTAAGGGGTTACTTGATCGAGGCAGCAAAATAGGCAGGAATCAACCCGTGTGCCCGTCTGAAATGTTTTAGGATTTCGGAGGACCTTGGCCTATGATTTTAGACGTTTGCATTTTTATTGTCACACATCTTAATTACTTGAGAACTGGATTACTAAAATTGAAAGGTTTACTAAATGATGTATATGTATATATATGTGTATGAAAATGTATGAATCCTAAATAAAGAAGAAGCTGTGGAGCTAGCGTAAGGAGAAGTGGCCTCAGCACTGTAGTATATATTTGAATATCAGTAGCAAGCGTATATCTGTATCCCTTATTACATGAAATATCGGTGTGATTTATATCTGCTTAAGGCCAATTAAAAGCTTAACATGCTCCTAATCTGCTATCTTGGGATTTCTATTCCGAGATGCTGGGTGAGTAAATATTTTTGCTGTATTTGAAAGCCCCCGAGAGGCTTTCTGCCCAGTATGTAAATTGCTAGGAAATCTTTACTTTGCCAAGATTTGTGGATGAACCCAAGAACTTGATGCTATATCTTAGGATCGACTATAAAATTGCACAAAACACACTTATTAACTTCACTAAGTGGGAGCTTCCAATCCTGCTTAAACTTAATATGATCCTGATCCCCATAGCTAATGGCTCATGAGCATGAAAAACAATGATATATGCTGTGTGGAAGAAAACAGACTCCCCAGTGCCGAGTCTCCCTGTCTGACTGGCATGCACTAAACTTTCCATCTCCTCCGAGCCCTCCAGATTCATATAATCGATTATTAGTGTCAATGTGCCATAGGCATTCAATGCCAAAATAGTCTGAGACACATCCTGTGGAGCATCTGCTGGAGTTTTGCTCTCACAGCGTAAACTCGGCAGATTCTTCTACATTTTCCTACCACACAGTTGCATAAACATCAACCTTTATGTGTGAATCTGTGTGTTAATACCCTGAAATGCTATGTATTGTATCCACCAGTGGGATGTCAAGTGAGGGACTCCGAGTCAGGTTATTGATACAGAGTGAAGAAGTGAGTGCTGACAATTTTATGTGGTACGTGACCAGAGAGGATATTTAAGCCAACAATTCATTTCAAGACATCTAGAAAGCAGGATTTTAACATCATTTCATGCAGTTAAGTACAGGTTTAGTACTAGCTCAGTGACGGAGGACATGTCAGCAGGTCCAATATCACATAGGCACACACTTTTTTTCAGCATCTCTGCTTTTTCCAATGAATGTTTTAATGGAACCCATTCACCAGGGAGAAAGCCATTTCTCTCCAGCACTCACTTCAGGCAATCTTCTCTTACTTTGCCGAGATATGCAGGAGCATAAAACCAAGTCATGATGTGCACCTGATGTGCTAGGTTGTGCAGTGTTGTAACACGGGTCTTTCACTGTATAAACTGCAAAAATTACCGTATTAAATAGATCTATTATGTAGTCTGAATATTTATGTCAGAATGGCTGTACAATACTTTTTCAAACTTTTCTTGCTAAGTTTTTTAACCCCCCCAAAATTATTTTTTTTTAGTATCAGGATTATACAGCCAGCCTGACATGGATACCAGTGGTAAAGTCTCATTCAGATGTCCGTGATTTTTATCGTGCACTAAAACATGGGAACAGTGTCAGTTTTTACCCTCATTGTCTCATCACATTTGAAAAAAAAAGAGTAGAAACTGCAAAGTATACCCACCCGATTCCAGTGGTAAAAACAGCACAAGGATATCATCCGTGAGCTTGGGGATTCTCACTGACCCATAGACTTTTCATCCGTGAGTCGGCTCCAAAACGTATGTCTCAGTAATATTTTTCCAGACGCAGAGTCTGTAAGAAACATGGGCATGTGCTTAGCTCCATTGATCATAATGGGTGAGATGCATATGTGAAAAACAAAGGTCTGGATGAGGCCTAAAAACACCAACCATATCTACGAGGTCCAATTAATAATTTATGCTGTTTTATATGGTGAAATACGTTCAAAAATCCAGTTTAAAGAATTCTGTCCCCTGCAGATGTGATTCCCACAATTAGGAGATGAAAATGCTAGAAGCAGAATCTGGCAATTATGTTCAAGTGTTCAAGCAAGGTTAGAAATGCTCCTGTCTAACATGAGAACGATAGAAGGAAGGGCAGAAATCCAGGACATCTTGCTATATTCTTCTGAGGTAGTGAGAAGGCCTCGCTTTAGAATTGATTTTATGCTCCTTATTTATTATACTAATTAAACTTTCTACAGCTCCCGTAACTATATCCTGGTGTCCTTATTACTTGTGGTAGAATCTGGTTAAATTTGGAGTACGGTTGAAATGCCTCATTACTGAACGTTCATCAGGAGTCCTCAGTTAGAAAAGTTTTCTTTTAAAGCAGTTGTCTTAGGATGGTTTTCTCTGTTCATATATCATATTAAGACAAATGGACATTGTAGAAAGATGTTTCCCTTCACTCTCTAGAAGCCCGGAGAGACCCTATGTACATTAATTTTTTTCCTCAGTCACAATAAGACTACGTTCCCACGATGAGCTCTTGGTGCATTTTTGACGCTGTACAATTTCTGCACCATATCTGCATATATTATGTAAATTAGGTTGCTTATATTTTTCATTGCGTTTTTGTGTGCATTTTTTAAATATGCGTTTTTATTGCGTTTTTTACTCAATGGTTTGTCATGCTTTAAATAAAGCGGCACTGTTTTTGATATTTGATATTTCAAATTCACATACTTACATAATTCAGATATTCACATACTTAGGTGCAGATTATATGCGTTTTTGATGTGTTTCCACCATGGAAATGCACTATAAACGAATGTGTTTTATTACCTGTGGAATTTCCAAACCTAGTGCAAGTCTATAGGGAAAATTTGCACAAAAACTGAAACTAGGACAAAATTGGATCAGAACAGGACATTCTCTGACCCTCATGGATCTCATTCACAGATCCATGATTTTCACATATGTGTAAATGGACCTATAAAACAGTCCATATTCTGTCAGATAAAAAAAATCGGGCAGCACACAGACATTTTACACAAATATGAAAATGTGGCCCAAGGGATTTTACAGATAATATTATCACTCCAAGTCACACAGTGCAGATACAGAACAATATTTACTTCCAGGTACTTACCGCTGACATCTCGCCTGATTAGAGCCGCTTTCTCCTGTTTCTTCTCCATCTGGTCAGACCTTCATGTCAACATCTCCCAGCCACAACTCGTCTTGTCTGGATGATCACAGCAGCCTTAAATATAACAAGGTCCCATATATTGTATACATACATGTGTCTCCCCTACACTGCGCCCCTTAATACAGATATGTATCCCACCATTGATATACTATTATCCACGCACAAATCAAAATATAAAGTGATAAGCAGCACTTTGACCCCAATTGACTATATTCTCTGCCGCCAAATAAACATAAGTTATTCAGTCTCTGTGACTCTTCCCAATTAATTTTAAGGCTATGTGCACCAGCTACGTTTTTGTTATGGAAAATATATAAAGTTTTACAGTACAAGCAAAGTGAATGAGATCCCTGAAGTCTCATGCACACGTTTCTTATTTTTTTCTTGCAGATTTGCAGCAGATAAAAATCTGCATAATGTCAATTCTTGCAGTGTATTTCACCCATACTAATGAGTGAAGGAAAATACGCAAAAAAAAAACATGTCAAAAACTTGGCAAAAAAAATATTTTACGCAGCTTTCTTCCTGTCAACATATTAGGAGATGAAGCACAACTTCTGCTGCAAATCCAGAACTTTGCCCATAACCTCAGTCCCTGTCTTGTGTCCCACCATTCATTAATAGTTTTTGATAGCATTATAATGAATTTGGGTGTGGGATAAAACATTATCAGGTACTTAACATGCTCCACCTCCCTATTCATTACAAATCCCTGACATTCATTACAAAGTGTCCTATGCACCTTACCACCTCTTTTAAGCACCTGACAGTGTCATAATGAATTGTGGGATGGGGAAGAACTCTTTCAGGGACGTGGCACCCTCCTCCACCACCCAATTCATTTTATATATACAAGGGCTTCTCACTAAATTAGAATATCATTAAATTTTAACTTATTTTAGTTCTTCAATAGAAAAAGTGACACTCATATATTATATAGAGTCATTACAAACAGGGTGATCTATTTCAAGTCTTTATTTCTGTTAAGGTTGATGATTCTGGCATACAGTCAATAAAAACCCAAAAGTCATTATCTCAGTAAATTAGAATACTTTATAACACCAGCTTGAAAAATTATTTTAAAATCCAAAATGTTGGCCTACTGAAATGTATGTTGCATCAATTGCTGCATCAACGCGGTACGGCATGGCGGCGATCATCCTGTGGCACTGCTGAGTTGTTATGAAAGCCCAGGTTGCTTTGATAGCAGCCTTCAGCTCGTCTGCATTGTTAGGTCTGGCGTCTCTCATTTTCCTCTTTGCAATAACCCATAGATTCTCTATGGGGTAAGGTCAGGCGAGTTTGCTGGCCAATCAAGCACAGTGATATATTTTTTTAAACCAGGTATTGGTACTTTTGGCAGTGTGAACGGTGCCATCTCCTGCTGGAGACTTAAATTTCCATCTCCAAAAAGCTTGTCGCAGAGGAAAGCATGAAGTGCTCTTAAATTTCCAGGTAGACTGCTTAGCTGACTTTGGTCTTGATAAAACACAGTGTAGCTTCTCAAGCAGATGACATGGCTCCCCAAACCATCACTGATTGTGGAAACTTCACACTATACCTCAAGCAGCTTGGATTGTGTGGCTCTCCACTCTTCCTCCAGTTTCTGGGACCTTGATTTCCAAATGAAATGTGAAATTTGCTTTCATCTGAAAACAACACTTTGGACTACAGAGCAACAGTCCAGTTCTTTTTCTCCTTGGCCCAGGTTAGAAGCTTCTGGCCTAGTCTATTGGTCATGAGTGGCTTGACACAAGAAATGCGACACGTGTAGCCCATATCCTGGATACGTCTGTGTGTGGTGGCTCTTGAAGCAATTACTCCAGTATCAGTCCACTCCATGTGAATCTCCCCCAAATTTTTGAATGGCCTTTTCTTAACAATTTTTTCAAGGCTTGCTTGTGCACCTTTTTCTACCACACTTTTTCCTTCCACTCAACTTTACATTAATATGCTTGGATACAGCACTCTGTGAACAGCCAGCTTCTTTAGCAATGACCTTTTGTGGCTTACCCTCCTTGTGGAGTGTGTCAATGACTGTCTTCTGGACATCTGTCAAGTCAGCAATCTTCCTCATGATTGTGGAGCCTACTTTTTTAAATGCTTAGGAAGCCTTTGCAGGTGGTTTTGTTAATTATTCTAATTGACTGAGATAATGACTGTTTGGTTTCCTTGGCTGTAAGCCATAATCATCAACATTAACAGGAATAAACACTTTAAATAGATTGCTCTGTTTGTAACGACTCTATATAATACATGAGTTTCACTTTTTGTATTGAAGAACTGAAATAAATTAACTTTTTGATGATATTCTAATTTAATGAGAAGCACTTGTATATCTAAAATCCTCTTTGCCCTCCCCTAGTTCACTCTGTCCCCTTTATTCCCATCCCAATCTCCCACCTCCCTCATAGTACTCTTCCCCACCCCCATTGGCCTCTCCCCACTCCCATCGTTATCTTCTCCCCACTCCCATCTTTGTCCGCTCCTCACTCCCATCATTGTACTCTCTCCACTCCCATCATTGTCCTCTCCCCACTTTCATCACTGTCCTCTCCCCAGTCCCATCATTGCCTTCTGCCCACTTCCATCATTGTGCTCTCACCAGTGTAATGAAAAAAACACACTCACCTCTCCATCCGTTCCCCTGCAGCATCAATTCTTTCTTCTTCACCAGCAACTTTCTAAAAGACACCGTCGTGTGCTGCATGCTGACATCATCACGCCGTGCACACCTGTGTCACAGAGAGAGTGCCGGTAATGAAGATGAGGAACAGGAACTTGCAGCTCAGCTGCCATTTTCTCTTGTATGTAAATGAGCTGCAGCATCACTCCCTGCCCAGCAAATGGTGCACATGATGAGGGTAATCTGGCCATGGGCTCCCCGGAGCATCTGGCTCCAAGAAACTGGCCAGATTGCCTTCATTATTAGCCACTCTGTGGCTGCATTGGCTATATGTCAGCTCCTGCTACATTTTGTAACACATCTGGCTCTGGTACATTGTTGGGCTATGTTTTAGAGTTTTCCACTTCTGTAGTAGAATCTGTGAAATTCTCAGTTCTGCTACTCTGCTGAGTCAGCTATGTCTTTTTTCAGCATTGAACTTGCTGACAAAGTTAACTTTGCCACACAGCTGAGCCTACTCTACTTTTATACTGTATCTGCTTCATTGAATCCAGGGGTTTTAGCCTCAATTTTTCCATCTGGACCATCCTGCTGCACCAATGTCTCCTGTTCCTGTGGCACAACTGCTGCTCATTTGGGGTCAAGGCTTTGAATATCTACCTCACCAAGTGAGACATAGCACTTAGTCATAAAGCTAAACATTGCCATAACTGGCTTGTCAGCGACATGTTGTTTTGCCCACAGCATGTTGCTCCTTAGCTGATAGCTTCTACAAATGTTGTTGTGCACCAATGATATCAAACAAAATATGTAACATTGCCCTCCAACAATACTGTGTTATTTGTATTACTTCTGTTCATTCTTGAGACCACTTAGACCCCAGGGCCGAATTGTGATCTCACTCTTTTACCACCTATAGTTACATTATTGCTTTTCATGGTAATCAGATGTCTCTTACTTACAGTTCCCACTAGTATATTCATAACTACTTTCCTATCAATTTTAGCAAAAAACACTGAAAGATGTTGACAAGAGTTTTTCCCCTTTTCTTTATATACTGGTTATTACTATGTTGTAATGTTATTTTAGTGTTTAGTACACCAATAAATAATGTTAAGCCAGCATTTTGTATGCAGTGAGACAAAGCTAGTAAAAATAAAATTAATTGGTATAATGTATATATTTCTATAACGTTCTAATCGGCATTTGCTATATATTGGATGACATGGCAGTTTAATCAATATTGTAGAAAGGTCTTACCAAAATACAATACCTTATAGCGGCATTAAGCAGTCCTCACATCAAGCCTGAAAAATAACCTACATGGTCTCACACATTCTTCATTACACAAACAGCTCCTGCTGTCCCTTTCCTCAGTTCATTATTAAGTCCTACTGTGTCTGGTTGTAAATAGTTTCTTCCTAGCCCCTAGAGAGGTCCCTCAGCATTGTTCAACTGTGTTAAATAACTCATTCACTTCCAAAAGTATGCTAAGCTTAGAAGGGAATTCAAAAAATCTCTAGGAAAGGTACGACTGCATTGTCTTCACTTATTTGGTCTTGGAAGGGGAGGTATCAGGAATTCTGGCCAATGTGAAGGGCACAATAGCGTATCCTTGACCAAAACATCAGTGAAGGCCACCTGCTATTACAGAACTGTAAAACTGCCTTCTTACCAAGGCCCTAAGATGCATTCTATTCAGTTGTATTCAGTGTCCAATCCTTGCTTAAAATTTACAATTAAAAACGTGTGTAATAATTTAAAATAGAAGCAGAATATATATATATATATATATATATATATATATATATATATATATATATATATATATATATATATATAACACAGCTGTATTCATTTTTCTTAACCTTATAGTCAAAGGGCCAATTTCTAATCTCCTATTGAAAAATTACATTGCAGACATTCAGACACAAATTGGGTAATGTGGCTGTAGTTACCTGAGCTACACAAACTGTATGTTGTTAAACTTAAAGGGGTATTCCCAGCTCCAAAATCCAATTTCAATATATACAAAGCAAGAAACCGGAGTACACAAATCCCAAGACTTATAATAGCTAAAAGTGATGAATATTTTATTATAACCAATAAACAACAATAATTTGAGACATCAAATGCTATAATAACACATATTAGACAGGAGAAATGTGGAGGAAACCTGTAGGCATGCTAAGTGGTGTGGGAGAACCTAATCATCCCAAGCTAGGTATATAAAGGTATCAATACAGGGACTGCAAGAGGGGAAACCCATAATCAAAGCAGGGCTGTAAAGCACATAAGTGTGCAGATATACATCTCCATATTAAATCCCAGTCAAATTATAAAATACCAAAGCTTACCCATGTGATAGGCAAATGATTCTCCCTGTTCCACCAGCGGCCCCCTGACGCACGTTTTGCGGTCAGCTTTTTCAGAGGGTTAACTATTGGCCGCTCTTTGCCTGTTTAAATAATACTCATACCGGAAATGTAGAGTGATGTGTCGGCGCACGCGCACCTGGGACCTGGCGCTGACTCCCCTTCTGGCCATCATAGCTGCGCCTGCATAGGGCGGAACACTGCCAGATGATGTCACATAATATGCGTGCACAGCCACCACTGATAGTCGTCGGGGAGCCGGAAACCTATTAAGTCTAAAGAGCGCGTGCGCACAGTCACCGCCATCTTGTAGGAGACCATAAAGGCTGCCATCATGCCCGGGATCATGGAAATACCCCTGTATAGCACCATAAATATGACCACAAGTGCAACAATATGACGGCGTTAATAAATGCTGTCAGTATACATTCATAGGCATAATACCAGTGAATTATATAAATACTGTATAATAAAGTGCAAAAGTGCTATGTGCAACAATAAGGTGACTATAGTGCATAAAAAGAAGAAAGATGCGCAAATATATATAAAAAACAAACATACTACATCAAGGGAAGCTGTGTTAATATAATGAAATTGCATTAGTGGAACCCTGAAACAGGAATATAATGCTGTGGTAGAGAAAGGGGGTCCTTTCCATCCCTCGAGATCGTAGAGTATGGCACATATGGACCGAGGCAGCCAAGAGATACAGTCCCAGGAAGATGGAACGCGGTAATGCAGACAATATTATTATTACTAGAAAGAAAAAGAACAGACAATAATTAAAAACAATATAAAATCAAAGGGGAGGAAAACTCTAAAAGGGGGAGAAGAGTGAAGACCGAAGCACAAATTGGGAATAATAATGAAACAGGCAGTTTTATAACACATCCACCTGTCAATACATCACTCTATAGGGGATGAAGAAGTGGTGGAAGAAAAATTAATACTCCCAAACTTCCCAATATTTGGGGGGGCAAAGACATCATAAAAAGGGGGTTAAACTAAATTTTTCATTTAATCCCTTGGGGGCAATAGTATCAAGGGTGACAATCCATCTGCACTCAACACTGCACTATTAGTTGGTTTAGATTGCCACCCCTGATACCCCCATGGATTTTATCGATCCCCCTCACCCTCAACCCGCTGGGATCAGATCCGTGAAACATTCGAAAGTTTCTCGGTAAAGTTTTTAGCATAGATACATCAGATGCCTCTCTCGCAGCAATAATATCACGAACATGCTCGCGAGTCCGCACTTTTAATTCTCTAGAAGTCAAACCAACATAAATAAGGGAGCAGGGACAGGTGGCATAATAAACCACATGTGTGGTGTTACATGAGATGTATTCTCAAATTTTAAATTCCCTGCTCCCATCAGATGACTTAAAACTCCCACTTCTTAAGATATTGAGGCACGCAACACATGGGCCGCAAGGGAAGTAACCAAGTTTGGGGGCAGATCTGGCAAAGAAAGTTCTTTGCTTGGCCACATAGTGGCTCTTAACAAGATTATCTCTAAGGTTTCTACCCCTACGTTGCACCATATGTGGGAACGGGGATAGGTGAGTTGCCAAGACACTGTCTGTTCACAAAATTGGCCAATGCTTGTTCAAAATATCACGGATCCGATCCCAGTGACAGTTGGAGGTAGAGATGAACCTAGTTTCCGAATTACTTGTCCGATTCATCTTTGTAGGTTGTGTCAATAGGTCCTCCCTACGAGTATGTCTAGCCCTTCCATAGCCTGCCTTAATGCATCGGCGGCTATACCCCCTGGCCCTAAACCTATCAGCAAGGATCACGGACTGCTCCTCAAAGCGGGCCTTGGTAGAGCAGACACGCCTGTTCCTCAAGAATTGGCCAACTGGGATGGCCTTGATAACAGAATAGTTGTGTGCCGAGGAAGCATGGAGTAGGGAGTTAACCGAAGTCTCCTTGCGATAAAGATCCGTCTCAATGGATCCATCCTCAGCAACACAATGTATAGATTCCAATATATAGTAGGTGCAATAAAAATAATATTAGCAAATACCTCCAATTACAAATGTAGTATAGTTTTACTGATTTTCTATGTCACTTACCCCATGTGCAGGACATTGAAGTAGCTTAGGTATCCATGGTTACAACCACTAATAGCTAACTAACAGAGACTATATGAGTTGTTGTAAACATGGATACCTATGCTACTGCAATGCCCTGCACATAGGGTAAGCGACAGAGAATCAGAAGAACTATATTACATTTCTAATCACAGGTATTTACTTATCTTATTATTATTGGAGATGGAAATACCCCTTTACATATATATTGTCATTGTTAATGTTTCATTGCCAGGTGTTTGACAAGCTAGAGTAAGATTTCTTCATTTTACTAACCAGAGCTGGAGTAAGAATGTCCTGTGCCCTCAGGAATAAAGGTCATAGACCCATTACTGTACTATATAAATTATAATTATTAATGAACTAGAAATTTACAATCATGCCAAAATTATGGCATATGCTCTTATAAAAACAGATCATACTTTTACAAATTGGAGAGTCGAAAAGATGGCTGTTAAGTGAGCAAGCATCTTAAGCATAAGGCCAGGTTCAATGTGGGCCAACGTGAGAACAAACTACAGTAAGAAACAGCTAGCTGATTACAACTATTTAGAGTGATATTGGAACATATGTATCAGTTCCATGAACGTCATGGTGTCTAAGCACTTGCACAGTTTTTCTGAAAATAAAAGATTGTATCTTTATATTTGCATAAAGTGCAACTTATTAACAAGTAAATTCTACTATTTTCTGCTCAGAAAGTGGCAGTATGTCATGTTGAAAAATACAGAGGACACTATATGGCAAATGAATACCGGTATACCACTTGGTGGTGGTGGTGCACCATTATTTATAAATTTGCCCCATGGTCTTGATGGGTGGGAGTAGACCTAGATTAGCAAATAAAGTACCGTCATTGGGAATCGCTCCAAACTGTACAGTGAAGTACAGTCAATGATTTACACTTTCTTTAGTAATGGTAGGTGTAGGATAAAAACTGTTTATGATTAAAAAAAATGAAAAATGAAAATATGACATACAAAATTAATTTATTGCAGAAATTATAATGACATTTCCATTGAACAGCATTTTACTAAGAGGCAAGCGTAGGAATTTATAGAATTCTAATGCTTCCATATAGACAAAACTTGTGGTAAAATGGGATTTACTAATGAAAAAAACAAACAGAAAAATTCTAAACACACATATAAAAGTTGAAGAATACATGGACCAGAGATAAACCCTGAGCATGTTAAACTAAATTTTATTATGCAGCTTTGCAGTAATAAACAGGGCTAAAGGTGAAGGTAGCTTGAGAAGGCTAAGAGGTTAAAAAGTCATTTGGCTTCAGAAAGTAAGGGCGAAAAAACAAAACATTTTCTGAGCGTCCCATCTTAATTCTTGCTTAGGGCCATTTCCATACAGAAACTTGAACAGTTTAGTAGCATAATGGAAATCTTAAGAAAAAAAAAACGTTAGTGGATTTTTCCCCTATGAGGCTGATGGGCAGATCATAAGAAAATGTGTTAACACAAATACGAAAGGCATAAAAATATACTGTGAAGACCTTGCAAGATCTTTAGAGATGCATTAATCACCTCTGACAGAATACACATGAGGGTTTTCATTAGATGTGAAGTCTACTTATCTCATCATCCTGTTATCTCTGATTTCAACAGCAGCTCTTAGAAATGTTGAGTTCTAGCAATGAAAGAAAAATGACCTCGCATGGTGCCGTTTTTCTTAATGCTAGATGACATACCACAAGTTCATTATTTTCAAAAAGTCGAAAATTAGACAAAATATTTTGGTCCTTAACACATTCATGTCCAGATCAAATTAGAAAGAATGCAAATATTGACAATTGACAAATAAAAAAAACGTAGCATTGAATGGCCTGTAAGGACAAATCAATAAACACTAAAATAAATATTTTTATGCAAAACTAATCAATTGAATCCTATTTTTTTACACCAATTGATTATCATTAGTGGCACTAGTTTTCATTTCAATTCTAATGTTTTGGGAAGTAAATATAAGGCTTGCAGTCATACCTGTGCCCTGAAGTCACAGGGCCAGAATGGCCTCCTTGCTTAAAAAGGTGTCAGTAGTATTCATCAGACTTTATGGTTGGGCAACCCAGATTTTGCATTAAGAAGTATAAGCAGCCTCTTTGGCATTTTGGACTCCTTTTTGGTATTCTTGGCTACAAAGGTAATGCAGTCTGTAAAGCTTTTTTCCCCAAATAGACAACATTAACGTCATTTAGGAGGTTGTCCACTACTTTTTCATTGATGACCCATCCAATAGGCCTTCAATGTCTCATCAGTCAGGGTCCAACAACCAGCACTCACGCCAATCAGCTATTCTCGGTGTCAGGAGCGGCGGCTGCCAGCCGGAACTGCTCGGTTGAGTAGCTGCTCCATCTTCTGGTAGTGGCCGAGGTTTGGTACTGCACATCTGCCTTTTATTTAAATCAATAGGAGGCAGTATTATGTGCAGGGACACCAAGAACAGCTGATCGCCGGGGGTGCTGAGTGTCAGACCCCGACCGATCAGACATTGATGACCTATCCCAAGGATAGGTCATCAATGAAAAAGAAGTGGACGACTTCTTTAAACTCTCTTGGGATTCCTGGATACCTGTTTTAAATTCAGATCTGACATAACTGTCATGGTTTTATTATAATATTAAGTCATATTGATCACTTTTTATGTGAATGTGTAACTAATGCTCCTGTTATATGTGTGCAGTGCTTATAAAGTGGCAATCAGCAAGTAGATGGCTAAGAAGGTGAAGTATTTGTTTACAGGCTTAGGCAGAGCATTGACCTCTACCCTGACCTGGACGAACATCCTCTCAAAGGGCAGAAGGTAATTTAGTCTCTTTGCTAGTTCATTCCTAGGTCCTTCCTGCTAAGAAATGTCAATTGAACCCAATTATACCTAGTGAGTTTAGGTTTTAACATATGTCTATGGGTGACAGATGCTAATGACTCTGCTTCAATAAATACAGTAAGTAAATAACGTGTAAGTTGTAAAGCACTGAGCACTAGTTAATTGTTCATGGAGATATAAATCAATAGACTTGGCATTGGAGTCTGCACTGTTATCTGATTTGTTTAAGCCATTATGATTAACAGACAAAGCTAGTAATAGAAGACATTTTATTGTTATACGTGTATATTGTGCATTTATATAATTAGACATTATTTCACAGTTAGTATATAAAAACGTATGTTTCAAAAATATGGATTACCAAATAGTTTAATGTAATTAAATATCTATTTATATGTGTTGTAGAAAATTTACATAAATGATCCAGTACTGACTTTGAATGACATTCTAGTATCATAACCTGGAGTTGCAAATACAGTTCTGTAAACTTCAGAGCTGAAATCTCTAAATTGTTTCATCCATATGATTTTATGTAGCAAAAGAGACTTAAAGAATTATGGGAAACACTTACCCCAATGCATAGGAATTAATATTTTAGTGAAAGCACTTTCCTTTTGGCAATAGGCAAGAAGGTACAGAAATTAAATTGTGAGTTACAGCATTCCACATTGGATGTATGGGTTTTAAATGGGTTCTTCATTACTACTGCGCTAATTACTTGAGTGTTGGCTCAGTGGTTAGCAACTTAGCATTGTTGCCTGGATTTAAAAATAATTAAGGACAACATCTTTATGGAGTTTATATGTTGCCTCCATGTTTGTTTGGACTCCTGCATTCTCCCACAACCCAAAATGAAGGAGTGCGTATCTTTGTGTCTAAAATAGAAATAGTTGATACTACTCTCTGCTGTGGCTTCAATAAAAGTTTAAACCCCTGATCTGCAGTACCTGGGAGCTGCCACTACACCACGGAGTGCTGGGGTTCCACCTGAGCACTGCTCACATCCACCAGCTGCTGGAACTATAAAGAACTGATTGGTGGGGGTGCCAGGTGTCAAATCCATACGACCTAATATTTGTGAATTATCTTAAGCATAAGTCATCAATATCATTGTGGTGGAAAAGCCCTTTAATTGGTGGTCACAACTTTCGTTTGCCCCTTATTCAGCCAAATGTATTGAATCTATGTTTGGTCTCTTATTTTTATTGATATAATAACAATCTTTCTGTATCAACGTCATAACAATGGATGATAAACACATATTTTATTAAAAGGGAAATCATCATAATTTTTTCTATCAACTTAAGAAGCAAAATCCTAGTGATTTTTTAATTGTAGAAAATCTGAAAAAAATATTCCAACTCTGCTTATTTTTCATCATATTATACACTGACGAGCAAAAGGGTAACAATGTTTTGGACTTTTGAATTTTAGGTTCTATATCTCACCATCCACTACTGCTTCGAACGTCAGACTACCATGACAAGAATCACCATAAGTAAGCATATTTATGTATGAGATAGCCAAGATAATTGTCTATAAAAGGATGTTAGTCTTACATTCAAAGCAGTAGTGGACTGTGAGAAATGGAGCCTGAAAGTCAAAAGATCAAAACATTGTTACCATTTTGCTTGTCAGTGTAGGGTTTGATTTCTCTTTAAGAGCTAAGCAAGGCAGGGTATTTAAAGAGGATGTCCACTGCTTTTTAATTGATGACTTATTCATAGGACAGGTCATCAATGTCTGATCAGTAGGGCTCTGACACCCAGCAACCTGGCTGAACAGATGTTCTCGGTGTTGGCAGCTACCGGCCACAACTGCTCAGTTGCGTATCTGCTTCGTCTTCTGATAGTAGCCGTGGCAGAGTATTACACATCCGCCTCCTATTCAAATCAAGAGGAGGTGGATGTGTAGCACCCTGCCAAGACCACTATCAGATGACGGAGCAGTTCTGCAATTGAGCAGTACCTGTTGGCGGCCACCGCCAACAATGAGAAAAGCTGAGCAGCAGGGGTGCCGGGTGTTGGACCTAAGGATAGGTAATCAATGAGAAGGTAGTGGACAATCTCTTTAATTTTTCATCTCTAAAGCCCCCGTCACACATAGCGAGATCGCTAGCGAGATCGCTGCTGAGTCACAAGTTTTGTGACGCAACAGCGACCTCAGTAGCGATCTCGCTATGTGTGACACGTACCAGCGACCAGGCCCCTGCTGCGAGATCGCTGGTCGTGTCGGAATGGCCTGGACCATTTTTTGGTGGTTGAGGTCCCGCTGACATCGCTGAATCGGTGTGTGTGACACCGATCCAGCGATGTCTTCACTGGTAACCAGGGTAAACATCGGGTTACTAAGCGCAGGGCCGCGCTTAGTAACCCAATGTTTACCCTGGTTACCAGCGTAAATGTAAAAAAAACAAACAGTACATACTCACCATCTGATGTCCGTCAGGTCCCTTGCCGTCTGCTTCCTGCTCTGACTGACTGCCGCCGTACAGTGAGAGCACAGCACAGCAGTGACGTCACCGCTGTGCTGTACTTTCACTTTCACTTTGCGGCGCTCAGTCAGTGTGGGAAGTAGACGGCAAGGGACCTGACGGACATCAGATGGTGAGTATGTACTGTTTTTTTTTTTTTACATTTACGCTGGTAACCAGGGTAAACATCGGGTTTCTAAGCGCAGCCCTGCACTTAGTAACCCGATGTTTACCCTGGTTACCCGGGTGCTGCAGGGGGACTTCGGCATCGTTGAAGACAGTTTCAACGATGCCGAAGTCGTTCCCCTGATCGTTGGTCGCTGGAGAGAGCTGTCTGTGTGACAGCTCCCCAGCGACCACACAACGACTTACCAACGATCACGGCCAGGTCGTATCGCTGGTCGTGATCGTTGGTAAATCGCTATGTGAGACGGGGCCTTTAGGTAGCAATGGAAATCATCAGCTGTTTTCTGGCAAAGCAAACAGTTTCATGTAACACATCGTAGTTTACAGTTGCAATTAAAATTATTCAATCTTCAATTTAAATTAGGTTTATTAGCAAAATTTACAAACTTTCTGCAGTTTTCAAATAAATCAGTCAAAGAAGAACTATTGAAATACCTCAACACAACTGAAATAACAAGTGGCTTCTCCACCTTGATCACAAAATTCCACTTTTAATGATTATTGTAGTCTGAGAATGATTCAACCCCTTCATGACAAGCATCCTTGGCTGTTACGACCTGCTGCAAATGTGAAGCGTAGCCAGATATCAGCTCCTGGCAGTGTTCCTGAGGAATCTTAGCCCATTCCTCAAGAGCAATAGCCTCTAGTTTACTATTGTGAAGCTCATTTTGATCAAATAAAAACTTACAACTATAAATAAAATAAAAACTTAAGATTATTGCAGAATTTTCCTTTTTAAATGTATAAGCTGAAGCCCAGACTTTGAGCTGCACTGACATTTGAGCTATTCAAGGACTGACATGCTCATTACTTATATTATAGCACCATTGATCATAAAGCAGACAGCACTCCCAAAAGGCAACTTAATTTAAGAAGACCAAAAAAGAATATTTACCTAACCAAAAATTGTATGAATTGTGCATTGCTAGTCCCAATCATTCCTGCCACTTCTTGTATCCACTGCATAGTGATGAGAGGTCGCACAGATTCAGGTCACTATGGTGGCCAATCTTATTTGTAGAAACTTAAATTTATTTGTAGAACTACTTGAAAGACCAATTCATTCAGACATATTGAAAATTATAATTTAGTGGTAAGGAGGCTAAGAGCATACTTATCCTTTCACAATAAAATCTGAAATAAAGTCTGCCATCATCCAGAACTTTCCAGAGTCTCATTCTCCATAGGTCTCCATCCACACTTTTGTCTGGTATTCCCTCATAATTAGTATGCTGCAAGCACTACAATTGAAGGAACAAACCTACCCTCACTTGCCAGCATTGATTAAGCCACTGCGTCTCAATTTTGACAGACAGGAGAGCAAGAGCAGAAAGACAAATTATTAAGCTATTAATGACCACCTGCTGTGTTTTTACAACTCTTAAATCATGGATTTTCAAGAGCAGACCTATTAGGTCTAACTAGGTTCTATGACACAAGATAATAAAAGGAGAAAGATAACAATTTAGTGTAAAATCAATATTAATATATGGACATGAGACCCAAGCACCCTGATTGTGAAGAAAATATTAAATAAATAATACAAAAAATACAAAAATAAAAAATCTCCAAATTTCTGGTGAACTAAGCTTCAATGCTATGCTACGTAGGACTATTTATGATTATGAGCAATAAAACACAAATATTCATTCTATTATTTTATATATTTACATTTTATTTAAACTTTTTTCATTTTTTTCTAAAAGACATATACTGTGTGTAAAAATTGTAATAAAATTAAGCCCTGAAAAAAATGAAACATATTAATACTTTAGAAAATAAAAAATAGCCATAACACATGCAGAAAATCAGTAACAAAGTATTCAATAAAAATCCTAATATTGTTCTCTTGTGCAAAGTATTTTAATATTCTATTCAGCTGCTTCATACTTGTAGCTGTTTTTTCCTCTGTGTTTTCCAAAAGTGACAACAGGAAATGGTTGCCATTACAGCTCCCATTAGGATTGACACTGAGACTCTTATTTCCCTTGAATTTCTTCTAGTGATATAGGGAGAAACAGTGTCAATGCAAGTCAAATCAACCCCTATGAGAAGTTTAATGGCTGATCATTTAAAAGTACACAGGAAAAGATACAAATATAACTGGGGAAACCGCTAAATACTTATCTTTTTATATAAGGTTAAATTCTCTACTCAATGTAAAATAATTATTAGATAAGACAATGAATGTTATAAATTATATGATAAACCGCTACAATACAATAATTTGTTTTTAGATTTTTTTCTATAGTAAATGTAGTAAATGATGACTTTTAGTAAATGGCAGGAACTGCAATACCCATTTTACCCATATGAAGTAAAATAAGGAGAATTTGTCATATATCTGTAATAGATTGGTAATAATTTTCATGTGACATGTGTGAAGCATTATGAGCTCAGAATTTTTGAATAGAGGCAATTCTGTATACGCAGAACCAAAAATACCATGAGTAATAATAGAAGGGAGATGATTACTGTAACTTCATTGGTAGAAAAGAGCAGCATTATAGGCAGCTGAACAAACGTACTGGCCAAAGTCATATTTGATGACTAAGACGAGTCTTACGTGATCTGCTGAAACAAAGATTCTTTACAATTACAAATACTATGATGGTCCACTCACAAAAAATCATCTCTATTTATAACTTTTTTAAGGTTGTTTTCTTTGGGTCATTGAGATTTTTTTTTATTATGCATTATATATAGTACAAGGTCAAAAAATTGTGTTGACTCAGCTTAAATATTTGTCATCTCCATTTTCCACAGTTGGCCTAAAATTTCCTGGCAAGTCTATTTTGAGTAAAACTACATTTATCTTCCACGTGTGCTGTGGATTAGAACAACAGCAATTATGAAAATGTAAAAAAAAAAAAAGAAGGAAAAACTGACCATGGAGTGGAGAATGCATGGCCTTTGAGTTAATCTCTGGAAGAATGTTGAGTTTAATTACATTCCCTTTATCAAACTGATAGAGACTTATGGAAATCCTGACTGCAATTTAACCTTTGCAAACCTGACCTTCCTAAAATTAGAGCTGGGCACCTGGAAATATTTACCAACTGAACTGAAATGCTCTGTGTTGAAAGTTTTACCCGTTTATACTGATATTTTCTTGCTCCATGTTTAACAGCACTTACATTGTGCAGCCCTGAACGTGAATCTGAGGTTGACTGGTAAAAGGTCAGATACTTTGGACTCTTTCTATCTAGTTAACTCTTGCACATGTTGGAGTCTGGACAGCTTGTACGTGATAAGCACACACAATACAGCCATCAGATCACTTTGACCATTATCCTCCCTGCCCCCATTATCACTGGCTTTCAGTTTCCAAAATCTGGTCTAAACCAATGGAAAGAATTATTAAATGCTTGCTGGTAGCTGATTCTGAATACTTTAAGAATACGCGATGTGAGATAAAACACTGGCTAATAAATACTTTGCTGTATTCTAATTTATGGAAAAAGACCTATTTCTAAATGTTATCGCTTAGTTGATAAAGAATTAACAATAAGACTCCATATACAGATTATTAGAAATACATGATATGAGATAAAACACTGGCTAATAAATACTTTGCTGTATTCTAATTTATGGAAAAAGACCTATTTCTAAATTTTATCTCTTAGTTGATAAAGAATTAACAATAAGACTCCATATACAGTCTTATTAGGGAGCACTCTAAGCCCCCAAAACTACAGTATATAAGGGCCTCTCATCCAGCCACCCAAACCATGCTTTGAACTAATATGGGATGTGTACCCCAAATAAAACTGTATGTAATGGGTATGGGTGTCACCCATACATGGGTAGCTTTATGAGTGTTTGACTTGGATAATATACTCCGTCTTGTTACAAGGCTTGTTAATGATTGGGGTGGCAACTTGTGATCAATGAACATGACAATATTCAAATTTGTCAGGTCACACAAATTTGGCCAGGAAATTTGATTCATATTTGATGCAAATCAAGTGTGCTTTATAATGCTCTGGGGTCTGTCCTTGCCCCATATGAATAATAAACATAGGGGTTACAAAATAAAAAAAAATAATTGCATTCATATCCTTGCTCACCTATCTTGCCTCCACAGTTTTGTTCTCTTCTGTTTATCCTGGCAGGTAACATCCTCTTCCTTGTCTTAATTCACTCTGCACCAGTGCTTCCTGCGCTGACTAGACCTTGGGTGACACTTGTCATGACTAGAGTTGAGCAACTTTTACTCTATGCGGATCGAGTCGGGTTTCGCGAAACCCAACTTTGTCAAAAGTCGGGTCGGGTGAAATCGGCCGATTATTGTGAAAAGTCGGGGGCCAACTGAATCACGAATACCAATGCAAGTCAATGGGGAATCAAAATCAGCAGTGAGTGGAGGACAGGAAAACACCTCCAGTGCCCATTTTAATGCCTGCCAAAAATATAAATTCTTATTACTTAAGCTGTCAATCTTAATTTACTTTATAATAATAGTTAGTAGTGTTGAGCGATACCGTCCGATACTTGAAAGTATCGGTATCGGAAAGTATCGGCCGATACCGGCAAAGTATCGGATCTAATCCGATACCGATACCCGATACCAATATAAGTCAATGGGACTCAAGTATCGGAAGGTATCCCTGATGGTTCCCAGGGTCTGAAGGAGAGGAAACTCTCCTTCAGGCCCTGGGAACCATATTAATGTGTAAAATAAAGAATTAAAATAAAAAATATTGATATACTCACCACTCCGACGCAGCCTGGACATCACCGCTGGTAACCGGCAGCCTGCTTTGTTTAAAATGAGCGCCTTCAGTACCTTCCATGACGTCACGGCTTCTGATTGGTCGCGTGCCGCTCATGTGACCACCACGCGACCAATCACAAGCCGTGACATCATCCCTCAGGTCCTAAATTCCTAATTCTAGGAATTTAGGACCTGAGAATTACGTCACGGCTTGTGATTGGTCGTGTGGCGGTCACATGGGTGGCCGCGACCAATCACAAGCCGTGACGTCATCTAAGGCCCTGAACGCGCTCATTCTTAGGAAGGAAGGCTGCCAGAAAAGAAGCCGAGGGTGAGTATATTCCTATTAGGTATATACTCACCCTCGGACGCGCCCTGCTTCTTTCCGGCAGCCTTCCTTCTTAAGAATGAGCGCGTTCAGGGTCTTAGATGACGTCACGGCTTGTGATTGGTCGCAGCCGCCCATGTGACCGCCACGCGACCAATCACAAGCCGTGACGTAATTCTCAGGAATTTAGGACCTGAGGGATGGCGTCACAGCTTGTGATTGGTCGCGTGGCGGTCACATGAGCGGCACGCGACCAATCAGAAGCCGTGACATCATGGAAGGTACTGAACGCGCTCATTTTAAACAAAGCAGGCTGCCGGTTACCAGCGGTGATGTCCAGGCTGCGTCGGAGAGGTGAGTATATCAATATTTTTTATTTTAATTCTTTATTTTACACATTAATATGGTCCCGATACCGATTCCCGATACAACAAAAGTATCGGATCTCGGTATCGGAATTCCGATACGGCAAGTATCGGCCGATACCCGATACTTGCGGTATCGGAATGCTCAACACTAATAGTTAGGCATTGAAAACTGGGGGTCATTTGGCTAAAGTTGTGTGGGGGTAGAGCTGGCTCAAGATTTTCGTGGGCCCAGGAAATGCGGAATACGTCACGGCGGTTGAGCAGGGAGAGGTAAGTATTTCAACTTTGCAAGTGCTGTGATCCTGAGCAAGCAGGGGGGCTCACTCTTTGGCACTGGCACAGGGCCCCTCATAGTACGGCGGTGTGTTTGACGGCGGGTTGCGCCTCCCACCGGCAGAGACACTTTTGCGTACTATGAGGGGTCCTGTGCCAGTGACGTCGCCAATGAGTATGCCCCCCCACCTGATGAAGGAACCTGCACTTTCATCTGCACCTTCCTCTTTGTCCCCATGTAAGGTGGTATAGTATGCGGGAAGGGGAACCTGACTTTCAGCAGGGTCAGATTCTGGCTATGTAGAGTGCAAGGGGAATGTAGTGGTCTGGGTCAATGTACCAGCAGACTCATCTAGCAGTGCCTGGGCAATGGGCAGAATGAGAAGGAAACACAGATATAGGCCCAAATAATAAAGTAGGCTAAATGCAGTTCAAAATTGGTAACAGGACTAAACAGGCGGCATTGCTTTGTTCAGTGGAGGAAAGCTGTAATAAGTGGCTGACACAGTGAGTAGGCCCAAATAATAAAGTAGGCTAAATGCAGTTCAAATGTGGTAACAGGACTAAACAGGCGGCATTGCTTTGTTCAGTGGAGGAAAACTGTAATGAGTGGCAGACACAGTTAGTAGGCCCAAATAAAAAAGTAGGCTAAATGCAGTTCAAATGTGGTAACAGGACTAAACAGGCGGCATTGCTTTGTTCAGTGGAGGAAAACTGTAATGAGTGGCAGACACAGTTAATAGGCCCAAATAATAAAGTGGGCTAAATGTCTGCCAAAAAATTGCTCATAAATAAACAGGTGGCATAGCTAGGTACAGGGGTGGGCTCCTCTGCTGAGTAGCAGACAGTGGTAGTAGGCGCAAAGTATTAACTGGTCTAAATGGAGGCCAGGGCCACTGTATATTTTAACTATCATCTATCATTTCAACAACAAATTTGTATTGGCAGTGCCATTGAAGGATTTAACAGCACAGACTACACAGTGGTGGAGCAGGGAGAGGTAAGTATTGCAAGTGGTAGAGCACTGTTCGAGCTGTGGGGAACACTCTCTCGTGGGCGGCGGTACTGGCACAGGGCCCCTCATATTATGACAGTGTGTCTGATGTTGGTTGTGCACCACCACCATCAGAGACACTTCCTTGTACTATGAGGGACCCTGTGCCAGTGCCGTCGCCCAAGAGTGGGCCCACCCTCCTGTCCAGGCAAACGGCACTCGCACGGGTGCTTACGCCAGGTGGTGACCACGGCCCTGTGGGGGGGGTCAGCCCACTTAGGGAGGTATAAAAATGGCCTATGGTGGACATTCAGCAGCTGCAAATGGAGGAATTGGAGAAGTCAGTAAGAGGGGGCCAAAAGCAAGACTTTTTCAAGCAATCTACATGTCAGCAGGGGAAGGTGGGGCAAAATAATTTGAAATCCATGATTGGTTCATTTTAATGAAGGTTAGATCATCAACATTTTGGGTAGCCAGACGTGTTCTTTTTTTGGTCAGTATTGAACCAGCAGCACTGAAGACTCTTTCTGATAGCACACTAGCAGCAGGGCAAGCGAGCTCCTGTAATGCATATTCTGCCAATTCAGGTCAGGTGTCTATTTTAGATGCCCAGTAATCAAAGGGGAATGACCTGTGAGGGAGAACATCGATAAGGGAGGAAAAGTAGTCCGTAACCATACTGGACAAATGCTGTCTCCTGTCACTTTGAATCGATGCAGCAGTACCTGTCGTGTCAGTGGTCATTGTGAAACCTGGTCATAAAACCTGGTCATAAAACCCCTCTGTCCAATGCCACTTCAGATTTGTGCACCTCTAACACCAAAACTTTTCCCTGCTGCTCCAGCTTTAAAACCTGTTTTCCTACTCCCAGATAAGGGAACCTTCGAGGCCTTGTGTAGCCAGACGATGACGCTGGCTCAACACCTCCAGGTTTAGGTGCTATTGTGCTTTAGCCACTACCACCAGATGCACCACCACCACCACCACCACCATCAGTACCAGCTGGCAACCACCGTCCATGGGCTCTTCCACCAGACTTCCTACTTTTTTGGAAAATCTAACCAAAATAACAACCGTTACATGGTACTGTAAAACAAGGTAGAAGGTGTATATAAACTTGTTGATAATTTAAATCTCCCTTTTTTGGGGGGGAGACTGAACCAAAACTCAGGCCCTGTGCATAAAACAACACAATGTAAGTGGCAGAAAGTGGCTGGCTGATATACGACAAACTAACAGGACTGAAGTATATCCACTTTGTGAGAATTTGAATATTACTTTTTTTTTGGGAGACTGAACCAAAACTCAGGCCCAGTGTATAAAACAACACAATGTAAGTGGCAGAAAGTGGCTGGAAGATATATGAAAAAATACAAGGACTGTAGTACAATTTCAATCTCCCTACAATGATCTCAAGACAAGAATGGCAGCAATAAAAAAGACTGCTGCACACAAAAGTGTGGACAAATAAACAAGATAACTGTGCAGAAAGGAGCAACAGGATTTTTGCTTTTAAAAAAGCAGTTGGTTTGCACAGCAGTGTGCAAACAGCAATGCAGCTATCAGGGAGCCTTATAAGGCAGCCTAATAAGCTACAGAGCTGATGCACAAAAATATAGCCTCCGCTGTCCCTGCAAAAAAAAGGTGGTGTTGGACAGTGGAAATCGCTACAGCACAAGCAGTTTGGGGGTTAATCTTCCCTCCCTAACTATATCCCTTCTACTGATGAAGCTGCAGCAACCTCTCCCTATGCTAAGATCGGCAGAAGTAAGATGGCGGTCAGCGTGCACGCCCCTTTATAGCCCCTGTGATGCCGCAGAAAGCATGCCAATCACTGTCATGCCCTTCTCTAAGATGGTGGGGACTGAGACCTATGTCATCACGCTGCCCACACTCTGCATCCTCCTTCTTTGGCTGAAAAATAGCGCGGAAAGTGACATATGAAATGCGACTTTTGCGCGCAGATCGCCGACCTCATGGCCAATCCCACACTAGGATCGGGTCGGGTTTCATGAAACCCGACTTTGCCGAAAGTCGGCGATTTTTGAATTTGTCCGATCCATTTCGCTCAACCCTAGTCATGACGTCACGATTCACATTGTCAGGACATCAAGACATGCATCATCTGAGACATAGTCAAGGCCTTGGGTCACAAATCATGATGTCCTAATATTGTGATGTCCTGACGTTTTGATATTTGCTGCCCAAGAGGAACTTAGTGCAAGAAGCATTAATTCAGAGTGAAGGAAAACATGGAAGAAGATGTCACCTGCAATAAAGAATAGAAAAGACAGGAGCAAGCAAAGGGGAAGAGAGAGGAGGACCGTGGCGACAGGACAGGTGAGCAGTGAGGTGAATATACTTATTAACCCTTTTTCAGCCCTCTGCTATAAAGGAAAAGGAAGGTGGTTGGCTGCAACTTGCTAGTTTTGCAAGAACCAGATTAAAAAAAAATAGATTTGGGCGAATTCAAATTTTTTGTAAAATTCAAGGCGAATTTGATAAGTCTTCAACAGATTCGCTTGTCTCGAGTAGCATCTTAGTGGAACTAGCAAAATAGTTTTCTTTCTTTTTGTGACAAAGATAATTTGCATACCTTATATGAGATTAGAAAAAATAATAACTAAAGGAAATGTCATCATAAATTAATTCCTAATTGTCTTTAATTAGAAAGTTCAATTGTTTTGTCAAGGGAAGGAATCATTATGGGAAAAAAAATCCCACCACTTTTTTATGCTGACATAAACCTGTCCTGTAATGTTAAAGAGTTTATCCATGACCACCCCTAAAATGCTGTTACTGTTTTTGCCATAAATGCCTAAGAATCATGCCCCATATACTTTCATGCCCTATGCCAATTTTCATGTTATTTTGTAACTTTCTGCTTCACTTCCCATCCCCTGGCACAAGCTTTGTTGTCACAGCCATCACTTCCTTTTTAGTATTCTCCTTTCTGATTACATTTCCCATCAGCTCTTATGCTGGGCTGCAAGACAGCAATGAACATACCCTCTTGTAACTCCACCCAAACGCTGATCAGTCTGTCCCCAGTGTCACACACAGCCTCAAAGCATAGCATTCTTTCCATAATACTGCTGCAGGCAAGTCATTGATGCAGTGCATAACAGCAACACAAAACACCAGAACACCAACCCTGACAATAAAGGTTATCCCTAACTTTTCCTCAGTGACCAATCATATGATTCTGAAATAGGACAGATTGATGGATTGGAGGAGGGGTATTATTAGTATTATAGCGCCATTTATTCCGTGGCGCTTTACATGTGAGGAAGGGTATACATAATAAAGACAAGTACAGTACAAGTCACAATGGTACAGGAGGAGAGAGGATCATGCCCGCAAGGGCTCACAATCTACAAGGGTTGGGTGAATATGTATGTATATATGCAATATAGGAGTATACTATGTAGTGAGAAAATATTACACAGGGTATAGAGCAAGATATTTCCACGTATATACACTCTGCTGTATATAAACAGATACAAGAGAGAGTTCTGGAGGGGGAAAGTGCAGGGAGATGGGAGAGCTGTGTGTGCAGTTATATGCACAGAAGAAGTGAGTGAGCTCTGCTGATTAGAGTCTCGCCCACCCACACAGCATCAACCACATGACTGTGAAGTCAAATCAGATTCCAGAGCCAGTAACCTGGAGATTCTGATTCGACATAAAAGGAAGTCAGATGATTCTCAGCAAGAGATCATGTGACCAAGAGATCAGCTGCAGAAGGATTTGAGAAAGCAAGTTATCTATAAAAGAGTTTATCTATAGCAGGTAGTTCACATGGAAGAAATTTAAAAAGTAGTGGCCAACCCCTTTAATACTAAATGTGGCTGTGAGGATGTGCAGTAGAAAGAACTGCTCCCCTCCATTTTGCTTGATGGAGGATGAGCTCCCAGTGGATATTCTGATATGATACTGGAGGTATATTCACATGCTTGTTCTTCCCTTTTTGCAACTTGATAATTGCAAAGCGGAGTTTAATGCACATTTATTCATTGCTGATTATGACTGTGTATAATAAGGACATCAGGAGAGTCCTGTTCACTATGTGTATGTTATACGGATATCAATTATAGTCATTCGTGCTGTGTAACTGTAACAATACTGGCGGTATAAAGTGCTAAGGTAAGAAGAATGTGGTCACACTGCTTACACCTGACAAAAGTTTAAAAAAACGCATAAAACCTAATAATCGCCTTGCCACTCACCTGCCTTTGCTGCCGTGAACTTTGAGGCCTGGTCACAGCCAGCAGTCCTGTTCTAGAGGGAAGATGAAAAGAAATGTCCCTGAAGACCAGTCAGAGATCATCGGGCACCATTCTCATTGCAATTCTCATCTGGGGTTGCCAAAACAGATGAGAATGAGGTATTACTTTTTTTTTTTAACATGTTATGTTTATTATGATAAGGAATCTGAAGAAACATCAGAGCCTAATTTGGAACCTTCAATTTGTGGAGAATAACTTCCCTGGAAATTAAATTTCCTGATGAAATCTGCACAATTTTGCCGACTAGAATACCTCAGTGGCTTTGAGGTAAGAAGAAGCTGCACATATTTCTATCCACCATCTTTTTCTGATCTAATACAGTTGATAAATGTTATGCAAAACTAAGAGAAGACTGACTGTCCACGTCTTTCTGATCTAACACTGGAAATAAAAGGGTTGCTGAGGGTCAAATGAGTTTACTTTCACTGCTGTCCACCCAGTCTTTCTGATTTCATACTGGAGCTATCCTGAGTGCAATCTAAAATTGAAGGCTGAAGTAAGAAGAGGCTGCTTATTCTGCTGTCCTCCATGTCTTTCTGATCTAATAATACCAGGAATGTTGAGGTAAGAGGTCACTCACACAGCTATCCATCTGTCTTTCTGATCTAATACTGGGGATACCAGTGTTTTGAGGTAAATAGAGGTTCCTCACACTGCTTTCCAATTTGTGTTTCTGATCTAAAACCGAGGCTACCAATGGTGCTGAGGTAAGAAGAGTCTGCTCATCCTGCTGTCCACCATGTCTTTCTAATCTAATACTAGAGATATCAGGGGTGCTGAGGTAAGAATTTGTTCACATTGGTGTCCATCATGTCTTTCTGAACTAATACCAGAGATACCATGGGCGATGAGGTAAGAAAAGGCTGCTCATACTGCTATACACCCTGTCTTTCTGGTGTAATACTGGAGATACCAGGGTTGCTGAGGCTAAGAAGAGCCTAATTACACTGATATTTATTTTTTATTTCTAATAAAATACAGGCGCTACCAGTTGTTCTGTGATAAGGTGAGGCCACCATGTCTATCTGATCCAATACTAGAGATACCAGGTGTTCTGAGCCAAAAAGAGGCTGTCTACCTGATCTAATACTGCAGATACCAGGTGTTCTGGGGCAAAAAGAGGACACTCACTCTGCTGTCCACCATATCCCCAGTTACAGTGCGAATTTAGCCTTCCAACTATACTGAAGAACTGATCAGTGTCTGTTAAGATTAATCCGCTTTTGCACCTTCCCAGCATTCAGAAATCATATGATCACTGGCAAGTGAACGATTAAGGAGGCAAAAATACACTAATCTATACCTGTCTCTGACAGCTGGCTTTTCACTCCTGTAGGTGTACAATCTCCATGGAGGTATATGGTCCACCTCAAAATTTTAAAGACAGGTCAAACATGGCCATTTTTCCATTTTTTGCTTTTTCATTCCTCTTGCTTCCCAGAGTATTTTGTTTTCTGCTGTTTTAAAAGCCGGTAGAGGGTTCCAGAAGTATGGGCCTTTTTATTTAGTGCTAAGATTTATAGTCTTCATCAATGGTATGTGGTTTACAAGATATTTTCGGGGCATGACTTTAGGCTACTTTAAATAGTTACCCCTCTGGGAGCTGGCCCTTTGGTAAACACAATAAAACTTTCTACCAAATAAATATTTCCATAACCCTGGAACTGTATTGTTGCTAAAAACAAAAAAAAGTGGAATACATAGGGGAGTAGTGGGAATAAAATGAGTGATCAATTTGGACTTTTGTTATCTAGTGAGAGGTCCTTTGTCAATGTAGTGTCCAAGCAAAAAAAATGGCCATGGATTGATTAAAAATAATGGAATAAATGGAAACACAATTACCTTCCACCATCTCATGGATCCAGCACAGACCACTCAAAAGGGCAAGCTGCAGGAGTGGTGTCTGTTGTGCAAGGTTGTCCCATGACTGCTGAAGACTGTAATTGCTTGTAGCAGTCCAGTGACTAGAATAGGGCATCATCAGTGACCCATCCAATGACATGCTCTTCTACTCACCTGAACTGTGCATCTAATTAAAAGCTGCATTGGTGCTGGGATTTCTGAAAGAGGTACACTCCACTTACAAAGCTGGAGGTGACATCTGGAGAAGCCTGTGCTCGATTGATAGGGGGTCTAGAAGGTGAGTTTGCCTCTGTTTATTATTTGTAATCAATCTATTGCTTAAATAAAATAATTTGCTGTCAGACAACCCCTTTAAGACTTTGGGCAGAAAGTAAGGAGTTAAAAAGGAAATCCAGTTAAAATTATTTTCAGACAAAAGGTTACATTTCTAAAGTTTGCTATCATATACCGCTACTGAATTCCAGAATGACATGTTTCAAACCTCTTTGACACTGCTCAGATATCTCTTTTATTGGAAATCTGACACAACATGCTACACACACTACACACTGCTATGGATTTCAATGGACAGTCAACTTTGCTTACACCATAGTGTCAAAATTTTAGCAACAGAAATCTCTGAGCAGTGCCAGAAGGGTATATGCTCTATAGAGCCATTCATTACTGAAACCAGTGGGGGTCCAAGATCACAGGTTTCACCAAGATCTACCATGATGTATGAATGATATACCAAAGCTTAAGTTTCACTGGATTTACACTTAAGGTATTTGGTAGACCTTAAATCATGTTATTTATTAAACTGCAAAGTCAATTATAGTCAATAATTAGGAAATTCTTATTAAAATAAAACATTCTACTTCTCACTTTGTCTTTGAAGAGCTTCTTGGGTCTTGGACATTGGATCTTGGACACCATGCATTTGGCTGGCCTTGATCGTAGATACATTTCACGCTGATTATTAAGCTTCTCTTCTATCATGATAATAAGCTATATTGGGGCATATATTACATTATTTTGTCATAACTCACATTGTTATTATGCAGTCCATTATGGAAGTTAGGATTAATTTTCTCAACTTTCAGTTTATGGCCTTTTTCAAGTTTTTCAGCACATAAAATAGCAATTAAGGAAAGTACAGCTAGGAAAGTAATACAAAGTGGAGTTAGTCTGATCTGTAAATATTGGACTACTGTGCTTGTTCATCATTCATTTTCAACAAGTTTCCTTTTAATTCCCTAATGTCTAAGCCTTAGGCTTCAAAAGACTTGGTTCTTTAAAAAAATGCCTGTTCATTTTATGACATTGATTATATTCATTACTTTGCTATAGGGAATTCACATAGATTTTTCGTTTCTATGTTCTTGCACTACGCTTGGGTGATTTGGCTGGATCGATCTTAGAAAAAAATAAGTACATACTGATGAGTGGCTGTACAAGAAATCTTTATTCTTGTTGCCTTAATTCACCCCATGCAGTACAGCACTTTGTTAAATGTTCTCGAAATACAAGTACAAGGCAAGAAAACTTCTAACAAAGTCAACAGCAATTTGTCGGCAGTCATAATGGGCCACTGTTTTGTTAGGGCAGAAATAATATGATCGCCCTATGTGGACAACATTCAATGAAGGACACAATATGTCATTTATAGTAGTAATTCATTTGCATATACTTAAAAAAGTACTTAATTAGAGTAAGGTAGGTGCATCTTTTAACTTTTGGGTGTCTGTAGTAATTGTGTGTTTGTCTATATTATATTATATTATGTTTATATGTCCCCTCCAATTTGTAAACTGCTGGCGCTATAGAAATAAAATTCTTCTTATTATTATTATTTTTATAGAGCAACAATATTTTATATGATGTGGGGGACTTAGTTCCTGTAAAACTCATACTAGCACTGTGCTGTTACTAGTACAAAGCCTGAGAAAAAAAACGTTTCATTTGTAGGCAAATTGGGGGTCTACAATGCACTTGTGGCAAGGCCAAGAGCTTGGTGCACTGTCACACCCCCTCATTTTGCATGTTAGGGACGTCCTCTGCTGCTGATTGAGAGCACTTGCTTCCTAGAGTGAGCCGGCATGTGCCTAAGCACGGCTGCAAGCGCACACAGTGGCCAGACACATTTTGATTCCTGGCTCCTCTCTGTTGGTACACTTCAGGGTGTAAGTCACGTCAGGAGAGAGCAGTCACAGAGAACGTGCTTGATGGCTGTATTGACAGGCGATCGGGCACAGGCAGTGTTAGAGTTCACATACACATAAGCTGCAGTGATGTCAATCAGAAGTGGTGGAATACCCCAACATACAGGGAACATAGTGATGCATAGAGCTCTTGTCCATGTCAAAGTACACTGAGGCCCCCTCATTTGTATGCAAATAAGAAGTCATTTTCTCAGGCATTGTACC